>NC_136065.1:629296754-630577245 GCF_964261635.1 Lissotriton helveticus | reverse complement strand
CGGCTGTATTGGTGACAGTGGCGTAACAATCGCCCCGCATCCCCTGCAGTATTGCGGGTCGCTGACCTGAGTGCTCCAGACTGGCACGGAGGATGGGAGGGGGGCCCCCTCCATGTAGTTTGCAGGGGGCCCCCTCAAGTTTTGTTACACCACTGGCCCACCTGAATCAGCCGTGACGACCCGCCGGGCAGGAGGCGAGCCCGGTGAGTGATCGAGGGGCTGTGGCACGAAGGCAAGGGAAGAGTGATCCCGAACAGCAGAGGTATGCGGGAGCTCACGCTCACCCCGCATCTGTAGCAGAAGGTGAGCCCATGGTGGAGGATGGAGTGGAGTAGCTAACCACTCTCCCGCCCCGCAAGGGAAACGGAAATCGGCCCAGGATGGAGCCAGCAGTCTCTGGTGCCAGCTCCAGCCCCATGTGCAGCGCGAGTGAAATGAGGCCTATCCCCAAAAGGCCATCGGTGGCCATCAGTGTCTCACGGCCTAATTGAGCCTGCAGCCACTGCCTTGCAAAGAGAAGCTGCCTTAGTCATTATTGGAGCCCTCATCGCCGCACTCCTTGGGACTCTGCTTCCGGCCCCGGCCCAAGTAAGTATCAGCCTCTGTAAGCTTAAGTTAACATAACGAATGACAGCGCTCGATCAGGAAGCTGCAACAAATTTTAAATAAATCCTACATTGTGATCCCGTGATGACTGGGGCCTGAACTCCCGAGACCGCAGCGGCCGCGATGGAGCCCAGAGCAGGTCAGTACACCACTTATTCACTGACTGTGAATCATTGCCGGTTTGCCTCCACTTGAAGAGTTGTTGTGGCTAGGACATAAAGCTTCCACGGCCGAAAACTGAATTGTCACTCTGCACAGTGACAACTTATTCACTCCAACAAGTATGAGCAGGTGTTGCAGCACAGACAAGCACTTAAAATCACTTGCTGTTTGCTCAGTGCACACCTTTATACTTAGGTCAGCACGGACAGCTTTCTCACGTCCTGTGCCTGCCTGGTATCTAGTTGCACTCAAATGGTATCAAAAATGGCTTAATTTCGAGCTGCCTTCCTTGCCCCTATACTCAAGCAATTGTGCAATCAAGCAGTCTGTCTATGCTTGAGGAATGACTCGCTAGCGACATTACTGTAGTTTAACTGAGAGGGAGGTGTAATAAGGAGCCGTGCTAGTTGGCTAATGCTGCATGCAATTATAGTGCCCAGTGCCGGTCAATACAGTGATATTTCTAGCAGAACTTGGCCGTCCCGCCCACCTTAACAGTGCTATAAGGTTACAAGGGAAGTGCCCTTCAATTTCTGATGCTCTGCTGCAGTTTTAAAATCTTTTTCTAGTTCCTTAAATGGATGTAAATTATGGTATTTATATCATGTTTCCCTCTTCTGCGTTGCTTTATTTTGCTTGTGAGAGTGTCACTCATGGTCGTTGAAATGTCACTCATATTTGTACTGAAATAATGAAAAAGTCACACATAGAAATCTGAGACCTTGGCAGCTATGTTTTCAAAAGCCAGAAGTGGGGCGGGCCCACACCCCACACTGGTGAAGGTCTGCAAGAGTGCGGCGAGCAAGAGGCGATGCAGAGTGGTGCCGTCAAGATGAAGGCCCGGAAACCCCTGCTGTGATGACCAATCAGCAGGAGGAGGATCCGCTGCTCGACTGGCAGTGTCTGGTCGCGAGTGGTCAGGGTGAAGGGCCCGAGCAAAGAGTGAAATTGGCACCCGTAAGCCAGCAAAAATGAAGCGGACTGCCCGTGCGAACAGACGATGGCGGCGGAAGCCTAACCCTAGGCATTCGTCTACCCCTGCGCAGCCCATGATGTGAGAGGGTCGGCTTCAAGGGGCAGAGCACTGAAATCGGCTGAATGCCGGCGGCGTTGCCCTGAAATAAACTGCGGAGCCCCCAACCACATTGAAGGTGCATTTTTATGCGACTGTATGGCCCCAAGAGGGAAAAAAAGAGAGAAACTTACCACGGTATGGGGAGTGAACGTGGAGCCATGAGGACCGCTAGTGCAGTGCATTGAGGCCCAGGAACGTCCAGGTGTGTCTGCAGCTTGGTGGGCATCGGGGCTGTAAAGAAGAAGGCAGCACCCACCACGAGTTGCCTGCCCTTCGTTCCTCTGCCCCCAGCGCCCCTGCTAGACCAAAAACAAGCATTTACAATGCAATGGTCTCGGCATTATTAAAGGTAGAGCTATTGGCATTGCTCATGACTTTTTTTATCATAAATAAATGGAATTGTCATTTACATTGCCAATAGCTTAATCGTTAAATAAATGGCATTGTCATTTACAATGCCAATAGCTTAATAGCTCGCAAATGACCTATTGCATTTATACCCACACAAAGCCACCCACACACACATACAGAGCCACCCACACAGAGCGACACACACACACACAGAATTATTTAGACAAGACAAGGGAACCCAGGTGCAATATGCTAAGGACCTTAGGTAGGTACTTAATTTTCGAAGACAGTGGTCCTTAGACAAGAAGGAAATTTTTAAGGAAATGAATATAGACCAAATGGAACTATATTTTTTTAAGAAATGTCCAGCCGGACAATTTATTATCTTGATGAAAATAATCAAACAATCAATAAAACACAGAGTGTGATAAAAGTGGGACACCAGCGGATGTCGGACTAACACACTAACACACACACAGAGCCACACACACACACACAGAGCCACACACAGAGCCACACACACACAGCCCCATGCACATGCACAGAGCCACACACACACACACAGAGCCACACACGCACAGAGCCCCACACACACACACAGAGCCACACACGCACAGAGCCCCACACACACACACACAGAGCCCCACACACACACACACAGAGCCCCCCCCCACACACACACACACAGAGCCCCCTACACACATACACACCCAGAGCCCCCACACACACACACCCAGAACCCCCCCCACACACACACACCCAGAGCCCCACACACCCACAGAGCCACATACACACACAGAGCCACACACACATCCACACACACACACACAGCCCCACACACACTCGCACAGCCCCACACACACACACAGAGCCCCACACACGCACAGAGCCCCACACACGCACAGAGCCCCACACACGCACAGAGCCCCACACACGCACAGAGCCCCACACACAGAGCCCACACACACATCCGGAGCCCCCCACACACACACAGATCCCCACACACACACACCCAGAGCCCCACACACACCCAGAGCCACATACACACCCAGAGCCACACACACACACAGAGCCACACACAGGAGAGCAAGCACAGCGAGGGGGTAGGGAAGCAAGCACAGTGAGGAGGCAGGGAAGCAAGCACAGCGAGGGGGCATGGAAGCAAGCACAGCGAGGGGGCAGGGAAGCAAGCACAGTGAGGGGAGCAAGCACAGCGAGGGTGCAGGGAAGCAAGCACAGCGAGGGGGCAGGGGAACCAGGGGGCAGGGGAGCAAGCACAGCCAGGGGGCAGAGGAGCAAGCACAGCCAGGGGGCAGGGAAGCAAGCACAGCCAGGGGGCAGGGAAGCAAGCACAGCCAGGGGGCAGGGAAGCAAGCACAGCCAGGGGGCTGGGAAGCAAGCACAGCCAGCGGGCTGGGAAGCAAGCACAGCCAGGGAAGCAAGCACAGCCAGGGGGCAGGAGAGCAAGCACAGCCAGGGGGCAGGAGAGCAAACGCAGCCAGGGGGCAGGGAAGCAAGCACAGCGAGGGGGCAGGGAAGCAAGCACAGCGAGGGGGCAGGGAAGCAAGCACAGCGAGGGGGCAGGGAAGCAAGCACAGCGAGGGGGCAGGAGAGCAATCACAGCCAGGGGGCAGGAGAGCAAGCACGGGTAGGAGAGCAAGCACAGCCAGGGGGCAGGGGAGCAACCACAGCTAGGGGGCAGGAGAGCAAGCACAGCCAGGGGGCAGGAGAGCAAGCACAGCCAGGAGGCAGGAGAACAAGCAAAGCCAGGGGACAGGAGAGAAAGCACAGCCAGGGGGCAGGAGAGCAAGCACAGCCAGGGGGCAGGAGAGCAAGCAAAGCCAGGAGAGCAAACACAGCCAGGGGGCAGGGAAGCAAGCCAGCCAGGGGGCAGGGAAGCAAGCACAGCCAGGTGGCAGGGAAGCAAGCACAGCCAGGGGGCAGGGGAGCAAGCACAGCCAGGGGGCAGGAGAGCAAGCACAGCCAGGGGGCAGGAGAGCAAGCACAGCCAGGGGGCAGGAGAGCAAGCACAGCCAGGGGGGCAGGAGAGCAATCACAGCCAAGGGGCAGGAGAGAAATCACAGCCAGGGGGCAGGAGAGCAAGCACAGCGAGGGGGCAGGGAAGCAAGCACAGCAAGGGGGCAGGAGAGCAAGCACGGGCAGGAGAGCAAGCACAGCCAAGAGAGCAAGTACAGCCAGGAGAGCAAGCACAGCCAGGAGAGCAAGCACAGCCAGGAGAGCAAACACAGCCAGGTGACAGGGGAAGCAAGCACAGCCAGGGGGCAGGAGAGCAAGCACAGCCAGGGGGCAGGGGAAGCAAGCACAGCCAGGGGGCAGGAGAGCAAGCACAGCCAGGGGGAAGGAGAGCAAGCACATCAAGGGGGCAGGAGAGCAAGCACAGCCAGGGGGCAGGAGAGCAAGTACAGCCAGGGGCAGGGAAGCAAGCACAGCGAGGGGGGGCAGGGAAGCAAGCACAGCGAGGGGGCAGGGAAGCAAGCACAGCGAGGGGGCAGGAGAGCAAGCACAGCTAGGGGGCAGGAGAGCCAGCACGGGCAGGAGAGCAAGCACAGCCAGGGGGCGGCAGGAGAGCAAGCACAGCCAGGGGGCAGTAGAGCAAGCACAGCCAGGGGACAGGAGAGCAAGCACAGCCGGGGGGCAGGAGAGCAAGCACAGCCAGGGGGCAGGGAAGCAAGCACAGCCAGGGGGCAGGGAAGCAAGCCCAGCCAGGGGGCAGGAGAGCAAGCACAGCCAGGGGGCAGGAGAGCAAGCACAGCCAGGGGGCAGGAGAGCAAGCACAGTGAGGGGGCAGGAGAGCAAGCACAGCGAGGGGGCAGGGAAGCAAGCACAGCGAGGGGGCGGGGAAGCAAGCACAGCGAGGGGGCAGGGAAGCAAGCACAGCGAGGGGGCAGGAGAGCAATCACAGCCAGGGGGCAGGAGAGCAAGCACGGGTAGGAGAGCAAGCACAGCCAGGGGGCAGGGGAGCAACCACAGCTAGGGGGCAGGAGAGCAAGCACAGCCAGGGGGCAGGAGAGCAAGCACAGCCAGGAGGCAGGAGAACAAGCAAAGCCAGGGGACAGGAGAGCAAGCACAGCCAGGGGGCAGGAGAGCAAGCACAGCCAGGGGGCAGGAGAGCAAGCAAAGCCAGGAGAGCAAACACAGCCAGGGGGCAGGGAAGCAAGCACAGCCAGGGGGCAGGGAAGCAAGCACAGCCAGGGGGCAGGGAAGCAAGCACAGCCAGGTGGCAGGGAAGCAAGCACAGCCAGGGGGCAGGGGGCAGGGGAGCAAGCACAGCCAGGGGGCAGGAGAGCAAGCACAGCCAGGGGGCAGGAGAGCAAGCACAGCCAGGGGGCAGGAGAGCAAGCACAGCCAGGGGGGCAGGAGAGCAATCACAGCCAAGGGGCAGGAGAGAAAGCACAGCCAGGGGGCAGGAGAGCAAGCACAGCGAGGGGGCAGGGAAGCAAGCACAGCAAGGGGGCAGGAGAGCAAGCACGGGCAGGAGAGCAAGCACAGCCAAGAGAGCAAGTACAGCCAGGAGAGCAAGCACAGCCAGGAGAGCAAGCACAGCCAGGAGAGCAAACACAGCCAGGGGGCAGGAGAGCAAGCACAGCCAGGGGGCAGGGGAAGCAAGCACAGCCAGGGGGCAGGAGAGCAAGCACAGCCAGGGGGAAGGAGAGCAAGCACATCAAGGGGGCAGGAGAGCAAGCACAGCCAGGGGGCAGGAGAGCAAGTACAGCCAGGGGCAGTGAAGCAAGCACAGCGAGGGGGGCAGGGAAGCAAGCACAGCGAGGGGGCAGGGAAGCAAGCACAGCGAGGGGGCAGGAGAGCAAGCACAGCTAGGGGGCAGGAGAGCCAGCACGGGCAGGAGAGCAAGCACAGCCAGGGGGCGGCAGGAGAGCAAGCACAGCCAGGGGGCAGTAGAGCAAGCACAGCCAGAGCACAGGAGAGCAAGCACAGCCGGGGGGCAGGAGAGCAAGCACAGCCAGGGGGCAGGAGAGCAAGCACAGCCAAGGGGCAGGGAAGCAAGCACAGCCAGGGGGCAGGGAAGCAAGCCCAGCCAGGGGGCAGGAGAGCAAGCACAGCCAGGGGGCAGGAGAGCAAGCACAGCCAGGGGGCAGGAGAGCAAGCACAGTGAGGGGGCAGGAGAGCAAGCACAGCGAGTGGACAGGGAAGCAAGCACAGCGAGGGGGCAGGGAAGCAAGCACAGCAAGGGGGCAGGAGAGCAAGCACGGGCAGGAGAGCAAGCACAGCCAGGAGAGCAAGTACAGCCAGGAGAGAAAGCACAGCCAGGGGGCAGGGGAAGCAAGCACAGCCAGGGGGCAGGGGAAGCAAGCACAGCCAGGGGGCAGGGGAGCAAGCACAGCCTGGGGAGCAAGCACCACAATGAACAGCGTGGTTGGGGACACCAGCACACCGAGGAACAGCGTGGGTGGGTGGGTGGGGACACCAGAACAATGAGGAACAGCACGATTGGGTGGGTGGGGACACCAGCACAACGAGGAACAGCGTGATTGGGTGGGTGGGGATACCAGCACAACGAGGAACAGCGTGGGTGGGGGTGGGGGGGGGTACACCAGCACAACGAGGAACAGCGTGGGTGGGTGGGGACACCAGCACAACGAGGAACAGCGTGATTTATAATTTGATTTCAGGCCAAAAACAAACCTCAATGAAGCCTAAAGCTCACAGCCTACTATATTGAATTATTCTGCCCAGCACTTGACTGCTAGGAGCAGTTACTTCTTACAGCAGAAGGAAGGGTTGCCACTTGCTGATACTTTTTCAAGGCAGTCTTCCTGATTGCAAGCATATAAGGCCCTCAATATGAATGACCTAATAATTCCCATGGGGCCAGAAAACGCTTCGGAATTATGAGATTTGTGGAAGCACCACGGATCTTTTTATTTTACCTTGAGATTTCGACTGCTGAAAACAGACGAAGTCTGTGTTAAAGCATGGAAAAAATGTGTAAATACCAGGGGAATTAGTACCAGTGTTACAGATTTTACCCAGTAATTCTTTATTTCTTAGTGGTCTGTTAGGGTCCAACTTGGATTTTCCCTGTATCAGTAACTCTGGGGGTGGGACATTCCTGCCCATTTTGTTTGGCCAGTCATAACGAGGGCCTTAGACATTTGTTTCACTGCATAAAACATGTATACACCCTGGTAATCAGTCCTTTTCACCCCGCTCTTAAGCTTTCAAATAACAATACGTTGGAGTATTTTGGTGCTACGCCCAGACACCCAGATCACACTTAAATTTAAAAAAAAGGGTAAAAATACATTTATGCATCATTTCCCTGAAGTGAGAAGTGCACACTGTGATGGAATAAACTTCATTTATATTGCAGTACTTCAGGAAGATGATTCATTTTATTGTTTATTTACAACAGCTGAGAGCGGGGGTGGGTGGGTGACACACACAACGAGGAAGAGCAGGGGTGGGTGGGGATGGACACCAGCACAACCGGGAAGAGCTGGGGTGGGGGGACGGAGACCAGCACAACCAGGAAGAGTGGGGGTGGGGGGGACACCAGCACAACGAGGAAGAGCGGGGTGGGGGGGACGGACACCAGCACAACGAAGAAGAGCGGTGGTGGGGACGGACGGACGCCAGCACAACGAAGAAGAGCGGGGGTGGGGGGGGACACCAGCACAATGAAGAAGAGCGGGGGTGGGGGACGGACACCAGCACAACGAAGAAGAGCGGGGGTGGGGGGGATGCCACCAGCACAATGAGGAAGAGCGGGGGTGGGGGGACGGACACCAGCACAACGAAGAAGAGCAGGGGTGAGGGGGGACGGACACCAGCACAACCAGGAAGAGTGGGGTGGGGGGGACGGACACCAGCACAACCAGGAAGAGCGGGGGTGGGGGGGACAGACACCAGCACATCGAGGAAGAGCGGGGGTGGGGGGGGACACCAGCACAACGAGGAAGAGCAGGGGTGGGGGGACGGACACCAGCACAACCAGGAAGAGCGGGGGTGGGGGGAATGTACACCAGCACAACGAAGAAGAGTGGGGGTGGGGGGGGACAGACACCAGCACAACGAGGAAGAGCGGGGATGGGGGGGACACCAGCACAACGAGGAAGAGCGGGGGTGGGGACAGACGGACACCAGCACAACGAGGAATAGTGTGGGAGGGGGGATGGACACCAGCACGATGAGGAAGAGCGGGGGTGAGGGGGACAGACACCAGCACAACGAGGAAGAGCAGGGGTGGGGGGGGGACACCAGCACAACGAAGAAGAGCGGGGGTGGGGGGGACGGACACCAGCACAACCAGGAAGAGTGGGGTGGGGGACACAAGCACAGCAAGGTAGAGCGGGGTCAAAACGTACCTGGAGTGGCAGCACACCAAGAGCACGCCAGCGGAATTTTCAGGCCAATTAAAACTAAATCATCTTGGGGATAGGCTGGATATTAGTCAGGGCCAGCAAGGCTGTTCCTGCCAACAACCCAAGAAAAAAATGGTGGCCGCAAACATCCGAAAATTTCGGATTCGGGGCGTGTTTTTGGCGTTCTGAGTGACGGGCGACGTCACAGTCGAAAGAACGCAAAAAAACACGCCCCCGAATCTGAAAGAGATGGGGATTTAATGGAGTGACGCCTCTCTCCTCCAATGGCTGGCCCCCGTTTAGGAAGCCAGCCAATGGAGGAGAGAGGCGGGTTCAAGCTCCCATACTGAAAATCACTCCAAATCAAGCAAGCGCAGCCTTCGGTCCTCGACCTAAAAATGGCAGCACCACGGAACTGAGTGAGGTTCCAGACAGAAGGTCCCATAGTCAGCCCTGCACCGCCACCTAGTGGCTATCTAGTAGTAACGCACCGGCTCAACAAATAAAGTGCAACAGAATCGGGAAGGAGTGACCGGAGGGCACAGAGGTTGCTCAGAGAGAGGCAGTTCCAGGCTGCTGAAGAGAAGTAAAAAGAGGAGAAAGGCTGGATACTTCCACAAGGAAGTCCATACTGCAGCAAGAGACTGTTGACTGTTAACATCCACAGGAAAGCATCAGCTACCACCACTGCAAAGCTGCCTGGAATACAGGGACACCCACACTGTGCAGCTAGTACGCCACCAGGACCCAGCACGCGCCAAACCCCAGGGACAGTCCACAGACTAAGTCAGGAAGAAGCGCATGCCACCCATCCCAGTGGTGAATGGCCACCACCACAAGCGAGGAGAGAGTGCCCTAGAAGAGAGCAGAGAGCATGAGGTGCACAGACAGACTTGCATGCGACCCTGACAGTCCGGTCAGGCGCCCAAGGGATAGAGACATCCCCACAATGATAACGCACTGTTATGCTGCTGCTCAACACAGCAAGGAGAGCATCCACATCTCCACCACGCCAGTGACGCCCCGCAGCAGGAAGAAGACAACACAGTGTCCTCCCTCACACTGCCTCACGCAGGAGTCGTCAGTGACCCAAGGCTGATGAGAGGAGAGTCTTACACCACAAGTGTCCAGCTGCCACCACAGCCCTCTACTGCCCATGGAAGCCATTCCCTGGAGAGGGAACACCCGGAGTAGGAGCATCAAGAAGCCACAGCTCACCACTGCACATGGAATCTATTCCCTGGAGAGGAAACACGCGGAGTAGGAGTGTTGAGAAGCTGCCAGAAGAAGGAGCACCCAAGATGAGTGGCTGCTTGCCATGCAGCCGAGAAGAGCGACTGAGGTTTCACCTGTATGGTCTGGTGACCATTGAAGTTAATAGGCCCGTTGGCCTTGTTAGAACATGGTGCATGTCACTGCACCCAGAGGGGAAGCAGAAGAAGAGCGGAGATCGTGTCACCCAGAAGAGCTGGACAAACGCAGGTGTGTCAAAGACAACAAGAGGAGAAGCACGAGGACTTGTAGCACCACAAGCCAAGAACACCTCCGAAGACACCAGACAGCCACCAAGGCGGATCGACGGCCCTGGCGACAGCACCAAGGGAGAACCAGACGTAAGCTGCAGCAAGCGCAAACCGCGTTGCTCCCATCGCTTCACAGTGAGACCGTCCAGCCCGAGTGTCGGCAGTTGGAGTCGAACGCCATCCCTGCCCCTGACCGCAGATGCCAGAAGTGCAAGAGAAGATTCTGGAGAGGCAGTCATGTGGCTACGACATCCATCCAGAAACCTCCTCTCCTAACTGATCATCGCCACCTGTTGTCCAGGCCCAATGGCAGCCACGTCATTAGTGACATGTGCATGACACCGCACTCAGCAAAAAACGTGGAAGTGTAACAGGAATCAGACAACCAGCTAAGGTCAGACAGGGAAGTCGTGAGTGGCAGGGCCGGATGATGAAGAAAATTCAAGCTATAACAGGAGTGAGTCCTGACACAGTGACAGCAAGGGAAGAGGGGGATAACCCAAGAAGGAACTGGCAACCGCCCAGCGAGAGTCCAAGAGTAAGCCGCACAGCCTGCGTGAACCAAGTCTCAAGTTGTACGTTTCTCAGCGTGTTCATCACCCCTCCATCATCAAAGTCCCAACAGCCCAAGAAGTCCATGTACCCAAATGCAAGTGCCTACCTGAGGTGATTGACTTGAGACTAGACGCCTGCAGCCATCAAGGCAAGTCATCACCCGTCGTTGTCCCAATTCACCACACGGCTGGCAATGCTACCACACCAGTCCTCAATCATGTACGTCTATCTGCACCATTTCAAACACAAATGGAATGGAGTCCTACACTATTGCCAAGCTAGCCAGCAAGAGGACTCAGAGGCCACCTGCTAACCTGGTCTGCACCTGAACTGCAGCAGCGAGAGCATGTCCTGACTAAGATCCTTACACCCTTGAGGTTTGTGTGAGCGACTGGCCACTGGCTCCTTAGTGGTTTGCAGCTGCCCCCAGCCGGCCCACACGCAGCCCCATCACAGCCAACCAGCAGTCCCGTGGCAAGCCCAACGAAGGGCCTCCCCAGGCGGGAGAACTGGAAGAGACAGTGCCCACTGACAGGTCACCGGACACAGCAAGACAGCCTAAGAGAGACTTCAGGCGATCCAGAGATAATCCAGTGAACTTTCACCATGGACTCCAACCATGATCTTGATGCACCCAGTTAATGAACTGTTATTAATCACCACATACCATCCTCAAGGTCAGCGAAAGGAAGCCACCTGGGACCAAAGGGCATGCTTCCACCGGCATGTTACAAGAGTGCAGCGGACATCTCCAAGCAAGTGTTTGTGTCCTGAATCACACAGGTTAAATGATGTGGGCCCGCGGAAATCGTCCTGCTACCGTCAGAGACACCAGTCCTGGTCTGCTGTCTTCTGGATGCCTGACCCGAGAAGCTGATGGACCCTGTGGTGTATATTTCATTGATATTTCTCCCTACAGGTTGGACTAGGGAACCTTTATTTCTATTAAAATTTTGGAGGAATGTTGTGTCCTGCGAGACACGTTCTAGTGGGAGTGGGCACCCTTGCACCCCATACGCATTCCTCACAGGCATCA
Organism: Lissotriton helveticus; assembly: GCF_964261635.1. NCBI lineage: Eukaryota > Metazoa > Chordata > Amphibia > Caudata > Salamandridae > Lissotriton > Lissotriton helveticus. The sequence continues at coordinate 630,565,596 of NC_136065.1, read as the reverse complement.
CGAGTGATGTGAGTATGCTAATAAAAGGGCCCGAATGCACGTGCTCGTGGCCAGTTGAGTAACCCTTGCCACCGTGTTTGTGTCAGTCCTTTTACTAGCATGTGGGCCTAGGTCACCTGGGTCTATGGCGGGCGGAAGATCCTTGGTGTGAATTTGCTGGAGTAGCGCCATGCTGGGATGCCTGCTGCGGATAACCCCCGCACTCTGCCCCACTCCCACATGTATGCCATATATCCCCATACTGTACCCCTAATCATGGCAATAAAAGCCAACTTACACGTTTGTCTTGTGGTGGTAATTTGTTGGCCGCTGTTTATTAGGAATACAAGGAAACATGTATATACTTTGCATTTTGCATGTTATGTCATAACAAACTTACTTGGTATTGTCTCTTGGCCCTTCCGGGTCGTTTTCTTTGATAGGTTGGGTTTTTTGCACCCCGTTTGCGCGGGAAGGGAGTAGCTTCTGTCCCGGAGTTAGGCCACCTCGCTACCTTGTCCGACTTTGTTTTGCCCTGCCATCAGGCAGGGTCTGGGCTGCGAGTGACGTCTCCGTTTGCTACCCAATCCTTTGGTAGGCCAGGCTACCCACCAGTGAGGCATCCCAGAGTGGGTGGTCCTACACACCTGTCCTTAGGCCAACTCACCCAGCCGTGAGGCATCTGAAGGTGAGTGGACCTATTCTGGCACACCGCCCTCCGGCGTGCCTCCATACCAATCAATATCAGCGTAGTTCTTCGCCATTCCATGCCTCTTCCTCAGCCCTGTGACATTGCTGTTCCTTAGGTGTGGGTGGGTGGGACAAGATTGTGCTCCAACGCCGTCGCTGCTCCCACACTCCGTGAAGATAGGAGCTTGCCTGGGGGAGCGCGCGCATATATGCCCCCCCGCTCGCCTTCCCCCCCATGTAGGCCCCATATTCATTGGGGATTTGTATCCCACCCTGGCCCCCATTGGCCGGGGGGGGGGTTGGCGCCACTTCGGCGGCTGCTGTGGGGGAGCCCAGGGGCTTCTTTTGCCCTTTGTCCAGTTTTTGTGTGCCAAAAGGCTATCCCCCTCTCGTTTGTCCGGGGGTGTGGCGCTGGTCATGACGCCGGCTCTCGAGCCCCCTTCAGGAGCAGCCTCTGCGATAACCCCCGCACTCTGCCCCACTCCCACATGTATGCCATATATCCCCATACTGTACTCCTTATCATACCAATAAAAGCCAACTTACACGTTTGTCTTGTGGTGGTCATTTGGTGGCCGCAGTTTATTAGGAATACAAGGAAACATGTATATACTTTTCATTTTGCATGTTATATCATAACAAACTTCCTTGATATTGTCTCCTGGCCCTTCCTGGTCGTTTTCTTTGGTAGGTTGGGTTTTTTGCGCCCCGTTTGCACAGGAAGGCGGTAGCTTCTGTCCCGGAGTTAGGCCACCTCGCTACCTTGTCCGACTTTGTTGTCTTGTGGTGGTCATTTGTTGGCCGCTGTTTATTAGGAATACAAGGAAACATGTATATACTTTGCATTTTGCATGTTATGTCATAACAAACTTACTTGGTATTGTCTCTTGGCCCTTCCGGGTCGTTTTCTTTGATAGGTTGGGTTTTTTGCACCCCGTTTGCGCGGGAAGGGAGTAGCTTCTGTCCCGGAGTTAGGCCACCTCGCTACCTTGTCTGACTTTGTTGTGCCCTGCCATCAGGCAGGGTCTGGGCTGTGAGTGACGTCTCCGTTTGCTACCCAATCCTTTGGTAGGCCAGGCTACCCACCAGTGAGGCATCCCAGAGTGGGTGGTCCTACACACCTGTCCTTAGGCCAACTCACCCAGCCGTGAGGCATCTGAAGGTGAGTGGACCTCTTCTGGCACACCGCCCTCCGGCGTGCCTCCATACCAATCAATATCAGCGTAGTTCTTCGCCATTCCATGCCTCTTCCTCAGCCCTGTGACATTGCTGTTCCTTAGGTGTGGGTGGGTGGGACAAGATTGTGCTCCAGCGCCGTCACTGCTCCCACACTCCGTGAAGATAGGAGCTTGCCTGGGGGGAGCGCGCGCATATATGCCCCCCCGCTCACCTTCCCCCCCATGTAGGCCCCATATTCATTGGGGGATTTGTATCCCACCCTGGCCCCCATTGGCCGGGGGGGGGGGTTGGCGCCACTTTGGCGGCTGCTGTGGGGGAGCCCAGGGGCTTCTTTCGCCCTTTGTCCAGTTTTTGTGTGCCAAAAGGCTAGCCCCCTCTGGTTTGTCCGGGGGTGTGTCGCTGGTTATGACGCCGGCTCTCGAGCCCCCTTCAGGAGCAGCCTCTGCGATAACCCCCGCACTCTGCCCCACTCCCACATGTATGCCATATATCCCCATACTGTACTCCTTATCATACCAATAAAAGCCAACTTACACGTTTGTCTTGTGGTGGTCATTTGGTGGCCGCAGTTTATTAGGAATACAAGGAAACATGTATATACTTTTCATTTTGCATGTTATATCATAACTGGTGTTTCATGAATGACAGATATATTCATGATAGTAGAACCGGCACCCTAACCAATCATTTTTTAACCTTTAAAACTGAACCATGTTTTGAATCGTTTTTGGACGAAATAGAGCCTCCCCTTGCTAAGACTCTCTTCCTGAAGTTCAGGTATGGGAACCTCATGCTGAAATCTAATACTGAGCGTTGGACAAATAAAAAACTGGATTGTCCCAATAATATAAGTGAGAGATGCCCTATGTGCTCAGATATATGTAAGGAGAATGAGGTGCATATGTTATTCATATGCAAAGCATACCAGAAAGCTCGAAAAAAATGGCTCAAACCAATGTGTGCTCTTTTAGGCACTAGATCTTGTTATATAGCATACAGGATCCTAAAAACTAATACTGCACAGTTTATCGTATTCAGTATCAGTAGGTTTCTTCATTCAGTTTTTATTGTCCGAAAGAAAATGGGACAGGTACTTTGAAGATGGATAGATTTTAAATAGTGAATTCTGCTGTTAAAACTGTATTTGCCTGCTGAATGAACTATGTCCTTGATTTAATTGGTGAGAATTAACTTTACACCTTATTACTGTAATTATTGTTTTAATTGATCTTACACATGTATTATGTTCTAAATGTATGAGTTAATGAATGTATTTATGTGTGTCTTTTATGGCCGTTGGCCGAAATAAATAAATAAATATATCATAACAAACTTCCTTGATATTGTCTCCTGGCCCTTCCGGGTAGTTTTCTTTGGTAGGTTGGGTTTTTTGCGCCCCGTTTGCACAGGAAGGCGGTAGCTTCTGTCCCGGAATTAGGCCACCTCGCTACCTTGTCCGACTTTGTTGTGCCCCGCCATCCGGCGGAGGCTGGGATGCGAGCACCGTCTCCGTTTGCTACCCCCTCCTTTGGTAGGTCAGGCTACCCAGCCGTGAGGCATCCCAGAGTGGGTGGTCCTACACACCTGTCCTTAGGCCAACGCAGCCAGCTGTGAGGCATCTGAAGGTGAGTGGACCTATCCTGGCACACCGCCCTCCGGTGTGCCTCCGTTCCAACCGATATCACCATAGTTCTTCGCCACGCCGTCCGGGAGGCTGCCGTCTCCCTGCGGCTCCCCCTAACTACCAGCCAATACCATTGCGCCCCACAGGTTGCTCCAGAACATTCCCATGCCTTCTTCAGAGAGGTGCACACCATCGCTGGCATAGTATTCCAGGCGGCCCATGTGGATAAACCCATGATTGATCGTTCCCAGACCATTCGCCCTGCAGAATTTGCTAACCGTGAGGTTTAGCTTTTTATGCGAGTTCTCAATGCCTTTCTGAGTTTCTGCCCCACGCCATTCTCTTCTGCTGATCAACTCGGACCAGATAATGGCAGTATGTCCAAAGGCCGTGGCTGTATCTGTGAGGTCTTTTGGGAATCCGTTGAGGAGTGCTCTCCACCCAAGACTGGCCAAATTGTCCCCCCTCGGTGTATAATCAACACATCCAGGTGCCAGCCCGAGTCTGCCGGCAGATCCTTGAGAGTTGCCAGCAGTTGTTTCCATCTCATGCCTGATTGGCCGAACTATCGAATGCAGGTGACCGCTGGCCGTTCCTTGAGCGCGCGGCCCCTATGTCGCCACCAGGCTTCCATCCGCCTGATAAATGAGTGCCCCACCACCCACACCAGGCGTGGTCTTCTCCCTGCCAAAGTAATGGAAAAAAGGCCAGTCACTCCCCTGTTTGTCCTGGGAGGGAGAGTTGCTCCCACCCCCGCTGTGCCTTCTCGGTCATAGCAGTTGTGGCCTCACGTATGTTTTGTACGCCCGTGACTGCCATCTCCCCACTGCCTGTATTCCTGCCTCGCTCATCCCATGCTGTGCGGCAGTCGTGGCCGCCCCTATCCAGAATGAATGGGAACCAAATCCTCTCGGGGCAAGCCTGCCGTTCTGAGCACGAGGCACATGACTGCTGTAAATTGAAATTTTCTCAGTTTGGTCCCGTCTCTGTACTTGAACAGGGGACCCCTGCGGCTGGTTGCACGGCCATGAAGGCAAGCAGGCAACATACTGCGCAGCAGCTCTGGTCCGCAATGCATTGTAGCCTCACTACCGTCCCTCTGCCAGCTTGGTCTGTTTTTGACTGTTTTAACAAAATCTCCACCCCTTTTGCCCTGGGGGTTATGTCGCTAGCCTGTTAGCAGTGTTCTGCCAGACCATCCATTTCTGGTGCTACCAACTCGCTGAGGTGGAATGCCCCAAAGAAAGCGATGGTGAATGCGGCCCTGAACAGTAAGAGCTCAAAGTCGTCTGCTGTTATGCCACCCAATGCGCCTAGCAACAAATGGAGCTTCTTGAAGTCTATCAGGCGCCTGGTGTCACCCCTCATGTCCTCTTTCCGTCGCCACCCCTTCAATGCTGCTTTGATGTAGTGGGATGCAATTGGGTCTCGACCAGTTTCCAACTTTGAGTGGTGTGCCACGGCGGCCAAGGGCCAGATGTAGGTAATTCTATTTTACCGACTCCTAAATATCGAATTTTACCGATTCGTATTCATGAATCGGTAAAATAGAATGTGGGAGATGTAGGTAAAATCGGTATTTGAAATACCGATTCTGTAAAAATCAGTATTTACCGATTCTGTTATTACAGAATCAGTATTTCCCATTGATTCCTATGGGCTTTGAAGCCCATAGGAATAAATGGGAAATACCGATTCTGTAATTACAGAATCGGTAAATACCGAATCCTGCAAGGGTGCAGGGGGTGTCACTTTGACACCCTCTAGCACCCCAAATACAGGCATGTGTGCCATGTGGCACACAGACATGCCCTAAGGGCACGTCTGTCTGTCACATGCATAGGTGTGCATGCACACATGTGCATGCACACCTGGATTCGGTATTTTAACACCCAATTGGATTGGGTGGTAAAATACCGAATCTGTAAGGCCTTTGGGACTCAGAAGAGTCCCGCCTACATCTGGCAGTTTCAGAATCGATAAAAATACCGATTCTGTATTTTACCGATTCTGTAAATTTACCGAATTGGTAAAATTGGCCCCCTACATCACAAATACCCATTTACCGGTTGGTAACGGCCGAAATCGGCCGTTACTGGTCGGTAAATGGCCTCCTAGATCTGGCCCCAAGTCGGCCTGTGCCCAGGACCTGGACTTCCTGCTATTAAATGCCCAGCTAATGAAGTGTTCAGATGCCCTGCATGTGTCTTCCCCGGTACTTAAAGACTGAATGCCCCCTACCCTCATTACAGTTGCAACGTATTTCTTATATCTCTTAGCTGCTTCTGGGGTGAGTGCGAGGAGTACCAACTCTGCTAGGTCTGCCCTGCCAGGTCCCACAGCTGCTTTGGGAAAGCGGTCATGTTCTGTTCTGCCCTGGACACCAGCTCCCTGAACTTGTTCATGCTGGCCCTGGATAGGGCGTCTGCTACTTCGCTTTCCATCCCTGGGACGTTCCTTGCTCGTAGGTCTATGTTGCCCTCCAGCTGTAATGTAACCAGCAGGCACATTAGTCATAGTGTGTTTGGGCACCTGGCCGAACCCTTGTTAATGGCCTGCACTATGCCTTTGTTGTCTGACCATAGCATCAATTTCATGTTCTGCAATTCTTTTTTCCAGATTGTCAGTGCCACTATGATCGGGAATAACTCTAGAAAGGTGATGTTGCCAGTTATGCCTTGCCTATGCCACTGCTGGGCCACTGTCCCGTGCACCACTTGCCCTTCAAGATCACCCCAAACCACGTCCTGTCTGATGCATCCGTGTATCACTCGACTTGCTTGCTAGTCACCCATCCTTCCATCCAAATCAGTAGGCCGTCAAAGTCCATCAGTAAAGTGTCCCACATTAGTAGGTCCTTCTTGACCTCCGCCCGAGTCTGACATGGTGGTGCTTCTGTGTAAGGCCGCCTGTCAATTGTGTCACTCGCCTGGCGATAACTTTGCCTGCAGGGATAACCCTGGTTGTGAAGTTTAATTTCCCTATGAGCTGCTGGAGGTCCCTCAGTGCAGCTTTCTTGTGCCCGCAGAGGCTCCTGATGTCCTGCCTGAAGTCCTCTACTTTCTCTGAGGGAAGCCTAAATGTCCCCACAACTGAGTCTAGCTCAATCCCTAGGAACGTGATATTTGTTGCTGGACCCTCTGTCTTTTTCCTTGAAAGGGGGATCCCCAGTTCGCCCGCTAGACCTATAAATTCCCGAAAAGTGTTGCTGCACTTTGGAGATGCTGCTGGGCCTGTGAATAGGAAGTCGTCCAGGTAATGGAGCTTCCCACCAGCCGGGTGGCTGTCATGCAGCGCCCATTCTATGAAAGTGCTGAATATTTCAAAGTATGCGCATGATCCGGAGCACCCCATGGGTATTGCCTCATCAAAATAGCATTTCCCTTCCCACTGAAAGCCTAACAGGTGGAAGCTTGCGAGGTGTACAGGGAGTAAGCAAAACGCTGACTTGATGTACGCCTTTGCCATGAGGATCCCTCGGCCAGTTGCCCTCACCAAGTCTATTGCACCGTCAATTGTGGTGTAGCTTACTGAGCAAACCTTTGAGTCAATCCCATCGTTTACTGATATACCGTCTGGGAATGATAAGTGGTGGATCAACCGGAATTGGCCCTGCTCTTTTTTAGGAACCAAGCCCAATGTGGAGATAACCAGATCTCTGAACCTCGTGGCAGGGAGGGCACCTTCTATCCTACCCAGCCGCTTCTCCTTCTCAATTTTCTTCGTTACCACCCCCGGGTGCTGAAGTGCGGATTTAAGGTTTTTCTCACTGCTGAGTGGGGAGGGGGCCTGAGAATGGGATGGGGAAACCTTTTTCAAAGCCATGGACCAATATCTCTGCATCTGATTTATTGTGGTATCTGTTGGCTAGCATGCGCAGTTTTTGCGTGTCAATGGGGGACCACGCTAAAGTGAAATCTTTTCGTCTTGCGGTCCCCTCGCTGTCCCCTGTACTTGGTTCACTGCTTCTTTTTCTCCCTTTTTCATCCTGCTGCTGGGTGTCCCCCCCACACGTTGAGCATATGTGCTGGAATTTACATGCTGCCCCATATGTGCACTCGTTGCCCTCAAACTTCCACCATATTGCCGGTGGCCCGCTAGTGCGTGCTCCCTTCCCTGTGCTGAATTGTTTAGGTTTTTGAAAAAGCCTCCCTTTCCCTTTGTGAAATGTCCCCCGAAAAGAATGCTTGCTCTTTCCTCCCATGTCCTGACCTCCCTCGCTACCATTATCTTGTGAATGAAACCGGAAACATCCTCCTCATTACAGTCCATTTCTGGGTGCGTCTGTATTTTTAGCCTAAACCCCTTGTAGAACTCTAGCCATGTGTCGACCTGGAATTGCCTCTGTGCGCTGTGGATGTTCGCCTCGTAGATCCATAGGTCAGCTGCGCAGCGCGGTAATTTCTCACAATTATGCACGCCATTATCCGGAATGCGTCCAACCAATTTTCAAAGTTCCTCTCCTTGCGTTCCTTCCTTCTTTCCCTCCTATCTTGTTCCTTTTTGTCACAGGTTTTTAGATCTAGTCCGTCTAGCCGTATCTATAGTCGGGATGGAATTCCACCACGCCATTGTGGGAGACCTCGCATCCCTCCCTACCCCTGCTGCCGCCTGCTCCCACAATCGGCGTTGGCGCGTCAGGCCCGGGGCTAGCAGGTGCCATGGCAACCCTGTGGTTTCGCCTTTCCCTCGGGCGCCTGTCACTTCCTCCCTCTGTAAGGACCCTTGCCCTCCACCCACCTGTGCCCCTGCGCCCTGTATGCCCAACCTTTGTAGTAAAAGCGACGCCATAGTTCTGCAGCATTCTTGTACAATCGCGCTAATATGCTCACCATTCACTGCAGTGTCACTGATCCCCCGGTCTGGTCCCATCGCCACCGTGCTGGCTGCAGGTGGCTGGGCCCTTTTCTGAGAAGCTTTCGTGGGCCTTGCTGCATTCGTGAGCTTAGCCAGCGCCCTCCTCCATCTTTTTTTTGTCTGCTGGCCCACTGGTGTCTTGCTGCTGGTTGCTTGTTCCTTCCCCAGCGTCGGGCCCTAGGTGGGGCTGCAGCCAATCATTCCCATGCACTTCTGAGGCTGCCCGAATCCTCCTTAACAGGTCACTCGGCTCCTCCTGTCCTTGACCCTTGCTCCCTTTTTATGCCATACTTTATGCTTGCAGGGTCCCTTTGCTCTGTTAACCAAAAGCGGGGTGCTGCCGCGGATATATGCACCAAGACTGTACTCCTGTTCTTATGCGGGGTGCTGCCACCGAGGTATGCACCAAAATTGCTTTAATTGTATTTGCTTGGAGCAGCTGGTGGTGTTAATGTCTCACAACTGTGCAGCTCCCAGCGTCCCCTGCTGGTGCTGTTTACCGGCTCCTCCTGCCGATTTGTTCAGTGCCCTCATGAATTCCTGCCTGTCCTGCGCGTGCCGCTCCTTTTTTTTTGCGCCCAAAACCCTTCTATAGTCCCTTGCCCCACAGGTCCGAGGGTGCTGCCTGCTTGCACCTCCTCGCTGAGTAAGGGCCGTGGGGCGCTTTGCCGGCTTCTTGGCCACACCCCCTCACCGCGCCCGCTCGCCTTGTTTTAGCTTTTGAACAGGCGGCGACAGCTACAGGGACAGGCAGGGCCTGCTACGCTTGGACTACCGCACAGGAGGGGCTGGAGGGCTTTGAAGTCAGCCCGCGGATGGCCTGGAATGCTTAAGGTAGGGGCCGGAGGGTTTGGAGATGGGCGGCCACTACGGGGACCCGCGGTGACTGGGACACCTCGCGGGAGGCGCCGGAGGGCTTAGAGGTGGGAACAAGTCAAGCGGAGCTGTGGCGCTCGCTAACCGCAGCAACCTGCCACTGGTAGTGCCCCCCTCCGCTGACTCCCTCGCTAGCCCGGGCCACTCACCAGTTCTCCGCCGTCCCCTTCTCAGCTGGTGGTGCCACACCACTGCTACTCTTTCCCAGCCGCTCACTGGTTGGGCAGCGCAAGAAGGAGACGGTGTCCCATGGTGGGGTCAGCCCACTTCCCTTCTGTTGCCTCCTCACATGCAGGTGCGGGTTGTACGGTGTCGCAGGGTGAGCTCCCGCTCGCCGCCTTGCTTCCTCTGGCTGGACGATCTCTACTGCCAGTGCAGAGGGGGTACCTCAGTTGCCTTGGTTCCTCCTTTATCCTGCAGCAGCGGTCGGCCTGAGGTCGTCAGGGCTTCGCCTTCCAGCTACGATATCTCCTCGACACAAGATTGTGCTCTAACACCGTCGCTGCTTCCCTGCTCTGTGAAGATAGGAGCTTGCCTGGGGGAACAGCGCTTATATGCCCCCTCTTCCCTTCCCCCCTTGTAGGCCCCTTATTCATTGAGGGATTTGCTTCCCGCCCTGGCCCCCATTGGCCTGGGGGTTGGCGCCACTTCAGCGGCTGCTGGGTGCCCGGGGCTTCTTTTGCCCTTTGTCCCGTTTTTGCGCATCAAAAGGCTGACCCCCACTGGTTTGTCCCGGGGAGCAGTGCTGGTTATGGTGCCGGCTCTCAAGTCGACACCTCACCAGATATGGAGATACAGGGTTGTACTCGAGGGCCTCTCCTGAGCACTTTGAGGTGGATTTGCATCAGGAAATTGATATAAAAGAAATCCCATTAGATGCTAGGTCCAGCCTCAAGACTATAGACACGAAGCCCGATATCTTAACAAGTTGGCTGGATCAAATGAAGCGACGAGTGGACAGACATGAGGATTGCATTGACTATTTGGAGCAATGAGCATCAGACATGAATGACACATAAGCAGAGTCCTGGGAGCAATTATTGAAAATGGACAAGATGCTAAAAGTGATCAAGGCAAAAATGAAGGGCAATGTCCCAGCAGTTTTTTCAGACTACCTAGATTGTAGCCGACATTCTGTGGCTTGAAGAGAAGAGGGAAATAGACAATATCTTAAACAGCCATTCACGATTGAGGAAGTTATCGGGTTTATTCAATCTATGCCTGCAGACAAGGCCCCCCAGCCTCGACCACTTCTCGGTCGCATTCTATAAAGATATGCACCCCTGCATGCCCACCATTTATTGGAAATGTATGCAGAGGCTCTTTTGTCAGGTGTTTTACCTCACTGTTTGTGCGAGGCTCTCATTATCACCATACTTAAGCCAGGAAAGGACCTGAGCTGTTGCAATTCATACCGACTGCTCTCATTGGTGAATACAGATAATAACATTCTTGCCAAGCTACTTGCCCTGCGTCTTCTCCCATTGCTTCCAACCTTGGTGAAACCAGACCAAGCGGGGTTTGTGATGGGCTGGCCCACCTCCCATCACCTCCACACTTTCTTTGCACTGCTCCATATCATCGATCCTACCCTACATGCTGAGGCAGTCTTTTTGGATGCCACTAAGGCTGTATCTTTTTGCCCTGCTAACGTGTCTAGGCTTGAGTACCTCCTTTATTAAAACAATTGGCCTGCTCTATACCCTTTCCACAGCTTGATTGAGAATTAATGGCAGTATCTCAGACTCGTTTGAAGTCCCTAGGGGAACCCGCCAAGGGTGCCCTCTCTTCCCCCATACTTTTCGCTATTGCGATGGAGCCGCTTGAGGTCCAACTACGTCACACCGAGGCTGGCATTCACTCCCCATAGGATTTTAGTTTCACTGTACGTGGATGATATCACCCTATATGTCAGGGACCCCCATGTCAACCTGGACGCACTTATCAGGGAACTCACCATATTTAGCTTGAAATCAGGATTGAAATTAATTGGGCTAAATCTACTATCTTCCCACTGACAAATGTGACTCCTCAAAAAGACTTGGAGTTTCCCTTGGTATGGGAGGGTGGTGCTGTCAAATACCTCAGGCTGTGGCCTAGCAAAAATACAGACATACTGTGGAGGGCTAACTATGGCTGTCTACTAACCTGCCTAGATGAAAGGCTGGAAGCATGGAAAAGGCTCAATTTGTCCCTGACTGGCCACCTGGCCGTAGCCAAAATGGTAATTCTCCCCAAATATCTCTACCTCTTTATAAACCTGCCACTCCCTTTGCCTCTTAATTTTGGCTGGCAACTTCGATTATGACTCAACCCTTTGAACAGGGTGGTCTCTGGGCCCCTCACATGGACCTTTATTATTTCAGTGCCCAGGCCCAGTTTGCTCATTATTGGCTTTTTCCAATTCAATTTATGGCGCACACGGCCCCTGAATGCATTCGTGCTGCTCCTTGCCCATTACAGATAACACTGTTCCTGCCTCCTGAGCGCCCGCGAAAATGTGTTGACACAGTGGCATGTACGGTGTGGCCATGGGGAAACTTGAGATGCAGGGCTAATACTGAGTATCTTTTTGCTCCATCTGTTCCACTTATTTGACATCCCTTGCTACCTTTATGAATGACTCTGGAACGCGTGCTAGTGATGGAGCAAGGTGGAGAAACAAAATTTTGTGTACCCCTTGTGAAGTCACACTTCGATAACGTGTAATCTGAACTAATGGAGTGGTGCATCAGACTAATCAACCTAGAATAAAAAGTTGGACATACACATACATGTGGGAATTAATCTCTGCTTATGTTGCAATTATAACTAACTATGTAGTTTTGTCGTGTCCTGTACTAATATGCTGCATTGATATAATCGAATGAAGCATAAGTGTGCTTTTGTCTATGTATTTGTGGCCAGAAAAGTGGACCTAAGTGAGTATACCGCGCATAAATGTCGCTTATTTGCTAGGTAATTACTAATAGGGAAAACCTTAGTAAGGGGGAGGTAAACATGAGGGCTACTTTTCTTAAATTAACGTTTATTTGTGTTTGTTTCAATGATAGTTCCCATTCTGACTCGAGAGGCCTGTGACAAAATTAAGTCACTGGTTTACTGTGACAGCAAAAGGCAAAGCACGTGCGCAGCAGAGGAGATGAGAATGAATGCGAGCTGCTTGGGCCTGTACGGAAGGCGGTTCAAGGCCGCTGTGGCCTGGAAGTTTAGATGGCTGCCAAGTGATGAGAGCAATGGTTCTAAATGTGGGAACTTTACTTGAAGTTACAAATTAAGGAACTCGACTAGGCCGGACTATGAAAGACAATGGGGTCATTAAAAAAATACTTTATATTTTTGAGCATGCGAGTAAAAGAAACTGAAAATACTACCACGTCGCACCAAACCTCTTATGACACCAAGCAAATGAAGCAACTCATCATGACCCTCCCCAGAAGACATGTCTTGTCTCTTCCATTAATCTATCCTTTCATCCTTTCACCCTCCCCTTCACACCTCTCTCTCTCGCATGCCCCTCTCTCTATCTCACACCCGAATATATTCTCTCTTCAATCCTCTCTTTCTCATGTTCACTCTTTATCTCTCGGTAGCCTCTGTAGCTGACGTTGTCACCCTTGCGTCCCTCCCAGCTGCTTCTCTTTCTGTCTTTCACTGGCACCCCTCACCTCCTGTTTTACGCACGCCAGGAGCCCTTCTCTGTTTCTTCCACATCTCTTTCGTTTTCATTTACACATCGGATACTTTACCTGCTTCGCGCTCTTTCGCTGTCCACCCTCTCTCACCTCTCTGCTCGCCTGAACGGACCCTGCTCCATCAAGCACATCACAGCAGGATGGCGAGCACCCGGACTATATTCAAAGGAAGTCCTGCTGAATAGCTCAGCTGGGGCTTATAACCCTCGCACTGCACCCATTCCGTGGAAGAGATCCTCCCCAGCCCTGCCTCCCTGGTATCTCAATAAAATCAGCCAACAAGGATTTGTATATGTTGTGGTCGGTATTGACAAGGAATGAATTTCTCAACTTAACCACACCACAGGGCATGTTGGCACACATGTGAACTCAGGCCCCGCCCCCTCCCTTCACCACTGTGCAAACGTACCCGTGGAGCGTTTTAAGTTGGGGAATTAAGTCCCTTTGAATCCTGGGGGTCCCTGGGGTCCAAGTAGCCCACCAGTAAGCGCCAAAAGGCTGCGTTGCAGAGAGGTGTAAAAAGGGGCATGGCCTGGAGCACCTCTCAGTAATGCAGCCCTGCGGCGCTTACTGGAGATACCTGCCAGGCTAGTTGGCCCCCAGGGACCCCCAGTATTGAAGGGGAATTAATTCCCCAATTTAAAACGCGCCACAGGGCGCGTTTGCAGAGTGTGTTTGTGAGGGGGCGGGGCCTAAGGGCGATCACGTCTTTTAAAAAAAAAAGAAAAATTGAAAGGGGGGCTGTGTGGCCCCCTACCTTTTACTTTTTTTGGGCCCCGGGGACCCCATTCCCCAGGGCCTGACCCCAAATATATTTTTTTTATGGGAAAGGGGCCGCGTGGCCCTCCTCCCATGGCAAATTCCGGGGACCTCATCCCCCGGGGCATGGCCAATTATTATTATTTTTTATGGAGGTGGCTGCATAGCCCCCCTCCTCAGGCCACTTCAAGGCCCTAGGGACCCCATTAAAAAAAAGTATTTTTTGTTAATGGGGAGGGGGCTGCGTGGCCAGGACACTTCAGGAGCCAGCCCTGGGGGGTGGCGGTCCCCAGGGCCATCGTGGGCTCCAAGGGGGGCAGCACAGCCCCTCTCCCACATTTTTATGAAGCCCCGGGGGGTGGCGGTCCCTGGGGCTGGGGGTCCTCAGAGCCCCCACACCTAATTTGAATTAGCCCCGGGGTTGGCGGTCCCCCGGCTGGGGGGGCCTGAGAGCCCCCCACCTAATTTTACTAAACCCTGGGGGGTGGCGGTCCCTGGGGCTGTGGGGGACCCCGTGAGCCCCCGCATATATTAATTTAGAGCCCCGGGATGTGGTGGTCCCCGGGGCTGGGGGGGCCTCAGAGCCCCCCATTTAATGCTTTTAAGCCCTGGGGGCGGTGGTCCCCAGGGCTGGGGGGGCCTGAAAGCCCCCACCCATTTGAAACAAGCCCCAGAGGGGCCTGTGAGCCCCCCGCATATATTAAGTAAGAGCCCCGGTGGTGGTGGTCCCCGGGGCAGTGTGGGGGGATTGGGACCCACCACACTATTTTTTTCATAATGCCCCCGGGATTTGGCCCCCTGGGGGCAAATAACCATATTTACTGCAGGAGACTGCATTTCTTTTTTTTTTATATCGCTAGGATGCGCGGATCCTATGTGAATCCTGTGATTTAAAAAAAATTATGATAATATTTGGCCCTGGTGTCCTTGTGGGACCCCCTGAGCAAGCATAGGGGGTCAGGCTGTGTCTACCCTGCCCCCTTTTCGCATTTTGCAGTGTTTGTTTTGGGTTTCTTGTGCCTCGGGTCTACCGAGGCACAAGATGGCTGCCAACACTTCCTGATTTTGACTGTTGACAGCCAATTAGCATACAGCTCATGCACAGCAGGGTGCGCGTAGGCTGCGTGTAGGGTACGTAGATAGATATGCGGATCCACTGTGCCCATAAATGAGTTTAACTTATATTACTTATATTAATGCCCTTGAAAAGTCCCTGGGCGTGGCTACTTTGGACATTCCTCGCATAGGGGGATCGGGGATCCTGGTCCTCCTGTACGCGGATGACGTTGTTTTACTTGCACGCACGGGACTGGGCGTACAGAGGCTGTTGGATCACTTCGGCAGCTTTAAGGAGTCCCTTGACATAAAAGTAAATATTAAAAAATCTCATGTAATGGTGGCCGGTGCACGAAGAAAGAATAGCAAGGTAAAAACCTTTACGTGCAATGGCGCAGAACTAAGGAGGGTCCCGGTTTTCACCTACCTGGGAGTCCTCTTTGATGAGAAGGATAATTGGGGGCCCCAGCAGAAGCTGAAGAGCAATGTAGTAGCAAGATCCACAACAGCCCTCTTGAACTTCTCTAAGAGGTTGGGAGCAAGGCTCATGGAGGCTATGTTAAAAATATACAAATCTAAGTGTGTAGCGATTCCCTCTTATGGGGCTGCTATATGGGGTTACGTACCTCTGAGTAAAATACAAATTGTAGAAAATAGGTTTCTTAGAACTCTTCTGTCACTACCGCAATCGTCTCCTACATTTTCCTTACACACTGAATTAGGCTTGGGTTACATCTTAGACCATTTAAAAATGGCCCCGTTGATTTGTTGGGCGAAAACTTGGCTAAATGAGGAGATTACCCTTAACTACCTAATCCTAAAAGACTGTGTAGCCCTCGAGAAGGCAGATAGGGTCCCATGGTTGACGTACGTTAGAGCGGCGTGCGCCAGACTAGGACGTCCGGAAATATACACATCTCCTGAGGGCATAAAGAAAGAGGATATAGGTTGGATTAAATATAACTTTTGGAATCTGTTGGAGGCGGAAAGAGAGGAGCAGAAGCTAAGAAAACCAGTTGTGAGAAGCAATTATGGCTCACTAACTTCCCCATCCATTGAACCGTATCTAAAGATTTTCACCAAGCCTTTTCACCGCTTTTTGCTGGTTAGATTTCGGTTCAATCTTATTCATCTTACTTTGGGTATATTTCCCAAATGGGGGAAACCGGAAGATGCCGCACCATGTTCTTGCAATATGTTTTCTACACAAGACACACTTCATCTTGTAATGTTCTGTGAGCGATTTTCATGGGCGCGTAAAAAAAATTTAAACCCAATATTACGTGACGCTGGATTTGTACAAGTGAGGCCTGCTCTTTTATGTTTGCAAATGCTTAGTAGTCTGCACGTCACTTATAGCGTAGCAAATTTCCTGGTGGCTGCGGCCCGGATAAATAACAATAGACTTATTTGTATATAATTACATATTAGGACCAACAGGGGCCTTATGTTTTAATTTGAAAAATCCAATGATGCACTTTAAACCGTACTTAATGTACCCCTGATTGTTCTTCCTCATTGGGTTTAGGGCATTTTAGGAAAACTGTATATGATATATTCAATGTTTGATTTTTGTATTGTATATAGTGTATATATGAACTGTAACAATCGAATGCTTATTTATTTTTTAACTATTTTATAAGCGTGGATGTATGTTTTTCTGCACTGTCTTTTATGATTTTAACTAATCGAAATAAAGAGCTTTGACTGATTGACTGACTGAGTTTAACTGTCATTTTCTCAAGAACTACTGAACGGATTTACACCAAATAAGCAAAAGGCACGAGTCTGAACCAAGGACTACCTCTTTGCCAAAGTTGGTGTAATTCCGTTCAGCAGTTCGGGCTGTAGCTGCGGCTAAATGTCCTACGGGAAATTGCATGCGGAAAACGTGTTTTGGGACCCCTCTTTTTTCTCGGCCCCTGATTGATGAATCATTGTGAAACTTTCAGGATAGGAAGGGACCGGAGCTGGCCAGAAGTTTTGGAAAATTTTGCGCAGATTTGTCAATCGGCGCCGAAGTTATTCCAAATAGAATGTTGCAGATTTTCTATGGATGATAGGTCCTAACTATCACTACCTACTAGCGACCGCCAGTAGGTAATATATAAACATATACATACATATATACATATATATATAGTATAACAATGTAAATAAAAAGACAGTACTTTATTATATGCAAAGATTACAAATAAACTGCATTTAAATTTAACTGTACTGTGTACAGAAATACAAAGCCCAGGAAGGAAACTGACAAACTATGATTTGTAACCATCAAAACCTTCCCAACTGACAAAATTTGCCAGACACTTAGGCCTCCGTCTTAATCTTTCATAATGTGCCTCTACCTATTTAGTTTATCAATTCCGTGAAACGTATCTTCACCACCTACTTGAAGAGTTGGTTCAGTATTACAGTCATCACAACAGTCAGGACTCTGCTTGGAATTTCCTGACTAAAGCCCTTCCATATTTAGTTCGCCTCACACATGAGAATTATTTTTTTCATATACTTAAGGAGCTTGTTCAGTATTGCAGTCATCACACAGCTGGAAGTCTTCCAACTAAGCCCTCTAATAGAAACATCCCTCAACTCACCATTCCTTTCATTTTCTTGACTCATATGTGGTTTGATACACTCCCTTTCATCATAATCTATATGTATTCTACCAGTGTCATATAGCTACTGTATATCTTTATAATGTGTTAAGTTAGCATAGGCTCATTAAATGTTTAAACGCCATTTTTCCTTTTGCTGCTTCTGCACACGACACTTAATTGTTGATTTAGCTTTCAACCTAGTAGTTCGTTGTGGTTTACATGAGAATAATATGTTATTACTCTGATATCAGCTTTGCTTAATAAACTATGTCTGTACAGAGAGTGCTGAAGCTTCAGGAACAACACAATACAGAATTGTTATGAGGTCTGATCTTCGCGCTTCATAGACATAACATAAGTGCAGCTTCTGCCAACTTTGGGCTTGAGGCGGGTTTTTATATTACTTTGCTTGAGGCACAAAAAGACACTTGATGCTGTTCGCATGCAGAGAGAGCTGGTGTATGCTGATGTGATCTCTTCATTCTAGGATCCTGAGGTATGGGCCCGCCCTAATTCAACCCAAAGAGACCTTCTTAGCTATTAATATAATATGTGTGTTAGGGAGGGTGAGAAATAAGTGTTGTTAACTCTTATTCATTACAGCATATTAACATGCTGTCACCATTTGCTTTCTATGGACTAGTAACTATGCTGATAACTTTGCTTTTGATAATATGTTTCCTTGTATTATCTAAGATACTGCGCCTGAGAAGACGGCATTAGTAAATAAATATTTCAAATGTTCACGTGTTCTTCTTGACTCCACGTTCTGGTTTGAAATGATTGCATAACGAAAGAGTGCTCATGTGTTCCACGTAACCTGAGGTTGGTGAGTTCATGTTCTGGTTTGTCTAAACATTGGGAGTTGGTTATGACCAATGAGACACTGTAGCTAGCTCGGTAAGGGGTTTGTTGGGTACTAAGGTGAGTTTTGGGTCACCCTAATTCGCTGAGGTTCCAATCCTCTGTGCACAGTTCTGTGGGAGAACAGAAACCCTGCTACATGGCGCCCATACGTTGGTGGACTTATATCATGACACTCGAGTAGTATATCGTTCAAACCTTAACCCCTTCACTGTCGTTTCCAGAAAACGGTGGTGTCGGTGAAACCTACCTATTTTTTGAAATAGGTCTTTTCAAGCTTGATTCTATCTAAAACGGTTTCTTTGAATTACTACCCAGTTGTGCTACAAAGTGGACTTTGTTTTTCTGTAGTTCCGGTGAAATCATGGCTGTGGCTGTGGCCATTGCGCAGCATAGTCGCATTGCGGTGCGCACCCATCTACAGACATACCAGGTCCCGTTGGAGGGCATGGCTGTGATTTTTGTGGTGTGTGCGGATCCGGCGTACCCGTTCGAACTGTTATACTCATGGGTAACGTTTCCGGCAGTGGACGCAACTTCTGGTGTGTTCCACACCTACACACCCTCCCCTGTACCGGCTGAATACACCCCGTACAGGGCACTGGAAATACCTATTGATCATTGGCAGCATCGCGTCTGGTTTGATGGCGCCCTCCCCCACTCTTTGTCCGCTGCGAGGTTAGGTCCACTGTCCATTCCAGGTACAAATTGGCCTGCTTTGGGTGGCTTCACCCCGCACCCGAATCACGGCGCTTGTCCCCTTGCGGATATTCGCAGACTACATGTTGTCTCGATTGCTGTGATTCGTGCATTAGTGCAATACATAGGTCGTCATCTCCCGGGTGGACCCCCGGGGGGTCCGGCCGTTCAAACGGAACGTGGTGGTTTACGGCTCAATCCGGTTATGGTAAATTCGGTTTTTGGTCAACGCCCTGATAATAAAGATGATTTTCCTTTTTGGCTGGCCGAGAAATTTGACCAACTGGAAGCCGTGTTTCCAAATTCTACTCCTGCTGATAAACATAGAATGTTGACGATTACTTTACCTAAGGATATCACTCCCGAACTCGTTGACTGTGAAAGTTGGGGTAAAACTTTTGCGGCTGTTTATGCGAGGTGTTTCGGCATCCCATCTATGGCTGTACTGCCTACGATCATAAAACGTGTTCAGGATGATCACGGTCCAGAGGCAGCGGTTGAATTGGGTATGCGCCTGTGTGGTTCTTTTGAGATTGTAAGTGATCTCATACTCTCCAACATCAAGGGAGATGCTGTGAACTTCCAGGTTTTTAATGCATTGGCGGCGTTACCCGATGCCGAAAAGCCCCGCCAGTTGGCGAAGATTGTGGTGGCCGCTTATAAAACTATCGGTCGCACAAGTAAGGGTTTGAAGTACTTCGCGGTTAAGGAGAAGAAACAACCACAAGTGCAGTCTGCTGCGGCAGATGTACAACCAAAGTCCAAAAAACAGAATTGGCCTCAGAAACAGAAACAGGGGAAGCAACAACAGCAGACTCAGGAATCATTTCCTGCGTCACAGGTCCCTGCGCCGGCTGAGAAAGTTTATGATTTGCGCGATCGCGCAATGATTAAATCCCCTGATCGATTTCAGGTTTCTGATCAACGCTCTCCTCGTTCCTTTCAGGACTCATCGGCCCGAAGACCGGTGGAGGAGGCGGACGGGGACGTGGTGGCCAACAAGGACGTGGCCAGCCCCGCCAGACAGAAGGCGCTTGGAAGCAGGAGGATTCTACGCCAAAGAGACCGCAGTTTGCGAAAAAGAAAGTCGCAGCCTTAACAGCGCATCGATATGCCACAGATAGTGAGAACGCGGCTTCGGAATCTGACGTGGGCTCTGACCTTGCTGGACAGCGCGGCGGAGATTACCATAGTCAGAGAGGCGCTGCGTCCACTACTGAGGGTGACAGCGACTGATGTCTACGTTGTAATAGAAACAGCAGATACGAGACTTGCTCCCCCTGAAAGACTTTATGAAATTGTCCTGTTAATTGAAGGTGACATACAGCGTACCGTAAAAGGGGTGTTTTGGGAAAATCTGTCTTCTACGTATGATATTTTGCTTTCGGAGGCTGACTGGCCCCCACCTTTTGTGCTCGCGGCGCCGCGAGGGGAGGAGGTAATCCTCCCCAGTTTCACGAACACTGTCTCGAAAGAGCATGCGCAGCATTTTGCAGAAGAGTGGGCTCGGGCTCTCGTACCGGCTCTGTACCGTAACCAATGTGGTTGGGATAAATTGTCCCCATGCCACGAAATTCCGTTGCGGTCTCAGCCGCAGCCTCAACCTCAATATCCCATTCGGCGTGAAGCCAAAGCTTCCGTCGCGGAAATCCTTGAACAATTGGAATATCAGGGAGTTATTGAAACTTGTGTGTCACCGATGAATAATCCTCTTTTTACTGTGACCAAGCCTGACGGATCATATCGTTTGGTATTGGATTACCGGCATTTGAACTCGCATTGCCGTAACTGCGCAGTACAGAATACTCACGGCTCTGCCCTTGTGGATAGTCTCGTGCGTAAGCGTTTTAAGACAACGCTTGACATATCCAACGGTTTCTATGCCCTCAGATTGGACAGCTTTAGCTCCCAATGGACCAGTTTTACGTGCGCTGGGGTCCAAAAACAATTCCGGCGTCTCCCAATGGGCTATAAGAATAGTCCTGGTGTGTTTACTGCACGCATAGTCTCTATTTTGGAGGCTCTCAACCAGGATGCTTGCTCGTATGTGGATGACATCTATCTCACAGACGACGACATTTGGATGCATCTGTGTCGGGTAAATTCAATTATTTGTAACTTTGCAGATATGGGTTACAAATTTAACTTTGCAAAATCGCACATTGCTGAGTACACAGTGTTGTTCCTGGGCTATGAGCTCAACAATGAAGGTAGAGGTTTGGCTCCTCACTTCTTGGAGAAATGCGCTCAGTTGCGCGCTCCTACAACACTGAAAAAATTACAATCTTTACTGGGCTTTTTAAATTTTGGAAGGACATACATTCCGGAATATGCCCAGCGTATCAAGCCTCTGTATGCTCTGATACAACCTACTTTTTCCAAATCATGCTGGCTGCCTGAGCACTCAGCCATCTTGCAGTCCTTGCAGGCTGATCTGCTCGCTTCTAAATTCTTACTGACTCGTGATAACCACACAAACCTGGTGATAAGGATTGTCCCTGGGACAGTGGGTTTCACGTACCTCACTTTTAATGAAGGAGACACAGTACCTATTGCTTACAAGTCGCACTTGTACACTTCGGCTGAAATGCGGTTTCCCACTGTGGAAAAGGTTTTAACAGCTGTGCAGATGGCGATTCTTAAAGAACGAGCTCTGTCACAGGGGAAACGCATGTTGGTTGTAACACCCTGTCCTCATTTGGAGGCAGTCACGAAAGCCAGTGTACCAAATTCAAAAGCTTTGCACCCTCGGTGGATTCAATGGGCTGCGTCCTTGACGTCCACGGATGTCACGTTTATTTTTGACGCCTCATTACGGTCGCAGGAGTTCTTGCAGTATGAGTTCGTTCACCCTGCTCCTCTGGCCATGCGACCTTTGGAGGACTTCCATTGCATCATATACACTGATGGTTCGGCGCAGGTTGCGCATGGCTCTAAACACGCCTACGTTTCCGCATGCGCCATTGTGGTCGGTGCTATGTTGAATGATGAGTTCATCTCCAGGGAAGTGCACACGTTGCCACTGGGGGATTGCACCGCACAATTGGCAGAGCTTCGTGCTCTCTTACTAGCGTTGGAGTACGCTGATCCTAGTGTTACTACTCTTATTGTGAGTGATTCTTATTACTGTGTCCAGTCTTACAGTGAAAACTTGTTCTTTTGGATTCAGAATGAATTTCGTGATTCCAAGGGTAGCACAATAAAACACAAGATGATCTGGGTTCGAGTGGCGGAACTTAAGGCTAAGTTGCCGCTCGTTTATGTGATTCATACTCTTGGCCACCAGCGTATTGGGGTTCATGCTGTTGGTAACTCGCTTGCTGATGAGGCGGCGAAATCAGCAGTATCTACATACTTGGTTGCAGCAGTTACTAGGTCCAAAACTAAGATTGATAGTGAAATCTTGGCGGCTGTTGCTGCCACTGAGAAGGGAGGTAAACATCCTACTGGATTCCCTTCGAAGTACACATACCACTTAAGTCCCGAAAAGGTTCTTTTTGTGAAAATTCCTGATGTTGGAGAACGTTTGATTCCCAACTCGGATCGCAGAGCTGACTTAATTACAGCGGCACATGAAGGTGTGGCGTCTGCGCATGCGGGCGTCTCGGCCACTGTAAGTCAATTACAACAACGCTTCTGGTGGCGGGGACTGTACAAACAGACGTGTGATTATGTCCTTCTTTGTGACATTTGTCAGCAGATTAAACCTTCAACTGCCACGCGTCCGCCACAGACACAGTTGTACATTTCTAATAAACCACTAGGTTGTGTTTATTTGGATCACTGCGGTCCTTTTTCATCTGATACTGCGTATAAGTACATCTTAGTAGCAGTTGACTCATGCACACGCTTTGTGTGGGTATGGCCCCATCGCAGCGCTGATTCACGGACTGTCATTAGAGATTTGCGTGTCTTTGTAGGGATTTTTGCCTGTGGTACCTTCCATTCGGATCAGGGTCCGGCTTTCGCCTCTAAGGCGTATAAGGATGCCATGACTTCGTTGGGGGTCCAAGTCAAGTTTTCGTCTCCCTACAGACCTGAGGGTAACAGTGTAGTGGAGCGAATGAACCGTGATTTAAAGCAATCTTTGACAGCTCGAGTTATAGGCACTGGCAGAAACTGGCTGACCCACCTCAATGGCGTGCAGCGTGCGCTTAATAATCTCCCTAGAAGGTCTCTGGGTGGGCGGACCCCATACGAAATGCTCTTTGGCATCAAGATGTACGTCCCTGACCTTGACGGTCTAGACTGTGTGGTTCGCGCCACTTCCTTTGACGCAGATGAACATTGCAATGTTTTACAGAATCTACAAAAGACCAGAGACGGTCTTGCAAAGGAACATTTGCCCACCACGTCGGATGTTGCATTGCAGATCCCGGTAGTCGGCTGGCTACCCCAAGTTGGAGAACTGGTTCGTGAGAAGATCGATAACAAAAAAGAATTTGGTCCGTCCTATCGAGCTCCGGTTCCAGTCCTTGGAGTGAAGGGCACAAGAACAGTCATTTTACCACCGCTTCCTGGTCGTAAGGAAAACAGGTTTATTTCAATTGACAATGTCAAGATACACAGAGTGGCCGATTCTTCTTAGTATGACACCAGCAGTTTCCTGTCCTTCCATTGTGAGAAATTCAGTTGTGCCCACTGCTTTTAATCATGAATCAGAAGTGGCCATTGAATTACCTGCGATTTCCAGTCCTTTATTGAGTACTTTGCCAGGTGCGGATCAAAATGAAATAGACTATACATATCCCACTGATTTGTCCATGCCTGACCTGCAAGCACGTTTAGCCACGGAATCCAGATTTTCATTTGACTCTGTTTCCCTTGCCTCGAAGAAACCCTCTCGTTTTGCAGTTTATGCTACCTTATTCAAAAAAAATTTTTTGATTCCCCCTTGGACATATATCTGGCTGGTGCTTTTTTCGATATGTCTTTTTATGTCAATTGGTTTTGTGTTTTATTTTTTCCGGTTGGTGAATGGACACTATGTCGAGGAAAGAACATGCATTCGCCATCTCAATGGAACTTTGTCCCCCCTTTCCTCATCGCATTCTGCACATAGACCGAGAAGAGACTTAACATTTGTTAACATCACTGCTTGGCCTGTCCTTGATGGGATCGTGTGGGATGCCGTTCAATTTCAAATTCATGGCCCTACGGAAGTTGTTTGGGGGGGATGGAAGGGGTTGATTGACTGTTTACAAATAAGGCTACGGAATTAATGACTACGGAAAATGGCATTAGTGATTCTACAGAGCCAGTTGGAGCCATTACAGAAATTGTACCCGTTGTAACCAACTACGATCAAACTGAGCCGGCTCAATCCGATATTCCCCTTCCCGTGACGCCTGATACGGAGCATCTGAGACTTATCTGTTGGAATGTGGCTGGAATTGTCAACAAGCTGTCTACCCCAGACTGGGTTGCATACATTGAGACGGGGGATGTTTGTATGTTTCAGGAGACCTGGGCCAGGAGGAACATACCCATCAGGGATACCAGTCTTTTTCTATCCCGGCCAGGTGGGAGGGCAAAGGCCGTCCTTCTGGCGGATTAACAACATGGGTAGCTTCCCACCTAGGCTGTGAGGCTTCACGCTTAGTGGTACCATCTGACGATATCCTTGTGGTCCTAGTATCCTGGCCGAATCAAGTAAAACTTGCCTTTATTAACATCTACTCTAGGCCAGTGGGAGTAGCCAGGGAGTCACCTACGATTGATGAGCTCGCAGCCTACCTAGTTGAAATACCCGGGGATCTACCCTATATAGTAGGGGGGACCTAAATTCCCAATTTGAGCCGCTGCCTGGCCTCTTAGAAGGCTTCCAGATGGAAGAAGAGGCCAGGTGGTCAGTACCACTGGTAGAAGCTCCTCCCCCGAAGGCTTGGACACCCTTGGCGTTGCAGATCACAGCCCTAACCCTAACGTTTGGAATTAGAGCCTGTAATGGGCGAATTAAATCAGATGTACCTAGTAGAACAACTTTTAACAGAGCAGGAAGAAAATCCCGCTTGGACTATGTTCTGGTACAGATAACCAACTGGCCTACCATTAGGGATTTTAGGGTTACCGAACGGCTGGAAAGTGATCACAACGCATTAGAACTGGATCTCACACACCCTGGCCATCAACAGCCCACAATAGCGAGTGAGGGAAACTTACCTGAACTGCTATTGGCCAATAGCAAAAAAAGGATCAGGTGGGAAAAAATAGTTGCAAGCCAGGAGAAACTCCCGAAGCTTTATGCGGGGCTAATCCCCATCCTAGAGAGTGTAGGAGGGCTGGACATTGAGAGGGGCAGTACGGAAACACTTGGTAAATTATACCAGGCCCATGAAGATCTTATAAAGGGTACGAGTCCTTTCCTGTATAGCAACGCACATAAAGCAAGTAGGGGGCAAGCGCCAAAAACCATGTGGTATAATGCAGCCTGTAAAAAAGCAAAACAAAATCTCCTAAGAAATATCAAGGAGGGCTCAGGCGGGGAGACGGTAAGAGAAAGCAGACGGGCATATAAAAAAGTACTTGCCCATGCTAAAACTGAATGGGAGGAGAGCCAATGGGAGGAGCTCAACAAATCCCTTGTAATGGGAGACCACAGAATGTTCTGGAGAATAGTGAATGGGGGGTCGGGGAATCTCCTTTCAGCTATTGAGCCCAACATCGCAGCTGGGGTCTGGCAGGCTCATTTTCAAACCCTTTATAGCTCGATGGGGGGAGACAGCATGGGTGATACTTGTAGTGCCCAGGGGGCATATGAGGGGGAACTAGTAACAGTGGGAGAGGTTAGGGCAGCAATAGCTGGTTTGGCCTCGGGCAAGGCGCCAGGTCTTGATGGCCTGCCTGGAGATCTTTTTAAGCAGGAACCAGATGTGTGGGCCCCATATCTAGCTGTTTTGTTTAATGGAGTCTTATGCGGCATGGAAGTCCCAAGTACTTGGCTGGGGGCGGAGGTGGTTCCCATATTCAAGAAGGGCTCGCCCCTGCTTCCAGCCAATTACAGACCAATTAGTCTGATTGACGTGCCCCAGAAGCTCCTTGGGAGGGTACTGCTCAATCGGCTCCAGGACTGGGCACAAGAAACGGAAGTCCTTAGTCCCTATCAGGCTGGATTTAGGAAGGGAGTATCAACGGTGGACCAGGTCTTCCGACTGAACATCATTTACTGGAGGACAGTGGTTTTCGATGGTGGCAGCTTATACACAATATTTGTGGATTTAAGAGCCGCCTTTGATCTGGTGCCCAGAGGCAAACTTTGGAGGGTCCTGGCCGAGATGGGCGTACCTGCGGACATTTTAATAATCTTGCAGAGGTTACACCACAACAACTATGCCAGGGTGCGGTGTGGAAAGTCGGGGGAGTTGACGGACAGATTCCCCGTTGACAGGGGGGTTAGGCAGGGCTGTGTGCTCGCACCGACCCTGTTCTGCCTCTTTGTCAACAGGGTAATCGCCCACTTGAATGGCATTGAACACACTGACGATCCTAAACTGAACGGCAGCAGGGTGCCTGCAATCATGTTTGCAGATGACACCCTGCTGCTGTCCAAAACCCCAATGGGGATCCAGCGGATCCTTGATTCTTTCGTGGCCTTTTGTATGGATAGGGGCCTAGAAATCAATGTTGGAAAAACAAAATTCATGGTCCTGAATCCAAGCAAAAAATTGCACCCGAATCCACTGCTGGGAGAGGCACGGTTGGAAAGAGTCTCCACCTTCGATTACTTAGGTGTAACCTTGAATGAGTCCATGTCGTGGGGGGCACACCGGACCAGGGCCAACCTTAAACTGGTACAGACCACTGGGGGCATTGCACGGATGCTGAAAAATTCGACTTATCGGCCTCTGGGCCCGCTCATCCAGATCTACAAAGCGCAGGCCAGGGGGGCGACAATGTATGGGGCGGAACTGTGGGGACATACACCAACTCGCAGTCTGTCGGTAACTGAGAATAATTTCATCAGGCAGATAACTGCACTCCCGCCAAGTACCCCGCTCCTTCCCCTGAGGTTGGATCTGGGATTGAGACCAATAGCCGATGAAATAGGACTGAGACCCATAGTCTTCTGGCGGAGACTGTGGAGCAGTGAAGCACTTTATGCCTACAGGGCTGAACTAGGGGAGCTGATATCCCACCCAAAAGCGTTACAGATCCCCTGGCTAAAACATATTCAGAATTTATGCACGGTACTGGGGTTTCCTGATCTTTGGTCCGATCCTGCTGAGGCCTCACTAATCATCTCACGCAGAAATTTGGTCGATGCCTATCACGCCCATAAACTATCCTCGGCTATGGAAAACCAGCGAGAGGGATCACTGACCTCTGTATTTATGCTAGGCAAAGATACATACAGGATGGAAAGGGTGCTGGACGCTATGTCCCCCGTGCTGGCCAGGAAGCTGTTTCTGCAATGGAGATACGGCATCTTGCCCTTACGGGCTTTTACGAGTTCCTGGACAAACCCGCCCTCCCCTAAGCAGTGTCCAACATGCTCTTATGCTGAGGAAAGTGATTTGCATGTAGTTCTGTTTTGCCCCACGTACTCGAAAGCGAGGAAATACTGGATTCTCCCACTTATTAGAAACCTTGGTGGCAGAGAGTATCTCCCAATGTATAGAATTTTAAAAACTGATCTTTCGAGTCCAACTGTGTTTGCACTGGCTAAATTTCTTACCAATGTCTGGCATATTCGCACCAGTTTGTTGAAATCACGGTCCTTGAGTTAGCTCCAGTCTCCTATATGTAACCCTGATAGTTTTAACCTACAGACATGAATGATTTTATAATGTATAAATATGTTTTATTGCTATTGGTGATGTTTTATGGTGTATATGTTTTATGTCGTTGTGTATCTTTGATGGCCGCATGGCCGAAATAAAGATTAAATATAATTAGTTGTTAATGTCCCTAACGTGCTTAGAGTTAATATGGGGGATGTGGTGAAGCAAAACATACGTTCTGATGATTGGGATGTTCAGGCCGTAGAGTCTTTATTTTCTGATTTGAAATACTATGCTGCCTTTGATGCTGAAGATTTATATTTAGAATCTGCTAATTATGGTGATTTATTTTGCTTTCAACATTTTGGCAATCACTTCTTACATAAAACGACATCCAGAAGGAAGGAATACTGTGAATTATACACAATGGGAGCATTGTCCGGCTCCTATACAAGGCAGTTCAAGTACTTTTTTGAAAAAGTACACATATTTTACTGACTTCAATCAGTCTAATCCCGAGTCCTTTTATTTCAAAATGACACAGAAGCCTATGTCCAAGGTTAGACTTACCGATACAAAACTATTGTATTCGAAGTCCTTTCTTGATCAGCTGGCTATTGGCGGTTATGAAGTATGGAAGGAAATAATTGACCTAAAATCAGTTTGGGGTTCTAAGGACTGGCAGGTACAAGGCGCTGAGGCTTTGCACCGTGCATGTCTCATCCCTAATCAGATTTTGTTTTTGAATTCTACTATTTCACAAACGACATGCTTTGGATTGGCTACTGCTAAAAAACTAAATTTTCCTTCTATCCCCGAGTTAGAGGAATATTCAGGCTGGAGTAATCATACTCAATTTTCGATTAGAGAATTACAGACCCTGTTGCTGAATTCTTCTTTTAACATATCCAGTATAGACCCTAAAGGTTGGCTAGTGTGGCACAAGAGTGCTGATTCGTGCCAGCGCAGTTTTCTGGGTTTGTCTGACGGCTTTGCTCAGGTTAAACCAGATTCACGTTTTGAAACTGGGCATTCTGTCACAACTTACTCTGTGGGTAAATTATGTCAAACTTGGCTGAAGCATTCTAAATTATCTAAAGTTAAATTACATCTTGCAAAACTGAATGATGATGTAGATTTAAATGATTTCATAAAAGGCCCGGCTAGTGGTAGGTCAAAAAGATGGATATATGCTGTGTACAATGAAATATGGAAAACATCGCAGATTGAGGCTGCAACACGACTTAGGGCTATAGATCAAGCAAATCTAGAGAAAGTCCTTGCAGTGGTAGACAATAGTATTAACATGCTTTCTTCAAGCATTTACACTTTAGATAACATTGTGTCTTCTGTAGTGGATATTGTGCATGATGAGGTATCTGTTTTGTACCATGGTCAGAATCAATTACGTTCTATCATGCAATTTGCATAGACCCTGCAAACGCTTAAATCTGGCAAGGTGCCATGGGGCTACATGAACGTGTCCTCTCTCTTTGCACCCTTTAATTTGACTGACAAACAACGCTTGCTTTCTATGCGAGATGCTTCTTTTTCTATGTTACATATTGAGAAATTGGAATCCTTGCCTTTTTCTGTGGCAGAAGCCTCAGCTGCAACGTGGCTTATCCACGGTCTGTTAACATTACCTTTTGCTTTGTATAAATTTACTAACTGTATGAAATATGTTGCCATAGGTCGCTATGAGCCTTTGGGTAGTGGTTTTCTCCATGAAGTATGGTCCCTTCCTTTCAGTTATAGATGTTTGAGGGACGGCCAAGAAGTTTATCTGAATGGGGAGGAATGTACAGAGACTCCAGATCATTCGTTAATGTGTAGACACATACAATTACACGGTTCTTGCAATCAGGACCGACCAAACTTGGCCTGTGTTTTAAAAGGCACTCCTGTACCAGCAATTACCCCGACTTTTACCTTGTTAGGGAATGGAAGTTATTTACTTTTGAATATTGAAGATTGTTGCGGGTTTATTAAAGGTGTAGCTTATGTGGTAACAGTAAGTGAACGTGTCGTTTGCTGCAGAAATGTCCTGTACCCACCCACACATGAAAATAGGGAGGTTTCCATTTGGCCATGCATACCAACCTTGAAGGCAGAGTTCAACGGCATGACTAGACTGAGGGCTCTATTGTCCCAGAAAGAAGTGGCCTTGAGTTCGGCTCGGGAAACTTTTGTGCTTCACCCGGACCGAGGTTCAGGCCCTTTTAGATACTGATTTACCGTTGCATTTTGGCGAAATGATACATTCTATCTTTAACGCGTCCTCGACATCTGGGCTAGCGCATTTTTTTAAAGCAGTTAGCAGCGGCCTTGTGACTTAATTTGAAAAAATATTTGGAGTAATCCCTAGTTTCTTTCATTCCATTTTCTCAAGTCTGTTTGGTGGATTCCCGGTTTTACTAGCACTAGCGGCAGGCGTCCTAGTTGTTCTCTGCTTCCTTAAATATGGATGCCCCACATGTGGAAGAAGCGGCCCAGCCTCTGCTGCCGCTGTTTCGCAACCGAATGATTGAATATTTTGGCACACTGCCGCTTGCGATTTTAAGCACGGCATATGGATTATCGTTTCGATTTTCCTACTTCACCTGTGTCCAGCCTGTGTTTCACTGCCTGAGCTGTGATTTTGATTGGGCCATTGATTTGTGTCTCTGCGGGCCGGTTTCTCCTGGCGTCGATTTTAATCAGCTGATGAGTCCTATCACTACTCACGAGTTGGTTTGTTCTGACGAGAGGATTATGGCAATAGCAGCGGTGCATGGACTAATGGGTCCCTGGGATATATTCACGGCAGCGCAGGATTTCTTGGAACTGAGCTTTCTGGAGAACCCACTGAGTTGTCCTCTGATGGTAATAGAGGCTCCGATACTTGGGGAACACGTATGTTCTTTTCCACTTTTGAATTGGATGGCTGAACTGTTTTCTGATGAAGACGGTGATTTCATGCTGGAGGCTGTTGCTGCATATTTTGCTTAT
This sequence comes from Lissotriton helveticus, assembly GCF_964261635.1. Taxonomy (NCBI): domain Eukaryota; kingdom Metazoa; phylum Chordata; class Amphibia; order Caudata; family Salamandridae; genus Lissotriton; species Lissotriton helveticus. Next base: position 630,535,004 of record NC_136065.1, on the reverse strand, counting down.
ACGGTCTTGTCCTAAAAACTTTTCCATAATTTCTTTCCAGATATTTGACTTTCAGCTTGCATATTTTGCGATTTTTCGTACATTGATCAATTTCCCAGTCCTATTGACTTGAGCAAAATATTAAAAAAATGTTTACAGTACATTCATGGCTCACAGTTCTTGAACTCTGCTTTCATGAAGTTGCCCTTATCTTATCTTATCTTATCCGTCCTCGGATCATGGGGGGGTGTCATATAGCTACTGTATATCTTTATAATGTGTTAAGTTAGCATAGGCTCATTAAATGTTTAAACGCCATTTTTCCTTTTGCTGCTTCTGCACACAACACTTAATTGTTGATTTAGCTTTCAACCTAGTAGTTCGTTGTGGTTTACATGAGAATAATATGTTATTACTCTGATATCAGCTTTGCTTAATAAACTATGTCTGTACAGAGAGTGCTGAAGCTTCAGGAACAACACGATACAGAATTGTTATGAGGTCTGATCTTCGCGCCTTCATAGACATAACATAAGTGCAGCTTCTGCCAACTTTGGGCTTGAGGCGGGTTTTTATATTACTTTGCTTGAGGCACAAAAAGACACTTGATGCTGTTCGCATGCAGAGAGAGCTGGTGTATGCTGATGTGATCTCTTCATTCTAGGATCCTGAGGTATGGGCCCGCCCTTATTCAACCCAAAGAGACCTTCTTAGCTATTAATATAATATGTGTGTTAGGGAGGGTGAGAAATAAGTGTTGTTAACTCTTATTCATTACAGCATGTTAACATGCTGTCACCATTTGCTTTCTATGGACTAGTAACTATGCTGATAACTTTGCTTTTGATAATATGTTTCCTTGTATTATCTAAGATACTGCGCCTGAGAAGACGGCATTAGTAAATAAATATTTCAAATGTTCACGTGTTCTTCTTGACTCCACGTTCTGGTTTGAAATGATTGCATAACGAAAGAGTGCTCATGTGTTCCACGTAACCTGAGGTTGGTGAGTTCATGTTCTGGTTTGTCTAAACATTGGGAGTTGGTTATGACCAATGAGACACTGTAGCTAGCTCGGTAAGGGGTTTGTTGGGTACTAAGGTGAGTTTTGGGTCACCCTAATTTGCTGAGGTTCCAATCCTCTGTGCACAGTTCTGTGGGAGAACAGAAACCCTGCTACACCAGTACCCGCTATATATATTCCAGTTTCCCCTTTAGGAACTGCAATCCTTTCCAAATTCCACACTTTTCCATTACTTACAATCAAGCACTCCGAAGTATCTTAGTTATGTTCAATGGAGCAGAATGCTGACATTCTCCATTCCGTGCCTTCCATGTCTTGTCTTTTTTAGTTTTACCCACATTCCATTTCCACATCCGCCCTAGCCTCTCCATGAATACAAATGTTTGTATAGTTACTGTGGGCTTTATTAATTCTTTCCTTACTTCCTCCTAAGGTATTTCAATTTACTTTCCATCCATTAAGCAATCAGGGTTGCTTTTAGCCCTAGCACATCTACCATACATAACTTGAAATGGAGTAACCCCCATCACACTATTCACAGAAGTCCTATAAATTCATACCATTTTCCTTACTCTCAGTTCCCAATCCTCGTTATTACTATTAGCTAATTGAATGGCTCCTTTGGGTACTCTATTCAAATGCTCAATCAAGACATTGCCACTAGGATTATATAACGAAGTGGTGCCGTGGAGAATGCCCACTGTTGACAAATGCTCCCTTGCTTTATTAGAAGTGAACCTCACTCTATTATCGGTTATTATTTGTGCAGGAAGACCTTCATCCACAAATATACCATCAATGAAATTTAAAACTGTATCAGTATCCTCTTTACTTACTATTTTGATTACTGGTCACCTTGAAAAAAACATCAATCAAAGCAATGATGTACTTAAACTGGAGTCCTACAGGTGCTATGATGTGAATACCTACAGTATCCCATTACTTGGAACGATGGGTTCACGCATATTAGGTCCAAACATAGCTACAGGTTTATCCATGTCTGCACATCCAGTTCAATCCCCTACTAACCTTTCAATACATACATCCATTCACTGCCACCAAAACCATTTTTTCACATCTTGTTTAGTTTTGACAATACCACAATGGCCTTCGTGGCACAATCACTTTGTCACCTGTTTTAAGCCAAAACCCATCCTCTGACATTTCACTCCTCACCTCCCAAGTGGGCTTCAGTTTAGGGTAAGAATACTCTTATTAGACCAGCCATGTAAAACATGAATGATAGTTTCCTGCAAAAAGAAATGTTTAGCATATTCTTCCTTCCACTCTGTTTCCTTAATGGCTGGCACTCCTTTATCATACATGAAGGCAAAATGGAAATCATCCCAATCACTCACTACAGTTTCTTCAATATCCAGAGGCATCCTGGACAATAAATCTGCGGTCACTTTCTTCTTTCCAGGAACATATTACATTGTATAAATAAAATCTTACAAGCTGTTAGACATTCTAGAAATCCTAGTTGTGGCCTTGACCATATCTTCAGTGTTCTGTCATTTCACCAATGGTTTGTGGTTTGTGTGAAATAGATATTGTTTTCCTCTATATAAATTGTCTGAAGTGTTCTAAAGCCCGCAAAGAGGTTAGTGTCTCTCTTTAATGGTAGACGACTTTTCTTCAGCTGGGGGTAGTTAAGGTTTGCTAAGCAAATGCAATAGTGAGTTCTTTACCATCACTATTTTTTTGTGTCAATACACCACCTAAACCTTTATTACTGGCATCAGTGGTGACAATGCTTAATAATTCAGGACCAATGCTATTCAGTGTAGGTGCATTATCTTTAGGTCTTTTTATATCGTTCTTTAATAGTTGTCTAATATGAAAAGTAGTTGTCTAATATAAACAGTGTTATGTGAAAAATCATTAACTTACTTGTTATATTATTTATACAGTTCTAAAAAGGATCTTATCTCATCCATGTTCAAAGATGCAGGAGCTCTTAATATTGCTTCCACCTATGATGGTTTAGGTTTGATAACGTCTTCACATAGCACATATGCCAAATAGGTGACAGATTGTACCACAAACTCACTATCATAACAGGATTAAGACTATAAGGGTTTACCACTATGTGCAAGTTCCCTTGTTCATGCCAACTTAAAACTGACAAGCCTTTCTTAGCCACATATAGTTTGCTACAGCCTTGTGGTTCTTGAATCTGAACATCAATATACTATACCCTAGTAATTCTAATTTTTCTCTTGTAAAACTTTCTGGATTAATATCAGGGACATTCAACTTTCACCTAACTTATCCACAAATATATTGTGCCAGACCTCTTCATTAAATACTGTATAGGAAGATTCGGAACCAGCAGAAATACTAATATTTACTCCATCTATACTCATGGAACTTGGTGGTTTCTGCCTCTTAATACCCTGGGCACTCACATTTAATACATAAGAGTCCTTGCGATCAGTAATATTAAGTATTTGATTATTTGAGTCAGTGGTTGAAGTGGGGAGAAAAAGGTAGGGGAACTGTGGGCAGAGAATCAGAGGGCGGGAATAACCAGAGAATTGGGTCAATAGGTGGAGTCAGAGGTGTGGCTAGAAAGAGCAAAATATCCCAAATTGTAGTATTTGTTTGGCATTTCACTGACCAGTTGCAGCTTATTACGGGGCATATTATCAAGGGCTTGCGATAACATTATCGCCGCTTTAGCGTCTGTTTTTGGGAAAACAGCGTCGATATTTATTAACAAGGACACGCTAGTGCGTTTCCTTGCCTTAGCGCCCGTTGTCAGCACACCTCGCATCGCATCGTTAATGGGATGTAAAGGAAGCGTGCCTGACAAAACCCAATTGGAAAATATCGCTAACCCAGCTTCGCGATATTATCAATGAGGGGGTAGCTATTTTTGAAATCGTGATAACTATGCCTTGACGCAGGAATTTAACGTCTGATAAATTCCAGACTAAGGCATACCTAACATGGGAGGTGGATTGTGGGGCTAAGGCCACAGGGCCTTTTCATCAAGTTATCGTTGTTTTACATGGAACATCCCTGGAAAACCAGTGATGTTCCATGGAAATCCCCGCTATCGCTGGAATATTTATCGCCATAGCGCTAAGCGTTGATAATACAGCGCTAGCTTGGCTATATATTTCAGCTATAGCCGGTGATAATTTAAAGCGCGCTTCTAATTTAAAGCGCGCTAAACGCGCTCAGCGATATTTATCGCTGGGGCATGATTATATGCCCCTACGTTATTTAATTCAACCAATGGATACGCATGTTTATTTAAGGTTTAATATGAGATATTGACATTAAAATACATTCACCAAGTGGGATACATTTCCAATCACAATTTTCCCCAAATACGCTTAAAAGTGGAATTACAAGCCATTTGTCTTCAAGCCATGCAGTTTCTGTCATCAGCACTTCGTCTCCCTTTTTTCACAAGAGCAGTTCAAAAATGAATAGCAAAATATCCTAGGTTGCAAATGTTTCCCACATAATAATACTCTGCCGTTTTTTTCCACATAATACATAATCTGCTACATAATCTGACGATTTTAACCAAATAATTGTTTATAGCTCAAACAGATCAAAAGTTACTAAAAATGTGACTTGTTTTGCTGCAAAGTGGAGGGCCCTTTGCAAAGATTGACTGGTCACCTTTCTCACTTCTGCCTTTGTATGTTACACTGGTGCTAACAAAGCAAAATCTCTGCAGAGACTCTTATGTGTAAAAATGTGAAAATAATTAAGTATCAGAAAATGTACCGCATTGCACGGCAGCATTTTCTTTGCTGCATAATTTAGTCAACAACCCCATCGCTACAAAATTCCAGTGGCCCCAAAGCAGGCAGCACATGTTAAAAGTTATTGTGCATGAAGCGGAGACAGTGAAGTTTACAAACTTACGGGCATATGTACAACAGAATGACGGAGCGTGGCATTAAGCAAATTTCTGAAAATACAGGGATGCCCCGTATTTACCAAGATACGGCGCACCCCTGCGTTTCCTCTAGCGCTGGCACTAACTTAAGCTGCCTAGCGCCAACGCAGGCACCCTTGCACCTATGTGTGCTTCACAATGTAGTACACGTAGAAACAGCAAACACGAGAAGAAATAAAGCATTTCTCCTTGTTTCGCCATGTTAAGACCAAGTCTACCCTGGTCTTAATTTTGCGGCTGCCTCCTATTTATTCCACCATTGTAAACAGGAGGCAGCATAAAAAACAATGGTTGTAGTAGCTGAACTCCCGCCACAACACCCATTGCCCACCCCTTTCATGCTAAGTATAGCGTGAAAGGGCAACTTATTTACAAGGCAGCGTTAGGTCACGTTAAGTGGCTCAACATTGCCTTGTAAATAAGGCAAAGTCCCTATCCTCACAGGAACGTTAATAAAAGTGGCTTTCCTGTGGCGATAGGGGCTTGTAAATATACCCCACAGTTGGGGGTGCGTACAAATCCTGCATTGCCTATCCCTGGCGAGTTGCTCTACCACTGCTGAAACAAGGCCAATGGAGGTACTAATGGGTGAGGGGGACTGGCCTCAAGGGTCCTTTGACCTCAGTGATAGAGCCACTGTTGCTCTGGGTTGTGCTGTTTGCAGGCCTACCTGCAAGACTGGAGGTGAACTTCAGTATGGATTGTGGTGAACAGACGTTCTAGGTTAACTCACACTTGCCATTGCTGGGGTCTATCTGCTGGTGCTAATACAGCAGGGCTTCTATGGTCTAGAAGGGCCTTCTATGGTCTAGCATGGAATGTACTCCCTGAGGAGAATGGTCTGGTCATGAAGGCTGATTCTTGTCCCCAGTTTCAAATTTGGCAGCTCTGGCCATAGTGCCTCATCCTCTCCCCCACTGAACACCATACTGCCCCACTGAGAGAAACTCACACTGCCTTCGGCTACAACCCAATGGTTGCCCCACTATAAACACCTAGATGCAACTCAATTCAAATTATGCACTAGACAAGAGTAATATGCTTCCTGAATAAAAAAAGTAACAACATCCTGGAAAAAAGCAAACACTGATAGGTTATTCAAGATTAAGTAAAGCATGTGAAATGTGAGCAGGAACAACATGGATACCTTTATGCTTTTACACTCATTAATCTAAAATCTAATTGTGTTTTGCCGGAAAAGTTAAGGACATGACTACAGGGCCCGGAAGGGACCCATTTCAATGTTCATTGCTTATGTACTTACAAAACGTAAGCAATCTGGTTTAAAATGACCACATTGCCGCAGAACACATTTTATTAACTAAAGTAAGGAAAACAGGTGATAAGGATCACATTAAACAGTTTCCACTCTACACATCAACCAGGTATTGCAGTACCTCCAGGAATGGTGCACTTTCCCACCCGGGGAAAATAATGTTGTTCAAAGAAAGATGAGAAAACGAAAAAAGAGCTTCCCTGGCAAACTCTGTAAATTGGGTGTGAATAAAACCAATCTGGCCACCTGGGACCACTCTGTCTTGCTTAATTCATGTTTTGTATTTTGAACCTTCCGAGAATCTCTCCGTCCTGTGGGTGCACTTTGAAATAGAAAAATGTCAGAAAAAGAAATTTCTAGTAAAAGTGTTTCTTCTTTTTTGGATCCATTTCACAGGGGAATGAAAAAAAGGAGAGGAAAGAGAGGGTAAGAGACGTTTCTTGAAGTCACGGTTTTCAGCAAGTGAGGAGGAGCAAGATAGAGACTGAAACAGAGTAAAGAAGAGGAAGAAAGAAAAAGAGAGGTGGAACAGCTGCTAGCAGCAGAGCAGGAGAAGTGGACACTATTCCTGTGTTCTTTGGGCAAAAAGAAGAAGACAGAGTGAATTTCCTTCTCTGCCCACCCCGCCTGTCCTCAAACGGCTGCAAACGGCCAAGCCTTATATACAGGCATTGGCTATTTCTGCTGTCCTGGGACGCATTTTGTAAATTAAAAGTAAGGGAACGGATTCTATTAAATTAAAAAAGTAGGGGAACACCGTGCCCAGCCAATCTTGCCCACTTCGACCATCATTAGGGCTACCTTCATCTACACCTTTCACCCTAGTTTTGTTCTTCATTTTACATACTTTAAAAGAATTCCCTGTTAAACCACAAAATTAGCGTACCTGTTTTAAAGTCGGACACGACCTATCATACCCTAAATGGAATTTGCTGTGGCAACGGTAACATCTTAGATTTTCTTTCACCCTATCTTGGTCCTTAGATTTTGGTACACTTTTTTTGAAATTTGAAAGGTTTCTGATCTTTATTGTCTCTTCTTTTTACCTTCCCCCGCATCCTTTTCGATATTTTCCCTCTCACCTGTTTTAATATCTTTGGCACTCCTTCTAGTCATTTCAGCCTATCTAACGAAAGCAAGGATTCCTTTAAGTTCAGAATCCCCACTAACCCACAACCTTTCTTCGATAGTTTTTTCCCTAGAGTGCATGATAATTTGATCTCTAATGAGACCTTCTGTAGATGGCCAAATTTACAATCTAAGGCTAATCTCTTAAGGGTAGCAACATATTCATCACTAACGTCATTTCCCTTTTGTTTCCTTTCGGAATAATGTGTCCATACAAATACTGATACATACATTGAGTGAAAAATAATTACCAATATCATTAATGGTGTTCTCAAACACATTGAAATCGCCTCCTCCTACTTCTTTCGATATGTTGTCATACACCTTAACCCTTAAGGACCAAAAAGTGCAAAAATATGCTTTTCTTTTGGCTTGCTGACATTTCCCCCCCTATCTATTGTTTCTAAATAAAAAAATATGATTTACATCAGCCCATTTCATACACGGCTCCCAACCAGCAGGCCAAAAGGGTAAGGGGAGCAACTGAATAATTCTGTGAAGACATCATAACCTGTAACAAAAACCATGAATAAAATGAATAAAAAAGTAATGGTAAATAGCAGTAGTCTAGTTCAGTGTCCCAACTTCACCTCAAGGAACTAGTTCACTGTTCATGCTTCACCGTTGACTACTAAATAAAGTAAAAGAATATATATAATCCAGGGGCCTCATTTATGAAAGCCTTGTCCCACCGGAGCGTCACTTTTTTCCCATGTTAAAAGTGACGCACCGGCGGCGCAAGGCCTTCATAAATAAGGCCCCAGGTATCTGCCATTTGGGAGTTTCGACAGTCAAATTACCAAAAAGGATGATGTAAAGATATATTCTTGAAGACTGACCTGTTAAAATGGCTCCTTCAAACATTTTATTCAGAAATACGTAATTCAGCCAATGTTTGTAATGTAATGTGCTCCTTAAGTGGCACCGGTACACAGTCAAAATATCGAGTTGAAAATTTCGACCTACCAAAATATCGTGTTTAAAAATTCGAAGGTACAGAATATCGATGTCAAGAATATCATAGGACAGAATATCGACCCTGAGGTAAGTAATATCGAATTCATTTATATCGATGTAAGTAATATCGAAGTTAGTAATATCTATAGCATATATATCGATGTAACTAATTTCGATGTTATTAATATCGATATTTGTATTCTTTTTTAGACTTTTATTATGTATGTGTTATATGTTTTTGTAAAGTATTTAAATTAATTTATATTATATGTGTATTATTTTTATATATTGATAAATTTATTTTTAAGTAAATTATATGTGTTAGTACCGGAGCGGGTTGTGGGTTTATAAGGGAATAGGGTGGGAAGTCATTTAATTGTAATTATTAATTGGCAATTAATTATTTTATTTGATAAATTAATTATTTAATTGGTAATTTATGTTAATTTTTATTAAATGTTATGTTTTAGTACCAGAGCGGGTTGTGGGTTTATAGGGGAATAGGGTGGGAAGTAATTTAATTGTAATTATTAATTGGCAATTAATTATTTTATTTGATAAATTAATTATTTAATTGGTAATTAATGTTAATTTTTATTAAATGTTATGTTTCCGTACCAGAGCGAGTTGTGGGTTTATAGGGGAATAGGGTGGGAAGTAATTTAATTGTAATTCATTATTTATTTTTTTAATTATTAATTGGCAATTAATTATTTTATTTGATAAATTAATTATTTAATTGGTAATTAATGTTAATTATTATTAAATGTTATGTTTTAGTACAAGAGTGGGTTGTGGGTTTATAGGGGAATAGGGTGGGAAGTAATTTAATAGTAATTATTAATTGGCAATTAATTATTTTATTTGATAAATTAATTATTTAATTGGCAATTAATGTTAATTTTTATTAAATGTTATGTTTTAGTACCAGAGCGGGTTGTGGGTTTATAGGGGAATAGTGTGGGAAGTAATTTAATTGTAAATAATTACAATATTTTATGTGTAATATATTTTGTAAATATTTATTAATTGGCATTCCCTACTGTTGAACCCTTTGGATTTGGAATAGTAATTTTTCTCCCTACGCTATCCAACGCTTTCCCTACTGTTGTACTCTCTGGAGTTGGAATAGTAATTTTTACCCATACGCTATCCAACGCTTTCCCTACTGTTCCACTCACTGGAGTTGGAATAGTAATTTTTACCCATACGCTATCCAACGCTTTCCCTACTGTTCCACTCACTGGAGTGGGAATAGTAATTTTTACCCACCCGTTATCCAACGTTTTCCCTACTGTTGCACTCTCTGGAGTGGGAATAGTAATTGTTACTCTTACGCTATCCAATGTTTTCCCTAATGTTGCACTCATTGGAGTGGGAATAATCATTTTTACATACCCGCTATCCAACGCTTTCCCTACTGTTCCACTCACTGGAGTTGGAATAGTAATTTTTACCCACCCGCTATCCAACGTTTTCTCTACTGTTGCACTCTCTGGAGTGGGAATAGTAATTTTTACTTTTACGCTATCCAACGCTTTCCCTAATGTTGCACTCTCTGGAGTGGGAATAGTAATTTTTCCCCCTACGCTATCCAATGTTTTCCCTACTGTTGCACCCTCGGGAGTTGGAATAGTAAATTTCCCACCTACGCTATCCAACGCTTTCAATACTGTTGCACCCTTTGAAGTTGGAATATTATTTTTTACCCATACGCTATCCAATGCTTTCCCTACTTTTCCACTCACTGGAGTTGGAATAGTAATTTTTACCCTTACGCTATCCAACGCTTTCCCTAATGTTGCACTCTCTGGAGTGGGAATAGTAATTTTTCCCCCTACGCTATCCAATGTTTTCCCTACTGTTGCACCCTCTGGAGTTGGAATAGTACTTTTCCCACCTACGCTATCCAACGCTTTCAATACTGTTGCACCCTTTGGAGTTGGAATATTATTTTTTACCCATACGCTATCCAATGCTTTCCCTACTTTTCCACTCACTGGAGTTGGAATAGTAATTTTTAACCTTACGCTATCCAACGCTTTCCCTAATGTTGCACTCTCTGGAGTGGGAATAGTAATTTTTCCCCCTACGCTATCCAATGTTTTCCCTACTGTTGCACCCTCTGGAGTTGGAATAGTAAATTTCCCACCTACGCTATCCAACGCTTTCAATACTGTTGCACCCTTTGGAGTTGGAATATAATTTTTTACCCATACGCTATCCAATGCTTTCCCTACTGTTCCACTCACTGGAGTTGGAATAGTAATTTTTACCCTTACGCTATCCAACACTTTCCCTAATGTTGCACTAATTGGAGTGGAGATAGTAATTTTTCTCCCTACGCTATCCAACACTTTCCCTACTGTTGCACTCTCCGGAGTGGGAATAGTAATTTTTCCCCCTACGCTATCCAACGTTTTCCCTACTGTTGCACCCTCTGGAGTTGGAATAGTAATTAGCCAATCTACGCTATCCAACGCTTTCCATATTGTTGCACCCTTTGGAGTTCGCATAGTAATTTTTACTCTTATGCTATCCAACGTTTTCCCTAATGTTGCACTCATTGGAGTGGGAATAGTCATTTGTACATACCCGCAATCCAACGCTTTCCCTACTGTTCCACTCACTGGAGTTGGAATAGTAATTTGTACCCACCCGCTATCCAACATTTTCCCTACTGTTGCACTCTCTGGAGTGGGAATAGTAATTTTTACTCTTACGCTATCCAACGCTTTCCCTAATGTTGCACTCATTGGAGTGGGATTAGTCATTTTTACATACCGGTACCCGCTATCCAATGCTTTCTCTACTGTTCCTCTCACTGGAGTTGGAATAGTAATTTTTACCCACCCGCTATCCAATGCTTTCCCTACTGTTGCACTCTCTGGAGTGGGAATAGTAATTTTTACTCTTACGCTATCCAACGCTTTCACTACTGTTGTACTCATTGGAGTGGGAATAGATATTTTTACATACCCGCGATCCAACGCTTTCCCTACTGTTGCACTCACTGGAGTTTAAATAGTAATTTTTACCCTTAAGCTATTCAATATTATTTATATTTATTTATGTATTTAAGATGTTAAATAATGTTGCATTTAATTAATTTTAAAAATATTGAAAGTATATTTAATCGTTATTATTTATTAAATATAATTATTTATTATTATTTATGTTATTATTTTATGAGTGTTGATGTATTTTTAAATTGTAGTATTTGTTAATATTTTATAATTATTTAAAAAATAATGTATATATTATAATTATTTAAGTATATATTATATATTTAATTATTAATTTTAATTAAATGTTTAATAGTAAATATGTATTATTTATTCATTTTAAACATTATAACACATTTTAACATAAGTTTAAAATATATATAAGTACTATTTACTTAATTTTACCTTTGTTTTAAAAAACGATATTTTTAATTACGATATTTTTAACATCGATATTTTTGTTTCGATATTTTTGTACTTACCATGTTGTAGATAGGGTGTCGATATACTTGCCTTCGATATTCCAACGTCGATATTTTGTCTGTCGATATTTTCAGCCTCGATATTCTGTCAGAGATTCAGTGGCACCACATGTTTATTTCCGATGTTAAAATGGTGGCACGTAATTGCGGTAATAACGTGATGGTGTTACTTGCATACTTGCAAAATTCTCCAAGGCAAAATGTTGGCATGTAATTGTGTCCGTAACGTGATAGCGTCACTCACAGGCCTGCATAACTCGCCAAGTCAAAGGGCAGCTTTGGTATGTGTACACGTAATAGATGGAGCAAACATGTCACACCTGAGGTGGGGTCGCGGGAACTGGAACGCCGCAAATGAAATTTGCAATTAATGGCAAATATAAAACTGCTAATCAAAGATTTAGTACATACCGCAGTAAATAGTAGGTAAAATACCTTTCCAGACCAAGCTGCGTAAATATGCCTTTTAAGCACTAAGGAAATTTGGGACTCTTGCAGTAAGGGGAAAATCCAGCAGGCACCAAAGAAACTGTATCAACGCGTAGGTTACTGAAGGTTTTTCGGTCTTCAACTCATAGCCAAGTTTGGAATGTAAATCCACACACTTGATGAACAACTTCAAGCATATTCCACATCCTCAAACACCAGTACAGAGAAGCGCAGCTAGCGGCTACAAATCCTCTTCTCCAAATGCCCCTCCAATGTTCCAAACTCCTAGCATTCACTTAACATTCAAAGAATGTGAACCGAATTAAAACATAACAATTTCCTTAAAATAAATTGTATCCAGGCAAACATGTCACTCATCAAAGCCATTTAAGAGGCTAAGGCTCCTAATGACAGGGATGCTGTGCTCTCCCTTCTTGGCTTCGCTGAATATTATGCCTGGTTTGTTCCCGAATCCTCTCCGCTCACTTTTAAGGAAAGGAACGAAGTACACATGGTCTCAAGACAAGGAAGATGCATTCATTCAGGTCAAGACACTTATTGAAAAAGCTCCTGCTTTAAGTGCCTTTCAAGAAAGTCTTACTACTGTTATCACCGTAGATGCTAGTCAAATGGGTCTTGGAGCTAGTTGAAGCCAACAGCTGACATGTAGAGAAAACACAGTTGCATTTGCCTCACGTGCCCTCAAACAGTGTGAGAAACAATATAGCACAACTGAACAGGAGGCGGTGGCCTGTCCATTCACAAATTTAAAATATACGTCTGGGGTCATAGATTCGTTCTTCAAACTGATTACAAACCTCTTGTTCACATTTTTTCCAATGGTTCTAGTAATCTTTTGGCAAGATTAACAAGTTTAGTGTCCAAATTACAAGAATTCGTTTTTGAAGTTAGGCATGTACCAGGTGAGAAACACTTTTGCGCTGACTGTTCGTCACGTATGCCTGTTGAAGATACGGAAGAGAATGGCTTTGTTGATGATGTGGTCAGTGTAGCGTCTGTAGACACCATCAGCCTTGATTTGTGTGGAGGGCTGAGTGAACTGGACTGGTTGCCTTCATGTCACGAGGATGAAACCAGTGGCAAAGTCTGTGAGTATGTGGTTCACGGTTGACCAAAAAAAAGAATCCTAAGTGTGTCATTAAAATCCTATGCTCAAGTTGTGGATGAACTGTCTTTAGCCAATGGTTTACTAATGAGAGAGGTTGTGTATGTACCCGCAACCGAAATAAGGGGTACCATCATTAAACATGCTCATCAAGGGCATTTAGCTTCGACAAAAACCATCATGAAGCTCAAACAGTACTATTGGTGGCCAGGAATTGATGCCCAAGTCAGGTTCTGGATTGATAAGTGCCCTGAATGTCTCACCTCCGACAAGCACAAAGAAACACACAATACCTCGTTGCATCCTGTCCAGTATCCTGATGTTGAATGGGAGAAATTAGGGGGCAGATTTATGATGGCCTTGCGCCGCCGGTGCGTCACTTTTTCCCATGTTAAAAATGACGCACCGGCGGCGCAAGGCCTTCATAAATCTGCCCCTAGGTTTTGACTTTTCAGGACTGTTCATTTTGGTACAAGATCATATGAGGTACTTGCTGCTGTTGATTATCACTCTACATCGATGCACTTCTCCTTTGTGAAATCTGCAGATTTTGAGTAAGCCATTGAATTTTGAAGACAGGTTTTTTTCATTGAGGGTTCACCCAAACAAGTAGTCATGGATAATGATTCACACTTTATGTCTGATCACGTCTAAATATTTTGCACATCATGACATCATACACTTACATACAGCTTTGTATGCTCCCTCATCTAATGGATTGGTTGAAACGGGCTACAGATTCATCAAGGAGGGCATACAAACTGCAATGGCAAACAATATGGATGTTGGAATGTTTATTAAATAAAATGTGTGGTGTTATAACACGTCCCCACATTATACTACAGCTGTAACACCTTTTTCCTTCCTTAGAGGCAGGGAAACTCACATAAATCTGTTCCCCATTTGGTTAAATGATCGGTTAGATAAAGTTACTGTTTCAAAAGAAAAACCTTTTTCCAAAGTGACACTTTCACAACATAACATGAAAGAATAGTTTGACAACAAACACAATGTATCGTTCATGTATTTTCAGAAAGAGACTGGGTACTCATAAAAAGTCCTGCAAAAGTTACTAAAGGAAAATCCATCTATTCCGCCACAGCCCAGGTGGAATGGTAGGCAAAGCTTCAGTGTTGTTGGTGGGCAAAGGGTGGTGCAATAAACAACAATAGTCAAATTGACGCCTCAGCAACCCAACATCATTATTAGCAGATCTAATCCTCTATGAGAATCTGATTTTGCGACTTGGATACAACCATCTGTTTTGGGGCAGCCGTCTTCAGCTGATGGTTGTATTTCAGCCCCTACTGATGAGGGTGTTTCTGGTAGTTCTTTTGACTCTCTGCTTGCCTCAGGCAGTGTATTAGTGTCTAACTCTAACAACACTTCAATAGCAAGATCCCGTGCTATCAAAACACATTTGAAATGTAAGGATTTTGTAATGTAACAATCTTTCTGTTTATTGCCCCTGTATATTTTTCTCCTATGTTGTATCACAGTTTTCTTCTAGCATTTCGTTCTGTGTAGATTATTCTTATCTTTTGCAATGTTTAACAAGATTTTATTTATTTGATTTTCTTTTGTTAGTGTAAAGGGAAAGGTGATGTAGTATATGCTTTATAACCTATGGAGGACACGCGGCAACCCCACGTGCCCTCGAATGTATTTACGCAAGCGTTCCTATGCAGCAGTGGGGTTCCACAGCAGTTCAGGCTGTTGCGGATTCTAACCGGCTGCTCTGGATGCGTCGTGGGCTGCCCGAATAAACATATCCTCAGCAAGTTCCTTATTTCTGATGCTCTTTACTTCATTCGCGCAGGGCAAACTCGCTTTCAGTCGGGAGGACTGATTATTGGCATGCGGGTTCTCCTGCCACTTTGATTTCAAGTCCCTCGAGATTTGGAAGATCTTGAGAGACTTGAAATCATCATAAATATGTGCTGTTCATGTTCTGGATCCTTCGCATTGAGACCTGGAGGGGAGTGGAGACTGATGCAGGCATCCCCGGCTGTCGATTCCAGTTGGTAGTGGGTTCCAAGCTTCTGCATCATTTCCCAGGAATGAGTGACAGCTAAATTACACCCTTTATTTTTTCACTCTAAAGGATGGTAATAATTTCTGAAATCAGGCGTGGCCCATGCAGGTAAGAGCGGTGGGGCGAGGCGCGGGAGTCAACAGACGACGACAAGGTAAACTTAAATTTTAAAAAACAAAAGCCACTTACCTTGTGCAAGGTAAGTGGTTTTCGTTTTTAAAAATGAAGTTTACCTCGTCATTGTCTGTCAACTCCCCACCCACCCCACCCCACTGCTCTTACCTGCACGGGCTGCGCCTGTCTGAAATTCAGTGAAATAGCGTGTTTAATAGTGCGACATGGATACGTGATGTGCATTGTTTGTTTTAACCCAGAGTGGTGATGACTCTTGATGAAAACAGTAATCATGAAACCTACTAAACAGTGAGCACAAGCAAAGGCCAGTCCAAGAGATGTCAAACTAACCGTGAGAGTGTAGTGTGAAGTGAAAGCTGAACATGCATGGTGGGGTTGAATGAAGAAATGCAGGCTTGCGAATTTGGGAAATGTGAAAGCAAAATATGGAGCGTGATAGACCAATTTAGGTTAATTCGGAGAGGACACGTCATTTTAAAGCTGAGTGTAAAGTATTATTATAATATTTATCTGCAACATTGAAGCCCTTGGTGTAAAAATACATCCAGGGAAGAGTAAAATCGGAAAATATAAACAGCAAAGAAAATGAGAAATATCTTCATGGAACTCTGTTGAAATCTCCTTAGACGAGCAGACGTTCTCTGGGGGGGAAAGGTAAAGAGGGTTATCAAAGATAAGCCAAGTAAGAATCTCTGGATATTGTTTTGTAAATGGAAGGTGATGTGAAACCGAGAAGTGACAACAGCGATTCTTTGTCCACAGGGAGACATGCACCATGTTTCTTATTATTTTTTATAACCAAATGTAATTAGTTTTCTTAGTTTTTTAGCAATCTCCACATAAAGTTAAACAAAATCACATGACTATGCTTAAGGTGTATAAGCACTGTAGATACAGTATCATTGTCACACACTTAGTTCAAGAAGTGTCCACCATTTGCTGCAGATTTTGTCATGCTTCCTGGGGCCTCCCTGTGCCTAGTAGACCATTTCTTCCTGACGAGCACGACAATCCACGTCCCTCTGCCACACCATCCGTGAGAGGGGCTTTGGCGACCTCCAGTTATGGGCGATGTCTTCTCATTTATTTTAATTTAACTTTTTTAATGCTCTTTTTAGTCCTCCTGACCCCATTCCCCTTGTACTTATCCACTGTGTGTCTTTGGTTCTATTGGCACAAGGGATCGAAGGGTCCATGCTAACTCAGCAAACTTGGAGACACAAATGTGTGTACCGACAAGAACCTGACACCATCACACATGGATTTGTTTAAAAATGGGTAATGTCCTGCATTGATTGGCGTTCTGTCTCGTTTATACTTGTCTCAGGCCTTCACAAAGCTGTTAACATATTGTAATCAGTCTGGATATGTAGGATCACCAACGTAACACAACAGCAATACAGACAACACAAATGATTCTTTTCAACAGGGTCAAAGGAGGTAGCAAAAGTTGATTATGCATTACTTGCAAAATAATGTGTTGGTTTTTGGAGTGGGAAACATACCATTGATGACAAACTGCCCCCATGAGATCTGGGGGAAGTGACTGGCACCTCTAAAATATTCCTTCAAAAGAAGAGAGCTTCCCAGATAAACCAGAAAGGACTGGGTATAGACAATCAAAAAAAGGGGGGGTTCCTTTCTGTGTTCTTCAGTTTTGTTTGAGAACCTCTAAAATATTCCCATACAAGGAAATTTGAGGGGACCATAGCAATTTTGTTGTGTATATTCTCTAGTCCGTTATTTCATCATTTATGACTAAATATGAGTCTGTTAGTGGAGTGAGGGAATAAATATTCAAATTGTTATTTGAAGAGCATTCTTGGGAGATATTAACTGTGGCTGAATCCCTGTGTTATACCAGCTGTTAGGTTTTCTCACTTGAAACTCTGCCTTATCCTTTTTTGGTCAAGATGTGTATGTGAATGTACCAGCCTGTGTTTACATGGCCAGGATAGGAATAAAATATTAAGATGCAGTTACTAGGGAATGGCGTGAAGTGACAGTGGGTTGTATGACAGAGGCATGCATGGCTAAACCAAGCGTGCCTCTACAACGCTGCTCCAACAATGAATGTATCTTAACAACGCATTCCTTTACCACGCAAGCCTTTACCACGCAATTTTGTGGTAAAGGTATGACTGGTAAAGGAATGTGTGGTAAAGATCACACCCCAGCACCCCCTGCCCTGAGCCCTAAAAAGTACCCAAACCCTAAAACCTACCCTGATCCCCAGAGCCCTAAGCACTATCCGAGCACAAAATTTACCCCACCGCCCCCCTGAGCACTAAGCACTACCCCGAGCCCTAACACCCTGACTCCCCTGAGCCCTAAACACTACCCTGACCCCACCAAACCCTAAACACAACGCCCAACCCCCTGAGCCTGAAACACTACCCAACCCACCCCTGAGCCCTAAAAACTACCCAGACCCCCCCAAAGGCTGAAAAAAACCTCGACCCCCACTGAGCCCAAAAAACTACCCCAACCCCTGTGAGCCCTAAAAACTAACGCAACCCTTAATAACTACCCCCCCAAACCCAGCCCAGCCCCACTTACCACACTGTGTCCTCTCCCGATCCTTTCTCTTCCTGTGCCAGCCCATCCCAGCATCCAGACTGCACACTGTCTTAACCATGCATCTGCATGGTTACGCTTGGGGGGAAATGGCAAACTTGGCTCACCCCGTGTATGAAGGCCGTTTCCCGTGAGAGTGAGATGCTCATTTGAGTATTTCAGACTTGTTTGAGGAAGTCTGGGATCCTCTCTGAGAGGTGTAGGCTGATAGAAAACTGGGTTACAAGAGGTGTGGTATAAGCAAAATTTGATGTATTTCTCAAGGCTTTGATCCACCTTCTACTGCCTTGCATCTCACATCATACAGGAGGAAACATACATACTTCTGACAAAGATTTACAGAATACAAAGTCTGGTGGAGCTCTATGCTTGAAGTCCTTTATTTAGGTCATAGGCTTACTGCTGATTATCCTTTTTCATTACAATTTTCATTAAAACTAAGAATTCAGCATGCAGGACTGCTCCCCTTGCAAGTAAAATCTAGCTTCAATCTGTATTGCCAGTTATAGGTGCCGATGTTTGTCTTGAAGCAAAGCGCTGCTGCCTTGTCACATTCGCACACTAGTCGTCCACAATCATTTGGGAAGCCTCCTGCAGCAAAGCAAAATAATATAAAGTTATTCCAGAATCTTGCAGCGAAAGTTCAAGTCATTGCAAACATCAACCAATAGGGCACTTTGCGACTCCAAAGGAGACAGTTATACTCTAAGTCTAAACATACTCATAAAAGCAAGTGAAAAAGTGAGTGTTAGAATATATTCACCGCTCTCCTTGGGGGCATATTAGTGCAGTTGACGTAGACAACTACACACAGCATGGATAGTTGTTACACTGGCTGTAGATAGAAATACACCTTGAGAAGCAAAGTAGGTTCACTTCAAGTTTGTAGGTTTAAAAAAATTGATTTCTTATAATAGTCTGAGCTCCTGGAAAAAGTTTTACTATCAGTTAAACAGGCTAGAATTATCTACAGAATGGAAAAACAGAAGGAGAAAGTGCTTAGGGCCATATGTACTAAGGTTCAATTTGCAAACAGCTGTCGTATTTTGAGCACTAATGTTTTGCAAATCGATTCGAATAAGAAATCGCAATGGGCCACAGAATGACATGCATAACTAATATTATTTAGGTAATACGCCCTTTACCAACCCATTTGACTCACTGAAATCACAAGGACAATGGGTTGCAAGGGACAACAGACTACATCCATGTGATTACATTCCAAAACAGAGAACTTTTTTTAAAGCAGGCCATGCTGCTTAAAGGAACCCGGCTGTTTTTTAAAAAAGGTTTTATACTCCGGAAAACTTCAGTCTGAGTAGGCAGTAGTCCCCTGGACTACTCCCTACTCACTCTGAGGCTACCACCTCAATCCACAAAGGGGAAATGGTCAAAAAAGGACCCCTTTCCCTTTGCGAATCAGTTACCACCTCAAATATGCAATGTGCCGTTGATCAATAGTTTGAGACTGGGTTTGCAAACCATTGATTCATACTATACCAGATCACAGTTTGGAAGGAACATCAATTTCATGCCCGTTACATATCGCAAATCGATATCGGTCGCTAAACCCATTTTGCGATTCGGAAAAACTTTTCCATATTACAAAATAGGTTGACTACATAATAAAAGGGGCTTTTATAGATGCAAGCACTGGGATTTTTCAGCACACAGGGTTTGCAACCACAGAATTCCATAGTAGGGAGGGCTCTTCATATTTAAGAGTAACATGTTATGGTGAGGAATTGATGCAGCACATGGAAGGTGCATAGTTGGCTTTATGTATTTCAGACCCACTTGGAAGAAATGGTATTGAGATTCAGCTGGGCTGTGCTCACATTTTACTTGAGTCTTATTATGTCTTGATATCAGATTACTGATTACTGTGCTTGGTATTTTCATTTTGACTAGAGTTTGTCTGTGTTAATGATGCATGTGTTTTCAAACAGGGAGCATCCTAGTGTCAGTCAGAGTTGCAGAGAATATGTAATGTCATTAAGGAATGATGGGATGATGTAACTGAAAGGTGTGCATGTTACACAGCTGTAGGTCAATCAGAATGAGGGGAGCACTGAACAATTGGAGGGAGCTGTTCCATCAAGTCTCAGGAGGAGTTTTCCATCATGTAGACCTGAGGTACTTTTGATTTTAGAAACCTCCCTGGGACCCCTCTCATGAGAGGGATCCTTGAGTCCTAGATTGGTTACTCAATTTGGTAGTACCTCTGCTTTATGCTCAAGTGTGGCCAAGCGATGAAAGCTGGACCCTGTAATCACATTAATATAGGTGAACACACAGGATCATATATTTTACAGCATGAACAAAGGTTAACACCAGATGAAGTTAAATAAGGCATTAGGTAGGGCACAGTGAATGAGTACATGTGATGCGAAGTGTCTGTTTGCTCACTTAGAAAGCCAGAGCTCCCTACAACATAGTATACTGACACAAAGGGTCCAATGGAGTCTCAGTAATACCACCATAAAAGGAAAATAATGGGCCTGATTTAGAGTTTGGCAGACAAGTTACTCTATTACAAACATGACAGATACCCAGTCTACCTTATTACAAGTGCCACAGGATATAATGCACTTATAAAAAAGTGAGCAGGATATCCGTCACATTTGTGACACAGTAAAAGTGCATTGGAGAGGTTTGGGCTGAGTTCAGTGTAGTGTTCTGACTGGAAAAAGAGAGGTATCCTTAGACAAACAAAAACAGAAGTATACGATTTCATAATTGCATTTATAGGAGGTCAGATGGACACTTCCCTTAAACAGATCTCTTAACAGGGGATGAATCTCATTAGATTCATCTCTTGGGTACATTTAAACCTAGGATGTGTTTAGTGAGACATTGTGCTATGTTTTAATATTAGGTTAACCCTTTTAGAGTGTTACCCTTGTGGTCTAAAAATGAAAGGCTTTACATAACCTGAGAAATATATTATGTGAGAAAGGTTGGAATGGTTGTGACCCTCCTAGAACAACACATTAACAACCCTGCCAAGGGAGCACAGTTCCATCTTAGAATGCTCCATGTTATAAACCAGCTCCTACCAGTCTCTGACTTCAAACAAGTCATCCAAGTCCTAGCTTTAGCAAGAATGGATTATGGTAACCAACATCTAGTAGAAATCCTTACAATCCACCTGCACTTGGTTCCCGCTAAGAAACCTTACACTCAGCGGCCAGACCGGTTGCACAAAATGTTATTGTGTCTTGTCAATGGGCATGTTAGGAGGCATGGCTTACTGATTATGGGTCAGTGGGTGTGGGGGTGCAAACCCTCTCACACCAGGTTCATTTCATAGAAGGAAAGCCTGGCAGTGGTCAGAGTGCCAGTGCTGCCTGGAGTGAGGAATGTACCGCAGTATTGGAGTGTGCAGAGAAACTACTTTTCCCACCTGTCCTTGAACTTTCACTGTAGGGAAGTGCCCCATTGTGCATGATCACCCCCTACTTTTTGCTCCAAATTCTGATGGTTAAGACTCTGCACTGGAGCCTGCTGCCAAGACCCCAGTGACCTCTCCCAAAACTGTATGTTCAACCTGGTAATACCAAATTGGCAAAGACTTTGCCACCATATAAATAGCTGGAATATGGTACCAGGGGTACCTAGGGCATAGGTGATAAAGGGGTCCCCAGAGCTGCAGCATGGTTTGGGCCACCCTGGTTAACCCACACAAACTAGTGACAGCAGGCCTACCATTGCAGACTGTAGGAGCACTGCAAACTGCTCCAACTCGACAGTGCCCTCACCATGTGTAACACAGTCAAATGCACTACCTATACTATATGTCAGACACCCCTAAGGTAGGCCTGCTCAGCCCAGGAGGCAGGGTGTAATATATTAAAAGAAAATACATATAAGTACAATTCTATATGCCCCCATAGTGGCGTTCCTCATTGAAAACTACTATAAGTGTTAGCAGTCCGTAAGATAACATAGACTGCCAACCGGGCACTCTTGAGATTGGCAGCTCCATTATGGTACCACTAAAATATGTCATTTGAGGTATCAAAAACGTGCCTTTTAACCCGACATGAATCTCATGCTCTGGGTGATGTGGCATGCACCCAGCTGGTGACCTTAGAGGTTGCCCACCTGGCTGCCCCAGCTTCATGGTGTTCTGGCTGAGCATCCCGCACTTTCCCATGCCTGGTGCCGCCAACAGAGGATTCTGACCCCCACCAGGCAGTGTGATAACTCCCAGGAGTGAAGAACAAAGGTTTGGGCATGAAGGGGGTCACACTTCTCTCCTCCCAAGCAGCCTAGTGAATTGTCACATCAAGGCTGTGAGCTTCAGAGGCTTGCATCGCCTCTGATATGCATTCAGGCTGTCCCCCTGATGAGGACACAGACCTCCCAATTCCGCAGGCACGCTTGCACCAAGGCAAGGTGGGAAATTAGGTATGCAAGAGTTGTACACCTCCAGGAAGGCTGGCAAAACCTCCAGGGTGGGCGGCATGATCTGTACACCTAAAATAGAACCCTGCTATCTTTAGGAGGGCAGGAATAATGGTTTCAGGTTAGAAAAGATGATCTACATACCCGGATGTGGTCACCTAAGGGGTGGATTACCTGCAGGGATTAGCTTCCCATTGGCTACTAGTCCCACACCCCTAATTCCCCTAAATCTATCTAAGGTTTCAGGTACCCCCCATGACACCAGAACCTAAGATCTGAATAACTTGCATCAAGGAAGAACCAAGAGGAGACCCATGTGGCCGACAACAGGACTTTGCCCACAGCACCAAAGCAAAAGAGGGATATTCTGTCCCAGTGACAGCAGATGTGGAACCACGTGAATGACCCTCGTCCTTGGTTAAAACCTTGAACTCTCAAAGAGAGGGACCCCTCCGGAAGCCAGAAGCACCCTCAGTCTGCCCTGGAGTTGTGGCACTAGTCTCCTGCAAACTGTAGGTAAAAACAAATGCTGGATCCAAACAATTGCCAGCCATCGGGCTGTACATGGGATCATCTAAAAGCATTGTGGGAGTTGTATTACTTGATCTAAAGTTTTAAGCTGCAGTGTCACTCCACCAGCCCCAGTAAAGTTCTAGTCATTTTTTGCTGTGATTACCACTGTCAAGGCTTGTTGGTCACCGATCTAGTAATCAACTCCACACTCGACACTGCATCTGCAGGGAACACCGTGCAATCATCATCCGATGTCAGCAGCTGTGTATCTGTTGTGTTTTTGTACTCTGTTTCTTGCAGCACCGTATAAGCGGTAAAATCAGCACCAGCACGGCTCCCGTTCAGCACCAGGGACATCCAGGACAACTCTGCACCCGGACTCGACGGGCTACGTAAAATAGATCTGACTTTGGTGGCCTGGTCCTGGGGCCCGCATGAGTGTACCCCTGTAAGGGTTCCATGTAACTTGACCTGCAAGTGACCAATTGTCATTAGTGGTTTTTTCACTTGACAGCAATGTTACATTGTCTATGTATTTTACTGCACTGATTTAATATTGCTTATACAATCTATAACTTTGGTTATGTGTATTTTATTCCATTTGTTTTTCTGTCTAACTTAAGATAAAAATACACTCTATTTTTATAAATAAGTGCTGGATTTCTTTAGAGTCGTGTGAAATACTTATCATCCATATTGGTACTCTGAAATGCTTCGCTTGTGTTCCTCTAGTAAAGACTGACTGCTCTTGCCACTGTACCAGGACTGAGCTAAGAATTTATTAGTGTGAATCCAAGGATCATCCTTGAGGCGTTGTGTTAATATTACATGATAAGGGCACCCAGCCATACCACATAATATTCCACTTTCCTACATTCATGTTTTTTTAGAGATCATGCTGCAATGTTGCTGAAGCCAGGGCCTTGCTATTTGTAATCAGGATCTCGTTTTGTTCTGATAACCAAGTTGTATTGAGAAATTAACTTTGAATGATTTTGAAGCTTTGAATTTAAACATGTTGGCTAGACTTAGAAATTGTTCATGCAATTTGAGTGTTTGATCCTGTGTAGGAACAGAGAATTCTCACATCAAGGTAAGGATTACACATGATCTGAATATGCGTAGGGTATAATGAGTACTTAGCAAGTAATATACATGTGTGCACAAAGGGACTCACAGAATATTAACACCTGTTAATTACTTTCTAGAGGCACAAGAAAATAGAAAAACAAGCTTATTTTCATTAAGAGTGCATAGTTGTGAAGCTTGAGGTAGTTGCTTTACCAAAAGAGAGTAGTGTTGATCAACATAAATAAAGACACTTATTTCTTGTTATGCTTACAACCCGGGTTAAAAGCGCTCCTTGTAGACTTGTAACCTGTAAATATTTAGACCATGATCTAATCTGAAATTTTGTTATAACTGTTCTTAAATAGACACTGCCCTTACCCATGGCTCTGCTATTCAGAAAAGTTACATCTCACACACACCTGCACAGTTTCATAGGTTGAAATGTGACTGCCGCAAACACACTGATTACTGAGGAAATTACTCCTGTGTAAACCCCGCTGTCTCCCCCAAGTGTTATATGTGCTATGCAAAACCTTCAAATAAATACATAAATAAATAGTGGCATACAGGATCCCAGTGCTGGAGTAACTGTACCCTCTTCAGTTAACCCAGTATAGAATAGTTGTCCCTTATGATTAATATGGGCTCTAATAGTAATAGATGAACAGCTTTAATCTGTCACTAATTTCAAAGAAGATGAAAGGTGACATTCATTAGAGACGATTCATAATAAAACAGCTGACTAATATCTTGGTTTTATTTCGGTATTCACAGGCAATGATTTGAAAGAAGAAAATATCAAATATATTCATTATGGATTCCAATATTTTTTTATTGTTATCAATCTCCAAAACCTAGGGGCACATTTACTAAAATTTCATGCAACGCAGGGCAGCATGCACAAATGCTGCACTGCGTTGTGTGAGAGGGAGACAGACAAAATGCTCCCTATTTACAAAGATATAGAGCATTTCTGCTTTCTCCTTGCGCTGGTGCCCTGTGTTTAGTGCCTGGTGGCAGCTGACGCATCTGCACCATAGTGAAAGGGTACCCGTGTTACAGGCATGATTGTTTTGTGCAGGAAGGAACATCTTCCTGCACAAAAACAATACTTAAAGGCATTTCCTCTTTCTGTGTGTGCTGCAGCATTCAGCACACGTGGAAAGAGTAAATAACGAGGAGAAATAAATATATTTCTTCTTGTTACTCCTCATTTGGGAACTCATAGCATTTTGAAGTATTCCCAGGTTTACAACTCTTTGTATATCTGGGAATGTGACAAAATTCATGGGTGGATGCATGGGAATGTCCATGCTCCACCCATTGAGCGCCTTCCAAATGTGAAATGTAATGTAATACAGCGCAAGCATCTAACTTGCATTTACATTTTTTTACAAACCCAAGCAAGGCCATGCAAACCAGGCCTTTTGTGACTTTGTAAATATTACTAAAGCCTTTGCGTTGTCCTTCCTTTGCTTTGTGTGACACAAGGACAACCCAAAGGCTTCCTCACTGTCGCCAATGCCGCCTGTGTTTACCATTTGATCATTAGGGGTTGGAGGAGTGTCTCTTTGCCTCATGCATAATGAGTTAAAGGCATAACAAAGCTGAGGCACTAATAATATATATATTAATTACCCAGTGGCAGGCGCCACTGGTCAGTCATAGTCAGGATTGCGTTTCCATAGGTAAAGCCTTTTGTGTGTTGCTAATAACTTTGGTGCCATTTGACAAATCTCCATTAAACTTTCTAAACAACGTGATACTTTTGACTAGTTTGCATTTGGAAACTTTTGAGTTGATCCATTAAGCAGGGGCCAAGATAAAGCGGGGTCCCAAATACGTTTTCCCCATTCCTTTTTCTATAGGAACTTACAGCTGCATGCCAA
The DNA here is from genome assembly GCF_964261635.1 of Lissotriton helveticus. Lineage (NCBI taxonomy): Eukaryota > Metazoa > Chordata > Amphibia > Caudata > Salamandridae > Lissotriton > Lissotriton helveticus. The sequence continues at coordinate 630,509,043 of NC_136065.1, read as the reverse complement.
ACTGCTGAACAAATTTATATGAAATTGTACAGAAAGCTTGATCTTGGTCCAGAAAGCGTCCTTTTTTAAATTTGGTGTAAATCCGACCCGTAGTTTTTTAGCAATTAATGCTTAAAAACTTTGAATATCGTAGGATGCAGACCTTGGGCTTAGATGCGATTGACTGCCATCACATGATCAAGGAAATGGTGGGATCTATGTTAAAACTTGGACTCAGTCCTTGGTCCTAAAAACACAATAAAAAGACATAGTGGGAAAGGATCACCTGACCCCCTAGACCTCATTGTGGGGTCTCAAAGGGACCCTGCCTGGGGTCAGAAATTAGTTTTTTTTTAATAATGGTGCAAACTCATGGCAAATTGCTGCAAATCCATGGCAACATTAAAAAAAAATGGTGTGGTTCTTGCGCCTTTCCTGCACCTTTCCAAACAATACCCCAAGGGTAGGCTAGGTCCCAGGGGGTGATTGGGATAATAGTTTTGGGGCGGGTGGTGTGTGGCTACCCACAGCATTGACGAACTAGCACTACTGAAAAACCATCAAATCAAGCAAGGCAACAAAAAAGCCCCCTGGTTCAACGACGACCTTAAGATATCCAAAAAGCTCTGTCGTACCCTCGAGAAAGCCTGGAGAAAAAACCCAACCACTGACAACCTGGCCTCCTTCAAGAACGCCACCCGCAAACACCACCAACTCATCCGATCCACCAAGAAATCAGCATTCAAGGATCGACTTGACAACAACGCCCAAAACAGCAAGGAACTATTCAACATCGTAAAGAATTTACCAACCCCAACGCCGGCTCCAACGACATCACCCCCTCCCAAGACCTCTGCGACTCTCTATCCTCATTCTTCTACAACAAAATCGCAGACATACATAACAGCTTCATAAACCAATCCGAAGACCAGCCCACTTCACCCACCCCCGAACCAAAACCGCACTCTAACAACCTCTACGCCTGGAACGCAATCACCACCGAAGACACCATCCGCCTGATGAACTCCATCCACTCAGGATCGCCAACCGACCCTTGCCCCACCACATTTTCAACAAAGCAAACTCTATCATCGCACCCCATCTCCGAGATGGCATCAATTGCTCCTTCAACTCTGCTACCTTCCCGGAAAACTGGAAACATGCCAAACTAAGCGCCCTTCTAAAGAAACCCACAGCAGACCCCACTGAACTTAAGAACTACCGTCCCATCTCGCTCCTCCCGTTCCCCGCCAAAGTCATAGAGAAAGCCGTCAACAGTCAGCTCGCCGCCTTCCTTGAATTCAACAAATCCCTTGACCCCTCACAAGCCGGTTTCCGAGCCAAACACAGCACCGAGACCGCCCTCATCGCAGCAACAGACGACATTCGAACACTACTGGACAACGGAGAAACAGCTGCCCTCATCCTACTGGACCTCTCCGCAGCCTTTGACACAGTCTGTCATAGCACCCTTATACAACGCCTCAGCAACGTCGGTATACAAGGAAAAGCACTGGAATGGATCATCTCATTCCTCGCCGGAAGATCCCAGAGAGTCCGCCTCCCCCCTTTCAGATCAGAGGCCACCGAAGTCATCTGCGGCGTACCACAAGGATCATCACTCGGCCCCACCCTCTTCAACGTATACATGAGCCCTCTCGCTTCCATCGCACGACAACACAACCTCAACATCTCCTACGCAGACGACACCCAGCTGATCCTCTCTCTCACCAAAGACCCAAACACCGCCAAAACCAACCTACATGAAGGAATGAAAGATGTAGCCGAGTGGATGAAGAACAGCTGTCTAAAACTAAACTCGGACAAAACGGAAGTCCTCATCTTGGGCTCATCCCCCTCTGCCTGGGACAACTCTTGGTGGCCACCTGCCCTGGGAACCGCACCCACACCTACGGATCACGCACGCAACCTAGGCTTCATCCTAGACACCTCTCTCTCGATGTCCAGACAAGTCAACGCCTTCTCATCGTCCTGCTTCAACATCCTACGCATGCTTAAAAAAGTCTTCCATTGGATCCCCACCGACACAAGAAAGACGGTCACCCACGCCCTGGTCACCAGCTCTAGACTACGGAAACACCCTTTACGCCGGAACCACAGCCAAACTACAGAAAAAACTCCAACGCATCCAAAATGCCTCAGCCAGACTCATACTGGACATTCCTCGTCAAGCTCACATTTCCGGTCACCTGAAAGACCTCCATTGGCTCCCCATCAAGAAGAGAATAATGTTTCGTTCGCTCACCCATGCACACAAAGCCCTCTACGACCTTGGACCAGAAGGCCTCAACACACGACTAACCTTCTACACCCCCACCCGCCAACTACGATCATCCAATCAAGCCCTCGCAGCTATCCCACGCATGCGCAAATCCACCATGGGGGGCAGATCCTTCTCCTACCTAGCGGCCAAGACCTGGAATTCTCTCCCCACCCACCTCCGCCTTACACAGAACCACCTCTCCTTCAGAAAACAACTAAAAACTTGGATATTCGATAAGTAAATGCACCCCCCTCCCCCAAGCGCCTTGAGACCCTCTGGGTGATTAGTGCGCTATATAAATTTCTGAACTTGAACTTGAACTTGGCCCAACTCCCAAACACTCTATGAGGCCAAGGGGAACCCCATCCACAGGGGTGATATGTCATTATAGGGGGTGGGATGCACAGTCACATCTCCGTGCCTAAAATGGATTGTGGCCCCTTCTTCTGAGACTGCCATTTTAATAAAGGGGAGGGAGCGTGCAGCCCCTTTCCTTGAGCCTAATGTGGTACCAGGAAGCTCATTTCTTGGGGCCGGCTCAGTGACTCAGCGTCTCAGGGAGCCCATCCCAGGGACAGTGCGGGCAGGGAAACATATGTTTGCTCACGACTGGCAGGAGCATTTTAAATCTCCCGCCAAATGGGAGCAAACATGGTAGGCTGTTCCCACCATGCGGGAGATTTAAAAATACTCCAGCTGACTTGGAGCAGACCTTTGTTGAGCTAACTATAACTTGCTCCCCCGCAATGCACTGCTGATGATGTTACATATTACATAATTCATGACATGGTCACTGACATCACTGATCACATCACAGAGTCTCCTGAAGCTTTTGACTTGTGTCACCCTAAGCTGAAAGTAAACTAGCATAGCAATTTGAACATATGGGGACCAGAGCATATAGCAAAGGACCTATTGGCACATTTGTAAAACAGGGATGATTTAAAGTGTTTTTTTTAAAAGATGCATATTCATGCCTTTTTTGCTGAACCACTGCTGGAACATGCCCCCACAGATTCTGGGCCTGATTTAGATCTTGGCGGATTGGAATATTGTGTCACTTAAGTGACGTATATCCCGCCCGTCGTATTGTGATCCCATTACATCCTATGGAGATCGTAATGTGACGGAGTATTCTATCTTCCGAGAACTAAATAAGGCCCTCTGTTGAAGCCACGTCCACTGCTATGTACTTATTGTCTTCATTTGAAGGCTCTCTGTAAATTGTGCACAACCTCTGCTATGCTGCTGAAACTGAGGCTTTGAGAAACCACAGCAGTGCATTTGGTGTGACATCTCTATCTTTCTAACTGTCCTGTATGGGATTCTTAGTTACTCTAGTGAAAGGGTTGGCGTGACAAAATCCCAATGAAAAAGGCATGTGAGTGGCCCTATGATTAAGACTAAGACCTGCAAAACAGTGCACACATTGGCATTTGTGAAAGATAAAAAGACAACAGGAAAAAATGATGGGCATCACCATGAATGTGGAACTCTAGACCGCACCAAGACAGGCAGGCAACCAACACTGTTTGGCCATAACCTGCACCCAATAGGGCGCACTATGATTGTTTATGGTATGGCACACACTTCAAAAGGTGTGCTTGGTGCAGACACGGATAGAGCTCCCTATTATCATGAATGTGCTGCCCTTGGGCAGTCATGATATCACACACCCCTGTCCTGGTGGCAGTGCATTCAGTGAAATATAGAATGGTGGCTTAAAAGCCTGTTTGTGTTTCACAGTACAAGAGACAGCCACCTGCACTTCAAGGATGGGAAAGAAATCCCTGTGCAGGAGGGTGCCATGAATGAATGCATCCATCTGCAGGGGGATGTCTTGCAGGTCAATGGGACCCCTCCTATCTCGCGCCCTTTGGACTGCCCTCTAAGGTGCACTGACAGTGTGGCTCACCGTCAGGCAGTCGTCTAAGGGCCTGTTTGCCTGTGAGCCCACATCCGTGCTGGGGCATGGCCATAGAGGCAAAATTATGTCCTCTTTTGCATCAGAGAAAACAAAAAACAGACACACGTCCATTGCGCCCCTGGGGCACTGTATGGTATACAGCCCCTGGTGAGGTCAGCAGAGCATTGGGAAGTTCTAATGTTTCATGCTCTTTCTCTAATAAGTCTGAAGGAAGTTGCTGTAATGAATGGTTCTGTCTACCTTTTAGGAGTGTTTTAGTTGATAATTGACTGTTAATGATTTCAAGCAAATACACTAATTGTGAACAATGCATACAACATTTCCTTTGGAGCATGGTGGTATGTTGTTTGTTGTTATTACAAACCAGATAAAGTTTATATATGACCACTATCATTAGCTATTACAAGAAAAATGATATTGTTAAAATTAATACATTTTCTAAACAATTCTTCCTATTGATATCCCTTAAAGCAGATTCAAAGTATATGATTTATCAACCCATTTAGTGGATTTTTATTTGTATACCATATTACATATTATAATATATTCTTATGAGGTTTGTCTTTTTTTTGTTTATTTTGTATTACGGATAATCCTATGGAATATTTATGATACAAGATTGTTACAATTACAACTTTCCTACTTTTTGCCATTTTCATTTTTATGTCTTACATTTTATAAAAATTCCTTAAAGCTTACAATTTCCTAATATTGATATGCCATTAGTATGCAATTTCTTGTATATAGCTCAAATTTTCTATATTACTATTTATGAAAATGGCTTCGGGCAGAAGCCGACTCATTGTTCTTTTTGCACCAAGAAACCTGTATACCGGGCATGGAGTGCCAGGCATGGAGAGCCGACTGTGTTTGCAAAATTGCTTGTGGCTGCCACAAACCACCACGTGCACCGGTAGATGGAATCGGAGTATTGGTGGTATCATCTGTAACATATTATTTCTTTAGGTACATTTACTGTGTTACACAACAATATATTTGGCATGTCATGAAGTATATCATTAACGTTCTAATAAAGCTTTAAAACTTAAGGAAAATCAAAGCATTTGGAGATGGAGTTAGACTAGATTGTTCCCATTGTAAATAAAGGCTTCATACTTAATTACACCGAGTTTTACCTTAGCTTTGCTAAGTTAGGAGGAAGAGCGAATGTGAATTTGAAGGAACTCAGGGGTATATTATCAAGCACGGCGTTATTATCGCCACTTTAGCGGCAGAAAACTTCCGCTAAAGCGACGATAATGGGCTTGATAATACACCGTAGAAAATTCCCATAGATGCCCATGTTCCCACCAGAACATGGGCTTCTATGGAAATTCACAAGGGCATATTATCAAGCCAATTATCACAGCTTTAGCGGCAGTTTTCTGCCGCTAAAGCGGCGATAATGTTAACGCCATTTCTTGATAATATGCCCCATAGAGAGGTACAGACAGATATCTAGTTTGTGCAAATCTTCCCTTTGGCTTCACTTTGTGTATGCTCTCCATTCAGTAGCAGTTTCTTCAAAACTCAGGCCATCCTTCAGAATTCTGGGAAAATCATTACATTATCAATATGTATTGCAGCCTGTTTAGTTATATCTAGGACTAAAATATGAAATAAGTTTGACAACAGTTTTATCCAGTGCTTAGTTTGAGATGGTGGTTTCTGGTGCACGGCACCAGCACTTAAGTGTCACTCTGCCACTTATGACAGCTGCCACATGGCAGCTCTTTTTGTGTAATTTAAAGTTGAGCAGAACAACAGTTGTTTATTAATTTGAAATACATTAAAAACAACTAATACCTACAGCCCAAGCTATTCTTTTAGCTTTGGTGGGTCAGCATTGTCAGACTTATAGCAATGTGATGATTGGTAGTTGTGTAGGTACTCTCATTGGCAGATATGGCAGTGGCATTGGGTGGTGTAAGCTGTGGTGGACTCCCTAAAATGGCTCTGGCACTTAATAGTTTACAAATTAAGCACTGATATTTTCACAGCTTTTGGTGCTTTTTTTCCATAATGCTATCACAATCGCATTTTACTGAAAGTAATGGGACACAGATTTTCTGTCTCATGTAGTGGCACTAGTATTTCACCGATAGAAACTAGCCCACCAGACATGCGGTCTTATGCTTTACTCTGAATTTCTGTTTACTGGAAATATGTTTGGAAATAAAGTCAAACATGAATGTCAGTCAGAAATAACATTATTTTGCCAATACAATATCGGCATAAAAAGTATTCTACAAACACATGTACATCAATAGACAAAACTATCATTAAGCTTTAAAATAACATATATTAAAACATAATTTGTAAGAAAAAGATTTTAAAAAAAAGTTTAAGAAAGATCATAACCAAACAAAATATTAATTCATAGGTATACACACAAACATTGCACAGCCCAACATCTTGATTTACATTTTAACTGTCAGAATAAAAGTTTGATCTCCTTTCGCTCAAAGCAGATAAAAAGAATGAGGCCAAAGAGAAACATGTAAAGGGATCAGACAGTAGCTGTAGATAATATAAGGCTAAACAACATTGTTTAAAATTCATTTTCTGGGTAAGGGGGACAAAAGATCATTAAAATATATCTGTGTTGGAGATTCGTAACAAACGGTAGGTAAGAGGAGTTCATATTAATTATACTTATACTTGGAGCAGCGTAAAATAGCCTGACTGTGGAAAGTTTAAAATTAGCATTGTGCCTCCTCGCTGGTAGATGGACCAATAAGTGAATTTTCAGCTCTTTCTTAGATATTGACAGGCACATCTTTGAATCCTCATAAAGGTTATGTAAGCCAGCCACCTGAAGATTAGATTCAACATATCTTAACCATCTTATTTTGCTCACATCCTCTAATTTCAGGCCGTCATTTACAATATCTCTAGTTAGTGAGAGGGTTTCTTTACGCCAGACTAAATGCCACATCAGAATTGCAATACAAATCTTGTCAATAATATAAGGCACTCTCAGCTCCATTTGACAGCTATAATTAGAACACAACTGGGGAAGAGAAACTAGGTTTCTCTATGTGCTGCAGTTTAGAGGCATCAGAGATGCCCCAAACAGCTGCGACATAAGAGGCTTCAGATAGGTAGATAGATACTTTATTGTGCATGGTTATTTAAAACCTTTACAATATAAAAGAGAGAAAATCGGTTAATAAAACATGAGTCAAGTTTGTGCGTGTTAAGACGAGGATTCCATCCTTAAAAAAACATGGTGAGATAGCAGCAACAAAATTAAAATAAGCTTAACATCATGTTGAACAGCCTGTTTATCATAAAAAGTTAAGCAATAAATTCTTCCTCGATGCCGACCAAGGGGTAATATAGTAAAGTGCCTGTGTGCAAGAGAGAATGGTTAAATTATAAAAACAGTTCGGGGTGTCCCTGTTGTATAATCAGTGATAATCGATGTAAGACAGAGTCAAGGTGTCGCACTAGAGCTTGATCTTCAGGGGTACCGTTGGGTTAATCCTTTAGTCCTTTTACGGTACTGCTAGATTTTGTTTGTTTCCTTCAACATTTTGAAGCGGGCCTCAGCTGTTTCAAGGAATTTTACCATTCAGCAGCTCAGTTGGATATCATTGTCTTTGAAGCAAGCGAGCACTGCTTGCCTGCAGGTCCGTATCTTACGGATGTTAAAAAGTGGTCTCAAGAAGAAGCGTCGTTCTTGGATGAGTTTGCTACAGATAGTGATCAAATGAACTGTGTTTTCTTTGCCGTTCCTGCGAAGTCGGCATGTTGTTGGTAGGTGTGGCTGTAACCATGGAGGTAAGTGGGCCGCTGACGGTAGTAGCCCTAGGCGAAATTTCAGGAACTTCTCTTTTTTTTTTTGTAAAACCTATCTATAGATAAGTTTGGGACGAGGGCATGGTATACGATTGAACCTTAAGACAGCGTGAACCCGCTTTGATAGAGCGGCTTTGTCCTGCAGCAGTGATTCTTTCCGGACTGTCTTGTTGACCACCTTTTTGAAGCCTGCTGTGGAGCCTGAAAGGTCCCATAATTGCTGTAAGCCAAGGTCGTCGATGGCGGCCTCCAAATACCACCTTGCAGGGCAGGTTTCTTTATTTTGAAGTTCCTTCCACAGGAGAGCATTTAGGGTTTTCGGGTCTCCTCTGCTTACTTTATGCCAGGTTTTTATGTAGGCTCCCAAGCGTGCCAGCTCTTCTTTTTGTAGCCCAAATTCTAATCTCATTTGGGCAGGCGGTGTATACCTTGGAAGGCCGAAGATCATCCGAAGCGTCTTTGCTACCGTTCTGTCTAATAAAGAAGCATCCCTCCCTCTCATAGATTTGCTGCTGAAAGTGATGACTGGGATTAACTTTGCCTGAATCACCTTTATGAGAGGAAGTAAGCTTGGGCTAGAAACCGTGTTTTTTATGTTTCTGAGTGCCACCGCAATCGTTAACCCTCTCCTTTTTATGGCTTCACATTGCGGCATGAAGTTGCCCTTGCAGTCTATGATGACCCCCAGATATCGATATTCACAGACCATTTCCAGCTTCCTGGATGACAAGAGCCAGTTCCGTGTTACTTTCTTTTTAGGGAGGTTAATGCACATAACTTTCGATTTTTCACGGTTGATGCTAAGCCTGTTAGCGGCGGAATATCTCAAGGTAATGTCCAGCAGCCGCTGCAGGCCAACAGGGGTCCGGTTGATAAGTAACAAGTCATCTGCATAAAATAAATTTGAGATCTGGGAACCCCCTAGCTTTGGTGCATGCGAGTTGCATTCATTCAACAACATAGATAGCTCTCCCATAAAAAGATTAAAAAGTATTGGGGCAAGTACACAGCCCTGTTTTACTCCTGTATTTGTTGAGATCTTCCTTGTTAGGTAATCGCCAGTGCCCAGCCTAACTTGCACCCATGTCTCGCTGTGTAGGAGGATTAGTTGGTTTAAGAGCAATGGGGGAATGGTCAGTTTATGTAACTTTTCCCACAGAAGGTTTCTATTGACATAATCGAAGGCTGAGCTGCAGTCAATATAGCAAAGGTAGAGTGGATGGTTCACTTCTAGGGCTGCGCCGATTAGTAGAATTATTAGCTAGAATATTAGTAGTGGTACCCATACCTTTGCAAAAACCTGTTTGATTGTATGGGATTGCTGAAACATCAGCTGCCCAAGATGACAGTTCCTCTAGGAGGAGTCCCGCAAAATATTTTGCCTCGTTGTCGAGCAGGGCCACAAGCCGGTAATTTGTTGGATCATTTTGGTCTCCCTTTTTGAAGATAGGTGAAATGATGGCTCACCTCCATGATGATGGGATTATTGATGTCTGCAGAATCTTGTCAAACATTGGTTTGAGAGTAGCGGCCCAGTAATATGGATCTTGCTTAAACAGTATGGGGGGAATCTCGTTTGGTCCCGGGGCCCCCTCGCGTCTTTCCTTTGAGATTCTGTTACAGGTCAGTGCACACTTAATTACAATTGACTGATCTAGCTGCTGAGGGTCGTAATGTTCACGGCAGAGCGTTAATCGACCCTCGGTGTCTTTTGTGGATTTAGACATTCTTTGGATGTTAGTGTCAGTACAATTGAAGTGCGTGCTGAGAAAGGTTATCCAGTCATCTTCTGTGACATGAGAGTTGATGCCTTGGATCCGCACCATGGACAAATTGTTGATCTTTCGCCAAAATTGAGCGCTGTTATTAGATTTGGCGTCATGTAAAAGTTTGGCCCACAGGGACTCTTCTGCTTCTCGCTTAAGTCGCCAGACCAGCCTCCTACGGTCGCACTTTAGCAACCTCAGTTCTTCCATGGTGGCAGGATCTGTCCTTACCCTTCGTAGCTTTTGACCGATGAGAGTTTTTAGGTTTTTTAGATGAGCATTGTTTTTAAAATTGTGATTATAATACCGCGTTTGGTTAACAGCATTGCTCCCTCCTTCGAGCTGATTTTTCCTTTGTGTTTTTCCCATATTATTGCGTAGTGTTTCTGCAAATTTCTCCCAGCTGTCAATTAGGTCTGTTGTTTCATTTTGGACTTCACAGAGTACTTGCTTAGCGTAGAGCAGGAGGCGCTGAGGATCATCTGTTCTACACTTTAACCGCCTATCGTTTGCAGTGTAAACTAGTTTATGCCCAATGGCGCATGCTGGGTTTAGAATTGTGAAGGCCTCTAGTGTCACTTCTTGGGGTAAGTGGTCACTAAAGTCTAATGAACCGATGTGGTAATCACTTGCCGATTGAAACAGGTTGCCGGAGAGGATGGTAAAATCAGTTGTTGAACTGGTCGTTGTACTGTGGAATGTTGCTGCTTGGGGACGATCCCCTGGGAATCTCCCATTTAGTGCTTGAAGACCTAGTTCTTCTAGTGTCGCTAGAAGTCGCTGCGCTGTTTTTGTACTTCTTCCTCCTGAAGAGTTATCTTGAGAATATTGTTCTAATGGAAATGGGTCCTCGTCAGTGCTTACTTCTGTGGCCAGATTGTTGAGCATGTTCTGATTAAAATCGCCACTAATAATCAGACTGTTTTTATTCTCTGCGGTTAATAGTTTTATGAGCTCTTCTTTCAATTGCTGGGCTCCTTGCTTCTTACTTCGGGGATGTAGATAAAGGTTTATTATAATTATCTCCTCGTTCTTTCCGTGTTCTCGAATGGAGATTCGTAGAACTTGCATTGCGTTCGGAGGGTCTAGTTTGTATGGTAGCGGCACTACTATGCGCGTGCTACTTAATGAACTGTATGTAACAAGGCCTCCTTTTTTGTGGCCAAATCTTACGGTCTGCAGAGGAGAGATAAAATTCAGGGTATAACCTGGGAGTGGTGGAGGAGAGTCCGACCAAGTTTCTTGCAATGCTATGAGGTCAAAACTTTGCATGTAAAGTTTTAGTTCCGTGTCCATAAGCTTATCTCCGCGGCCTTTGATGTTCCAGGAGCAGAATTTGAATTTTTTTTAAAAAGATTTCCCAGTAACGGACTTGTTTTGTCAACGTTTTTCCGACTTGTTGTTTAAGGTCCTGGACAACCATGTCCAGTCTAGGTTAGTTGCCTCTTTCACGGCGTATTGCTTTCTAAAGCCTTGCTCTTTTCGTTCTAAACTGTCAGGGGTGTTGCTGCGGGCCCCTCGCAGTACAGAAAGTGACTGAGGGTCCTGGTTGGCCCGGTTTTGTGCATTCCGTTACAGGAAGTCAGATGCTAAGGGATCTGGGTATCTAGGTTATACAAATGGGCGTAGAATTATGCCCCAGCTATTGAGCTTTGCTTGTTTATTGAGCACTCTCTCAGCCAACTCCGTTGTGGCCCATACTGTTTTAGTAACTTCCACTCCTGGATGTTCCGGTGAGACTATGAATTCCACTGACTCCAGATCATTGGTGGATATATTTGTTAAGCTGTCAATAGAGTTCAACAAGCGTAGTATATTGCCCCTATTTAGGATGTCAAAAGCGCCCCTTGATGTGTATTCCGGGATTAATAAAATTGTGGGGTTACCTAAGTGCGCCTTTTTCCTATTAGGGCCGCTCTGTGCAGTTATTGTTGTGGTCTCGACGCTGGTGGGTTCCTCTGCTGGCGTTCTCTGGTCAGGGGCCTTTGGTTCATCTGCTCCTGTTAAATCCTGTTTTGCGGAATTTGCTATTGATGTGGCCTCTGGGGGGTGGTCTGATTGTGCCCCATTACCTACATTGGGGGGACGTTTTTTAATTCTTGTGGCGCTCAAGTTAATAATTTTTTCCCCACATTTGTTCGAACTCTCGCTGGCGTTAGGATTTGTGACTTTTGCACTACTCCTCTGGGTGGGCCGTCTTCTTTTTTTGGAGTCGCCGTGTTGGATGTATTTCCTTTCCGATTCTTTTTCCTTTGAATCGTGTACCACTGATCCTGGTTGGGGAAAGGGCATGAGTCCAGATCCGTGTTTGTTTCGCAGCTCATTTGATCTGACTTGTCAAGCGTTGGGTCTGGGAACAAAATGCTGGCTTGGTTGTTCTTGCCTTTAACTTCAGCGCGGGTGTTTAGCTTTTGCTTGCGGCCCTTCCTTCTTTGTTTTCTGCCATGCTTTAGGATGCGCCCGTGTTCCCGTGGTTCATCCATTTGGGGGGGGTTCCCGTGTAGCTGCTGGGTCACTATTTGTTGGCGATAGGAGATCACCTTCCCTGGGCTGTCCGTTTGATCTTGGTAGTGTTGTATGCTCCTTTTCCCTTGCCCGCTGTTCTTCTTGTGCTTGGGGTAGGAGCCCCTCAGTTGGTATCAGAGTTCCCTCGTTGTTTGTTTGCCGTGCTCTATTTTTCCTCTCAAGTTGTCCAGTTGATGAACTGTTTTTACAGCCTCCCTGATGTCTGAGAGAAGGTTATCCATTGCTGCAGGGAGTGTAGCCAACTTGTCCACGATTGCTATGCCGGTACAATTTGATTGTATGAGTACTGTTTCCTCTTGTGCCCTTTTAACCAGACTGTTCAGTTCAGCTAGCTTGTTGTCAATGTTGGAGACAAAGACTGATAGTGAGTGTAGAACTGATAACTGGAGGTCCATCTTGTCCGATTGGTATTGGTATTGGATGGCGTTAACGGACAGTTGCATTGTGTTTGGGAGAGATTCCCATATGTCTACCTTAGCTTGTGGTGTTGTGTTCATGGGGCTGAGTTGTGAGGCATTGCAATTTTGACTTCTTGCTACCTCTTTTGGAGCCACATGAGAGGGTACAGTATAAGAGGCGACCAATTCTTCCCACTCTTCTTGCGTGAGGTATGAGGCTTCTGGGTCCGTGGCCTTTGGTGGGATAGAGGCTGAACTGACCAGAACTGAAGGAAGACCTCGGGGAGGAATTGAGTGTTGCTCGGACTGTGCTGCATGATGGACGTATGCCTAGGGCGCGTGCGAGTCCAGTGCCGTGGTGAACTTTCCGGTAAGAGAGTCCAGAGACTGCCCCTTTGTTTTGTCTTCTTGGTCAGTGATCCTGCCCATTCGTTTGCTATGCTCTGGTTGCTCTTGTCTAAGATCTTGTATTGAGAGTGTTTTTCTCGCACCTGAGGTCCTGTGGTAGTCCAGGGATGCCTTGCCCTGCCATTGTTCCGGGGCCTATGTTCCGTGTGTTCAGGTAACTTGGTGCGATAGTTACTGATGCTGATGGTACGAGGGCATCTAGTGCGTCAGGTGTCCCTGGGTTTTCCTCGACGTCTCCAGTTGGTTTTGGAGTGCCCTTCAGGGTCCAGTTTTTTATAGATCCAGAGTTCGGGGCACTCTGGATAGGGTCTTGCTGCTCGCTCTTGTATGCCCATGGCTTTGATTCTTGCGCCTGGTCCAAGATTGGGTCCAGGTCCAAGTCGGAGTCCCGCTTTCTGATGTTCGTAAGAGTCATCCCTCCGTGAAACTCACTGCGTTTTTCAGTCTGTGTGATGTCAGGGCATTCCCTGTGGTCGCTGGCCTCTTCTTCTCCGTCTTCGTCGTCTATCACCACTGCAACGGGCTTTCACTTCAACCATCTTGTTGGCTCTTTCATTGGCTCTGTCTGAATCTCTTGTTCTGATGCGTAGGATACCGGTAGCATCGGAGTAGGCAAGTTATTGGCTTTCCTGGTGTTCAAGCAGAGGACCGCGCCAGCATCCTTTATGAATGAAACTTTTGTGTAAATTTTTGGTTGGTAACTTGTCCTTTTAAGGTTTTGCGAAGGTTCTGGACTGGGATGACCTGGGAGAAAGGGGGGTCAGGGGGATCAGCCGCACGTCCCCTCCACCTTCCTTTTCTTCTTCCACTGCCTCTTTCTTCAGTTCGTCTTCGCCGGCGTTCATAGGGTCGATGCTGGGTTTCTTATTGCCCTTATTTGCTCTCCTGGCTCTTTTGTTAGGGTTCAGGGGTACATGTGGATCCCTAGACCTCCCGGATCTCATAAGGATCCCCTGTGTTTCCCTGCTCCTACTCCTATTCCTATTCCTTATTTGCTCTCCTGGCTCTTTTGTTAGGGTTCAGGGGTACATGTGGATCCCTAGACCTCCCGGATCTCATAATGATCCCCTGTGTTTCCCTGCTCCTACTCCTATTCCTATTCCTTTTCTTTTTCTTGACGGGGTGTTACCCTTGCGTCAGTGCCCTTGCTGCGCTGGTTCCTTTGGGCACTGGGTGCTGGGTGCCAGAAGTCAGAGGCCGAGTCAGGTGAAGGAGGCAGGAGTTAGTTACTGCGGCCGGAAGGGCTGAGTCCAGAACTAGTTATTGTAGTTTGTATTACTACTTATTTATTTATTTTTCAGAGTGCTTTTGAGTTCCTACGGCCGTTGAATAAATGCTAATTGCCTAGTTTCCTAGTTGCCTGACTGCCCTAATTATGGGGGGGCGAGGGGCCCAGGACCCCGGGAGGGGGAGAAGAGCTGGAGAGGAGTGGTAGTGTCAGCTGCTGGGTCAGCCTGCGGAATCACCCCTGCGTGATAACTGGTAGGTGCAGCTTGGTTTAGCAGCCAATTTAGCAGTACCGGCCCACAGCTGCCCGCCCACCAGAGGCAGGCAGCCACCAGTTCTTGTACCAGCGCTTGCCCTTGCTTTTGCTTTTGGGGTGGGGGGCCACACACACACGGCGGTTCGGCTCATGGCTGACCTCAGGCTTCCCCTTCACAGCTTACGGCCCCCACGTCAGTTGAAGCAAAAAAACAGGGTGCAGGAAAAGCAGGGCACGGCCAGGTCAGGCGCAGCAATGTCTTTTTCCACACTACCTCCATGACTTGGGTGTTAACGCCGGTGAGTGCCTCCCGTGGGTGCCTCTCGCTGTGCCTCTCACGGCTCTCTGTGGTTCCAGCCTCAGCCTTATAACCTCAGCCTCGGAGATCGGGCAGGGTAGCTCCTTCTTCCCGGCTCCTATGTGGCAAGACCGTCCCAACCCGGCCACGGCAACCCAACAGCGGCAACCTCTCGCCTCATTCGGCAGCCAGCGATGGGTCAGTGTTTACCTCGCTCCTCCCCTTGCATCTGCCTTGCTCAGAACTCGCTCCTCTGCCTCGCTCAGATTATATAAGATGATTCATGGCTCCCACCACACTGGGAGGCGACTCGCGGCTCCTGCCATACAAGATAGCAGTTTGCAGCTCCTGCTGCCCAAAGAAGTAATTTGCGGCTCCCGCCGCACTAGAAGGTTACCCGCGGCTCCTGCCGCACTGAAAGGGGACTCCCGGCTCCTGCCGCAGTAAAAAGCAATTTGCGGCTCCTGCCTCACTGTGGGGTTAGCTCGCGGCTCTCAGAAGTGCCCGGCGGGTGTTTGCCGCGCTGTAAAGTGATTTGTGTCTCCTTCTGAAGGCGGCTTGTGCGTCTTGCCGCGTTGAGAAACCCGGCCCCGGCTCACGGATCATGGAGCTCACGCGGAGCACTCTGCGTTCTGGCGTCTGACAGAGTAGAAAGAGGACTAGACAGGGTTTTTGCCTCGTAAACCTTTTTTATCACTTCAATTGATTCCACGTTTTTTCACGAATTTAAAAAGGGCTCTAATATTTTTTTCCATCAATATTCGCCTGTTAGAGACCATATTTTTTCAATTATTATCTCTATCGAACACGATCCCTAAGTAGTTAAAAGAATCTACAACATCTAGCTAAACCACTTCAATGTACTTTTGAGGCTGTTTCTGCAGCTTTGGACCTGCAACAAGAACAAAGGACTTCGAGTAGTTAATTTTCAAATCCAAATTGTTCATACAATTTGCATACTCATCTACGAGTCAACGCAGCGCAATGCCTGTGCGCACAAGGATCATCAGCATACAGGAGTATTGGGACAGGAACAGAATTAATAGAAGGAACATCTGTGGTAGACCCCAGCAATGCAGAATCTACGGCATTGGTATATAAAGCAAACAAAAAGGGTGCAAGGACCCACCCCTGCCTCACGCCCCTAGTAATTCTAAAGTGTCCTGTGCACTCTCTTGGCAAACCGAACACAGACCATGGCTTCGGCATACAGATCATGGATTAAATTAATGATCTGGATCTCAATTCCCATTGCCTCCATGACCTGCCAAAGCTTAGACTGTGCAACACAATGAAAGGCTGCCGACACATCCATGAAGGCAAGGTATAAGTGACCATTCTTTGCCGCCATGTATTTGGCTATTATTAAATTTAAATTCAAACACTGGTCCACCGTCCCCTTTCCTTTTCTAAAGCTATATTGGCATGGGATTATTATGTTCTCTTCCTGAGCCCATTCCTCAAGCCTGCTTAAAAGTGACTGGCCCATTAGTTTGGCAGTTGAATCCAATTAGGATATGGGCCTATAATTGTTTGGTACTGCCTTTGTCCCCATTTTTGTAAATGGATACAATTATGTTTGTCTTCCATTAAGACGGCGCACCTGTTCAGACAATTTTATTGAAGACTTTTGAAAGAAGTGGCACCCAAAGATCTTGATTATCTAAAAAGAAATCGGGACGTCATCGGGTCCAGGTGCCTTTGCTCTTTTGCACTGGTTAAGAGCGTGTCTTGTTTCTTCCAAAATAAAGAGTACCCTATCTCCTTAACTAGGTAATAACAGAGATGGGGGGGTTGGACAGTTACCTCCTGTGTGTTACCGAACAGGCCTTCAAAATGTGTAACCCACGCCTCCTGGTCTACATGGGTATCTGTCGTTTAACTTTTTCGTCTCTCAGAAAAGGGGCATTGATCAATACCCAAAAGTCCTGTGAGCTATTTAATACAGGAGCCCTTTGCAATCTTTCCCACGACTCCTCCTTTAGGAACTTTAGCCTATTTAGCATTTTTTTATATATATCTGGCGTGAAAACTTCACCAAAGTTTTGTCTTCAAGGCCATGTGAAGACAAACCAAGCGGAACCTTTGTGATGCCCATTAGTTATAGAGCGTAGTAGGTTATTTTTAATTTCTAGAAAAATTCGCTCAAAAGCTGATGTTATTTAAGGGTGGGCGTAGTTCGCGAAGTAGCGCTACGCGAAGCTACGCGAAGTGCACTTCGCACTACGCGAACTTCACGTAGCACTACGCGAGTTGCGTAGTAGCATGTTCGCACTGTGCAAGATGCGTTTTCAATGATTGCACAGTGCGGACAAGCATCCGGCAGTGTGCAAGCATTGAAAACGGCATCTTGCACAGTGCGAGCTGTAGTTTTCTGCTGCTCGAGTAGATTATTACTCAAGCGGCAGCTTTCTCAACGCGAACAGGTAGTTTCTCATTTAGAGCGGTCGCGAGCATGCGCAACCACTCACAATGAGAAACCTGACCTCCTCACGTTGAGAATCTCGCCGGGATGTCATTTTGCTTGCTCGCGGTCGCGAACATGACGTCCAGGACCGCGAACAAGCAAAAAATGACCGCTGCACTACGCTACGCTGCACTACGTATGTTCGCACTGTGCTACGTGCAGCTCGCGTAGTGCGAAGTTGCGAAAACTTCGCAAACTCCGCGAGCGTAGCGTAGTGCTTCGCCCAGGGTTAATGTTATTCCATTATCGATCATTGTATCTAAACAGATCATTATTTCTGGTGCCCGCTTGGAGACTAGGGCCCCGATGTAGGTAAAACTTATTTACCGATTCTTAATTACCGAATTTTACCGATTCGGTAATTAAGAATCGGTAAATATGATGGGTGGACATGTAGGTCCATCCAGATGTGTTTTTTACCGAATCGGTAAATATCTGTATTTACCGATTCGGTAAATACCGACCGGTAATGCTCCATTCATTCCTATGGGCTTTGAAGCCCATAGGAATGAATGGGGCATTACTGGTCGGTATTTACCGAATCGGTAAATACCGATTTTGACAAGGGTGCAGGGGGTGTCACTTTGACACCCTCTAGCACCCCCAAAAAAGGTTCAGGGGCCATGTGGCAGGCATACCTGCCCTAAGGGCAGGTCTGCCTGTCATATGGCACAGGTGTGCATGCACACATGTGCATGCACACCTGAATCGGTATTTTACCATCAAATATATTTGATGGTAAAATACAGATTCGGTAAGGGATGTGGGACTCAGAAGAGTCCCACCTACATATAAAAAATATCGAATAGGTAAAAATACCGATTCAGTATTTTACAGATTCGGTAAATTTACCGATCGGTAAATTTACCGAATCTGTAAAATATGTGGCCCTACATACCATTTTGTTAATACCGGTCGGTAACGGCCGAAAATACCGATTTTCGGCCGTTACCGACCGACCTACATCGGGCCCTAGGTTCCCAACAAACTTCACAGTATCCACTTTATCCCACTTCAAAACAACCCCATTTTCCTTTGCAAACACTGGTTTGATAGGTAAGTTAACTCAAGGTTCCTTTTTTTGTAAAGATGGAATAAGAAACATGATTGCACCATGATCGCTGAAAGCATAAAAATTTATCATGATTTGGGTAAAAAAACTTCCTTATAGGATCTGAGACTAAAACATAGTCAAGGGTTGAGAAGTGGGAGCGAGTAGAAAATGTGAAGTTTAACTGTCCAGCTACGGTATCAACAGCATTTAACATTACAAGGTTATTTACTATTAATAGCCTGTTAAGGGTATCGCCATAATCATTATAGCTGAACTGGGGAAGGGGATCCCCATCTTTGTCTACTAGCCCACATGCTGGTGAATTTACCTTATTGCAAGGGTGAGCGTTAAAATCACCCATCCAGATAAAACAAGATTTATGATATACTTTCTCCAAATTAGCAATGTCTTTTTCCAAAGGGTAATAAAGATGGTTGTAGTGTGGCACGCCCTGGTACTTAAATATTCAAAAAATTCACTTATCCAAATGAAATTTCAAAGTTTCTGGGCGCCTCAGGAATGGTCCCTTCTGGCCTCTGGGGACTTTATAAGACACAAAAATAATCAAGTGGAGTGTAGGAAATGCATAGGGATTTTGTTATGTGATGTCTAAAGACTTTGGATATTTACCATTGGAGTCGCTATGAATGAATATGTGACCACGTGAATGAATATGTGACCACGTGAATACATTTTGAAATTGGATTAAGAACACATCTCTTATCCATTTACAAATGGTACTACATTGATGATTTAGGGGGGTGAATTTGCCCCCGCAGGAGCGCCACAGGAAGCAGTGTGGGAGTCTCCTACACTCCACTTCATAATTTTTCCAAAGGGTCCAAGATCACTGCTTGATTGCCACCAAACTATCTTTGTGGAGCTCGAAATGGATAATATGGTGATGTATTTAGGAATGTTTTTACCTTTAGGGGAAGAGTATTAGAGAGCAATGTTAATAAATCCCCCCTTGAACGTCCAGCAGTTGAAGGTATAGCGGGTGTGTGAAATGAGCGATACCCGTTTAAGGGAACCTGATTAATTTCCCAAGTCTCCTGAAGGCACAAGATGCCATAGCCCATTTGCAAGGATAACCAGTCAGAGTTAGACATTTTTTGATTATACCCCGTGATGTTCCAAGAAATAACTCTGGCAAACTCCAAAGTGTTCTTCGTGCGAATCCGCTCTGAGACAAGGTGGAAATATCGAGCTGTATACTTGGATTTAATGGAGGGTTTAAAGGGGATAAGGGAGCCACAGCTGTCCCATTAGGTGATACTATATAATGAACATTTTGTATCGCTTTGTTCGCCCTACCTTTTGTATCGCATTAGGTGATGTTCAACATCGGTCTGAAAGTAAATCACATTCAACCATATCCTCCAATAAAGTGAATCTGTTCCTAAGGGGTAGGAGTCAGGTAG
Organism: Lissotriton helveticus; assembly: GCF_964261635.1. Classification (NCBI taxonomy): domain Eukaryota; kingdom Metazoa; phylum Chordata; class Amphibia; order Caudata; family Salamandridae; genus Lissotriton; species Lissotriton helveticus. The sequence goes on along the minus strand of NC_136065.1, from coordinate 630,489,225 downwards.
TTTGAGGAAGGTATAGACTAGGTGGACAGCAAGGTAGATGAAAGTTGTTTGCTTCATGGTGTGCAGGTTGAAATGGTCTACAAGGTTTGGCTCCAGGAGTCTGGATGGGTCTGCCCATTGGTGAGTGTTGACATTAGCATGCTGATGTGAGGGGAGGGGTGCACCTGGGACCTGAATAGGGCTGGGCTTTCCCCACACAATGCTGGCTCTGCCCCCTGTGGTGCGACTGATGACCCTAGCCTGCCTGGTGAATGGAAAGGGTGGCTGGGAAAACAAAGTACTCCAAAACCAGCTGCGACTGGTTTCTGCCCCACCCTGCACCTTTAGACAAAGGTTTTCACTGTATAAAAGGAGGCTGTGACCTCTTGTAAAATGTTCTTGTTTTACCACTTGAATCCTGCCAGGGGCGTGCTGCTGCCTGGGCCCAGGGGAAGGCTTGCCTCCCTGGGCCCTGCCCAGCCCCTGGATACCTGATGGACTTGGAGGCTGGAGGACTTTCCTTTTTCTTGGGAGCTGTTTGCTCCATCTTTTGCCCCCAGGACCTTTGACTTTGAATCCTGTGTCCCTGGGGCCTGTGGGCTTGTCTACGCCTCTAGTGCCTTGGGAGCGTTTTATTTTGGCCCCTAGCGCTTGAGAGCGCTTTATTTTACTTATAGCGCTGGGAGGGCTTCGATTGTCCCCTAAGCGCTTGGTAGCGCTCTTATGCCCCTTTCGCGGCTGCCCACGCCGCATATTTGGCCTAATCGTGATTTTTATCCTAGACGGAGTCCACCCCTCATTGTGTGCCGAGAATCACCGCCGCGGCCCGAGCCTCGTTAAAGAAATGGCCGCCACGTCCGCGGCCTGCCTGGTTGCGTGTGGGGCCGCCAGACGCAAGTCCCGAGTATGCCCCGGAAGCTGTTTCAGAGAGAGAGGGGGTAGGGAGCCCACCCCGCCACCTCAAGCCCCTGAGAAGAAGTGGCGTCCTCCTGCGGCCCGGGGCTCCCGTGAAGTGGTGAGAGCCCCGGGGCCGCCAACAGAGACGAGCAGAGGTGTTGCGGAGCTCTCGTGTCCTGGAGGGAGCCCCGGCAGAGAAGTCCCGCACTGCCGATCGAGAAGCCCGGTGAGTGAGGAAGGGCTGGGGGGAAGCTCCGGGTGGGCGCAGTTGTGCCTTTGAGGCACCGGGACTGTATTTTTCCCTAGAGCGGCCCCGGATGCCAGAGGGCCGCTCCAACGATGGGGCAAAAGTTGTTTTTCGAGCCCGAGGGGCTTAAGGGGCATGTTTTGATTCCTGAGAGCCCCGGTGGGCCCCACAGTGGGATGTTTGCTTTAGAGCAGCCCCGTCTTGCAGTGGGCCGCTCCAACGTGGGGGACATTTATGTTGAGAGCCAGAGGGCTCCAACGTGTTGGCGCAGTGCTATAGAGGGCCAGTGAGAGCCCAAGCCGCATTTTTGTGGCCAGAGCCTGAGAGCTCCAACGTTTGGGGGCATGTGTTGTGTCAGAGCCTGTGTGGCTCCAACGTGCGCAGTTTCAGAGCCTGTGGGGCTCCAACAGATGGCGCAGATTTGTTCTAGGGGCCAGTGAGGGCCCTGTCGCAGTTTTGGCTGATTCCCAGCTGCCCAGCAATTCGTGGGCAGCTGCACCGTTTAGGCGCAATTGAGAGAGAGTCCCTGTGTGGGACAGAGATGGCACAGTGGTGCCAGGCCTTCCACAGCTGCGCAGCACTTAGTGCCAGCTGCAACGTTTAGGCCCTGTTGTTGCTGTTGTGTGCGTGCGCAAATGCTTTACACATTGCCTCCGGGATAAGCCTGTCTGCTCGTGCCAAGCTACCAAGGGGGTGAGCAGGGGTTATCTTGGCTTGTGATCCCCTTGCCATGACTAGAATGGTGTTTTCTGCCTGGCTTTTGCGTAAGCCTTAGCCAACCAGAAATCCTAGTTCTAACATTGGTGGCAGCGGTGGGATTAGGACTTGTGTTTGCGCAGTGCCACAGCGACAACTGGCTACATTACAAAACTCTGCATTTTAGATAGTCACATGTTTGGGATTATTGTTTTTGATTTTGTTTTTCCTCAAGAGTGTCATTTTCAAATGGTGTTCCTGCGCTTTTATGCATAGTGGCAGAAGAGAGTAAATGACAGGGCGGGGCGCCAGTAGAGGGGGAGGTTCCCATAGATAAGGAATCCCTTGCTGGGTCCAGTGCCCAATCCCTGTTCCCGTCCCTGTGTGGTTAGATGGAAGAGAGGGAGTGTGGAGGAGAAATGGCTTGCTCGGGAGGGTAGTTATCCACTGAGTGTAGTGTGTGTTTCTGGATTCCCCAGTATGGTAGGATCCAGTGGTGGCGGCTAAAATGTGTCCAGTGCGTGAAGTCCCATTCCCAGTTCCCAGAATGTGGTGCCTGGTGCTCAGTAAGAGGGGTACAGGTTGAGAGTCAGGGGCAGTGAGAAACTGTCTCACCAGTCTGGAGGGGGAGTGTGTGGATGAGTGGTGTGTTGAACTGGAGGAGTTGGTGTGAGGTTTTTTTTTTTAAAGGAGCTTGCCTATGCCTCTAGTGCCTTGGGAGCGCTTTATTTTGGCCCCTATCGCTTGAGAGCGCTTTATTTTACTTATAGCGCTGGGAGCGCTTTGATTGTCCCCTAAGCGCTTGGTAGTGCTCTTATGCCCCTTCGCGGCTACCCATGCCGCATATTTGTCCTAATCGTGATTTTTATCCTAGAGGGAGTCCACCCCTCGTTGTGTGCCGAGAATCACCGCCGCGGCCCGAGCCACGTTAAAGAAATGGCCGCCACGTCTGCGGCCCGCCTGGTTGTGGGCGGGGCCGCCGGACGGAAGTCCCGAGTATGCCCCGGAAGCTGTTTCAGAGAGAGAGGGGGTCGGGAGCCCACCCCGCCTCCTCAAGCCCCCGAGAAGAAGTGGTGTCCTCCTGCGGCCCGGGGCTCCCGTGAAGTGGTGAGAGCCCCGGGGCCCCCAACAGAGACGAGCAGAGGTGTTGCGGGGCTCCCGTGTCCTGGAGGGAGCCCCGGCAGAGAAGTCCCGCACCGCCGACCGAGAAGCCCGGTGAGTGAGGAAGGACTGGGGGGAAGCTCCGGGTGGGCGTAGTGGTGCCTTTGAGGCACCAAGACTGTATTTTTCCCTAGAGCGGCCCCGGATGACAGAGGGCCGCTCCAACGATGGCGCAAAAGTTGTGGTGCAAAAATCGGTAATAGCGATTTCGCTATTTTGCGAGGAATTACATTTAAGGAATCTCTATTTGAGATTCCATAAATGCAATTCATCATCCAATAAAAAATTGCGAATTCGCAATTTCGGCCCGCTCTTTACCGCGAGGTCAAACCTCGTGGTAAATAGCGAAAACTTAGAAAAGTGCTTTTAAAAGCATTTTTCTAAGTTGCATGTTGAACACACACATGTCCTTTGGACATGTGTGTGCGCAACACCTGTTTCAATTTGCATTTAAGGGGTGCTACAGGGTGTCCTTTGGACACCCCTGGCACCCTTTAAATCGCTATCTTATTTGCGATTAGCTAATTGCTAATCGCAAATAAGGAATACTCCCCATTCCTTCCTATGGGCCTTTTGGGCCATAGGAATGAATGGGGAGTTATTCCTTATTTGCGATTAGCAATTAGCTAATCGCAAATAAAGAATGTGTAGGAATCGCATTTCTTTATGCAATTCCTACATGAATCCCGTTTTGCAAGTCCTTAATAGCGATTTGTTATGAATCGCTATTAGGGGCTCGCAAAACGGGAGATTGATGAATCAGGCTGTTAGATATTTTTAAATTATTTGAAAATGAGTAACATGTTAAATGTGTATTAATTCTAATATATTATTTATTTTATATACATTATGGTACATATTTTTCTGTAGTTAATATCTTGCTTATTTTAATATTTCATTTTGATTGGCTATATTGTTGAATTCAATACTTTGGTCAAATATATTGTTAAGTCTATATTTTTGTATGTAAATATCCTGGTAGTAGATGTGTCTGGGATTTGAATAATCAGTATTGAAAATCGATATTTTGACAGTTGAAATTTATATCTCAGTATCTTTTCAGGTTGATATTTTTTAAGTCCATATATAGGACTACAGCCAAATGTGACACATCGTGGGAAGCCCACTCTCTGAACTAGGCAATCCTTTCCATATCAGGCTTTTCCTGTTCCCGTGCCTCTTTACCGCTAAACATGCACTTGCTCAACATCCCAAAACCCCTCATGTTAGAGTGATATGACTAAACACAAGTTCTCACCACATACTACTTTCCCGTCGCTCATGTTGAATTTGTAGCTGCTGGTCTTTGCTTTGCATCCTTTTCCCCCTACTTTTGCATAGCAGCAATCGTGAGTTTGACAGCACCTTAGAAAAAAAAACTCAAAGAAAGACCACAACAATCAGATTATCATACATATCCATACACTGCATACTAATATTTATGAACTCAACCTAACACCTGCATACCCCTATTGGTTAGGAGAGCTACACTTATCTTAGCACAAGCCACAAAGGGGCAACAAGTAGGCATGGGTAGGTTGATTACCTTTGCGCTCTCAGTGCCCCTTGGGGTGGGGCACTGAGAGCTCAATGCCCTTTGGTGGGCCTTGCAAGAAATTTCCAACATAAGTAAACAACCCAACATATTATATTTAACGACAACTGCATCATAGCATTTAACATTTTCTGAACTGCAGCATCAAGGAAGATGCTCCTGCCTGGTATACACACTTCTCAATAAAATCTGATACACTAGTATAGACTAAACATTTTAACAAACCTTCTATTTTAAGAAGTATGCGAAATTCCAGATGCAGATTACTGGGAAGAAATCACCTTCCTGAACCCTAAGTCCGCTACTGTGGCTACTGGCAGTCTGTATTTCCTGGACAGAACAATTACAGGGGTCATGTGGCTCTCTTACAGCGAGAACTCTTAGAATCCTTGGTAATCAGTGGTCAAGGTAATTAGCCCTCAGTGCATCTCACCTAGGCATCCTTCACTTCCTGGGTAGATGTGGACAAACAGTCTGAGGCTAAAGTTAGAATGGCTCTAGTTATAATGCAACACATCAGCTACACTCACAATAAAGTACTTCTGTCTAACCAAGGTTGCATTTACACAACCTTTTATTACTCCCTCATGTTTATAATATATAGTTACAGTATTAACATAATTGAAGTCAATGTAAAGCAGAAAACACATCCCAATATACCAATGTAACATAGCAATGACACAATTAACCAGTAATGTCACAATGAGAATGGTAATCTCATGTGTGCACTGGCCAGCAGTTAATGCAGATTTTATGGGTTAGTAATTGTTTTTTTTATTCATTGTTTTAAAATTAATATGTATAAATTAAATGTATATGTTTACATTGTTTTATTATACAATACATGTTTAAACTTGTGATTTAAAGATTGAAAGTGCTGTAGAGTTAAATTTTATTAATTGCTGGTTTAAACTCAATATATAAAATTAGTCAACTCAATATTATAAATTAGAATATTTTCTTTTTTTTAAATGATAACCTTTAGTAGTTTTCGGTTTACTTTCCCACAGGCTATATCCACCTCAATTGCGGAGATCTCCACCAGTAGGTGAAAGGTCAATCGTAGTAATTTTACATTAGAAAAATTCTGCTGAAAGAAGCTCCACTCCCTCACTTGATGGGGTGAAGACATGTAAGTCTACACCTTGGTAGAAATCTCCACTAGAAAATAGTGAATAGCAGAAAAGTGTATCATTACATATAGGAGTAGGAATAATTATACACATGATAAATATACATGAATATTTAACACAAATTAAGGAGCAGCCAATGGATTTATGGTTGCACCACCTGGTATAGTCACAATTGTATTTTGTTAAACATTACAGACAATGTTGCCCACCTCAAAGGTCTGCTATTTATGGACCAAATAAAGCAATGATACACCCATGAAATACAGCGGCAATAATATTTGAACAGTATATACAAAAACGGTTCTTGGGCCTTCAATCTTGAAGTCGAGTCTTGCTTTATTGTTTCAAGTCATGTAAGTGCAGCTAACGTGTTTCGCCCTCAAAAAAGTCTTCATCAGGGATAAGATGTACCAGAAGATTTTCACTGCCGAGAGTCTATGGCGCTGTACCTCTAAGTGTTACAAGGTCATCAATACATGATCTTTTGAATTTTAATAGCCACACCTCATGTCCCACTGCTAAGATAAGTAAATGCTTTGCACATTTTCGTGGCTAAATATAAAGGTATTGCCAATTTTGTCTAGTCAAATCGCCTCTGTAAAACCTCTATGATAGGATGATTGGGCGCAAGGAAACAGGCCGTATATCAGCCCGGAGACCCCCTTACGTCTCCACCTCGGTCGTCCAGTCACCCGGACTCGTTCGTGTTTAAATGAATATTTACCTTTGTGAAATGTGTGCATCATCTACAATACAACGCACTGAGTGGGCTTTGGGTCAGAACCTTGCTCCTGATTGGATGGCTTTCTTGTCTGCCTCAGTCCACTGTTCCAGGTTCAATGGTTTTCCTCTCTATCCTTGTGTCTTTTCCCATCCCGGGACCATTTCCTCTTTACAGTGTGTATGGTTGTATTTAATTAAACTTTGAGAGGGAAGTATGCATTTTGCCCCTGAGTAGATCATGAGGGGTAAAAGTCAATGTAAATACCCTGGGGTGATGTATTTGCCGGTGGGCAAATACCTCATAGTTTAAGTTTTTCTTTAGAAAAAAAATAATTACAAGTGGAATCTGTGTATTTTGCAGACCAAAGTTTTTCTTTAGAAAAAAAATAATTACAAGTGGAATCTGTGTATTTTGCAGACCAAAGACAACGTGCCTCAGGATTTAACAAACATTTTCCTACAGTAAATTTCAGCAGGACTAACCTGCCAAAATGTACCAGCGCAAAATTGCGAGTTGTGCTGTAATTACCACATTACTCATATTTAGGAGAACTAACAAAACTCGCATTTGAAGAGGAATCAGACTTTACGCTCCAACCCACAGTCCAAGGAGTAAGAAATCCAATGTAAATTGGATACCCTTTGTTAGACCTACCATCCTTAGGGTGGCCTTACCCACTGGATTCAAGATAGCCTGGCTGATGAGGATTATGAATCCGAAACCGGTCCCAGGATGCTTGTTTCCGGTCCAGGAAAGACATGACTTGGCAGTTCGGGCTGGACTGTTCCCATGAGGCACAGGGTCAGACTGATTTGCATATAGCCATGTCTGAACTGGGGTGGCTGAGTGAACTAAAGAATGGTGATGGATTAAACCCAGATCAGTTGACTGGGGGTGAGTGTTTGATTTGTTCAAACGCTCCGTCCATCATCCCCTTTTGTATCGCTTTGTTCGCCCTAAGTGTGGCAGGGTATGCTCAGACGTATGTCCCTTGTTCACTTGGCCACTGGATTCAAGATAGCCTGGCTGATGGGGACTATGAATCCGAAACCGGTCCCAGGATGCTTGTTTCCGGTCCAGGGAAGACATGGCTTGGCAGTTCGGGCTGGACTGTTCCCATGAGGCACAGGGTCAGACTGATTTGCATATAGCCATGTCTGAACTGGGGTGGCTGAGTGAACTAAAGAATGGTGATGGATTAAACCCAGATCAGTTGACTGGGGGTGAGTGTTTGATTTGTTCAAACGCTCCGTCCATCATCCCCTTTTGTATCGCTTACCCCACTTTTTGCCTGCTTTTAAGACTCTGAGCACTTTACCACTGCTGACCAGTGTTAAAGTGCATGTGCATCTCGCCTAAAACGTGGTGACATTGGTACATACCTGATTGCATATTTAGTTAACTGGTAAATCCCTTGTAAAGTGGTATTCTATATACACAGGACCTCTAATCTTAAGGCTCCTAGCTAAGTTACCGCTTTATAAATGTTATATTCATTCATTCGTAGTAGGTATGCAGCACAGATTGTGCCACCCACACAAGTAACCTTTCAAACTTGTCTCAGGACTGTTATTGCAGGGCTTGTGTGTGCTGTTTACTGCCACACGGACTTGGCATTTAAAACCACGTGCCAAACCTTAAACTCCCCTTTTATCACACATAGGTCACACCTACATTAGGCCCTAGGGAGCCCTATGGGCACGGTGCCGTGTAACTAAAAGGTAGGATATGCACTTTTAAGTTTTACATGTCCTGGTAGTGGCAAACAGCTACATTCGTTTTTCACTACTTTAAGGCCTACTCCTCTCAGAGGCTAGCATTGGAAATTCCTTAAAATACAGTAAAGTTGTAATTTCTGATTACAAACAAGTAGATAAATTATGTTGCATATCTTTGGAATGGTAATGATAAATCCTCTTTAGTGGTAAAGTTGTATTTGACTTTTGTATTTTAGAAATGCCAGTTTTAGAAAGTGGACATTTCTCTGCTTTTAACTTCGCTCTGTGTGCCTGCAGCCTGTCTCCAATACACGTCTGGGTTGGGGTGACAGCCACACTTTGTGCATTCCTTCTAGACAGTCACAAACACGGGAAGGTTAGGCTCATCTGCATTCTGAGCACTCATCTGCATTCTGATGGGTCTTCCTGGGCAAGCCTGATTGGGAGGGGATGACACTAACTCGTCAATAGGTAGTGTCCTGTCCTCACACAAAGCACTGATTTACCCCCACGGATAGCCTGGCAGACAGGACTGGGTTGAAAGGGATCTTAGTCCACTTCAGAGAGCTCCTTTGAAGTCACCCCTACATCAAAAGCACTTTTGGGTATAAGTACTGGAGTTCTGACCCTACAAAATCAGTACACTACTGGACCTGGGAAGACGTCTGCTGGAATATAGACTGCTGTGCTTTAAGGATTGCCACTTTGCCTTGACTGACGGCTATGATGAAATGCTTCTCTGCTTTGCTGAGTTCCCCTGCTTATCTCTGCCCTGCTGAGGACAAGGCCTCAACCCATCTCACTTGAACCCAGAGTGACTCCAAGGGCTCACTTGCTTGCCTCCTGTTTTCTGAAGTCTCAGGGACACAAACGACTCCCTGCAATCCTGCTGGTGCTGCTGAACTCTGCCTTCTGTAAGTCCAACCGTTGCCTGGGGTGGACCTGCAAGCCCTGCACCTCAGAAAGGGGTTCTGCAGCTCATTTTCTTCAAAAACCAAAGCATCGCCCCAACTGCAGGAGAAATTGCACTGCATCGCTCTTGGTGCTTGACGATAGCAGATCCACAGGCTGCGCAGCTCAACGACGACGCTCTGCGCGGCCCAACAACGATGCATTGCATTCACTTCAACGGAGCTCGACAATGACACAAGAACCCCTTTGAGCAGCTCGACGATGATGCAGTAGGCTCTCAATGTTAACACTTCCTCAATTCAAGGTATTTCCTCAGCAGGACCTGTCTGGGTCATGTAGCCGGCCTGCCCTCTTCACAGTCAGCCTGGAATTGGATTGGTATTGGGCCCTCGCCACCTAATGAAGTCTTTTAATGGCTAGTGACTTCTAAGCACTGTTTTTGCATTTAGTCTTAAAAAATTCATATCTTGACATCTACTGATTAAATATTTGTCGTTTGGTCTTGTTTTAACCAGATAAATATTCTCTCTTCTTCTAAATCTGCATGGAGTCTTTTTGTGGTGTTTTCATTGTGTTACTGTGTGTGTGTCGCACAAATACTTTACACATGGCCTCTTGAGTTAAGCATGTCTGCTATGTGGCAAGCTACCAGAGGGTGAGCACAGGTTAATTAAGTGTAAATCTAGCTTACCCTGACTAGAAATGTAGTCCCTATTTGGACAGGGTGAATACCTCTGCCAACTAGAGCCCCAATGTATAACACTGGTGATCAGCGGTGAGGATAGGACTTGTGTTTGTGCAATATCATACAGTTATTCAGCATTCACAACAACTTTATACCTAAGACCAATTCAGGCCCTGATGGCATTTGTGACTTTTCTGCTAAATTATGTCTCTCGCTGGAGAAGCAGCACTTGCACCTGCAGGGATTGAGTTTGAGCTGGCCAGATCAGAATGCTACACTGTGCAGCAGCTGAAAGATTTCTGCAAGGACTTTCGGGTTTCTACATGGTGTTTCACCAGGAAGGTGCAGCTACAGAAACCTTTGACGGCCTGGGCAGACACCCAGGGAGCAGACGAACCCTGAGGAGGAGGGTGACCTGTATCTGTAGTCTGAAGTGGCTCTGTAACTGCCTGTGGAAGGTGCCAATAATTTGCTAGGAGCAGTATTGGCTACCAGAGCAGAAGCAGTGTCTCCTCAAAGACCTGTCACAAGAAGAGCTGGCAAACAAGAGGGAGGAAAGAAAATTAAAGTTAGAGCATGCCAAGTTGGCGCAGGCTCATAAGAAAGGAGGCTGGCCATTGAGGACAGGAAACTTACCCATGAGCTCAACATCAGAGAGCTGAACATAAGAGCCCTACAAGTGGCATCCAGCAACAGCAATGGTAGAAGTATACCTACAGTGGCTGCTGGTGAGTCCAGTGCCAGGATCCCTAAAGATTTGGTGGCCAGTTATGTGGTGGGGGATGACAAGGATAAATGGGTTGTAGCCTATGAAGCGGCTGTGACAGGGCACAAGGTCCTTGAGGAGTTGTGGGGTAGTAGTTTGTGGAGGTATATCCCCGAGGTGGGCAGGGACACACTCCCTACACTAGAGATAGTGGACCAAACATGCTATACTGCAATGAAGGCCATACTAGTCAGCAAATTTAGACTGACCCCCTCAGAGTTATAGGCTCAGGGTCAGCCACTAGAACTCTTCACAGATATGGGTGGGTTTCTTGGATTATACCTGCAAGGCGCTAAAGGGCTGGGTGAGGGGCACACGGTTGAAGATTTTTCAGGGCTATTCAACTTGATTTTGAAGGAGCACATACTTGATATTTGTTTTCCAGAGCTGTACCAACTCCTAGTGGATATAAAGGTAACTGACCCCAGGAAACATGCTGATGAGGCGGGCATCTGGGTCAGCACCAGAGTCCCCAAAAATAAATCTGTGTTGGACTCCCAAGAGGGTGGTCAGGGTTCCCAGCAGAAGAAAGAGGGGGAGCTAAAAAGACAGAGTTCTCTAAAGGGCCTCAAAACAACTCACAGGGGAAAATGTCTGGTTCTCATTCCCAATCTGGCCCCCAGAAGAAAACTTACCTTGACAAAGGTCAGCAGATCAAGCCCATTAAGTGCTATGAATGCTACGAGTATGAACACTACAAGATCTATCCCAAGTGTACAAAAAGAGCACCACCTCCCACTGGAGGAAAGAATCCAGCGGTGGCTGGTGTAGTGCTGAGGGTGGAGTTTGTCCCAGTTAATGAAGGGAGTTTAGTGGGATTACCCCAGGATCCCTGCGTGACAATGAGATGGTTCCTAAGATCCATGTGCCCTCAAATACTACAAAGTATAGGCAATGGGTCACCTTCAATGGGCAAGGTGTTAATTCCAAATTAATTTTGCCAGGTTGTGGTGGCCGACAACAGAGAGGGTCACTATCCTGTGGCCCTGCTTCCATTTGAGTGTGGGAAGGGTGTTACAACTCTTCTGAAAGTTGCTGTGAGCTCTGCCATGCCTGTGGACTGTTTGTTAGGTAATGACCTTGATCCCACTAGCTGGAAAGAAGGAGAGCTCAATGCTCATGTGAAGTTGTTTGGGTTACCTGATTGGATCTGTGCAACAACAAGGTCTATTGCTACCCAGGATGGGAGTCAGAAAGGGCTGGAGCCTGGAACAATGGCCCAGCCAGCTGCTAAAGAGGGAAAAGGCAGAGGGCCTGGTAAACCAGCCCCTGAGAGCCTTCATTTTAATGTGGATGGGACACTTGCTGTGGCCATCCTGGACCCCACTGAGGAGGGCACTGCTTTTCTTGGTGACCTACCTACACTTGCTGGATGGCCTGTAGAAGGAGGACCCATCAAGAAGGACTTCTGGAGGGCACAGAGGGAGTGTCCATGCCTTGACGGCATGATGAACAGGCCCAAGCAGTAGGTGATATCTCTGGAAGTTTTCACAATTACTGAGAGGACTCACCCAATTAGACTTGCAGTCAGCAGTGGTAGTTACGTGAGCGGGATACAAGACGAGTGGTTGGAGAGACGAGAGACGGTGAGATGGTGCTGTGCTGTGCAGAGCGGTGTGGGTTAGTCCCGGGAGGAGAGCACAGAGCTCCTACACTGGTGAGAATTTGCCGGGGCTGGGGTGGGGCACGTCGGGGGCAGGTCAGAATGTCACGGGGTTTGGGATCATCCCGCGCCCTCCCCCACCTGTCCTACCTGTGCTTGTTCCTGTGACTGTCCTGTCTGTGTCCATGCCAGCTTGCTCGAGCCCCGTTCTGCTCTTCCCAGGTCCGGCATTCAGGTCTGCTCCCGGCTCATGCCCACACCGCTCCATCCTGTCCTGCTCCACCTGCTCCTGCTCTGGCGGCTTTAGCAGCTCTATTGCTTTATTGGAGGTTCGCAGTTCTCTCATCTGCCCTCCACCTGCCACAAAAGGATTTCTGCAACATATATACACGCACTCTGCACACTCCACTGGCTACCGTGGTGCTCACGGTTCTCACGGAGCTCACGGACCTCCAGCCAGCCCAGTCATCCCTGTATCAGATACCACAAGCACTGCCAAAATAAGTACAGCGGTACAGAGGGGAGAGGGCCAAGGCGCCCCCCACAGAGGCTGCGATGGTAGAACCCTTGAGCTGCGGAGTCAGCCTTCCCAGGGGTGTGGCAGCTTGTAGCCAAGGTGTGCTCCCACCCCCTGTGGTCAGCCAGGAGAGCTGTCGGTACCACAACACAGCTATACCGGAGGTGAAAAGAGCACCCAGGACGCCGCACAGCTGGAGAACCAACCACCGGTTCACATGTAGGCCTTTCACCTGAGCCCAATGAGCAACTTGGACGACCACCTGGAACGCCCCCCACGGAGACCACAAAGTTCAACAGGCAGAGGGAGAGGGAACTTGGGAGGCGCCCACCGAAGGCCCATAAGACCCAAATACAAGCCCTCGGGCATTCCAACAGCTGGTTGGAAAATTGCCCCCGAGTATTTCTGCAGAGCAGGCAGGTGATCATGGTAAATGGGGGCAAAAGACATCAACCAGGAGAAAAGAGAGGGGAGCCCTAGAGAGTGCCCAAAAGAGAGTAAAAACCTTGAACGACTACTACAGGAGGATACACAGCCCCGGATGGAAACTTCGAAGCCATGCCCAGAAACAACCACAGTGGAAAGGACGGCCAAGCAGAGAGAAACGCACAACAACAGACTTCCCCGGACAGTGGGGACAGTGAGGATACACCCCCAATGCCTGCTCTAGAGGCCGAACATGGTGTCGACGATGACACAGTGTGAGGTACACATAGTACACACAATACAGACACCACCACTAAAGGGTTCACCTGCAGTATATGCCTACTGACAAGTGGGGAAGAGAACAGTATGATTGAATTCTCCTCTGAGCTCACAACTATGCCCTGTATGGAGCAGGACTTATCTAGGGAGTCACTCTCAAAGACTATGAGTCCCAGCCCGTTCCACACGATAATAGACAGAGTCCCGGGGACAGACAAACAAGGTCAGCAAGACAAAGTCGTGGCAGCTGGCGGTGACACAATAGAATTGCATCCTCCCCAAACCAGTACCCAGAACTCAAGCGGTGGGAAGACGCCGGCGGAGAAAGCCTTAAGGCACGGTCCTCAGATGAGAAGCAGCAGCAAGCTACCTGGCCTTCCGACAGTAGGGTCCCAACCGCCAAGAGACACGAAATCAAGCAGGATGGAGGCACGGAGACCAGCGCGGTTGACTTTAACGAACAAAGCAACTGGTTGGCTTCGATCAATGATACACTAATGGCACCCACAATTGCCCTCACCTGGCAGTCACACAAAGTAGAGGTCCAAATGGACACCATCCAAACCATATCCTTGGCCATCGCAAACATTAGCCTCAAGCTTGAAAGGCTAGATAAATTTGTAAACACCAAGGACTGCCACTGCAGAGTCATCATGGAAAAACTTTCAACACTCCCGGAAGTCTTTACAACGATGATTACGTACTTGAAAAAACTCACCTTAAACAATGGATGTAACATCCACTCAGAAACAAAGGCCGAAACTATGGGCACAGTGGAAAGCACAGAGGTGTACGGGACAGAATCCAGCTCAATAACTTCAAGAAAAGAAGGCAGCCTAGAGCTGGCCCTAGCATAAGAAAACCCCCAACAGAGTCCGGGCAAGGCAATAACGAACAGGGCAAACAGAATTAGCAGTCCTACCACATCCTTCATTGCCAACTTGAATCCCAAGAATGCTCACAACTTATGTAAATGGAGTACTAACAGCCAGAGTCAAAGGGTGGTTACATCGGAAGAGTCTCCCAGGACCAGGTGCTCCAAGAGAGAACAGAGCCTCAGGAGCACAGACAAACACTGAAGAAAACCCCATAGCTCATACATTGACTTTATATAAAGTCATGTTCTTCACCCAGTATATGTCACGTGGAAGGACAGACTCACTCAATAGAGGAAATATTTTGAATTTGCGTCATCACATCCCCTCGTTAACACAAATAATGAGCAATGACCTCCTCAGTATGCAATTCAAGGTAAATAAGCAACAACCCACCATGGAAAATACACTAACAACATGGAAGACATCTACGCAAGCTGACATGGTTTTAAGAGTACAGTTTCGAAAAATGGGGCATAGAGGTCCAGGAATTAGAAGAAGAAAAATACCAATACGTGCTAGTCACAAAAGAGGGTGGCTTGACCAAACAACATAGAAACGGTACAAAGACACAAAGCTTCCTAAAAAGGACCCACCCCGCAGACACGCCTTCAAGCTTTCACAACTTCACAAATGAAATTAGTGAAATAAAGGGCCACAGTGAGAGGAAAGCACTTGAAAGGATCACAGTAGATGGAGGCTGGCATAGAACCCCGACAAGAATGGCACCCTGCAAAGCCACTACACTGCACAGAGGTCACATCAAACTGTACTCTTAGCCCTAAAGTGCAAAAAAAGGCAAACACCACAATTCCAGTACAAAACGATTTTGTGGGATCGGCCAATAGAGAACACAAGACAAGCCTGAGGCTCATAACATGGAACGTGGCAGGAATCGTAAGAACAAGGATTAGCGTTTCTACAATGGAAAAGTTCCAGAAGGGGGACATTCTCTGCCTGCAGGAAACATGGGCCACAGAGGACATCCACTTACCTGGCTTTGCCGGTATCCACGTGCCAGAGAGGAAACGTCATGCCTACGGTAGGCCCTCTGGAGGTCTCTCAGTTTACGTCAAACATGCAGTAGATAGAGGTGTCAATTAAAGAGATTGGGAGTCAAACAGACATGGCACAGTTTATTGTGCTAAACGGTCTACGGGATGATAAATCAAGAAAAGTGCTCCTAATCATCAATGTATATCTTAACCATAACGGAGCTCCAAAATTGGCAAACACTAAACGGATTATCACAACCCTATGGGAAGTACTCTGTGAATAAACCCACTTAGACTTGATTATTACTCGGGACTTCAATCTTCAACACCAGAGTCCAGACAATGGTCATGGCTCCCTGGCTGAAAGAGAACTTAATAACTTTCTATGGTTGTGTGATCTAATCTCAGTTCAGGCCTGGACTGAGCAACACAGCCCCAAGGTTTCAAACTTTTTGACCTTCAATAATCAAATGACAAATAATTATACCTCCATCAGGTAAGGCATGTGGAACAGAATTCTGGACTTCCAGATACACCATCATGACACAAGTGACCATGCAATGCTTATCGCAGAATTTAACCTCCTGTGCGAATGCCGTGAAGAATTGGTGCCCATAAGCCATACACTTGTGTGGGAGGAGCACAAATTAGTGAAGAGGATCAAATGGAACCATTTCACGGTCTCGAATTGGGAAGCTTGGAAGCTGGGATTAGCACATAAGGGACATAAGAAGCTTCCCTTCCCAGCCATCTGGAGCTGGGAAAACCTGGCTTGATGAACTGCTGGTAGCCCTACTGAAAGGGGTGGGGAACACATCCCCCAAATCAGTGGGGCACCTAGAAATAACCAGAAAATACAACAAAAGGTTGAAGAACAGCACCTGCATCCTAAAACAGGCCAGATGGGCAAATCAAAAAAGTTGCCCCCTGTGGGGCAGAAAGAGTTTATAAAAAAGCCCAGCGGAACCAAAAACATTTACTATGGAAAGAAAAGTGCCAGACGATGGAGCATGAATGGATCAACATTTTTGATTTATGCAAACCAAACATAAGGAAGCAATTCAGTGAGTACATAGCCAAGATGAAAAACACAAAAACGGAAAGGCGAAATGCAGTTTCAGCCGAAGGCTGGCTGGACGATACGGCAGAAATATATACAATGAAACCAGGAGGCCAAAATGTCAACAGATCCCCTAGATCAGAAGGGACCGAAGTGGACGAAGAAG
Source organism: Lissotriton helveticus (assembly GCF_964261635.1). Taxonomy (NCBI): domain Eukaryota; kingdom Metazoa; phylum Chordata; class Amphibia; order Caudata; family Salamandridae; genus Lissotriton; species Lissotriton helveticus. The sequence continues at coordinate 630,472,831 of NC_136065.1, read as the reverse complement.
ACCGGACAGACGAGGTGGGCCAAACCCAGGACTCGAAAGAAATGTTAAAGGTCATAAAAAGGATAAAAAGGGATGGAGCTCTTGGTCAAAATGGCTTACCGGGCATATTGTTCAAGCAGGACCCCAAGGGGTGAGCGAGTTGCTATCACCTCGGTACATGGAATGCAGAGCCTTGGGAGATGTGCCAGATGCCTGGCGCGGCTCGCTATTGCAGCCAATACATAAGAAGGAAGCAAAAACCGACCCAAAAAACGATATACTCATTGCCTTGTTAGACATCAAAGGTAAAGCATATGCCAGTACTTTGCTACAGGAACTAACTGCCTGGATCGAGAATAATGAAATACTACCTTTTTACCAGACTGACTTCTGAAAAGCATGTTCCACTATAGACAACATTATGGCTCTCTCATTCCTGGCACTACAGGCAAACACCAGTAAACACCTGCCAGTATTTGCATGCTTTGTAGACTATTCGGCAGCCTTCGACTGGGTAAACTGAAGCAACCTATGACACAAACTGTCCTGCTGGAAGATCCCCGGCAAACGACTGAAGGCAATTATGTCACTTTACACCTGCACTTGGGTGAGAATGAAACTGGTGGGGCGTACGGTCACACACAAGCTACCAACTGATCGAGGCCTAAAGCAGGGCTGTGTTTTAGCACCTACACTCTTTAATCTTTTCACTGCAGACTTGGGGAAATCTATGCAAGGAGCAAGCTTGGCAATCCAGAAAATCAGACAGCAACGGCTAAACATACTCCTGTATGCTGACAACCTGGTGATTCTTGATCACACGCGATTAGGTTTGGAAAGAGGGTTGAATCCTCTTCAATTATTAGATGTTCCGGTTAGTAATCAAGTGACATGTCTGGGCCATTTCTGTTTCTTAGATGCTGCCAAAGGCGCGGAGATACTCCTTCGGGAGTCGATTCCCAGCGCGATATAAGCATGCAAATAAAATAAAATTAAAATAAATGCATTAAACAGCTACAACCAGGAGAACGAGCTTGTGCCCAACCCCAGCAAAACGAAAGTCGTGGTGCTTGGAAAATATCTGAAGAAAACATGCTAAAAGTGGAGACTGGGCAGTAACAAATTAGACACAGAAAGAGCATACCACTACCTAGTAGCATGGCTGAACGACAAAGGCAAGTAACCTTGCACCAGGCCAAGACGCAAGTCAAAATACAAGCCACCATCTATGCTCTGTACAAACTTGAAGGTAAACTACACAGCCCTACCACGAAACTTATCATGAGAGTAACAAAATCTAAACTCCTCGCTGTTGCTGGGAATGCATCACATGCATTCCCAGGGAAGATGGAAAATATGACGGAAAAAGCCTAGTGCCACTGTTACAAAAGGCTGTTTAGGCTCCCCACGTATGCACGAAATGCCCAGATTCGGCTCGAGTTTGGCCTGGTTCAACAAAAAATGAATGCAGGAGCATATTGTTTAAATTCTTGTTTATGACAGTAAAAGGATGATGAAAACAATGTGGACAAGCCCACTATATGTATGTGATTATCTTAGTCACTGTTTAGTGGCCTGGATTATGGACCCCTTAGGTGTTATTAAAAGACCCCTCACACACCAACCTGGTTGGTGTCATGCTTCATCATCGGGGTCCCAACCAGGCGGCCGAATGGCACCTGGTTGTGCTTCGATGCCTGACTATAGCGGAGCGGGTGTTGGTGCAAGACTGTGATGTGGATTAAAAAATACCTCTGGGAATCCTTACCTATATTTTTATTGATGGTGGCCCAGGGTATAGGTTAAAAATATGTGTAATGCAACTACTAAAGGGGGAATTTCACTATGAGTTGTCTTATGTGCGGCGGTCTACATGTTTCAGCCCCCTCTAGGCATTTAACGGGGCTTTCTTCAGGACCAGTGGAGAAAGGTGAGTGGCGAAAAGAAGTAGTTGCCACGTGAAAAAGAGATATTTTTCCTACACACTCGCTAAGGTGTGTGGTCAAAAAGGAAGAAAAGTGTTGCCGTACTTACGGACACTTGCAAGTAGCAAAAAAATCAATGTTAAATGGTTGGATGGCAGTATTCGGGGGCTCGGCACTAAGCATGACCAATTTGATAATGAAGTGTCCTCCGCGGTAAACCTGTGTGCGGTCCCTCGGCGTGACCAGCCATCTTGTCGCATTGTAAAAGGAACACAGTAAGAAACAGACGCATCATCTCCTCTCCGGTAAGGAACAGACACATCGCCTCCCCTGTACCGTAGTAAGGAACAGACGCATCGCCTCCCCCGAAGCAAGGAACTGACGTATTACCTTCTCTGCAACCCTTTTGGTTTTTTTGCGTGACGCATCTAAGGTACTTTGTGGGAAATGTGTTGCATTTACAACTGGTGTTGAGCTGAACAATTTCTACCATTTAAGAGCCTTATTTTTTATACTGTATTATGGATTTTGGTAGTTTGGTCTTGTTTGGTTTAGATTCCTTATTTTCCTAAACTGGTGTGGTGTCCATTTGTAGTGTTTTCACTGTATTACTGTGTATTTTGACAAATGCTTTACATACTGCCTCTGAGATAAGCCTGTCTGCTCCAGCCAACCTACCAAGGGGGTGAGCAGGGGTTATTTTAGGAGCGTATCCCCCTTGCCCTGACTAGAAGCAAGGTCCCCTATTTGGACAAAGGTGCCTACCTCAGCCAACTAGAGACCCCCACTGCTGACCAGTGTGCTAAAGTGCACATGCTTCTCCCCTAAAACATGGTGGCATTGGTATATACCTGATTGCCATATTTAGTTTACCTGTAAGTGCCTTGTAAAGTGGTATACCATATACCCAGGCCTGTAATCGAAATTATCCTAGTGGACCTGCAGCATTGATTGTGCCACCCACACAAGTAGTGTTTCAAACTTGTCTCAGGGCTGCCATTGCAGGGCCTGTGTGTTCAGTTTACTGCCACATCGATGTGGCATTTAAAACCACTTGCCAAGCCTTAAACACCCCTTTTGTTACACATACGTCACCCCTAAGGTAGGCCCTAGGTAGCCTAATGAGCAGGAGGCTCTGCAAATAAAAAGGTATGACATGTTCTTTTAAGTTTTACTTGCCCTTGTAGTGGCAAACACCTAAATAGGTTTTTCAATACTAAAGCCTTAAACCTTCCTTTTATTACATATAAGCCACCCCTAAGGTAGTCCCTAGGTAGCCTAATGAGCAGGATGCTCTGAAACTAAAAGGTAGGACATGTTCTTTTAAGTTTTTATTTGTCCTTGTAGTGTCAAACAGCTAAATACGTGTTTCAATACAGAGGACTCCACCTCCCATAGGCTAGCATTGAGAAGTCCTTAAAAAATTGTTAAGCTGTAATTCCTGATTTGAAAGGAGTAGCTACATCATGTTTAATATCTTTGGAATGGTAATGATAAATCATCTTTAGTGGTAAAGTTGGATTTGACATTGCTATTTTAGAAATGCCACTTCTAGAAAGTGGTACAAAAGGGGGGGCGGTACAAAAGGGGGTGGTGATGGATGGAGCATCTGAACCAATCAAACACTCACACCCAGTCAAAAGATCTGGGTTTAATCCATCACCGTTCTTTAGCTCACTCTGCCACCCCAGTTCAGACATGGCTATATGCAAATCAGTCTGACCCTGTGCCTCATGGGAACAGTCCAGCCCGAACCGCCCCCTTTTGTACCGCTTTGGCCGCCATAAGTGTGGCAGGGTATGCTCAGACGTGAGTCCCTTGCTCACTTTGCCACTGGATTCAAGCAAACTGGGCTGAAGACGGCTGTAATGCCAGAAACCGGTCCTCGGAAGCTTGTTTCCGGTCCAGGGAAGGCATGGCTTGGCAGTTCGGGCTGGACTGTTCCCATGAGGCACAGGTTCAGACTGATTTGCATATAGCCATGTCTGAACTGGGGTGGCAGAGTGGGCTAAAGAACGGTGATGGATCCAACCCAGATCTTTTGACTGGGTGTGAGTGTTTGATTGGTTCAGATGCTCCGTCCATCACCATCCCCTTTTGTACCACTTTGGCCGCCATAAGTGTGGCAGGGTTTGCTCAGACGTGAGTCACTTGCTCACTTTGCCACTGGATTCAAGCAAGCCGGGCTGAAGACGGCTGTAATGCCAGAATTCGGTCCTCGGAAGCTTGTTCCTGGTCCAGGGAAGGCATGGCTTGGCAGTTCGGGCTGGACTGTTCCCATGAGGCACAGGGTCAGACTGATTTGCATATAGCCATGTCTGAACTGGGGTGGCAGAGTAGGCTAAAGAACGGTGATGGATCAAACCCCGATCTTTTGACTGGGTGTGAGTGTTTGATTGGTTCAGATGCTCCGTCCATCACCACCCCCTTTTGTACCACTGTACATTAAAGGCACTTTTATACATACTGGGGCTCGGACCCCACCAAATCAGTAGACTACTGGACCTGGGAACAACTCTGCGGGACTGAACCAAAGACTGCTGTGTTGTAAGGGTTGCCACTTTACCATGACTGTTCTGTGGAACTGCTTCTCTGCTTTGCTGAGCTGCCCTGCTGCCTGTCGATTTCTGCCCTGCTAAGAACGTGGACTGGACCCATCTCACTTGAACCCAGAGTGACTTCAAGGGCTTGCTGGCTTATTGCCTATCTTCTAAAGTCTCAGGGACACAGAAGACTTCCTGCAATCCTGCTGGTGCTGCTGTACTCTGTCAACTTTGAGTCCTACCCTTGCCTGAGGTGCCCCCTCCCAGAATTGGATTCTGCAGCTGATTTCTGCAAAATCCAATGCATCGCCAGACTGCGTAAGAAATCGCACTGCATCGCCTTTCAATGCTGACGCAGAGGCTGCTAGGTGAAAGCGGATCCACAGCCTGCGCAACTTGACGATGACGCTCTGCATGGCTCAATGGCAATGCACTGCATTCACTTTAATGGAGCTGGATGAGGATGAAAGAACCCCTTTGCATGGCTCTATGACGCAGTAGGCTCTTGACACTTGCTCCACCCAAGTTATTTCTTCAGCAGAACCTGTATGTATCTAGTAGCCGGCCTGCCCTCCATCGCGGTCGGACTGAACTTTGATTTTGTACTGGTCCCTCACAACCTCAATTAACCTTTTGACCTCTAGTGACTTCTAGGCATTATTGTTGCATTTATTTTTTATAAATTCATATCTTGACTACTACTGATTGGATCTTTGTAGTTTTAGTCTTGTTCTAATCAGATAAATATTCTCTAATTTTCAAAACCTGTGTGGTCTTTTTGCGGTGTTTTCATTGTGTAACTGTATGTGTGTGTGTTGCACAAATACTTCAGACATTGCCTCTTAAGTTAAGCCTGCCTGTTCTGTGCCAAGCAACCAGAGGGTGAGCGCAGGTTAATTTAAAATGTGTATCTAGCTTACCGTGACTAGGATTACGGTCCCTACTTGGACAGGGTGCATACCTCTGGCAACTAGAGATCCAATTTCTAACACCCTTGTTCCTCTTAAAATATGCCCCGCTGGGCCCATTGCCACATATGTGAAAACTGAACACAGAATTAAAAATGCACCTCAGGAAGAAAAATAGGTTTGTTGCCCTGAAGTCCAATATATGACTGCATTTTGGTAATTAATCACCAGTAGTAAGAATCGCCCTAATGGCAAAGGATGTGACTTACCTACAAGCCATGAGAAACACATCTAGGAATAACTTGTCAAAAAATACACAGCAACTGTTTAATTTAATAAATAAGTAACTACGCTGAGCACCATAATGATGTTGATCTTGAGAAGCTGACCAAATGCATGAAATCCTCCCATTCTAAGTTACCTTTAACTCCGTGGGGAGAGAGCTGGCCTGGAATTAGGGATTCTATTTATGGAATAGGGAGTGACCTGTCTTAGCCAAAATGATCACAATTTGCCCTAATTTCGGGGAATTTAACGCTGATATTTACCACTTGCTTGAGCAGGAGGTAAGTATATGACGGAACTGGTGTGGAATGAAGGTGGGGGGACATGAAGGTCATACGGGGTGGAAAAGCGGTGGCGTTTTTGGAGGAAACATTGTCCGCTCCCTTGTGGTCCTGGATGGAGTTAGGTGGGCTGGGCTGTGAATCTTTTCTCTTATTTTCTTTTGTCTGCTTAAACCTGTTTTGTTGATCTGTTTCAATTATGATAACATCTGTGTAGTGCTGAAGTGGAGGCCGCCATTCAAAAAGGACATATTTAAACCATCTGATACAAGAAGTTGTTGTCAATGACATAGCCAACTAACCCACACCATTATTATCTTATAGGCAGTGGTTTAGCACTTATAGATTAAAATCTTTTATGACTAAGTGCCTTATAAATATTATATAAAGTGTAATTATAAATGATTTTTTTACAGATGTATTTAAAAAACTCTTTTTCATAAAAACTAATGGCAAATGAATTTGCAGAATTTAAGGTTCATTTGAAATTGATTGAGAATTCATTACGAAATAATAAAATGCCACTGATTATTCCTCCACATCACCCCAAGTACTTTTCGGTACTTTGTTTAATAATTAATTTATACGACCTAAATGCACGGACTTTTCCAGTCCGAAGAACCACAGAAAACACTCAACTTGAAGTGGTGAAACAGAGAAATATTTAGGTTTCACTACAGATAATAATCCTAATTTTAAACACAACTGCATTGAATTGGAGAGTAGAATCAATAGTATTTTAGTGGATTAAATAGTCTTAACAGAATGTATGGTGGATTGACAGTACGCCTCTTTAAAATATCCTGACTCTTAAAGTTAATGTCTCTGGTGACATCCTGGGCTCAAATCTGGTGGTCATATGAAAACTAATCTTGATCAAGTCCAATGTGGAAAGAGGCTCTGGGTCTTTCTAATTCAATGCCTAGCCAGGAACTAGACCTAGAATTAGTAAAATAATGGACGCCCAATCCATACTACTAAATTGATATCATAAAACTGCTCGCTCCAGAACTCTGTTGAGTCTAATCCCTATATCGATGGTGCTTTGTAAAGATAGCTGTGCCATGAACTTTGGAGTTGCATGGCTATATGCAAATCAGTTTCCTGACTGAAGAAAGTTTCCAATACTCACGTTAAGATGTAGTGAAGCAGTCCCTCACCATTTTGAGGAAGGAGATAGACCTGGCTAACCAGTATGAATTATCTACTGATCAAGCAAATATGAAGCAGTATGTAGGGCTTGAAAGAACACTTAACCACTTGGCTGCTAAGGCAATTCCCGCTGGGTGCTGAAATATTCAAGATCCCATTCTACATGACGAGTTGACCTTGTCATGAGCACAGCTCCAGTGTGCCTCATGACGAGTTCACCTTGTCATGAGCATGCAAGAGGTTAAAATGATGACATCAGTGATCGGTCATTTTTTGACGACAAGCAAATGTTTCTTCTGTCATAGCTTGGCCAACTTCCACTGCAAGTTTGACCAGAAGGTGGAAATGGTCTTAAGAGAATTTGACGCCATGTTGACTCTGTGTAGAACACTTAGAGCAGTTAACTATGTGATTTTTGATAGGGGGTCTATGATCCTCAGAGATCCTTTTGCTACAGTTTGGTAAAAATGTCTGAGGAATGTGGAATGACTGCACTGCTTACACAAATTCACGTCAGGAAAGCAGAAAGAACAATTAGCCGCCTATTTAATGTTGATTATCAGAAAATTATGTGTTCAGTGATTTTGTAATATGTAATTATTTCCTTTCTCTTTTTGGCTGGAATCAGTAACATAATTAATGGATTAACAAAACAACTATTCTAGGTCAAGTATATATGTGATGGATAAATGTATGTATGCTTTTAAGCAGTTTAATAATTGACACCGGTATTATACTCGATAATAAGCAACTGGTGAGTTTGTACATTATTACAGTTAGAATTGTTTACTGTTAAGCAAAACTAACTTAAGTAAATAAAATCACTAAAAGGAGAGCTCCATTCTACCAGAAAAATGGCCAGTTCGTCTACTTTCTGAAATAAATCCTCACCTGAAACTGCTAAACTGAGCAATTATCACTCTGTCACTACATTGCCATTCATGGTCAAAGTCACTCAAAGTTTGTTCTTCAGTCAACTCATCAAATATATTTCAAGCAACAGTTTCCAAGGACGCTCCCGCTTGGTATACAGTATTAAAAGCAGTTGTATAGCTTGGCTGTTGTGTTGCATTCTCAAACAAGCATTAGTTATTGCAAGAGGTCTGGCTTTAATGTGCAAATGCATGCAAACGCAGGCATTCACAAATGGCATTTTCATGAATGGCATGCACAAATGATATTTATCAAATGAAATCCTGCGCTGTTGGCTTTGCTGTTACTGTAACACAAAGTACCAAAATGATTGCTTTCTTTAGAGAAAACTCACATAGGAGATAAAGAACAGATTGTGACAAACAATGTGAAGATTGGGTGTTCCTTTCAGACCTAAAATAGGCCCTTATGTATTCTAATAGAAGAACTTCCTGTTGAGGGGCGTGGCTAGCGCCAGATGAGGATGGCGGCGTGTCCCTGACTCTCCCGGACGACGGAGGGGACGGCTTCGCTAGCGTTACCTGTTTCCGGTGGGCAGTTGCTTCCAGTTGCGGAATATGCTGTAGGAAGCCTTCCTGTCACTGAAGATTCGACTTTGGGAATATTTACCGGACTAATGCACGCTGAATTCCTCAAGTGAGTGTGGCGAGTCGCCTCTTCAGATACGACCGCCATTTTGTTTCTACCGCTGATGGAACTCGATTCCTATGCGGTTTTTTGACTTTTCAACTGCCGCTTTGTTTCCTCTATTGCGGCTTCGCTAAGTCACAACTCACTTTCATATGGGCCTCTACTTCGTTGCTCTAAAGCCACATACTTCCTTTATGCCGTTTTTCATCAAATTGAAGTGCATGCCGTTTTTCAGTCAGACAGCGCTGATGGAGTGTTATTTCCTACGCGCGCATGCTAGTCTCATTGCCTCTCACCAGAGATGACTTTCTTGTCCCCCTCACAGGCAATGTTTACCTTGTGGCGCTTTAGTTGCACGTTGAAGTAATGAGTTGTTCTGCTTCTCTGACATTTCTTTTTGGTCAATAGTTTTTTCTTTTTCCTTCAATTGGGAAACATACTGCAACTGCTCTTTGTTTTTGCCTCCATGGACTCTGTTCATTTCGTCAAAGGAGTGTGCTGGAACAGCCCCTAATTATTATCGACCTAGTCATAACAACTTTAATGGATCTCTACAATTTTCACAGCCATTACAGTTACCTTACTTAGAGATTACACTGCGCTGACTGACTTTTGTGTTTTATGAGGTGATAAATTGGTCTTTCTTGTCAGACCTTATGTTATTAGCATTTCGTTATGGCTGTCCTTATTTTATGCGATAGAATGTTCAAACTGCAATTAATATATATTACCTTATTACGCCTTTGATATGGTTGCTTCTTTTCTCATTGTAAATCCCTATGCTAAAGATAGTTAATGTTTATATCCCTTTCACCTGCATGATTTGGTGTATTTTGTATTGTGATTTTGACTTGTTGTAATCTGCGCCTTCCTTGCCTTTCCATTCATTTATTTTATATTTGTGGCTTTCTCTAGTGTTGCATTACTCTAGTGTTATATGAGACCTTTATTATTATATTGATTATTTGACATTGGTCCATATATGTGTTTGACATCTTGTCTATAATAGTTTTTGTACTACTAAATTTATTATACGCCACCTCTATTTGGTAAGATTTCCTTGGAACCTACTTATGGGAAGACAACTTAAGGAAAAGACTCTTTCCTGCTCCTCTTCACGTAAATTCCTAATACACATCAACTCACGCTATCAGTGTCTGGACATGGATAACCCTATCACCTCTTTGCCAAAAAGTGCATCATTGGTGGGGAATACTCCGAATGCTCATGGCGGTAAAGCTTCGACCAAGAGACTGAAAAAAGACACGCCCTCTCCTCCTACACCAGCATCTTCAGTCACCATGGAACTGTTATTAGAGGAAATTAGGGCCTTGCATCCTTTTGTTGAAGAAACTACTACCACCCTTCATGAAACGATTCCTACTCTTCAGGAACTTTCTGAAAAGTGGTCTTGTGTGGAAAGTCGCATCACTACGTTGGAGCAAAATGTGGAATCCTTAAGTTCTACTACGGCTAAGGTCGACTCCTTATGTTCTCAAATATCCACCCTACACAGACAGGTTGAGAATTTGGAAAACAGGAACCGTCGTAATAACCTTCGTATTTATGGTCTGGCGGAGGGGACAGAAGGGTCGGACTCGATTTCTTTCTTTAAGTCTTTCCTACCTAAACTGCTCAAACTTCCAGAAACCACCACTTAAACATCCAAAGAGCGAATCGCTTGGGTTCCTTGCCGCATCATGTCTCCTCCTCTTCAACAAGTAAACCACGTGGAATGATATTGTATTTCCTAGAATATACTGATCTATTAAAGGTGTTGGCGGCAGCTAGAGCTTTGAACAGAGTTACCTGGTCTGGAAATACATTATTTTTTGTCCAAGACTACGATAAACCTACAGCTGATCGCCGAAAAGAGTTCCTTGCAAGGAGACCCCAGCTAAGTTCGATCGGTGCAAAATATGGTCTCTTTCATCCCTGTTTATTCAAAGTTACTATCAACAATAAGACAACCACTTATGATGAACCGCTAAAGCTTAAGAGTTTCCTCTATTCCTTTCGGAGTGACTCCATGGATACGTCATCCGCATCTACTTCTGCATAGTTTGTTTTGCTCTTTTCTTGCTTTTGCAGGTGTATCTTTTCGCTCATGATGTAGATGTTATCTTTTTGTTATGTTTCCCATGAGTTCTTATGCATATAGTTATAGTTCTTTATCTCTTAGTTTTCTGCTTTTCAACTCCTTTTCTTCTCTAGTCTTGTTTATATAACCTCATATGAGTATGATTATGCTTCTGTTCTTCTATTTTCAGATGATTGTTTATTCCTTATGTATAAAACTTTATTTCTTCTTTACAACAGGTTATATGTCCAACTTCCCTCCTCCTCCTCGTGTTCCCCTGCATCTCATTCACGCTGTCTCCTTCCCGTTTTCCTCGTGTGAGTTCGGATACCGTCATATCCTCATATGGCCTCCCACCTCTCCACCCTTCGTATGATCTACAGTATATGTAAGTCTTTACTCTTCCTCCTTTTTTTCCTTCATGTTCCATCGTCTTTTCCTCACCTTTCCCATTTACTTTTTCTCTTTTACCTCTTCTTCTTCCCTCTTCTTTCCTTCTCGTCCTTTTCTTTTCTTTCTTTTTCAATATCTTGTACTTGCCCTCTCATGTTCCTTATTTTTCTCCCTACGTTTTCTTCATGGGCTCTTGTTACATGACTTCTTTCTCTCTTTGTGTTTTCACTATGTTCATAATTTGGTTTTACAGGTGTTTTATTTCACTATGTTTATAGTTTGGTTTTACAGATGTTTTATTGCACTGTATGCTTTTTGTATCGACTTAATATTTTTACCTCGTTACATTCAGAGTTACTTCATGGAACGTTAAAGGATTGAATAATCCCATTAAAAGACAACGAGTATTATCCCATTTAGCTGGGTTGAAAACAGATATTGCTATGTTACAAGAGACCCATCTTTCAGATACGGAAGCCTCTGAATTATCTAGAATGTGGGTCGGTAATGTTCTCTTTTCCCCAGCTTTAGGAAAGAAAAATTGAGTAGTTATTTTTATTCACAAAAAGTTCACTGTTTCTGTTACTCATCAGGAATCCGATTCTGATGGTCGTTGGGTGATCACTAAATTGTTAATTGACAATGTGCCTCTAGTTATTTTCAATGTTTACGCTCCAGTTTCTGTTGATAACACTTTTTGGACATTCTTTTGGACAAACTAATCTCTCTTGATTATGACTATATAATCTTTGGTGGAGATTGTAATCAAGTTCATGATCCCATACTCGATAGACGATCCCCAGTTAAATGTGTACACTCCAGAATGCATACTCAATTTACCTCTGCCATTCGGCGTAAATCCCTAGTTGATATCTGGAGGCTTTGTCACCCTGACCTTCAGGAATTTAGTTATTTCTCCCCTCCCCATAAAACACAATCCTGCATTGATTATCTTTTTCTTAGTAAATCCCTAGCCCAATGCACCTTGGCGTCGGAGATAGGTTCTATCCTTATATCCGACCACGCTCCAATTATTGTAGACTTTGATCTAATCCCTTTCTCCCCCCCCCCTCTGGCAGATGGCATTTTAATAATTCCCACCTTGCTGATCCTAAATTCTCCGGTCAATTCAGTTCCTTTATTGAGGATTTCTTTGTTACAAATTCCACTCCCGACTCCTCTCCCTCCATGATTTGGGATTCCTTTAAAGCAACCGCTAGAGGTTTTATAATCAATTATGTTTCGCACAAAAATAAACAATTCCAGAAGCAATCCTCTCAACTTCTGGCTCAAATTAAGCAGTTAGAATATTCTTATTATCATTCCTTCACGGACTCTTCTTTGAAAGATCTTATTACTGCTAAGGTTGCGTTCAATAAGTTATCTACTGATGCTGCAGTTTCGTACCTTCTGAAGAGAGGTGCTCGTTACTATGGAGGCCAAAACAAAATGGGGAAACTCCTGGCCACTTATTTGAAAACTCGCCGTGAAAGAACCCGGATTACTTCCATAACGGATGCTACCGGTACATCTCATTTTAAAGATGATGCCATTCTACAAGAATTTGTCACCTTCTACGAAACTCTCTACACTCCCGAGACCCGACCCCTTCCCTCGGAACTTGCCTCTTACTTCCAGTTGATAGCTTCTCCTTCTTCTTCCCATATTGATTTTTCTTCACTTGATTCAGACATAACCCTGACAGAACTCTCCCATGCAGTTTCGATTTTAAGACGTGGTAAGGCCCCTGGCCCAGATGGTTTCTCTATTGAATTTTATGATCATTTTTCAAAACTTCTACTCCACCATATGCCTCGCTTGTTCAATTCATTCATTGCTGATGGCTCTTCCAAAGGAACCTTTCAAGAAGCTATGATTTGTCTCATTCCTAAGGAGAATAAAGACCCTTCTCTTTGTAAAAATTATCGCCCCATTTCCCTTGTAAATACTGATTATAAGATCTTCGCTAAACTACTTGCTTTGCGTATTGACCCTATTTTGCCTGAACTCATCGGTCCTGAACAGTCAGGCTTTGTTAAAGGGCGCCTGTCCTCTGATAACTCTAGAGTCTTCTTTAACGTCCTGAGTAAAGCGTCTTCTTTGCAATACCCTCTTGCAGCCATCACATTAGATGCCGAAAAGGCGTTTGACAGGATCAGTTGGGACTTTATGTTCCATGCTCTCACTTGGATTGGCTTTCCCCCTAAATTAATCTCTCTCATTTCCCTTTTATATTCTGGCCCCAGAGCTTCTATTTTTGCTAACGGGAAAGTTTCAGATTATTTCTCCCTCTCCAGGGGTGTTCGACAAGGATGTCCATTATCGCCCCTTTTGTTTATTGTGGCACTGGAGCCTTTTCTTACAAAAATACGGCAGGATTCTCAAATTACTGGCTTCAATCCCGGCCCCAATCAAGTCAAATTATTTGTGTACGCGGATGACATCCTTTTGTACTGTTGCAACCCCGACACCACCCTCCCTGCCTTTTTATGTCAAGTTGATGCTTTCTCGCAAATTTCCGGCAATCGCCTCAATCGTGATAAATGTGAAGTTCTACCCCTGAATGTTTTATGTCACGGTCATTACTTTGACCGCACAGGTTTCTCCTGGCAAACGATTAAGGTGAAATATTTAGGGCTATGATTTTCTCCTTCTATCTCTGACACTTTTAAAGCTAATTTTGACTATATCACAAAAAAATTAACTGATTCTATTACCAGATGGCATCCTTTGTTTCTTTCGTGGTGGGGTAGATTAGACGCTATTAAAATGATGTTGGCTCCTATCGTTTTATATTCCCTTTCTACGATACCTGTCCGTATACCTTGTTATCATTTTAAACATTTAGAATCTCTTCTGCTAAAATTTCTCTGGAGAAACAAACCTTCACGGATTGCCCTGTCCTTCCTTAAAAAGGATAAGAAGCTTGGTGGTCATAAATTTCCTGATTTTAAGTCGTATCATTACTCTTTTATCCTTAGGCAAGCATCTAGATGGCTTTCCACAGATTTTCCCACTTATCCTCCTGTTTGGTTAACCTTGGGAAAATCTCTTATCTCACCGTTTGATTTTCCGGCCATTCTTGCTTTTTCTGCTAATGTTTCCCTCCTAAACTCTCCTGTCCTTGGTCAAACTCGCAATCTTTTAACTCCCCTTTTACCATCCTCCTATCCCTCTCTTACCTCTTTGTCTCAGCAACCCATTTGGCACAACAAATTTCTTCGCAGCAAAAACCGATCTTTTTTCTGAAAATCTTGGAAATCCAAGGGTTTGTCATGGATTTCCCAACTTCTACTCGATAACAATCCCTTAACTTTTGCTGAACATCAGACTCAATTTCTTCTTCCTAATTCCTTTAAGAAACAATATGACCTTTTATTTCCGGCTCTTCATCTATATCTCCAATCTCTTCCCTCTTCTTCTGATTTACCCCTCTCTTGCTCTACTATTTTTCCGCTTCTTGATACTTCTCCTTCTGCTTCCTCCATTTACAAATGTCATATAACCACCCATGAGCATCTCAAGTCGAAGACTGAACTGGCCTGGGAACAGGATTTAGCAATATCTTGGTCTGTCTCTTTATGGGACAAATTGTGGTTGAAGATTCATAAAACATCCAGAGCAGCTAACACTACCCAGACTCTTTATTTTATATATCAACGCTTATTATAATCCCCGAAAAAAATAGCATCGTTTTCCCCTGACCTCTCCCCTAAATGTTGGTCCTGCCCCTCCCATAATGCGGATTTACTCCACATGCTATTTCTTTGCCCCAATTTCGATACCTTTTGGCAATCAGTTTGGTCCCGTATAAATATAATTTTTGACACCAAAATCCCCTTTTCTCCCTCTAATGCCCTTTTAGTTTCCTTTTCTCCAGATTTGCCCTGATCCCCTTCTCATTTTAAGCTACTTGATTTATTTTTGGCTGGAGCCTTTCATCTAATTACCTCTAATTGGAAGTACTCCACTAAAATTAATTACTCGGCGTGGTGGAATGCTATTTGCTTTCATCATAGACTTGATACCAATTATGTTACTCCCATTTCTCTTGCATCAAAGAGAGATTTATTATGGATTCCACTTACTACTTATTTGTTCAAGCTTTCTTCCCCACTTTTCACCACTATTGTTTCTCATAAAAATTCATCTGATGATGTTCATAAACCTCCGTGATTATTTCTTCGCTTGTCTTTTTTCTGTAATTATCTACTGTTTTTCCTGGATCAATTGATATATATTGTTGGTTTGTTTTACTTGTCATTCCTTTTGAATATTTGCATACAATGTCATACTGTATAATTCTGCTCTGGTTCAATTGCATTCTGTTTTTCTTTTTCCCTTTCTTTTTGCCCCCCCCCCTTTTTCTTGATTCAGTTGTAGACGTTTATTGATTTTGTTTATTGTTTCTTCCTCAATATGCTTTTTATCTATCTGATTTCCTGTAACTTATGTTCATTGGATGCATTGTTAATCTAGGATACACTAAATAGTCAATAGCGTGAGGTGAGAGAGTAAAATTGTTCTTGGTGCAGCCAAACCCCACCCTATGTATGTTTTAGAGAACTGGTAACAATAAGCCTTGTAGACGGCTGTGAATACTAGAACTGAAAAGGAGAGGCATGTCTTTTCAGTCTCCTTGGGGTATCTGCACCTTTGTACATTCCAAAGAGCCCCTAACACAGGGGACTACAAACTGGGGGGTGGATACCCCTTAGGGGGCCTTAACTGATCCCAGGGTGTGTGTCATGCTCTGGTTAAAAGAAGCATCATGCTGATAGCAGTGCTTTGCTTTAAGCTGAAAACAATTATCAGCAGTAAGCCTCTTGTAATGGGCTGTTACGAACATATTTTATAATTTATATCTGGCTGGAAGCATGCGCCAAAAGGAATGGACTTCCAATATTCTTCAGACCTCCCTTGCCCCATTTAGGATGATCATACTGTGAATACCTTTACAGTTTAGTAAGGCCTGCCTGACCAGAATGGTATGTTTGGCAATCATGTATTTGATTGCATTTTCAAGAAGTTCAAAAGAACTTAACTGTCGTGTTTAAATAAGTCTGGGCATATTTAAATATTGTCAATTTAATAGAATAATTGTGGAAAATTCTGGTGGGGGGGGGCAAAGATTTTTTTTATACCGGGGAGGAGGACTGGTGTGGGGACATTAAAAAGTTTGAAGACCGCTGCCCTAAGGACTGAAAGGTACAGTCCTTAAATGGTCTGCCTCTCATATTTAAAAACAAGACCATTTTGCCCACATCAACGAATCGGCATCCTCTGCGTGTCAGCATCACATGGAGTCCTAAAAGCCTCCGTCCTCTGCACTGTGCTTTTTTATGACTTTTGGAGCGCCAGGCTTAGACCGGGACTGTGCACCCATGTAATGTTCTGTTCTTTCTTCTTTGCTGTTGCTATTTTTTTTTTCTATCTCTATTCTATCTGTCCCTTCCATTCTGGAATTCTCTTTGAATTCATTCTCTTCTGCTGTCCTTCACTGCGCTAATCTGCTCTGCTGTGGGTCCGTTATTTATGGACTTAAGACTTTAATAAAAGTCTCAAACTGAAACTTCTGACTCGGATCGTTCCTTCCTCGGTACATATTTTGGTACCAGGAGTGGGGTGACAAATATTTATTTCTGCCCACTCGCTTTCTTCAATATCTTTATGTGCCTTGAGGATTTCTGCCCAGCTGACGTGTGGAGCTCCCTGCCGGGATCCTCACTTCAAAAGCTTTTCTTTTGAAGCTAATTAAAAGCATTCCTGCATTCCTGAGCCTCCCACTAGCTGCCTGGATACTCTGTTTGATCGGACCCACAGCGCACATTTCTGCCAGCTGACTCTTCACAGCTGACTCTTCAAGCAGGTCTGTTTCAGTGTTTATTTTATCGCGTCTGCAGCCCTCCAAATTATTGTGCTTTCGACTTTTAAAAAAAAAGGATAAAGGAACTTGATGAGACTTTATTTCGTTTGGGATTTTAATTATGTAAACAAGCCCTGTAACAGAAACCTTGACTTCAGCTCGAGCTGTCAGTCATATTTCAAATGTTTATTCTTAACGCTTCTAAGGGCAGCGTGTGGAATTGCCTTTTCATTCTTATCTCCTAGCAACTCCACTACATCGCTTATAGGTGCGTCATTGGTGTTCCGGCAAAGTAATTGGTGTGTTCTTTTGCAAAGCTCTTTTTTTTTTTTGTATTGTCCTCATATTTCACCCTTGGTGACCAACTAGTAGCATGTAGAGCTAGACTTACTGTCACAGATAAACTGGTAGGGGCTCTCAGAAGGGCCGCCCAAATTGCCCCTCAGTAAGTGGTATCAGACTCCACCTAAGCTACTTTGGAACAACCGTCAGGGACATATGCTGCGTTCATATACCCATACTTATACCGATTCAACTGTGGTGGGTATAGTCAAACATGAGAAAAAGGTGCCAAGCAGCGTAATCATTGGACCTTGGGGGAAAAAAAAAAAAAAAAAAAACAAGATCAAAAAAAAGAAAAGAAAAAAAAATTACCAGTTTAATAATCTCCAAAAGTTTCCAGATCTTAGAAGGTCTAGCTTCGATGTTTGTAGCACAGAGGTATGCCAATCAAGTAGGGTAGGAGGTAGCGGATCTTTTCATTTCCTACATATTTCCCTCCTGGCCAGCAAAATACCAAAAAAAAGTAAATTTTTTGCCGACCCGTGAAATTCTGGAGAAACACCAAAAATAACAAGAGCAAGACATAATGTAACTTGGGAACCCAGCGCGGTGGAAAGTGATAGGCAAACTGAGTTCCAAAAAGGTGATAAGAGTGGGCAATCTAGGAACATATGTACATCTAAGGCTTCTACCAAGCCACATTTAGGGCATGAAACAGCATTATCCGAGAACTTCGATAAACGCTGGGGCGAATAGTAAGCCCTATGTAGTGTGAACAAGTGGTTTCGGCGTAGCCAAGATGTTTCACAATGTTGCACATGATCTTGAAGGATTCGAACCACAGGTTCTCCAGACTGATGTTTGCAATATGTGCGGTCCACAGTTTATCAGGCAACTGAAACTCACCCTCGATTCCGTCCAATAGGAGATTGTACCAGAGTGAGACCTCCTTCTTAGATAGAGGTTTATCTATTAATAGGGACACTAAGGTACTATCACCCCCTAGTTGAAATCTACCTTTAATAAAAATCTGTGAGTGTGCCCAACTTTGTATTTGTAGGTATTTGAACCTGGAGAACCAAGTCCCTATTTTTAGACTCAATATCTCCCACGGAAGTAGGGTACCATCTACAAAAAGATCCCCCGATACTGCTAATCCTGCCTCTCGTAGTGGTGCTGCAAGGCTATCCAAAAGCCAGCTCGGGGACCCAGGTGAATTCCATAATGGAGCCTTACAGGAATAATAATCAATTTTAATAGTACGCCTAAGTTTAACCCATGTTCTACATGAATCTCTTAACACCTTCAGTTTAACTTTTTTTTAAAACTTGGGATCCCCAAACTTAAACAAAAATTTATGATCGGCTACCTTTTCCCCTCTAAGTAATGCTGCAAACATAAGCCCACATCCCGAATTTGTTGGCGATTTTTAATAACATCCTGACATGGGACATCTGGAAAGCCCACCCATAGAGTTGTAGGTCGGGCGCCGCTAAACCTCCCTTCTCTCTACGGCGCCTAATCTTCTTCCAGGCAATTCTAGGGTTACGGTTATTCCAAATAAAAGAACATTTATCCCTTTGGAGTTTGGCTATCATTGAGGGTTCAAAAAAAGGGGGATGGTGTTAAATAAGAATGTAACTTTCGGTAAGATCGTCATTTTAACCAGATTGGATCTGCCTATTAAATATAGTGGGAGTGAAGACCATGATTTCATTAGCCTACGGCATTCTTTAGCAATGAGCGAGAAATTTGCTGGAACTATCTCATTTATGTCCTTGTATATATTTAAGCCCAGATATCGCAAGACTGGACTTACCCCAGCCACAGGCACAGGATCATTCCAAACCATTATATCTGACTTGGCCGCATTAACTTCCAAACTCCTCAGCCAACGCAATTACTGCCGGGAAAGCCGACCGTAATTCAGATGTAAAAATGAGAACATCATCCGCATATAAGGCTACCTTCCTCTCCCACCCCTCATATACAAAAGACTTGATGTTAGTATTGTCTCGAATCCGCTGAGCAAAAGGCTCTATATACAGATCAAATAAAAGGGAGGAGAGGGGGCAGCCTTGGCGGGTACCCCGAGAGATGTTAAATGGGTCTGATAGTTCTCCGTTGACGAGTATTGAAGCTGAAGGATTCCTATACAAAAGATTGACTACGCGCCTACATTTTTTACCGATGTTAAATTTTCCCAAGACCTCCGATAAGTAAACCCAGTTAACTCTATTGAAGGCCTTGGTGGCGTTCAAGGTCATCACTGCAAGAGGAAGCGACGCCACCGTTGCCATATCTATGACCCCTATAAGGTCATAGGTCAGCTCATATAGCTGACGGCCCCTTACAAAGCCCTTTTGATCTATGTGCAAGATGTTTGTTGCTATTGCCCCCAACCTATTTGCCAGTACAGCTGTAAAAATTTTGTAGTCTGTGTTTAAGATGGAAATTGGTCTATAAGACCCACAGCTCGTTGCTGATTTTCCCGGTTTTAAAATCAGTGTTATTGAGGCACTGTCCCATGATATAGGAGGGGGCATTCCTTCAAGAAGAATCTTATTAAATAACTCCGTCAAAAAAGGGAGAATAATTGGATTGAGAGCTTTATAAATTTCAGATGGCAGACCATCTGGGCCTGATGCCTTACCTTTTTTACTACTGGCTACTGCTAGCCTGACCTCCTCCAGTGAGATGGGATCTTCCAGCCTATTGCTTTGTTCTAATGACAGTGCCGGAAGGGAAACACCCGCCAGCCAATCCTCAACCTGCTTTGACTCAACGTTCTTATCCTCACAGTATGTTTCACTGAAGAAATCACGAAGCGCTCTCCTAATGTCAGCATCAGTGGAAAATGTTATTCCACCGGCCGTAATTGAGTTGATGTTATTACGAACTAACTCTGTCTTTGTCTTCCAGGCCAGCAGTTTACTGGCACCCTCACCATACTCAAAATGTGCCAGTTTGCTAGCTTCCCATCTCTCTAATACCCTAGCATTTAACACTGAGCTTAACTCTCCTTTTAAGATGGTCGCTTTATTCTGCCACTCATGTACTGTCGATGGGAGGGCATCTGGATTACTAGCAAGTTCTATTTGGAGTTTAGCCAACTCCAATTCAAGGGAGGCCACTGTTTCTCTATAGACTTTATTCTTATACGAAGCTTTATTATTTATGTGACCCCTTAAAAATGCTTTAAGAGCATCCCATATAACACCTAGAGAGGCAGAACCGATATTTTCATCCAGAAAAAACTGGACCTCCACCTTAAGAGCATCGATGATATCAGGTGAGGACAATAATGAACGATCAAAAGACCAGTTGCTTGATCGGCTCTTAGGAAACCCTTCCAGAACCAGGAGTATCGCCGCGTGGTCTGATAAATGAAATGGTAAATGAGATACCGATTTAACCAAGTTAACTAAAGATTGGCTAATCAGAATAAAATCAATTCGAGATTGGTGGTGAAATCTGTAATTTCGGAATGTGACTCCTCTTTGTGTTCCATGCATTGATCTCCAGATGTCAATATACCCTAACTGCTTCATGTTGTCTTGCAGGTAAGACCTGGTTCTAGATAGAACTTTAGCTCTATTGGAAGGTGATTTATCCACTAAGGGATCCAGGACTATGTTGAAATCCCCTGCTAAGACAATGGAATCAGGAAATAGATACAAATGTGAGAAAAGAATCTTCAAGGCCGAGGGATCATCCTGATTAGGACCGGAGTATCCCACTATCGTAATCGGAGACCCAAATATTATAACTGACGCTATTGCCCAGCGACCACCAGGGTCCACCAATTTAGAAATAAATCTCGCTTTAATAGATTTTCTAAATAAGATTGCCACACCTCTAGTGTGTGTCAATTGTGACGTGGTTATACAAATATCGATCCATCTATTCCTTTTAACCAATACCAGCATTTCGGGCTCAGCCAAATGTGTCTCCTGGAGTACTATGATCTGTGCAGTTGAATCTTGGGGGTATTGCATTATGTTGTTGTTCCTCGGACTTGTTCGCAAACCATTAGTATTCCAGGAGAGAATAACTAATCTACTCATTAAACTGGTGTTTCCACATCTTAACTTTTTTGACTCCCCCAGGTTTAGAGAAACCGATACACTGTATGCCCCTATAGAGAAAGAATTGAACGAATTGAACAGGGACACCTCCTTTTGAGAACAACAATGACAACTTCGGGTATAAAGCCAATCTACAACGAAAATGAGGACTCTTTTTTAATTTTTCCCCCTGCGACCCCCCTCCAGTGCCCCTGACTAACCCTCCCCCTCCCCTGGGAAACCCTTGTTCTATCTATCTGGAAAAACCAGAAGATAGCACTCTGTCGTGGACTCCCATCTTAATTTTGACCGGGAATATAATAAGAGGATAACAAGGAGAGAAAAAAGAGTGTCAGAAAAATAGAAGTAAGGAAAAGAATATTTCTGTCCAACGTAACATGCACTCTCTAGATGAACCATGATATATTAGAAAAAATAGAAAATACGATTTTAAGTGTTATATGTTTCACTACTTTTACTTCAAGCATTTTTTTCTTTATATATATATATTTTTTTCTTTCTTTCTCTTTTTTCCCTTTTTCCCCCCCACCTTTATTCCCTATTTCTCTTTACTTTTTTCAACTTCTTTTTTTTTTCTTTTCTATTACCCACTCCCTCTCAATTTTCTTACACTTACATTCCCTTTTATCACTCTTTTAATTTTTATTTTCCTTATTCTTATTCCCCCTTTTTTTTTTTTTTACGGAATACTGAACATTATTAGGTAACCACTTGAGAATGCTTCACCTAGCTAGCCGCTCCCTTTTCCTTACCTATAGTCAGAAGTAACTCATCCGCTGCCTGCACTGATCTAATATTATGCATGCTGTTGTTATACATAACTCTCAATGCTGCCGGGAAAACTAGTTGGGCCACTGCACCATATCTTCTGAAAGCCTCAAGCCTTTTCCCAAACTCCCATTGTTTGTCCAGAGTTACCCTGGACAAATCAGATCGTATTTGGAAGTTAAATCCCTTCGCACTAACAGATTTCTGCTGTAGGGCAAGATTTAGGATGGTTTCTTTAAGGGAATATGTATGAAAGTTAACCAAAACTTTTCTGGGCTTGGTTCTTTGGGGATTTTTTATAAAAGGCTCTCTATGGATGCGTTGAATGTCTTGAGCTAATTCTTCCTCTGATTGGTCTAATCGCAGCGCTTCTTTCAGAAGTGAGATAACGTACTGTTTAATGTCCGAGCCTTCTTTATCTTCAGGGATATTCAAGATGCGGAGGTTGTTCCTTCGGGCATTATTCTCCAGCGTCTCCATCCTTTCCGCTAGGATTTGATCATCTTTCTTAAGCACGGTAATATTGGTCTTAGCTTCATCGAGATACAGGGACATACCGGTTACCCTGTCCTCAAGTACCTCTGTTCTTAGTGTGAGATCACTTAATTTTCTATCCAGGGATTCGCAAAAACACCTGATGTCCGCCTGATTAGCTGCTGAGGTCTCAAAGCCCTTTTTAATGTCTGCAGACAAAGAAGCAAACATACCCTGAAATGAAGCTTGCAATGTGGTAATCAAGTCTGCGTTACTGTCATTGGATGCTCCCCCGTTAAACCGGGGGTCTGGGTCCGGTATTGTGGCTGAAGTGGCTGATGCGGCTAGTAATGGTGCTAATGCTGATGGCATCTCGCCTTGCCTCGCAACTTGTGAGTTTGAGCTGGCTGTTAAAGACAAAGGGGCCATCAAAAAAGGTGGAGCCAATGGGGGTGCCAGGACTAAGGCCAAAGGTGGAGGGTAGTCTGTAGTACAGACAGCAGTGTCCCCACCTCCACTATCTGTAACTACCACTCGCTCTATTCAAGCACCCACGCTAGCGCCCAAATATACGGAACTTTCTTCACCACCTCCACCTGTGGTCATATTAGTCATATCGGTCATGATGTTACTGTGACTGGACGAATCCTCCGTGCCCTCTCCCTTTTCAAAAGCTATGTCTTCAGTTGGTGGCTTTTCCAAATTACCCGGGAGAGCGCTATTAACCTCCAGTAGAGCCATATCAGTCAAAGTACACTTATTAATAGGTGTAGCCTCAGTGTTTCCTCCCCTCTCAAGGGCTGTAGCCTCTATTAATGGTTTTCTTAGGCTATCCAAGGGAGAGATTTTATCTGGCAATAAAACCACTTGTGGAACCACTTTAAAGAAAGATCTCAATGACGGCGTTATTTTTGACACAGAACTTGAATTTTTACCCTCTGACCCTTTCGAGGACTTACATGTATAAGCTCGTTTTGCTTTAACCTGGCCTGTCAAATAAGAGGAGGGCTTCCTTTTGCTACTCGTGGTAGGCTTATCAAAGATGTTATTACTATGCTCCGGAGATTCCACCTGTTTAAACACAGAGTCTGCTTCACTTAAACAAGAAGCCGTAGGTAAGCTTAAACCAACATCAGCCAAAAGTGTGGTGTCTAGAGTGCACTTATTCTTTACTTTCTTTATCTCGCTTTTACTGCTTTTATACTTATTACCTCTCAGATTATAGTGCCTTTCTGACCCTTTACCCCCATACTTGCTGTTTACTCTGGAGCCCCCACCTTCTTGACCCTGCTCCTGAACTGAAATCGGCTCATCTTCCAGTGAGTTCTCCGTGGCAGCTCCAAAATCCTCCACCCCCAAGGCGGGGGATGCAACTGCACCACGACGCCCAGGAACAAGTGCACGAATCCGACGTCCCCGCTGGAGCTCCAGGGCGGCCAGACTCCACACAGAAAGACCAGATGACTGCTGCGGAGACCTCCAGTGTGCCTCACGCCGACATAGAGAAACCTCAACGGCCGGGGAATTCACCGCAGCCTTAGCGGATAGGCACGCCCCCTGCAAACACATGGAATCCCTGGCCGCCCGGGTAAAGGTAAAGGTAATAAATCACTCGTTTCTTTTTAGTTTATCATATGGAAGCAGGCTTCGGTTTCCACTCTGAAAGAGGTATTGTTAACATATTCAGTCCATGTTCGTTCGTGCTTCAGCCAGGTGATTTTTTTTTTTTTTACCCGAACGGGTGCCCACGTACGGAGCGCTGCGGCAGCTCAAGCGGCTGCCGCCATGTTTCTCCCCGTCCAGCCTACCTTTGCCAAGCTCTTTCATTTGTGTTCCAGACTCAAGCAATTTGACAGACAACTTGTGTTCCTTTGGAATCTTCTTATGCTTAATTTGTGAAAGGAACTTTATTGAAGATTACATTCTTTGGAACTGTACTAGTATTCTGTTAGAACACTCTCTCCTGAATTATTTCAAGACTCTGTTGTGGAATCTTAAGCAAACAAAGCACTCTATGGTGGAATTTTAAGTAAGCAAAGCAACTCATTATTTCAAGACTCTGAGGTGGAATCTTAAGCAAACAAAGCACTCTATGGTGGAATTTTCAGTAAGCAATGACATCATAATCCTTGCTACTAAATACATTATTTTTTTCATTCCACGCTCAGCATTCTTCACATTGTTAATTCATTCTATTTCTTTTCAGCAATTCAGCGACTTCTTGATTGTATTCTTTGACATCATAATTTTAATAGACTCTTACTATTTATTTCACTATGTCCTCTTCAGAAAGTGCCTTACATCCTCCACCGTTCCTACAAAAAACAGGTAAACCTGAAATTGTTTGGAAACAATGGATCAACATTTTTGAGAACTATCTTGTTGCCATCGATGGGGTGGATTTTTCTGCTTGCAGAAAAAATGCTTTGCTCTTCAATTATTTGGGTGTTGCAGCACAGACATTTTTTAACAACTTACCACCTTTTCCAAGACCTTCTGGCGATGGTATATGGAACGCATATATGGAATCCATAGCCAAACTTAAAAAACAATTTTCTGATGAGCCAAATGTCATGCTGGAAAGACATAGTTTTTTCAAGAGAAATCAAGGAAGTGATGAAACTGTTGAAGAATATACTGGCGCTCTTCGTGTTCTTGCTTATACCTGTGAATTTGAGGGTTACACTGACACTGCTATAAGAGATCAATTTGTTTTTAATTGTTTTAAAAAAAAATGCAAGAACGACAGTTGACTTGTCGTAATCCCTCGCTTTCAGAGGTTATTGACATTGGAAAAAGCATTGAACGGTCAATTGTTTTATCTCAAGCTTTAGCTGGAAATGAAGGTCATTCACCTATTTCGTATATTTCTGAGAATGCTGAGTTTTCAATTTCAGCTATTAAAGTCAATAAGGATTTGAAAAGTAATTTTTGTTTTAGGGTTGGTTCAAAAAACCACAGTGCCAATTTTCCTTCATGTCCGGCTTTAGGTAAAAAATGTGGTAAATGCAAAAGGTCAGGCCATTTTCAGGAATATTGTAAATCTGGTCGTTACTATAAAAATCCTAATCAAAATGTTAGAATACATAGGGGCCCATTAGGATGTCGGGCGGATTGCCCCCGCCAGCCTGGCGGTAGCCACCACCAGCCTGGCGGGGGCAATCCGCCCGACATCCTTCCCTGAATTCCCCCCCCGCCATATTACAATGGCGGGGGGGACGCAGTGGAGAAAAACACCGCCCGCCACTTTTCCGCCCCAGTCGCCTTGCGGCCGGGGCGGAAAATGTTTAATATGGTGGCGGTGTCTATTAGACACCGCCAGCCATTTTATGATGGGCTGTGTCAGATGCCTTTCCGTGGCGGCGATGCCGCCACGGAAAGGCATGCGGTCTTCACTCTGGGGGCCCCCCGTGGGCCCCCAGAGTGAAGGAGGGGTGGGAATTGCACATGGGGGGTTACCTGTGGTACCCCCTTCATTTGCATTAACAAAGCGGCAGGCACCGCACGGTGCCTGCCGCTTTGTTAATGCAAATGCTGAAAAGCATTTCTAGCATTGTGGGGGGCGGTGCAGAGAGCACTGCCCGCCACAATGCTAAAAATGCAGGATGTGCCCGCCACTGTGGCGGGCACATCCTAATGCCACCCCCGGGACCCTCGCCCTTATGGTGGGTGGTCCCAAACCCCGCTAGGATGACGGGCGGACAAAGTCCGCCCGTCATCCTAATGACCCCCATAGTGTTGAATTACAGTCTCCTTCACAGTCTTCTCTCAACCCAGTTTCTGCTCATTCTGTTCCTGAGTGCACCAACATGTTTTCTAACATGTTATTGTCTATTGATGAACCATCAGATTGTGAAAAACCATTATGTCAAGCCCTTATCAATAATAAATCCTTGCAGCTTATGGCTGATTCAGGTGCCCCTATTACTGTTTTGGCTGACACCACCTTCTTCAATATTTGGGGCCACTCCATAACTTTGCAAGCTCCTGATATTTGTCCCAAAGCTTTTGGTGATAAGGACATTGATCTTCTTGGTTTCTTCATTGGCTCCCTTAAAATTATTGGTAGATCTACTGAAACCAAGGTTTATATTGCACTCAAATGCAGAGACTTGGTTGGCTGGAGAGACTTAGGTAAATTAGGTATTCAATTGAAACCTGGTCATCAAAATCCAATTGCTCTAGGAGACCTTCCTATTCTGACTATTGACAATGATTTTTCTCCTATTGATTTACTTAAAAAAGAATGTTCTTCTGTTTTTAATGATAACATTGGTACTATTAAAGGTTTTGATTATGTCATCAAACTCAAATATAATGTTACACCAGTCACTCACAAAGTCAGACCTGTTCCAATTAGTGTGAGGAATGATCTTAAAAAACAATTGGAGAGACCATATCATTATCGACTGTCATCCCCTCCCACATATAAAACAAATGCTTGCCATCATTGGTCATGCGAAACATTTTTCCAGCATTGATCTCCGTTCTGCATACCACCAGATATCCCTTAGTAATGATTCTCAAGATCTCACCACATTTGTTACTCCTTTTGGAGCTTACAAATTTTTGAGGTTGCCGTTTGGCTTAGCTTTGGCGGCCTCGGTTTTTGAAAAGGTCATGGATGTTCTTTTTAGAGATATCGGAAATGTTCAAGCATATCAAGATGACATTATTGTTTGCACAGAGACGAAGGAAGAACATTTGCGCACTTTACATAAAGTTTTTTTCTATTTTAAGCTCGAGAGGGGTTACAGCTCAACCTGAGAAATGCAAATTTTTAGTTGAGCAAATTGATTATCTAGGCCATACAATCACACCAGAAGGTATCAAACCAAAATTCTGTAATGTTGAGGCTATTCTTAAAGCTCCGCCTCCTTCTGATAAAGATACTCTTAGATCCTTCTTAGGTCTCTGCGAGTACTATGCTCGTTTTGTACCTGAGTACTCCACCTGTGTCCAACTTTTGAGAATTCTGCTCAAAAAAGGTACTAGTTTTGTTTGGTCCAATGATGCTAATGCTGCTTTTCAAAATATTAAAGAGTTGGTGGTCAATGCTCCTGCGCTTAGTCCATTTGTTCATGGGCATCATTGTACGGTTACTGTTGATGCCAGTTTAAATGGTCTTGGTGCAGTTTTTGGACAACAAAATTTGGGTAAAGACCACACAATTTCTTTTGCATCAAGATCTTTGTCCAGTGCAGAGTCCAAATATTCGACAATTGAAAGAGAGGCTTTGGCCTGTATCTGGGCTGTCCCCAAATTCAAAACATATCTTTGGGGTAACTCCTTTACCTTGTACACAGACCATAAGCCTCTTGTTTATCTTTTGCAAGGAGATGGTTTAGGCAAAGCTTCTGCTCGCCTAGTACATATTTTATCTAAATTACAAGAATACAATTTTACCATTAAGTATATTCAAGGCGGTAAGAATTTCAGGACTGATTGTCTCTCTCTGCTTCCATTACCTTCTACTGATGATGTTATCGATGAATTTGACTGTGTTGTAGCTTCCATTGATGCTTCTTCTTCATCTAATGGTGCCATTTCTGAAAAAGATTGGCTTGAAGCCACTTCTACAGATCATGATTTAAAGAACATTTCTGACTTTATTGTTAAAGGTTGGCCTCCCATTCGCAATGTTTCACATAGTTTAAGACCGTTTGCACACATTTTTTCAGGATTATCTCTAGAAAATTCTATCTGCACCAGGAATGGCTGTATTATTCCTTCAATTTCTCTTAGGAATAAACTTATAATGGATTGCACATACGGGACATTTAGGGGTCACTGCTACTTGTAAGAAACTTAGGGAAATTTACTGGTGGCCTTCTTTAAATGCTCAGGTTTTGTCTTTTGTTGATTTATGTCCTCAATGTGTTGTCTTTGACAAACATTGGAAGACGCCACAAAATCCACTGCGTCCAGTTTCTTTACCTGAAGGTCCATGGATGAAAGTTGCTTTGGATTTTGTTGGACCTTTTAATTTGTTACCTACCTCGTCAAGATTTTTATTAGTCTTGATTGATTATTTCTCCAAATGGATTTATTTTTCTTTTGTTGAATCAGCCTCGACCAGTTCTGTTTTGCAATTTCTCAAAAATGTTTTTTCTGCTGAAGGTCCTCCAAGAGAGCTTGTTACGGACAACGGTACTCATTTTGTATCGAATGCCATGCAAGATTTCTTAAAATCCATGGATATTAAACATATTCAAGTAGCTTTGTACAGTCCTGCTCCTAATGGACATGTTGAGAGAGCGAACCGTTTTCTCAAAGAAGGGGTTCAAACTGCCCTATCCTCTGGGTTAGATGTGTATCTTTTTCTTAAAAATAAAGTAAATGCATATCACAACTCACCTCATTCAACTACTAACTTCACCCCTTTTGAGTTGTTAAGAGGTAGAAAATGTCGCTCTTTACGTCTTCCTTCTTGGTTGGACCGACATTCTTCTAATTCCTCTTCAAGTTGTGTCACCGGTACTGATAAAAATGCTATTTTACGACAATCTGTTGCTTTAGCACAGAACAAACAAAAATATCATTTTGATATTCGCAAACATGTTCAATCAATAGAATTTTGTTCTGGTTCATATGTCCTGTGATCGTGGGGTGTAGGTGGACCGGAATACCAGGCGTGGAGGCCGTATGTAGTGGGCTATCTCTCAGCCGATCTTTATTGGTTGTACACAGTTCAAGGGGGGGGGAAGGAAGGGAGAACAGGGTCTTGAGGTGAGGCTCTTGTTCGTCGTCGCAGGGATGGTTCTGCGCAGGGGGAAGGCACTTGGCTGGAAGACGGGGTGAGTATTCCCAGAGAAGGGTTGTCCGGTCGAGCAGCGGGACGGTGGCTCCTCGGAGGTATGAGAAGGAGAGAAAAAGAGGGCCGTTAGTTCTATCGGCACAGAACCGTATGAAGCCGTCTACCTTCACCGGGGTTGTGATGGGAAGCCAAGCGAACGTGAGGTAGGGACGGGAGGAGTAAGAGTTGGAAAGAGGAAGAGGGGGTAGGTCGAAGGGTGACTGAGTGACGGGTCAGTGTGGGGACAATATATACATTCGTGCCAGTGACAACAAACCGGCTATGTACAATATTCTACAGTGCTGGGTGCAAGGTGAATAAGGGTCTGACTATACACAGCGATATTTACACTCAAGGGGAGTCGGTACTCACTTGTCCCGCCGCAACTCTTTCCACGAGTTGCGGCCGCTCTCCAGCCTCCTCCACCGGACTCCACCAGTCCTCCGTCCAGACTTCGTCTTCTTCTTCTGCCTCTCCATTCGGCTCCCAGGGTTCTCCGCACGCTGTCTCCTGCCATGAGTCTTCCTGCTTGAACGCGCTGTTGTTCTCTATTCCGGCTTTTCTGGACCCCGCCTCTGGAATGTGGGAGGAACTTCCGGGGTCACGGGAAAGTCCTTCCGGGATTCCGCTTTCCGTGATTGTCTCCTGCAACGAAGGAGAGAGGGGAGGAGTCCGGGTTGCTATGGACGCCCGAGGATCATGAGTCGGGCGCCGGGATCGTGAGGGAAGGCGCGGCTTCGCCAAGGTAGGGGTCGTGGCCCCTTCACATCCCCTTCCCCTAGCTGTCCTTCTTGATCGGGTTGGAGGGAGAGGGTATCGGGAAAGATAATCGGTGTTGCCTTGATCAACGCCTTTCCGATGCAAGGTCTTGAACCTGAAGGGCTGTAGGGATAAGAACTAACGAAGAACGCGGTCGTTGTGTCCCTTGTTCCGCGCCATCCACTCCAACGGGGCATGGTCGGTGTATAGGGTAAATTCACGTCCGTCCAGGTAATAGCGGAGGCTCTCCACTGCCCATTTAATGGCCAGAGCCTCTTTTTCTACTACGGCGTAGTTCATCTCTCGGGGGAACAGTTTTCGGCTCAAATAGAGGATGGGTCGTTCGTCTCCGTTATGATCTTTCTGAGAGAGAACAGCCCCTATGCCCTGTTCTGAAGCATCAGTCTGGTGAATAAAGGGTTGGGAGTAGTCCGGGCTGATGAGCACAGGACCAGACATCAGCGACTGTTTAAGGATGTTGAACGCGTGTAACATAGAGGGGTCAGGCTGCCTTAGTTCTTCTTCTGTCTTTGTGGTCTTCTTTAAGAGATCGGTTAGGGGGACTACGACCTGGGAAAAGTTAAGGATGAATCTCCTATAGTACCCTAAAAGGCCTAAAAATGCGCGTAGTTCTTTCCGTGTTTGGGGAAAGGGGATGGACTGTATGGCCGTGATCTTTTAGTTTTGGGGTCGAATTAGTCCCTCGCCTAACAGATAACCCAGGTACTTAACTGTTTGTGGCGCTAAGGTGGTTTTTGAAGGGTTAATGGTGAACCCATAGGAACCTAGGGAGGAGATGACGTCATGTAGGTGGCATAAGTGTTGGTCCCAATCATCACTGTAGATGATGATGTCATCCAAATAGCCCCCCGCGAAGTGGGAATGAGGTAATAACACCTGATTCATGGCTCTCTGAAAAGTGGCGGGGGCGCCGTGAAGGCGAAAGGCAACACGGTGAACTGGTACAGGCCTTCTGGGGTGGAGAACGCTGTTTTCTTTTTATCTTTGGCTCTCAATGGGATCTGCCAATAGACTTTGCAGAGGTCGAGCGTGCTGATGTACTTGGCTTTCCCTATTCGCTCTATCATCTCATCAACTTGAGGCAAAGGGTAGGTGTCGAAGGATGAGATTTTATTGACCTCACGGAAGTCGATGCAAAACCTAATCGATCCGTCGGGTTTTGGCACCAATACGATCGGCGAGTTCCAACTGCTAATGGAGGGTTCTATGATCCCCATACGTAGCATCTGGGCTATTTCCTCCTTGATAACAGGTCTACGAGCCTCAGGAACCCGATAGGGTCGCTGGCGTACTGTTTTGCCGGGTTCTGTTAGGATGGCATGCTCGAGGACGGTCGTGTGGCCAGGGTAGAAAGAGAACACCTGTTGTAACGGCTTCAAGGCGGTACGGAGTTCCTGTTTCTGTCTGGCTGCGAGATCAGCGTCTATGCAGACCTCGTAGGGGAGGACGGTGCCTGATACCGTGTTAGAGAGAACAGGACGAGGGCCTACCCATTCCTTCAGGAGGTTCACATGGTATATCTGGGTGACTCGTCGTGTAGGGTCTGTTTCTATTTCATAGGTAACCGGCGTCACCTGTCTCAGGACCGGAAAGGGGCCTTGCCATTGACCCAACAGCTTGTGGTCTGAGGACGGCAGCAGGAGGAGTACCAAGGCAACCGGAAGAAAGGATCGTGGTTTTGTGCCCTTATCGTATTGCTGTTTCTGGTTTGCTTGTGCTGTCACCAGGTATTGCCGCACTATGTCACGTATTTGACCCAGATGGGTTCTAAGGTTCTCCACGTACTCCGGGAGGGGTCTGGTTCGGTCGGGTTCGGCCTCCCAGGCTTCTCGGGCCATGTCCAACAAGGTACGCGGGGGTCTCCCATACAGAAGCTCATAGGGCGAGAAGCTTGTGCTGCTCTGGACTTTGCAGCGGATCGCAAACAGCGCTAGGGGTAACATTTCTTCCCACCTCTTGCTCTTCAAGGCCAATAGTTTTTTTAAGGTGGTTTTTAGGGTGGCGTTATAACGCTCCACCAGCCCATCAGTTTGGGGATGGTAAGCGGAAGTGCGTATCTGTTTAATGCCTAGTTGGGGACACACCTGTTTCATAAGGGCTGATACAATGGGGGTCCCCTGGTCCGTCAGAATCTCCCTAGGGAAGCCTACCCTGGAGAAGATCGATATCAATGCCTTTGCTATGCTCTGGGAGGTGGGTTGTCCTAGGGGAATTGCTTCCGGGAAACGGGTGGCGTAGTCGACTAGGACCAAAGCATACCGACACCCACTTCTGGATGGTAACAAGGGGCCTAATATATCCATCCCCACCCTGCTGAAGGGGACGTCGATAAGGGGTAATGGCTGCAGAGGCACTCGGGGGGCGATATTTACTATTCTTTTGGCAGATCGGGCAGGCGCGGCAGTACTGTTTTACTTGTTGGTAGACACCTGGCCAATAGAATTTTTCAAGGATAGCCTGTCCGGTCTTCTCATCGCTAAAGTGGCCCCCCAACAGGTGACTATGGGCTAGAAACAATACCTTGTCTCGAAAGGGTCCTGGGACTATCAACTGGGGTGTCTGTTGGGCTCCCCCCTTTCTATACAACAGGCCGTTCTTTTTATAAAAGAATGGACCTACTTGTAAGGGGTCTTCATTGTCCAGGGCACGTCCCCATGCATCCTGCAGGACGGGGTCCTTCTGTTGGGCAGCGCGAAACTCCCTGTCCGTTTCCCAGGGGTGTTCCTCCACACGAACGGGAAAAGCCGCAGTGTAGTTCCTCTTCTGCTTTTTCTTTTGAGTTTTTGTTTTATATGGTCTGGCAGCTGTTGTGTCTGTGGGTGGAGGGTCGTGGGGATACGGGGCCTCCGACCACCATTTTTCTAAGGAGGTGGTGGTGTCGTGTAGAAGGCGTGGAAGACCGGGGTAGTCGCTGCCCAATATTACTTGCTCCGGAAGAGAGGGAATGAGACCCACAGTCAGGGTGCTCCCGTGATCCAGGGGGTGTTGCACCCTGATTCGGGCGGTAGGGTACAGTTTTGTATCGCCGTGTACGCATTGGATGGCTACAGTACCGGTCACTGGCCCCACCGGGTGAGGAAGTTCCTGGGGTCGGAGCACACTCTGTCTGCATCCCGTGTCGGCAAGAGCTAGTACTGGGTGTCCATCAATTAGCACGGGGAAGTGGTATGCGGGAGGGTTGTTCCCCGCAGGGAGGGAGACATAGTTCCGGGCGAGACCCACCTCCATTGGTTCTTCTTTCTGGGGGCAGACCCGGGCGATGTGTCCATAATCCCCGCAGTGGTAGCATTGGGGACCGGGTGGAGGTGGTCGGGGCATAACCGGGTAAGGAAAGAGAGGAGGGGGTTCCGGTTTCTTAGGTAAGAAAGGTCTCGGGGTCCGGTCGTGGCCATGGGGTTGGGGTCGATGTGGATGTTCCTCTTTGGGTTTCTGAAAGTCTTGTGCCCGACTGTAAGCGCTGGCGATGTCTATCGCGTTCTCCAGTGTGAGGCGGGCATGCTGACGAACCCATTTTTGTGTGTTAGGATGGAGAGAGGCTAGGAACTGTTCCAGATAGATCTTGGAGAGTATGTCTTCTTTTGTGGCCGTGGAGGACCGCAGCCAACGGTCGGCCAGGTCCTTGATACGAAAAGACAGGGCCCGAGGGGTCTCTTGCGGCCCTTCCTTGGCTTGGCGTAGCCTCACCCGATAGGTCTCGTCGTCAATACCCAGGCGTTCCAGGATACAGGTCTTGATGTCGCCATATGGGGTCTGTCCCTGGATATTGGCCTGTTGGTAGGCCGCTTGTAACTCATCGGTAAGCAGGGGACCCAGATAGTGGCCCCAACGGTCAGGGGGCCAGGCCGCGGCTTGGGCCAGTCGTTCGAAATTGGTGAAGAAGAAGTCCGGGTCTTCTCCTGGCACATACTTTTGGAGAACCACCGAGGGGAGAGAAATGGCCGGTCTCTGTTGTCCTAGAACATCGGTAAGTTTGCCCAATGCTTGGTCCTGGGCTGTGCCCTGACCTTTCAGGACGTCGTGTAACTGCCCTCTGTCGTCCTCGGCCGTCTTGAGGAATTGTTCCATCATCTTCCCCAGTTGCTCCTGGGTCTCCGCCAGCTTCTTCACGGCGGCCTCCATGCTTCCGGATGATCCCACTTCTGACACCACCTGTGATCGTGGGGTGTAGGCAGACCGGAATAACAGGCGTGGAGGCCGTATGTAGTGGGCTATGTCTCAGCCGATCTTTATTGGTTGTACACAGTTCAAGGGGGGGGAGGAAGGGAGAACAGGGTCTTGAGGTGAGGCTCTTGTTCGTCGTCGCGGTGATGGTTCTGCGCAGGGGGAAGGCACTTGGCTGGAAGACGGGGTGAGTATTCCCAGAGAAGGGTTGTCCGGTCGAGCAGCGGGACGGTGGCTCCTCGGAGGTATGAGAAGGAGAGAAAAAGAGGGCCGTTAGTTCTATCGGCACAGAACGGTATGAAGCCGTCTACCTTCACCGGGGTTGTGATGGGAAGCCAAGCGAACGTGAGGTAGGGACGGGTGGAGTAAGAGTTGGAAAGAGGAAGAGGGGGTAGGTCGAAGGGTGACTGAGTGACGGGTCAGTGAGGGGACAATATATACATTCGTGCCAGTGACAACAAACGGGCTATGTACAATATTCTACAGTGCTGGGTGCAAGGTGAATAAGGGTCTGACTATACACAGCGATATTTACACTCAAGGGGAGTCGGTACTCACTTGGCCCGCCGCAACTCTTTCCGCGAGTTGCGGCTGCTCTCCAGCCTCCTCCAATGGACTCCACCAGTCCTCCGTCCAGACTTCGTCTTCTTCTTCTGCCTCTCCGTTCGGCTCCCGGGGTTCTCCGCACGCTGTCTCCTGCCACGAGTCTTCCTGCTTGAACGCGCTGTTGTTCTCTGTTCCGGCTTTTTTGGACCCCGCCTCTGGAATGTGGGAGGAACTTCCGGGGTCACGGGAAAGTCCTTCCGGGATTCCGCTTTCCGTGATTGGCTCCTGCAACGAAGGAGAGAGGGGAGGAGTCCGGGTTGCTATGGACACCCGAGGATCATGAGTCGGGCGCCGGGATCGTGAGGGAAGGCGCGGCTTCGCCAAGGTAGGGGTCGTGGCCCCTTCACATGTCCTTATCAAGAAACCTTTTGTCAGGAAAGGGGAATCCTCTTTCTCTTCTCCTTACAAAATATCTAAGGTTGGACTCAGTTCTTGTTTGCTTCATGATGGGAAATGGTGGAATAGGAACAGACTTGTTCCTATTTCTGATGAGCAAGCTGCTATTTATAACAAAACTGCTATTACTCGTGATGTGAATGATGATGTTTTGTTTGAAGGTTCTTCCTCAAATGTTGCATCATCTCAAGAAAATTTGAGTCCTAATACTTCTATAGAAAATGTTATTGGTTCAACTGTTGCATCGTCTCAAGAAAATGTGAGTCCTGATCCTTCTTTAGAAAATGTTATTGATTACACCAATTTACCTTCAAAAAGAATTTGTAAGAGACCTGTTCATTTTAAGGATTTTGTTTTATCTTAATTCTTTTACTTCCTTTGCATTTCTATTTTATTATGTTGTATAATATGTTTTATTATAGAATGTTTCATTTTAAGTTTCTCCAAAAAGGGGAAGATGTGTAATGTTCTGTTCTTTCTTCTTTGCTGTTGCTATTTCTTTTATTTCTATCTCTATTCTATCTGCCCTTCCATTCTAGAATTCTCTTTGAATTCATTATCTTCTGCTGTCCTTCACTGCGCTAATCTGCTCTGCTGTGGGTCCGTTATTTATGGACTTAAGACTTTAATAAAAGTCTCAAACTGACACTCCTGACTCGGATCGTTGCTTCCTCGGTACAACCCAATCGCAAGAAATGCGGTATTTGATGATCTCCAGAGGATTTGACACATTGTCCTTCTTATGGAGTTTCTTTAGGTTGTTTTCAATTCAGAAATATAACTTATTTCAGTGTGCTGTGGTTACTCACCGGTCTGTTGCATCCACCGGTTCTCCACCTCCTCCCAGGCCACAGTGGCAACCATAGGAAGTGTATTCAGGCATTGCATTCTTCCCTGTAACCTTTTTAATCATGCTTGCAAAGTCCAAAATACTTCCGTGAGCCACAAGACAAACTGCAAAGAAACGAAGATGACACAGTCCGTTTGAAAGCAGGCCTACGTAAAATCTTTGTTAAGCAATGAGTTTAGAGTTTCACTTATTTTTTGCAACAGTTAACTTTTTTTGCATTTATGCTTTATTGCATAGTTTTCTTCTGAGGGAGACTGGTTTGTAAAGAAAATATCTCGGATTAATCTGTTGTGTGTGGAGATCCTTTATTCGATATCTCACGTGATTTTATTCAGAATTGACAACAACTTTCAAGCAAAAAACTGGCCAATTGCATTTCTCGTAATTTTCCATAATTGTTGTTTAAAATTATCCGTGTTACAGGCGGGAAGCATTTCCACATTTTACTACCCTGTCTGAAGGGGAGCGGCTTGGCCCTGAGTGTGTGGGGAGCCATCTGCACGTGCACAACTCGATCAGGATGAATTTGAGAGACACTTCAGACGTGTATGGGGGAAGATGGATTTGTAGAGGGAGAGCACAGCCTGAGTGGGCGCAGGTGAGTCTGCAGATAAAGATTACCATTTTAGATGATGGGAGTGTTGTCTGTTGGGACGAGGTTGGCTGGGGAGGGTCTGAGAGGCAGTGCTTGGACCTGTGTAAATGGAAAAGGGTTTACGTGGTCAGAGCTTTAGCCAATATGGCTGGAAGTGGAGTCTACGTATGATGATCTCTTGCTTGGAAGACAACAGAGGGGTGGCAGAGGATGAGCCTAAAGGGATAGCGAGGGTCAATAGAGGAAGATCTTCAGCGTGGATTGGGGCAGAGAGAGGCGGTGTTGGAGAGTTCAAGGATAAAGAAAAGGTAAAAGATTCTGCAGAGGGAGACCTCAGTCCTGGCTAAATGGAGAGAGGACGCATATATAAGGACCCCCTGCTACTTATAACTATTCTAAGGGCAGGGAAAATACAATTGTAAATAACAAATCCCTAAGCAATTATTGTTCTAATTTGCATTATGTGACATAATTGCAACATGATGCTAAAAAGGCTAAGTGATCACATAGAAATGATGTTAAAATGAATTTTATTATTACACATTGTCTAAAAATCTATGAATCATCCTGCCTGTACTGTTACATGGCAAAAGTTAAAAACACAGAGAAAAACAAGACAAATGTCTCTCAATAAACAACTGTCATCAAAAAATCATTTCATGTATATCATTTCGACAATTTAGTTTATATAAGAATAATATTACAGAATTAATCAAATTAGAAATACATTTTCAGATGAAATTATGACAATATGTACCATAAATGTCTAGATATTTATCAAAAATCAATATTATATAAAAAGTCCAGAAATGTTATAAAATAACGCATCCAAGTTGAGAGACCTTGCAATGGATCATGGATGGATCGTGTCATGTCTACGCGTGTTTTGGCGACCCAAGCGCCTTCATCAGGAAAGACACAGATAGCATGTCAACTATAAAGCTTTGTTGAATATAACTCAAGTCGTACAAAGGAGATCAAAAAATGAAAACAAGAACGACTAGTTCAAACTTATATGTTTCTTATGAGGTTTAGAAACTCATTTGGGACTGGGATCTCCACTCGACTGGGTGATAAACAGATGAGAATAATATATATGTAGAACAACCTTGAGAAGTTAGAATATGACGATTCTTATCAGAAAAAATATCTCCGACTGTAAAGATAGTACAATCTTGGTTGCATATCTGCTAACTCTCTGTAGGGATTCAAGAGAGTAGGCAGGCCGGAGGTTCTTACTGGATGGACGCCACTACGTACAGGCTTTCGATGCAGTGATAAGTAAATATTCTGTACCTCTCGAGGTGAGGTGAAGCACAACTCCGGACTCCGGCCATCTTGAGGATGGCGAGCCCGGCCCAATCAGAGATAGGCTCCTGCCCCCCTCCCACAGGAGAGGAGCAGGATAGGGGGTGTCCTCACCCCAGGACAGGGACCCATTGATACTTGCCCTTACCGTACCTGTAACGCCCCTAAATTTAGTATTTAGGGGCACCCTGAACCTTCCTTCCTCAGTTCCAGATTCCGAAACAAGAAAGAAGACCAAGAAGAAGAAGACCTGCCATGCAGCTGCTAACAAGAGGACGACACCAACTGACTTGGCCCCAGCTCTTCCGGCCTGTTGATCCTTGAACCTGCTCCTGCTAAACCCTGGTGTCTCTTGTGGACAGCAACCTTGAAAACCCCGGAGGACCTGCCTGCCTTTCTCATCTAAAGACTGGGACTCTCACGAGCAGTGGTTCTGCTTAAACAAGCAATACCCCTGGTGCCAGCCAGGAACCGCGAATCCAGGAACCGCGAATCCACCACACTTTGCACCCGCCGAGCCCGGCCTGTGCCTGAGTGGACAAAGGCCACAAGGACGTCCCCCCGGCCATTGTGACCACGAATCCAGTGACCAAGGACCCTCCTCGACGACCCAGACGACGCCTGCAGCCTCACAACAAGGGACCCTCCAACTGCGACCAGCTGAGGGTAAGATTTCCCGACGTCAAAAGACACCCCTGCGCCCGGTGCCCCAGGGCCCCCTGGGCCCAACTCCTGGGTGTCTACCTATCCTCCAAGATCCCAACTTACCTCTCAAAGTGGTGGTCGCACCTAAAGAATCTCCGTCTCCGAGTCTGCAGCCTGCAGCCTTTGCTCAACTTCCAGCTTTCTCATTGAATAACATTGAGCGGCCGACGGCTCAAAAGCACCCTGCACCCAGCCACCCGAGTGCCCTTGGGAGTGCAACCTCTGTCCTAATCTACTTCTCCCTTGGCCCTGAGCAAGTGACCAGGAGCCCAGCTCCCACAGCCGGATGGCCTGCTTGCCAGCAGTCTCCAACTAAAGACCCCCTGCCTCCCATAGGCTAACATTGGGCCTAACTCTCTCTGCACCCGTCTGCCCCCGTGCCACTGAGGGTGCAACAACTGTACTAACAGCCAAATGAAGACAGAAACCAAGAAGCTGCTTATGATAAGCAGCTTCTTGTTTTTATGGACTTTTGAACTGCAGCAGATAAACAGTGTTTTAAAGTGCTTGATAAGCAACTTCTTTGTTTCTGTCTGCATTTCCTCTGATGAAGGAGCGAGTGATGCTCTGAAATGCGTAAGGATTTTAAATGTACACCGGACTGTGCCTGCTGGTTTCCGTTAAATATATGGTGTAACAATCCCCCTGCTGTCAGCGTGTTTCTTGCCTCAAGGCGAACTTTTAGTTGGGATATATTGGGACAGCCTGGCCGCAGAGAGCACGCCGCTACGTTATCTGCTAATGTGGGACCCAGGACTGGACTGGAGTTCGAGTCCCTATGGGCACAGCAGGGCAGGAATTGAACAACCTGCTTCCCAGTCTGCTGCACCACTGGGGTGTTTTTATGGACTTTTGAACTGCAGCAGATAAATCAAATCCACTTGGGGAATACTGCGCTTTGAATTGCACTACAGGTACCCGCATGCATGCTGAATACTCACCTGTAAGTTCATGGGGCTAATTGGCGCATGCGTTTTAAAGGGCCTTATAAGCAGCTTCTTGATTTCTGTCTGCATTTCCTCTGATGAAGGAGCGAGTGATGCTCTGAAACGTGTAAGGATTTTAAAGAATGTACACCAGACTGTGCCTGCTGGTTTCTGTTAAATATATGGTGTAACAATCATCCTGCTGTCGGCGTGTTTCTTGCCTCAGGGCGAACGTTTAGTAGGGATATATATATATATATATATATTCACTGAAAAAACCATAGGTTATAGACCATATATAGTTAGGAATTAGCATTTAAAAAACCTTATTTTACTCACACAAAACCATTGAAATTCCATATATAGTTAGTTGTACTAACTATTTATCGCGCACCCGCAATCCACTGCTGATCATGTCACATATTACATCATTCATGACATGGTCAGTGACATCACTGATGACATCACTGATGACATCTCAAATGACATCACTGATGACATCACTGATGACATCTCAAATGACATCACTGATGACATCACTGATGACATCATCCAGTGACTGTGTGTTTCTGTAAAGTTTAAATATGTTTTACATATTGAAGAATGAGTAGATGTAGAAGTGTCTGGATGAAGGATTTAGTAGGTGCGTGACTGACTGTATGAGTGAGTGATTAAATGTGTCTCACTGAATGCATGGGTTAGTGACTAAACTGTCTTAATTTGTGCATCATTATGTCTGTTGTTCTGTAAACTGCTGCATGTGTTGATCAGTAGCTATATGAGTAACTATATGGGTTATTGATTGGTTGCCCAAGCATTTGTATGGGAGACTGAGTGTGTGTGTGGGTGGCTGGGAGGTGTATGACTCTGCATATATGTGTGAGCAGTTGATTCACTAGATGTATGGGTTCAAAAGTGCATGTGGAAACAGCTGTATGGGCGGTTGACTGTGTGCATGAGTGTATTGGTGAGTGAATGGATATCTCAGTGCTACATGTCAAAGTAAGTACATATGTAAAATACAGTACATGTGAGAGTTGACATATATAAATAACTGTGCATAGGAGCCAGTGAATGTGTGAGTGGCTGTATGCATCATTGTGAACTTGTATCCAGGATTGTATAAGAGAGTAAATATGTTTTAGTATATGTTTGAATAAGTAAGGTGTGTATAACTGTATAGTTGAGAAAATGGAGGTGTGATTGATTCTTTGCATGACTGACTAGGTGTCTGAGTAACTCCATGGATGAGTGACAGTCTGTGAGTGTATGTTTACACTGAGTGTATCTAAGGTTATATTAGAGTCTGTAGAGGTTCATTGTATTATCACATGAATGATGTCATCAGTGATGTGATCAGTAATGTCAAATGAGATGTCATCAGTGATGTCATCAGTGATGTCATTTGAGATGTCATCAGTGATGTCATCAGTGATGTCATTTGAGATGTCATCAGTGATGTCATCAGTGATGTCATTTGAGATGTCATCAGTGATGTCATCAGTGATGTCACTGACCATGTCATGAATGATGTAATATGTGACATGATCAGCAGTGGATTGCGGGTGCGCCATATATAGTTAGTACAACTAACTATATATGGAATTTCAATGGTTTTGTGTGAGTAAAATAAGGTTTTTTAAATGCTAATTCCTAACTATATATGGTCTATAACCTATGGTTTTTTCAGTGAATTTTCAAGGTTTTGTAAATGCTAATTCCTAACTATATATGGTCTATAACCTATGGTTTTTTCAGTGAATTTTCAAGGTTTTGTAAATGCTAATTCCTAACTATATATGGTCTATAACCTATGGTTTTTTCAGTGAATTTCATTGGTTTTTTAAAAGCTAATATCTATAGCTGTAAAATGTATTCTTCTTTAAATCCAAAAATATATTTTATATGTTTATTAATAATTTTTTTTTAAATATTTTTTTTGTTTCGCTCCCGGTTCGCGAACCGGGAAGCTTTCCGTTAGCTCAATTTGATGCCGCGACCCGGTCCGCGAACCGGTAAACGTTCCGTTAGCGCAACTGCCGCGTTAGAAATCAACATCGTGACACGTCGCGGAAGCGCGACGTATCACGTTGTCGCGTAATGCGTCTTATGACGCGCTGCGTTAGCGCACCCGGAAGTGCTCCGGTACGCGAACTGAGACGCGAAGCGCAGGTCCCCGGAAGCGATCCGCGGCGCTTCGCAAAAGCGCGACGTATCGCGTTGCCGCGTAATGCGTCTTATGACGCGCCGCGTTAGCGCACCCGGAAGTGCTCTGGAGCGCGAACCGAGGCGCGAAGCGCAGCGACCCGGAAGCGATCCGAGGCGCGTTCCGCAGCGCGTAACATAAGCGGGAGAGGTCATGTGACTTGTTAATAAAACTTTTCATTGGTTCATTTAACTTTTGGTTTCATAATCATGTAAGGCTAGGTCAGGTGACCTAAAAATAACACTTTTCATTGGTTTAGAACTATTGTTTTTCCCAAATGATGAAAACCCCTCCTTCTTTCCTCACTCTGACTTTCAACATTGTGAGAGGAAGACCTTTATTCATAGTAGAGCAATGGCTTCAGTAGTTGCTTCAGCTGGTGCACCCCCACCACCACCTCCACCTCCTCATGGGAAGAGAGGACCACCTCCCCAGGTCATCACCAACACAGAGGAGGAAGAGGAAGAACTAGAGGAAGAGGAGAGAGAAGGACCACAGTTCTTGGAAGAGGTGCCCCGGGTTTCCCATAGGAAAGCCAGTTTCATTTGGCAGTTTTTTTCAATCCCTCCAGGGCAGAAGAAAGTAAATGCGAGGTATGTCACCTGCCTCATTTGCAAAGAGAAATTATCAAGAGGGACTGATAAAAAGTATAGCTATGGGAACTATACCATGCATCGGCACATGAACAAGTGGCATCCACTGAATTACAGCCGGGCGGAGATACGTGACATGGAAGAAAACCCAACAGCAACTCCTGTGGCCAGGTCAACATCGTTAATATCATTGACAGCAGCAGAGGCACGGGAAACCGTGCCAAACATCCAGGAGAATTTTGGGCATATGAAATATACTTGTCTGCACTGCGGTGCATTGATATCATGTGGTAACATGAGCATTAATTCAATCAACCTAGCTTATAACAATCACAATTGCCCTAACCGCCCCAGACAGTAATTTTTTTTTTGCTCCTGTTGAGCCCTTTTCAATGCCTGTTTTTTGTTGTTTCCCCCCCAAAAAAACCAAAAAAAATATAAAATTGTTCAAAAAATACAAAAAAAACTAAAAATGTTCAAAAAAATATATATATATAAAACAACAAAAACATTTAAAAAAAAGTTACTTCACAATACACATCTGAAGTGTTGGAATTGACAACCAATTAAAATGTTACTTTCATTTTCTACTTTTTTTACCTGACATTTGATTGGCTATGTACCTGAATATATATAAAGGAAGAGAGAGAAACACAGCCATTTTGACTACTACTTCCTGAACTACATTGCAAGATCATTTTCACTCACAACTTAAACTTGTTTTTAGAAGGTGAGATATTATTTTATAAATTTGAAAACATTTTCAGATAGTTATATACTATCCCTCTGTAAGAGGTAGACATTGAGAAAGGCTTCTTTATTATAATTATGGATTGATTTAGGTTTCTGTGGTATAATTATGAATTTACTTAGGCTTCTTCACAGGCACTTTTTAATAGTACTACTTCACGCCTGAAACCATACAGTGCCCATAGATTACTTCTCTGTTATAAACTCACAAGTACCTGTCTGAACTTAAACCCAACAGTGCCCTATCTCTACTGATATATTTATTTTTTATGCAAATTACAGCAATAAAATGGAAGGTGAGCAGACTGTTTCCTTCGAAATTGTTCTGGAGAACAACACAGAAAAAGATATTGAGGACAATGATGACTCAGATTTCATGGATGAATCACGGGACCATGAATTAGTTCAATGTGTAGAATCTGTGGATCATTTACTTCATTATGATGACGGTCAAATGTGGGAACTTATGTTCACTCAACAAGAGGACATATCGGACAGTCAAATGCTAGACGTTCTATTAAATTTTGAAAAACAATCCGAAAAATAAAATTGTATGTAATATTAAAAAATTGTTTGAGTCTTTAATCATTTTTATATGTAATTCATAAACTAGTTAAATGTTAGAAATGTTATTAAATTTTCAAACACAATCACAATAATAAATAATTGCTTAAAAAATAAAAAAATTAAAAAATAATCAACAAAACCAACAATCAATTAACATACAGTATTTGAAAAGTCTATCATTCTTTTTTCCTTATAGCACGCTGCCCAGAACGCTTCCCGGTTCGCGAACCGGGCGCTACCCACGCAAAAAAACAAAATAAATAATTATTTTTTTTTGCCCCGCGGGGCCCTTTTAAAGCCTCCACATTAAACCTAGGGGGTCAGGGAGGATCTACTATGCCCCCTTATGGTCATTTCCCCCTTTGTTTCGGCCTCCTCTTGTCTCTCAATCCTACCGAGAGACAAGATGGCGGCCGCTCCGGACTGTTTAGAAT
This sequence comes from Lissotriton helveticus, assembly GCF_964261635.1. Lineage (NCBI taxonomy): Eukaryota > Metazoa > Chordata > Amphibia > Caudata > Salamandridae > Lissotriton > Lissotriton helveticus. Next base: position 630,428,571 of record NC_136065.1, on the reverse strand, counting down.
GTTGACAGACACCGGAGAGCCAATCAGCTTCGCTACGCGAAGTTCCGTTACGCGTAAAGTCCGCGAACCGGAGCGCTGCCCGGTCCGCTGTTACAGATATATATCTTTTTTTGAACGTTAATTTCTCAAAATCCACTGAAGCACATATATTGAGACCTAGCAAAGGCACATCGGGCTACCAGTCCCTACAATTTTGCCAAGTTTCGTGGAAATCCATTCAGCCGTTCGGGCTAAAAGTGAGGCCAACCGCCCTATGGAAAACTCAATGTTAAAAACATGTTTTGGGACCCCCCTTTTTTCTCGGCCCCCCCTTGACGAATCCCCCCCAAATTTCCAGGGGCTGCTCAGAAACAAAATGTTCCATTTTCCAGAAAATTTCAGCCAATTCCGTCCACAAACGCCAAAGTTATTAGACATAGAATTTTCAAAAATCCCATAGGGAAAAAATCCTAACTATATATACCTACTGGCGACCGCCAGTAGGTAATATATATAGCAGCAGTCATCCACCACAACTGATCAACAGTATCCCCTATGGGGAACTGTTGAGACTTCGGAGGAACTGTTCCAAACCATCAGATTTCGAAGCGGCCGCTTCGGAATGTATGTCTCGGTTCAGGGTTAGAGGGTACGGAGAGAAACTACTGACTAACACCCTCAAGAGAGTGAGGAAAGTGGATAGACTGTCTCTTTTGACCAATAATCCTACACAAGAGAACCGTAGAGCTAGACCAGGCGAAAGCAAGGGCAAGTTCAGAGTTATAACTCCCTACTCGTCAGGAGCAGAAACCTTCAGAGCTATGCTTAGGAAGAATTGGCATATTCTTCTCACAGACAATGTACTCAAAGCTGATCTCCCTAATCAACCACTCCTCACCTTCAGCAAAGCTAGATCGATAGGCGATATGCTGGTGAAAAGCCATCTTGAAAAAATGCCCCAAAAAAGCAATACCCTAAGGGAGCAAAGAGGCTTTTACCCCTGCGGCCGCTGCAAAGCGTGCGCAGGAAGCAAACGGGTCCTTTCCTATGTCATCAAGGATACTGGTAAAAAAATGAACATCAACAAATTCATTACCTGTAGTACCCAATATGCAGTATACTGCCTACAGTGCCCTTGTGGCCTACGCTACATTGGGAGCACTATTAAAGAGATCAAGCTCCGAATACTCGAGCACATGAGAGCCATCGATAAAGTTGATCAAGCATACCCGGTGGCTCGCCATTTTGCGGAAGTACACAATCGAGACAGGAACAAACTCCAGTATTTTGGCATAGACGTTGTACCACCCAATATACGTGGTGGTGACCGCCTACGCAGATTAAGGAGACTGGAGTCTCGATACATCATAGACCTTTCGACGAAACACCCCAAAGGTCTAAATAGTGGTGAGGAGATGGCTTTCCATCTAGGGAAATAGCTTAGGAAACAGTAGTCTAGCACATTTCCAAGGTGATAGTTTACCTATAACATTGTAATTAGAACTATGACTATCATTCCTTGGGGTAACATTGTAGACGACTTTGTGTACATAGAGTAGCTCGTGAAAACTCTGATATTTAGGTAATTTGAATAATTTTGAAAATTTTGTTGGTATGTTTGATCCGTACTAAATATGTATGACGTTTTGAGAGACTGTCCATAATATATGACTAATAGTATTGACTTTGTCGAAGGATATCTTTATGCGAATTGTATTTAATATAAGTCTGCATATAATTTTTGTGTCATAGAGTTATAGGATGTCGAAATGTATTTGGATCTATTACAACATTTTTTACCATTAGAGATTCTCACGTAATGGTGATTATCAATTTTCTATTGTATTTATACTGGAAGCTGAAATTCGCATTTATGGAGATATTTGTATATATGTATATATAACCCAGTGTTTCACTATATCTTTTGAAAATTGATTTCTAGTTTGAAATACGAATTGGTGTGTATCTCTAAAATGAAATCTGATATGCGAATGACAGCTCATGTATGTTTTCACATGACCCTTTGCTGCTGCACGTAACGCATCTCACTGTATATATTGTTCACTCCACCCGAAAGTCTTTTTGCATTTTGAATGCTCAATTGAAGGTTCTTTGATTTTGGTTATTGACTTTTCGATTAACTTTTCTATGAGGGGACACCAGCCGATCCACGGCTAAATGTTTTTGTCTAATTGAAGACCGAAATATACATGATATACCATACTAAGTATTAGGAGGCTGCCCATTTGTGGGCTTGAGTGATCTTGATGCAATATTGTTTTGTATAATGCTAATGAGCGCCATGAGAAATCAACACTGTAAGATGGCCGCCACTATTCTGTGTATGGTGTGAGTCCCCTCTCGATGTCAATGCCACTAGATTGGTGGGAGTGAACTAAAAGTGTAATGTTTAAAATAATGTCGAGTTTCACCCCAGTGCATCACACACTGACGAAGGCAGACCGCCGAAACGCGTCTGTGTGCACCCCCCCCGCTGAATAAAATCTAAGCGTGTTTTGAAACTCCACCCTCGAGTGCTGTGTTGTCCTTCCTGGGAGAGACCGGAGGGATTCTGAGCGTCATATATATATATATATATATATATATATATATATATATATATATATATATATATATATATATATATATATATATACACATATATATATATATAAACCCCCAGGGAGACCAATCATTTCCTCCATTGGTGGACTGACAGAAAACCTTTCCAAATTCCTGGATCATTATCTTTTCAAATTTGTTTTGGATTTAAAATCCTATATACGAGATACCACAGATTTTATTGAAAAAATTGAAACTCTGACATGGCAACCAACCTATGTAATGGCCACGCTTGATATAACAAGCCTATACACGTGCATAGAGCATGAACAAGGACTTATTGCCATAGATTACTTCTTGAGCAAAAAACCATTGAAATATGCAATGCATTATAAGATGCTATTAGAGTTAGTGAACTTTTGTTTACACAATAACATCTTTCTTTTCCAGGAGGTTCTATACAGGCAACAGTCGGGGACTGCGATGGGCTCCTGCTTCGCCCCCAGCTACGCGAATTTATTCATGGGCTAGTGGGAGGAGCAGGAGGCTTGGGGCCCCGCAAACGCCACATGGAACAACAAAGTGGTGACCTGGCACACGTATATTGATGACCTGTTCCTGGTGTGGAATGGGTCTATTGATGAGGCCAAAAAATACATTGAGCTGCTTAATCAGAATGTCTGTAATCTCAGATTTACTGGGGATGTGAGTAAAACACAGGTCAGTTACTTAGATCTACAGGTGGCAATTAAGGATGGTAAAATTTCCACTTCCCTTTATCGCAAACCAACGGCGGGGAATAGTTTTCTTTTTGCAACTAGCAGTCATCCACGCAAACTGATAAACAGCATCCCCTATGGGGAATTCCTCAGGTTAAAGCGCAACTGCACCCATGAGGAAGACTTTAACTTTGCAATTTCTGAGAGTATTGACAGGTTTTTGGAAAGGGGATATAAATTGAACCTTCTACTTGACACACTGAACCGTGTAAAAAAAACTGCCACGAAGCAGTCTGTTTGAAAAGAAGATGAGACCTGATGTAGAAGGAAAATTTCGCATGGTTACTACCTTTTCAGCGAATTCTGCTAAACTGAGAACAATCTTGACCAAACATTGGCATATTTTAAAAACGGACCATATAGTGGGACCAGATATACCCCCAACCCCACAACTCACCTTTAGGAAAGCCAGATCTTTAAAAGATCAAATGGTTCGGAGTTATCTGGAACCTTTGCGGAATACTAGAGGCACTTTGAAGGATGCAAAGGGCTTCTTCCACTGTGGGAAGTGCAAGGCCTGTGCCTATAGTAAACGTACACTAACCTATCAAGTGAGGGGATGTCGGGGTGGGAAAAAGATTAACAAGTTCATGTCCTGCCTGACAGATCATGCTGTATATTGCCTCATGTGTCCTTGCCAATTAAAATACGTTGGTAGTACAATTAACCCTGTAAAATTGTGAGTTTTAGAGCACATGAGAGCAATCATGAACAAAGACTTCACCTACCCTGTTGCTCGACATTTCGCAATTAAGCATGATAGTAACAGGGACTTGCTGAGATTCTTCTGTTTGGACTATGTCCCGGAAAGCCCCAGGGGAGGGAATAGATTATTGACTCTACGAAGACTTGAATCACGTTATAATATTGATCTCGAGACCAAGGCGCCTGGAGGCCTTAATATGGGAGAGGAAATGGGAACTCATCTTGGATGAATTATCCGTTTTTGGAATATGTACAATAGATCAATTGGATACCATGATGATTTGATAATGAAAGATGAACTGATTAATGACATGGATAATATAGGACATTTTGAATTTTATTGTAAGTTTTGTTGTGGGTTTTGAGTACTTATGTCTGTTGTGGTTCTGAACATACAATGGCTAAAATCAAATATATGAGAGAAGTCCTCTGAGGGGACAAGGCAGATGGAATTTTAAGCAGCCATGAGGCTGCAATTGCCGATACACGGCAAGATAACAACGTAGACGATAGCGTTTAAGCTGCCATGGTAAATATACCATGAGCGTTAATTGGAATACATATAGTTCCATTGCGGGTCCTATCGTGAGAAGACCTCTCAATAACAGCCAATCTTGAGGTTATAATGCAATGGGCGGTCTAAGCCGATACACGGCTAAAATGTTTTGCTACAATTCATAAAAAAGATAATCTATAATTATGTTTGAAGAATGTATGCAATTTGCAACTTGTAATTGTTTTTGACTGCTCTAATATGGCGCTACCTCAATGTAAGCTTGTAATTAGTCCGCTTTTCATTTTTGTAACCAAATGTGTTTTAAAAATGGCGTGGCGTGATTCTCGATGTTGAACCACTGACGAAGGGACGCTGTCCCGAAACGCGTTTGCTTAAAGAATAAAAATACTGTTGCTGCACGAATTTTGAGCCTGTGAGTGCTGTTCTTCTTTCCCAACCCGGCTGGGTATGGGTGAAGGAGTTTGGAGCTGCAATATATATATATATATATATATATATATATATATATATATTACCTACTGGCGGTCGCCAGTAGGTATATATAGTTAGGATTTTTTCTCTATGGGTTTTTTGAAAATTCTATGTCTAATAACTTTGGCGTTTGTGGACGGAATCGGCTGAAATTTTCAGGAAAATGGCACATTTTGTTTCTGAGCAGCCCTTGAAAATTTGGGGGGGGTTCGTCCAGTGGGGGCCGAGAAAAAAGGGGGGTCCCAAAACGTGTTTTTAACATTGAGTTTTCCATAGGGCGGTTGGCCTCACTTTTAGCCCGAACGGCTGAATGGATTTGCACGAAACTTGGCAAAATTGTAGGGACTGGTAGCCCGATGTGCCTTTTGTAGGTCTCAATATATGTGCTCCAGTGGATTTTGAGAAATTAACGTTTAAAAAAAGATATATATCTGTAACAGCGGACCGGTTAGCGCTCTGGTTCGCGGACTTTTCGCGCAACGGAGCTTTGTGAAGCGAAGCTGATTGGTTCTCCGGCGTCTGTCAACATTCCAAACAGTCCGTAGCGGCCGCCATCTTGTCTCTCGGTAGGATCGAGAGACAAGAGGAGGTCAAAACAAAGGGGGAAATAACTATAAGGGGGCATAGTAGATCCTCGCTGACCCCCTAGGTTTGATGTGGAGGTTTTAAAAGGGCCCCGCGGGGCAAAAAAAAATAATAATAATAATAATCGAACGGCTGAATGGATTTGCACGAAACTTGGCAAAATTGTAGGGACTGGTAGCCCGATGTGCCTTTGCTAGGTCTCAATATATGTGCTTCAGTGGATTTTGAGAAATTAACGTTCAAAAAAAGATATATATCTGTAACAGCGCACCGCTTCGCGTACTTTTCGCGTTACGGAGCTTTGCGAAGCGAAGCTGATTGGCTCTCCGGTGTCTGTAAACATTCCAAACAGTACGTAGCGGCCGCCATCTTGTCTCTCGGTAGGATCGAGAGACAAGAGGAGGCCAAAGCGAAGGGGCAAATGACCATAAGGGGGCATAGTAGATCCTCGCTGACCCCCTAGGTTTGATGTGGAGGTTTTAAAAGGGCCCCGCGGGGCAAAAAAAAATAATAATAATAATAATCGAACGGCTGATGACCATAAGGGGGCATAGTAGATCCTCGCTGACCCCCTAGGTTTGATGTGGAGGTTTTAAAAGGGCCCCGCGGGGCAAAAAAAAAAAATAATAATAATAATCGAACGGCTGAATGGATTTGCACGAAACTTGGTAAAATATTAGGGACTGGTAGCCCGATGTGCCTTTGCTATGTCTCAATATATGTGCTTCAGTGCATTTTGAGAAATTAACGTTCAAAAACAAGATATATATCTGTAACAGCGCTCCGCTTCGCGGAGATAAAATTATATGTGTATTACCTAGCTGTTGCTAACACCAGTTAGCGACGGCTAGTAGGAGATAGCGACCATCTTGGGTCCCACTTTGCATGTGAGTGATATTTATCACTAATGACATGCAAAGTGGGCATGCCAAGATGTTAGCGACTGGAAACAGTCGCTAACATCGCTATCTCCTATTATCAACTTTTGGAAATATTCGAGATAAGCGCGAATATCTCCAAAAAGTAACAGCTGCCCTGAGCAGTTCTTAGCCATGTTATCCAATGGGAGGTGGATAACATGGCTAAGAGCATTAGCTCGGTAATGCATGAATATCGCGGAGTTTTCAGCGATATTAATGCATTGCGCTCGTTTTTTATCGTATTTGCGATAAACCTTGATAATAGCAAGGTTTATCTGCGATAATTTCTGACGGTAAAAAAATCTTTGCAATGCATCGTTAGGGATAAATATCGCTTAACTTTGGTAATATGCCCCAACGTCTGTTAACGTTCGATTCGAAGGAAATCAGGAATTGTTGAAAAACATTGTGTGCGCCATCTTGTCTTTTTTCAAATGCCACACTTTTGTCGTGCACGGCAGCCATTTTAGATGCCTTGACCAGACCCACTCTGTGCACGCTGTCGATCCTTAGCATGGCTCCCCACCCTCGCAAGCATCTCACCCAGGCAGTGGTCACCCCCGCTCTCTGTCTTATGCATGGGTAATAAACCTCCCCCCATCTGCGCTGTTCTTCCCTGAGAATCACACCCTGTGCCCGCCCGACACCTCCCTTTCGCCCTATTCACTACCGCACCCTCTGACACTCCTTTTCCTCTGTGTCCGATTGTCCAGGCCGGTCCTAGGCTATCAGCTAGCCCTGCAGATGTAGTTTATGGCCACAGCTGTAAAGAATCACCCGTCTTCAAAGGAGTTATAGTAGATCAAGGCCCACACTCGATGAGATCCGTCACAGCAGAAGCGTTGCTATTATCTGAAAACCATCCTGTATTGTGATTGGGGAGGGGACCGAGCGTGAAGCGGAAGATTCCAGGGATGACTCTTTGTACATCAAAGTTTTTACAATTATGTGTCACATTAAAAATATATAGCACTCCGACAAAGTAGTAAGATTATAAAACTTTAATAATTTATAAATATATACAAGAAAACAAAAATAGTAATAACATATAAACATTTTTAGAGAAAAACAACGAAGTAGCGGTCGGCTGTGCGAATAGTCCCAACGCAGCACAACGTCCAGATTTCCGGCGTGGGGCGTCGCGGGGGGTGGGTGATCAGTAGCAAACTGTTGTGCGAATAGTTCCAAGGCAGCAGAACGCGCCGAAATCTAGATGACACAAAAGTGATGTCTAGTAAGTTGCCACCCAGCAAATAACGGCGTGGGGCGTCGCGGGGGGTGGGTCATCAGTAGCAAACTGTTGTGCGAATAGTTCCAAGGCAGCAGAACGATGGCACCAAGGTGATGTCCAGTAAGTTGCCGCACTGGTTTTGGTATCCTACAATGCTGCTCCGAATAACGGCGTGGAGCGCCCCGGGGGAGGCGGCGTGAACGGGCCTCTCCAGGTGGAGTCTCGTCTGTTGTAGTGGGGCGCCCCTTTACCGTTTCAGTTGCCATTCCGTCCGCTTTTGGTCCACTGTGTCAAAATCCGCCATTCAGCTGAGTTGCGCCCACTCTTGCGGTGCAGCGATAGGCGGCTGTCACAGGACTCTCAAAATGGCGGCAGGCTGTTTCCTTTTTGGGCCTGGTCCACTGAAATGGCCCTGGGACACCTTGGAAATCGGACGCTTGTCTGCTAGGTCTTGGACCCCATTCTCGAAAGCGTCCCCTCCGCCTTGAGAATTCATCAAAAGTTTTGGGGGCCCCGACTCCTGCAGGCTTCTGGTGGGGAGCGGCTGCCATGATTGCTCGCGGAATGACCACGACGGAGCTACGAGATGGTGGTGCTCTCATGGTGACGCCAGCTTCAGTCTGAAACATCCAGAAACAAGGTGGGGCTTTCATCGTTTGGGGGAAAAAAAAAGTTTTCATCCAATGAAAAGTGTTGTTTTTAGGTCATATGATCAAGCCTTCCATCATTAGGAAACCAAAAGTAAAATGAACCAATGAAAAGTTTTATAAACAAGTCACATGACCTGTTATGCGGCATAGGGTATAAAATGCGGAGAAAATACGTTGGCACGTGAGGCGGCGTCAGTAGCGGACCGATGTGCGAATAGGCCGAAGGCAATACAACGCGCCAAGATCCGGATGGCATCGAGGTGGTGTCATAGTTGAGAGTTCTGAGCAGCGGTTGTAACACTGTCTGAAGCTTATTTGCAGCTGCTGCAGCTTCACTACGCGCCAAGATCCGGATGGCACCGAGGTGGTGTGTAGGAAGTTGCCGCACTGGTGTGGCCATCCTACAATGCTGAAAGTCGGCGTGGGGCGCCCCGTTGGCCTGTGAGTTTGCGTCAGTAGCGGACCGATGTGCGAATAGGCCGAAGGCAGCACAACGCGCCAAGATCCGGATGGCACCGAGGTGGTGTCTAGTAAGTTGTCGCACTTCTGTGGCCATCCTACAATGTTGAAAGTCGGCGTGGGGCGCCCCGTTGGCCTGTGAGATGGTGTCAGTAGCGGACTGATGTGTGAATGGGGCCAAAGGCAGCGCAACAATATTTTCTACTATATTTCCGGTGTAGAAGAGACCACAAGGCGCTGAGATGCCAAGATCCGGATGGCACCGAGGTGGTGTGTAGCAAGTTGCCGCACTGGTGTGGCCATCCTACAATGCTGAAAGTCGGCGTGGGGCGCCCCGTTGGCCTGTGAGATGGCGTCAGTAGCGGACCGATGTGCGAATAGGCCGAAGGCAGCACAACAATATTTTCTGACTGACACCACAAGGCGCTGAGATGCCAAGATCCGGATGGCACCGAGGTGATGTCTAAGTTGCGGACTGATGTGCGAATGGGGCCAAAGGCAGCGTAACAATATTTTTTGTATGGAAGATACCACTAGGCGTTGAGATGCCAAGATTCGGATGGCACTGAGGTGATGTCTAGCAAGTTGGTGTGGTCATCCTACAATGCTGAAACTCGGCGTGGGTCACCCCATTAGCCTGTGAGATGGCGTCAGTAGCGGACCGATGTGCGAATAGGCCGAAGGCAGCACAACGCGCCAAGATCCGGATGTCACCGTGGTGGTTTCATAGTTGAGAGGCACTTCATCTGCAGTGGGGCGCCGAGATCCGGATGGCACCGAGGTGATGTCTAGCAAGTTGCTGTACTGGTGTGGTCATCCTACAATGCTGAAACTCGGCGTGGGTCGCCCCATTAGCCTGTGAGATGGCGTCAGTAGCGGACCGATGTGCGAATAGGCCGAAGGCAGCACAACGCGCCAAGATCCGGATGTCACCGTGGTGGTTTCATAGTTGAGAGGCACTTCATCTGCAGTGGGGCGCCGAGATCCGGATGGCACCGAGGTGATGTCTAGCAAGTTGCTGTACTGGTGTGGTCATCCTACAATGCTGAAACTCGGCGTGGGTCGCCCCATTAGCCTGTGAGATGGCGTCAGTAGCGGACCGATGTGCGAATAGGCCGAAGGCAGCACAACGCGCCAAGATCCGGATGTCACCGTGGTGGTTTCATAGTTGAGAGGCACTTCATCTGCAGTGGGGCGCCGAGATCCGGATGGCACCGAGGTGATGTCTAGCAAGTTGCTGTACTTGTGTGGTCATCCTACAATGCTGAAACTCGGCGTGGGTCGCCCCATTAGCCTGTGAGATAGCTGTTCTTTGGATTTGGGCCTGGCTCGTCTGCTGTAGTGGGGCGCCCCTTTACCGTTTCAGTTGCCATTCAGCTGAGTTTCGGCTGCTCTTGATGCTACAGCGACAGGCGGCTGCAACAGGACTCTCAAAATGGCGGCCTGTTCTTTGGATTTGGGCCTGGTCCACTAAAATGGCCCTGGGACACCTTAGAACTCGGACGCTCGATTTTTTTTTCCTTTCCTGTACATGCAAAAAAAGGTAAATGCCCGGTACGTTACACGCTTCATCTGCCACGATGAACTCTCCAGAGGAACCGAAAAAAAATATAGTTGTGGTAACTATACCATGCATCGTCATATGGAGAGGTGGCACCAATTAATTATAGTGCTGCATAAAAGAGAGATTTGGAGGAGAACCCCTGACCTGCTAGTACATTCATCAAAGAAGTGGCACTGAGAGCTTCAGAGGCAAGGGAAACGGTCCCAAATATTTAGAAGAACTTTGGAAAGATTAAAATGACATGTTTAGATTGTGGCAAATTAATTTCATGTGGACAGATGAGTGTTACTCTAATAAATACAGCATATGAACATCATCATAGTCGATGGTTGGTAGAGACATTTTGACTATATCCTGGACCTGCCCGTCCTCGCCCAAAATGGCGCCAGAATAAATGGGACTCGTAACTCCTTGTTGTGTACTGGTTGCAGAACCTTGAAATCACGAGATACGTATGCAGTTTTGAAGCACATGGCGGGCGGGGACGAGAATTGATTGAATATTTCGACATCCCTATTGATATTAAGTTCTGATGTGTTATTGATTACTGTACTGTTGAAAGTTCGAATTAACGTCACCCATGGTACTTGCCCGCAAATGTATATCTAGATAATTTTATTGTAACTGGCCCTGTCGTATTTTAATTATAAAATGTACGTCCACCGATTCCGTAACTGTTAGACACCTTAGTTCTTGCAACCTAATGGCCCGCCCGTTACGTTCCTCTACAGTGTAAATGTCTATTCATCATATACGATTACAGTTTGCTCCGTGGCCGGCCCACGTGGTTATAGGCTCGTATTTGTATAATGAAATTTTCACAATAAAGGTTTTTAAAAGAAAACATGGTAGTAGTATATACATTGGTAAAGTTTTTAATAATAGTCACTGTTTTAGAATCATTAAAAGGCAAGTGAAATAAAGCAGACCAATTACATGAAGGGTAAAAGGTATAATACGAAGGAACGCAGTAAAGATAAATGGTCAAGGGCTGTTGTGTTTTCTATTCCTGCAACATAAAGTGATCGATAAGAATCTCATATTCAGGCGTATCGGCGACTAAGACAGCAGGTCGACCCTCTTTTGCTCAACGGCTCCGTCATGGGACGAAGAAACGCTCTTTTTCTCGAAAAAAGAATATATTTTACTTGCAGGACAGTTGTAAAATTTCCGGGAAAGTACATTAGCCTGGAACATTATAACATATATTTAAGAAAAAATAATGTTCGGAAGTAATGAAAAGCGTAATTTTTAGGTCATATGACCAAGCCTTTCATCATTACAATAAGAAAAGTAAAATGAACCAATGAAAAGTTTTATTAACAAGTCACATGACTTGTTATGCTTACGTTACGCGCTGCGCGCCCCGGATGACTTCCGGATGCGCTAACGCGGCGCGTCATATGACGCATTACGCGACAACGCAGGTACAGAATATAGTCAAAATGTCTCCACCAACCAGCGGTCGGAACACAACCCCTTTCAGCAGGCTAAATAGTTCTGTTAAATGACAACAGAAGGGACAGGCAACAAGAACCATCAGTCAAAGAGGGGAGGGCTAGTTCTTCTCTACCGGGTTACATTGGGGCGCTACCGGAACTGATCGAATTGGTAGTCTACAGTGTTTCTGGATGTTTCAGACTGAAGCTGGGGTTAGCATGAGAGCAGCACCATTTCGTAGCTCCGTCGTGGTCATTCCGCAACCAATCATGGCAGCCGTTCTTTATCGTTATTTTGGGCGGGGTGGGTGGCGGAGCCGAGCTGTTTTGCAGCCATCATTGTGTGGAGTTCAGTTCATCTCACTAGTTTTGTATTTGTCATGAGGGGTTGTTCCTAATGTTTCTATTTTAGCGAGGTCAAAAAGAGATCCCATTAGTGGCCTACTGATTTTGCTCGATTCCTTTTCTTTTTTTTTTACACGATTTTTCGTTATCTGCAAAGACTAAACAGAGTATTGCGACTCTGTGTTTGTTTGTAAATAGAGAATGAACCAAAGAGAACTAATTCTAAAACAGTAAATACTTGGATAACAATGAATCAAATGGAGAGAGAAGCAGGCACGACGGATTACAATGGGGGCAAAGACCTGCGTTAACTACCTTTCACTATCTGCAAAGAGAGAGTACTCCTAATAGAAATGAGGGGGGGGGGCACCATTCAAAGCAGATCAGTGTGCATAAACACGAAAATGTTTTCACTTACCACGTACTTGACATTCGACAGCTTATGATATTTGCTATTAAAAAACCATTGAAATTCACTGAAAAAACCATAGGTTATAGACCATATATAGTTAGGAATTAGCATTTACAAAACCTTGAAAATTCACTGAAAAAACCATAGGTTATAGACCATATATAGTTAGGAATTAGCATTTAAAAAACCTTATTTTACTCACACAAAACCATTGAAATTCCATATATAGTTAGTTGCACTAACTATATATCGCGCACCTGCAATCCACTGCTGATGATGTCACATATTACATCATTCATGACATGGTCAGTGACATCACTGATGACATCACTGATGACATCTCAAATGACATCACTGATGACATCACTGATGACAACATCCAGTGACTGTATGTTTCTGTAAAGTTAAAATGTGTCTTACATATTGAAGAATGAGTGGAAGTATAAGTGTCTGGACAAAGGATTTAGTAGGTGCATGACTGAATGCATGAGTGAGTGATTAAATGTGTCTCACTGAGTGCATGGGTTAGTGACTAAAGTGTCTTAATTTGTGCATCATTATGTCTGTTGTTCTGTAAACTGCTGCATGTTTTGATCAGTAGCTATATGATTAACTATATGGGTTACTGATTGATTGTCCAAGTATTTGTATGGGAGACTGAGTGTGTGTGTGGCTGGCTGGGAGGTGTGTGACTCTGTGCAGATCAATGTGTACTTGTATCAATGATTGTATAACAAGGTAAGTATGTGTTAGTATATGTTTGAAAATGTAAGGTGCTCTATGTTTAACTGTATAGACAAGAAAATGGAAGTGTCATTGATTCTTTACAGGACTGACTAGGTGTGTGAGTAACTCCATGGATGAGTGGCAGACTGTGAGTGTCTGTATAGGTGTATGAGTGCATATGATAGTGTTGTAAAGATGAGTGATTGTATGTATGAATGATAGTATGGGTGAATGAGTGAAGGTGTGTGTAGACGTAGGAATCAGTGAGTGCGTATGTAGTAACTAGTATTGGTGTGTCAATGGTTTCAAAAATTATATTCTGTATTTAACACTGGGTGAAACAGAGGTTATATTAAAATGTGAGGAGATGCATTGTATTGTCACATGAATGATATCATCAGTGATGTGGTCATTGATGTCAAATGAGATGTCATCAGTGATGTCATCAGTGATGTCATTTGAGATGTCATCAGTGATGTCATCAGTGATGTCACTGACCATGTCATGAATGATGTAATATGTGACATCATCAGCAGTGGATTGCAGGTGCGCGATATATAGTTAGTGCAACTAACTATATATGGAATTTCAATGGTTTTGTGTGAGTAAAATAAGGTTTTTTAAATGCTAATTCCTAACTATATATGGTCTATAACCTATGGTTTTTTCAGTGAATTTTCAAGGTTTTGTAAATGCTAATTCCTAACTATATATGGTCTATAACCTATGGTTTTTTCAGTGAATATATATATATATATATCTTCACGGTCCAGGTCCACCACTGCACTCAGGAGGAACGGATGCAGCGCAACTTTGCTTTGGGTGAAGCGCACTGTCGCATTTATCCCCGTGGATGTTTACCTGTCTGTGGCGGTTGTGCAGTTGGGGACGCAAGGAGCTTCAACATTGTGGAAAGGCAGTGCGGGACATTGGGTGAAAGCTGCTGACAGATCCTGCCCTACACGCACACTTGCGGCAGTCCTGGCAAGAAACACAGCATGCTGGGACATGTAGTTTGTTTCACCCTTGTTACTCTGAAGCAGGTGACACTGATCTCCGCTTGTGGGTGGAGCCAACTAGAACTATTTGAGTTGGGGCAGAACTGTTGGGCGTTATTTCTCACCTGTTACACCTGGGGCGCTGAAGAGGCCACACTGCCGAAATGCATACGCCCACGCTCAACTGTCGAACAACAATAAAGAGACTCCGCTGTATTCCCCTATTGTGGCTTCAGACTTTCTTTGGTGAAGGTGTTCGTGGCATATTTTGCACGGTTAGCCAGCGACGTGCAACTGAAGTCCCTGCACTCAAGCTGACCTGGCCATCACTGGCGCTGTTCTGTTTCGGCGGAATTTCACTTAGTCCGAGGTATCGGAAGGACCAGGTCCACCACTGCACTCAGGAGGAACGGATGCGGCGCAACTTTGCTTTGGGTGAAGCGCACTGTCGCATTTATCCCCGTGGATGTTTACCTGTCTGTGGCGGTTGTGCAGTTGGGGACGCAAGGAGCTTCAACATTGTGGAAAGGCAGTGCGGGACATTGGGTGAAAGCTGCTGACAGATCCTGCCCTACACGCACACTTGCGGCAGTCCTGGCAAGAAACACAGCATGCTGGGACATGTAGTTTGTTTCACCCTCGTTACTCTGAAGCAGGTGACACTGATCTCCGCTTGTGGGTGGATCCAACTAGAACTATTTGAGTTGGGGCAGAACTGTTGGGCGTTATTTCTCACCTGTTACACCTGGGGCGCTGAAGAGGCCACACGGCCGAAATGCATACGCCCACGCTCAACTGTCGAACAACAATAAAGAGACTCCGCTGCATTCCCCTATTGTGGCTTCAGACTTTCTTTGGAGAAGGTGTTCGTGGCATATTTTGCACGGTTAGCCAGCGACGTGCAACTGAAGTCCCTGCACTCAAGCTGACCTGGCCATCACTGGCGCTGTTCTGTTTCGGCGGAATTTCACTTAGTCCGAGGTATCGGAAGGACCAGGTCCACCACTGCACTCAGGAGGAACGGATGCGGCGCAACTTTGCTTTGGTTGAAGCGCACTGTCGCATTTATCCCCGTGGATGTTTACCTGTCTGTGGCGGTTGTGCAGTTGGGGACGCAAGGAGCTTCAACATTGTGGAAAGGCAGTGCGGGACATTGGGTGAAAGCTGCTGACAGATCCTGCCCTACACGCACACTTGTGGCAGTCCTGGCAAGAAACACAGCATGCTGGGACATGTAGTTTGTTTCACCCTCGTTACTCTGAAGCAGGTGACACTGATCTCCGCTTGTGGGTGGAGCCAACTAGAACTATTTGAGTTGGGGCAGAACTGTTGGGCGTTATTTCTCACCTGTTACACCTGGGGCGCTGAAGAGGCCACACGGCCGAAATGCATACGCCCACGCTCAACTGTCGAACAACAATAAAGAGACTCCGCTGTATTCCCCTATTGTGGCTTCAGACTTTCTTTGGTGAAGGTGTTCGTGGCATATTTTGCACGGTTAGCCAGCGACGTGCAACTGAAGTCCCTGCACTCAAGCTGACCTGGCCATCACTGGCGCTGTTCAGTTTCGGCGGAATTTCACTTAGTCCGAGGTATCGGAAGGACCAGGTCCACCACTGCACTCAGGAGGAACGGATGCGGCGCAACTTTGCTTTGGGTGAAGCGCACTGTCGCATTTATCCCCGTGGATGTTTACCTGTCTGTGGCAGTTGTGCAGTTGGGGACGCAAGGAGCTTCAACATTGTGACTCCGCTGTATTCCCCTATTGTGGCTTCAGACTTTCTTTGGTGAAGGTGTTCGTGGCATATATATATATATATATATATATATATATATATATATATATATATATATATATATATATATATATATCTTCAAGGTATGTATATGTGGAGTTAATAATAGCAACCCTATACTTACCTATTTGCACTTACCTTCCCGATATTTTGGTCCTTGATATTTTTGACACGATTTTCTGTCCACATAAAATGTTTGTTTCCAATATTCTGTCAGTGATCCTGATGTGCATGATTCAGGAGGGTTAAGATATTAGAATTCATTGATGGACCACTCACAGTTTCAACAAGAAAATCACACCATCAAGCACGATACTCTCATCGTGCTGGGACATGAAAGGAGGAGAAGTCTCTAACTTGGACAATCAATTATTCTGGTTTTTCCCTATGGTTTAGGATTTCTTAAAGCAGCTGTTCCTGCTGACTAGGGAAGGGTTCTCATCTGGAAATTCGCATGTTCTTCAGCTCCTATACACTGTTCAAAAGAATGGCTCTCTGATCCCATTAAAAAAAGAGATATGGGCTTTTTTTCATTCAATCCATCCACATTGCATTCACCACATTTTAGTCCAGGACTTGACCTATGATCTTAGGAAGCTTTGTAAATACACCCTCCCCATGCCTATTTTAGAGGAATCTACTGAAGTGGGAGGTAGATAAAGAGAAGGAATGCACCCAAGTGTACTCTTTACTTTAGGTGGAAATGGGGGGGGGCGTGATGAGGACTCTAATTGTGACTGATTACCAGGTGTAAATTAAGGCAAAACGTTTGTGGGGTTTAGATCAGTGGTGGGTATACATGTAATGCACCAAAAATACAGTAAGCTAGCCCACAAACTCCATGTATCTTAAACAAGGACCATGCTCATAAAGAGTGATTGTTAATGGTTCTGCATACACAAAGAATCGCCATGCATTCTTCGTTGTGGAATGAAATTCTGTCTGCAGATAGACTGCAGATGTTGAGGTCTGTCGGTAGTAGGTTTTCCAACATTTTGATTTGGTGGTTAATCTGTATTCCTTATTTGTGTCACTTGCTAGGGGGTTATTTTTCTCTAGCTCCTAGCAATGGTTGGAACCACTAAGCAATATCAAGAATATCAAGCGTGAGCCTGCTTAATATGGATACGTGTTCTGGGATGGAAAGTAAAGCCCCTTCAGCCTCCCTGGTTTTCCAGGGTAGGTTGGCCAAGCAAAGTCTATCTACAAAGGGCGTAGACTTAAAGCTTGAGACCATGTACAGTATAACACAACTGATCATCAGACACAGAAGGACTCAATGTGCAGTCAGAGGAACAATTAGGACAAATGAAATGATTATGCAAATGCAGTCTGTAGGTGTACTCTCTGCAGTCATCTTACAAGATGTGAGTGAGTCCATGAGCGTCACAAAAAGTTCACTGTTATACTTCACGAGGAGTCCAGTCCTGATGGCCCAGTCCTTGGAGGGTTTTTTTATGGGTCCCATGTCACTTGTGCTTTTTTCCCTAGAAAAATAACCTGAAGTCCAGAAAATAAGTTTGGAAACTTTGGATTACCTTTTTCTCTATTTTCTTCTGGTTGTACTTCAAGATTTTCAGCATCTGGGTGCCTCAACCTGCATTTCTTCTTTCATTAAAGACCGAAAGTCGCTCAGGCGTCCCTAAACTTACTATACAGTCAACAAGACATTATTTACTCATCTAGAAAAATGTGCTGATTATAAACATAGCCTATTGAAGACTATAGATTATGGGGTCCATTACCAGTTGCACAGAGCAGTGTCCCCTGGGGGCAACTACAAGATGCCCAGTGTCACTGGGCTCTGGGCAGCTGTTGTGCCGCCCCGTCTCACTGCATATTTCAGCATGGGTGGGCTGGATGGGGGTGCTGAAGAAACAATCATCCTTTCCTCCAGTCACTGCATGCCAAACTCTACCCCGTGGGACAAAAAAAGCCCCATAACATTTACCACTTGCTCCACCCAACTGGGGAGTATTTGCAGCTTTGAGACTATTATATTCCCCGAAAGGGGGAAACATGCGAAATTGGACCCCATTATTATCGGGTGCACATGCTATTCCTCATTCCGGGAGAAATAGCTCGCAATCTCCGCTATCTCATCCGGAATTACCGCGCGGTATCGTTAATTTCAGCCCAATTATCTTCCTGTGGAGATACCCGGGAACTGGTAGTGGGGCTCCATGAGGAATACTTCCAACATGTATTTTTGGCGCAGAGATAAGAACGCCCAATGATACAAACTTGCAAATACTGCAAAAAATGTTGCGACAAATAAATAAATATTAGGAATCCATGGGCCTGCCACGGCTTCTTCTGTCTCACAGGGAGACACGAAGCTTGGGGGCTCAGGCCTGACTGGGCATGGAGTCTGCAAACATGCGTAGGGAGAGTGAAGGAAAGCTTTGCACAGAATGGAGAAGGGAAAAAATACTTTTATTTCTAGCACTAGACTCTCCGTCTCCGTGCTATCACAGTTGCATGCACCCTAAGCCTGGCTCTTTGGACACTGCATTTTGGTCTTTGAGGAATACCAGAGAGATCATGAACAGGCCATTTGATCTCTGGTTGAGGGAGCCCTGTGCAGAGTTTAGTAATATGGTGGATGGTATGAACCTGAATTCTGCTTTTAAGCTCCTAAGAGGCAGCTCAAAAACAACTAGAAGGATAAATCAATGGTCACCGCTCGAGAGTCCGCAGAGCCTAGTGACCATCGCAGGAGGCGCAGGGTCCCTGGCCACCAAGTGGCACTGTGCCAAGTGCGTCATTTTATTTTCTGTCAGTACAGATTTTAAAGTCAACAGCAACCACTGTCCCGGTGTTGTTTTTTTTGCAGCAAAGTGTGGTTAACTGCACAGCCAGGGATAGCGGAAGGTATTACACTTGACATGGGTCCTCTAGGTGGGTTATAGTTTGCTACACAAAGGCCTAACCTTCTGCACCACCGCCTTTCTCTGGCGAGCCCTGTATTTCTTCTGAACAGTCACATCCTGCCAAGCACTGCTCTGGGAAGGCTGATACTATTCGTGCGTTTCCTGCCAGCTCTAATGCAGCCTCCCCGCAGCCCTGCCCGCCTGCAGTACTCACGGCAGCTTGTGAACACGGCCAATAGGAAGGCAGCCTTCATCTTGAGACAGTCTGGCAGGCCCGGGATGGACGGCGACAGCAGCAAGTTCGCTGGTCACTGGTGAAGACAGCCTGTGCTGTACGATGAGGCTGCCCGGGTTTAAATAGTCTGCGGCTGCGTCATCTAAAAACGTTATCAGAGATCCTGATCAAATAGCCACCGAGCAGGAACATTCAGGCGTCGGACGGTGTACAAAGGGTACCTCTGTATGACCAGGAAGCAAAAGACCCGGATGTTGCTCGCCCCTTCGACCAGGACAAAGTTCGTGCCCTGTTCCAGGATGGATTTGTTGGCACTGATGGGGGACATATAGCCGCCGCCAGTGCCCAGTTGCTGAGGTGACAGGTGGGTCAGATGATCATTTTTTTTTGTTTTGTTAAGGGGAGTTGATACTTCACATACTTGGAGGCATGGGCAGGGATTTCCCCAGTGCCAATTTCCTTCGTTTGCACTGACAGGTGGGACAACACCCACTGCTAATCCGTTCAAAGACATTCCTATCACGATTTATTACGTTTCAAAGGCGTCTGATGCGCCATTTAATCAACTTTCCCTACCGTAAATCTGTGCGTGCTCAGAAGCAGTGTTTCTATTAGAATTAGCACTTTTTTTACTCCCCTCACATCTCCCTGAGAGTCCCACCAGTACCAAAGGCGCCTTTGACATCCCACTCGAGTTCTATCTCGGAGCAACATCGCCTGGTAATACTCCACTTACTCATGGCAAATGCTCTCATATACACCAAATTTATATTTCATGGGAGCCAGGTATAATCAGTGGACCATGTTAGCTGGTTCCGTAACGTTTAACCATCTTTCAAAGGGTACCCGCAACTTGTGAGACCTGCCTGCATCCTCAGCTTCCTTCAGATCATACACACTTTCAACCGCTCTAAAACAGCCATCCATGGAGGGTCCACTTGTGACCACTTCCTACAGATTTCCTTACTAGACAGCAACTTCATGTGGCATTAACCACATTCCCCTCCATTTTGTTACATTCAGTGCAAAAAAAAGCAAGATGGGGCTCACTTGGATGTCAAAAGTTAGTACCGTTGACAGTACCTTACCCACATCTTGCCAGAAGGGCCACAAAGCTGGGCAGTCCAAAACATATGAATATCATTAGCATCACATGGACTGCACCTCTTACACCTGCTTGACTAATTTTTCTTTTTTTTCTTCAGAATTTTCTTTATTGTATAAAGCAAATAACAGAGGGGAAAGAGGACACCCCTGTCTAGTGCCTCAGGCTATTGAGAAGGGAGATGATTGCAGGTTAGCATAGTGCAGTTTGGACTGTGGTTGACTATACAGAGCTTATATCTATTTGCTATATCTTCCATCCAGTTGCCCACAGGTAGCCCCAAACCACACGGTCAAATGCCTTTTCGGCATCCAGCAAGACCATCCCAATATGCCTTGCCGATTTCCTGGCTAGATCAAAAGCCACAACTGTGGTGTTGACATGAGCCGTAGTATCCCTACCCTGAATGAAGCCATGTTGCTGACCAGATACTAATCCTGGCATCATAGTGGCCAAGATTTTAGCAAACATTTGGCATCTGTATTTATAAGAGAAATTGGCCGATAGGAACTACATTCCTCAGGTGGCTTGTCCTTTTTCAAAAAAACAACACAATATTTGTCATGTTCCATAATTCAGGAACCGCCCCATTAGACCCTATATCCTGTATAACCTCTATAAACGGTGGAAGTATAATACTCTTAAAAGTCTTGTAAAACTCCGCTGGTATTGAGTCCACCCCAGCTGACTTGCCTGAAGGTAGGATGGACAAAGCTTCACTAATTTCATCATGAGAGATTTCTAAATCAAGTGAGGAAGAGTCTTCTTCCCCCAAGCGAGGGAGATCGCTCTTATTTAGATAGTTCTGGAATTCTTCCTCATCTAATGGCTGTGAATGTGTATAAAGTTTCTGATAAAACAGGGAGAATTGTTCAAATTATTGACTGTGGGTGTGTGTGAAATATGCTGTTCTCTCCTTTAATAGCCTTTATTTGTTTTTACCTCTGTTGTCTGCTAGCTTATGAACCAGTACCTGTCCAATTATTTCGCCTTATTCATATTGAAGGGCTTAGTGTCCTACTCAGGAAAAAACATTGATCTATTAATAAGATATAAAGCAGTTCTTGATTTTGAGCCGCTCGTCCAATTGCATCAGCATGGAGAAGTTCTATTGTTGAAAGTGCTTGGCAAGCAGCTCTGGCCATGCGTTCCCTGTCTTTGTTCTGCTGGAACAAATACTGCTGTGTAATCCCCCTTATATACGCCTTCATTGTCAATCAAACCAAAAAATCAAAAAAAAAATCTTTATTTAGATATAAAACAAATATCTTTAAAAGAGAGTTTCCAGTTCATAGTATTTACAAATACTAAAACAATGCAAACACAGCGAGAATCTAAATGGTCATCTCCTCGGTCTCCTAGTTACAAGTATTATTAAAACTGCTCCACTAAGCTATGGTTTCATACATAAACAAACCGTGATCACAAGGAGCTGTTTAAGCTATTCTTGGCGCTAATTGCCTACTGGTTTGAGACTTTTAAAAGCGTTATTTAATTTAAAAAAGGTAAGGGAAAAGCTGTAGCAGGCCAATTTTGTTTAAAATAGCGATATGCATGCTGGATCAGGTTTGTCAGTCTTATGTTTAGATCTGTGTTATCTGGGCTCAATGCCGCAATAATGGCTTGCCTGCAGGTCCGAACCCCCAGTCGATTCCATTCCCCCCTCAGCTTAAGCCTACGATGGAGGTCGAAGGCGGGGCAAATGCAAACCACATGCAGTAGCGTTTCTGCTGCTTCGCCGCATCCTCTGCAAGTTGTATCCTCCTCCGTGCGACGCCAGGGGGGTACATTTTGCAAAAATCGCCAGTCACCCATTCTAATAGTTATAAAACTACGTTTTAGATACAGTGAGTAAGTACTGGAGAGGTAAGAGGCAGGGATTAGCCGATTATAGGAATTAATAACTGCCCATGAATGACTTCGTTTTGAAAACAGTGCTTTGTCACTAATGAGTGATTGCGTTCTTACACATTTTTTAATTGCGAGCTTAAATGCTGGCTGGCTGGGGTTGAGGGCCCAGAGGCCATCTGCTGACATTTGTTGGATATAATCCTTAAAGAGATGGCCGAATGTTCCTGCTGGGTTTTTCTCAGTTATTTCTTGCCAGACTAGGGACTCTAGTGTGCCTGGGTTGGATTGTCTTAGTTTGTGGCACATATTAAGAAATACCCCAATGCTGGAAACATCATAATTCAGTAACCCCATCTCTAATCTAATCTGTGGAGGGGATGCAGAATGTGGCAACTGAAGAACCCTTTTATAGATTTTAATCGTGTGCTGATTTAAAACAGTGTTCAGTTTGCCCTTGAATACCTCTATACCATACGACAGGGTGGGGCCAATTTTCCCTTTCAGCACTTCCAGAAGGGGTGACAAAGTGGGACCTGACAAGTTTTTCGAAAGCTTGGTCAATGACACCGCAAGCATCGTTGCTTTAACCGCGATCTCATCACGCTGCTTTGTGAGGTTGCTCCTGGAGTCTAGGTGGACCCCCAAATATTTATATGGCTTGCCTGTGGCGAGGGCGTTGTTATTAAATGACCAACCGCCACCGGCATATCGCTTCTTTCCAAACGGAACAACCTGGGTTTTCTTCATGTTGACTTCTAGTTGATTCTTAATCGTATATTGCAGCAGTGTGTCAAGAAGCCTTTGCAACCCCACCCTTGTGCGGCTAAACAGCACCAGATCATCGGCATATAGGAAATTGCTTAATGCCGTACCTCCTACCTTTGGCGGATGGCTATTAACCTCATCCAGGGTGCTAGATAAGTCAGCTATGAACAAGTTGAAGACGAGGGGGGCCAGCACGCATCCCTGCTTAACGCCTCTCGTTGTTGAAATTCTTTGCGAGAGATGCGTGCCGGACCCTAACTTCACTCGAACCCAGGTTCGTGAGTGCAGTTGAATAATTGCATTCAATAATTTGTCTGGGATTCCCCACCTCCTCAGCTTTTCCCATAGGCCTCCCTGGGGACCCTATCGAAGGCGGCTTTGAAGTCGACCAAGCAGCAGAACACAAACCTAGATGTAGAAAGGGCTTTGTTGACAATTGATGACACCACTAGTAGGTTGGTCATGGTCCCCGAGTTGGCAGTGAACCCGGTTTGGTTCATTGGCACCCGGTTGTAATCGTCTGCCCAATACCTCAGATCTTCCAAGAGGAGCCCTGCATAGTGTTTGGCCTCGATGTCCAACAGGGCTATGAGTCTGTAGTTATTGGGGACAGCACGCACACTTGATTTATAAATAGGGTGAATTATTGCACCCCGCCACGAGTCTGGGATTGTTGCAGTTCTTAATGCATAGTTAAAAAGATTTGTTAACAATCCAGACCAAAAGATTATGTTCGATTTAAACAGGTTTTGTGGGAGGCCGTTGGGCCCGGGAGCTCCGTCTTGTCTAGCCTTTGTCACTGCAATGATGACCCTGTCTTCCGGCACCTGGTAAGCCTAGTTGGTCAGGTGGGTTGGCTCAGTGGAGGTACACCCTTTAATGTCAAGACCGGTGCCCGTTTCTCCTTGCAATCTATGCCCTGCAGAATCGGGGTGAACTTGTGTCTTGAAATGGTCCATGAGGTAGTTAACCAATTCTGCTTGCTGTTCCAAAGCTTAAAGAACTCGAGTTTGAGTGATTAATTAGAGCCCAGAATTTCCTTGAGTTTTTCCTCTTGCTCTCCGACATCAGTTTGCACCAGAATTGATTTTCGTGTGTCCACTTATCCTTGGTAATTGCCAGCCTGAAAGCCTTTTGGGATCTGTGATATGTGTTTAAGATTTCACTGTTCCCGGGGAATTTAACGAGCAGCCGTAGAGCGTTGTTTCTTGCCTTTTTAAGCGATTTTGTGGGACTGGGCTCGGCTATGAATCTGCGTTTTAGCTGGAAAACTGCTGGTCAGATGGGAGCAGAGCATCGTCCATATAGCGGCCGGTGAGAGATCCAGATTGTTACCGCCTTTTATAAAATCCGTGCACACTTGTAAAATTTTAGGGCCGATATCGTCGCTCCATTTCAGGCGCTTCAGATTTTCGGTGTATGTTCCCTGACAAGTTAAAGGTGCTGATTTATGAGTCACTGGCCTTGTGTTGAAGGAGATAACTTGGGGCCTGTGGTCACTTTCAGTACGTGGAAGGATACTGAAGGTATCTAGATGGTAAAGCAGGTCAGCGTTGCAGATGGTATAATCCAGATGGAAATATTTGCTGCCATTTGACCAGGACCAGTTTGGCGGAGTGTCGCCTGCAGACCTACCATTCATTACCAGGAAGCCCGCACTGTAGAGACTTGACACACAGAGTTCTCTTAGTTGGCTGTGGGCTAGATTAAGCGGTCTGGTTTGAGTTACGGCCTCAGTGATGTTGAACAAAAGGGGCTCATCAGTATCCGCTGTTTTTCTCTGGAAAAGATTGGTGTTAAAGTCCCCCGTAGCGATGCAATCTGAGTTTGGGTGCTCAGCGGATATATTGCTCATGATTTCTAATAGGCGGGACAGATGGACTTTTTTGGTGCGAGAGTTTGGGTTAATGTACACATTTAAAAAGAATAGGGAACGCAGACTTCGCCACCGATTAATTTTAACCCCTAATATCCAATCTTCTTTGATAGGTAGTTGTTTAATTGTACCTTTTAGATTGGTGGATATGTAAGTTGACAGGCCGTCTTTTGCATGTCCATGGGGGCTATCCCTAAGAGCTGGGTTCCAAAATTCAATAAACCCAATAATAGGGTGGCCGTCAGTTGCCCAAGTTTCCTGCAGAGCTATTGCTATGTGTTCACGTAGAAAGGAGAAAGTTTCTTGGTTCTCGATTTTTGGGTGAAGCCCGCTGATATTCCAGGAGCAAATTAAAAATGTGGCATGCCCCTGATGTTCGTCTATAGTGGGAAAAGCTGCAAACCGAGTTGGCGCGCCCAAAGGTTTGTTTGTCGTGAGCGGGAGCCCTGCTACTGGAATTCATTCTGTACATTTAGATGACAGAATCGCTGGGAGCCACCCCAAGCCTTGACTAAGGTTGGCATCAGGAACCTCTGTTTGTGGAGTTTTGCAGTGATCTAATGGCCCTGATGCATTTTTTAAGATCGAATATGGTCTGACATTTGCAGCAAGTCTAGTACTCACGGCTGGCTGGAGCAGTGGCGAATGAGGGAGCAGGGAAATAGGGTTACCGGGGTTGGAGTATGGATAGACTCTGATACCCCAGTTTCGCAAGATGGTCTTGTGAGCCAAGAAAGCTTCCACCCATCTGGCCAACTTAAATGACACCAAGGTTACCTCAGACGGTTGTGTGCCTCTGGGTGGAAGGAACTCTATAGATTCAATGTCCTCCGAGGCCAGCCTTGAAGCCCCGGGATGCCTACCACTAATTTTAATATATTTGATCTATTTAGGATATCTTGGCGGCCCTTTGATTTGTATTCCGGGACCAGTAGGAGCTTGTGATGTAGTGTGTCGTCTTTTATTGCATGCTCAGACTTATTTGTTTCATTGGGCAACCCGTTTTGCTGTTAGCGCTCTGTTGGACTCGCGCTCACCTGCTGCCCTTGTTGGAGAAGCTCGCCGCACCCGCTCCGCGGGTGCCGCTTCGTCTCGGGACTTGTGCCGACTCTGCCTGTTGTCGTGGGGGCACTTTGGATTGGACTGTGGGACCAGCAAGGCTACAGGGCTTCGAGCGTGCAGGGACTACCTGACCCAGGTGTCCCTGCGAGACCGAGCCCACCTTCCGGTCCGCTCTCCCTGTAGCTCCGCCCCCCGCCCATCGGCGGGCTGTTAAAATCACCTGGAGCAGCCCCTGACCCTTGGGACACCCGTTTTGCTGTTAGCGCTCTGTTGGACTCGCGCTCACCTGCTGCCCTTGTTGGAGAAGCTCGCCGCACCCGCTCCGCGCGTGCCGCTTCGCGGGTGCCGCTTCGTCTCGAGACTTGTGCCGACTCTGCCTGTTGTCGTGGGGGCACTTTGGATTGGACTGTGGGACCAGCAAGGCTACAGGGCTGCGAGCGTGCAGGGACTACCTGACCCAGGTGTCTCTGCGAGACCGAGCCCACCTTCCGGTCCGCTCTCCCTGTAGCTCCGCCCCCCGCCCTTTACCAACTACTACAAACAGTGCTTGTTCTCCTGCAGCGCGGGACGCAGCCCGGGGCAAAGACCGGGCTAAGAGCGGGCCGTTTGAGGCCGTTCGAGGTCTGAGAGGTCTGGGCTGGGCCATATCCCTTGGGTTTTTATATTAACTTTGTTTTTACTTGCGTTAATTCCTTTGTGCCCTTGTTCTCTGTTGTTTTTATGATGTGTTCACGGGGCAGTCGTAGCAAAACTGCCAAGGGCCTTAAAAAACCCAGTGGGACCCTGGATGACTTCCTCACGAAGACCAATTTGGCCATCGATGCGGAAATCAATAAAATGCAGCACAGGGTTTCCCTAGAACTAGACGCTGCGCGTAAATTGTCTTTAGATATTGCTTTTTCCAAGAAATCATCCCTAGGAAAGCTGGCCTTAGCACTAACCCCCGAGCGTATATCTGGTCCTTGTCCCCTGCTTGCAGTGGCTGATATACACCACCCGCCACCCACACTTCCTCCCGAGCAAGTAAGGAATCTATTCTAACATCTATGGAGGAGCCTGCACCACCTACTTATGTGGCTGGGATAAGCTCTCCAGTAAAAATTGTCATGCCCAAGATTGCTGTTAATGCTAGAAAGGTTGACCCACAGCGGAAGAAAAGTCTGGCTAGGTCTATTTTTGCTCGCAGAAAGGCTAAAATTGCGAGATCCCAGTTTTTTAATAGTCGACGACCATTGGGAACACTTGGGTTTGGGGAAGTAAAAGATAAAACCACCACAGCTTTACTAGGCAGTGACATCAGCCTTGTTCCAAGTGGTGTTGAGTTTGATCCCCCAGTGGTAATTTTCCAAGATAAGAATAAGGAAGGGTCCAATGAGGGTAGATTGAGTGTGGGCGAGGGACATAGGAGGGGGGACGAGGAATTCTTACACACTGTTTGGGACACACTTAAAAAGCTACTTACCCCCCTGGAACTTAGACTTTCCAGAATGGAAAACCATTTGCTAGAAATGGATAGGACTATAGTTACATTGGCTAGCTTTAGTCTTAAGCAAATGGAAGCTAGGCTCTCACAGGGTGAGGGTTCAATTTCCCAGCCATTAGAGTCAGATCCCCCGGCCCCCCTACCTCCAAGACCTAAACCTGTACCAAAACCTCGTACAATAGTTGGGGATAGCGCTATTACTACTTCTAATCCTAGCGTCTGTCTCCCGTCCCAGGATCCATTACCACCCAAACCCAGACAACAAGCTTGCCCTGCCAAAAATACAACACCATCTAATGCTAGGGCTCAAACTAGTTCACAACGAAATGTAGCATGTTCTAAACCCAGGCCTCAATCTTTTGTACAACAGCCTAACCAATTGTCTAACAAGAATTTGCCATCCTTAGAATCTAGTCGACCGAATTTTCGTGGTGGTTACATCGATCTACCACCAGAGGCCAGTCCATATGTCATCGTATTAGCTGGTGTACCTACTCTTGACCCACAAACAAAAGAGAACCTTTGGTCTCTTAAAAATAAGGTCACTTATTGGCTAAACAAGAATAGACAGCTACCTAGTCACCAAAGAAGTCAGGTTTTAATGGTGCGAAGAGTACCATGGGTTGGACCCACCCATAAATCCATTACTGGTGACTGTATAGTGGTGTCATTTGCTGACCCCCATACAGCACAGCATCTTTGTTTATGGGCCCCTTGTGAAGACGACCATTCAGTCGTTGTTAGACCTCTCACTTTTTTCTATCCTCCTCGACGGCAGCCTGGAATGGGAGGGTCTTGGACGACAATCCAAAAGCCCATGCACAGAGGATTTGGGAATGGTGGGCTTATCCAGAGAACCAGGTGGCAAGGTGTTCCTACATCAAATATGTTTGGCTGCTTGGATGAGGTCGACTGACTTGGGGGGGGTGGATGCTTTAAAACATCCAGTAGATCTCATTCCGCCCCCCCAGGCACTACCCAGTATGGCTTGTTCCATGTCGCCTTCAGGCCCACGATTAACACTGGACATTGTTTATAATTCAATTCCGGCTGAGTTAAGAGTTCTGGGACAATCTGAGACTCCTGGCCCTAGTAATTCAGTTAATGAAATTAAAATGGCCTCTTGGAACATAGCAGGTTTAAGGGGTCGCCTGGATAACGATGATTGGGTTGATTACATTACTACACATGATATCATCGCTTTCCAGGAAACCTGGTCAGTTGATCCCCTATATAGAGTAGGCTTTCTAAATTTTTATAAACCTGCATTACAGGGCCCCAGGGGTAGGGCTTCGGGTGGTTTAACCATATGGATAAAAAACTCACTTGGTTTCAGCGTTAGGGAAATCCTGGTGAAGAACCCTGATCTCCTTTGTTTGTCCTTAAGCAAGGAGAATTGTAAGGATATTGTTCTAATTAATATTTATGCCTGAGGCTGTCAGGGTGGTCAAAAACAACCTATCCTTAATGACTTGGAAGACCTCCTAAATGAGCACAAAAGTGACCAGCTCGTTTTAGTGGCCGGTGACCTGAACTGCTCATTCGAACCCATCCTGAACTTTGTTGAGGACGTAGGGATGGATGATGATATTGTCTGGAATATTCCCCCGCTAGCAATAACTAAGGGAGTCAGGGGTACGGAGGCTGCTCTCCACTGGCTTGGACTCTGCCTAGAATGGGGGTTCCGGGCGGTGAACGGCCGTAGCCTATCTGACAAGGCGGGCAAATCAACATTTAATAATGGGTCTAGTGCGAGTCGCATCGACTACATATTGGTCAACATTGACTCCTGGGATACCGTAGTGGATATGTCAATAGAAACAAGGCCAGAGAGCGACCACAACCCACTTTCACTTGTACTTAAGGTCCCGGGTCTAGGGCTCCCCCTGGCAGAAACAGCCTGTATCACATCAGACCTAGTCTTGAGTGACAACAGAAGACGGGTCAAATGGTCGAGGGTCATAGCTGATCAGGAGCTTGTCTGTCAAATAGAAGAACTGGTCCTAGATACTAGAGATAAGATGAGTGCATTACCACCTAATGACAAAGCAAAGCCCATTATTGTTGATCTCCACGAGGCATGTTTTGTGGCCATTAGGGAACTGCTCACTAGGCCATGTAGAAAACAGAAAGTGAAGCAACCCAAAGGTTGGTATAACAAAAATTGTAGAGAAGCACACAGCATTTTAATTGCTGCTGTTAAATCTAGAAACACTCCAGACATTAGGATAGCGAGACAGGCCTACAAACATATCATCTGGGAAGCTAAAAGGGAATGGGATGATTCGTACTGGCTTGAACTCCTTAAAGCCTGTGAGTCGTCCAACCAAATTAAGTTTTGGGAGTTAGTCAGATGGGGCAGGGGCTCCAATTCACTTTCACCTGAAAATCATGTTTCCGCTGCTAATTGGGTGAAATTTTTTTCCTCTCAATTTCAAGATCCTAATATTGTCCAGCTGGCAGGTGAGTCCGTAGTAGGGACCATACCAGTAATTTATGGGGATAGGCTTACCTTTTGTACTTCGGATACTGAACATGCCTTAGGCTTAATCCAGTCTGGGAAAGCCCCAGGTATAGATGCAGTACCAGCAGACCTTCTTAAACTGAATTTAGAACTGTGGGTCCCTTACATAACAACTTTAGCAAATTCTATTGCAGCAGGGGCAAGGGTACCACAATCCTGGAAAGGGGCTGAAATACTTCCAGTCTATAAGAAAGGGGATCGATCTTTACCGAAAAACTATCGCCCCATTAGCCTGATTGATACCATACAGAAAGTGGTATCAAGAATGGCCCTAGCTAGGATACAGGGGTGGATTGAGCAGAACAATATACTCTCCCCCATGCAAGCAGGGTTCAGATCAGGCACCAGCACCCTAGATCAGGTGTTTCGCCTAACCATGCTGTATTGGAAGGTGGTCTTTTTGGGTGGCGGTGTCATCTATGCCGCCTTTGTCGATCTTAGGTCGGCATTCGACTTGGTTCCCAGGGCTAAACTTTGGGATGCCCTTAGACTCATGGGCCTTCCGCCTGAACTATTAGAGCTGGTTAGGCGCTTACATGAGGATAACTTTGCCCGTGTAAGATGGGGGAAGCAGGGCCAGGTGACCGCTAGCTTCCCTGTCGAACGGGGGGTTCGGCAGGGTTGCGTGCTGGCCCCCACCCTGTTTCTCCTGTTTATTAATCGGGTGGTTGCTTTCTTTAGCGAAACACAAACAGACGCTCCCACCCTGGGGGGATCAAAGTACCCTATGTTAATATTCGCCGATGATACCCTGCTCCTCTCCAAGACTCGGAGTGGCTTACAAGCAGCTCTAAATAGATTTGCAGAATTTTGCACAGAAAATGACCTTCAGATTAATGCTGAAAAAACTAAATTTATGGTTTTTAACAAAAATAAACAAATTAAAAGTTCATTTTTATTAGGAGGTGTCCCAATCGAACAGGTCAAAGTCATGACCTATTTGGGTGTGACCCTTGACCATCAACTTACTTGGAACCCCCAGTTGGAGGTTTTAATTCTTAAATTTGTTCGCCTCACAGGATGCTTGCTGAAGGAACAGAAAAAAACCTTGACCAAACGCATCACACCAGCGTTAAAAATCTATGAGGCCAAGGTTAATGCAGCTACCCTGTATGGTGCGGACATATGGGGCTACAAAGGCTTGTCAGCACTAACCACAGCACAGAACAGGTTATTTCGGAACTTAGTGGGGCTACCTCAATCGACACCCATAAAACCATTACTTTTGGACTTAGGCTGCAGACCTCTGGATGAGATGGCACAGTATCGTCTTGTTGCTTTTTGGCGACGCCTCTGGACGACCCAAGAGCTTAGTCTTTTCGCTCACGAACTGGGCGAGATTAGATCATTGTGGGGTGCCCAGAAAATTCCTTGGTTGCGGGAGGTCAAACAAATGTTGTACTCTATGGGCCTCCCCGAATTATGGCTACATCCTGAATGTTCTGGGTTCCCTTCTAAAGCGGAATTTAAAGAGCTATTTTGGGCTGCAAAGAAATCTGCACTGGTCTCCCTCTCATCAGAAAATAGCCTAACAGGACTGTTTTTAACACACAAGATAATACCGTCCCTTGAGCCCTATTGGGATTTGATATGCAAAACCCTTGACCGTAAGCTGTATCATCAGTTTCGGGTGGGCACTTTGCCGATCAATTCCTTTACTGCAAAGTGGGCAAAGAACTCAAGCATTAAATGCCCTTATTGTCCTGACCAGGTTGAAAGTATTGGTCATCTGTTTTTTGCTTGCCCAGCATATCGATTGCCCCGACTAAAATGGTTGAGACCAATTTGTAAAACCTTAAATTGTGATGGGAATTGTACAGCCCTGTTGAAATTACGTGACATGCGTACTGAAAAATCTGTGATCTGTGTTGCTAAATTTTTGGGGTGGATGTGGCTGATTCGCGCAAAGAACCTGTAACCCCCTTTTGATTAACTTGTCTTTTAATGTTTGTATATTGCCTGATGGCAATTTTTTTTATACCTGGGGTTCCACTGTAAAATGTAAAAATGTTGATATATTGAAAATGTTTTTATTTTGTGGTCTTTTATGAATTTTATTCGAAATAAAGACTAAATGAACTGAACTGCCCTGCGTCTATTTCGTGCTTCCGGTCGAACTGCCGAAAGGGGGTCTTCAGCGATTGTTATGTGAGACTGGGCAGATTCACATGATTATTGTAAATTGTTTTTTAATATGTCATTCTAGATGTAACGTTATCCACTCCAGGCGGTGTTGGGCCCAGCGCTGGGTTAGTTTTTCCTTGTCCCGTCATCGGCCTCATTGGCTTAGGCTTGTTGGTATCGTTGATTTTCAGCCTTAAGATTTCTTTAACTATGCTGGGCACATCTGTTACTGTTTCCATGGTTGGTTCACTTGAGTCAGGGACATTCGTCGCGCCCAGTTGGATGTCGGGCCCTGTTGTTTCTTCTTCTGGATTCGTCATGTCATGACCCAGATTCAGACCAGTGCTGCATATTTTTCTTGGTGAACAGGAGAAATTGTTCAGGTAAGTGTTGGACATCCAGGTGTAGATGTGGTGCAGGCAGTGTTTGAGCTGTTGCGTTGCAGGAGTAAAGGAGAACCTTCAAGTAAAGTTGTGGATCATCAACAAATTGGTGAATTCTGATGCTGTTATGTATCAATAGAATGCCAAGTGACTCCATGTAGAGGCTAAAAAGGATAGAAGACCACATAGAAACCTAGGTAACTTTGCAGGTGATTGGAATTTGCTGTGACCAGGAGGTGTCCATATGAACAAACTGGTTTTGGTTGGGTATGTAGGAGGAGAAGCAGTAAAGGATGTTCCAGTGACTCCCATTTGAGACTTGAGGATGAGGATGAGAATAGGGAGGTCACTAGTGTTGAAGGCAGCTGAGGGCTCTAGTAGTTTTAGGATGTAGTTATCATCTGTATCTGTGGTCAGCAGGACATCATCAGTGCATGCAGACAGATCCAAATCATCTTGTGGCATATGAAAGGCCACCTGAAAACCTTCATCTTGAGGTTATCTCTGGTGTAATTGTATAAGCTGTTGGCTTTGGCAGATGGGGTGATAGGTAAAGAACTAATGCATACCAGATCATACAGCTTGTCTGTGAGGAATTCAGGCGTGGGTGATATTTGCCATGGTACCATGGTGGACTATAAACTGCTAGTCTTTACATCGCATGTATGTACAATGAGGGACATTTTTCTTCACTTTACAATGCATTACAATGCAGGTAAGTCTATTTACTTATTATCTGTTTGAGGAAATAAGGTAAATTAAGAATGTAAGTAATTTTACAGGGGTGTGAGCAAAATATAAAATGTCCTTTCTATTGAGATAGAAAGTTATATATAATTCTGTTAATGGCACGGAGGCGAGGATAATGCATCACCTTTTTTCATTTTACTGAATAAAATTATTTTCCTCAATTTTCACGTTCATTACCTGTATTGAAGCTCCCCTTCCCAGAAAACACTGGGTAAGAATAAGAAACAAAGTGTTAATAAGCCCACCATTCACAAAATCCATTTCAGTGTAACTGGGTATGACATCCCTTCTGTTTCTTCTTTCCTCACATGAGGACCTCAACCTGTTTTCCTCCTCTCCATCATTCTTCTGATCTGTGTCTAGGTAATTAACATTACATATCCGTTATCCAGTTATTTAAATATTGGCAAATATTTGGCATTACTTGGTAGCAACATATTGATCTTGCATGGCCCACCTTACCCACCTGGCTATGAATGCAGGCTTTACAGGTTCCAAAGGTTTCTTGAATAAGATAAGCAATTGTCTCTCCAATGGTGGTCTTACCTCTGCCGTCATGTTCTCATATGCTTTAGGACATTTGACCACACATTACGTTTATCTTGAAAAGCTGGGTATGACTCTGATCTCAAGTTTGTTTTCATTCTCTTGGCAATTGTAAGGATTACAATATGACCGGAAATATTTTATGCCCTTACATCAGATACTCTCTTGCCAGATATCATACATAGCATAGCAGCATTGCCAGTTTCTTCCATCATTTCTTATCTGGAGAGAAATTTGTTCTTTTGCCAAGAGATAAATATATTCAGAACCTCACTCCTCACCCACCTTCTGCAATACCTGGGTTCAGGAATATCAGATAGTCGAATTTCCTTTATCAGTTTGCATACCCAAAGATGTTCACATAGTGCTAGAACATTTTCCAAGGCATGTTCTGCTGAGATAGTGGATTTGAAGGTATTTATTTTTCGGTAAACCAGATCTGTTTTGGCTCAGTCTGAGAGAAAGTTTAGTATGTGGGCAATCACTGCGCCCCATCAGTTCTAAATGTCTCTCCAACTGCAATGAGACCATCTTCCCCATGCTGATCTGTAGCTCTTGATCATGCCCTCTGCCCATACCCGTTTGATGAAATCTGAACTGAGGTCCGTAAGTTCGTTGTTCATCCATCTTCTCCTGAAATCTTCTAGGCCATCAGTTTGAGATGTCCCCATGGTTCCATGGAGTGGGATTGACAGCAGCATTTCTCTAAGATGTTCAGAATGACAGGCTGGGCTATGGGGAATTCCCATGATTGTTCCATTAGCATCAAGAACCATGTGTGTGACTTGTAAATGGGAGGCACTAGAATGTGATTAACTCTCTGATGTCAGGTTTGTGTGACCACCCAGGCAATCATGGCAGGGGTGAGACATATTTCCGACTGTGTGACAAATTCTGTACAAATGCACCTACTGCAGTTGCTCCCGGGTCTGGTCTCCACCTTAAGTACTCTAGAAACTGATTGTTCAAACTGGAGTTGAACATGTCCATCTTGCATGATAACCATCTGTTCATCAAAGCTTCGAAGGTCCTTCAATTCAGTTTTCAATCACTGGAGTCTATGCCATACCAGGAGTTACAGCCTGCTACTACATCCGGAAACCCAGAAGATATTCCACCATTACCGAAATCTATCTTTCTAGACAAAAGTGCCAGAAGTCTTTCATCATTTCTGTGAGATTCTGTGATCTTGTGCTTCCCAAGCAGTTCATGAATCCCACTGTAGACACATTGCCATCTTCAGGGGCATGCGATTCTGTTTTTTGTCATGGGTCTGATTACAAAATGAACTACCAGGAGTTCCAAACAATTTATGTGAAGCTTCAGTTCTTCCCCTGACCACCTTCCCCCGATTTAAATCTCTCCACATTCGGGTCTTCAGCCCCATGGCTGCCATCTGATTCTATAACCAAATTTGGAGACAATACGAAGATCGCTCTCCCATTCCAGGCCTCTATGTGGTCCAGCTAACACTGAATCTTAGTTCTGGGTTCCTAATATGAGGGCACTAGTTGTGAATGAGGCATCCCTCTTGTGAGTGCTGCTTTGAGTTTCTGGAGGGCCCATGTAATGTAGGCGGTCCCTGAAAGATTGCTTGTAGTGATGATGACAGAAGACCCACAATCGTGGGCCAGTAGCCTGAGAGAGATCTAATCCCTTCTCATGACCGACCTTTGTTTTTTCTTGATTTTCAACATATTCTTCTCTGGAAGAATAAAATTGTCTATTTCCTGAATCTATACCTAAGCACAGAAATGGTCTGACTCTGCACTAGATCCGACTTGCATTGATTAATCCCAAAGCTCAGGCCCAGTAGTAAGACAAATGTGGTGGCCAGATTGGATCACAATCTTTAGGGACATTGGTCCACCAATAGGAAGTCATCTATGTAGATTATCCATCTCAATCCCCTCGTTCGCAGGTATTCTTTGACAGGACGTAGTAGCTACGTAAATCGCTACAAAGCAGATGAATGGTGGCGCTGGAAATTCATAGACTTGTTCTCCTCAAAGGAACTATGAAGCTAGGGGAAACTCTTGTGAGGAGCAAAAATGGGAACTATTTGTTATGCATCCTTGACATCGAGCCTGACCATCCAGTCCCCGGGAAGGAGGATATCTCATGGGATGTAAAAATTATGCATCTCGAAATGGCTATAAATGAGCCATTTGTTGTGTTCTTTCAGATTTATCACTGGCCTGAACCCCTTGTCATTTTCATGCACTGCAAATAGATTGCTGAGAAATCCTCTGATTTACAAACCTATAAATTGCACTTTTGTGCTCCAGGTCCTTCATTTTGTTTTCTATGAGTTCCAAGTCTTGAGAAGAAAATTAGTTAGGTGATTTGCATAAAAATGGTAGGGGGAAGTTTGAAAGGGATGTTTGAGAGTTCATAATAGTCAGAAATGTTTGGGATGGGTCAGAAAGAAAAGGCATAGGATAAAGGTTGAAGGGAATTGATTTTTTTAATTTGAATGTTTACATTTATTTATTTTCAAACAAATTACTGAAATGAACATATATACGATATTGAGACTTACCAGCACACTAAATATGTACTGCTTTTCTAAAAAAAATGAATCTGTTGATTAAACAACTTAACAGTAGCTCAGTAAACAAAAGAGGATACGCCACATTAACTGGTGCATCTTAACGTAGGAAACAGCAGACAGTAGTATGAAATATAATGCACATATTTCTATTCTTGTTGTGTCTGCGGTAAAAGCCTAGCAGGCATATTTCCCATGTGTGTAGTCCTGGACACACAGTGGAACTGGACAGGTGTGATGTGACACCCTCCCAATAATCCTGCAGGTGTGGGCAAGCCCATAGCATAAGAAGCAGATTTGCAGCATCAATGTGGTGACACCAAGGGCAAGTGGTGTCTGTTCGGTGGAACTAATGCTTTATTTTAGCAGGGGTAAGGTAGGCTCTGTGTACAATATAGAATTGGATGAACCCGAATCGAGCATTACGCTGGATGTGCGTTGGTTTTTGCAACAGGACAGGCCATTTTTAATCTGTGCAGGGACAGGCCAAATCAGTCTCCAGCGCTGTTGTAGGGTAGTGAGTCATGGAGTAGTGTGGGTGCACAGTGAGTCGGCAAACCAATGCATCAAGTGTTGGCCTGTCCTCACCACATAAATTTACTGGACTGTAAGGTGGGTTGGGGATTTATGTTGTATAGTGACCCATTGACTGTCTAAATATTTGAGCAAAGAGTTCTATAATAGTAATTGACTGGAGGTTAAACCCTCTTCTTCCATCAATACCTAATATGAAAGGAGGGTGCCATCCCGGTACAGGTCGCCCAGAGTATGTAGACCAGTGGCATGCCATGTGGCCAGTCCTGCTGCCGAGGTGGATCTGCCACTCCTAAGTGACAAGTAGTGCCAGTGCTGGTGCGTAAGAGACCATGGATTGCGTGAGGTGGAGGCGCCTGCACTAGCAGCGATAAGCAGCCCCCAGTAATAGGGGATCGGGTGTCTTTGCTTGGGTGCCGGGGTGGAATGGTTAAAGGGTGCTGGGTAAGCTCCATGCAGGCACGGTCATGGCAGTGTCCATGTACTGCAGGCCAGCTAACCACCTAGCACTCCACTAAATTTGAGAGGAAAGGTAATGCTCCTCTAAATGTGGTACTGCAAGTCTGCCCTGGTCTAGGGGTGAGTATATTGTCACCAGTGCCACCCTGCACCTTGAGTTGTGCCAAATAAATTCCTGAATATTTATTTCGAGTTCGAGTTCGAAAATCTTTATTTCGATCACATGATCATAAAAGATATACATGACATTATAAAACAGTTCATTTACAATTTAAGAACGGATTAAATAACAGTAGTGATCGTGGTTAGTTAATATGATTGAGGTATGCCAGAAATCGAGACTATACTAACTCACCAAGTCTCTTGATATAGCGTTTATGGGCATACCACATTGAAGTTAAAAATTTAGATAATACAAATACCAGAGTTGGGGCCAAATCAGTCTTTATTTCAAGGGAATGAAAGAACGTTGCTGGGATATAAAGATGCAGATTAGCAAAGTAAAATAGAAGGCAGGGCATAACCATCATTTTTATGAGCACTACATGTCATGCAACCGATAGTGTCAATGTGCGTTAAAAGGCCATCTGGGATCTTAAAGATGTGGCTGCTTGAGTAATGTTGCCATCAAGAGGTCTACTAGAGAGTGATATACTTGCACACCTAAATAGCAAAACGTGGAGTTGCCATACTATCTGTGCTCCGTTTAGTGTAAAATTGCAAATGTAATTGTAATTGAATTTATATGGCGCTTACTAGCCCTGACGAGGCGTCAAATCACTTTTTGGCGAGTAGCACGCTACTCCTGAACCCATAAAGGATTAGTGGAGAATTAGTATAGGGAGATATGAAATCTATTTGAACGTTGGACATGTGAGTTTGTAATATGGATTGAAAACGGATAGTTGAGGGATAGAAGAGGGAAGGGTTTGCATTTATTTAGCACCTGCTACCCCTGATGAGGGGTTGAAGTGCTTTTCAGCGGGTAGCACGCTACTCCAGAACCCAAACAGGATTAGTGGGGAATTAGTATAAGTAAATAAGAAATTAATTTGAGCGGTGGACATGTGAGTTTATTAGTTGGATTGAAAACGATAGTGGAGGGATAGAAGTGGGAAGGCTCTAGAAAGTGTTAATAGGAGATCATAGCAGTAGGAGGAGGTTTGTGATGAGTAAAGTGGAGGTGGTGGGGGAGGAGTCAGGGAGGAGGGTTTAGAAAGGCTTATTTGAGCGGTCTGAATAGTAAAAGAGGCTTGTCATGATGCAAGGAGAGGTAGAGGAGGGAGAGTCTAGAAAGGGTTATTTTGGGGATCATAGTAGTAGAATGGGGTTTGGGATGAGTCAGACATGATGCAATGAGAGGTAGAGGAGGGAAGAGTCTAGAAAGGGTTATTTTGGGAATCATAGAAGTGGAATGGGGTTTGGGATGCATCAGAGTGGAGGTAGAGGATATATATAGAGAGGCATAGGGTGAGAAATAGGGTTGTGCATTGGAGAGAGTAGTAGAATAAGGTATGGGATGAGTCAGAGAGTTGAGGTAGAGGCTATATTGAGAGAGGTTTAGGGTGAGATATAGGGTAGTGCATTGGAGATGCTGAATTAAAAGTAAAGTAATACATATCATGATGGATAAGTTTATGGAAGGTTTACTGCCAAAGAAATAAGCATGGCAATATCTGAACTGGCCAAAGGTAAAAGAAATCAGGTTTTGGTCAACTGGTAGAATTTTATGCTATCTATGTAGACCTATTGGCCCTGAAAATTGTGGGCATGTACACAACAGCCAAGAAAGAAGAATTGAGAAACCTATATAGTTTGTAAATGTTGTGGGTTAGGCAAATCAGACATGAAGGGGAATAGGAAAGATTTTGCCCAATCAACCCTCAAGCTAGAGGGGAATGCAAAATGGTCAAGTGTCAAGGCTTTCGTATCTGGAATGGCATGCATATAATAAATCGTTGACATAAATGGAGATTGTGTGAGTTCCCTCTCCTAAGGGTATATACCATGTTCCACCCTGTTCCCGAATTGCAATTGCAAGTGGTTCAATTAGTAAGGAAAAAAGTAGAGGGGACAGTGGGCAGCCCTGTCTTGTGTTTCTGTGTATGTGAATTGGGTCGGAAACAAGAGAGCCTGGCTTAATTAACCCTAACCGATGGTTGGGTACTTAGTAATCTCACCAGTCAGAGAAAGCGGTCCCCAATGCTATAGCGAGGTAGTGTAGTAAATAACAAAACCCATTCTAATGAGTCAAAGGCCTTCTCATGGTCTAACACTTAGAGACCGGTGGTGATAGGCGCTATACAAAAACACTATAACATAACACCAGGCCAAAGAGTGAGGCCAATGCTGTCAAGAGTAAGTCTTGTATGACTCAAAAAAAGCGTTGCAGGTTCAAGGAAGTACTGCAGGTGAAACAAACCCACTTTGATCCTGATGGACCGGGACTGGGACTGTGGGTCCCAGGCGAGCTGCAAGGATTTTGGCTAAGATCTTGTAATCTGTATTTAGCAAAGCCAGAAGTCTGTATGACCCCAATAAAAAGGGTCACTGTCCGACTTGGGGAAGGAAATGAGTAGCGCACCTGTTCGCTGGCGTGTGTTATTGGGGCTTCACACATACTTGGTTCTTGTAGACTAAAAGTGGGCGTTCACTGCTTGAGCTATCCCTATTGAGCATTTGACGCAACGCATGATCCATTGCATCCCCATGCAGTATCTGCGGAGCCTCACTTTGACTGCTTCTCATTTTATTAATTTGGTGGATGCCATGTCAGTATTATACTCAAAAGTAGTTTGCAATAGCCTTGCCAAGAAGAGAGTGGAAGGGGGGTGGTCTTCCAGGGTCGCTTCTGTAAATGCCAGCTGGGTATAGGGAGGGGTGTGCATCCCAAGCAAATTGTAAATATGGAGGGTTGGGGTCAGAGTGAGTATGACCTAAATAATCTGTGTTGGAAATGGATACAAGTAGGGAGGTTGTGCCAAGTATTCTGTCTATGTAGATGTACAGTTGGTGTGGTGAGGAGGAAAAGGAGTATACTTTCATGTCCAGGTTGACGAAGCTCCACATGCCAATTTTTGAGCCACAGGGTGGGTTGAATATAACCATGACATAGATCAAAATAACATATCATAAAACTGGAACTGTAAATACCAGTAGAGTGGAGGGACAACATGTATCCACCCAAACAGCTGAACAACATAGGCAGTGAAAGCTATATAGCTAGAAAAGCAAAAACTAGGGGGGGGATTATGGTAGCCAGAGATTGGGATCCATGCACACTGAGGAGGAATGGCTGTTAGCCATTACAGTTATTCCAGCGCTAAACCAATTGAGGGTAACAAGGCATATAGATGCTATAGTAAAAGGGTTATGTGTACCAAAGCATTGTCTATGTGTGAATGTGAAAAACATGCTGCAAAGAAAGAGTAGTTAGTGAAAACAGTAATATAATAACAGAATAGTGCAAGTTTCACCAATTTCGCTGGCTGGTCATGATGTGTCGCACAGTGCATGGCTCAAATCATATCAAAATAATGAAAAACTTTATTCAGATAAGGGAACTTATCCATAAAAGTACAAACGAATCAAAGCAATTGTATAGAATAAAAAAACATATATTTTTTTTTAAATACAACAAATTCCTAAGATTAGTGCAGATAAAACAAAGTATAATAGGGACTAAATTAATACATTAAAAAAGAAATCTATCCTTGAAACACAAAAGAGAAAGGATACTAAACACGATATGATTTCTGAAACTTAATACACAGTAGTGTAAACAATACTTTAAATATAGAATTAATCATAATCTTTTCGGAATTTAATGCATGATTTTAAAAAACAGAGTATAGGGACAATTGAAAATTCTGTGTCCAAACATTGTAAGGCTTGGAGCGCCAGACGGCATTGGCGCAATCCCATGTATTTTACTAATGGTAAAATCCAATTTCTCCGTGGGTGTCATAGAGACTGCAGAAGAACATTACATGGAGAAGCGTTTGCTCTGACTGCCCATCACAAGGACAGGTGGAGAGATTTGCGGACCAATCGTTGGTCTTGGGGAAAGTCACTAAGCGGTGGAAAATACTGAAGCAAAACCGGGTCAGCAAGAATTTGTGGTAATATGTGATGGATGTTAGCAGTAAATAAGGCTGAGTCCAGTGCATGGCTCAAATAATAACATCAGCTGTATGTGGTGTCACATCATGTGGGACAATTGACTTCATTCTGGAGGGTCAGGTGAAGAACGAGCCGTCTATACTTATAGATTTAGCCGCGTCGTCTTTGGGGTCTGAACCTTGAGTGGCTTTGCATATTGTGGCAGTGATTTGCAGAGCTTGGCGTCTCTCCTCTATAACCTGTTCCAGGTTGAGCATGCTTTTCGGTTGTGAGGGACAGTTTGAGTGAGGCCATCTACCATGGTGACACATCACAGCAGTCGTGGGATATTTTTGCTCCGTGTGAGGATTGGTTGGAGAACATCAGTCCGGTGGACTCCAACCAGTCCCAGACGGCCTCCTGAGAATCATAAAAATATTCCATAGGAAACTACATGCAGGCGCACCAGAAATAGGAGTGAGTAACAAACACCCAGTTCTAGGAGTGGGCGCTTGACTGCTAGTAATGAGATTCTTTGTTTCTGTACCGCCACAGTATTGTCTGGAAAGAACATGATGTGAGCGTGTTCAATACTAATGTTTTGGAATTTCTGCATTTCACGGAGGATGGAGTCTGTCGCTATAATGGAGTAGCCAAAACAACAGCAGTCTGGGATTAGAGACAGGGGGTGGCTTCCGCGTTGGAACACAATGGGTACGCTCCACCAAGAAGAACTGCAAAAGTGTCTCTGGGGGGAGTAAGTCACACAGCCAATGTTCCACATATGCCATGGCATCCTGTCCCTCAACCCCTTCCAGAAGGCCAACCACCATATCATTATTTCTCCATGATTCGCCTTCCACATCCTCAGCCCAGCATTCCAGAGTGTGGACACTAACATGTGCAACGAGCTGTCCAGTTGTCGGGCTTTTGGCTGGAGTTCTGTAAAAGCTTGTTCAGCATCATGAACCTTATCAGCTAGGTGGTCTGCATGCAGCAATGTAAGGTCGGCCACCACATTGTTTATCTTACTTCCCAGAGTTGCTCGTGTTGTCTCCAAGAAGGACGCAATTCTCTTAACGGCTTCCAGGATGGAGTCTAACTTCTCAACAATGGACGCAGAAGGACTTTATTGTTTCAATGTGGCACAGCCACTAGCTAGTAGATCTTTAACTGTAGAGGGGCACAAAGATGTGCCGTGGGCGCCAGTGTGTAGGAGACCTATTTGGTCTTGTGGCATAGGTTTGCTGCAGGTGAAGAAATTTGATGGTCCTGTGAGGGGCCCACTTGACAGCACACTATGATCCTTGTGAAAACGACGGCAGAAGCAGTCCCACACATCCAGAAACAGATGGGCAGGTTC
The DNA here is from genome assembly GCF_964261635.1 of Lissotriton helveticus. NCBI lineage: Eukaryota > Metazoa > Chordata > Amphibia > Caudata > Salamandridae > Lissotriton > Lissotriton helveticus. Next base: position 630,385,848 of record NC_136065.1, on the reverse strand, counting down.
AGATTGGTTAGAGGGAAGCAGGCTTAGAAGCATAAAACAAGGCTGGGTAGCAGGCAGAGATGAAGCGCTGAGGCGAGCTACTGGGGAGGTCTCTAATCAAAGCTAGCAAGTTCGTAAGTATGGATCATCACTGAACTAATTATGACAAATGAGGAGCCTTGCTAGTTCTTGGTAGGTCATAAGCAGTTGGGCCCTTTTAATTGCGTCCAAGACTATACAAAAAGCGTTATGCGTTAGCAGTCACAGCCATAGAAAACAGCGACCTACTAGATACGTAACCATGTTGTGGGGGCAGGTGATGGGGCCGTGTAGCAGTATCAAGTTGTGGCAATGTCAGTGATTGGTGCTAAAAAAGGAGGATTAAAAGAGTCTATTTCATTTGGCACAACAAATGTCCCTTATGGGCCTTTCAGCGGGGTCTCCTTGTAAGTATAGCACCGTAGCTCACCGCTCTTCTCAATCAGGTTGGGCAGGCGATCGAGTAAAGCAGAGCCCCAATCAAGTGCCCCTGCCCCTCCGCAGTTCACATTGCAGCAAAGTGAGCTCGTTCCACACTGAGGGCTCAGTGCATGCTGCGGGGGTAAGAAGAGGGAGGAAGCCCCCCACGGTGCACAGCAGCTCTAGCTACTGAGTAACTTGGCTCCAGTTGGTGTCCCTCACACACGTCAGGCCTTACCAATATCTCTACTGGCTGCATGCAGCAGGGACGAGACCGCAGGGCTGCCAGCAGCACCTGGTCTCCTTGGTTCCTGTAGTGCGGTCTAAAAACACCCCACAGCTAGTGGGAGACAGAACGCAATCCCAGTCGTGGTCCAGTGTTAATTGGCCAGAGGCCCCAGAGCTCGCATTCCCCAGGCCTGGTTGGCAGGCCTCACAAGACGGTCATGCTGCCTCATTGCCCGCGGCTCCTTCGCACCCTGCACAGGAATGACAAGCGTCTGTGTCGGTGGTTGGCAATGCAGGGAATTAGTGGGATGCCTTGGTAGGTGTTGATGGCCTGCGAACGGCAGGATACATGACGGATAAGTGGGGATGAACAATGGAATATACTCAAAGTGCATCTACCATCTTGGCGCCCAAATCTAATCATTAACCCCAGGTGGTAAACTCCACTCCGCTCGCGGAGCTTGCAGAATTTGGGCACTCCGTGCTCTGCAGAGGAACGCGGAGTTCCTGTATTCTGCCATTTTGGGCACGAAGCGGAGGGCTTTTTTCAGTTTGGGCACTCAAGTTTTCTTTTGCTGCTCAATTGCGAGCACCACGACTCTCAGGCCGCTTGAGAGCACACATGAGACTTCTCTCATTCGTACAATCTAGCATTCTTAGAGCCGATCCCGATCTCAAATGGAGTGGTCAAGCAGCTTTTCTGCTTGAAAATGCAGCTGAGAGGCATTTAGAGTGAATTTTCTTCTCAAACTGGCTGTAGGATTTGTTTTTTTCGTGCGAGAAGCCATTATTTTTCTTTTCAAGCCAGAAGAAAGTGCCACAGAGACTACAACTTCCTGTACTGTTCAGCAGACTCCTCCCAGTGCTTTGTCTCTCTTCTGGACACTTTTCATTGGGATTAGAGGCTGGAAGGATCACTCTACTTGTCTGCTGCATTTATACCATTGAATTTAAGGACTTTGTTTTTGAGATATCACAAGCAATTTGAAAAACTGGTGCATAAGGGTGATGTTTGTTTGACTGGGGTCATGCACCTGGATTTTTTTGTACTTCTTATTCGATTTTTTTAATTTATTAAGGTGGGTGGCCTGCAGTTTTTGTAGGGGCCTAGTTCTTTTGGGCATGAAATTCATCTTCTTTTGCAAAGGAAAAATGTTGCACAGTTCAGTACATTTTCTTCTCCATGTTTTTTAATAAGTTTGCAATATTGATTGATTTAATTAATTCACTATGTTTCCTAGTTTACCAATGAACCTTCCAGCCAGTAGACCCTTTACTAATCACGGGTGCAGGAAACAACTGTTTTTGTGAATTCTGTAGAATTGATACATCATTTAGTCCATGGATGCCATTAGATTAAAATACAAAATGTGGATTTTTTGTGGTTCTTCACGTTTTTTCTACGCAAACAGTTTTTAATTGAGGTAATGCCTTTGGAGGATGTGTGTTGTTGTGAACATTTTTAGCCCTGTTAATTTTCGTTTTTGGCCTTTCTGAACGAATGCTCTGTTCTCTGTGTTACCATGCCTCTTTTGTCTGGCCACTGTGTGTGTGTATGTGTGGTTGGCATAGGCCACCATTTGCCTTTATTGTTCAAGAATCAGCTTGCCATGTGGCAATGGGCAATTTTGGATAGTCTGTGTCCACCCTGGACCTGCATGTGGTCCTTGTTTTCAAGGTCTCCTGCTTGTTGTTGTTGTTGTGACCATGTGACTGGTGGCCATTTTGTGTAGCCAGCCAGTGTTCTTTCCCCATAAGCCTCCATTTCTTCTTTGTTTGTGGCCATTCCCCCTTGCTGGTTCCTGTTGTTTTTGCGACCATGTGGCTGGCGGCCATTTGGTGTAGCCAGCCAGTGTGCTTTCCCCATAAGCCTCCATTTCTTGTTTGTTTGCGGCCAGCCCACCCTTGCTGGTTGTTGTTGTTGTTGGTGCAACCAGGCGGCTGATGGCCATTTTGTGTAGCCAACCATTGTGCTTTCCTCATTGGCATGCGTTTCTTCTTTGTTTGTGGCCATGCCCCCTTGCAGGTTGTTGTTGTAGTGACCATGTCGCTGGTTGCCATTTTGCAAAGCCATGTTGTTACCAAGGGAGGGTTTTACCCAAAAAGTCAATGGGACCTGGTTGCTAGGCAGTACAATTATAGAGGGGTCCCAGAGAGAGAACGTAACATAAAAGTACGCAAAATAGTTAATCAAATCAATGCAGAAAGTTAGAATTCATCATATTTAATAAAGCCAACATTGTCCTCGCATCACAATGTGCTGTATGTTCAATTCAATTTATGCAGTGTAAAAACATTAAAGCCCCAAACAAGGAGAAGAGGGAAGGAGTGTGAAGTGTGAAATGAAAGGGGTAAAGTGATTTGAAGAAAAAGGAAATGAATTATATATTCAAATATAATACATTCATTGTCACTTATAAAAGGCTGTAACTTATTCAAGCCAATATAATGAAACAAATAAGACAATCATTCTACGGTCACAGTCATGAGTAATCTAGTCTTGGATAGTGCCGGATGATGAGGTAAGTAGAGCCGTCGACGTTTCGACCCCTACGTGGAAGGTTAACTTGAACCCTTACAACGGGGTCTTCATCAGGACGAAAGGGATTATGGGGCAAGGCAATTTTTACGAAATAAAAATATATATTTCAATAAATTCCGAGTCATAAATTAATTATCAGATTTAGATAGTTATTAAAAGGAGGAAATTTAAAGTTTACCATGGATACTCGGGCCAGCCGGCACCGAATATAGGGAATCTGAAGAAACAACTTCCTTGAAGTCAGCAGTTGTTGGAGCCGACTAAAGGGGAGCAAGAAGGAATCTAATCAATACAGGTATGTAATTATTTAATTAGAATACAGGAAACAAGAGTAAGAAGTAAGTTGTCACTTACATATTTCCTTTCTTTAATAAGGACTGAAAGTCCGTCCTTCCTAATTGGTGGATTAGTAGGGCAAATTAAGCATCCTCCGCTAGCGCTGGAAGGAGAAAAGGGAAAATTAATTCCCATAGATTAAATTAGATCTGGCCAGAAGTGGCCTCCTGCTCACTGGTCAGGTACTTACATAAATCAAGCGGTTAGTGTAGGTATGGTGGCCTTTAACGGTGAAGGTTCGTCCGCGTTAAAGCCGAGTACCTGCAAGCTTTAAGGTAAAGGAGCAAGTGTCAGTGTGTTTAAGACACGCTCACCGGTCAAAAAACAAACACAATTCAAGCTATTATACGACAAAGTGAGCCACGGCACGGGTACTTACATAAATCAGGCAGTCAGCACGGTATAAATGAATGGCCTTTAACGGAGAAAATTCATCCGTATTTCTTGATTCACTGTAGACTGTCACAGTGTGATTCCCTGCAAACTGTAATGAAAATGGGGCAAGTATCAGTTATATATATTGTGGTACGTCCGCGGTTGAAGCGAAGGGAGAGACCGGGCCATCCCATACAATCGACTTACTTGCAAGCGTAGCCGCAGCCGCGGTCTCTCACTCCAAAGTACTTCACTGCTTCGAATCTACGAGTCTAGCGTACTTCCGTATTTTGATAATTTCGTCGTCTGGTCACGTGAGTGACTGACATAGAGGAGATACTACTCGGTGACTCGGACCAATTCACTAATGTGTTTAACGGTGTGACCCAACTCTTGTGAGTGCTGCTTTGAGTTTCTGGAGGGCCCATGTAATGTAGGCGGTCCCTGAAAGATTGCTTGTAGTGATGATGACAGAAGACCCACAATCGTGGGCCAATAGCCTGAGAGCGATCTAATCCCTTCTCATGACCGACCTTTGTTTTTTTCTTGATTTTCAACATATTCTTCTCTGGAAGAATAAGATTGTCTATTTCCTGAATTGATACCTAAGCACAGAAAGGACATGGTCCGACTCGGAACTAGATCCGACTTGCATTGATTAATCCCAAAGCTCAGGCCCAGTAGTAAGACAAATGTGGTAGCCAGATTGGATCACAATCTTTAGGGACATTGGTCCACCAATAGGAAGTCATCTATGTAGATAATCCATCTCAATCCCCTCGTTCGCAGGTATTCTTTGACAGGACGTAGTAGCTTCGTAAATCACTACAAAGCAGATGAATGGTGGTGCTGGAAATTCATAGAACCTGTTCTTCTTAAAGGAACTATGAAGCTAGGGGAAACTCTTGTGAGGAGCAAAAATGGGAACTATTTGTTATGCATCCTTGACATCGAGCCTGACCATCCAGTTCCTGGGAAGGAGGATATCTCATGGGATGTAAAAATTATGCATCTCGAAATGGCTATAAATGAGCCATTTGTTGTGTTCTTTCAGATTTCGGTAGTGTGCAATTTTTAATCTGTGAAGTATGTGAGTGCTGTCGATAGAACAAGACTGCTACCCTGTGAAGAGTGAGAGGGCTGGTGGTATGTATACATGTATGTATGCTTGTACATGGTGTTTATATAGTGTGACACTAGCCGAAACGTAGCAGAGCTCTGAGCAAGATCCAAGGCAAGGACACAATCAAAGTACAATTAAATAAGTAGGTGTTTTCTAAGAGCAAAATTAGGCTGTTACCTGCACCATGATGCTGTGTACTTTAAAAAGATGTGTCTTCAGGTTTTTCCTAAATGGAGCATGGTTGGAGGTGACCCTGATGGATACAGGTGTGTCGGTGCAGATTCTGAGTGCATAGATAGAGAACCCTGTTGTCTAGTTTAAAATTGTTTGACTTCTTCGTCTCCAGTCTGATGGTACCCTGGCTGCAGATTTGCCGAAAGCCGATGTAGATGGTGATCTTGACATTCAGATATGCAGGGGTGCAGGTTGCGATAGCTTTGTAGATGATGCAGCTGCTTTTGAGGATGGTATTGGCTGGCATAGAGCCAGTGGAACTCCATCAGCAAGGAGATTATGTGGCCATATTTCTTCATGGCCTTGATGATGTGTGCTGCTGCATGGCGGATGCCCTTAAGAGGTGTCAGTGCGTAGTCTGGGAGGCGGGGAGCACTGTATTGACTAGATATAGCTGGACAAGTATGAGGGCTTTAACAGCAGTTTTAAAGTCACATGTTTGGAGGATTAGTTTCACTTTTTTCAGTAAAGAATGCTGGTACAGGGCAATCTTAGTTTCCTTGGCAATATGTTCCTTGAGCATGAGATCAGTGCCTTGGATGAATCTGTGTGACTAGATATTAGGTGAAAGTTGGGGTTCAGATCCATCCATGCTCATGTCATGACCCAGATTCAGACCAGTGCTGCATATTTTTCTTCGTGAACAGGAGAAATTGTTCAGGTAAGTGTTGGACATTCAGGTGTAGATGTGGTGCAGGCAGTGTTTGAGCTGTTAGGTTGCAGGACTAAAGGAGAACCTTCAAGTAAAGGTGTGGATCATCAACAAATTGGTGAATTCTGATGCTGTTATGTATCAATAGAATGCCAAGTGACTCCATGTAGAGGCTGAAAAGGATAGAAGACCACATAGAAACCTAGGTAACTTTGCAGGTGATTGGAATTTGCTGTGACCAGGAGGTGTCCATATGAACAAACTGGGTTTGGTTGGGTCTGTAGGTGGAGAAGCAGTAAAGGATGTTCCAGTGAATCCCATTTGAGACTTGAGGATGAGGATGAGAATAGGGAGGTCACTAGTGTTGAAGGCAGCTGAGGGCTCTAGTAGTTTTAGGATGTTGTTATCATCTGTATCTGTGGTCAGCAGGACATCATCAGTGCATGCAGACAGATCCAAATCGTCTTGTGGCATATGAAAGGCCACCTGAAAACCTTCATCTTGAGGTTATCTCTGGTGTAATTGTATAAGCTGTTGACTTTGGCAGATGGGGTGATGGGTAAAGAACTAATGCATACCAGATCATACAGCTTGTCTGTGAGGAATCCAGGCTTGGGTGATATTTGACATGGTACCATGGTGGACGTTAAACTGCTAGTCTTTACATCGTATGTATGTACAATGAGGGACATTTTTCTTCACTTTACAATGCATTACAATGCAGGTAAGTGTATTTACCTATTATCTGTTTGAGGAAATAAGGTAAATTAAGGATGTAAGTAATTTTACAGGGATGTGAGCAAAATATAAAATGTCCTTTCTATTGAGATAGAAAGTTATATATAATTCTGTTAATGGGCTATGGGGAAGTCCCATGATTTTTCCATTAGCATCAAGAACCATGTGTGTGACTTGTAAATGGGAAGCACTAGAATGTGATTAACTCTCTGATGTCAGTTTTGTGTGACCACCCAGGCAATCATGGCGGGGGTGAGGCATATTTCCGACTGTGTGACAAATTCTGTAGAAATGCATCTACTGCAGTTGCTCCCGGGTCTGGTCTCCACCTTAAGTACTCTAGAAACTGATTGTTCAAAGTGGAGTTGAACATGTCCATCTTGCATGATTACCATCTGTTCATCAAAGCTTCGAAGGTCCTTCAATTCAGTTTTCAATCGCTGGAGTCTATGCCGTACCAGGAGTTACAGTCTGCTACTACATCCGGAAACCCAGAAGATATTCCACCATTACCGAAATCTATCTTTCTAGACAAAAGTGCCAGAAGTCTTTCATCATTTCTGTGAGATTATGTGATCTTGTGCTTCCCAAGCAGTTCATGAATCCCACTGTAGACACATTGCCATCTTCAGGGGCATGCGATTCTGTTTTTTGTCATGGGTCTGATTACAAAATGAACTACCAGGAGTTCCAAACAATTTAAATGAAGCTAAAGTTCTTCCCCTGACCACCTTCCCCCGATTTAAATCTCTCCACATTCGGGTCTTCAGCCCCATGGCTGCCATCTGATTCTATAACCAAATTTGGAGACAATACGAAGATCGCTCTCCCATTCCAGGCCTCCATGTGGTCCAGCTAACACTGAATCTTAGTTCTGGGTTCCTAATATGAGGGCACTAGTTGTGAATGAGGCATCCCTCTTGTGAGTGCTGCTTTGAGTTTCTGGAGGGCCCATGTAATGTAGGCGGTCCCTGAAAGATTGCTTGTAGTGATGATGACAGAAGACCCACAATCGTGGGCCAATAGCCTGAGAGCGATCTAATCCCTTCTCATGACCGACCTTTGTTTTTTTCTTGATTTTCAACATATTCTTCTCTGGAAGAATAAGATTGTCTATTTCCTGAATCTATACCTAAGCACAGAAAGGACATGGTCTGACTCGGAACTAGATCCGACTTGCATTGATTAATCCCAAAGCTCAGGCCCAGTAGTAAGACAAATGTGGTAGCCAGATTGGATCACAATCTTTAGGGACATTGGTCCACCAATAGGAAGTCATCTATGTAGATAATCCATCTCAATCCCCTCGTTCGCAGGTATTCTTTGACAGGACGTAGTAGCTTCGTAAATCACTACAAAGCAGATGAATGGTGGTGCTGGAAATTCATAGAACTTGTTCTCCTTAAAGGAACTATGAAGCTAGGGGAAACTCTTGTGAGGAGCAAAAATGGGAACTATTTGTTATGCATCCTTGACATCGAGCTTGACCATCCAGTCCCCGGGAAGGAGGATATCTCATGGGATGTAAAAAGTATGCATCTCGAAATGGCTATAAATGAGCCATTTGTTGTGTTCTTTCAGATTTCGGTAGTGTGCAATTTTTAATCTGTGAAGTATGTGAGTGCTGTCTAGAACAAGACTGCTACCCTGTGAAGAGTGAGAGGGCTGGTGGTATGTATACATGTATGTATGCTTGTACATGGTGTTTATATAGTGTGACACTAGCCGAAACGTAGCAGAGCTCTGAACAAGATCCAAGGCAAGGACACAATCAAAGTACAATTAAATAAGTAGGTGTTTTCTAAGAGCAAAATTAGGCTGTTACCTGCACCATGATGCTGTGAACTTTAAAAAGATGTGTCTTCAAGTTTTTCCTAAATGGAGCATGGTTGGAGGTGACCCTGATGGATACAGGTGTGTCGGTGCAGATTCTGAGTGCATAGATAGAGAACCCTGTTGTCTAGTTTAAAATTGTTTGACTTCTTCGTCTCCAGTCTGATGATGCCCTGTCTGCAGATTTGCCGAAAGCCACTGTAGATGGTGAGCTTGACCTTTAGATATGCAGGGGTGCAGGTTGCGATAGCTTTGTAGATGATGCAGCTGCTTTTGAGGATGGTATTGGCTGGCATAGAGCCAGTGGAACTCCATCAGCAAGGAGATTATGTGGCTATATTTCTTCAGGGCCTTGATGATGTGTGCTGCTGCATGGCGGATGCCCTTAAGAGGTGTCAGTGCGTAGTCTGGGAGGCGGGGAGCACTGTATTGACTAGATATAGCTGGACAAGTATGAGGGCTTTAACAGCAGTTTTAAAGTCACATGTTTGGAGGATTGGTTTCACTTTTTTCAGTAAAGAATGCTGGTACAGGGCAATCTTAGTTTCCTTGGCAATATGTTCCTTGAGCATGAGATCTGTGCCTTGGTTGAATCTGTGTGACTAGATATTAGGTGAAAGTTGGGGTTCAAAACCATCCATGCTCATGTCATGACCCAGATTCAGACCAGTGCTGCATATTTTTCTTGGTGAACAGGAGAAATTGTTCAGGTAAGTGTTGGACATCCAGGTGTAGATGTGGTGCAGGCAGTGTTTGAGCTGTTGGGTTGCAGGAGTAAAGGAGAACCTTCAAGTAAAGTTGTGGATCATCAACAAATTGGTGAATTCTGATGCTGTTATGTATCAATAGAATGCCAAGTGACTCCATGTAGAGGCTAAAAAGGATAGAAGACCACATAGAAACCTAGGTAACTTTGCAGGTGATTGGAATTTGCTGTGACCTGGAGGTGTCCATATGAACAAACTGGTTTTGGTTGGGTATGTAGGAGGAGAAGCAGTAAAGGATGTTCCAGTGAATCCCATTTGAGACTTGAGGATGAGGATGAGAATAGGGAGGTCACTAGTGTTGAAGGCAGCTGAGGGCTCTAGTAGTTTTAGGATGTAGTTATCATCTGTATCTGTGGTCAGCAGGACATCATCAGTGCATGCAGACAGATCCAAATCATCTTGTGGCATATGAAAGGCCACCTGAAAACCTTCATCTTGAGGTTATCTCTGGTGTAATTGTATAAGCTGTTGGCTTTGGCAGATGGGGTGATAGGTAAAGAACTAATGCATACCAGATCATACAGCTTGTCTGTGAGGAATCCAGCCTTGGGTGATATTTGCCATGGTACCATGGTGGACGATAAACTGCTAGTCTTTACATCGCATGTATGTACAATGAGGGACATTTTTCCTCACTTTACAATGCATTACAATGCAGGTAAGTCTATTTACTTATTATTTGTTTGAGGAAATAAGGTAAATTAAGAATGTAAGTAATTTTACAGGGGTGTGAGCAAAATATAAAATGTCCTTTCTATTGAGATAGAAAGTTATATATAATTCTGTTAATGGCACGGAGGCGAGGATAATGCATCACCTTTTTTCATTTTACTGAATAATATTATTTTCCTCAATTTTCACGTTCATTACCTGTATTGAAGCTCCCCTTCCCAGAAAACACTGGGTAAGAATAAGAAACAAAGTGTTAATAAGCCCACCATTCACAAAATCCATTTCAGTGTAACTGGGTATGACATCCCTTCTGTTTCTTCTTTCCTCACATGAGGACCTCAACCTGTTTTCCTCCTCTTCATCATTCTTCTGATCTGTGTCTAGGTAATTAACATGAAATTTCCGTTATCCAGTTATTTAAATGTTGGCAAATATTTGGCATTACTTGGTAGCAACATATTGATCTTGCATGGCCCACCTTACCCACCTGGCTATGGATGCAGGCTTTACAGGTTCCAAAGGTTTCTTGAATAAGATAAGCAATTGTCTCTCCAATGGTGGTCTTACCTCTGCCGTCATGTTCTCATATGCTTTAGGACCCTTGACCACACATTACGTTTATCTTGAAAAGCTGGGTATGACTCTGATCTCAAGTTTGATTTCATTCTCTTGGCAATTGTAAGGATTACAATATGACCGGAAATATTTTATGCCCTTACATCAGATACCCTCTTGCCAGATATCATACATAGCATAGCAGCATTGCCAGTTTCTTCCATCATTTCTTATCTGGAGAGAAATTTGTTCTTTTGCCAAGAGATAAATATATTCATGACCTCACTCCTCACCCACCTCCTGCAAAACCTGGGTTCAGGAATATCATATAGTCGAATTTCCTTTATCAGTTTGCATACCCAAAGATGTTCACATAGTGCTAGAACATTTTCCAAGGCATGTCCTGCTGAGATAGTGGATTTGAAGGTATTTATTTTTCGGTAAACCAGATCTGTTTTGGCTCAGTCTGAGAGAAAGTTTAGTATGTGGGCAATCACTGCGCCCCATGTCAAGTCAAGTCAAATAATTTATATAGCGCACTACATACCCAAAGGGTCTCAAGGCGCTTAGGGAGGGGAGGAGGATTACTTGTCAAATATCCACGTTTTAAGTTGCTTTCTGAATGCTAGGTGGTTCTGGGTAAGGCGAAGGTAAGTGGGGAGTGAGTTCCATGTTTTAGCTGCCAGGTATGAGAAGGATCTTCCTCCCATGGTGGTCTTGTTGATGCGGGGTACAGTGGCGAGGGCTTGGTTGGAAGAACGTAGTTGGCGGGGGGGGTGTAGAAGGACAGTCGTGAGTTGAGGCATTCTGGTCCGATGTCGTAGAGTGATTTGTGTGCGTGGGTTAGCAGTCGGAAAGTGATCCTCTTATTGACGGGTAGCCAGTGGAGGTCTTTCAGGTGGCCAGAGATGTGTTCGTTACGCGGGATGTCTAATATGATCCTGGCTGAGGCGTTTTGGATTCGTTGGAGTTTCTTCTGGATTTTTGCGGTAGTACCTGCGTAGAGGGTGTTTCCGTAGTCAAGTCGGCTCGTGACCAGAGCATGGGTGACTGTTTTTCTTGTTTCGGTGGGGATCCAGCGAAATGTTTTTTTGAGCATGCGAAGAATGTTGAAGCAGGATGAGGATACGGCGCTGACTTGTCTGTTCATTGAGAGTGAAGAATCCAGGATAACGCCTAGGTTCCGTGCGTGGTCTGTCGGGATGGGTGCTTTTCCGAGGGCTTCCGGCCACCAAGAGTCGTCCCATGCAGAGGGGGATGTACCTAAGATGAGGACTTCTGTTTTATCTGAGTTCAGTTTCAGACGGCTGTGTTTCATCCATTCGGCAACTTCTTTCATTCCTTCGTGAAGGTTGGTTTTGGCGGTGCTGGGGTCATTGGTGAGAGAAAGGATCAGTTGAGTGTCATCCGCGTAGGAGATGATGTTGAGATTGTGTTGGCGAGCGATGGCCGCAAGGGGGCTCATGTATACGTTGAAGAGGGTGGGACTGAGTGAGGATCCTTGTGGTACGCCACAGATGACTTCAGTGGCCTCGGACTTGAATGGTGGAAGGCGGACTTTCTGGGTTCTTCCGGTGAGAAACGAGGTGATCCATTCAAGTGCTTTTCCTTGTATTCCGATGTTTCTGAGGCGTTGTAAAAGGGTGCTGTGGCAGACTGTGTCGAAGGCTGCAGAGAGGTCGAGGAGGATGAGGGCGACTGTGTCTCCATTGTCCAGTAGAGTTCGAATGTCGTCTGTTGCTGCGATGAGGGCGGTCTCAGTGCTGTGTTTTGCTCGGAAGCCAGATTGTGAGGAGTCGAGGGATTTGTTGGCTTCGAGGAAAGCGGCGAGTTGGTTGTTGACAGCTTTCTCGATGACTTTGGCTGGGAAAGGAAGGAGCGATATGGGGCGGTAATTTTTGAGTTCGGTGGGGTCCGCTGTGGGTTTTTTCAGAAGGGCGGTGAGTTCAGCGTGTTTCCAGCTTTCCGGGAAGGTGGCGGAGTTGAAGGAGCAGTTGATGACGTCTCGGAGGTGCGGTGCTATGACGGAGTCTGCTTTGTTGAAGATGTGGTGAGGACATGGGTCTGTGGGGGATCCTGAGTGGATGGAGTTCATCAGGCGGATGGTGTCCTCAGTGGAGATTGGGTTCCAGTCGTTGAGGGTGTTCAAGGGGGGAGAATGTTCAGCATATGGTTGGGTGGGTTGATCTCCGGGTTGGTTGTCGAAGCTGTTGTGGATGTCTGCAATTTTGTTGTGGAAGAATAAAGCCAGGGAGTCGCAGAGTGTTTGAGAGGGGGTGATGTCGTTGGAGTTGGCCGAGGGGTTGGTAAATTCCTTGACGATGTTGAAAAGTTCCTTGCTGTTGTGGGCGTTGTTGTCTAGTCGATCCTTGAATGCTGTTTTCTTGGCCTTTCGGATTAGTTGGTGGTGTGTGCGAGTGGCGTTTTTGAAGGCGTCCTTGGTGCTAGTGGTTGGGTCTTTTTTCCAGGCCTTCTCAAGGGAGCGGCAGAGTTTCTTGGACTTCTTAAGATCCTCGTTGAACCATGAGGCCTTCTTGTTGCCAGGTTTGCTTTGACGTTTTTTCAGTGGTGCTAGGATGTCGGCGGTGTTGGATAGCCATAGGGTGAGGTTGGCGGCGGCTTGGTCTGGGTTAGAAGAGTGGGCTGGGGTGTTTAGAAGGAGCGATGAGGAGATCTGGTCGATGGTGATTTTGTTCCAGTTTCTTTGCAGAGTTGGTTGGAGGTGGTTGGTGGTTTTCGGCTTGTTGTAGGTGAAGTGAACGCAGCTGTGGTCAGTCGAGAGGAGATCCGTAGTGTGGCTGAAGGAGACATGATTGCTGGAGGTGAAGATGGGGTCGAGTGTGTGACCTGCGATGTGGGTGGGGGAAGTGACCAGTTGTTTAAGTCCGAGGTTGGCGAGGTTGTCCAGGAGGGTGGTGGTGTTGCGGTCGTTGTGCTTTTCAAGGTGAAAGTTGAGGTCTCCCAGAAGGATGTAATCTTTGGAGGGGAGCGCGTGTGGAGTGATGAAGTCCGTGATGTCTTCACTGAATTTTGCGCGGGGTCCTGGTGGTCTGTAGAGGAGGGTGCCTCTGAGTGTGGTCTTGGGGTCGATGTGGATCTGGAAGTGAAGGTGTTCAGAGTTGGCGAGGTTGACGTCAGAGCTGGTAGAGATGTGGATTGATTTTTTATGGACGATAGCGATTCCTCCTCCTGTGTGGCCGGTACGGTCCTTGCGTGTGATCTTATTATCTTCAGGGATGGCAATGGTGATGTCTGGGGCGGAGGAAGCGTTCATCCATGTTTCTGTTAGGAAGGCGACGTCTGGAGAGATGGTGTCTAGTAGATTCCATAGGTCAATGGCGTGCCTGTGGACCGATCGGGTGTTGAGAAGGATGCATTGTAGGTGGTTGGGGTCGGGAATCTGTGGTGTGGTCGTAGCGGAGATGTTGTCGGTGCCGCAGAATTTGCAGGCGTAACAAGAGAAAGGTCCATGGGTGTGTCCAGGAGCGGCTTGGACGCAGTTGGGGGAGCGGCCGGGGTTAAGGGCTAGGAGGGTGGTGGCATCGTAGGTAACGCGGGGGAGCTGGGTAATACGAGGGCCAGGGGGTCTGGCGCTGGGCGCGGTCCAGGCACGGACGGGCGTAGACGGGCTTACCTTTGGCGCACCTTCGGCGCGGATTGGGCGCGGTCGCTGCGCGCGGGAGTAGCTGTCATATATGGAAGGTGGAGGGGGAGGGGCGAGGGCGGCTCAGCTGGGAGGCGGGGCGGGCTACAGGGATCACAACAACAACAAAATGGAGGCGGAGGGGGGAGCACAGCGGAGCGCTAGGGCAAACGCGCAAACACAGTCAAAGCAACAGATTAAATTTCGAAAAGTGCAAATAAATCAAATCGGCAACCAGGCACACAGCAGGCAATAATAATTAGGCAGTTTTGACAAGGCAAAGCAGCACAACGATACCGAGTGTCACGAGGGGACACTGGGGAGCGACCACTCAGCCCGAGGGAGAGGAGCGAGTCACGGCGCTATCAGGTAAGGGAGCGCTGTTCTGGTCAGTGGGAGGGCGGCTCAGCTGGGAGGCGGGGCGGGCTACAGGGATCACAACAACAACAAAATGGAGGCGGAGGGGGCAGCACAGCGGAGCGCTAGGGCAAACGCGCAAACACAGTTAAAGCAACAGATTAAATTTCGAAAAGTGCAAATAAATCAAATCGGCAACCAGGCACACAGCAGGCAATAATAATTAGGCAGTTTTGACAAGGCAAAGCAGCACAACGATACCGAGTGTCACGAGGGGACACTGGGGAGCGACCACTCAGCCCGAGGGAGAGGAGCGAGTCACGGCGCTATCAGGTAAGGGAGCGCTGTTCTGGTCAGTGGGGGGGCGGCTCAGCTGGGAGGCGGGGCGGGCTACAGGGATCACAACAACAACAAAATGGAGGCGGAGGGGGGAGCACAGCGGAGCGCTAGGGCAAACGCGCAAACACAGTCAAAGCAACAGATTAAATTTCAAAAAGTGCAAATAAATCAAATCGGCAACCAGGCACACAGCAGGCAATAATAATTAGGCAGTTTTACCCCGGCAGACCTCCAACGAACTTTTACACTGGACTCTATGGTGTTAATGTGTCATGGCATTTGTACTTATTGTTGCATGGAGACCTGTTGCCGGCCCGGGATGGGTTGTAGGCAAGTGATTGCGTATACATTGTGCTGTGCTTTTTCATAATAAATATAATAAAAAAAAAAAAAAAAATAATTAGGCAGTTTTGACAAGGCAAAGCAGCACAACGATACCGAGTGTCACGAGGGGACACTGGGGAGCGACCACTCAGCCCGAGGGAGAGGAGCGAGTCACGGCGCTATCAGGTAAGGGAGCGCTGTTCTGGTCAGTGGGAGGGCGGCTCAGCTGGGAGGCGGGGCGGGCTACAGGGATCACAACAACAACAAAATGGAGGCGGAGGGGGGAGCACAGCGGAGCGCTAGGGCAAACGCGCAAACACAGTCAAAGCAACAGATTAAATTTCGAAAAGTGCAAATAAATCAAATCGGCAACCAGGCACACAGCAGGCAATAATAATTAGGCAGTTTTGACAAGGCAAAGCAGCACAACGATACCGAGTGTAACGAGGGGACACTGGGGAGCGACCACTCAGCCCGAGGGAGAGGAGCGAGTCACGGCGCTATCAGGTAAGGGAGCGCTGTTCTGGTCAGTGGGAGGGCGGCTCAGCTGGGAGGCGGGGCGGGCTACAGGGATCACAACAACAACAAAATGGAGGCGGAGGGGGGAGCACAGCGGAGCGCTAGGGCAAACGCGCAAACACAGTCAAAGCAACAGATTAAATTTCGAAAAGTGCAAATAAATCAAATCGGCAACCAGGCACACAGCAGGCAATAATAATTAGGCAGTTTTGACAAGGCAAAGCAGCACAACGATACCGAGTGTCACGAGGGGACACTGGGGAGCGACCACTCAGCCCGAGGGAGAGGAGCGAGTCAGTTCTAAATGTCTCTCCAACTGCAATGAAACCATCTTCCCCATGCTGATCTGTAGCTCTTGATCATGCCCTCTGCCCATACCCGTTTGATGAAATCTGAACTGAGGTCCGAAAGTTCGCTGTTCATCCATCTTCTCCTGAAATCTTCTAGGCCATCAGTTTGAGATGTCCCCATGGTTCCATGGAGTGGGATTGACAGCAGCATTTCTCTAAGATGTTCAGAATGACAGGCTGGGCTATGGGGAATTCCCATGATTGTTCCATTAGCATCAAGAACTATGTGTGTGACTTGTAAATGGGAGGCACTAGAATGTGATTAACTCTCTGATGTCAGGTTTGTGTGACCACCCAGGCAATCATGGCAGGGGGGAGGCATATTTCCGACTGTGTGACAAATTCTGTACAAATGCACCTACTGCAGTTGCTCCCGGGTCTGGTCTCCACCTTAAGTACTCTAGAAACTGATTGTTCAAACTGGAGTTGAACATGTCCATCTTGCATGATCACCATCTGTTCATCAAAGCTTCGAAGGTCCTTCAATTCAGTTTTCAATCGCTGGAGTCTATGCCATACCAGGAGTTACAGCCTGCTACTACATCCGGAAACCCAGAAGATATTCCACCATTACCGAAATCTATCTTTCTAGACAAAAGTGCCAGAAGTCTTTCATAATTTCTGTGAGATTCTGTGATCTTGTGCTTCCCAAGCAGTTCATGAATCCCACTGTAGACACATTGCCATCTTCAGGGGCATGCGATTCTGTTTTTTGTCATGGGTCTGATTACAAAATGAACTACCAGGAGTTCCAAACAATTTATGTGAAGCTTCAGTTCTTCCCCTGACCACCTTCCCCCGATTTAAATCTCTCCACATTCAGGTCTTCAGCCCCATGGCTGCCATCTGATTCTATAACCAAATTTGGAGACAATACGAAGATCGTTCTCCCATTCCAGGCCTCCATGTGGTCCAGCTAACACTGAATCTTAGTTCTGGGTTCCTAATATGAGGGCACTAGTTGTGAATGAGGCATCCCTCTTGTGAGTGCTGCTTTGAGTTTCTGGAGGGCCCATGTAATGTAGGCGGTCCCTGAAAGATTGCTTGTAGTGATGATGACAGAAGACCCACAATCGTGGGCCAGTAGCCTGAGAGAGATCTAATCCCTTCTCATGACCGACCTTTGTTTTTCCTTGATTTTCAACATATTCTTCTCTGGAAGAATAAGATTGTCTATTTCCTGAATCTATACCTAAGCACAGAAATGGACTGACTCTGCACTAGATCCGACTTGCATTGATTAATCCCAAAGCTCAGGCCCAGTAGTAAGACAAATGTGGTGGCCAGATTGGATCACAATCTTTAGGGACATTGGTCCACCAATAGGAAGTCATCTATGTAGATTATCCATCTCAATCCCCTCGTTCGCAGGTATTCTTTGACAGGACGTAGTAGCTACGTAAATCACTACAAAGCAGATGAATGGTGGCGCTGGAAATTCATAGACTTGTTCTCCTCAAAGGAACTATGAAGCTAGGGGAAACTCTTGTGAGGAGCAAAAATGGGAACTATTTGTTATGCATCCTTGACATCGAGCCTGACCATCCAGTCCCCGGGAAGGAGGATATCTCATGGGATGTAAAAATTATGCATCTCGAAATGGCTATAAATGAGCCATTTGTTGTGTTCTTTCAGATTTATCACTGGCCTGAACCCCTTGTCATTTTCATGCACTGCAAATAGATTGCTGAGAAATCCTCTGAGTTACCAACCTATAAATTGCACTTTTGTGCTCCAGATCCTTCATTTTGTTTTCTATGAGTTCCAAGTCTTGAGAAGAAAATTAGTTAGGTGATTTGCATAAAAATGGTAGGGGGAAGTTTGAAAGGGATGGTTGAGAGTTCATAATAGTCAGAAATGTTTGGGATGGGTCAGAAAGAAAAGGCATAGGATAAAGGTTGAAGGGAATTGATTTTTTTTAATTTGAATGTTTACATTTATTTATTTTTAAACAAATTACTGAAATGAACATATATACGATATTGAGACTTACCAGCACACTAAATATGTACTGCTTTTCTAAAAAAAATTAATCTGTTGATTAAACAACTTAACAGTAGCTCAGTAAACAAAAGAGGATACGCCACATTCACTGGTGCATCTTAACGTAGGACCATTCTAGTGCTGGGTCTCATATATTTTTATAGAGACACCTTGAGTACCTAGTTGGGATATAGTTGGTATTGATGTTGTGAGAGTGGAAATAGTGGTATGAGAATTGTGGTGTATGAATGAAGTGATCCAGGGGGATTTAATGATATTAGGTATGTGTTTTTTATGTAATTGTTTTAGAAATAGTATGAAGTAGCAGAGAAATATATGTATCAATGAACATATGCATTATAGAACTGATGTCTACTGCTTGTCACGTGTTAAATGGACTGAATTTAGAAAAAAGAAATGAAATATAAAAAATAAAAAATAATCAAGAACTTTTTGATACAAATAAAAATGAATCTTTGAGATAAAATGCTGTGTTTATAAAGTGTACTTTTTGAATTGAATAGTGAAATGATGTGAAGCAATTCCTGTATGTAAATAATTTGGTCTATGAGGGAAAATTTTGATACTACTGCAACTTAACGTAGGAAACAGCAGACAGTAGTATGAAATATAATGCACATATTTCTATTCTTGTTGTGTCTGCGGTATAAGCCTAGCAGGCATATTTCCCATGTGTGTAGTCCTGGACACACAGTGGAACTGGACAGGTGTGATGTGACACCCTCCCAGTAATCCTGCAGGTGTGGGCAAGCCCATAGCATAAGAAGCAGATTTGCAGCATCAATGTGGTGACACCCAGGGCAAGTGGTGTCTGTTCGGTGGAACTAATGCTTTATTTTAGCAGGGGTAAGGTAGGCTCTGTGTACAATATAGAATTGGATGAACCCGAATCGAGCATTACGCTGGATGTGCGTTGGTTTTTGCAACAGGACAGGCCATTTTTAATCTGTGCAGGGACAGGCCAAATCAGTCTCCAGCGCTGTTGTAGGGTAGTGAGTCATGGAGTAGTGTGGGTGCACAGTGAGTCGGCAAACCAATGCATCAAGTGTTGGCCTGCCCTCACCACATAAATTTACTGGACTGTAAGGTGGGTTGGGGATTTATGTTGTATAGTGACCCATTGACTGTCTAAATATTTGAGCAAAGAGTTCTATAATAGTAATTGACTGGCGGGTAAACCCTCTTCTTCCATCAATACCTAATATGAAAGGAGGGTGCCATCCCGGTACAGGTCGCCCAGAGTATGTAGACCAGTGGCATGCCATGTGGCCAGTCCTGCTGCCGAGGTGGATCTGCCACTCCTAAGTGACAAGTAGTGCCAGTGCTGGTGCGTAAGAGACCATGGATTGCGTGAGGTGGAGGCGCCTGCACTAGCAGCGATAAGCCACCCCCAGTAATATGGGATCGGGTGTCTTTGCTTGGGTGCCGGGGTGGAATTGTTAAAGGGTGCTGGGTAAGCTCCATGCAGGCACGGTCATGCAGGGTCCATGTACTGCAGGCCAGCTAACCACTTAGCACTCCACTAAATTTGAGAGGCAAGGTAATGCTCCTCTAAATGTGGTACTGCAAGTCTGCCCTGGTCTAGGGGTGAGTATATTGTCACCAGTGCCACCCTGCACCTTGAGTTGTGCCAAATAAATTCCTGAATATTTATTTCGAGTTCGAGTTCGAAAATCTTTATTTCGATCACATGATCATAAAAGATATACATGACATTATAAAACAGTTCATTTACAATTTAAGAACGGATTAAAAAACAGTAGTGACCGTGGTTAGTTAATATGATTGAGGTATGCCAGAAATCGAGACTATACTAACTCACCAAGTCTCTTGATATAGCGTTTACGGGCATACCACATTGAAGTTAAAAATTGCAAATACGAGAGTTGGGGCCAAATCAGTCTTTATTTCAAGGGAACGAAAGAACGTTGCTGGGATATAAAGATGCAGATTAGCAAAGTAAAATAGAAGGCAGGGCATAACCATCATTTTTATGAGCACTACATATCATGCAACCGATAGTGTCAATGTGCGTTAAAAGGCCATCTGGGATCTTAAAGATGTGGCTGCTTGAGTAATGTTGCCATCAAGAGGTCTACTAGAGAGTGATATACTTGCACACCTAAATAGCAAAACGTGGAGTTGCCATACTATCTGTGCTCCGTTTAGTGTAAAATTGTAAATGTAATTGTAATTGAATTTATATGGCGCTTACTAGCCCTGACGAGGCGTCAAATCACTTTTTGGCGAGTAGCACGCTACTCCTGAACCCATAAAGGATTAGTGGAGAATTAGTATAGGGAGATATGAAATCTATTTGAACGTTGGACATGTGAGTTTGTAATATGGATTGAAAACGGATAGTTGAGGGATAGAAGAGGGAAGGGTTTGCATTTATTTAGCACCTGCTACCCCTGATGAGGGGTTGAAGTGCTTTTCAGCGGGTAGCACGCTACTCCAGAACCCAAACAGGATTAGTGGGGAATTAGTATAAGTAAATAAGAAATTAATTTGAGCGGTGGACATGTGAGTTTATTAGTTGGATTGAAAACGATAGTGGAGGGATAGAAGTGGGAAGGCTCTAGAAAGTGTTAATAGGAGATCATAGCAGTAGGAGGAGGTTTGTGATGAGTAAAGTGGAGGTGGTGGGGGAGGAGTCAGGGAGGAGGGTTTAGAAAGGCTTGTTTGAGCGGTCTGAATAGTAAAAGAGGCTTGTCATGATGCAAGGAGAGGTAGAGGAGGGAGAGTCTAGAAAGGGTTATTTTGGGGATCATAGTAGTAGAATGGGGTTTGGGATGAGCCAGACATGATGCAAGGAGAGGTAGAGGAGGGAAGAGTCTAGAAAGGGTTATTTTGGGAATCATAGAAGTGGAATGGGGTTTGGGATGCATCAGAGTGGAGGTAGAGGATATATATAGAGAGGCATAGGGTGAGAAATAGGGTTGTGCATTGGAGAGAGTAGTAGAATAAGGTATGGGATGAGTCAGAGAGTTGAGGTAGAGGCTATATTGAGAGAGGTTTAGGGTGAGATATAGGGTAGTGCATTGGAGATGCTGAATTAAAAGTAAAGTAATACATATCATGATAGATACGTTTATGGAAGGTTTACTGCCAAAGAAATAAGCATGGCAATATCTGAACTGGCCAAAGGTAAAAGAAATCAGGTTTTGGTCAACTGGTAGAATTTTATGCTATCTATGTAGACCTATTGGCCCTGAAAATTGTGGGCATGTACACAACAGCCAAGAAAGAAGAATTGAGAAACCTATATAGTTTGTAAATGTTGTGGGTTAGGCAAATCAGACATGAAGGGGAATAGGAAAGATTTTGCCCAATCAACCCTCAATCTAGAGGGGAATGCAAAATGGTCAAGTGTCAAGGCTTTCGTATCTGGAATGGCATGCATATAATAAATCGTTGACATAAATGGAGATTGTGTGAGTTCCCTCTCCTAAGGGTATATACCATGTTCCACCCTGTTCCCGAATTGCAATTGCAAGTGGTTCGATTAGTAAGGAAAAAAGTAGAGGGGACAGTGGGCAGCCCTGTCTTGTGTTTCTGTGTATGTGAATTGGGTCGGAAACAAGAGAGCCTGGCTTAATTAACCCTAACCGATGGTTGGGTACTTAGTAATCTCACCAGTCAGAGAAAGCGGTCCCCAATGCTATAGCGAGGTAGTGTAGTAAATAACAAAACCCATTCTAATGAGTCAAAGGCCTTCTCATGGTCTAACACTTAGAGACCGGTGGTGATAGGCGCTATACAAAAACACTATAACATAACACCAGGCCAAAGAGTGAGGCCAATGCTGTCAAGAGTAAGTCTCGTATGACTCAAAAAAAGCGTTGCAGATTCAAGGAAGTACTGCAGGTGAAACAAACCCACTTTGATCCTGATGGACCGGGACTGGGACTGTGGGTCCCAGGCGAACTGCAAGGATTTTGGCTAAGATCTTGTAATCTGTATTTAGCAAAGCCAGAAGTCTGTATGACCCCAATAAAAAGGGTCACTGTCCGACTTGGGGAAGGAAATGAGTAGCGCACCTGTTCGCTGGCGTGTGTTATTGGGGCTTCACACATACTTGGTTCTTGTAGACTAAAAGTGGGTGTTCACTGCTTGAGCTATCCCTATTGAGCATTTGACGCAACGCATGATCCATTGCATCCCCATGCAGTATCTGCGGAGCCTCACTTTGACTGCTTCTCATTTTATTAATTTGGTGGATGCCATGTCAGTATTATACTCAAAAGTAGTTTGCAATAGCCGTGCCAAGAAGAGAGTGGAAGGGGGGGTCTTCCAGGGTCGCTTCTGTAAATGCCATCTGGGTATAGGGAGGGGTGTGCATCCCAAGCAAATTGTAAATATGGAGGGTTGTGGTCAGAGTGAGTATGACCTATATAATCTGTGTTGGAAATGGATACAAGTAGGGAGGTTGTACCAAGTATTCTGTCTATGTAGACGTACAGTTGGTGTGATGAGGAGGATAAGGAGTACACTTTCATGTCCAGGTTGACGAAGCTCCACATGCCAATTTTTGAGCCACAGGGTGGGTTGAATATAACCATGACATAGATCAAAATAACATATCATAAAACTGGAACTGTAAATACCAGTAGAGGGGAGGGACAACATGTATCCACCCAAACAGCTGAACAACATAGGCAGTGAAAGCTATATAGCTAGAAAAGCAAAAACTAGGGGGGGGATTATGGTAGCCAGATATTGGGAACCATGCACACTGAGGAGGAACGGCTGTTAGCCATTACAGTTATTCCAGCGCTAAACCAATTGAGGGTAACAAGGCATATAGATGCTATAGTAAAAGGGTTATGTGTACCAAAGCATTGTCTATGTGTGAATGTGAAAAACATGCTGCAAAGAAGGAGTAGTTAGTGAAAACAGTAATATAATAACAGAATAGTGCAAGTTTCACCAATTTCGCTGGCTGGTCATGATGTGTCGCACAGTGCATGGCTCAAATCAAATCAAAATAATGAAAAACTTTATTCAGATAAGGGAACTTATCCATAAAAGTACAAACGAATCAAAGCAATTGTACAGAATAAAAAAACATTTTTTTTTTTTAAATACAACAAATTCCTAAGATTAGTGCAGATAAAACAAAGTATAATAGGGACTAAATTAATACATTAAAAAAGAAATCTATCCTTGAAACACAAAAGAGAAAGGATACTAAACACGATATGATTTCTGAAACTTAATACACAGTAGTGTAAACAATATTTAAATATAGAATTAATCATAATCTTTTCGGAATTTAATGCATGATTTTAAAAAACAGAGTATAGGGACAATTGAAAATTCTGTGTCCAAACATTGTAAGGCTTGGAGCGCCAGACGGCATTGGCGCAATCCCATGTATTTTACTAATGGTAAAATCCAATTTCTCCGTGGGTGTCATAGAGACTGCAGAAGAACATTACATGGAGAAGAGTTTGCTCTGACTGCCCATCACAAGGACAGGTGGAGAGATTTGCGGACCAATCGTTGGTCTTGGGGAAAGTCACTAAGCGGTGGAAAATACTGAAACGAAACCGGGTCAGCAAGAATTTGTCGTAATATGTGATGGATGTTAGCAGTAAATAAGGCTGAGTCCAGTGCATGGCTCAAATAATAACATCAGCTGTATGTGGTGTCACATCATGTGGGACAATTGACTTCATTCTGGAGGGTCAGGTGAAGAACGAGCCGTCTATACTTATAGATTTAGCCGCGTCGTCTTTGGGGTCTGAACCTTGAGTGGCTTTGCATATTGTGGCAGTGATTTGCAGAGCTTGGCGTCTCTCCTCTATAACCTGTTCCAGGTTGAGCATGCTTTTCGGTTGTGAGGGACAGTTTGAGTGAGGCCATCTACCATGGTGACACATCACAGCAGTCGTGGGATATTTTTGCTCCGTGTGAGGATTGGTTGGAAAACATCAGTCCGGTGGACTCCAACCAGTCCCAGACGGCCTCCTGAGAATCATAAAAATATTCCATCGGAAACTACATGCAGGCACACCAGAAATAGGAGTGAGTAACAAACACCCAGTTCTAGGAGTGGGCGCTTGACTGCTAGTAATGAGATTCTTTGTTTCTGTACCGCCACAGTATTGTCTGGAAAGAACATGATGTGAGCGTGTTCAATACTAATGTTTTGGAATTTCTGCATTTCACGGAGGATGGAGTCTGTCGCTATAATGGAGTAGCCAAAACAACAGCAGTCTGGGATTAGAGACAGGGGGTGGCTTCCGCGTTGGAACACAATGGGTACGCTCCACCAAGAAGAACTGCAAAAGTGTCTCTGGGGGGAGTAAGTCACACAGCCAATGTTCCACATATGCCACGGCATCCTGTCCCTCAACCCCTTCCAGCAGGCCAACCACCATATCATTATTTCTCCATGAGCCGCCTTCCACATCCTCAGCCCAGCATTCCAGAGTGTGGGCACTAACATGTGCAACGAGCTGTCCAGTTGTCGGGCTTTTGGCTGGAGTTCTGTAAAAGCTTGTTCAGCACCATGAACCTTATCAGCTAGGTGGTCTGCATGCAGCAATGTAAGGTCGGCCACCACATTGTTTATCTTACTTCCCAGAGTTGCTCGTGTGGTCTCCAAGAAGGACGCAATTCTCTTAACGGCTTCCAGGATGGAGTCTAACTTCTCAACAATGGACGCAGAAGGACTTTATTGTTTCAATGTGGCACAGCCACTAGCTAGTAGATCTTTAACTGTAGAGGGGCACAAAGATGTGCCGTGGGCGCCAGTGTGTAGGAGACCTATTTGGTCTTGTGGCATAGGTTTGCTGCAGGTAAAGAAATTTGATGGTCCTGTGAGGGGCCCACTTGACAGCACACTATGATCCTTGTGAAACCGACGGCAGAAGCAGTCCCACACATCCAGAAAAAGATGGGCAGGTTCAGATTGGTTAGAGGGAAGCAGGCTTAGGAGCATAAAACAAGGCTGGGTAGCAGGCAGAGATGAAGCGCTGAGGCGAGCTACTGGGGAGGTCTCTAATCAAAGCTAGCAAGTTCGTAAGTAAGGATCATCACTGAACTAATTATGACAAATGAGGAGCCTTGCTAGTTCTTGGTAGGTCATGAGCAGTTGGGCCCTTTTAATTGCGTCCAAGACTATACAAAAAGCGTTATGCGTTAGCAGTCACAGCCATAGAACACAGCGACCTACTAGATACGTAACCATGTTGTGGGGGCAGGTGATGGGGCCGTGTAGCAGTATCAAGTTGTGGCAATGTCAGTGATTGGTGCTAAAAAAGGAGGATTAATAGAGTCTATTTCATTTGGCACAACAAATGTCCCTTATGGGCCTTTCAGCGGGGTCTCCTTGTAAGTATAGCACCGTAGCTCACCGCTCTTCTCAATCAGGTTGGGCAGGCGATCGAGTAAAGCAGAGGCCCAATCAAGTGCCACTGCCCCTCCGCAGTTCACATTGCAGCAAAGTGAGCCCGTTCGACACTGAGGGCTCCGTGCATGCTGCGGGGGTAAGAAGAGGGAGGAAGCCCCCCACGGTGCACAGCAGCTCTAGCTACTGAGTAACTTGGCTCCAGTTGGTGTCCCTCGCACACGTCAGGCCTTACCAATATCTCTACTGGCTGCATGCACCAGGGACGAGACCGCAGGGATGCCAGCAGCACCTGGTCTCCTTGGTTCCTGTAGTGCGGTCTAAATACACCCCACTGCTAGTGGGAGACAGAACGCAATCCCAGTCGTGGTCCAATGTTAATTGGCCAGAGGCCCCAGAGCTCGCAGTCCCCAGGCCTGGTTGGCAGGCCTCACAAGACGGTCACGCTGCCTCATTGCCCGCGGCTCCTTCGCACCCTGCACAGGAATGACAAGCGTCTGTGTCGGTGGTTGGCAATGCAGGGAATTAGTGGGATGCCTTGGTAGGTGTTGATGGCCTGCGAACGGCAGGATACATGACGGATAAGTGGGGATGAACAGTGGAACATACTCAAAGTGCATCCACCATCTTGGCGCCCAAATCTAATCATTAACCCCAGGTGGTAAACTCCACTCCGCTCGCGGAGCTTGCAGAATTTGGGCACTCCGTGCTCCGCAGAGGAACGCGGAGTTCCTGTATTCTGCCATTTCGGGCACGAAGCGGAGGGTTTTTTTCAGTTTGGGCACTCAAGTTTTCTTTTGCCACTCAATTGCGAGCACCACGACTCTCAGGCCGCTTGAGAGCACACATGAGACTTCTCTCATTCGTACAATCTAGCATTCTTAGAGCCGATCCCGATCGCAAATGGAGTGGTCAAGCAGCTTTTCTGCTTGAAAATGCAGCTGAGAGGCATTTAGAGTGAATTTTCTTCTCAAACTGGCTGTAGGATTTGGTTTTTTCGTGCGAGAAGCCATTATTATTTTTTTCAAGCCAGAAGGAAGTGCCACAGAGACTACAACTTCCTGTACTGTTCAGCAGACTCCTCCCAGTGCTTTGTCTCTCTTCTGGACACTTTTCATTGGGATTAGAGGCTGGAAGGATCACTCTACTTGTCTGCTGCATTTATACCATTGAATTTAAGGACTTTGTTTTTGAGATATCACAAGTAATTTGAAAAACTGGTGCATAAGGGTGATGTTTGTTTGACTGGGGTCATGCACCTGGATTTTTTTGTACTTTTTATTCGATTTTTTTAAATTTATTAAGGTGGGTGGCCTGCAGTTTTTGTAGGGGCCTAGTTCTTTTGGGCATGAAATTTATCTTCTTTTGCAAAGGAAAAATGTTGCACAGCTCAGTACATTTTCTTCTCCATGTTTTTTAATAAGTTTGCAATATTGATTGATTTAATTAATTCACTATGTTTCCTAGTTTACCAATGAACATTCCAGCCAGTAGACCCTTTACTAATCATGGGTGCAGGAAACAACTGTTTCTGTGAATTCTGTAGAATTGATACATCATTTACTCCATGGATGCCATTAGATTAAAATACAAAACGTGGATTTTTTGTGGTTCTTCACGTTTTTTCCACGCAAAGTTTTTAATTGAGGTAATGCCTTTGGAGGATGTGTGTTGTTGTGAACATTTTTAGCCCTGTTAATTTTCGTTTTTGGCCTTTCTGAACGAATGCTCTGTTCTCTGTGTTACCATGCCTCTTTTATCTGGCCACTGTGTGTGTGTATGTGTGGTTGGCATAGGCCACCATTTGCCTTTATTGTTCAGGAATCAGTATGCCATGTGGCAATGGGCAATTTTGGATAGTCTGTGTCCACCCTGGACCTGCATGTGGTCCTTGTTTTCAAGGTCTCCTGCTTGTTGTTGTTGTTGTGATCATGTGACTGGTGGCCATTTTGTGTAGCCAGCCAGTGTTCTTTCCCCATAAGCCTCCATTTCTTCTTTGTTTGTGGCCATTCCCCCTTGCTGGTTGCTGTTGTTTTTGCGACCATGTGGCTGGCGGCCATTTTGTGTAGCCAGCCAGTGTGCTTTCCCCATAAGCCTCCATTTCTTGTTTGTTTGCGGCCAGCCCACCCTTGCTGGTTGTTGTTGTTGTTGGTGCAACCAGGCGGCTGATGGCCATTTTGTGTAGCCAACCATTGTGCTTTCCTCATAGGCATGCGTTTCTTCTTTGTTTGTGGCCATGCCCCCTTGCAGGTTGTTGTTGTTGTGACCATGTCGCTGGTTGCCATTTTGTAAAGCCATGTTGTTACCAAGCGAGGGTTTTACCCAAAAAGTCAATGGGACCTGGTTGCTAGGCAGTACAATTATAGAGGGGTCCCAGAGAGAGAACGTAACATAAAAGTACGCAAAATAGTTAATCAAATCAATGCAGAAAGTTAGAATTCATCATATTTAATAAAGCCAACATTGTCCTCGCATCACAATGTGCTGTATGTTCAATTCAATTTATGCAGTGTAAAAACATTAAAGCCCCAAACAAGGAGAAGAGGGAAGGAGTGTGAAGTGTGAAATGAAAGGGGTAAAGTGATTTGAAGAAAAAGGAAATGAATTATATATTCAAATACAATACATTCATTGTCACTTATAAAAGGCTGTAACTTATTCAAGCCAATATAATGAAACAAATAAGACAATCATTCTACGGTCACAGTCATGAGTAATCTAGTCTTGGATAGTGCTGGATGATGAGGTAAGTAGAGCCGTCGAAATTTCGACCCCTACGTGGAACGTTAACTTGAACCCTTACAACGGGGTCTTCATCAGGACGAAAGGGATTATGGGGCAAGGCAATTTCTACAAAATAAAAATATATATTTCAATAAATTCCGAGTCATAAATTAATTATCAGATTTAGATAGTTATTAAAAGGAGGAAATTTAAAGTTTACCATGGATACTCGGGCCAGCCGGCACCGAATATAGGGAATCTGAAGAATAAACTTCCTTGAAGTCAGTAGTTGTTGGAGTCGACTAAAGGGGAGCAAGAAGGAATCTAATCAATACAGGTATGTAATTATTTAATTAGAATACAGGAAACAAGAGTAAGAAGTAAGTTGTCATTTACATATTTCCTTTCTTTAATTAGGAATGAAAGTCCGTCCTTCCTAATTGGTGGATTAGTAGGGCAAATTAAGCATCCTCAGCTAGCGCTGGAAGGAGAAAAGGGAAAATTAATTCCCATAGATTAAATTAGATCTGGCCAGAAGTGGCCTCCTGCTCACTGGTCAGGTACTTACATAAATCAAGCGGTTAGTGTAGGTATGGTGGCCTTTAACGGTGAAGGTTCGTCCGCGTTAAAGCCGAGTACCTGCAAGCTTTAAGGTTAAGGAGCAAGTGTCAGTGTGTTTAAGACACGCTCACCGGTCAAAAAACAAACACAATTCAAGCTATTATACGACAAAGTGAGCCCCGGTACGGGTACTAACATAAATCAGGCAGTCAGCATGGTATAAATGAAAGGCCTTTAACGGAGAAAATTCATCCGTATTTCTTGATTCACTGTAGACTGTCACAGTGTGATTCCCTGCAAACTGTAATGAAAATGGGGCAAGTATCAGTTATATATATTGTGGTACGTCCGCGGTTGAAGCGAAGGGAGAGACCGGGCCTTCCCATACAATCGACTTACTTGCAAGCGTAGCCGCAGCTGCGGTCTCTCACTCCAAAGTACTTCACTGCTTCGAATCTACGAGTCTAGCGTACTTCCGTATTTTGATAATTTCGTCGTCTGTTCACGTGAGTGACTGACATAGAGGAGATACTACTCGGTGACTCGGACCAATTCACTAATGTGTTTAACGGTGTGACCCAACTCTTGTGAGTGCTGCTTTGAGTTTCTGGAGGGCCCATGTAATGTAGGCGGTCCCTGAAAGATTGCTTGTAGTGATGATGACAGAAGACCCACAATCGTGGGCCAATAGCCTGAGAGCGATCTAATCCCTTCTCATGACCGACCTTTGTTTTTTTCTTGATTTTCAACATATTCTTCTCTGGAAGAATAAGATTGTCTATTTCCTGAATCTATACCTAAGCACAGAAAGGACATGGTCTGACTCGGAACTAGATACGACTTGCATTGATTAATCCCAAAGCTCAGGCCTAGTAGTAAGACAAATGTGGTAGCCAGATTGGATCACAATCTTTAGGGACATTGGTCCACCAATAGGAAGTCATCTATGTAGATAATCCATCTCAATCCCCTCGTTCGCAGGTATTCTTTGACAGGACGTAGTAGCTTCGTAAATCACTACAAAGCAGATGAATGGGGGTGCTGGAAATTCATAGAACTTGTTCTCCTTAAAGGAACTATGAAGCTAGGGGAAACTCTTGTGAGGAGCAAAAATGGGAACTATTTGTTATGCATCCTTGACATCGAGCCTGACCATCCAGTCCCCGGGAAGGAGGATATCTCATGGGATATAAAAATTATGCATCTCGAAATGGCTATAAATGAGCCATTTGTTGTGTTCTTTCAGATTTCGGTAGTGTGCAATTTTTAATCTGTGAAGTATGTGAGTGCTGTCGATAGAACAAGACTGCTACCCTGTGAAGAGTGAGAGGGCTGGTGGTATGTATACATGTATGTATGCTTGTACATGGTGTTTATATAGTGTGACACCAGCCGAAACGTAGCAGAGCTCTGAACAAGATCCAAAGCAAGGACACAATCAAAGTACAATTAAATAAGTAGGTGTTTTCTAAGAGCAAAATTAGGCTGTTACCTGCACCATGATGCTGTGTACTTTAAAAAGATGTGTCTTCAAGTTTTTCCTAAATGGAGCATGGTTGGAGGTGACCCTGATGGATACAGGTGTGTCGGTGCAGATTCTGAGTGCATAGATAGAGAACCCTGTTGTCTAGTTTAAAATTGTTTGACTTCTTCGTCTCCAGTCTGATGGTGCCCTGGCTACAGATTTGCCGAAAGCCACTGTAGATGGTGAGCTTGACATTCAGATATGCAGGGGTGCAGGTTGCGATAGCTTTGTAGATGATGCAGCTGCTTTTGAGGATGGTATTGGCTGGCATAGAGCCAGTGGAACTCCATCAGCAAGGAGATTATGTGGCCATATTTCTTCATGGCCTTGATGATGTGTGCTGCTGCATGGCGGATGCCCTTAAGAGGTGTCAGGGCGTAGTCTGGGAGGCAGGGAGCACTGTATTGACTAGATATAGCTGGACAAGTATGAGGGCTTTAACAGCAGTTTTAAAGTCACATGTTTGGAGGATTAGTTTCACTTTTTTCAGTAAAGAATGCTGGTACAGGGCAATCTTAGTTTCCTTGCCAATATGTTCCTTGAGCATGAGATCAGTGCCTTGGATGAATCTGTGTGACTAGATATTAGGTGAAAGTTGGGGTTCAGATCCATCCATGCTCATGTCATGACCCAGATTCAGACCAGTGCTGCATATTTTTCTTCGTGAACAGGAGAAATTGTTCAGGTAAGTGTTGGACATTCAGGTGTAGATGTGGTGCAGGCAGTGTTTGAGCTGTTGGGTTGCAGGACTAAAGGAGAACCTTCAAGTAAAGTTGTGGATCATCAACAAATTGGTGAATTCTGATGCTGTTATGTATCAATAGAATGCCAAGTGACTCCATGTAGAGGCTGAAAAGGATAGAAGACCACATAGAAACCTAGGTAACTTTGCAGGTGATTGGAATTTGCTGTGACCAGGAGGTGTCCATATGAACAAACTGGTTTTGGTTGGGTCTGTAGGCGGAGAAGCAGTAAAGGATGTTCTAGTGAATCCCATTTGAGACTTGAGGATGAGGATGAGAATAGGGAGGTCACTAGTGTTGAAGGCAGCTGAGGGCTCTAGTAGTTTTAGGATGTTGTTATCATCTGTATCTGTGGTCAGCAGGACATCATCAGTGCATGCGGACAGATCCAAATCGTCTTGTGGCATATGAAAGGCCACCTGAAAACCTTCATCTTGAGGTTATCTCTGGTGTAATTGTATAAGCTGTTGACTTTGGCAGATGGGGTGATGGGTAAAGAACTAATGCATACCAGATCATACAGCTTGTCTGTGAGGAATCCAGGCTTGGGTGATATTTGACATGGTACCATGGTGGACGATAAACTGCTAGTCTTTACATCGTATGTATGTACAATGAGGGACATTTTTCTTCACTTTACAATGCATTACAATGCAGGTAAGTGTATTTACTTATTATCTGTTTGAGGAAATAAGGTAAATTAAGGATGTAAGTAATTTTACAGGGGTGTGAGCAAAATATAAAATGTCCTTTCTATTGAGATAGAAAGTTATATATAATTCTGTTAATGGGCTATGGGGAAGTCCCATGATTTTTCCATTACATCAAGAACCATGTGTGTGACTTGTAAATGGGAAGCACTAGAATGTGATTAACTCTCTGATGTCAGGTTTGTGTGACCACCCAGGCAATCATGGCAGGGGTGAGGCATATTTCCGACTGTGTGACAAATTCTGTACAAATACACCTACTGCAGTTGCTCCCGGGTCTGGTCTCCACCTTAAGTACTCTAGAAACTGATTGTTCAAACTGGAGTTGAACATGTCCATCTTGCATGATCACCATCTGTTCATCAAAGCTTCGAAGGTCCTTCAATTCAGTTTTCAATCGCTGGAGTCTATGCCATACCAGGAGTTACAGCCTGCTACTACATCCGGAAACCCAGAAGATATTCCACCATTACCGAAATCTATCTTTCTAGACAAAAGTGCCAGAAGTCTTTCATCATTTCTGTGAGATTCTGTGATCTTGTGCTTCCCAAGCAGTTCATGAATCCCACTGTAGACACATTGCCATCTTCAGGGGCATGCGATTCTGTTTTTTGTCATGGGTCTGATTACAAAATGAACTACCAGGAGTTCCAAACAATTTATGTGAAGCTTCAGTTCTTCCCCTGACCACCTTCCCCCGATTTAAATCTCTCCACATTCGGGTCTTCAGCCCCATGGCTGCCATCTGATTCTATAACCAAATTTTGAGACAATACGAAGATCGCTCTCCCATTCCAGGCCTCCATGTGGTCCAGCTAACACTGAATCTTAGTTCTGGGTTCCTAATATGAGGGCTCTAGTTGTGAATGAGGCATCCCTCTTGTGAGTGCTGCTTTGAGTTTCTGGAGGGCCCATGTAATGTAGGCGGTCCCTGAAAGATTGCTTGTAGTGATGATGACAGAAGACCCACAATCGTGGGCCAATAGCCTGAGAGCGATCTAATCCCTTCTCATGACCGACCTTTGTTTTTTTCTTGATTTTCAACATATTCTTCTCTGGAAGAATAAGATTGTCTATTTCCTGAATCTATACCTAAGCACAGAAAGGACATGGTCTGACTCGGAACTAGATCCGACTTGCATTGATTAATCCCAAAGCTCAGGCCCAGTAGTAAGACAAATGTGGTGGCCAGATTGGATCACAATCTTTAGGGACATTGGTCCACCAATAGGAAGTCATCTATGTAGATAATCCATCTCAATCCCCTCGTTCGCAGGTATTCTTTGACAGGACGTAGTAGCTTCGTAAATCACTACAAAGCAGATGAATGGTGGTGCTGGAAATTCATAGAACTTGTTCTCCTTAAAGGAACTATGAAGCTAGGGGAAACTCTTGTGAGGAGCAAAAATGGGAACTATTTGTTATGCATCCTTGACATCGAGCCTGACCATCCAGTCCCCGGGAAGAAGGATATCTCATGGTATGTAAAAAGTATGCATCTCGAAATGGCTATAAATGAGCCATTTGTTGTGTTCTTTCAGATTTCGGTAGTGTGCAATTTTTAATCTGTGAAGTATGTGAGTGCTGTCTAGAACAAGACTGCTACCCTGTGAAGAGTGAGAGGGCTGGTGGTATGTATACATGTATGTATGCTTGTACATGGTGTTTATATAGTGTGACACTAGCCGAAACGTAGCAGAGCTCTGAACAAGATCCAAGGCAAGGACACAATCAAAGTACAATTAAATAAGTAGGTGTTTTCTAAGAGCAAAATTAGGCTGTTACCTGCACCATGATGCTGTGAACTTTAAAAAGATGTGTCTTCAAGTTTTTCCTAAATGGAGCATGGTTGGAGGTGACCCTGATGGATACAGGTGTGTCGGTGCAGATTCTGAGTGCATAGATAGAGAACCCTGTTGTCTAGTTTAAAATTGTTTGACTTCTTCGTCTCCCGTCTGATGGTGCCCTGGCTGCAGATTTGCCAAAAGCCACTGTAGATGGTGAGCTTGTCATTCAGATATGCAGGGGTGCAGGTTGCGATAGCTTTGTAGATGATGCAGCTGCTTTTGAGGATGGTATTGGCTGGCATAGAGCCAGTGGAACTCCATCAGCAAGGAGATTATGTGGCCATATTTCTTCAGGGCCTTGATGATGTGTGCTGCTGCATGGCGGATGCCCTTAAGAGGTGTCAGTGCGTAGTCTGGGAGGCGGGGAGCACTGTATTGACTAGATATAGCTGGACAAGTATGAGGGCTTTAACAGCAGTTTTAAAGTCACATGTTTGGAGGATTGGTTTCACTTTTTTTCAGTAAAGAATGCTGGTACAGGGCAATCTTAGTTTCCTTGGCAGTATGTTCCTTGAGCATGAGATCTGTGCCTTGGTTGAATCTGTGTGACTAGATATTAGGTGAAAGTTGGGGTTCAAAACCATCCATGCTCATGTCATGACCCAGATTCAGACCAGTGCTGCATATTTTTCTTGGTGAACAGGAGAAATTGTTCAGGTAAGTGTTGGACATCCAGGTGTAGATGTGGTGCAGGCAGTGTTTGAGCTGTTGGGTTGCAGGAGTAAAGGAGAACCTTCAAGTAAAGTTGTGGATCATCAACAAATTGGTGAATTCTGATGCTGTTATGTATCAATAGAATGCCAAGTGACTCCATGTAGAGGCTAAAAAGGATAGAAGACCACATAGAAACCTAGGTAACTTTGCAGGTGATTGGAATTTGCTGTGACCAGGAGGTGTCCATATGAACAAACTGGTTTTGGTTGGGTATGTAGGAGGAGAAGCAGTAAAGGATGTTCCAGTGAATCCCATTTGAGACTTGAGGATGAGAATAGGGAGGTCACTAGTGTTGAAGGCAGCTGAGGGCTCTAGTAGTTTTAGGATGTAGTTATCATCTGTATCTGTGGTCAGCAGGACATCATCAGTGCATGCAGACAGATCCAAATCATCTTGTGGCATATGAAAGGCCACCTGAAAACCTTCATCTTGAGGTTATCTCTGGTGTAATTGTTTAAGCTGTTGGCTTTGGCAGATGGGGTGATAGGTAAAGAACTAATGCATACCAGATCATATAGCTTGTCTGTGAGGAATCCAGGCTTGGGTGATATTTGCCATGGTACCATGGTGGACGATAAACTGCTAGTCTTTACATCGCATGTATGTACAATGAGGGACATTTTTCTTCACTTTACAATGCATTACAATGCAGGTAAGTCTATTTACTTATTATCTGTTTGAGGAAATAAGGTAAATTACGAATGTAAGTAATTTTACAGGGGTGTGAGCAAAATATAAAATGTTCTTTATATTGAGATAGAAAGTTATATATAATTCTGTTAATGGCACGGAGGCGAGGATAATGCATCAAAAAATGGGGTCTGCCCCCGGTACGAGGACATCATCCCTGCGGGAATTGCTCAGTATGCCCACTGACCAGCAAAACACTTGAAGTGGACATTGGGACCTCGCGACCATGGCAATTGAAACACCACACTAATTGCAACAGTGAGAAAGTGATATACCAGATTACCTGCCCCTGTGGACTAAGGTATATCGGCATGACCGCAAGAAAAATCAAATTGCGCGTGCAGGAACATATGAGCACCATGAGACGCAGAAAACAGGCAACACGGCTCACCACTCACTTCCTTGACAAGAGACATAGTCCAGATGAACTGAGATGGTTGGTTCTAGAACAACCTTACATACCTAGTCACGTCACGGATGTTTCACTTTTCCTATTGAGGAAAGAACAGAAGTGGGTTTTCAAACTTCATAGTGACACAGAAGGATTGAATGATGACATTCCTTGGATGCAGCTGTGATTGCACAGATTGTTTTTCCGAACACAGAGTCCTTGTGCTAACAGCCTTTGGCATAAGGGTTACCTCCACTGAGCTCTAACACCCTCGCTGGGTAGGGTTCCCCTTCTCATGTTCTATATAATGAATATATGTAGCCAGTGTCTATATCAGTTTAAGCCCCCGGTACTATCCGACTGGAAGTTGGCAAACGGCTAAATTAGCGCGCGACCTCTAAACATTGCCCTCTAGCAGTATAAATAAATAAACACACCTAGCTCTTCTTATGGCTCTTCTTTGGATAGAATACAACACACCATCTTACTGCCTTACGATTTGACTGGTGCGCATATGCGCGTGAGGTATGTCTCACGGTCGGCCTGTTAATGTGGCTGAGGCTTATCAGTGTTGGTCACGGTTGGCTGCCTGTGAGCCGATTCCCATTGGCCTACACATGAGCCAATCAAATTTTGAAACAAAGGAGTTTCCTTTCAGGTCCACTGCAGGCTTATCAGTGTAGGTCACGTTTGGCTGCCTGTGAGCCGATTCCCATTGGCCTACACATGAGCCAATCAAATTTTGAAACAAAGGAGTTTCCTTTCAGGTCCACTGCAGGCTTATCAGTGTAGGTCACGGTTGGCTGCCTGTGAGCCGATTCCCATTGGCCTACACATGAGCCAATCAAATTTTGAAACAAAGGAGTTTCCTTTCAGGTCCACTGCAGGCTTATCAGTGTAGGTCACGGTTGGCTGCCTGTGAGCCGATTCCCATTGGCCTACACATGAGCCAATCAAATTTTGAAACAAAGGAGTTTCCTTTCAGGTCCACTGCAGGCTTATCAGTGTAGGTCACGGTTGGCTGCCTGTGAGCCGATTCCCATTGGCCTACACATGAGCCAATCAAATTTTGAAACAAAGGATTTTCCTTTCAGGTCCACTGCAGGCTTATCAGTGTAGGTCACGGTTGGCTGCCTGTGAGCCGATTCCCATTGGCCTACACATGAGCCAATCAAATTTTGAAACAAAGGAGTTTCCTTTCAGGTCCACTGCAGTGTATTTAACATCGCGTGTGACCATCAGTCGTCGCCTCCCCCTCGGCTCAGTTTTCACTCCGAGGCAACGACGGAGAGGTCAGTGGTGGTGGTACAGTCAATAGCATTATTGCTTTGGTCTTTGGTCTTTGAGTACTAGGTGGAAAGCACAGGAGTAGGCGCCTCTATTCCCAGTGACTGCGGCTGGCTACCTGGGCCTTTGTACTTTATAGGTCTACAGGTTTGTGCAAGCAGTGCAGTCAGTGAGGCTTTGTGGTATACTTTCCTGATGCAAGAGGAAACCAGTCTGGCCATTGTGTCACCATGTGTGTCTCTGATTTATGTGTTTTGAATCCAGTTTTTCTTGTCTGTAGATTGTGTTTCTACTACCACTGGTTATAACTTTCTAAGTGTTCTGTTTATTTCCAGTGCGTGGCCTCCCTTTCTTCCTGAGCAGTGGCCAGGTGAGGTGAGGTTTTCTCTCCCCACAATAAGGGTGAGTGTCTTTCAAGTGTTCATAGCCATATTATAAAGACCATAGAAACGAGAGTTTGCAGTCTGTGCACTTCTTTTTGTTGACATAATTTGTCCATGTCTCTGTTTCTGTCTTTTGTATTGTGTCTATGCAGGAGAAGATACACTCTTTTCAGTTTGGAAAGCAGATGTAGATCCCACTTTCACATCACTTAAGTAAGTGTTGCAGTAGCACCATAGGTCCTGACGAAAGCCCTTGAGGCTGAAACATGTTGACCGAATAACAACATTGGTGGGTAGCAATTCCTTACATGCTATCAGCATACTGTTTTTAACCATACCACTTTGATGGTCAGCCCTAATAAAGTATTTCATGACATCATCGTAGGTATTTTTAGAATCACTTGGATTATTTTCCTTTTCTTCTTCTTTTTCTTTGAGCACTGCAACCTCAACCCCTCCCGCTCATATACTGTCATCTGTTGGTGAAATGTTCTGGGTCCATCACTAGGCAGTCCTATGGATTGTTTCCAAGGCAGACCCTAGAGGACACCATTTACCAACATATACCCAGATGACGAGATTCCACTTATGAGTGGGCTGATGGGTATCTTTTTCCTCTCCTTGTGCATCTTCTCTTGTTTTTGTTTTCTTGGTTGTTTCCAGATTAACTGTGGATTCTGGGCATGTAAAGAGGACACTATTAGGTCCCAATAGAGAGATTTGCTATTTTCTTTTCTCTCCCTCTGTATTTCTGAGACCTTCTGTACCTTCCGTGTGTTTTAGTGTCTAGTTGGGGGACTAGGTACCAGTAGGTCTATAATAATTTTTTTCCCCTCGGACCCCCCCTTAACCGTTTATCTCTCTGAGGATAATGCATCACCTTTTTTCATTTTACTGAATAAAATTATTTTCCTCAATGTTCACGTTCATTACCTGTATTGAAGCTCCCCTTCCCAGAAAACACTGGGTAAGAATAAGAAACAAAGTGTTAATAAGCCCACCATTCACAAAATCCATTTCAGTGTAACTGGGTATGACATCCCTTCTGTTTCTTCTTTCCTCACATGAGGACCTCAACCTGTTTTCCTCCTCTTCATCATTCTTCTGATCTGTGTCTAGGTAATTAACATGAAATTTCCGTTATCCAGTAATTTAAATGTTGGCAAATATTTGGCATTACTTGGTAGCAACATATTGATCTTGCATGGCCCACCTTACCCACCTGGCTATGGATGCAGGCTTTACAGGTTCCAAAGGTTTCTTGAATAAGATAAGCAATTGTCTCTCCAATGGTGGTCTTACCTCTGCCGTCATGTTCTCATATGCTTTAGGACACTTGACCACACATTACGTTTATCTTGAAAAGCTGGCTATGACTCTGATCTCAAGTTTGTTTTCATTCTCTTGGCAATTGTAAGGATTACAATATGACCGGAAATATTTTATGCCCTTACATCAGATACCCTCTTGCCAGATATCATACACAGCATAGCAGCATTGCCAGTTTCTTCCATCATTTCTTATCTGGAGAGAAATTTGTTCTTTTGCCAAGAGATAAATATATTCAGAACCTCACTCCTCACCCACCTTCTGCAATACCTGGGTTCAGGAATATCAGATAGTCGAATTTCCTTTATCAGTTTGCATACCCAAAGATGTTCACATAGTGCTAGAACATTTTCCAAGGCATGTTCTGCTGAGATAGTGGATTTGAAAGTATTTATTTTTCAGTAAACCAGATCTGTTTTGGCTCAGTCTGAGAGAAAGTTTAGTATGTGGGCAATCACTGCGCCCCATCAGTTCTAAATGTCTCTCCAACTGCAATGAGACCATCTTCCCCATGCTGATCTGTAGCTCTTGATCATGCCCTCTGCCCATACCCGTTTGATGAAATCTGAACTGAGGTCTGAAAGTTCGTTGTTCATCCATCTTCTCCTGAAATCTTCTAGGCCATCAGTTTGAGATGTCCCCATGGTTCCATGGAGTGGGATTGACAGCAGCATTTCTCTAAGATGTTCAGAATGACAGGCTGGGGTATGGGGAATTCCCATGATTGTTCCATTAGCATCAAGAACCATGTGTGTGACTTGTAAATGGGAGGCACTAGAATGTGATTAACTCTCTGATGTCAGGTTTGTGTGACCACCCAGGCAATCATGGCAGGGGTGAGGCATATTTCCGACTGTGTGACAAATTCTGTACAAATGCACCTACTGCAGTTGCTCCCGGGTCTGGTCTCCACCTTAAGTACTCTAGAAACTGATTGTTCAAACTGGAGTTGAACATGTCCATCTTGCATGATCACCATCTGTTCATCAAAGCTTCGAAGGTCCTTCAATTCAGTTTTCAATCGCTGGAGTCTATGCCATACCAGGAGTTACAGCCTGCTACTACATCCGGAAACCCAGAAGATATTCCACCATTACCGAAATCTATCTTTCTAGACAAAAGTGCCAGAAGTCTTTCATCATTTCTGTGAGATTCTGTGATCTTGTGCTTCCCAAGCAGTTCATGAATCCCACTGTAGACACATTGCCATCTTCAGGGGCATGCGATTCTGTTTTTTGTCATGGGTCTGATTACAAAATGAACTACCAGGAGTTCCAAACAATTTATGTGAAGCTTCAGTTCTTCCCCTGACCACCTTCCCCCGATTTAAATCTCTCCACATTCGGGTCTTCAGCCCCATGGCTGCCATCTGATTCTATAACCAAATTTGGAGACAATACGAAGATCGCTCTCCCATTCCAGGCCTCCATGTGGTCCAGCTAACACTGAATCTTAGTTCTGGGTTCCTAATATGAGGGCACTAGTTGTGAATGAGGCATCCCTCTTGTGAGTGCTGCTTTGAGTTTCTGGAGGGCCCATGTAATGTAGGCGGTCCCTGAAAGATTGCTTGTAGTGATGATGACAGAAGATCCACAATCGTGGGCCAGTAGCCTGAGAGAGATCTAATCCCTTCTCATGACCGACCTTTGTTTTTTCTTGATTTTCAACATATTCTTCTCTGGAAGAATAAGATTGTCTATTTCCTGAATCTATACCTAAGCACAGAAATGGACTGACTCTGCACTAGATCCGACTTGCATTGATTAATCCCAAAGCTCAGGCCCAGTAGTAAGACAAATGTGGTGGCCAGATTGGATCACAATCTTTAGGGACATTGGTCCACCAATAGGAAGTCATCTATGTAGATTATCCATCTCAATCCCCTCGTTCGCAGGTATTCTTTGACAGGACGTAGTAGCTACGTAAATCACTACAAAGCAGATGAATGGTGGCGCTGGAAATTCATAGACTTGTTCTCCTCAAAGGAACTATGAAGCTAGGGGAAACTCTTGTGAGGAGCAAAAATGGGAACTATTTGTTATGCATCCTTGACATCGAGCCTGACCATCCAGTCCCCGGGAAGGAGGATATCTCATGGGATGTAAAAAATATGCATCTCGAAATGGCTATAAATGAGCCATTTGTTGTGTTCTTTCAGATTTATCACTGGCCTGAACCCCTTGTCATTTTCATGCACTGCAAATAGATTGCTGAGAAATCCTCTGATTTACCAACCTATAAATTGCACTTTTGTGCTCCAGATCCTTCATTTTGTTTTCTATGAGTTCCAAGTCTTGAGAAGAAAATTAGTTAGGTGATTTGCATAAAAATGGTAGGGGGAAGTTTGAAAGGGATGTTTGAGAGTTCATAATAGTCAGAAATGTTTGGGATGGGTCAGAAAGAAAAGGCATAGAATAAAGGTTGAAGGGAACTGATTTTTTTAATTTGAATGTTTACATTTATTTATTTTTAAACAAATTACTGAAATGAACATATATACGATATTGAGACTTACCAGCACACTAAATATGTACTGCTTTTCTAAAAAAAATTAATCTGTTGATTAAACAACTTAACAGTAGCTCAGTAAACAAAAGAGGATACGCCACATTCACTGGTGCATCTTAACGTAGGAAACAGCAGACAGTAGTATGAAATATAATGCACATATTTCTATTCTTGTTGTGTCTGCGGTATAAGCCTAGCAGGCATATTTCCCATGTGTGTAGTCCTGGACACACAGTGGAACTGGACAGGTGTGATGTGACACCCTCCCAGTAATCCTGCAGGTGTGGGCAAGCCCATAGCATAAGAAGCAGATTTGCAGCATCAATGTGGTGACACCAAGGGCAGGTGGTGTCTGTACGGTGGAACTAATGCTTTATTTTAGCAGGGGTAAGGTAGGCTCTGTGTACAATATAGAATTGGATGAACCCGAATCGAGCATTACGCTGGATGTGCGTTGGTTTTTGCAACAGGACAGGCCATTTTTTATCTGTGCAGGGACAGGCCAAATCAGTCTCCAGCGCTGTTGTAGGGTAGTGAGTCATGGAGTAGTGTGGGTGCACAGTGAGTCGGCAAACCAATGCATCAAGTGTTGGCCTGTCCTCACCACATAAATTTACTGGACTGTAAGGTGGGTTGGGGATTTATGTTGTATAGTGACCCATTGACTGTCTAAATATTTGAGCAAAGAGTTCTATAATAGTAATTGACTGGAGGGTAAACCCTCTTCTTCCATCAATACCTAATATGAAAGGAGGGTGCCATCCCGGTACAGGTCGCCCAGAGTATGTAGACCAGTGGCATGCCATGTGGCCAGTCCTGCTGCCGAGGTGGATCTGCCACTCCTAAGTGACAAGTAGTGCCAGTGCTGGTGCATAAGAGACCATGGATTGCGTGAGGTGGAGGCGCCTGCACTAGCAGCGATAAGCCACCCCCAGTAATAGGGGATCGGGTGTCTTTGCTTGGGTGCCGGGGTGGAATGGTTAAAGGGTGCTGGGTAAGCTCCATGCAGGCACGGTCATGGCAGTGTCCATGTACTGCAGGCCCTAACCACCTAGCACTCCACTAAATTTGAGAGGCAAGGTAATGCTCCTCTAAATGTGGTACTGCAAGTCTGCCCTGGTCTAGGGGTGAGTATATTGTCACCAGTGCCACCCTGCACCTTGAGTTGTGCCAAATAAATTCCTGAATATTTATTTCGAGTTCGAGTTCGAAAATCTTTATTTCGATCACATGATCATAAAAAATATACATGACATTATAAAACAGTTCATTTACAATTTAAGAACGGATTAAATAACAGTAGTGATCGTGGTTAGTTAATATGATTGAGGTATGCCAGAAATCGAGACTATACTAACTCACCAAGTCTCTTGATATAGCGTTTATGGGCATACCACATTGAAGTTAAAAATTTAGATAATGCAAATACCAGAGTTGGGGCCAAATCAGTCTTTATTTCAAGGGAACGAAAGAACGTTGCTGGGATATAAAGATGCAGATTAGCAAAGTAAAATAGAAGGCAGGGCATAACCATCATTTTTAGGAGCACTACATGTCATGCAACCGATAGTGTCA
The DNA here is from genome assembly GCF_964261635.1 of Lissotriton helveticus. NCBI lineage: Eukaryota > Metazoa > Chordata > Amphibia > Caudata > Salamandridae > Lissotriton > Lissotriton helveticus. The sequence goes on along the minus strand of NC_136065.1, from coordinate 630,343,472 downwards.
ATGTGCGTTAAAAGGCCATCTGGGATCTTAAAGATGTGGCTGCTTGAGTAATGTTGCCATCAAGAGGTCTACTAGAGAGTGATATACTTGCACACCTAAATAGCAAAACGTGGAGTTGCCATACTATCTGTGCTCCGTTTAGTGTAAAATTGTAAATGTAATTGTAATTGAATTTATATGGCGCTTACTAGCCCTGACGAGGCGTCAAATCACTTTTTGGCGAGTAGCACGCTACTCCTGAACCCATAAAGGATTAGTGGAGAATTAGTATAGGGAGATATGAAATCTATTTGAACGTTGGACATGTGAGTTTGTAATATGGATTGAAAACGGATAGTTGAGGGATAGAAGAGGGAAGGGTTTGCATTTATTTAGCACCTGCTACCCCTGATGAGGGGTTGAAGTGCTTTTCAGCGGGTAGCACGCTACTCCAGAACCCAAACAGGATTATTGGGAAATTAGTATAAGTAAATAAGAAATTAATTTGAGCGGTGGACATGTGAGTTTATTAGTTGGATTGAAAACGATAGTGGAGGGATAGAAGTGGGAAGGCTCTAGAAAGTGTTAATAGGAGATCATAGCAGTAGGAGGAGGTTTGTGATGAGTAAAGTGGAGGTGGTGGGGGAGGAGTCAGGGAGGAGGGTTTAGAAAGGATTGTTTGAGCGGTCTGAATAGTAAAAGAGGCTTGTCATGATGCAAGGAGAGGTAGAGGAGGGAGAGTCTAGAAAGGGTTATTTTGGGAATCATAGAAGTGGAATGGGGTATGGGATGCATCAGAGTGGAGGTAGAGGATATATATAGAGAGGCATAGGGTGAGAAATAGGGTTGTGCATTGGAGAGAGTAGTAGAATAAGGTATGGGATGAGTCAGAGAGTTGAGGTAAAGGCTATATTGAGAGAGGTTTAGGGTGAGATATAGGGTAGTGCATTGGAGATGCTGAATTAAAAGTAAAGTAATACATATCATGATAGATAAGTGTATGGAAGGTTTACTGCCAAAGAGATAAGCATGGCAATATCTGAACTGGCCAAAGGTAAAAGAAATCAGGTTTTGGTCAACTGGTAGAATTTCATGCTATCTATGTAGACCTATTGCCCCTGAAAATTGTGGGTATGTACACAACAGCCAAGAAAGAAAAATTGAGAAACCTATATAGTTTGTAAATGTGTTTTTACATGTTGTGGGTTAGGCAAATCAGACATGAAGGGGAATAGGAAAGATTTTGCCCAATCAACCCTCAAGCTAGAGGGGAATGCAAAATGGTCAAGTGTCAAGGCTTTCGTATCTGGAATGGCATGCATATAATAAATTGTTGACATAAATGGAGATTGTGTGAGTTCCCTCTCCTAAGTATATATATACCATGTTCCACCCTGTTCCCGAATTGCAATTGCAAGTAGTTCAATTAGTAAGGAAAAAAGTAGAGGGGACAGTGGGCAGCCCTGTCTTGTTTTTCTGTGTATGTGAATTGGGTCGGAAACAAGAGAGCCTGGCTTAACCCTAACCGATGGTAGGGTACTTAGTAATCTCACCAATCAGAGAAAGCGGTCCCCAATGCTATAGCGAGGTAGTGTAGTAAATAACAAAACCCATTCTAATGAGTCAAAGGCCTTCTAATGGTCTAACACTTAGAGACCGGCGGTGATAGGCGCTATACAAAAACACTATAACATAACACCAGGCCAAAGAGTGAGGCCAATGCTGTCGAGAGTAAGTCTCGTATGACTCAAAAAAAGCGTTGCAGGTTCAAGGAAGTACTGCAGGTGAAACAAACCCACTTTGATCCTGATGGACCGGGACTGGGACTGTGGGTTCCAGGCGAGCTGCAAGGATTTTGGCTAAGATCTTGTAATCTGTATTTAGCAAAGCCAGAAGTATGTATGACCCCAATAAAAAGGGTCACTGTCCGACTTGGGGAAGGAAATGAGTAGCGCACCTGTTCGCTGGCGTGTGTTATTGGGGCTTCACACATACTTGGTTTTTGTAGAGTAAAAGTGGGCGTTCACTGCTTGAGCTATCCCTATTGAGCATTTGATGCAACGCATGATCCATTGCATCCCCATGCAGTATCTGCGGAGCCTCACTTTGACTGATTCTCATTTTATTAATTTGGTGGATGCCATGTCAGTATTATACTCAAAAGTAGTTTGCAACAGCCGTGCCAAGAAGAGAGTGGAAGGGGGGGTCTTCCAGGGTCGCTTCTGTAAATGCCAGCTGGGTATAGGGAGGGGTGTGCATCCCAAGCAAATTGTAAATATGGAGGGTTGTGGTCAGAGTGAGTACGACCTAAATAATCTGTGTTGGAAATGGATACAAGTAGGGAGGTTGTGCCAAGTATTCTGTCTATGTAGACGTACAGTTGGTGTGGTGAGGAGGAAAAGGAGTACACTTTCATGTCCAGGTTGACGAAGCTCCACATGCCAATTTTTGAGCCACAGGGTGGGTTGAATATAACCATGACATAGATCAAAATAACATATCATAAAACTGGAACTGTAAATACCAGTAGAGTGGAGGGACAACATGTATCCACCCAAACAGCTGAACAACATAGGCAGTGAAAGCTATATAGCTAGAAAAGCAAAAACTAGGGGGGGGGATTATGGTAGACAGAGATTGGGAACCATGCACACTGAGGAGGAACGGCTGTTAGCCATTACAGTTATTCCAGCGCTAAACCAATTGAGGGTAACAAGGCATATAGATGCTATAGTAAAAGGGTTATGTGTACCAAAGCATTGTCTATGTGTGAATGTGAAAAACATGCTGCAAAGAAAGAGTAGTTAGTGAAAACAGTAATATAATAACAGAATAGTGCAAGTTTCACCAATTTCGCTGGCTGGTCATGATGTGTCGCACAGTGCATGGCTCAAATCAAATCAAAATAATAAAAAACTTTATTCGGATAAGGGAATTTATCCATAAAAGTACAAACGAATCAAAGCAATTGTACAGAATAAAAAAACATTTTTTTTTTTTTTAAAGACAACAAATTCCTAATATTAGTGCAGATAAAACAAAGTATAATAGGGACTAAATTAATACATTAAAAAAGAAATCTATCCTTGAAACACAAAAGAGAAAGGATACTAAACACGATATGATTTCTGAAACTTAATACACAGTAGTGTAAACAATACTTTAAATATAGAATTAATCATAATCTTTTCGGAATTTAATGCATGATTTTAAAAAACAGAGTATAGGGACAATTGAAAATTCTGTGTCCAAACTTTGTAAGGCTTGGAGCGCCAGACGGCATTGGCGCAATCCCATGTATTTTACTAATGGTAAAATCCAATTTCTCCGTGGGTGGTCATAGAGACTGCAGAAGAACATTACATGGAGAAGAGTTTGCTCTGACTGCCCATCACAAGTGCAGGTGGGGAGATTGGCGGACCAATCGTTGGTCTTGGGGAAAGTCACTAAGCGGTGGAAAATACTGAAGCGAAACCGGGTCAGCAAGAATTTATCGTAATATGTGATGGATGTTAGCAGTAAATAAGGCTGAGTCCAGTGCATGGCTCAAATAATAACATCAGCTGTATGTGGTGTCACATCATGTGGGACAATTGACTTCATTCTGGAGGGCCAGGTGAAGAACGAGCCGTCTATACTTATAGATTTAGCCGCGTCGTCTTCGGGGTCTGAACCTTGAGTGGCTTTGCATATTGTGGCAGTGATTTGCAGAGCTTGGCGTCTCTCCTCTATAACCTGTTCCAGGTTGGGCATGCTTTTCAGTTGTGAGGGACAGTTTGAGTGAGGCCATCGACCATGGTGACACATCACAGCAGTCGTGGGATATTTTTGCTCCGTGTGAGGATTGGTTGGAGAACATCAGTCCGGTGGACTCCAACCAGTCCCAGACGGCCTCCTGAGAATTATAAAAATATTCCGTCGGAAACTACATGCAGGCGCACCAGAAATAGGAGTGAGTAACAAACACCCAGTTCTAGGAGTCGGCGCTTGACTGCTAGTAATGAGATTCTTTGTTTCTGTACCATCACAGTATTGTCTGGAAAGAACATGATTTGAGCGTGTTCAATACTAATGTTTTGGAATTTCTGCATTTCACGGAGGATGGAGTCTGTCGCTATAATGGAGTAGCCAAAACAACAGCAGTCTGGGATTAGAGACAGGGGGTGGCTTCCGCATTGGAACACAATGGGTACGCTCCACCAAGAAGAACTGCAAAAGTGTCTCTGGGGGGAGTAAGTCACACAGCCAATGTTCCACATATGCCACTGCATCCTGTCCCTCAACCCCTTCCAGAAGGTCAACCACCATATCATTATTTCTCCATGAGCCGCCTTCCACATCCTCAGCCCAGCATTCCAGAGTGTGGACACTAACATGTGCAACGAGCTGTCCAGTTGTCGGTCTTTTGGCTGGAGTTCTGTAAAAGCTTGTTCAGCATCATGAACCTTATCAGCTAGGTGGTTTGCATGCAGCAATGTAAGGTCGGCCACCACATTGTTTATCTTACTTCCCAGAGTTGCTCGTGTGGTCTCCAAGAAGGACGCAATTCTCTTAACAGCTTCCAGGTTGGAGTCGAACTTCTCAAAAATGGACGCAGAAGGACTTTATTGTTTCAATGTGGCACAGCCACTAGCTAGTAGATCTTTAACTGTAGAGGGGCACAAAGATGTGCCGTGGGCGCCAGTGTGTAGGAGACCTATTTGGTCTTGTGGCATAGGTTTGCTGCAGGTGAAGAAATTTGATGGTCCTGTGAGGGGCCCACTTGATAGCACACTATGATCCTTGTGAAAACGACGGCAGAAGCAGTCCCACACATCCAGAAACAGATAGACAGGTTCAGATTGGTTAGAGGGAAGCAGGCTTAGGAGCATAAAACAAGGCTGTGTAGCAGTCAGACATGAAGCGCTGAGGCGAGCTACTGGGGAGGTCTCTAATCAAAGCTAGCAAGTTCGTAAGTATGGATCATCACTGAACTAATTATGACAAATGAGGAGCCTTGCTAGTTCTTGGTAGGTCATAAGCAGTTGGGCCCTTCTAATTGCGTCCAAGACTATACAAAAAGCGTTATGCGTTAGCAGTCACAGCCATAGAACACAGCGACCTACTAGATACGTAACCATATTGTGGGGGCAGGTGATGGGGCCGTGTAGCAGTATCAAGTTGTGGCAATGTCAGTGATTGGTGCTAAAAAAGGAGGATTAATAGAGTCTATTTCATTTGGCACAACAAATGTCCCTTATGGGCCTTTCAGCGGGGTCTCCTTGTGAGTATAGCACCGTAGCTCACCACTCTTCTCAATCAGGTTGGGCAGGCGATCGAGTGAAGCAGAGCCCCAATCAAGTGCCACTGCCCCTCCGCAGTTCACATTGCAGCAAAGTTAGCCCGTTCCACACTGAGGGCTCAGTGCATGCTGCGGGGGTAAGAAGAGGGAGGAAGCCCCCCACGGTGCACAGCAGCTCTAGCTACTGAGTAACTTGGCTCCAGTTGGTGTACCTCGCACACGTCAGGCCTTACCAATATCTCTACTGGCTGCATGCAGCAGGGACGAGACCGTAGGGCTGCCAGCAGCACCTGGTCTCCTTGGTTCCTGTAGTGCGGTCTAAATACACTCCACAGCTAGTGGGAGGCAGAAGGCAATACCAGTCGTGGTCCAGTGTTAATTGGTCAGAGGCCCCAGAGCTCGCAGTCCCCAGGCATGGTTGGCAGGCTTCACAAGACGGTCACGTTGCCTCATTGCCCGCGGCTCCTTCGCACCCTGCACAGGAATGACAAGCGTCTGTGTCGGTGGTTGGCAATGCAGGGAATTAGTGGGATGCCTTGGTAGGTGTTGATGGCCTGCGAACGGCAGGATACATGACGGATAAGTGGGGATGAACAGTGGAACATACTCAAAGTGCATCCACCATCTTGGCGCCCAAATCTAATCATTAACCCCAGGTGGTAAACTCCACTCCGCTCGCGAAGCTTGCAGAATTTGGGCACTCCGTGCTCCGCAGAGGAACGCGGAGTTACTGTATTCTGCCATTTCGGGCACGAAGCAGAGGGTTTTTTTCAGTTTGGGCACTCAAGTTTTCTTTTGCCGCTCAATTGCGAGCACCACGACTATCAGGCCGCTTGAGAGCACACATGAGACTTCTCTCACTCGTACAATCTAGCATTCTTAGAGCCAATCCCGATCGCAAATGGAGTGGTCAAGCAGCTTTTCTGCTTGAAAATGCAGCTGAGAGGCATTTAGAGTGAATTTTCTTCTCAAACTGGCTGTTGGACTTGTTTTTTTCGTGCGAGAAGCCATTATTATTTTTTTTTCAAGCCAGAAGGAAGTGCCACAGAGATTACAACTTCCTGTACTGTTCAGCAGACTCCTCCCAGTGCTTTGTCTCTCTTCTGGACACTTTTCATTGGGATTAGAGGCTGGAAGGATCACTCTACTTGTCTGCTGCATTTATACCATTGAATTTAAGGACTTTGTTTTTGAGATATCACAAGTAATTTGAAAAACTGGTGCATAAGGGTGATGTTTGTTTGACTGGGGTCATGCACCTGGATTTTTTTGTACTTTTTATTCGATTTTTTTAATTTATTAAGGTGGGCGGCCTGCAGTTTTTGTAGGGGCCTAGTTCTTTTGGGCATGAAATTTATCTTCTTTTGAAAAAGGAAAAATGTTGCACAGTTCAGTACATTTTCTTCTCCATGTTTTTTAATAAGTTTGCAATATTGATTGATTTAATTAATTCACTATGTTTCCTAGTTTACCAATGAACCTTCCAGCCAGTAGACCCTTTACTAATCATGGGTGCAGCAAACAACTGTTTCTGTGGATTCTGTAGAATTGATACATCATTTAGTCCATGGATGCCATTAGATTAAAATACAAAATGTGGATTTTTTGTGGCTCTTCACGTTTTTTCCACGCAAACAGTTTTTAATTGAGGTAATGCCTTTGGAGGATGTGTGTTGTTGTGAACATTTTTAGCCCTGTTAATTTTCGTTTTTGGCCTTTCTGAACGAATGCTCTGTTCTCTGTGTTACCATGCCTCTTTTGTCTGGCCACTGTGTGTGTGTATGCGTGGTTGGCATAGGCCACCATTTGCCTTTATTGTTCAAGAATCAGTATGCCATGTGGCCAGGGGCAATTTTGTATAGTCTGTGTCCACCCTGGACCTGCATGTGGTCCTTGTTTTCCAGGTCTCCTGCTTGTTGTTGTTGTTGTGACCATGTGACTGGTGGCCATTTTGTGTAGCCAGCCAGTGTTCTTTCCCCATAAGCCTCCATTTCTTCTTTGTTTGTGGCCATTCCCCCTTGCTGGTTGCTGTTGTTTTTGCGACCATGTGACTGGCGGCCATTTTGTGTAGCCAGCCAGTGTGCTTTCCCCATAAGCCTCCATTTCTTGTTTGTTTGCGGCCAGCCCACCCTTGCTGGTTGTTGTTGTTGTTGGTGCAACCAAGCGGCTGATGGCCATTTTGTGTAGCCAACCATTGTGCTTTCCTCATAGGCATGCGTTTCTTCTTTGTTTGTGGCCATGCCCCCTTGCAGGTTGTTGTTGTTATGACCATGTGGCTGGTTGCCATTTTGCATAGCCATGTTGTTACCAAGGGAGGGTTTTACCCAAAAAGTCAATGGGACCTGGGTGCTAGGCAGTACAATTATAGAGGGGTCCCAGAGAGAGAACGTAACATAAAAGTACGCAAAATAGTTCATCAAATCAATGCAGAAAGTTAGAATTCATCATATTTAATAAAGCCAACATTGTCCTCGCATCACAATGTGCTGTATGTTCAATTCAATTTATGCAGTGTAAAAACATTAAAGCCCCAAACAAGGAGAAGAGGGAAGGAGTGTGAAGTGTGAAATGAAAGGGGTAAAGTGATTTGAAGAAAAAGGAAATGAATTATATATTCAAATATAATACATTCATTGTCACTTATAAAAGGCTGTAACTTATTCAAGCCAATATAATGAAACAAATAAGACAATCATTCTACGGTCACAGTCATGAGTAATCTAGTCTTGGATAGTGCCGGATGATGAGGTAAGTAGAGCCGTCGACGTTTCGACCCCTACGTGGAAGGTTAACTTGAACCCTTACAACGGGGTCTTCATCAGGACGAAAGGGATTATGGGGCAAGGCAATTTTTACGAAATAAAAATATATATTTCAATAAATTCCGAGTCATAAATTAATTATCAGATTTAGATAGTTATTAAAAGGAGGAAATTTAAAGTTTACCATGGATACTCGGGCCAGCCGGCACCGAATATAGGGAATCTGAAGAAACAACTTCCGTGAAGTCAGCAGTTGTTGGAGCCGACTAAAGGGGAGCAAGAAGGAATCTAATCAATACAGGTATGTAATTATTTAATTAGAATACAGGAAACAAGAGTAAGAAGTAAGTTGTCACTTACATATTTCCTTTCTTTAATTAGGACTGAAAGTCCGTCCTTCCTAATTGGTGGATTAGTAGGGCAAATTAAGCATCCTCAGCTAGCGCTGGAAGGAGAAAAGGGAAAATTAATTCCCATAGATTAAATTAGATCTGGCCAGAAGTGGCCTCCTGCTCACTGGTCAGGTACTTACATAAATCAAGCGGTTAGTGTAGGTATGGTGTCCTTTAACGGTGAAGGTTCGTCTGCGTTAAAGCCGAGTACCTGCAAGCTTTAAGGTAAAGGAGCAAGTGTCAGTGTGTTTAAGACACGCTCACCGGTCAAAAAACAAACACAATTCAAGCTATTATACTACAAAGTGAGCCCCGGTACGGGTACTTACATAAATCAGGCAGTCAGCACGGTATAAATGAATGGCCTTTAACGGAGAAAATTCATCCGTATTTCTTGATTCACTGTAGACTGTCACAGTGTGATTCCCTGCAAACTGTAATGAAAATGGAGCAAGTATCAGTTATATATATTGTGGTACGTCCGCGGTTGAAGCAAAGGGAGAGACCGGGCCTTTCCATACAATCGACTTACTTGCAAGCGTAGCCGCAGCCGCGGTCTCTCACTCCAAAGTACTTCACTGCTTCGAATCTACGAGTCTAGCGTACTTCCGTATTTTGATAATTTCGTCGTCTGGTCACGTGAGTGACTGACATAGAGGAGATACTACTCGGTGACTCGGACCAATTCACTAATGTGTTTAACGGTGTGACCCAATTTCGGAATTCACTATGCTTTAAAATATTGAGATAACATTAACACAGACATGCGTTTACCGTATTGAGGACAGTGAAAATTTACATATTAGCAAAGTTTGAGAGGTATTATTCAAACTGTTGAAATTGATATTGCCATCGCTTAGAAATCACAATAATAAACAAAGTCACAAAAAAGTACGCATCCTATGCCGGGAACAGGTACTAATTTAGTATGTAATATCATATCGTACCGATTGTTGGGAGACGTGCACCTCTCAAGCATGGGGGTGTAAACGTCAAATAATCTCCCAATTCAATCCTAACAGATAGAAAGCAGTTACTAGGTATGATTATAAAAACATGTCAAGTACCAATTCAAATTCAAGACACAAGTACTGTCAGACGTGCACCTCACACACATGAGGGTGTAAACGTCATGCCATTATGTTGGTGAGGATCCTGGTTACATCGAGTTGTACAATATGCTTGGCAATATGCTTGGCAAGTCTGTAAGGGTATGAGACCATTTCACCTGTTTGCATTTTGCAAACAGGTGAAATGGTCTCATACCCTTACAGACTTGCCAAGCATATTGTACAACTCGATGTAACCAGGATCCTCACCAACATAATGGCATGACGTTTACACCCTCATGTGTGTGAGGTGCACGTCTGACAGTACTTGTGTCTTGAATTTGAATTGGTACTTGACATGTTTTTATAATCATACCTAGTAACTGCTTTCTATCTGTTAGGATTGAATTGGGAGATTATTTGACGTTTACACCCCCATGCTTGAGAGGTGCACGTCTCCCAACAATCGGTACAATATGATATTACATACTAAATTAGTACCTGTTCCCGGCATAGGATGCGTACTTTTTTGTGACTTTGTTTATTATTGTGATTTCTAAGCGATGGCAATATCAATTTCAACAGTTTGAATAATACCTCTCAAACTTTGCTAATATGTAAATTTTCACTGTCCTCAATACGGTAAACGCATGTCTGTGTTAATGTTATCTCAATATTTTAAAGCATAGTGAATTCCGAAATTGGGTCACACCGTTAAACACATTAGTGAATTGGTCCGAGTCACCGAGTAGTATCTCCTCTATGTCAGTCACTCACGTGACCAGACGACGAAATGATCAAAATACGGAAGTACGCTAGACTCGTAGATTCGAAGCAGTGAAGTACTTTGGAGTGAGAGACCGCGGATGCGGCTACGCTTGCAAGTAAGTCGATTGTATGGGAAGGCCCGGTCTCTCCCTTCGCTTCAACCGCGGACGTACCACAATATATATAACTGATACTTGCCCCATTTTCATTACAGTTTGCAGGGAATCACACTGTGACAGTCTACAGTGAATCAAGAAATACGGATGAATTTTCTCCGTTAAAGGCCATTCATTTATACCGTGGCATGGGCGGATTTTGCGGATTCGCAATCCGCGAATTTGCGGATTTGCGTATTCGCGGATTGCGAAAATCCGCAAAATCCGCGAACTCTCGCGGATTTGCGGATTTATTTGGGGGGGTGTGTTCGCACGGGTTTCTGCAAGTTCGCGAGGGTTTTGTACAATTTCGCAAATTGCGAACTTACTTGTCGGGTCGCCAGTTTTGCGAACTTGTTGTTTCTACGTGCCCAGCCTGTTTGCAAGGCTTTCTTCATCACTGCCACCCTCTGTCACCACTGGCACTCTCTTTGGTCACCCATGCCACCCTCTGGCTCACCCATGTCACCCTCTGTGTCATCACAGCACCCTCTGGTTCACCAGTGTACATTATTGGGGCAAAGCAAAGCACTGCCATCCTCTGTCAACACTGGCACTCTGGTTCACCCATGCCACCCTCTGGCTGGCACACCCATGCCACCCTCGGTATCATCACAGCACCCTCTGATTGACTAGTGAGTGTACATTATTGTGGCAAAGCCAAGCACACCTGCACTAAGTTTTGCAAACAACAACACCTGCCCTGCCCCAACTGACATTAATGAAGGCTGGCACCTGCTTGTCTGCTCCCTTTCCTTTTTGTTGCAATAACAGGATGCAATGGCATACTTGTAACTATTCTGTGACTGTCAGAGCAGGGTCACACAATAGTTGCAAGTAGGCAACCGGATTCTGGAGGGCCCCTTCAGGAAGCACTACAGGTAAATGGTTACAAATGATGAGCTCGAACTTTTGCACCTGCTCGTTGGTTTTGCTTTTGCAAAACTCGTTTTTCGGTAATTTCGCCCTATTCGCGAGGCGCGGCGTCGTGCGAACTCGACCGTGGAAGCCGCGAACTCGTGCGAGTTACCCCAAGGTTGAGTATGGGCGCCGCCATTTTGTTTGCGTGACGTATTTCCGTTTCCGCCCGCTATGTGTAATCTCGCGCAATGAGCGCATTGCGAATGCAAGTTCGCACGAGTTCGCGAGAGAAATCGCGTGCGAACTTACTTACGCGCACGTGATCGGGCCGCCATCTTGTTTTTCATTCATTCCTATGTGTCTGGGTATGGTGTTTCTATCCTCTGTATATCTCTGCCATCCTTTGCTTGTTTTAATATTTTTTTGATCTATTTAACTTATTTTCTATCCCTCTATTTTTCTAGGTCTATATTTTTGTGTGTTAGGCTACTTTTGTTTACTTTTCAACTACTTTTTTAAACTTTTATTTCCTTCTTCCCTACTCTTATTCTTTTTCATTTTGTCTCCTTACTACTAACACCTGCCCAGAACATGGTGAAGACAGCTGTCAAGCTGCCCAAGACGGGCACCGCAGCCCGTGCCCGGCTCCCGTGTGGCCGCTTGAGGGCGGAAATGGTGGTGCCCCGGGAGATCTTCAGCCCTGAGGAGGTGGGCGCACTCGTTTTTTATGTGCAGCGCCGTCTCCCCAGGACCTTCGCGGCAGGCGGCAGGATCGCTGCTGGTTATACCAACAGCCAGGAGCGACGGAAGCGGTGGGGGCAGGTGTGCCGGGCCCTTTTTAAGATCACGGGGGTCCAGCGCACCTACAATCAAGTAACCCACCGCTGGACCGATATGCTGGACCGAGAGCGCGACCTGCTAGACGTGCTGGGAGTGGAGGTCCCCGGGCTTGGTGAGTAGTAGTAGCAATTTTTTCATCACTCACTACTCTGTTTTTTCTCCTGCTCTGTGTGACTGTGTTATATTGCAAATGTTTGCTTTAACTTTTTTACAAAGAGCAATAATGCTGCTGATTACATTGATAACAGAGGTAAATTAATATTTCAAAATCTTCTGTGCATTTCAGGTGCACTGTTCTCCTTCTCTGTGGCGGTGCCACTGCTTATTTGTTTTCTATTTTGTGTTCATTTAATTGGGCTGAGTAATGTATGAGTGTATTTTACAGAACTGCGTAATGCTAGACACAAAGGGGCAGATTTACAAGCCCCTTGTGCCACGTTTACGCTGCCTTACCTGACGCACAGCGACGTAAACGTGGCGCATCCCTGCGAGTCATGTACAACGTGATGCATCTAAGGAGATGCGCCACGTTAAGGCCTGGGCCTGCGCCACAATGGGTGCGTTCCCACGCAGGGGGGGGCGTGGGGGGTGGGGGTGGCGGTCAGGCAGCTGTGCACCTCGCAAAAGTGCCTGCGTGAAATCTACAAGATTTAACGCAGGCACTTCCGCGACGCTGCTACGTCAATTCTTTATGCCTGCTTGCTTGAAGCAGGCGTAAGGACTGATGCGGTATGTTGAGTATTGGGCAGCCCTGAGCATTGCTATAGTTGCATCGCGCCTGCGACGCGACTCTAGAGATGCGCCTCTCTTTCGTCACGAGATGCGTCACGCATATGCCTAACCTTGCGCCAGGGTTTGCCGCATTGTAATTGCGGCGCATCTGCCGTGACGCAAGGTTAGTTTTGCGTTACGCATTTGTTCTGGTGCACATCTGGAGGTGTCCAGCTCAGAACTCGTAAGTATGCCCCTAAGTGTCAGATTAACAATTACCTGCGCATCCCTGCAAAGTGTGCGGCACGCCAGCACCACCCATGGTGCGCCGTATTTACAATGCGGCACACCATGGTCCCAAAACGTCACCGAAGCGTTACGCATCGGTGCCGTAAAGGCGGCTCATTGATGGAGTTGCGTTGCAACGATGGCGCAGCTCCAGCAATGCTGCGTCAAGCCGTAAGTCTGCTTCATGCAGGCGCAGGGTTTCAGTGACGCATCATTGTCCTAAATGACTGATTGAAATGTTATATATTCCCCATAGCCACTTTTAGCATGCGTTCCTGCGCAGGAACGCCCTCCCTTGCGCTGGAACGCTCCCTTATGGCGCAGGGCTTTAGAATGGGATGCATCTCCCATATGCGTCACGTTGTTAATATACGCCACACCATGGCGCCTCTCTTGTTGTGGCGCTGCATCACAAAAGTGACGCAAGAACGGAGCAAAAGAGCTGCAAGGGGCTTGTAAATCTGCCCCTAGAGTAAAGGCTCAGGTGCAGTCCTTCCTTTGTAGCCCTCTTTTTGGCTGAAATAGTTGGTTCTTGTTCTTTCTAAATGTTTGATTTGGTTGACAAGGACATCGGCAAGCAGCAATCATCAATGTTTTCTGTTCATTCTTTCATGTTGTACGTCAGGTCCGCCCAGGGGCAAGCGGACAGAAAAAACGGATGCAGTGGCTCCAAAGGAGGAGGATGCAGGCCAGGGCGGCGAGTGCTCCTTTGCTGGCCCCAGTAAGTTTTCATTTAAATATAGAGGACCTATTGTTGTCCAAGCGTTCCTAATTAAATTTTTTCGAAATAGTGTTTAGATAGGAGCAAAATCAATAATACTACTGTTGCAGGGACAATTCTCCACAAACCGAACTATGGACACCAAAGACCAGAGTAATAATATTTCAGAGTGGCGTGTTTGGCACACTGTATAAACCTGGTAGTGTCAGCGGCACGGACTCCTCCTTGCAAAAATTGCAAAACCTTTCGCTCAGTCACTCTAGTCTGGAGGACCAAAAACCACAGAGTCTATTCAAGTTTAAAAGCTTTATTAAAAGTTTAAGTAAACACATATATTAAAATAAAGTTAGTTGGAAATGGAAAAGTGCTTGGTGCTGAGTTGATGAGTAATGAAACACATTTCTTGTGGTCGAGCCGAGCTTTCACCTGGTTTGAAGTTGATGTTGCTCTTGTCCTTAGAAGTCCAGTTTCTGTCTGTTCAGAGAAAAATGGTGTGTGTTAAAATTAAGCAAGCATTCATCAATTATGACAAAAAAATGCAGCAAGACAACAGCCTTCCCTGGAAGGAGGGACATTTTTACTTTAGACTAGAGTAGACAGTCAATTAATTTTTCTGTTTTCACATTTCTTCATTCATAGACCAAATACTAGTGAGTGGTGTAATCTAACATTCTTAAATCTACTTTGTAGGTGGAACATCTGGTGGCGGGGCCAGCTCGGATGTGGTGGTGATCATTGACTCTGAGTCCGAGGATCACTCTGGGGAGGAGGCGGCGCAAGAGGAGTCGGACCAAGAAGTACAGACTGTGAGGAAGGAGACAGTGGCGGTGGCGAGTACAGGTAAGCTGGATCATGGTACTATCTGACTCTTAGATAGGATATGATGTGTATCCAGTGGTGGCCCAGTGACAAATTACAATATGGTAATTACAGCAGGCTGGGACTGACAGACAGATAGAGGCAGAGACAGAGAGAGAGGAAGACAGAAGGAGAGAGAGAGAGAGAGGGAGCCAGAGGGAGGGTGAGGGAGGGAGACAGAGAGAGAGAGACAGCGAGGTAGAGGGAGACATAAAGAGGGAGACAGAGAGAGAGAGAGAGAGGGAAACAGACATATCGCCTGGGCTTCTGCCAGATCTCTTTCATATGAAAGAGCATCAAACCAAGGATACAAGTGAGTTGTGGGAAGGGAAATGGTGATTCAAGCGCCCCCCTTTGCCCCTCCCTGCGGACGCCCATGATACTGGCCTGAATAGTTTTGTACTGCGCTGGCTAGTTGCTAGTTGTACTGTGACACAACTTCCTGCTGAATTATTTTGTGTTAATCATATTCTTAAAGAGCATTGGTTACATATTATGTCTTTCTTTCTTCATATAGTTGGTAATACTAAAACCTCAAAACCGACGAGGAGTATGCTGGCTGTACTGGACCGGCAACGGAGGCTGGAAGCAACTGTTGCCCAATATCGGCGGCTGGTGGAATTGGAGGGGGACGACACGCAGTCCAGTGCATCAACATCTGCATCCTCCTCCGTGACCCCACGTTCTGCCGGTAAGCGCAGTGCTCCAGCCAAACGGAGCCGTGCTGGCAGACGCCACCGCCAAGCAGCAAAGGCTGCACCTCACAGCAGTGTAAAGGCTCGCTTGCGCCGAGCACTCCGCAGAGTGTCCGACCTAGAGGCGGAGGTCCATAAATGGAAAGACTATCAGAATGTGGTGGAGGGCCTCCGCTTAGATCACGCCACCCTCCAGGAGAAGTACGATGCCCTGGCCCTAAGGCATGATGCCCTGGAGGCCAAACTCAACACTGTGCATCCCTAAAGTGTCCCTTGCCCCTTTTTTAGAGACTTTTGGGGGGTGGGAATTGGGAGTTGGGTTTTTTGGGGACTTTTGAATGACTATTTATTTGTTGGGGTTAGGGAGGGTCTTGCGGGAGATTATTTTGTTAGGGATATAAAAATATACTTTTTCAAACTTTATCTGAGCATATCTGTTTTTTTACTACTTTTGAGCTTGGTGGGTGGTGGTTTTGCAGTAAGTTCATTTAACTGAACACTGTCATCGTGTTGGTTGACGTGTAATAGGCCAAATGTTTTCTAAAGTAAATGCCTTTCACAGAGTTTGTTAATTCAAGAGCCCTAGGACTTTACTACTAGTACCACTGTCACTCTCTCGCCTCTCCGAATACTCCATTATACTACCTCCCATCCAAACGCTTATCTTACCTGTAATTTGTGTTTGAGGGCTGGCTCCACCTGGAATTCACAGTGTCCTAAGGCGTTCTGCAGCAGGGCCCCAACTGGAGTTTCCCGGCGTGGATTTTCTGCAAAACAAAAGCAATCAACATTAGAAATATGGCAGCGGTGCTCACAGACCCCAAAATCCTAGAAGCCCCACAGACAGCACCCCTAAGACAGGCAAGCGAGCAACAATAACGCCTAAACGTTCACGTGTAATAGGCCAAATGTTTTCTAAAGTAAATACCTGTCACAGAGTTTGTTAATTCAAGAGCCCTAGGACTTTACTACTAGTACCAATCAATCAATCAATCAGAGCATTTGTATAGCGCGCTACTCACCCGGAGGGTCTCAAGGCGCTGGGGGGGGGGGTCCGCTACTGCTCGAACAGCCAGGTCTTGAGCTGCTTCCTGAAGGCGAGGTGGTCCTGGGTCAGGCGGAGGTGGGTCGGAAGGGAGCTCCAAGTCTTGGCAGCCAGGTAGGAGAAGGACCTTCCTCCTGTGGTGGCTTTTCGGATGCGGGGGACGGCGGCAAGGGCGTGGCTAGTCGATCGGAGCTGGCGTTTGGGAACGTAGAAGTTGAGGCGGCTGTTGAGGTATCCTGGTCCTTGGTTGTGTAGGGCTTTGTGTGCGTGGGTGAGGAGCCGGAAGGTGATTCTCTTGTTGACCGGGAGCCAGTGCAGGTCTCTCAGGTGTCCGGAGATGTGGCTGCGGCGGGGGATGTCCAGGATGAGTTGTGCTGAGGTGTTCTGGATCCGCTGGAGTCTCTTCTGGAGTTTGGCGGTTGTTCCGGCGTAGAGGGAGTTGCCGTAGTCCAGACGGCTGGTGACGAGGGCCTGGGTGACCGTCTTCCTGGTCTCGGTGGGGATCCATCGGAAGATCTTACGTAGCATGCGCAGGATGTTGAAGCACGACGAGGAGACGGCATTGACTTGTCTGGTCATGGAGAGGGAGGAGTCCAGGATGAAGCCCAGGTTGCGTGCGTGGTCTGTTGGTTTGGGTGCGCTGCCCAGGGCGGGGGGCCACCAGGAGTCGTCCCAGGCGGAGGGTGAGGATCCCAGGATGAGGACTTCCGTCTTGTCCGAGTTCAGTTTCAGGCGGCTGTTCGACATCCATTTGGCTACGTCTGTCATCCCTTCGTGCAGGTTGGCTCTGGCGGTGGCGGGGTCGTTAGTGAGGGAGAGGATCAGCTGGGTGTCGTCGGCGTAGGAGATGATGTTCAGGTTGTGCTGGCGTGCGATGGCTGCGAGGGGGCTCATGTAGACGTTGAAGAGTGTTGGGCTGAGCGAGGAGCCTTGAGGAACGCCGCAGATGACTTCGGTGGCTTCCGATCTGAACGGGGGAAGGCGGACTCTCTGTGTCCTTCCGGCGAGGAAGGAGGTGATCCACTCCAGTGCCTTCTCCTGGATTCCGACGTTGCTGAGGCGCTGTACTAGGGTACGGTGGCAGACAGTGTCGAAGGCCGCGGAGAGGTCCAGGAGGATGAGGGCCGCTGTTTCTCCGTTGTCGAGCAGGGCTCGGATGTCATCGGTGGCTGCGATCAGGGCGGTCTCGGTGCTGTGGTTGGCCCGGAAGCCAGACTGTGAGAGGTCGAGGGAACCGTTCGTCTCGAGGAAGGCGGCCAGTTGCTTGTTGACTGTCTTCTCGATGACTTTGGCCGGAAACGGGAGCAGCGAGATGGGGCGGTAGTTCTTGAGGTCGGTTGGGTCTGCTGATGGTTTCTTTAGTAGAGCGCTGAGTTCGGCGTGCTTCCAACTCTCCGGGAAGGTGGCGATGTCGAAGGAGGTGTTGATGATGTCCCGCAGGTGGGGTGCGATGACAGCGTCGGCCTTGTTGAAGACGTGGTGAGGGCAAGGATCTGTCGGAGATCCGGAGTGGATGGAGTTCATCGTGCGGATGGTGTCTTCGGTGCTGATCGGGGTCCAGGCGCGGAGGGTGGTGGTGGGGGGCGGTGGTTCGGTCGTGGCGTGCGTCGATTGAGTGATGAAGCTGTTGTGTATGTCCGCGATCTTGTTGTGGAAGTAGGAGGCGAGGGAGTTGCAGAGGTCTTGCGAAGGGGTGATGTCGTTTCCGGCGTTGGGGTTGGAGAGCTCTTTCACGATGTTGAAGAGTTCCTTGCTGTTGTGTGCGTTGTTGTCCAGTCGTCCACTGTCACTCTCTCGCCTCTCCGAATACTCCATTATACTACCTCCCATCCAAACGCTTATCTTACCTGTAATTTGTGTTTGAGGGCTGGCTCCACCTGGAATTCACAGTGTTCTAAGGCGTTCTGCAGCAGGGCCCCAACTGGAGTTTCCCAGCGTGGATTTTCTGCAAAACAAAAGCAATCAACATTAGAAATATGGCAGCGGTGCTCACAGACCCCAAAATCCTAGAAGCCCCACAGACAGCACCCCTAAGACAGGCAAGCGAGCAATAATAACGCCTAAACGTTCACGTGTAATTGGCCAAATGTTTTCCAAAGTAAATGCCTAACCAATTTCATCCCTTAATAGACCTTGCCAGCAATGGCCCAGCCAAGACCCGTAAACCCAAGCGCAAACAAGTTTGACACCCCCCAAACAGCCAAAAAGCAAATCGGGGAAAAAAAGTCACACTTAGCAAAATGTATTTAAATGAGGACTCACCACTTCCAGTCCCTCTTTAGGGGACTCGTCAACGTAAGTTTCTTCATTGTGCAGATTCCAGGCATCAGCATTACGGTAAATGGATAGGGTGAGTCTGGAGGAGGAGGATAGACGACCAGGACTGAGTTCTTGTCAACTAACTGTTGTGAACCTGAGGAATGCTGCGGCATCAAAATCAAGACAGTTCTGCTGATGGGCTTGTTGTTGCTTGTGATGGGGTGATTACAGTTTTGTTGTGAATGTGATCAAGCACTTGCTAAAAAAAGAAAGACAGACACACAGGAATAAAAGTGAATAAGGACTAATGTTAAAGTTAATTAATTATTGACTCATTTTCAGAACTCGCTGTCAGGGAAGCAGAACTCGTCCTCATACTCTGCAAATTCAGTCGGTAGTACTTCTGGTAACTGAGGAGAACTTTCCTCAGGTAGGTCAGTGTCCTCTTCTTCCTGCGTGCATTCTCGTACTTTGTAATCTGGTGGTATGAAGTGCTGGTTCATCTTTATCATGTGAGCCGCTCCACATTTGCGGGCAAGAGGCGGGACCTTTTGCAAGTCACAATGCCACCAGCAGAACTAAAAACACGTTCTGAAGACACGCTTGCGAGTGGGCAAGACAAGTAATTGATAGCCAGGTTGGTGAGCTCTCGCCATATGTTTCTTTTCCCATGCCAATACGCCAATGGGTCCTCAGTAATATTGACCGCTGTGGAGTCATCCAGATAGGCCTGCACCATAGAAACAATGTTCTCCCGGATTCCTGTACTTTGCACTTCTGTGTCCTTTCTGGGACAAGGAAACCCTAGCTCACTTAGCCAATCCGCTTCAGACATATCGCCTGGGCCTGGTGCAGATGATACGGTTGCTGGTGTGGTTAACGGCTCAGAGGAAAAGTCTCTCACTTCAGCCACAGGCACAGATGCAGAAGTGTTTTTTTGGGACGCCTGATGGCCTGCTGATTCACTAGTAGTACTGTCTTCAAGTTCTCCTACAGTTTCCTTCCGCTCTCTTTCAAAACGAATGGCTGACTGAGCTAGCCAACCTTTGTACTCTGTAACATTTGATGTTTCAAAAGGAATTATTACTTTGCCAAACAATGGCTTTTTGTAACGTGGATCCAGAATAGTAGCACAAATGTAGTGCTGTTGTTTCTTGATATTTACAAGCCGTTTATTGCTAACTAGGCGATGTAATAATCTCTGCGCCAACTCATATGCTTCATTCTTTCCAGCATCTTTTAATTCTGAAGACACCACCTTGACTTGGTGCTCGAGCTTCAGCAACAATGGGATAGCTTTGCTCAAAGAACAGTCCTCCCTGCTGACGTCACGCGTGAAGACCTCAAAAGGACGAAGCATGTCTGTCAGGCTTTTAACTAGCTGCCATTTCTCCACTGCTAGCATCATTTCTGTCGTATCACCACCCAGGTTGTAGAAATACTCATTGACTACTGGAAACAGCTCATGCAGACGCTCAAGCATGTAGAAGGTTGAGTTCCAACGTGTTGCCACCTCCTGGATAAGTGCTTTCACTGGCATTCTACGTACATTTTGCTGGCGCCTCAGCTCCTTCCGGGCCTTAAAAGAATGGTTGAAGTGTGTGCATATTCTTCTGCAGATGGTCAGTATTTGGTCGACTGCAAGTTCTTTTTTCAAGAACTTTTGCACGACAAGGTTCATACAGTGCGCCAAACACGGCACTCTGAAATAGTAACCGTCCTCCATGGCCCTAACTACATTGCTGCCATTATCAGTTGAAACATAACCAACCTTGCAATTTCTTGGGGGCAGCCATTGCGAGACCTTTTTGTTACAGTCATCCAAAATGTTGACTGCAGTATGACTTTTCTCCATGCCAAACATGGCTAATGTTGCATGTTTACGAGCACCCTTAAAAATCTCGACCAAGTCACCACCTGCATTTATCTGTTGTGCAACCCCTGAAAAAGAGACCCAGTGTGCAGTGATGCACATGTAATCAAGGGCTTGGCAACTGGTCCACATGTCTGTTGTCAGGTGTATAGTGTGAACAGCACTCTTCTGCAAAGCTGCCCCAACCAACTCAAGCACCTCTTTATGTAGTGCTGGAACAGCAACCCTGGCAAAATAGAACCGGCTAGGAACCTTCCATTTAGGGGCCAGTGTTGCCACGAGTTCAAGAAAACCCACATTTTCGACAAACGAAAAAGGGAGAAGGTCCACCGCTAGCATTTTAGCCAGCTTAGTGTTATACAGGCGTACAATTGGGTGGTTGCGTTGAAATTGCACATCTGAGGAGAACATGGCTGAAATGGTGCGCTGGACAAATTTACTGGAGGATGCTGATGCCTTCTTCGAACCACTTCTGCTCAGTGTTGACATTTTCCGCATTGGTGTGTCTCCCAGACTCTCAGTGTGCCTCCTATGTGTTCCGGAGGGTGTGGTGCTGCCAGGGGTACTGGGTGCAACCGGACAAATGTCTGACGCTTCTTCTACCTCCCCGTCATCTTCAGATGAAACACCTAATATGGGTATATTTTGGCCACTTGCCCTTTGGGATTGCTTTCCCTTGATGTTTGCTAGGTGCCCAAACCATTCAATAGCGTGTCTTCTTTCAAGATGACCTATCTGGCCTCCGGTTCCATAGTTGGTACCAGTCTTACCACGGCTAACTCCAGTCTTACAAATGCAACAAACGGCTATGTTATCATACTTTGCATGGACACTAAAAAAAGTTCCAAACTGGGGACTGGAAACTTCTGGTTTTGCCGCACGAGATGATACTGCCAATGCCAGATGAAGCAGTGGTGGATGAGCCTTGCAGACATCTACTTTCTTGTGCAATTATTGCAGCAACCCTACTTGAGGGAGTCGAGCTGGATGGAGTCCCCCTCTGGGGTGAAAATATGGGAGCTGTAGGTTTTGTTGAACTTGTTGTACTACTTGACTGCGTTGGTGGTGCTAACAGTGCCACGTCGCCAGGGTCACGCTCAGCATGACGTCGGGATAGGGTATAAATGTCTGTCTGCTGCATGGCCGGTGTGGCTGGAATGACGTGTGTGATGACTAGGTCATTGCTGTCATCCTGTTCAACAACATCAGAATGCACCACTTCATCAAGTCCGACGTTCGGATCCATAAGTATGAGCTTTCCGGGGCCCTTCCTTTTAACATTTGATATCTTTCGCTGCTCATGGTGTGTCTCCCTCTCAGACGTCAGAGATGGTTGCCAATCTAGATCCCGATCATCATCTGATGGAGCGGGGCTTGAAGAGGAACTTCTACACACACTCCTTGATCCTTTCCTTGGTGGGGAGCTGGGAGAAAATGAATCATCAGGAGGAATGCCTTCGTCTTCCTGACATGATACCCCGGCTCCAAAGTCAATTTCCTCCTGTGCCCCTACTTCTGGAAGAACAACCATTGTGGGCACTTGCAATCGCTCCATGCGCCGCTACATGGGCCTCTTCACTGACCTCTACTTGCAACTCTCCATGGACCTCTCCTTCTCGGCCTTCTCCTTCTCGGCCTTCTCCTTCTCGGCCTTCTCCTTCTCGGCCTTCTCCTTCTCGGCCTTCTCCTTCTCGACCTTCTCCTTCTCGGCCTTCTCCTTCTCGGCCTTCTCCTTCTCGGCCAGCTCCTTCTCGGACAGCTCCTTCTCGGACAGCTCCTTCTCGGACAGCTCCTTCTCGGACAGCTCCTTCTCGGACAGCTCCTTGCGCATGTACTTGTGCTTGTACTAGTAGCCCATGCAGTTGTTGTTGTGGCTTTGGTTGTTGAATAGTACTTGTGAGATGAGTTACAACCTGTGTTGATGGTGTGCTGCTACTTTCTTGCGATGAGCCAACATCACTGGTCGTTGGTGATTGAACTACTAAACTGGCTACCTGTGCAGCACTCATGGTGGGCCTTTTTTTTTTTCTCCCAAAATGTAGTGGTCGAGGCACCAGTCTCCTTGGTAAGTGGTGCCACTTGCTTCTTCATCTCCTTAGTAGAGACATTTTTCTTGCAAGAGGAGCTACGGGCACCTCTTTTTGGAGCCATCTTCTTCAGATGTCGGAACAACAGGCCGCAGCAGGACTTCTTCCTGGCACTGATGCTCAACGATGATGCGGAGTTATTGACTTTGTGCACCTAAAAGCAAACGAAGACAGAGGAACATCAGTAAAGATATGTTGCATATGTAGCGCTTCAATAAATAGTTTGCAAGTAGGCATTTATGAATACACACATGCACACCACACAATATGGAAATTTCAAAATTAGGATTTGCTAAATTTTTGGGAAACAGGAATTTAACATTGCTCCAAGAGAGCACACACAGAGAGGGTTATAGTTTCATGTACCACTGACTCCCCCTGGGCTAAATGGGTGAAAGCAAGGCAAAATGGGTGCAGGCCTATGGCACAAAGCTCACTGCCTGCCTTCAAAATGGCCACTTAACCCCCATCCACATGGCCAGGACCATGCCTCAAAATGGCCCCCACCAACATAGCCAGCCCCCAACCCCTACTCCAAAAAGTCAAAAAACACAACACCAATCAAATCACCACAATCCAATGCCATCCATCAAGTTTCAGAAGGTTTATGCTGCCTGCTGGTGGTTTTCTGGTGCGAAATTGCAATTTCTGCAATTTCGCGAGTGCGAGATTGTTGCTTCACGACGCGAACGTGGCGAATAACCAGCAAAATCCGCGAACAGACGGATTCTGGGCCCCCTGGGCATGATAAAATCACAGCACACTGGGTGCAGGCCTATGGCACAAAGCACACAAACTGGCTTAAAAATGGCCCCTAAACCCCCACCCACACGGGACCAGGCAATAAACTGGCCCCCACCCACATAGCAAGCCCCCAACACCACCCCAAAAAGTCGTAAAACACACAAAAATCACAACAATCCAATGCCATCCATGCCCTGGCCAGAATAATGTTAAAATTAAAGAAAACAGTTGTATCATGCATGCACCCATAACTAAGCCTGGTAGTTTTCAATTCAAGAGGAGCTACGGGCACCTCTTTTTGGAGCCATCTTCTTCAGATGTCGGAACAACAGGCCGCAGCAGGACTTCTTCCTGGCACTGATGCTCAACGATGATGCGGAGTTATTGACTTTGTGCACCTAAAAGCAAACGAAGACAGAGGAACATCAGTAAAGATATGTTGCATATGTAGCGCTTCAATAAATAGTTTGCAAGTAGGCATTTATGAATACACACATGCACACCACACAATATGGGAATTTCAAAATTAGGATTTGCAAAATTTTTGGGAAACAGGAATTTAACATTGCTCCAAGAGAGCACACACTGAGAGGGTTATAGTTTCATGTACCACTGACTCCCCCTGGGCTAAATGGGTGAAAGCAAGGCAAAATGGGTGCAGGCCTATGGCACAAAGCTCACTGCCTGCCTTCAAAATGGCCACTTAACCCCCATCCACATGGCCAGGACCATGCCTCAAAATGCCCCCCACCAACATAGCCAGCCCCCAACCCCTACTCCAAAAAGTCAAAAAACACAACACCAATCAAATCACCACAATCCAGTGCCATCCATCAAGTTTCAGAAGGTTTATGCTGCCTGCTGGTGGTTTTCTGGTGCGAAATTGCAATTTCTGCAATTTCGCGAGTGCGAGATTGTTGCTTCACGACGCGAACGTGGCGAATAACCAGCAAAATCCGCGAACAGACGGATTCTGGGCCCCCTGGGCATGATAAAATCACAGCACACTGGGTGCAGGCCTATGGCACAAAGCACACAAACTGGCTTAAAAATGGCCCCTAAACCCCTTCCCACACGGGACCAGGCAATAAACTGGCCCCCACCCACATAGCAAGCCCCCAACACCACCCCAAAAAGTCGTAAAACACACAAAAATCACAACAATCCAATGCCATCCATGCCCTGGCCAGAATAATGTTAAAATTAAAGAAAACAGTTGTATCATGCATGCACCCATAACTAAGCCTGGTAGTTTTCAATTCATGTGCAGAATTGTAATTTTTACAATTTCGCGAGTAACGAGATTGTTGCTACGCGGGACGCGAGCAGTGCGAACACAGGCAAACATCTTTTTTAAAATCCGATTTTGGGGTAAGTTAGAGGCCCCCTGGGCATAATGAAAGGAATCAGAGCAGACTGGGTGGGCATAGGGCACAAAACACACTGCCTGACTTCAAAATGGCCGATTGACCCCATCCACATGGCCAGGACCTGCAGGACCATGCCTCAAAATGGCCTCCTACACATAGCCAGCCCCCAAACCCACCCCAAAAAGTCAAAAAACACACACAAAAATCACCACAAACAAACAACATCAACTTATCAACTTACTTGTAAATCAAATTTCTAATCAAAAAGTAATATAAAAGGCCTCAAAGCCAAATCTCCAGCAGCATCCACAAAAAGTAATCCTTCCCAGTCAAGATCGAATTCAAAGTGGCCAGGAAATGGACTAAGCAATGGGAGGAGCTTGCTGGACAGGAAGAGGAAGTTGGAGACTGGGTCACTTCCTTCACCCCTCCCCAATTGTAATTTTTGTAATTTCGCGAGAGCGAGATTGTTGCTGCCCGCGCCGCGGCCCGCGAGCAGTGCGAACACAAGCAAAAAATCCGCCGCGCGCGGATTTGCGTATTTTCGCCACATCCGCGATGTTCGCGGATTGCGGATTTACCGAAAATCCGAAAAATCCGCGAGTGGAACGGATTTTGCGCCCATGCTTAGTGACTGCCTGATTTATGTAAGTACCCGTACAATCGGTACGATATGATATTACATACTAAATTAGTACCTGTTCCCGGCATAGGATGCGTACTTTTTTGTGACTTTGTTTATTATTGTGATTTCTAAGCGATGGCAATATCAATTTCAACAGTTTGAATAATACCTCTCAAACTTTGCTAATATGTAAATTTTCACTGTCCTCAATACGGTAAACGCATGTCTGTGTTAATGTTATCTCAATATTTTAAAGCATAGTGAATTCCGAAATTGGGTCACACCGTTAAACACATTAGTGAATTGGTCCGAGTCACCGAGTAGTATCTCCTCTATGTCAGTCACTCACGTGACCAGACGACGAAATTATCAAAATACGGAAGTACGCTAGACTCGTAGATTCGAAGCAGTGAAGTACTTTGGAGTGAGAGACCGCGGCTGCGGCTACGCTTGCAAGTAAGTCGATTGTATGGAAAGGCCCGGTCTCTCCCTTTGCTTCAACCGCGGACGTACCACAATATATATAACTGATACTTGCTCCATTTTCATTACAGTTTGCAGGGAATCACACTGTGACAGTCTACAGTGAATCAAGAAATACGGATGAATTTTCTCCGTTAAAGGCCATTCATTTATACCGTGCTGACTGCCTGATTTATGTAAGTACCCGTACCGGGGCTCACTTTGTAGTATAATAGCTTGAATTGTGTTTGTTTTTTGACCGGTGAGCGTGTCTTAAACACACTGACACTTGCTCCTTTACCTTAAAGCTTGCAGGTTCTTGGCTTTAACGCGGACGAACCTTCACCGTTAAAGACCACCATACCTACACTAACTGCTTGATTTATGTAAGTACCTGACCAGTGAGCAGGAGGCCACTTCTGGCCAGATCTAATTTATATCTATGGGAATTAATGTTCCCTTTTCTCCTTCCAGCGCTAGCTGAGGATGCTTAATTTGCCCTACTAATCCACCAATTAGGAAGGACGGACTTTCAGTCCTAATTAAAGAAAGGAAATATGCAAGTGACAACTTACTTCTTACTCTTGTTTCCTGTATTCTAATTAAATAATTACATACCTGTATTGATTAGATTCCTTCTTGCTGCCCTTTAGTTGGCTCCAACAACTGCTGACTTCACGGAAGTTGTTTCTTCAGATTCCCTATATTCGGTGCCGGCTGGCCCGAGTATCCATGGTAAACTTTAAATTTCCTCCTTTTAATAACTATCTAAATCTGATAATTAATTTATGACTCGGAATTTATTGAAATATATATTTTTATTTCGTAGAAATTGCCTTGCCCCATAATCCCTTTCGTCCTGATGAAGACCCCGTTGTAAGGGTTCAAGTTAACCTTCCACGTAGGGGTCGAAACGTCGACGGCTCTACTTACCTCATCATCCGGCACTATCCAAGACTAGATTACTCATGACTGTGACCGTAGAATGATTGTCTTATTTTTTTCATTATATTGGCTTGAATAAGTTACAGCCTTTTATAAGTGACAATGAATGTATTGTATTTGAATATATAATTCATTTCCTTTTTCTTCAAATCACTTTACCCCTTTCATTTCACACTTCACACTCCTTCCCTCTTCTCCTTGTTTGTGGCTTTAATATTTTTGCACTGCATAAATTGAATTGAACATACAGCACATTGTGATGCGAGGACAATGTTGGCTTTATTAAATATGATGAATTCTAACTTTCTGCATTGATTTGATTAACTATTTTGCGTACTTTATGTTACGTTCTCTCTCTGGGACCCCTCTTTAATTTTACTGCCTAGCACCCAGGTCCCATTGACTTTTTGGGTAAAACCCTCCCTTGGTAACATTATCTGAGCAGGTGCTGACCTGCGAGGTTTCTTTCCTTTAAATCGTTTTTCTCTTTACCATGGTTGAATCTGAATTGCTGTCTTATACAGAAGAGTATATAAATCAACTAATACAGGATCAAGCTAACTCCTTCCTTTCCAGCACAACACCTAGGGTAGATTTCTCCCTTAATGACAAAGTCTCCCGTCTGGAAAGATTAGAAAAAAGCTGGTTAGAACGCGCCTACATGATCACCTTCTATCACGATACCTCCAAGAAAATATAATACCTGTTGGTCTTCAAATCAAAATAGAACCTGCGATTTTCGTAGATGTACCAAAATTCAAGGAGGGCTTCAGCTACGTGGCGAACAATTGCTCCCGCCACTGGATGGTGCTGGGAGTTGAGACAGCTGCTGAACAGGTCCAGTCACTAACCAAGGAAATAACTGCCTTGAGATCCGAGATTCTTGGTGACAGCACTTTGACTAACGCCAAGGAGGCATTAGAAAATTTGGACGCTACCCTAAAGGAATTTGATATAACAGCTCAAACCAAACAATTTGAAAAACTTGCTAAAGATCTGCGTACATTCGATAAGAAAAGTGTCTATCCTTATTTATAACCTGATTATTTTAAACAGGATAATCAAGGACGGTTCACCAATCGTGGGCGTGGCAACTATCATGGGAGACGTAATTATACTACGTTCTCTGACTCCTCTTTCAGTGCGGGAAGTGAAGGAGAAGCAAGCACGAGTGCACCCTACAGTTACCAACAACTGGATTTTGGATACCAACAATATCCTCCTCCAATCCCACCTCAATGTCCACCTCATTTTTTAGATCAAGGCCGTGGGCAGTGGAGACCGCCCCGCGGTCGTGCAAACAACTGGGCCCGCGGACAAGCACGGGGACAGAATCCCAACAACTGGAGCGGAGGCAGAGGCAAGGCGCAGAAACAGGTGACCTTCCGTCCGGAGACACATGGAGAAATTTCGACCAAGAGGAATACTTACCGCTGGTAAACAATCCTCCAATGGCCCAAGTAGCTAGCAACAACCAGAATGAGGGTACAAACACACAACTAGCTACCAATCCGGTGATTAACATTTCCCAACATGAGCTAAACAATTTGGAAATACAGGTCCTTAGCCGTGGTCTCTCATATGTCCCCACATCACTACCTAATAAATTCCAACTGAAGACGGAGTTGGTCAGATTTTTCCGGAAAATCCGTTTGAGAAATTATTTCAGAAATCAACCAACTCAACAACGTTCCTTTTCCACCACAGGACTAAGACCACCTTCCACTTTTTTTCCTCCAACGTATGCTATGAGCCACAAAATCTTGGCTTTTGAGGATATAGTGACAAAAGAAGTGGACCAACTTTTTGGACTTCGGAAGTTCACGAGATTCAATCTGAGCAAAGCAGAAAAGACCGCACTGTGCGCCCTCAATAAGAACACAAAGGTGGTAATAAAACCCGCCGACAAAGGGGGAGCTATTGTGGTCCAAGATCTAACCAAGTATAAGGATGAGATATATCGTCAACTCCCCGATGGAATAAGCTACCAAAAGTTACGAAAGGATCCTTCCCGTGAATTAGCTACGGATATACTTCAGGTGACACAGCGAGGCCTGGATGAAGGTTTTCTGTCAGATCTAGAATTCAAGTTTCTAAATCAACAAGATCCAAGATTGGCCACTATATATACTTTACCAAAAGTACATAAGGATGCGAACAACCCTCCGGGTCGCCCTATCGTTTCGGGCTGTGGCTCTATGCTTGAGCCCCTATGCAAGTACATAGACTTCTTTCTCAAACCGATAGCCGTCAAGACACAGGCATACCTTCGGGATACCACTCAAACCATCAATTTAGTGGATCAACGCCCATTTGACTGTACTCGACAACTATTAGTCACTTGTGACATAGTGTCATTATACACTAGTATCCCTCAACTTGAAGCTCTAAAAGTCATCCGCAATGTCTTAGATCAACGTCCAGGACCTGTACCAGTACCAACTGACTTCATTGTAGAGTTGCTGAAGCTAGCCATGATGAGAAATGTCTTTATTTTTCAGGGGGACTTCTACCTACAAACAAAGGGAGTCGCTATGGGAGCCACTTTTGCCCCAAACCTAGCGATACTATTTATGGACTCATACGAGCAACGGTATATCTTCTCAGAAACTAACCCATTCTATGCAAAATTGGCTTTATGGGTTAGATATATTGATGATGTCCTGTGTGTTTGGGATGGCAATGTGGAGGAATTAAATATTTTCCATATTTGGCTAAATCAGCGGAATCCCCATATACAATTCACTATGGAGTCTAGTAACAATCGGATCCCATTTCTAGATATTACCATCAACGTGGAAAATGAACATTTATTAACAACATTGTACAGAAAACCTATGGAGAGGAACTCCTTGTTACAATACGAGAGCCACCATCCAAGAGGATTAAAAGATAATCTGCCCGTGGGACAATTCCTACGGATCAGAAGGAATTGTTCCAAGAAGGACGATTATATGCAGGAATCTCAGGATCTGTCAGATCGATTAGTAGCCCGAGGATATCCAGGACGACTCGTGAAAAGAGCCCGGAAACGGGCGTGGTATAATCCTCGTGACATTCTCCTTAGTGCTGATAAACAAGAGAGAACCAATCCGGAGCGCATTATTTGCGTAACCACTTTCTCGACCTGGAGTAACGAGATTAAAAAGATCATTAATAAGAACTGGTCCCTAGTAGCTGATGACATCAAACAGAAAGATCTACCATTACATTCTTTCAAAAGAGCCAAGAATATTCGAGATACAGTGGTGCACTCCTTCCTGGATTCACCGGAACAGCCCACCATCACCTCCTTGTGGAATCTCCCTCCGATCATTGGACATTATAAATGTGGCGCATATATTGCTTGTATGTCTACACTGTAAACGTCATGCCATTATGTTGGTGAGGATCCTGGTTACATCGAGTTGTACAATATGCTTGGCAAGTCTGTAAGGGTATGAGACCATTTCACCTGTTTGCATTTAAATACAGCAAACAGGTGAAATGGTCTCATACCCTTACAGACTTGCCAAGCATATTGTACAACTCGATGTAACCAGGATCCTCACCAACATAATGGCATGACCCTCATGTGTGTGAGGTGCACGTCTGACAGTACTTGTGTCTTGAATTTGAATTGGTACTTGACATGTTTTTATAATCATACCTAGTAACTGCTTTCTATCTGTTAGGATTGAATTGGGAGATTATTTGACGTTTACACCCCCATGCTTGAGAGGTGCACGTCTCCCAACAATCGGTACGATATGATATTACATACTAAATTAGTACCTGTTCCCGGCATAGGATGCGTACTTTTTTGTGACTTTGTTTATTATTGTGATTTCTAAGCGATGGCAATATCAATTTCAACAGTTTGAATAATACCTCTCAAACTTTGCTAATATGTACATTTTCACTGTCCTCAATACGGTAAACGCATGTCTGTGTTAATGTTATCTCAATATTTTAAAGCATAGTGAATTCCGAAATTGGGTCACACCGTTAGAGGCATTAGTGAATTGGTCCGAGTCACCGAGTAGTATCTCCTCTATGTCAGTCACTCACGTGACCAGACGACAAAATTATCAAAATACGGAAGTACGCTAGACTCGTAGATTCAAAGCAGTGAAGTACTTTGGAGTGAGAGACCGCGGCTACGGCTACGCTTGCAAGTAAGTCGATTGTATGGGAAGGCCCGGTCTCTCCCTTCGCTTCAACCGCGGACGTACCACAATATATATAACTGATACTTGCCCCATTTTCATTACAGTTTGCAGGGAATCACACTGTGACAGTCTACAGTGAATCAAGAAATACGGATGAATTTTCTCTGTTAAAGGCCATTCATTTATACCGTGCTGACTGCCTGATTTATGTAAGTACCCGTACCGGGGCTCACTTTGTGGTATAATAGCTTGAATTGTGTTTGTTTTTTGACCGGTGAGCGTGTCTTAAATACACTGACACTTGCTCCTTTACCTTAAAGCTTGCAGGTACTCGGCTTTAACGCGGACGAACATTCACCGTTAAAGGCCACCATACCTACACTAACCGCTTGATTTATGTAAGTACCTGACCAGTGAGCAGGAGGCCACTTCTGGCCAGATCTAATTTAATCTAGGGGAATTAATGTTCCCTTTTCTCCTTCCAGCGCTAGCTGAGGATGCTTAATTTGCCCTACTAATCCACCAATTAGGAAGGACGGACTTTCAGTCCTAATTAAAGAAAGGAAATATGTAAGTGACAACTTACTTCTTACTCTTGTTTCCTGTATTCTAATTAAATAATTACATACCTGTATTGATTAGATTCCTTCTTGCTCCCCTTTAGTCGGCTCCAACAACTGCTGACTTCACGGAAGTTGTTTCTTCAGATTCCCTATATTCGGTGCCGGCTGGCCCGAGTATCCATGGTAAACTTTAAATTTCCTCCTTTTAATAACTATCTAAATCTGATAATTAATTTATGACTCGGAATTTATTGAAATATATATTTTTATTTCGTAGAAATTGCCTTGCCCCATAATCCCTTTCGTCCTGATGAAGACCCCGTTGTAAGGGTTCAAGTTAACCTTCCACGTAGGGGTCGAAACGTCGACGGCTCTACTTACCTCATCATCCGGCACTATCCAAGACTAGATCACTCATGACTGTGACCGTAGAATGATTGTCTTATTTTTTTCATTATATTGGCTTGAATAAGTTACAGCCTTTTATAAGTGACAATGAATGTATTGTATTTGAATATATATTTAATTTCCTTTTTCTTCAAATCACTTTACCCCTTTCATTTCACACTTCACACTCCTTCCCTCTTCTCCTTGTTTGGGGCTTTAATGTTTTTGAACTGCATAAATTGAATTGAACATACAGCACATTGTGATGCGAGGACAATGTTGGCTTTATTAAATATGATGAATTCTAACTTTCTGCATTGATTTGATTAACTATTTTGCGTACTTTTATGTTACGTTCTCTCTCTGAGACCCCTCTATAAGTGTACTGCCTAGCACCCAGGTCCCATTGACTTTTTGGGTAAAACCCTCCCTTGGTAACATTCTCTGAGCAGGTGCTGACCTGCGAGGTTTCTTTCCTTTAAATCGATTTTCTCTTTACCATGGTTGAATCTGAATTGCTGTCTTATACAGAAGAGTATATAAATCAACTAATACAGGATCAAGCTAACTCCTTCCTTTCCAGCACAACACCTAGGGTAGATTTCTCCCTTAATGACAAAGTCTCCCGTTTGGAAAGATTAGAAAAAAAGCTGGTTAGAACGCGCCTACATGGTCACCTTCTAACACGATACCTCCAAGAAAATATAATACCTGTTGGTCTTCAAATCAAAATAGAACCTGCGATTTTCGTAGATGTACCAAAATTCAAGGAGGGCTTCAGCTACGTGGCGAACAATTGCTCCCGCCACTGGATGGTGCTGGGAGTTGAGACAGCTGCTGAACAGGTCCAGTCACTAACCAAGGAAATAACTGCCTTGAGATCCGAGATTCTTGGTGACAGCACTTTGACTAACGCCAAGGAGGCATTAGAAAACTTGGACGCTACCCTAAAGGAATTTGATATACCAGCTCAAACCAAAAAATTTGAAAAACTTGCTAAAGATCTGCGTACATTCGATAAGAAAAGTGTCTATCCTTATTTACAACCTGATTATTTTAAACAGGATAATCAAGGCGGGTTCACCAATCGTGGGCGTGGCAACTATCGTGGGAGACGTAATTATACTACGTTCTCTGACTCCTCTTTCAGTTCGGGAAGTGAAGGAGAAGCAAGCACGAGTGCACCCTACAGTTACCAACAACTGAATTTGGGATACCAACAATATCCTCCTCCAATCCCACCTCAATGTCCACCTCATTTTTTAGATCAAGGCCGTGGGCAGTGGAGACCGCGCCGCGGTCGTGGCAACAACTGGGCCCGCAGACAAGCACGGGGACAGAATCCCAACAACTGGAGCGGAGGCAGAGGCAAGGCGCCGAAACAGGTGTCCTTCCGTCCGGAGACACATGGAGAAATTTCGACCAGGAGGAATACTTACCGCTGGTAAACAATCCTCCAATGGCCCAAGTAGCTAGCAACAACCAGAATGAGGGTACGAACACACAACTAGCTACGAATCCGGTGATTAACATTTCCCAACATGAGCTAAACAATTTGGAAATACAGGTCCTCAGCCGTGGTCTCTCATATGTCCCCACATCACTACCTAATAAATTCCAACTGAAGACGGAGTTGGTCAGATTTTTCCGGAAAATCCGTTTGAGACATTATTTCAGAAATCAACCAACTCAACAACGTTCCTTTTCCACCACAGGACTAAGACCACCTTCCACTTTTTTTCCTCCAACGTATGCTATGAGCCACAAAATCTTGGCTTTTGAGGATATAGTGACAAAAGAAGTGGACCAACTTTTTGGACTTCGGAAGTTCACGAGATTCAATCTGAGCAAAGCAGAAAAGACCGCACTGAGCGCCCTCAATAAGAACACAAAGGTGGTAATAAAACCTGCCGACAAAGGGGGAGCTATTGTGGTCCAAGATCTAACCAAGTATAAGGATGAGATATATCGTCAACTCTCCGATGGAATAAGCTACCAAAAGTTGCGAAAGGATCCTTCCCGTGAATTAGCTACGGATATACTTCAGGTGACACAGCGAGGCCTGGATGAAGGTTTTCTGTCAGATCTAGAATTCAAGTTTCTAAATCAACAAGATCCAAGATTGGCCACTATATATACTTTACCAAAAGTACATAAGGATGCGAACAACCCTCCGGGTCGCCCTATTGTTTCGGGCTGTGGCTCTATGCTTGAGCCCCTATGCAAGTACATAGACTTCTTTCTCAAACCGATAGCCGTCAAGACCCAGGCATACCTTCGGGATACCACTCAAACCATCAATTTAGTGGATCAATGCCCATTTGACTGTACTCGACAACTATTAGTCACTTGTGACATAGTGTCGTTATATACTAGTATCCCTCAACTTGAAGCTCTAGAAGTCATCCGCAATGTCTTAGATCAACGTCCAGCACCTGTACCAGTACCAACTGACTTCATTGTAGAGTTGCTGAAGCTAGCCATGATGAGAAATTTCTTTATTTTTCAGGGGGACTTCTACCTACAAACAAAGGGAGTCGCTATGGGGCCACTTTTGCCCCAAACCTAGCGATAATATTTATGGACTCATACGAGCAACGGTTTATCTTCTCAGAAACTAACCCATTCTATGCCAAATTGGCTTTATGGGTTAGATATATTGATGATGTCCTGTGTGTTTGGGATGGCAATGTGGAGGAATTAAATATTTTCCATCGTTGGCTAAATCAGCGGAATCCCCATATACAATTCACTATGGAGTCTAGTAACAATCGGATCCCATTTCTAGATATTACCATCTACGTGGAAAATGAACATTTATTAACGACATTGTACAGAAAACCTATGGAGAGGAACTCCTTGTTACAATACGAGAGCCATCATCCAAGAGGATTAAAAGATAATCTGCCCGTGGGACAATTCCTACGGATCAGAAGGAATTGTTTCAAGAAGGACGATTATATGCAGGAATCTCAGGATCTGTCAGATCGATTAGTAGCCCGAGGATATCCAGGACGACTCGTGAAAAGAGCCCGGAAATGGGCGTGGTATAATCCTCGTGACATTCTCCTTAGTGCTGATAAACAAGAGAGAACCAATCCAGAGTGCATTATTTGCGTAACCACTTTCTCGACCTGGAGTAACGAGATTAAAAAGATCATTAATAAGAACTGGTCCCTAGTAGCTGATGACATCAAACAGAAAGATCTACCATTACATTCTTTCAAAAGAGCCAAGAATATTCGAGATACAGTGGTGCACTCCTTCCTGGATTCACCGGAACAGCCCACCATCACCTCCTTGTGGAATCTCCCTCCGATCATTGGACATTATAAATGTGGCGCATGTATTGCTTGTATGTCTACACTACAAACAAAAGAGTTCACATACCAAAATCGTACCTTTCCTCTGAAAACGTATACTAACTGTAAAACTGCCAACGTTATATACATCCTTTTGTGCCCGTGTGACAAAATTTACGTTGGGCAGACTCAACAAAAGATTAAACAAAGGATTCTACAGCATGCCAGCAGGATTCGCTGTGCTGTACCGGGAGCCCCTTTGGTTGAACACTGCCAGAGAATGGGCCATGTCCCTCAGGATTTCAAATGGTTAGTCATAGAGAGGATAACTTTGGCCAGAAGGGGCGGTAATCTGACTACAGTACTTAACACCAGAGAATTAAAATGGATGGCTACATTTGATTCTATTGCAAATGGTCTGAATGAAACTGATAGCAGCTACGCCCAAATGGCAGTATTAGGACATTGATTTTGGTGACTGTTTTTAAATGCAAACAGGTGAAATGGTCTCATACCCTTACAGACTTGCCAAGCATATTGTACAACTCGATGTAACCAGGATCCTCACCAACATAATGGCATGACGTTTACACCCTCATGTGTGTGAGGTGCACGTCTGACAGTACTTGTGTCTTGAATTTGAATTGGTACTTGACATGTTTTTATAATCATACCTAGTAACTGCTTTCTATCTGTTAGGATTGAATTGGGATATTATTTGACGTTTACACCCCCATGCTTGAGAGGTGCACGTCTCACAACAATCGGTACGATATGATATTACATACTAAATTAGTACCTGTTCCCGGCATCGGATGCGTACTTTTTTGTGACTTTGTTTATTATTGTGATTTCTAAGCGATGGCAATATCAATTTCAACAGTTTGAATAATACCTCTCAAACTTTGCTAATATGTAAATTTTCACTGTCCTCAATACGGTAAACGCATGTCTGTGTTAATGTTATCTCAATATTTTAAAGCATAGTGAATTCCGAAATTGGGTCACACCGTTAAACACATTAGTGAATTGGTCCGAGTCACCGAGTAGTATCTCCTCTATGTCAGTCACTCACGTGACCAGACGACGAAATTATCAAAATACGGAAGTACGCTAGACTCGTCGATTCGAAGCAGTGAAGTACTTTGGAGTGAGAGACCGCGGCTGCGGCTACGCTTGCAAGTAAGTCGATTGTATGGGAAGGCCCGGTCTCTCCCTTCGCTTCAACCGCGGACGTACCACAATATATATAACTGATACGTGCCCCATTTTCATTACAGTTTGCAGGGAATCACACTGTGACAGTCTACAGTGAATCAAGAAAAACTGATGAATTTTCTCCGTTAAAGGCCATTCATTTATACCGTGCTGACTGCCTGATTTATGTAAGTACCCGTACCGGGGCTCACTTTGTCGTATAATAGCTTGAATTGTGTTTGTTTTTTGACCGGTGAGCGTGTCTTAAACACACTGACACTTGTTCCTTTACCTTAAAGCTTGCAGGTACTCGGCTTTAACGCGGACGAACCTTCACCGTTAAAGGCCACCATACCTACACTAACCGCTTGATTTATGTAAGTACCTGACCAGTGAGCAGGAGGCCACTTCTGGCCAGATCTAATTTAATCTATGGGAATTAATTTTCCCTTTTCTCCTTCCAGCGCTAGCTGAGGATGCTTAATTTGCCCTACTAATCCACCAATTAGGAAGGACGGACTTTCAGTCCTAATTAAAGAAAGGAAATATGTAAGTGACAACTTACTTCTTACTCTTGTTTCCTGTATTCTAATTAAATAATTACATACCTGTATTGATTAGATTCCTTCTTGCTCCCCTTTAGTCGGCTCCAACAACTGCTGACTTCACGGAAGTTGTTTCTTCAGATTCCCTATATTCGGTGCCGGCTGGCCCGAGTATCCATGGTAAACTTTAAATTTCCTCCTTTTAATAACTATCTAAATCTGATAATTAATTTATGACTCGGAATTTATTGAAATATATATTTTAATTTCGTAGAAATTGCCTTGCCCCATAATCCCTTTCGTCCTGATGAAGACCCCGTTGTAAGGGTTCAAGTTAACCTTCCACGTAGGGGTCGAAACGTCGACGGCTCTACTTACCTCATCATACGGCACTATCCAAGACTAGATTACTCATGACTGTGACCGTAGAATGATTGTCTTATTTGTTTCATTATATTGGCTTGAATAAGTTACAGCCTTTTATAAGTGACAATGAATGTATTGTATTTGAATATATAATTCATTTCCTTTTTCTTCAAATCACTTTACCCCTTTCATTTCACACTTCACACTCCTTCCCTCTTCTCCTTGTTTGGGGCTTTAATGTTTT
Organism: Lissotriton helveticus; assembly: GCF_964261635.1. Classification (NCBI taxonomy): domain Eukaryota; kingdom Metazoa; phylum Chordata; class Amphibia; order Caudata; family Salamandridae; genus Lissotriton; species Lissotriton helveticus. The sequence goes on along the minus strand of NC_136065.1, from coordinate 630,305,947 downwards.
TACACTGCATAAATTGAATTGAACATACAGCACATTGTGATGCGAGGACAATGTTGGCTTTATTAAATATGATGAATTCTAACTTTCTGCATTGATTTGATTAACTATTTTGCGTACTTTTATGTTACGTTCTCTCTCTGGGACCCCTCTATAATTGTACATTTTGCATAGCCAGCCAGTGTTCTTTCCCCAAAGTCCTGCATTTCTTCTTTGGTTGTGGCCATGCCTCCCTTGCTGGTTGTCGTTGTTGCGAACATGTGGCTGGCGGCCATTTTGTGTACCCAGCCAGTGCGCTTTCCCCATAAGCCTCCATTTTTTATTTGTTTGTGGCCATTCCCCCTTGCTGGTTGGTGTTGCGACCATGTGGCTGGCGTCCATTTTGTGTACCCAGCCAGGGTGCTTTCCCCATAAGCCTCCATATCGTCTTTGTTTGCGGCCATGCCCCCTTGCTGGTTGTTATTGTTGTTGTTGGTGCGACGATGTGGCTGGTGGCCATTTTGTGTAGCCAGCCAGTGTGCTTTCCCCATAGGCATGTATTTCTTCTTTGCTTGTGGCCATGCCCCCTTGCTGGTTATTGTTGTTGTGACCATGTGGCTGGTGGCCATTTTGTGTAGCCAGCCAGTGTGTTTCCCCATAGTCCTGCATTTCTTCTTTGTTTGCAGTCATGTCCCCTTGCTGGTGGTTGTTGTCTCACCGTGTGGCTGGCGGCAATTTTGTGCAGCCAGCTAGTGTGCTTTCCCAATAGGCCTGCATGTCTTCTTTGTTTGTGGCCATGCCTTCTTGCTGGTTGTTCTTGTTGTCTGACCATTTGGCCAGCAGCCATTTTGTGTAGCCAGCTAGTGTACTTTTGCCATAGGCCTGCATGTCTTCTCTTTGTTCCCCATGCCTCATTTTGCTTAGGCATCCAGTGTGCTTTTGCTGTAGGCTTGTATAAGTTGTTCTTCTATCATTATGTTGCGGCCATGCCTCCTTGATTGCTGGTTCACCATGTGGTTGGTTGGTGGCCATTTTGTGTAGGCAGCCAGTGTGCCTTTGCCATAGACCTGCATGTCTTTTCTTTGTTCCCAATGCCTTTTTGCTATGTGTTGTTGTTGATGACCATGTGGCAATGGCAGGCAGCCATTTTGTGTGTCCAGACAGTGTGACCCTTGCCATATGCTTGCATTGACGGTCGAGCAATGAGATAGCAGTTGAATAAATAAAAACAAATGATATGCTTGAGGATAATGTCACTTATTTTAAAAAAATGTAATTTTGATTTTATGTAATTTCTTTATGATTTTTCAAAACTTTTTTTCAATTTTAGTTAAAAAAAGGATTTTGTAAAACATTTTAATTGTATTTTTTTTCCATTTTAGTGATTTTTTGAATTTGTAAATTGTTTTTAATTGTAATTGTTGTAGGGGGATTTTTTTTTTACAATTTTCACAACATCTGGCATTAATGAATCAGCACCATATCTGCTATAGGTGCACAACTGCAATCATTCTGTAAGGACTATTTGATTGTCAATGCATTTGTCAGCTGCATCTCCCTGCGTACCACATCCCAAATGGTGCATTGCACATAAAAGCAAACAGTTACAGCTGTGTTGTTTTGTTGTTGTTGCTCTTTCTAATCCTTCCTGACTATACAGTCACCATGAAAGTTTATGTCTGTGTAGTTTAGTTGTCTGTTTTACGAATGAACACTGTATAATATTGTTAATTATTTATAATAACTTTAGTAACCACACTAAATGATACTGTTTGTTTGTACTACTTGTTGAACTGCAACAATGCTATGTTTCACTGATGTTTTTCTTGCTTGTTTGCTTTTAGGTACACAAGAGAATAGATATCACCCATAGTACTGCCAGACATAAGGCCTGTGCACGACGTGATGCGTGACTGACTAGGCAACACAGTCATCTCTTCAGCTTGTTGTGAAGCTAAGTGCCACTGCCAACCTACAACTTCAAGATGGCCCCAAAGAAAGGTGCTGCCACGAAAGTGTCTAATGGGGAGCAGCAGAACCAGAGTTCCACCACTGGTGTGCCAACCGCAACCTTTTGCAAAAATGCTGTTCCTGCTGCACCGGCATCTGGTGAGCAAGCTGAGAGCAGCACTCCTCCATCAACAGCACCACCTCCCCACCCTAAGCCCAGGACCATGTCTGTCAGTGAGGCAGCCAGTGCAATCATGATGACGCAGGCGAGTAGCGATGTTGAATTGGACTTGTCCCTTTCACAAAGTAGTACATAATCTTTTCAGGAAACACAGCAAAGTGGACAGCAGCCGCAGCCAGCAATGGATTTGTCTGATGTTGGAGCAGAACAGGAGGTTGAGCTTCCTTCAGAGCAAGAAGTTGAACCTCCTCTTTTAGAATCATTGGCTCCCGCTTCTCCAGCAAGGAAAAGGAAGGGTACTACAGCCCCATCTTCTCCAAGCACAACTTCTGATGATAGGTACATGGAGTGGATCCCAACAGAGACCAGTAGACAACAGGAGAGGCTAGGGAAAAGAAAAGTTCCAGAAAGACTTAGACTTATGGAATGGGATGAAGAGGAGGGTGACGATAAAAAGGGAGTCACGGTGGAAGGTGACACAGAGGAATATGACATTGCTATTCAACCAGCTCCAAGGGATGTGGCACAGGTAGCACTGCCACCAGCTCCAATATCTGCAAAACCCCAGCTGAGACCTGCACCAACCCTTGCCTCAGTGGAAGCTGAGAGACAATCGAAGACATGCCCACCTACCTCGAGTTTGTCTTAAGGCATTGGCAGTGGCCTGGTAAAAAATTACTCCTCCCCAGTTTGACACCTTTTTACAGTTAGAGAAGAGGGGGGGCACATTGCAGTATGCACCATTTGCCACACAAATGTTCATTGAGGTAAGCCTGGTACACATTATGGTACTGGAGATCAGACGACCCTTATGAAAAAACACCACACAATCAAGTGGGAGGAGCACCTTAAAAAAATTGCTGAATGTGGTTGTGGTGATAAGGAGTGTTGGGTAACATCAACTACAAGACCAATCACGGCAGAAGGTGATGATGAGGAAGATGTAGCCCTGTCCCCAGCAGTGCAACAGCACAATCACCTATCTCAGCGACTTTATAGTGGCACCAGAAGACTCAGAGTGAGATGATAGAGACACTGTTGCATACAGTGACTGCCCACCCACCACCACGCACAGTGAGTCTACCACTAGCATCTACTTCTTATAAGATGCTTATGTCAGTGCCCCAAGAAAAGAGGAAAATCCAGCCTACTATTACGGGCATGGTTAGGCAGATGGTGCCCTACAAACGAAACCACCCAACAGCACGTTTGTACAATGGGAAGCTGGCAAAAATGTTAGCACTGGACCTCCTCCATTTTTCATTTGTGGAAGGAGAGGGATTTTTAGAATTTGTGGCAGCCATCTGCCCAAAATGGAAGGTACCAAGTAGGACCTATTTTGCCAAAATGGATGTTCTAGCACTGCATCCCGATGTGCTGTAGTTGGTTGGACAAGCTTTGTAGCAAAGTGTTGTTCACACCATCTACCAAATGACAGACATGTGGACCAGTTGTCAGGCAAATGATTACATGTGCATCACTGCACACTGTATCTCTCTTGCAGGGGTAAAGCAAAGGATATCTTCAGGTCTTGGCCCTTAAGAAAGTTTTAGAAGCATTAGGCGACATGCAAGATTGACCATGTTTGCCATGGAGAAATCGCATACAGCTGTAAACATCTAGGAAGAATTTAACAAGGTGTATGAATGGCTGCAACCCAAAGGTCTTAGATTTGGATTTGTTGCCACTGACAATGGCAGTAATATAGACATGTCAGACAGAGTATATTTCAGGGTCCTGTGTTTTGCCCATTGTATCAACCTGGTCGTGCAAGACTTCCTCAAAAAGGAAGACATAGTCAGCAACATACTGACCACCCACAGAAGAATATGCACCCATTATTTTAAAGCCCAAAAGCATCTGCAGATTATTCAGAGTAATAATAGATCACCAGTTAAAGCCCTGATACAGGAGATACCAACAAGTTGGAACTCCACCTCTTACATGCTGCAACGTCTCTTTGACCAGTAGAAACAGATCAATGACTATGTCATTCAAAACGGAGGGGATGCAGTTGGAAAATCTATGACCATGGAAGCAGATAAATGGGGCCTAGTCAAGTGGCTGACACAGATGCTACTCTCTTTTGAGGTTTTCATGAGGGAAGTTAGCAAGGAGGACAGTATGATGGGCGAAGAAATCCCATTGCTGCATCTCCGACAAGACAAAGGTAAAGAAGGTGTCTGAGAGGTTCGCCCCTGCAGGTGTGAATAAAAATACAGAAGCACGTGCCTTGGTTGAGAGCTTAGTCCTGTGCTTGGCTTCTAATATAAGGCTTAAACGTTATATCATTGAGTCCAAAGAGTATGTATGTGTCACAATACTAGATCCGCGGTGCAGAAAAATTCTGCTCACTTTCATCTCTTTTTCTGAAGGAGATGTTTTAAAATACAATAGATGGATTGTAGAGTAAGGCGGTGACTTGGAAGATGAACAGCTGGAACTTCAAGTCCCACCCTGCAGTCATGAGTGCTGCCTTCAACTTCCAGAGAGGGCAGCTTTGTCTCACAGCAGCCAACAACACTATCAATCAGAACACCGTCAACAACAGCAAAAGAAAGACCGGGCCCAACCTGTGCATTGTATTAGTTTCAATTGGCAGGGCTCAAGTCCAGTGCAGAGCAATGGCAAAACAGGTAGAGCAAGTGGCAGCACCAATGACCATCCACAGGATGTTCCAGGAGTATCTGGATGATCCAAAAGAGGTCTATGTGGATCAAAATCCATTGATGTATTGGTATGGGAAGATGTGCAAATGGCCAGAGCTCAGCATGCTGGCAAAAAAGTAGCTGGATTGTCCTGTTGCCAGTGTGTCTGCTGAACATGTGTTCAGTACAGGTGGTGCGGTAGTCACAGTGAGAGGGACCAGTCTCTTGCCTCAAAATGTGGAAAGATAGACTATGATCAAAATGAACCAACATTTTAAACCGCACAATTACACCATTCCTGAAACAGCAGCACAGGAGGAGGAAGAGGGTGATTGGTCCGAAACTGAATCAAATGTGTTAGCTGACCAACTTCTGGATGAACCACCTGAGTTTGAGGGTGAACTCTACTTCCTGGACTAAGTATGCCAGTGCTCCATATAACTTTTTACATTTTCTTCTTGAACTTACTTTTTTCTTTGCAAAAAAACATTTGGAAAAATTAGCTAGAGGAACATTATTTTTGTGTCGGATTTAGGCTGCCTCACAATGTTTTTATGAATCACATATATATTTCCATATTGCAGATGGACCAATGTGCATTGAAGAAGCCTCCACAATTCCTTCATGACATTGGGGCCAATGCCTACCACCCTTTCATGCCTATTGCCTAATACCTATCCCCTTTTTTTATCCCTTTTTGCATCCCTTAGTACTAGAACGACTGCCCCATAAAATCATTTATTATCTACAGGACTGCCTGCCAATACCAAATTCCAATGTGTTGCCTGCATCAAAGACCCAATACCTGAACTACCCATGCTTGTCTTGGATTGGATGAGGTAATCCAACTATTGGAAAGGTGAGTAGCTGATTGTGTGAGTGATGATTTTAGTTGAATGATTTTTCATGTGGAGCAGACACTCAGGGAGGGTGAGTGTGGAATTGTAATATCGGACATTTCTTGAGATGATTATTGATTTGCATTGTTTGTGGCTTGAGTGATGGGCGCCTATTTTATTTTCCCTGTAGGTGATGATCAGCCCTTTCACACTTAGCCAGATTGAATTAATTGCAGGGGTGTTCTCCTTTTTATCTGGTTCTGCAGACAACAGAACAGTCAATTTAATTATCAAATAAAAACCTATGCAAAATACTGCAATTCTGTTTCATTCTCCACTTGGTCTTCAACAGCAGTATACTGCTCTCCAAGTCTATCTTGCTTGGGTCCTCGAAATTCATGATGATGTCGATGACTGGTCTGGTACGGGGTTACTCAGAGTCACTCAGGACTGGAGGAGTATCATGAAAGAACTCAGGGCGAGACTGGGACCTGCAGGACTTCCTCATCAACAGCAAGCAGCAAGAAGTTTTCGAGTATCGGCTTCAGTTCAAAGGTAAACCAAGAGTCGGAGGTCTAGTACTACTCAGCTATTTGGAATAGAGAGAGGTGTGTTTGTGAAATTCTGCTCTATGTGTGTGTGTGTCTGTTGGACTTGTGGCAATAGTGAAACTCTGGGTGGCCCCTTTTTTTTGTTGCTCTGCCTCTCAGTCTTATTATCTTGATACACTTCTCATGAAGCTTATCGTCCTTCTGTCCTTCTCCTTGACTCTAAAATACAGTTTCTCTCCATAACATAGACCTTCGTCTAGTCTCTGCCTCTCAGTCTTCTTATCTTGATACACTCCTCATGAAGACTACCCTCCTTCTGTCGTTCTCCTTGAGGCTAAAATACAGTTTCTCTCAATCCGTAGGCCTTCTTCTAGTCTCCTTCATGAACAAAAGGCGAAAGCTAGCTGAGCTCAACAACAGTCCTGCTTACCTACTGGACCAGTGCAGTGGCAGCAAAGAGTGGACATTCCGGAGGAGAAAGCAGACGCACCACCCAATTTTGCAATACAGTATAATTTTTCTTTTAGCAATCATATTAACTAAGGGAAGTGGGTGGGTGGGTTCACTCTCTAACCTAGAAGACAGAACATTTGGATATATGGTAAATTGGGTCTCAGCCAGAGGCAGAAGGACTGTTTACAATGCATGAATTTGTACTCTGTCATACTCATTCCTTTGTTTCCTTCTAACAACAGATTGATGGCAAATTATATGCTACTGCTTATTGTCCATAGTGGCCTTGTGTTATAGTGTTTGCCTTTGTCAAACTTTTCCCCAAATCCTATTACCCATCCATTCATCAAACCCCGAACCTTCTTCCGCTCTTTCCCCGAGCTTGAGTGATTGATTGAGCTGTGGCTTAAACTATAGCATCAATGGATCACACACTTGGTGGGGTGGATGTGGTCAAAGCAACACCAACTTACTGTAGAATCATCGAAGCAGTAGCCCACACTAGCCCATTGCCAACCTGCACATTAAAACTGATCCACAGTCTTTAAGATATAGAAACAAGAACATTAGTCATCAGCATCATCATCATTAAGGCCTTGGGTTGCCTAACCGTAAACGCCTTACCTAAGCTTGTCGACTCCAGATTTTGAGTCATTTTTGATAATTTGTGTACTTCACAGATATTACTGCTAGCTCCACATTAGCCAAAACTTACTAGTATTGCTTTTTTTCTATTTTAGCACAATCAGGTATTCTCATTGTGTTATGATCATAACATGCTACTCAGGTTGTGTCAATTGTTTGTAAATGTTTGATAAATAGATATAACCCACTTTCTCAGTCTTTCTACTTCCATTTAGTTGTCTACGAAAATCATTAATCAATCATTCAGAACAATCCTACAGTTGGATCTCACCTGGGTGGAACTGGAATGGGATCTCGCTTGTGCAGTTGTGATGCCTCCCCTGTTATTACTGGACGTATATTCAGTAAGCCAAGTAGTATGGATGTAATTTAGCTTAGTAAGAAATAAATTAACTGCTACTGTTTTTTATCTTGATAGTTCAGACCCTCAACACAATAAAGCCTAGATCATCATGGCAGCATCCCCATAATGGTCAAGATAGTTAGAGAAGTATAAGCCTAGACTCTAGAACTAAGTGCTGCGATATCTCTAGTCTTAAGTTACAAGCACATAAACAGGCTCCGTAAAACTACTTGAAGGCAGCAGTACAAAGTAAAAGTGAAATAAACTACTTCAAGCATAAATTTAGATTATAAAAAATATTTTCTCCCTCTCAACATGTCCACCCCTCTCCCATACAAAACTGACCCAAGCCCCAAAACTCAAAATGTCCATCAAAGTCTCTAGAGTCTGACACGCAACTCCCTTCCCACCCTCTCTGCTGAGCCCCCACAAACAACAAATCCCTCCCACCAAAACAAATATTAAAAAAGGGTCAGAAGAGTGCATTATGGATGTCGGTCCAGAGCTGGTCCATGCCCTGCTCCATCATGGTGAGCCGGCCCTCGATAGTGTCCAGCCGCTGCAGGATGCGGTGCAGAAATGGTCTGTTGCCATTCTGGTAGGGGGTGGCAGTAGTTGGCTGGCAGCGGTGCCGGCAATGGGATGGCCAGGAGGCTGAAGGGGGCCGGCTGCATTCAAGCCTGGGAGCTGAGCATTAATCTCCTCCTCATGTTCCAGGACCACCAGCCACCGGTATTCAAGCTGGATATGCTCCAGCCTCTGCCGGCGCAAACAGGCCGCTCCCTACTGCGTGTCGGATGGGCCGGCTGGACCAGCAGGAGCAGCTATATTGAGAAAAACAAAAAAGAGAAATTATAAATAATGCTCTTTGCAAACAATTGTTTTAAATAACAGTGTGGCACAGTAGCAGTACATTGCTGGTCCCCTAGGGCGATTGGAATTTAATTGATGTGATGATTAGGAGAATCACAAGGCCAATTTTATGTTTTCTTTTACCCACACATGTTGCCAAACATAAAAAAGCAGTGACTGTGACAGAAAAGTAACAGGCAGACCGGCAAAGATTAACATCACTAGAGTACAGGGATTGTATTATTTTTTTCTTCTAAAGGCTTTTGAAGTAACTATAATAACCAGAGGCAGACACTTTGATTTGAAAAATAAATTACTTCAGTAATTGCAAGAAATATGTGACTTACCAGTACCCGTCCCTTCTGCCGCTTCTCTTCCTCCAAGAACCAAGCAGTCCCCGTCTTCTCCTGCAGCGGCATGGAGCCGGCATCACCGAAGTTCTGTGTGTCTAGAATATAAAACATTACACATAATTTAGATGCCAGATGCGCAACCCCAAATACAACAACAATGCAGCATTACAGCTCAGTTAGAACATATCTTCCAAATATCAGTCTGGGCAATTGATTGGTTGGTTCACAAAGTTAGATAAGCCAGTCATTGAATAACGCTCAATGAAAAACCTAGGTGGTTGAGTGGCAAATGCAATGCGAGTCGGACCTCATACTTTTTTCTGGCCTTGCTGCACTGTCATTGGAAACTGGTGGTGTACTTAATAATAATTGAATGGTCTGCAGCACACTACACTGGAGGGGGGGGTCCATGATAACCATGGCCACTTTCTCGTGAACCGACATGTGCTAGAGCTAGGCATAATCAGGAAAAGGAAAGCCTTCTGAATAAACATACATGGTGCTTTTTTTCTTTAAAATACTAGCTTACTTGGGCCTGCTATCTGAATCTTCACGAATCATGATAGATAGCACCAACATCCCAATAGACAAAATGTACTTCAAGATTCTATGGTCCGTTCTACCCTAAGTAGCCCACAACAATCATAAAAGGACTTACTGGGATCTGTAGAGCCTTCTGCAGCTGTGCTGGTGGGCGGCACAGGTTGATCAGCTTGCTCCGGACCCTCTGAATCATCCCTCTTCTTCCCCTTGGGTGCTGATGAAAGAAATTAAATAAAAATAGGTTAATGATTCTGATAATAATCTAAAAAAAATGCTTTATGAAAAGCAAACGCAGTCGCTAAAAGAGATCACCTATAGTACTACTAGTTTATTTCGACTCAAGTCTATCGACTGTCATTAAATCCATATTGCAATATCTCCTTAACAAAACTACATATTGCAGTTAATGATCTTTGATTTTATCCTATTCCCATTTCTCAACACCTGTGAGGAGCCAACTCACTCTCCTTTTTATGCAATACATAGATGCACACTTCACATCATCACTGTGAATTTATTTAAATAAATAACCTGGAAATGTACGAGCTACATAAACAAAGTCACAGAGAGAATGCGCTACTCAGTGATTCACTATTGTGAAAAAAGAAACAGTCTGCAATGGCTTCTTTATTAATCAGCCAAAGCGAGAGCCTAATGAATGCAATTAAGTAACAGCACCTGCCTAGCAGAGACTAGAAACTGGATCACACAATAATAATACTATACCAGCGTAAACTTTACAAAACATATAACTTATCTCTGAGTGTGAGGAGCATGCTATTTAGATTTTTTTTAACATTGTAGAACACAAACACAACAAATAATCAATACTCACCGAGCCCCGGTATCTGGATGCCTAGCAGGTCAAGCAGACCCTGCTCCCTGTCGAGAATGTCGGCCCAGCGGTGCCTCAACTGCTGGGCGGTGCGCCAAACCTCGCTGTGGAGCCGCACGCACCAGCACACTGTCCCTCCGCACCACCGATGCACTAGCAGGGTGTAGCTGCTACCGGGTATGCTGCTAGCATAGAGGGATGTGGCCCTGCACACAAAAAAACTAGTGCTGCCACCTCCTACTTTCCAAAGATCGCCTGGGGCTGCACACCTGGGTGGCTGTGGCGCCCACATGGAAGCCGCCCCTCTGCCATGGCGATGGGTGGTGAAATAAAATGAACTAAGACGGGAAAGGAAGGGAAAGTAAAGAAGAAAGAAATACAGAAAGAATTAGGGCAAAATAATAAACGTAGTCAAAAAGTCACAAAAATGTAAGCAAAAACGTAAAATACACAAACACAAAGATGCACACTATTGTAAAAAGTAAAAAATAGGGGTAGAAAAGTAATAAAGGAGGATGATGACAAAGATTAACTAGAGATTAAAAATTAGAACCCAGCACCATAACACAGAGCAGAAAAACAAGATGGTCGTGCAAATGCGGACCACCTGGTGCTCTTCGTGCGTGATTTAGAACGCGAGCACCCTTCAGGACCGCATAGCGATATTCCCGCATGACTTTGGAGTGCATGGATACATTCCCAACGCAATGTGAACGTGCGCACCAGCAAACTCTGACTGAATACAGAACTCTGCATAGCACGGCTAAGGTTTTTGCGACTCCACAGAATTCTGCGTAAGGGGACTCTGTGAACTCCACCCACCCCTACTGAATATACACTGATATGCATGCATACATAGGCATATATCCACATGGCACTTAGTAAATTTCAGTACCAGGCATAAACCCCTCTATCTATACACTAATATGTACATAGAAACAACAATATTTATATGATCTGACCTACACATGCATGTGCCTAAGTATACAAAGTTTGCTTTTTCTTCCCTCTACTCTATATTAAAGTATCTGTTAATAAATGGAAGCATAGGCTAGTGCACAGGGACACTTGTATAATGACATTCTCACCTCCAAACCTTGGCATGCATATTTTGTCATCATATGATGATATGACTTTGAGAAGGGGGCTGGAGAACAGTGGTTTGACCGCTGAACATATCAAATATAAATTTGCAGTGCGTTCTGTCACTTATTTGGGACATGAAATTGAACAAGACGACATTAAATTAATGAAGGAATTAGTAGATGCAATTAATGATACTCCTACTCTGAGTAACAAAGAATAATAGAGATCATCATTCCTGGGCCTTGTCGAAATTGATTCCAAATTTAGCAAGTCCTTTGCTGAAAAAACGAAGGAGCAGAGACTTTTGTTAAAAAAACAAATCAAATTTGTGTGGATAAGTGAAACTCAAAACGTTTTTGGCACCAATAAAACAGAAATATGTGATGCCAAACCACTTCAATGTTTTGACCCCAGTTCCAAAAATATAATCACTACTGATGCCAGCAATGAATGATTGGGGGCATTCCTCAGTAAATGTGATAGTTCTGAAGGAGACATGGTCTTTTTTCACTACACCCATCAAAGAATGATACTCAGTTATTGAGAGGGCAGCTTTAGAATGTATGTGGGTTGCTGAGCACTTTCAAAAAAATTGTGTAGGGTAAGGAGTTCACAGTTAGGAGTGACTATAAATCCTTCACAAGGTTATTATTACTGGGGGCCTACTGAAGGCATCAACACTTATTGCAAGGCTCAATGAGGCTTCAAAAGTATCAGTTTACTGTTCAGCATGTACCAGGTTTTAACACCTTACTTTTTGACTGCTTGAGTAGGCTACTTATCAAGTTATGTGGTAGGATATGGATGAGTTGGAAGAGCTAGGTAAGGATAAATGGAATAAAGCATATGAGGGGTTCTAGTTATAAAACAAGTGAAGTGTTTTATGAGAGAGGGGTGGCATGAATGAGGAGTTAAGAAGTTAATGGGGGGGTCCAATTGTCAGGGGATTCAGAGTTTTTGATGAGGAATGGAAGGATTACACTTCCAGGTTCAAAATGTAAAATTGTGCCATGGTAGGCATTTTGGCATTTCTAAGGGTGAAAGGAAAATCAAATATATGTATTGTTGACCTGGGATTGACAAGGACATTGAACTTGTTCTCACAGACTGTATTGAATGTTGTAATTCATATAATTCCAAGATCATCCTCCTTCCCTCACGGGTCTGAGTGTCAAGCTATGCTGCCATGGAACACTTCAAATGTAGATTTAAAGGCTCCTACTTATGAAAAGTCTGATAAATTCCAATACATTTTGGTGCTGGATGATTATTTTTCAAAATGTGCAGAAGTTGAGGTGATAAAAAAAGTGTCACTCTGTTTTGGTATTGTAGTTTTTGTTAGCACTTTTCTCAAGATAAGGGCTACCCAAGAAAGTTATTTCAGAAAATGGTGTTCAGTTCAAATCAGGTGTGATTCAAGATTACTGAATTTTACATCGGAGTCCCTTGGTTTACAGTTCTGCTGGAAATATGGCAGAGGGGAGGTTTAATCATTTAATAAAGGAATTGACTGGAAAGAGGAGCTGCAAAAGTTGGGAGCTGGAAGTTAAAAGATGAGATGGGATCAGACGGGCGTGGTCTGCTGCAGCAAGATGGCGGACGCTTATTAGTGCCGTTCTGCGAGGGGATTCCATGATCCGAACCCATCTGAGTGGCTGCAGTGGGGAAGTCACCCAGCCCAACACTGCCGACGGCGGCTCGAGCAGCAAGGCGACCAACGGCGAACCCGGGGAGACCAGGAAAAGCCACAATGTTAGGGAGAGAGGCAGCTGCCCTGGTGGACCAGAGGCTGCATGCCTCCCCAGATTGACCGGTCGGGGGAATGATGAATCCCTACTCAAGTGAGGCTGGAGGCCCTGTCACTGGCCCTCCCTTTCCCCTGCTTTTAGACCTTGAGGGTGAGACCTACATTGTGCATGGGACCTAGAGGAACTGGCGGGGCTCGCTCCTCGATACACTTCGATGCTGAGCATCATGCCAGGTGCCAGGAGTTGCCCCCCGCCCCTCATGACCCTCACCGCTATGGAGATAACAGACCCTGCAGAGGCACAACTGGACAGAATCCTTGATGCCATTGCCGACACCTGACATGACTTGGGCAGCAGGGTGGACGCGGTGGCAGCTGACACTGAAACTGCCCTCCAGACCCCTTACTTTTAACTGAACTGTCTCGCTCTTTGCCTTTCTCTCTCTCCTGAGGCAAAAAGCCGGGAGAGCTCTCTATCTTTTAATCGCTGGCACTGGGCTCTGTTCTAACTCCTTCTCTGGGGGCAGACGAGCACCTACCTGTCTCCCTTCACCATCGCCCTGCTTCTCCTGATACCCTGACACCGACTGTGATCTGGGCGCTCCCCTCTCAGCTGATTACGAGCTGAGGGGCATTGACGGACGGGCAGGCTGTGCACTAGTACGTCGGCCATCTTGGGTGAGGAAGGCTTGCGGACTCACGGGTGGGACTATAAATCTAGACGGGGATATCTCCGCGCAGCGGACGCTTTCAGCAGACGCGCCTGACCCGTCTGCGCCCGTTAGCGTCCCGCAGGCGGACGGGGGCGGGCGGTCTAGCAACCTCCTGAGATGGCCCCAGAACTCACTATTCAGGTATTCTTCAGCGCAACTCTAGAGCCTGAGATGCCCCTGTAGTAGTGAATGTATACCTCAGGGTCACTTTTTTGAGGGCAACTCTGACTGCCCCGGGTGTGGCCGGTCACTTAGCGAAGCCCTGCCAGTAGGAAACACCTGGGAGTTGGGGCACGCAGGTGCCCCAACGTCAGGGGCGGATCATTTTAAACATACCTTTAGCTGTGCCCTTGTGAACACTCGGTCAGTGAGCAAACATGCCCAGGACCTATTCAATCTTCTGTCTGACTCTAAACCAGCCTGTCTCTTCTTGACAGAAACATGGCTCAGTGAGGCGTCTGGGCCGGACATCGCCAATGCTCTGCCCCCTAACTACTTTATGTTAAGGAAAGAACGGGGCAGAGGCGGGGGCGTCGCTCTAGTGATAGACAGGCGCTTTAAATGTTCTATTATACCAACAGAAGACATTCAGGGGGCAGAAGCGCTGGGATTCTGCTAGTCATTGTCACCAGCCCAATCCTGTGCGGGACTGTTGGTCTATAGACCTCCGGGCCCCATTGGATCTTTCCATGAGGGACTCTCCTCTGTGATCTCGTCACTGTGCGTGCAGTTTAAACACTGCTTACTCCTTGGCGATTTCAACATCCACTTTGATGAAGTAATGCTGTAGATACGATCAAGCTTCTAGACTCCACTGAGCCTTTGGGCTTACTGCCCTACCTGGCGTCACCCACGCACAACAAGGGACACACGCTGGACCAAATCTTCTCTACCGCCCCCATTAGAGTTTCCCCCCCGCTACCAGTACTTTGGTCTGACCATATGCTGGTGACCTTTGATATTCTGCATAAATCCGGCTCCACCATTAGGGATAAGGGGCATTCATCACAGATTCCCCGTGCCTTCCATAAAGTGTCACCAGACATGATTGAACAATATCTGATGAACCACCCTTGTCTGCTGTCGGGAGACATAGAGGCAAATAATAATCTCTTCCAAATGTGGCTTGCGCGCTGTTTGAAGAAGCTGGCGCCGCCCGAGCGGTCTTTTAAGGCCTCGTCCCGCGCATCTGCTCCATGGTTTACTCCAGCGCTTAATTCCAGCCGCAGGCTTTGTAAGAAAGCAGAAAGAGCATGGAGAGTAAGCTATCTGGAACCTCTGAAGGAGGCGTATAAGTGCAGTATCAAGGCCTATCATAGGGAAATCTATCTAGAGAAAAAAGCCTACTTTGCCAGAAGAATTGAGGAGGCCATTAATACCAGCAAAGAAGTTTTCTTGGTGGTGAAAGAAGTGCTCCTTTTCGGAACCTTGGGTGTCCCAACTGGCATGCTTCTTTGCGAATAAGATCACTAGCATCCAGGATACTTTTCCAGCTGCAATGGTTGGGGGTGTGCTTAATCCAGGACCTGGTACTCCTGTGGCGACTGCTGGACAGCCCATTCAGATGACTTTTCCCTCCATTGAGCCTCAGTCCTCTCTGGAAATTCTGTCTAAAATGAGATCCGGCTCCCTGCTTGATCCATGCCCCGCTTAGTTTTTAGCTAAAATCGCACATGTCGTTAATCCGATTGTCAATCCTATTTTAAATTGGTCGTTAGAAACGGAAATTGTGCCGCAAGCATGGAAACAGGCGATGGTTCTCCCCCTCCTAAAAAAGCCGTCCCTGGACCCCAGTAGCCATGCCAATTATAGGCCTATTTCGCTGCTTCCGGTCTTGGCCAAGGTGACTGAAAAACATGTGCATTCCATCCTGGCCGACTTTGTAGAGTCTCATGAGATCTTGCACTACACTCAGTCCGGTTTCAAGTCCAACCTGAGCACGGAATCGGCACTGTTGGAGGTGTCAGAGGCCATCAAGGAAGTCCTAGATAATGGAGGGAAAGCACTGCTAGTGTTATTAGATCTATCGGCGGCGTTTTACACCGTTGACCGCCTCCTGGCAAGACTCTTGGAGATTGGTGTTCGGGGAACGGTGTTCAGATGGTTTGAGTCGTTTCTTTCCAACCGTCAACAGACAGTCTGGGCTCCTCCGTACTCTGCTGCAGTGCCGCCTCTGGAGGTGGGAGTCCCTCAGGGGTCGATTTTGAGCCCCACTCTTTTTAATATCTACATGTCCCCCCTCGTGGCACTGGCAGAGTCTTTTGGCGCCCAGATTGTCTCGTACGCCGATGACACCCAGCTTCTCTTCACATGTGGTAGGAATACGGACTTTGATGGCGAGAGCATTAAGAACTGCTTGGGCGCGGTATTTGCCTGGTCTCAACTGAATCAGCTGAAATGCAACTCCGACAAGTCCGAGCTCCTTTTCTTTGGGTGCCCCCCTGATCCCGGATGGAAGACCTGGTGGCCCGCAGGGATGTACCCTCCTTCTACTGACTCCATGGTAGCTAAGAATCTTGGAATCAAGATGGACAATTGTCTCTCACTGAAACCACAGATTCTTGGTCTGGTCGGGCAGTGTTTTGGGATACTAAAAATGTTAAGGAAATTCCTCCCTCTCCTTTCTACTGCCCATGGGAAAATAACGGTGCAAGCCCTGATCGGATCGAGGTTGGATTACGCAAACGTACTCTACCTCGGCCTGCCAGAATACCTTTTGTCTCGTTACAGGTAGTGCAGAACGGGGCGGCACGGGCAATTTTCGGCCTTGGCCGCAGTTCTCATGCCACCGGCGTTTTGAAGTCCCTTCACTGGCTTCCAATCCGGAACGCATTAAGTTCAAGGCCCTCACCATTGCGTTTAAAGCCCTTCATGATATTGGGGCTCTCTATCTGCGGAAGAGAGCTGTCTTCCACCATCCATCCAGAGCCTTACGATCGGCTGCCTTGTCACTGGCCAGGGTCCCGGCAATTAGGCGTGCACGGACCGGGGGCCGATCCTTTAAATATCTGGTGCCGCGGGCCTGGAATGCTCTGCCACTCGCTCTGAGAAAGAGCGAGAACTTAGCATCTTTCAGGAAAGAGCATAAAACGTGGCTGTTCTGTCTCTAATTCCTCCTCCGCCGCCTGGGTCATGCTGTGTTAGGTCTGTTAGCGCCAGGACACTCTGCTTGAGTAGCTGAGCGCTCAATAAAACCCCCGATAACATAACATAATAGAAGGTCAGAGCGGATCTTGAGGGACGGGTTAAGGAGCTCGCCGGCGAAATCCGCTTGCTGTAGAGCACAGCTGGAGATGTTGAATGCTGATTGTGTCATAACAACACACACACCATTGGCTTCCCAGAGGGGGTGAAGGGGACAAACCCAGTCACCTTCTTTGAGTCCTGATTGTCCATCCCCGTTGCACCCACCGGACTGTCCCCCTTCTCAGTAGAGCGGGCACATCGGGTGCCCGCCTGGCAGCCTCCGCGCAGTGCGCCCCACGCCTGGTGGTGGCTAGAGTGATGAACTTCAAAGATAAGGATGCTATCCTGCAAGCTGCCTGATGCACGGGGCCCATCCACCATGACAATTCCCGCATACTTCTCTTTCCTGACTATACCCTAGTGATCCAGCGATGCCAGGCCTTGTTGGTGGGGGTGAAGAAAAAGCTATGGGCTGCCGGCCTCACTTATTCCTTGCTATTCCCTGCAAAGTTGAAAGTCATAGTGAATTACTCCACCTCTGTCAGGATCCCTAGGTAGATTACTGCCAAATTCCCAATAATAGCCAGCATCCTAAGTGGTAAACCTTACAGAAAATGCTTAAACTCAATCAAAGGAAAAAACTGGAGGTCGAGCTGGCAGCTCTAGAATTTCAAGATGTCTGCCAGCTCACCCCCTTCTGCAGCATACTAGTTGTTTTATTCTAATCACAATTGGAATGTCATCTGACAGAAATCCTGAGAAGGGAGCTCTTCGCCAGTTCTCCTTCGCGCTAGTTAGAAGAGGGCAGTGGCATCAGGCATCATTTCAGTTTGCTTCGGTCACTCATTTTGGAAGGAAATTCTTTTGAGGTCAGTTACTCTGCGCATGCTAACTGGCATTAGGGGGGAAGCGTCTTGCTATTTGAGCAAGTTGGCTTTTCCAGAGGTTTAAGAGCCAGCGTATACTAATAGTGTCTCCTTTGGGGCTTGATAACAAAAAAAAAGAAAAACAAAGAGAGCCGTAAATAATGTATTACCAGCCGAATGAGTAGTCGCGTTCGGGCTGGTTTTTGAAAGGTCTAAATACTTAAGAAATTTCTGAACTAATTTAGCCTAGTGAATAATATTTGCTAGTGCTAATTTATATGTGAGTCAATAAATAAATAAATAAGAGAGTATTCTTTCTAACAAGAAGGGCTACCATTAAAAATCGAAGTCATTGTTTTACCTGAAATTAGTTAACTGTACTAGAAGAATAGAATTAAAAATCAAGAATAGTACAAGCAACTTACCTGAGAACAGAATGTACTCTTCTTGAAAGAACAGCTGATCCAGTCTCCTGATCGTTTCCAGACATGCAAGTACTTGCTCTGGACGGAAAAGCATAAGAGTTAATTCATGTACATTTATATGACCAGTTTACAATTAGAAGAGAGAATACACCCATTCTACAAGAAATATAGAAGAGGAGCATTACACAGGAATTGTTTGGGTATGAGTTAGTCAATAGACTGTCAAGTTAACATACACTAGTCTTAACATACTTAGAGTGTGGAATATTAATAGTAAAACCTGTTGTTGTATTTTTATAGTTCCTAACACGCCATAAGAAGGGTCAGAACATGTACTTTAAACTGAAAATAGCCAGAAGAAAGAAGAGACCTTCTTGAAGTGGAACCATAATTGACTGGCTGTCTCTTCTTTTCTCCCAATTCCCTTCCCCCCTTTGGGACACACCTATATGTTGAATATTGAAACAACCTAGCAGAGGTGTTCCGTGAGGGGCATTGGGAACTAACATTGTTCTGCTTCTGTGCATTTCTGTCAACTAACCATAGTGCCCTGACAGCCTATTTCTTCCCGGAGCCTGCGGATGCTTGGGACTGGTTGGGACAGCGCCACTCTGAACTGTCGTAGTCTGGAACTCCTTCACCATGCTGTCAATCGGCTAGACCCCGGCGTGGTTGGGGGCGGCGCCACCAACGAGGGGGGTGGGCAGTCAGTGACAGGTGTGCCAACACTGGCCTACGCACAATCCTGGCCTTGGTGGCTGCAACTAACCTGCCGGTGAGAAAGGGGACGGCTAGGCCAAATATGACTCTGAGACACGCTTGAATGCCGGACCATGTCCCTCTGAATCCAGCAAGGCCTTGATTCTCCTACCCATAGTTACACCATAGATGGCTGATGTCATCGTTTAGCTGCCAATTGCAGGACCCTGACCTTGTGGCAAGGTAGAAATCAAAACTGCAAAAACCCCCATATAGGAACCCTCTGTTGTCCAGGCTTGCCATCCCACTTATGTTGAATCACTAAAACTAGGGCACACACAGTGCCAAACACATTGACTGCATCAACTTGAGCTCTTATGTGTAAACACAGGACACAATCCCCTTGCGCCGCATGCTACACATGTACGACTGACTTTATATGTATTCCGCCCCCCTCTTGTTCCTGCGGGACACTCTTGGTTGTCAAGGAGCAAAGCCTCAGGACTCATCCTATCAGAGACGTACGTTATTTGTTTTTGCAATTAGATTTTACTCTGCCACCCTGGGAGTGAAAGTTGGGTAATTTGTTTGAGGTTACCAATGAGCCAAGCATCCTGCATATCAGATATTACACGAGTAGTCTGCCTATTAAGCTGTGCACTTAGAGGCTAAAGCTTCCCCCCCCTGCTCTCCCCACAACTGTTTGTTTGTAAAACTTGAATGGCTAAGTTATTGTGTGTGAGAAAGTGCCCTCTTTCTGAATGGTTGCCCACACTTTTTGCTGAACTGCTGATGCGCTTTGACTGAGTGTGCACTGGGCTCCTGCTCATCAGGTACCCAGGACCTATGTTCTTTCCCTAAAACTGCATTGAAACCCAAACCCAATTGGCATCTCTGGCCACAGGTCAGTCTCTGGTAAATGGTACCACAGGTACCAAGGGCATGGTGACCAGGGAAGGCCTCTAGGTCCATTCTTAAAGATTGCAGTGCTGCCATTAAGAGTATATGGTGCTGGGAGTTTGTCATTACGAACCCCACAGCAGCATAATGGCTACACTGAAAACTGAGAATGTTGGTATCAAACTTCTCAGCACATTAAACCCACACTGATGACAGTGTGTGATTTAATGAAACATGCACACAGAGGGCATCTTAGAGATGCCCCCTGAAAAATGACCTACCACTAGTATCCAGGCTGAGTGGCTGTTTTCAGCTGCCACCACCAGACATGTTTCTGGACCTCTGGGTCGAGAGCCTGCTGCTATTGGGGGCCTGAAACAATGCACATCCTGGGACGAAGTGCCAAGCCTCCTCCACCAGGGTCCACAAAGGGGAAGCTTCATAGGCTTGCCGTCTTTGTGAGCGTCCCCAGGCCACATGCTGCTTTATAGGGGTTGTACCCACCCCAAGAATGGGACCTATTAGTCCCAACCTTTACTTACCTGTAACAACCCTAAATCTAGTATTTAGGGGGCACACCAAACCTTGCTTCCTCAAACAGGAAACCAGAGGAAAAGAAGAAAAAGGACCGAACAGTCGTGACGAAGCTAACAAGAGGAGAACCCCCACTGTCTTGGCCTCAGCCCTACTGGCCTGTCCCACCTTGAACCAGCAGAAGCAAAACTCTGGTGTGTCCTGCAGCCAGAAGCCTCAAGAACCCTGCCTTCAAAAGAAAAGACTCTGTCTCCCATGAACACCAGATTTGTTCACCAACAGGCTCCAGGTCCGGCAAAAGTCAGTGAGTCTGCACCACTCTGCACCCAATGCCCACGGCCCGAGTTCCAGTGGCCCAACCCCAAGAGGAGGTCTCCCCAGCGATCCTGACCTGAGATCCAGTGACCCCTGTCCTGCTTCAAACTTCCAGCCGACACCTGCAGCCTCAAACCGGAAGGTCCCCCAACCGCGACCAAGAGCTTGTAAGAAGATCCGACCATAAAATGCACCCCTGCACCCGACGCACCATGGCCTTGGGTGGCCCAACCGACAGTGCCTAACAAACCCCCAGCATCCCAACTTACCTCTCCGAGTGGTGGTTGTACCCAGAAGACCTTCGTCCCCAAGCCTGCAGTGTGTTTGCAAACCGGAGACTCCTCATTGAAAGCCCGATGCCAAAACAGCTTTCTGCATCTGGCTGCCCCAGTGCTGCTGAGGGTGCACCTTTTGTGCTGGCTTGCACACCCATTTGCCCTGAGCTTAAGTCCAGGAGCTTTGCTCCCACAACCCAGTGGCCTGCTAGTCAGCAGCCACCAACCAGAGGCCTCCTATTCCCCATTGGATAACATTGGGCCTCAGCACTCTGCAGCCGGCCTCCCTAGTGCTGCTGAGGGTGTGACCACAGTGCATCCTTGATCCTGTGGGACCCTTGAGTTTACCCCCAGAATACCAACTCCCATTTCCTCCATAGGATAACATTGACTGTTTTTCTCTGAAAAGTTTCTAAGTGTGGACTTGGAAAATCTAAAAAGACCCTTTAAAACTGTAACTAAATAACAAAAATGCTTTTACTTACCTGTTTACAGGAAATTTCCCAGTGCAGTATCCAGGAATACTGTACTGTGTAAGAAAAGTAATCTACTTGACATTCTACTGAAAAAAGCCAATACAAAGTATATGTACAGTACATCAAAGGCATTGCATTAGTAGTAGCTTTACTGTAAAGTCTATATACAATTGCATTTCAAACTGTTTGCAAACTGCATTACTACTGTAAAGTATTTATTGCTTACCTGTGCCAGGCTTGTTTAGTTCTAGAAAATAGAGTGTGTGATATTATTTGCTGATTGAGTGTGTACAACAAATGCTTAACACTACCCTCTGCTAAAGCCTTACTGCTCGCCACACTGCCACAAATAGAGAGTAAGGTGTTATCTACTTTTATCTCTGCCTATCTTTGGGGTTTCACTGGACTCCATGCACCCTATACCTCACTTTGGTATAGTGAATCACTGACAAAATTTCGATTTCACTAAAATCGACCTACACAAATATCACGTCTTAAATATAGATTACAATTACATCGACACCCTATACTTATTTATAAATTAACTAAAACATCGATCTCACTATATCGATATACAAAAATCTCGAGTAAACTAATATCGATCACACTTATATCGAAATACAAAATATCGACAGTCAATAATATATATATCACAATACAATAACATCGATTACCAAAATATAGACATCAATAATATCGACATTACCTAAATATCGACTTTTCTAAATTATTCTTACAGTTTCTAGAAACATTATACACATTAAATAAATTAACATTATACCCATATAACTAGGTATTTACATAATAAACACTATTAAATAATTATATCTCTCTAAAAAAATATTAATAAATTACTACATCTATGCAACAATTAAAAATTACTTTTGTTATATATACACAATTTGTTTTTATATTATAAATGTTTTAAAGCTATACTATTTAATTATATTATATTTAAAATACTTACTAATACACAAACTCTCTGAATAAACATGTCACATTCAGCAAACTAAACTAATTAAATGAAAAAAATTCAAACTAACCAATAGGAACTGTTTTCTAGGTTTCTAACCAATCACAAACTAACACTAATTAAACATACCCTATATAAAGAGCTACAATTAAGACTCAAAAACCAGCAGAAATTATTCAGCTTCAAGGAAAACTGCACTTATTTCTACTACCCTAAAGATTGTTCTCATACGAATATACTACAAATCAACTAAAAGTAAGTAATGTTATGTTTCTGTATAAAATGTTACATTATCTGCAACCTGCAGTTCATTGTAAATATCTAAAACTGCTTTTCTATCTATCTCTACATATTTCCTAAACAGATTCAAGGTTAACAAACAGATGAACATTTTCTAGAAAAGTACAACAACAAAGTTGAAAAGTAAGTTTATTAACATTCCTCTTTAAACACTAAATAAATGCTAAATCAACAGTAAAAATGTTATAACTAACTCATAAATTCCTACTTAAATGTCTGATTATTGTTTTTTATTAAACACAGTTTTCAAAGAGTTAAAATGTGAAATGCTTGTTTAAAAAATTGTTACTTCTATTATAAAAACTAAACTAAAGATTCATCATACCATTACTTTTTTCCACAGATACCTTTACTAATTAAAGCTGCAACATAACAACAAACATTCTACCATCAACAACTAAAAATTAAAACTAGGTAGGCATAGAAAACATGCCCAAGTACTAATATTTGTTTTTTAAAGACTCACAATGTTTATATTTAATGGTTTGTATATTTAAAACAGGTATTTTTTTAAATGATATATACATCAGATTAAATGTTGCAAACGTTTTCATATTAAAACATAGTACCTTAGCAAATGTGTTATAAAAATACACATATAAACATTCACTAAAATATGCTTCATTTTCTTTCCACAGACCACTACAATCTATTAAAGCATCAATCAACAAAAAGATCTCCATTGAAAATCTACTACTTTTGAATAGGTAATTACCCACAAATGTTACATACTTATTTTTTTCTCTTCTAATAAAATTACTATTTCTAATAATATTTAATACACCTTTTCTAGATTTAAGAAACCAACAATGACAGAAGATGCAAGATTTATCTCATCTCAGAAAGGAACATTTTTGTTATGCTATATGGGGTATACTTATACTCAGGAAAAACAAAAAGACCTTAAAGTTAACTGGAAATGTACTAAGTATTATTCTAACAAATGCTATGGTCGTGCAACAAACAGAGAAACAAGTGTGATTAATACTACTGAACATAACCATCCACCTAACATCTCTGAAATAGAGGTTAGATCTACTCTAGACAATATTAAGGAATTAAGCAAAACTACTGACTTACCAACTAGTGTAATACTTAAGGAATTAATACCTAGAGTACCTAGAGAGGCAAGAGGTCAGTTACCAACTATAGCTGCTATAAAAAGAACTATTGCTAGAACCAAAAAATCTAGTAGACCAACAATAGCAACACCTAAAACTTTTGAAGAGGTCATAATTCCACCTGAGCTTACCATAACTCATAGTGATGAACCTTTTATCTTCTACGACAACAACAACAAAGATAAAAGGATAATAATGTTTGCAACAAACACCAACCTAAAAAAATTAACAGATAGTCAAACATGGATGATGGATGTCACTTTTAGCATATGCCCTAAACCATTCTATCAACTATATACTATACATGGGCAATTCCACAACACCTGCATACCATTCATCTATTGTTTGTTACCAAACAAACAAACTTCTACATACACAGAAATATTAAACAAAATCAAAGAAGAAACAAGAGACTTCTTTCCCCTAAAAATTATAATTGACTTTGAACAAGCAATGATAAATTCTATCCTTAAAATATATCCACACACATCCATACAAGGATGTTACTTCCATTTTAACCAATGTATATGGAGAAATTTGCAAAAATTAACACTTAGTGTTGAATATGCAACCAACATTACATTTGCATACCAAATAAAACACCTCATTGCCCTAGCATACGTGCCAATAACCGATGTGGCTTAACACTATAATCTTTTAATAGAAAGTCCTTTCTATATACAAAATGAACAAAAATTGGCTCCACTTTTGGATTATTTTGAGGATACCTGGGTGGGAAGACTACACCGGTCAGGCCACAGACGACAGCCTAAATTCCTAATTCCTTGGTGGAATGTATATCTACCAACCCTAAATAAAGAGGCCAAAACAAACAACGCAGTGGAGGGTTGGCATAATGCCTTTCTATCTTCAACTGGCCGAACAACTCCTACACTACACAAACTACTAAAAGCAATACAAAAAGAACAAAGTTTCCAAGAGTTAAGAATGGAGCAATCCATTTAACAATTAAAACCCAAACTATCAAGACAAACAGCCCAAATGTACCAATATTTGCAACAACAAGTACAACTTTACCCCACAACAAGAGGACTAGAATACTTAAAAATGATAGCCAAAACACGAAACTGAAAATACTTACCCAACACATTTTCTGGACATTTAAAAAATGGCTTAAATGTAACCAAACCATATTATTCACAAATTATAAGATTTTTTTTTTTCTAAAAATTATAAATATATATTAATTTTTAGCCAAAAAAATATCTAACTCAACAGAATAATTTTTTTAATTGAACATTTCCCAACCCACATTTAATAACATAAATGCATTTACCTTTTCACAACAACGTAATTAGCAAATCCAATGTTCCATAACAATCCATGCAGTAATAAATACACAGCATAAAAAATAAAGTGGCCCAATACAATGCAAAAATACAACTGTTCGAAATACATCCGAAATCCCAATAATTCGATAAATCTGAATCCCTCAAAAACCCGATAAAGGCTATAGAAGTTTTTTAAACGCTCCAGAAACCCAAATAAATCATCGATTTGTAAAACACATAGCAGTTACAGCAACTGAAACGGAAATGGCTGTTTCCAAAAACGTACCAGATAAAAAAAATCATTCCCACCTACATAAAACTTAGATTAATACATTATTAATAACTAGAACATACATATATCTAACAAAAAATTAATAAAAAGCCACAAACACAATAACTCCAAGGCCGTTTCTGAGAAAACGCTAAGAAAAGGGAAAAACGTTAATAACCAACTACATACGAAGTTAACCCTAACATAGCAGTCCACAAACAACACATAACAAAGTACTACCTTCAAAATTCCCTTAAATTAGTTAAAATATAACAAATAGCGATCTTACCTTCTCAGACGTGAAGTAGCTTCCAACCGCGAGCTTGAATCTTCCAAAATGACCCAAAAAGACTAAGAGCGGATACAAAAAAAAAACACCCAAATGATAGTATTATCCAAATAATAGTTAAATAAATGTCAAATTAATTTGTTTTACTAATAGAAATTTGTTAAAACTGTATAATTATTTTTGCTGTATTTATCCTATGTATTATTAATTTTTCTAGAAAAATATTATTTTGATATACTTTTTTATTATTACATTAATTATTAATATATTTTAATATTTAATGTTATAATAAAACAAAACATATTGTGTTTAAATTGGTGAAAATAAAAGTGTTAATTTTCATTATTTATATACAGCTTGTGACTAATATGTTTAATGTATTAATATTAATATTATACAATTAATATTAATAATTTAAAAATATATAACAGATATTATAATTTAAAATGTTTGTAAAATATACATTGTATTATATGAACTATAAATATTATCTATGTTGTTATTTGAAAATATATCTACATATATAACATATATTGAAGTTCACATGTATATGTAACAAATATATTACTATATCATTTATTAACAATTGTGATGTATTGTAATTTCTCTTAAAATGTATATACTCTATATAGTATGTTGTTCAATGTTTTCTCATTTACTATATAATTTACATATACCACAAATGTAATTTACTGCAAAGGTATCGAAATTAAAAAGAAATTAGTGACATATTATATTTATTTTTTTGTTTAAATTGTATAAATTCATTTTTTAAACATGTATTATTTGCTTTAATTACAATATGAACAAATAAATAAAAAATTTGTTTAAAACTGTGTCATTTTGGTACTACCAATATATACAATTTTAGAATTTTTTACAATATATATATATTTTTATTTTTATTTTACATATATAATTAACTATTACTAACAATTTACTATTCACACATAAATATACAATTTATTTAATTGGATACTGGGCACTAAACATGAAACATTTACTTATCCAAATCCAATATACATTTTTTTTATTAATACTAAACACTTAACCTATTAAATTAACTATTCTAACTCCAATCTACATTTAATGAGGGTAGTTGCTGGACACTGAACCTATTTAATTAACTATTCCAACTCCTATCTACATTTAATTAAGGTAGGTGCTGGACACTGAACCTACTTAATTTACTATTCCAACTCCAATCTACATTTAATTAGAGTAGGTGCTGGACACTGAACCTATTTAATTTACTATTCCAACTCCAATCTACATTTAATTAGGGTAGTTGCTGGACACTGAACCTATATAATTTACGATTCAAACTCCAATCTACATTTAATTAGGGCAGGTGCTGGACACTGAACCTATTTAATTTACTATTCCAACTCCGATCTACATTTAATTAAGGTAGGTGCTGGACACTGAACCTACTTAATTTACTATTCCAACTCCAATCTACATTTAATTAGAGTAGGTGCTGGACACTGAACCTATTTAATTTACTATTCCAACTCCAATCTACATTTAATTAGGGTAGTTGCTGGACACTGAACCTATATAATTTACGATTCAAACTCCAATCTACATTTAATTAGGGCAGGTGCTGGACACTGAACCTATTTAATTTACTATTCCAACTCCGATCTACATTTAATTAGAGTAGGTGCTGGACACTGAACCTATTTAATTTACTATTCCAACTCCAATCTACATTTAATTAGAGTAGGTGCTGGACACTGAACCTATTTAATTTACTATTCCAACTCCAATCTACATTTAATTAGGGCAGGTGCTGGACACAGAACCTATTTAATTTACTATTCCAACTCCAATCTACATTTAATTAGGTTAGGTGCTGGACACTGAACCTATTTAATTTACTATTCCAACTCCAATCTACATTTAATTAGGGTAGGTGCTGGACACTGAACCTATTTAATTACCTATTCCAACTCCTATCTACATTTAATTAGGGTAGGTGCTGGACACTGAACCTATTTATTTAAGTATTCCTACTCTAATCTACATTTAATTAGTGTAGGTGCTGGACACTGAACCTATTTAATTTACTATTCCAACTCCAATCTACATTTATTTAGGGCAGGTGCTGGACACTGAACCTATTTAATTTACTATTCCAACTCCAATCTACATTTAATTAGGGCAGGTGCTGGACACTGAACCTATTTATTTACTATTCCAACTCCAATCTACATTTAATTAGGGCAGGTGCTAAACACTGAACCTATTTATTTACTATTCCAACTCCAATCTACATTTAATTAGGGCAGGTGCTAAACACTGAACCTATTTAATTTACTATTCCAACTCCAATCTACATTTAATTAGGGTAGGTGCTGGACAATGAACCTATTTAATTTACTATTGCAACTCCAATCTGCATTTAATTAGAGTAGGTGCTGGACACTGAACCTATTCAATTTACTATTCATTCCAACTCCAATCTACATTTATTTAGGGTAGGTGCTGGACACTGAACCTATTTAATTTACTATTCCAACTCCAATCTACATTTAATTAGGCCAGGTGCTGGACACTGAACCAATTTAATTTACTATTCCAACTCCAATCTACATTTAATTAGGGTAGGTGCTGGACACTGAACCTATTTAATTTACTATTCCAACTCCAATCTATATTTAATTAGAGTAGGTGC
The DNA here is from genome assembly GCF_964261635.1 of Lissotriton helveticus. Classification (NCBI taxonomy): domain Eukaryota; kingdom Metazoa; phylum Chordata; class Amphibia; order Caudata; family Salamandridae; genus Lissotriton; species Lissotriton helveticus. The sequence goes on along the minus strand of NC_136065.1, from coordinate 630,277,630 downwards.
TGGACACTGAACCTATTTAATTTATTATTCCAACTCCAATCTACATTTAATTATGGCAGGTGCTGGACAATGAACCAATTTAATTTACTATTCCAACTCCAATCTACATTTAATTAGGGTAGGTGCTGGACACTGAACCTATTTAATTAAATATTCCAAATCCAATCTACATTTAATTAGAGTAGGTGCTGGACAAAGAACCTATTTAATTTACTATTCCAACTCCAATCTACATTTAATTAGAGTAGGTGCTGGACACTGAACCTATTCAATTTACTATTCCAACTCCAATCTACATTTATTTAGGGTAGGTGCTGGACACTGAACCTATTTAATTTACTATTCCAACTCCAATCTACATTTAATTAGGGCAGGTGCTGGACACTGAACCTATTTAATTTACTATTCCAACTCCAATCTACATTTAATTAGGATAGGTGCTGGACACTGAACCTATTTAATTTACTATTCCAACTCCAATCTACATTTAATTAGAGTAGGTGCTGGACACAGAACCTATTTAATTTATTATTCCAACTCCAATCTACATTTAATTAGGGCAGGTGCTGGACACTGAACCAATTTAATTTACTATTCCAACTCCAATCTACATTTAATTAGGGTAGGTGCTGGACACTGAACCTATTTAAATTACTATTCCACCTCCAATCTACATTTAATTAGGGTAGGTGCTGGACACTGAACCTATTTAATTAAATATTCCAACTCCAATCTACATTTAATTAGAGTAGGTGCAGGACACTGAACATATAGAATTGACTATTCCAACTCCAATCTACATTTAATTAGGATATTAGCTGGACAATGAACATATTTAATTTACTATTCCAACTCCAATCTACATCTATTTAGGGTAAGTGCAGTGAACTCTAACTATGTAGATTTGTGTTATTAAATCCCCACCCGTATTCCCTATAAAACAAAAATTCCACTCATACCAGTTATAAGTAAATATAAATTAAAATATTACAAATATTAATCTAATTTTTAAATGTATATTCATATTTCTATATTATTATTTAACTAAATATTAACATCTCTATATTAATATTGTAACCACTCCCCAACCTTATCCCATTTAACACAATAATCCACAGTGAAATTTATATATTTATTTAATACTTTACAAATAAAACATTTACATTTTTTATTTGTAATTCAAATAATTAATTTCCACATTCATATTTTTTATTTGTAATTTCCTTTCTAAAAATATTTTTTATACATATTTTTTTCAAACACCACCCTTATCCCCTATAAAATCCACCTCCCGCTCCAACAAATTGTAAAAAAATTCTATTTTCTAAAAACATTTTTCAAAATAAAAATTTTGCTTTTTGAATTCCATTAAACTAATTTACAAAATATTTTTTTAATGTATGTAAATAGATTTTCAAATTTCAAATTTCCTATTTATAAAATAAAATTTCATATTTCAAAATTTGAATTTCGAATTATAATTTATAAAAATAAATATAGTTATTTTTAAATTTCTTAATTTATATATCTAATACACTCCCCACCCTTATCCCCTATAAATCCAACAACCCGCTCCTAAATTTTTTATTGATTTTCTAAATTCAAATTTCATATTTAAAATTTTAATTTTCTTTTTTTTTTTAAACTGTTTTATTAATTTTGTGCGCTCAACATACAATCTCAATTCTCCAATCACCCTCTCATGTTCCATATCTGTCTGTCCCTCCCGCACATTCCCCTTCAACCAATCCTAAGCATGACATCCCCCCTCCCCCTCTACCCCCAGCCCCCCCTTGTCAGTGTGCCTCCACGCCCCCGCTACGACTAGTCATATCCAACCTTCCTACGGCAGGCATCAATCCCTTCTGTCCGCTGCCCGCATCAAAGTTCAGGTATGGTCCAGCACTACCCAAGCCCCCCATTCCAACCCCAGCATTCGGTATCTCACGTGGCCCGCCTCCTCCCTGCTTCCGGGCTCCCAGTCTAAGTCCCCTCCCCTGCTTCTGCAACCTCCTCCTCTCCCCGTCCCGTGTCCCCTTCCATATTTGCCGTTTCGCCCGCCTCCCCACCATCATCCGCCTCCACAAGTGACTGCAAATCTGTCACAAGCGCGCTCCATGCCCTCGCAGTCTCTAGCGCCTTATCATTTGCTGCTCGCATAGCTAATTGCAAACGAAGAGAACCTTCATACGAGGCCCATTGCAGGAAGCACCTCCGCCATCTCAGGAAGTTAGGTCCCCCTCTAGATTTCCAGTGTAGTGTAAGTTCCCTTTTAGCCATTATGAACTCCAAATCATAAAACTTACTGGTGATCTTAGTGGCAGGAGTGTGGGGAAACCAGAGTAGTAGGCATGCACCCGCGTCCGCATCAATACGCCGACCCGTGACCTCGTTCAGGCATGTGAAAATCTCAATCCAGTACGTGCCAAGCCCTGTACACGACCAAAACATATGCTCAAAGTCAGCGTCCTCCGCAGCACAACGCGGGCAAAGCGTTTGCGCGCCTGCGAAGATCCGGTGAATCCTGGCAGGCGTCCAGTACGCCCTATGGAGTGTGTAGTACTGGACCAGTTGGAACCGAACATTACGGGTGCCCTTCCAGGCTCTACGTACAAGCTGGGGCCAGGTCGTCTCCGGTATCTGCCGACCAATGTCAGCCTCCCAGCGCTCCCGCAGCCCATCAAGAGGAGTGGGATCAGCTAGTGCCAGCCTCCTGTACAGGCACGTGATGGCCTTATAGGTGCCAGCTGCCATCACTACATATTGGCAGCCCGTTGACGTGGGTGGTTCCACCAGCCCCATCTTCCATCGCCTCTGAATCCCAGCAACCAAGGCCGCATGTAATAGGAAGTCACCCCTCGGCAGCCCGAAGGCCTCCTGTAGAGCGCCGAACGGCATCAAAGCTCCGTCCCGGTATAAGTCCCCTAGCATGTGAACCCCGAGCTCCTCCCAGTTGGCAAGCGCCGACCAGTCCCCGCCATGCGGGATGGCAGTACACATCCCCAGGGGAATCTCCGGTGCATACGGCGCACGACACCCCACCCGTCTATGGCTACGCAGCCAACACTTGCGAAGAGTGCGTTCTTCGAGAGTCAGCCGCTCCAGCCGAATCTCCTGTTGGAGCACAATAAAGGACAGAACATGGCGCTGTACTAGCCGACCCTGCGGGCCGTCCGGTCCCCTAAATTCCCGCGCCAACGCCTGCGTGAGCCACTGAAGCTGTGTGGCCAAGTAATACCATTCAAAGTCTGGCACAGCCAGGCCGCCCTCCTCCCGGGACCTAAGTAAAATTTTCAGGGCTACGCGACGCCTTCCAGTACCCCAGATAAAGCCTATCACCACAGATCTCAGAGTTCGGAAGAAAGAGGATGGGATCCACACCGGTAGCGTGCGAAAAAAATAAAGTAATCGCGGCAGTGTGGTAAATAAATAAATAATACCCTATTTTTGAATGAATAAATGAATAACAGATAGCTCAATAAATAAGAGTCAAGATTCGAGGTAGTAGGAGTTTTGCAGGTTTAATACAGCATAAGGACAGGAACAGGATGACCTGCACGGGAATAGGATGGCAGCTGCCGGGGACAGGATCGGGAATGACGGCGTCTAACTTTTAATAACAATACATGAGCATATATACATAACGCAAACACATAGCATTACATTGCAATAGGCGTAGCAGTGGGTGGAGCAATAGGCGTGACGCGTAGCAGTCGCGAAAGATAAGGGTGAAAAGAGGTGTAACAGGGCGTATACATAGACATGTGATGCAAACGTAACAGAATATGTCATGAATGGGGCGGAAACCATGGAGGGGGCTACCTGAGGAGCCGGGACCTCTAACCTGATGGTGCGCGCAAACTAGCAATGACGTATCACTAGGAGAAGCTGGGGGCTATGAACTCTGTGCTAGGAGCAGAGACTGAAGTCTGGAGAGTCAGGGCGACATGTACCTAAGCAGTATCTAGTATCTGATGTTTAGAGAACATGTTGATATAAACTAGAAGTCAGGAGGGGAAAGGCTAACTTGATTCTAAGACTGGAGCATGCATTATTCTACATGTAGTGCGTGATGAAGAATATTAAATGACCATTAAATGCAGTATTTCTCTAACGTGGAGACGTGAAGGCTAGACAATGACGGAAACTATTGATGCGATTCAGTAGCTTTAGGAATGCAGAGAAGGAGGACTGAACTGATAACTGGAATCATAACATATTCTTGGCAGACTCAGAGGCAGAGCCAGGGTGAGCCGGGCACTGCGAGGCAGGAAGTAAGTGAAGGGTCGAGGATACAGGTGGGGGCTGTATCGCTCCTCAGCGAGGCTTCAGGAGACAGGAGCTGAATCTGGTGTCCGGGCCCTTTTGAGGCCTAGAAACGGGGACTTTTCAATAGAATAACGTGCACACTGAGAAGCGTGGCAACGTAGTTTTACATAGGCCTGATATTCGTAGTATTCACGAGAACTGGAAACTGGCATACTAGAGGTGGACACAACTGTAATTGCGTCATTAATCGAACATAGGGAATGCATATGCATATTTAATCATGCACACATAACATATGATGGATGACACGTAGGGACACAGAACATGGCAAAATTTACTTTTCCACATTCCCTCCTTGTCACTACGTTTCCATCAGGAAACATCAATATTCATGATACCATCTATCATTTCATACAGTATCATTTGTTCGTCTCGAATTATCCTGGAACGGGATTTAGAACGGGGCTTGGGACTAGGAATACATGATGTAGCACAAATGCCGCAAATCGCAGGGCCACATTGTATACAGAGGCAGCAGCTGAATATGATCGCTACTGCAATACCTAGAAAGGACAAGACTTTCCACCCCCAGGCGGAAATTATATTCCAGAACCAACCGGACCATGTCCAGGTGCCTGGATCTTGGTGTAACAGATGGGCAATTTTATGGAGTCTGGTTATAGCTGAATAAACAGACGGCGCGTTATTTGGAATGAAAATGCAGCAACTAGATCCGATGACTCTACAGGCCCCGCCCCTATCGGCCAGTATGACGTCAAGGACGAGACGATTCTGTAAAACGACAAATCTCATAGCAGATTGCTCTTCAGTTAAGTTACCTAGAGCAGAGGCAGTCTCATTTACTACAGCTTCGAGGGTTCTGGTTAACCTACGGATTAGCTTACTATTCTGGATAGGTCCTATAAAGAAAAAGAAACCTCTGTTGAAATCTGTATACTGTTCTAGAGCAGTTTCAGTATAATCGACAATTGGGGACTCCCTTCTATGTCTAATGTGTACTAGATGTGTGTTTCTATGGTAATCAGGTGGGGCTAGGAAAACTGGTGGCAGTAGGAAGGCAATGTAACAGGTTCCCTCCCAATCGAGGGGCAGACGAACATATGCAGTTTGACCACAAATAAAATAAGAATGACGTGAAGCTTTGAAAACAGATTTCCCACTGTCACTATACTTGACAATAGTAGTACAATCACTATGTCCTACGTGTACAGAACCATAATTTCGGACACATAATTCACCTTTGACTGGTAGTACTGAAATAGCAGGTAAATCTGGAGTGGAATCAGACTGAACATTCAAGACCATGAAATTCGAAGAATAATTACCTAAATTATACACTTCATTTTCTAGATCTAACCCGGTTCTGTGGGGGAGACCTTGCTTGTCTGGAAAACATGTGCTGTTAAGAAAAGACATATCTGTTGAGGATGACGTTAACGTGGACCATGCTCCACACGAACCATTATGTGAAAACGGATAAGGAAAGAGTGGCAGAACTCCCTTCGGTGTCTGGAAAGGGGGGAGTCGACCACATACCCAACAATTAGTGGCATTGCTGGTCTGGTGTGAATAATGTAACATGCGGATAAAAGAATTATTTCGCATAGCGAGGCGGTAAGAGAGTTCATGAGGAGGCAGATCACTAAACATATGCTCTACTGTAGCATTAGCAGACTTATTTACATGAGAAACTGGGAAACACAGGTAAAATGCGTAACTGGTGCAGGAAATCATAATGCTGAGAAATAATATGAAACATAGAAAAACGATACATCGAATAGAGTTTTGACTAACTCTCTCACTATGGGGGTCTATTTTATACATGTCAGAAACAGTCTAACCGTTTCACCTAGGGGAGGACTTAGACAATCAAACTGGCTGACTTATTTTACTAGACCGGAGTTTCAACTTATACTCCTGCTGCGGAGTCTTCTCTAACAGGGGAGGGTTTGTAGCAATGTCTTTTGCGGGACAGTCCTTGAGAACAATATTTTGGCAATCCTTCAAATCCTGGGAAATGTTCTTTGAGACGGGTTTCAGTCCATAAAACTTTTTCACGTGCGAAAGGTGCACCAAGCCTTTGCGACCTTCCAACTTCACGGCTGTACGGGTGGCGAGGAGGACCTGTCGGGGCTCCTTCCAGCGTGGCTCCAGCGGACTTGAGCGGTCAAAATTGCGGACAAGGACCATGGATCCTGGAACGATTTCATGCGGTGCCACCTCGGTATTGTCTGGAAATGCGGCGGCAACCTGTGAACGACAAGAGTTGAGGGCAGACATCAAGGAAGCTAGGTAATCTGTCAGCATATTACTTGAAACATCGGTAATACTTCGGGGTCTAGGAGTACCCCACATGTTAGGGGGGCGGCCGAAAACGACCTCATACGGGGACAGACCTGATCTGGAATGTGCGACCATGCGCATATAGAACAAGGCAACTGGCAGAGCTACTAGCCAGTCCACACCTTTCTCTTTACACACTTTAGCGATGCGGATTTTCAGGGTCTGGTTATGTCTCTCTACGAGACCGGCTGCTTCAGGATGGCGTACACAATGGAACTTCCACTGGTACCCTAACAAAAGGGAAACATGCTTCATCAACTCAGATGAGAATGGCTGGCCGTTGTCAGAATATACGACTCTAGGGAGTCCATAACGGGGGAAGAACTCACGAACCAACTGCTTGGCAGTGGTCGCGGATGTGTAATCTGGGACTGGATATGCTTCTGTCCACCTGGACAAAGCGCATACAACTACAAGGACATACTTGAAACCTCGACATCGCTCCATCTGAATCTAATCCATCTGGAGGACTTCAAAAGGGTGGTCAGGAGGCTGGAATCCACCTTGTTCCACCGGGACACTTTTACCTGGATTAAACTGACAACATATCATACAGGTACGGACTTTTTGCTTGGCTGCAGCTCGTAAATGCTTGTTGAACCAAATGTTCTGGATACTGTCTAACATAGCTTTTTCTCCTAAATGTGCTGGACTATGTGCGGTATTAATAATGACTTGAACCATAGAGTCGGGGAGAAACCATGTGGCTCTACCCTTCGTTAACCATCCTTGATCTGTCTGGACCCCTCCTTGTTCGGACCATTTCTTGATTTCTTCGGGAGTAGCATGTAACTGTATGTCTATGACATCTTGTGTAGGGTCTTTAACTGTCATGCATGTAGTCGGATCTGGAGTGTGTGTTATGTTAACTGGAATGTCTGGAGTCTGTGCTGTAAGCTTGGCTGTGCGATCTGCTAGATCGTTACCTTGAGAAATGGTGTCAGTAACTTTCGTATGTGCTTTGCACTTCATGATAGCGATAGATGTCGGTAAATGTATGGCATCTAACAGAGCTTGAATAAGGAGACCATGCTGAATCTTGGTTCCATGAGAAGTCATGAAACCTCTCTCCTGCCAGAGCACTCCAAAGTCGTGTACGACTCCGAATGCGTAGCGTGAATCTGTGTAAACATTAACTTTCCGGTTCTTAGCGTGTAGGCAGGCTTGTGTCAGAGCAACTAGCTCTGCTGCTTGAGCGGACAGGGTGTCAATACGGTGTGTTTCAATAACTTCAGTGTCAGTAGTCACTGCATACGCGGCGACTAGTTCTCCTGTACTTGTTCTCATACATGAACCATCCACATAAAGTGTCAGGTCGGGGTCTGGTAACGGAGTATCTGTCAGATCTTGTCTTGGCTTTGTCGTAATGTTAACTACTTCCACACAGTCATGTGTGGCAGAATTCGAAGTAACTGATGGTAACAATGTAGCAGGATTTAAAATGTTGCAGCGTCTGATTTCTATGTGTGGCTGGAACAGTGTCAATTCATAACCTGTTAAACGTGCAATTGTCAAGTGCTGAGTCTGTGTTCGGTTTAAAAGAACTTCCACGGAATGTGGAACTTGTACTGTCAAGGAGTGTCCTAAGACTATGGAATCACTTTGTCTGATAGCTAGGGCTGTGGCTGCAACTGACTTGAGGCACGCAGGCAGAGCCTGGGCTACAGGATCTAATGTGCTCGAAAAATAAGCACAGGGCTTGTATTGTCCTGCTTGATCTTGTGTGAGAACAGATAATGCTGTACCTTCCCGTTCAGTTACGAAAAGTGTAAAAGGCTTACTGTAGTTCGGTGTCGCTAGAACTGGAGCTTGGCATAGGGCTTTCTTTAACTCATTGAAGCTAAGTGTATGTTCAGATGTCCAAGGGAGGACAGTCGATACGGCTGCCTCCTGTGTCGTTAACTGTATCAGTGGCTTGGCTAGAAATGCATACTGAGGAATCCATTGTCTGCAGTAAGAAGTAAGGCCAATAAAAGCACGTACCTCCTTCTGGGTCTTGGGCTGAGGAAGACTCGCTATTAACTGGATACGGTCTGGTGTCAACTGCCTACCCCTCTTGGACAGTAAGTGTCCTAAGTAGACCACTTGCTGGACACAGAATTGAAGCTTAGAAGGGGACACCTTGTGCCCCATCTCGGCTAGGAAATACAAGACTGTAAGGGATGCTCGCTCGCAAGCACGTTCAGAACGGGCTGTGATCAGGAGATCATCGACATACTGGAGCAGGGCAGTGTCAGTTGGCATGTGAATGTTGTCTAGTTGTCTTTTAAGTGCTTGACTGTAAATGCTAGGGCTTTCTGTGAAACCTTGAGGAGCGCGTGTGAACATATAGCTCCTTCCATTTAAACAAAATCCGAAAAGGAACTGGCTGTCTGGATGAATAGGGACACTGAAAAATGCGTTCTTGAGGTCTATGACAGTGAAGAACGTGGCTTCGGAATCAATGGCTGTTAATAGGGAAGAGATATCTGGGACAACTGGATACTGGGGAATGATACATTTATTAAGTTCTCGTAGGTCAATCACTAATCGATATACTGGGGGTGCATTTGGATCAGTACGTTTCATGACTGGAATGATCGGGGAATTGCATACATTGGAGTCAGTTTCTACAACTACTCCTTGAGCCATGAGCTCGTCAATAATTTTGGATAAGGCTGCTACAGCCTCAGGTGGCAATCTGTACTGTCTGATTCGTGGTAACACTACACCTGGCTTGAGAGTCACACGATGGGGTGTGATTTGCATGTAACCTACATCAGTTGGACCTTGCGCCCATAAATGCTGCGGAACATTAGACAATCTGGGATCAAAATCTCGTAATACATAGTGACCCTTAAAGTCACGTAGAAACAATCGTATTCCCTCTGGGGAACAGCATATCACTGCACCTAACTCTTTCAGTGTTTTAATGCCTAATAGGTTTTCTGGACATGACTTAGTAAGTAACAGATCAGTGGTACGGGACAATGGACCTACTTCTAGAGTAACTGGCTTTGAAATTTCATTTACGATGGGTTTTCCTGAAAATCCAAGGGAAACATTTCTTGAGCCTGAGAGCGGAGCCCCTGGAACTTCGGCGTGACTAATTGTGGTCCTACTTGCCCCTGTATCAATCAAAAACTTTCTGTCTTTCCCTAATACTTGACTGTGAACATAGGGACCTTCTTGATCTACAGGTATCTCGATGAGAGGCAAGCCTACCTCCCTCTCTAGGCTGTTTCATGAATACTGTTGGTACTCTGGATACTCAGACTGTGCATACTGGTACATCTGCTGTGTGACGTGCTGTGTTGCAGCGATAGGCTGCGGAGCTGTAACTGTCTGTGGCGCATTCTGTGGCTGAGGAATCTGTGAAACTTGTTCTTGTCTAGGCGGACGTGGTCTTTCTTTAGTCTTACCGGTAGCTATATTATGTTTCAGAACTGCACACTCATTTATAAAATGACCTGGCTGTTTACAATAATTGCAGTTCCCTTTAACGGGAGCTGCAGGATGACTGGCTTGATTTGGACCCCTCTTCTGACTGTCTTGAGGAACAGATTGTGCAACTAGTACTTTCATTTTTGTGTCTTTCATACGTTTTCTCTCGTGTTCTTGTTCTTCCCTGATCCTATTCTGGTGGTATTGGAGCATCTGCAACATCTGGGACGGGGTATTAGCTTGCCAGGTACTTTCGACTTTCAAAACTCGATTTTTAATTTGTGGACTTGAATTCTCGACTAATTTAGTAACAAAAAGGTGAGGGTATGACTCACTACTTGTCTTGAGGCCACTGTTGATGCTAAAACATTTCTCAAATCTGGAATAAAAATCACTAATATCTTCGTCTTGTTTCTGTTTACAGGCTGAGATTGCATCCCAGTCTTCTTTTCTAGTTGTCAATAATCTAGGTAAAACTTGTATTAATAATTCTGGTAATTCTTTACATTTCGCTCCAAGACCGGTACCTGGTACTCGTGCCTTGTCTTCAGCTTCTAGAACTGCCCAATCGATCTTTTTCTCTCCCACCTCCCATTCTTTTTCCTTGAGCTTTTCATACACCCCTGCGGGCAGCAGAACTTTTAACATTTTAATTATATCTGGATACGTGTATTCTCCCATACGGAGCATGTCTTTTAATTCTCGATGGAACCCTGCTGGATCTTTATCATGACAGGGGATTAATTTCTTCATCTCTAGGAGTTCCATCTTTGTAATCGGAGTGTAAACAAACACTCGTTCTAGTTCGCCACCCGTTCCTCTAACTGGGTGGACTTCTCGTAACGGATTCTGTCTCTCCATGTAAAATGGTTTACTTTCTGGGGGTGAGACATGAACAAAATGCGGGTTCAAAAACGTTCTATATTTGTGACGCTGTTCTAGAATGACACTAATTAAATCGGTACCTAAACCTTTCCATCTATACTGGAGTAACTCGTTCAGGATATCATGTAACGGGCCTGGATCAGAGTGCTGACCCTCATACAATGTAATGAGGTGCTGAATCATATACATACCCGCCAGTCGTTGCTCGGCTGGGGGCATTTTCAGAAACATTTGTGCCACTATTTCGTCTGGAAAAGTGGTAGAATCAGTAATCCATCGGACTGCTGATCGGACTAGTTCTTGTTCATGCATGGTACTCAACTCACTGTAACCGATTCGTGATTTCAGAATGTGATCGGTAGCTTGAAACACTTGTTCTAGAGAACCTTGTTCTGGTGCTGGATGATGAAAAATAGACTTGTGTTCTAGGCGTAAATGGCGATCTGGAAATCTAGATTTTCCTACATACGCTATTCTGTCGGGATTCTCGTCCTCTACCTCTTCAGTATCAGAGTTACTTTCTTTCTCGCTTACTTGTGCTGCTTTACGTTGATCGTGTAACCTTATTATTTCTTTACGAATTTTCTTGTACATACTGTCCATAGCACTGATAGTCTTGTGCTTACCCTCGGCTATACTATTACTCCACTTTGTCAGGGCTCTCATTTCGGCTTGATTTTTGGACGGGTAATCTTGTTCTCTTATTAGACAATTAATCAGAAACTTTAATATCATGAGCTGGGTCTCAGCTTTCCTTTGGGACATGACATCACTAATACTTTCTGGATCTTCCCCTGTACGGATGAAACGATATATTCTGTCTAGATCTTCTTTCATATTCGGTAGGGTGACTAGATACTCGGCCACATTTCTTACGCGTAATGAATATAAAACCATATCATCCTCGCCTGGGACTGGGTCATAGCAGCATTCGGCAAGGGATTTTCTTATTTCTGCAACAGACTGATGTCTGGGCGTACGTTGTGACGCCTGCATATGTAATTCGGCTGTCGTTAAACGCTTATGTGGCGGCGGGGTTCGAGGAGGACCTCCTCCTGCGGCCCCTAAACTAGAATCATCAACTGATGCTTTTCGTCTTTGCACGGCAGGAAGTTGAAATGCGGGCTGGACCTGTATGGCGGGCTGGACCGGGGGTACCGTAACAGGTACTCCGGTGTCTGGAGGAGCGGGAAGTGCCTGATTTACAGGGACTGGCGGAGCGCGAACAGGATTTGCATATTCTGGGACTGTGTCGTCCAAATAGGACGAAATAAAAATATCAGCTGCGGTCTGTTTGTGACGTAGCTTGGTCGGAACTAATGGTGGCGGGAAATTACTGGATGCCTCTGGGGTCGCTTTTGGCAAGCCCTCGGCAAGGAGAGGATACATACCCCTAATAAGGGCATGCCTCTGTCTGTCTGACTGTTCGGCTTTGACTTGTTCACCTATCTCGATTAGTTCTTTTTCTTGTGCTCGTTCTAAGGATTCTCTACTTAATTCTGACTTTCTGATTTCTTTTTCAGTTCTTTTATGAGCTTCTTTGCGCCATAACTCGATGGCATCTTTCTGTGACTGTCTGGCTTTCTTTTTCCATAATGCCTCTTCTACTCGCATGATGCACTCGGCATCCCATGTACCCGATACGGGCCATCTATACTTTTCTTCCAACTGTTTGGTGTACTCTACCCATAAATCTAGATATAGTATGGCACTTATGCCATGCTTCTGATACATAAAATGACCTGGACTGTCCCTAGGCGGAACCGGAACTGCTGCTTCCAGCAGACCCTTTCTGGTTTTTAACTGACGTAACTTAGAAAACAAAGGCATGACTGGACTATAATCTAGACACAATACAATACACAATGAACACGATACTTATCCCCCATTCATACCACGACATTAAAATACATGAAGAACATTTAAAAATAACAGTTCGAACAGAATACTACCTGGAATACGGAACACAGAATACATGAATTTCCTCGAGAACAGAACTGACTGGAACAGAAACTAGGTGCACTGCTGAAACAGTACGAAACTTACCGGTCTCATAAAGAGACACGTCAGGACCCGCATCCACCGAAGTGGACACTTCGTTTGTGGGTCTGTGTACCACCAACCCACGGACCAGAGTCAATTAAATTGACCCTGTCTAGATACTACCCCAGTAACGGTACTCACCGGGCAGCAAGAACGGAAGGCCTCAGACTGGACTGGACCGCTTCGACGACGGACGACGAACTTCGGACTTCAGTTACGGGTGGACCTCCGGATACCTCGGACCTTGGACTCTCGGCTTGGGCTCTGGTCGGGACTCGCCGCGTTCCTCCACCGTCTCGTCTGGATGCTGGACCGCCTCCTCCGTCTCCTCCGTGGGCCTGAGGGATACTTGAAGCAGAAATATCTGCCGGTGCGCAGAGGAGTTCCGTCACGACTGCAGAGGGTCAGGGGGTCGGCGTGGCTTCACCGACGCGTGGGGAAAGGGCAAGTCCCTATTCGGGCGCCATTATGTGGTAAATAAATAAATAATACCCTATTTTTGAATGAATAAATGAATAACAGATAGCTCAATAAATAAGAGTCAAGATTCGAGGTAGTAGGAGTTTTGCAGGTTTAATACAGCATAAGGACAGGAACAGGATGACCTGCACGGGAATAGGATGGCAGCTGCCGGGGACAGGATCGGGAATGACGGCGTCTAACTTTTAATAACAATACATGAGCATATATACATAACGCAAACACATAGCATTACATTGCAATAGGCGTAGCAGTGGGTGGAGCAATAGGCGTGACGCGTAGCAGTCGCGAAAGATAAGGGTGAAAAGAGGTGTAACAGGGCGTATACATAGACATGTGATGCAAACGTAACAGAATATGTCATGAATGGGGCGGAAACCATGGAGGGGGCTACCTGAGGAGCCGGGACCTCTAACCTGATGGTGCGCGCAAACTAGCAATGACGTATCACTAGGAGAAGCTGGGGGCTATGAACTCTGTGCTAGGAGCAGAGACTGAAGTCTGGAGAGTCAGGGCGACATGTACCTAAGCAGTATCTAGTATCTGATGTTTAGAGAACATGTTGATATAAACTAGAAGTCAGGAGGGGAAAGGCTAACTTGATTCTAAGACTGGAGCATGCATTATTCTACATGTAGTGCGTGATGAAGAATATTAAATGACCATTAAATGCAGTATTTCTCTAACGTGGAGACGTGAAGGCTAGACAATGACGGAAACTATTGATGCGATTCAGTAGCTTTAGGAATGCAGAGAAGGAGGACTGAACTGATAACTGGAATCATAACATATTCTTGGCAGACTCAGAGGCAGAGCCAGGGTGAGCCGGGCACTGCGAGGCAGGAAGTAAGTGAAGGGTCGAGGATACAGGTGGGGGCTGTATCGCTCCTCAGCGAGGCTTCAGGAGACAGGAGCTGAATCTGGTGTCCGGGCCCTTTTGAGGCCTAGAAACGGGGACTTTTCAATAGAATAACGTGCACACTGAGAAGCGTGGCAACGTAGTTTTACATAGGCCTGATATTCGTAGTATTCACGAGAACTGGAAACTGGCATACTAGAGGTGGACACAACTGTAATTGCGTCATTAATCGAACATAGGGAATGCATATGCATATTTAATCATGCACACATAACATATGATGGATGACACGTAGGGACACAGAACATGGCAAAATTTACTTTTCCACAGCAGGACCACCATTTTCAGCAAGGCTATCCGCCCTGCTACAGATAACGGGAGGGCACGCCAAAACCTCATGCTACCTCTAATACCCCTCATGACTCTTCCCACATTCCCCTCGTACAGGAGCGAGGGAGTGTGATATATATGAACTCCGAGGTACTGCAGACAATCCGGTTCCCAGCGCAGACCATCCAACACCGCTGGTTGAACGCCGCAGGAAGTTAATGGGAATAGGCAGGTCTTAGACCAGTTAACCCGAAGGCCCGATAGGTCCCCGAATTCCCGAAGCAAGGCGCGTGCTCCCATCACGGACGCATCTACATCTGCCAGAAACAGCAAGAGATCGTCGGCATACAGGGAGATATAATGCACATCGCCTCGGGACAATACCCCATCAAAGGACTAAAATTTTAATTTTCATATTTAAATTTTAAAATTTAGAAATCTATTTTGTATATAATATTTTGAATAAAAAAAGATTTTATTTTATATTCTTCATTCACTCCCCACCCTTATCCCCTACAAACCCAACATCCCGGTCCTAAAAATGTTATAAATTTTCTAATTTCATATTTAATATTTCTAAATTATAATTTCATATTTCAAATTTAAAATTTCGAAATCTATTTTATATAAAAAAAATTGCAAAAAAATAATATTTAATTTATATTTTTCATTCACTCCCCACCCTTATCCCCTATAAACCCAACATCCCGCTCCTAATTTTTTATCTATTTTCTATTTTCATATTTCATATTTCAAATTTATAATTTCATATTTCAATTTTTAAATTTCGAAATATATTTTATATAAATTTTTTTGCAAAAAAATAATATTTAATTTATATCTTTCATACACTCCCCACCCTTATCCCCTATAAACCCAACATCCCGCTCCTAAAATATATAATACTATATATAAATATTTTATATTATAATTAAACATTATAGCAAATTTATATAACATTTTTTATTAATAATATATTAAACACATATATTTTAAAATGTCGATATTTTGACATTTCGACATTATATATGTCGATATTTCTATCTTCGATATTACTTTTCTCGATATTATTTACTATACATTCCTATCGATATTTTTAACAACGATATTTAGAACATCGATATTTCTTACCTACGATGTTTCAAACTCGATATTAATGCAAATCGACATTGTTAACTCGATATTTTAACTGTGCACCTGGTATAGTATATACAGGGCCAGCTTCCTACATAGTTTCTAACCTGGAATGTCCATTGGATGGACACTGCAAAAAAGCACCACTCAGTTCACCAACATGTTAGGAGGTGAGGGGCCCACATCTTGTTTTTGCAAGAGACACACGTCATTAAAAGTGAAGACCTCCATATCCAGAAGTAGGGGAGGGACAAATGCCATTGCACAACCTATTCTGGCAATGCCATAGGGACATTCATCTAGATTCGGCCATCTGTGCCCTTCAAGAATACTGCAGCCGAAACTGGTCTGGAAGGGTGATACTTGTTTGTAGAGGAGCAACTGGACTGCAGGCCCATGCCACTGGGTAGCATCTACTTACCAAATGTGGCACAGCAAACCTGTTTGGCTTATATATCATCACACTTGATCAGATGGTTCCATCTACCCTGGGTTATCGGGGAGGGCTTTAACTACATGTTAGACCCCCAGCTGGACAGGTCCCACCCCATGCCCCATTCCTCCACTTTGGCTGACTGCTGGCATACACTTTATCCAGCCACTAGAGAGTACTCCTACTATTCAGCACCTCTTTACCTGCACGTGTGCCTCGACCTCATCCTTTGCCACTGCACTAGACATCTGAAAGTCATAGAGGCGGAGTATTTGGGAAAACCCTGTTGGATAATAATCTGCTTCTCCTGCATATCACACGGGAAGAGTCCCTCACACCAGTGCTAACCTGCCATTGCAACCCATCATGCTAGAGGACCTTGCATTCCAGGAATCGACCTGAGACATCCTGACAAACTACATAGCTGAAAACAGCAGAAAGGCTACCGTGTGCCTGGTGGAATGGTCCTCAAAACAGTTCTACGTGGCATTGTATTCATACTGTGGTGGGTGTGCGAGACACCCTCAATCAGAAACTGGCTCAGGTGGAGGTCACCCTTGGAGATAAGGAAAGGGCCACACAGGAATACGCCTCTGCAAGGGGCAAACTGACCACACAAAGAGATCGCAATGCCCACCTGCTAGAGTCACTTAGTTGTATGGATTACAGGGTGTACCAGGCCAAGATGTATTCAGAAGCCGACAAGCTGGGTTGGTTCTTGGCATGGTTATTGAGGTGCAAAAGGGACCACACACCTGTGACTGCCATTTGGGTTTCCCCAACACCAGCTTTCATGACTCAAGATGAAATCCACAGCGCCTTCTGTGTGTACTACCTCTCACTATACAATCCGAGATCCAAGGAATGACAGCCTTGAGAACAAGAGTTTCTCCATGCAGTCACACTCCCTAGAGTGGCGCTGGAGCATAGAGAATCCCTGAATGACCCCCTTATTGAACAAGAGATTTGCTGTGCCTTCCGAGACTCCCCCACATATAAAACCCCGGGCCTAGACGGCCTGCCCATTGAGTTTGATAAAGGCTTTGAAACAGCAATGGTCCCAAAACTGCTAGAGCTATACATGGCTTCCCTCGCTGCTGGATGCCTGCCTCCAACCCATTAGGAAGCACTCCGGATCTCGCTTCCAAAGCCGGGATATGAACCCCATGAGATTGCTATATACAGATCATTGTCCCTGCTTGGCAGTGAATACAAGATCCTAAGCAAGGTTATAGCAACACGGTTAATAGAGGATATGCCAAACCTGGTCCACCCAGACTAAAATGGGTTTATATCGGTTAGAGCTATGACACTCAACACGTGTAGATTGCATGGAATATCCATGTCCCATGCTGCATGCTTGGTTTTGGTCCTCGAAAAGGCACTTGACACCTTAGACTGGGGCTACATGTTTGGGATACTGGACGCAGTGGGCATAGGGGGCATATTGCACTGCATGAATAAACTCCTATATACAAAATCCACAGCGAGGGTGAACATAAGGTGCTGAATATTGGTCCCCTTCCCAGTTGACAGACGTCATGGGTGCCCTCTCTCCAACCCTGCTTTTTGCCTGGCAGTGGAGTCAGTTACACAGTGGCTATGCCAGGCAGGCTGCATATGGAATATACACCTCGGAGGCGTGGTTCACGCTGTCTCCATGTACAGTGATGACACCCTAGTCTATATAAAGAATATTCAAGAGAGTAAAGATGAAATTGCGCATATATTGAACACCTTTACGTTCGCTTTAGAACTAGGAGTCAACTGGGCCATGACTTTCCTATTTCCACTCCAGCCAGACTGCCCTCCACAGCATATAGAAGAGTGCGCCCAGGCCAACTAATGGGAGCCGTACCACTTCAGATATTGGGGAAAGAATATGTTCCATGTGCCCCAAGAATAGCTGAAAGGAAACTTCATGAAGGGAATCTCCTCTCTCTGCCCCCAAATCACATTTTGGTGCTCACTTCCCCTCACAGTGCAGGGTTGAGTGTCTCTATCGAAAATGGTGAGGCTCCTGACACTCCTACTGTACTACTTCACTAACCAGCCGGCGAGCATTCCCCAAAGCACATTCAGGTTAGTGAATGCATTGCTTGGTGACCACATATGGAATAAGGGAGACACAGAGGGCCTCCGGCCATATTGCAGCTTCCTATAGGGTAAAGGCGGTTGGGCACTCTGGTCTAGTGTTTGAACACTGCTATCTGGAAACGCTGTTTCAGTGGCCCGCACACTGGCTGGCAGGGCACTACTTGGCCGAGATAGGCTGGGGACTTGAGGATAGGGAGCTTATACTCATGCAAGTACTATTTCTTTTCAATGCAGTGTTAACCTCGCTTGCTAGCGGCCTCCTGAAAGTGGTGCACGAGAGTCATAAGAGGACATTACGGGAGATCTATTTGCACTCCATACAGGCCCCTGGGGCACAAATAGGCCAGAAGGAGCTGGACCTCTGGGAAGCAGTAGGTGTGGGTACCCTAGGAGACCTATTTCATGAAGGGGTCCCCATCCACTTCAGCCAACTGTCAGCCCAAGGATCTCCTGGCGGGCCAATTCCTGGCATATAGACAATTAACTGGCTAACTGGAGCGACTATGGGGCATAGTAGACACAAAACCCAACCCACACTCTCTGACACAGTATGCTTACACAATGGGCCCTGACCGTCAGCTGATTACCTGGCTTTCAAGGAGCCTTTCACATAAAACCCAGGATCCAAAGGCAATTCTCCAGGGGGCTTGGGAGCAGGATATTGGTCGCAAACCAACTCAAAAGGAATGGGATAGGAAAGTGGCGCATCTGCAAAAGATTTCCTGCAATACCCGCTTTCAAAATATCCAACATAACATACTACACAGCATATAACTTACATAACAAAACATGTGTATTTGTAAAGTGCACGTTCACCCCAACAAGGTCTCTTGGCGCTGAATAACAGATGTTGATTGTTACCCAACTCAATGGTACTCATTTTATCGACCTCAGATGGTTTAAAGGCTGGGCTGACCCGCCGGGATTTGAACCTGTGCCCAGACTATCAAGGCACACTGCACAACTGGCCATCAGGAACATGTACTGGCAACTAAGGCTTTACTTGCCCTCCCGGTCAGCCACCCGTGCCTCGCTAATTTCCCATCATCACACAGTCACGAATCACAAGAGGTGCTACCGCTCTGCATACTCTGCAATATTGCACTCACCCTATGCTGCAGTTGGACATTTGGCAGACTGCACATCACCATTGACACCACACAAAATGTACGCTTTCTTCAAGGCTCAATGTTTGATTTGGTTATTGTTTTACTTAGGGCTGAAAAAGTGAGAGTTTTCCCTATTTAACCCAGAAAGGACCGGGAAATATCACAATCAAAAAAGAATTTCCTTTCTGTGTAATATAGTTTTAAAGCGTTAATATAGCTTGTAAGCAATGACATTTATTTTGATCAATTATATCCCCGACTCATCATACATTATATTCAGACCACAACAGGACATTGAATGTATCTAAACAATTTTTATTAAAAAGGTTATCTTCATATACTTAGTATAGACACTTTATCACAAATAAAAATGAAGATAATATAGTATTTTTCCGAACAACAATATGCATATATTTACTAGACATAATACATGATTCATAATACATAAAAAATAATCAATTAAAAACAGTTTGTCGACGCATTTCGGTGCTTCGATGTTTGGAACACCTTCCTCAGGACTAAATTAAAACATCTTCTTTATTTATTGCAATTTTACTTTGCGGTACCAGTTTTAATCCGGGTGTTGAAGTAATAGTAGGTACTCCCCTTCCACTCAGCTGTATCGTCAGAGGATTTAGTAGTTTGTGCAGGACCATCCGAATCAATAAATGCACTTCATTAGGCTTTGTATTTATTGTTTCCGTTTTTTTATTTTGGTCCGTCCTAATCCTTTGTTCCTTATGGACTTGCACGATGATCTTCCCTCTTCATTAATTTGAGGTGATCAGCAACGTCTTTCAAAAAGACGAACGCTACGCCTGCCTTGCCACTGGCAACCAGGGAGACCGGGCAGGCGTAGCGTTCGTCTTTTTGAAAGACGTTGCTGATCACCTCAAATTAATGAAGAGGGAAGATCATCGTGCAAGTCCATAAGGAACAAAGGATTAGGACGGACCAAAATAAAAAAACGGAAACAATAAATACAAAGCCTAATGAAGTGCATTTATTGATTCGGATGGTCCTGCACAAACTACTAAATCCTCTGACGATACAGCTGAGTGGAAGGGGAGTACCTACTATTACTTCAACACCCGAATTAAAACTGGTACCGCAAAGTAAAATTGCAATAAATAAAGAAGATGTTTTAATTTAGTCCTGAGGAAGGTGTTCCAAACATCGAAGCACCGAAACGCGTCGACAAACTGTTTTTAATTGATTATTTTTTATGTATTATGAATCATGTATTATGTCTAGTAAATATATGCATATTGTTGTTCGGAAAAATACTATATGATCTTCATTTTTATTTGTGATAAAGTGTCTATACTAAGTATATGAAGATAACCTTTTTAATAAAAAATGTTTAGATACATTCAATGTCCTGTTGTGGTCTGAATATATTGTTTTACTTAGGCCTTGTCTGTCATGACATTTTGTGCGAGTGTTTATAAGTACTGACCACGCTACAACATACCTGCAATACTACTGTTGACACATCTGTCTGATGGTTATACTCATTATACTGTGCTGCACAAAATCTTACTATGTTTAAAAAATAAAATCTGATATGGGATCACTGTGTTACTCCTACATTGATAGAGTATAGTCTGTTTGTGAGTATGAATGGCAGAGAACCGTTCGCAAAAGATAATGTGTGCTGGAAGTCAGTGAACAAGATGGTAGATGGTGGCGTAGTCTCTGGAAGGAGTTAGAGAGAACATTAAGAAAGCTCAAGATGTCTATGAGGATTACTACTGTATGAGCGTTGGAGTTAAAGAGCCAGACCTTGTGGTTAGATGGCATCTGTGGGTGAGGAAAGCGGGTTTACATGTGACCTTTTGAAGTGGTGGAGGTTTTCGAAGAATTTTACTAAAGTTAGCAATGCCAGAATGTGACATATGAATGGCGATTCTCCTATTACCATGACTAGAGAATCTGGATTTCATTAAAGACACGGAGGCTAACATTATGAATATTTCTTTTAATGCAATCCAAGCAGCTGCATACATCATAAAGGAAAAAGGTTCCAGAATAGAACATTAACAGTAGATAAAAGGCATAAGCCCATAACAATGTGCCTCTTTTAAATGTAGTGTAGAACAGGATAAGTCCTAAAGAATTTGGAGTCCAGACATGAAAGAATTTCTTTAAACCATCACCAAACGAAGGAAAGGAAGAACACTGGATGAACCAAAAGTAAAAATCCAGAAGTTATGAGAAAGTATCTGAAAAAGAAGAGAAAGATACAAGTAACTCCAGAATAAAACATGCTAAAATGAGAAGGTAAACAATGTAACTAAACAAAGTTATAATGAAAAATAATCAAGCATTTATAAATTGAAAAGATTTCAAGTAAAACAAGAAGGATACAATAATCACAATTTCATCAGATATGTTAGAGTAAATATATACTGTAGGCTTTAAATATCCAAGGGAAAGGGAGGGAGGGATAATGTTAGCCTCCGTGTCTTTAATGAAATCCAGATTCTCTAGTCATGGTAATAGGAGAATCGCAATTTCATTACAAGACCGGAGGCTACATTATGCATGTTGGTAGCTTTGTAAGACTACATCAGGCATATGAGTAATTGGTTTACAATAATGCTGAGCTAAAGTCCTAGCATTAGACCAATTGGCAGCTTTAAGAATATCACCCTACATAAAGGGGGTGGTGATGGACAGAGTATCTGAATTAAGCAGAACACTCCTACCCAGTCAAAAGATCAGGGCTTGATCCATCACCGTTTTTTAGCTCACTGCACCATCCCAGCTCAGAACCTGGCTACATGCAAATTAGTCTGACCCTGGCCCAGTGCATCATGGGAACAGGGCAGACCAAACTACTAAGCCAATTCTTTACTGGAAAGGAAACAAGCTTCCGGGGACCGGTTTCTGGCATTACAGCCGTCTTCGGCCCGGCTTGCTTGAATCCTGATGGTGCAGTGAGCAAGGGACTCACATCTGAGCATACCCTTCCACACTTGTGGTGGCCAAAACGATACATAAAGGGGGTGGTGATGGACAGAGTATCTGAATTAAGCAGAACACTCCTACCCAGTCAAAAGATCAGGGCTTGATCCATCACCGTTTTTTAGCTCACTGCACCATCCCAGCTCAGAACCTGGCTACATGCAAATTAGTCTGACCCTGGCCCAGTGCATCATGGGAACAGGGCAGACCAAACTACCAAGCCAATTCTTTACTGGAAAGGAAACAAGCTTCCGGGGACCGGTTTCTGGCATTACAGCCGTCTTCGGCCCGGCTTGCTTGAATCCTGATGGTGCAGTGAGCAAGGGACTCACATCTGAGCATACCCTTCCACACTTGTGGTGGCCAAAACGATACATAAAGGGGGTGGTGATGGACAGAGTATCTGAATTAAGCAGAACACTCCTACCCAGTCAAAAGATCAGGGCTTGATCCATCACCGTTTTTTAGCTCACTGCACCATCCCAGCTCAGAACCTGGCTACATGCAAATTAGTCTGACCCTGGCCCAGTGCATCATGGGAACAGGGCAGACCAAACTACCAAGCCAATTCTTTACTGGAAAGGAAACAAGCTTCCGGGGACCGGTTTCTGGCATTACAGCCATCTTCGGCCCGGCTTGCTTGAATCCTGATGGTGCAGTGAGCAAGGGACTCACATCTGAGCATACCCTTCCACACTTGTGGTGGCCAAAACGATACATAAAGGGGGTAACAATTTTAACCCAGCTAGCAATAGAAGCAGAAGTAAGGTTTGACAACGGAAATAAGTAACTGAATTACACCTGAAGGACAAAGAGCATTCATTCTGCAGTCGTATTCTTTCATACAATCTACAACACAAAGTTTCTTACAAAAATCAAAACGTGGATAAAATATAGAATCAGACATAGTCTTGGATCTTCTAAACAAATCAAATTTGATTTCCAACATGTTGTAGGATCTATTCGAGATTTCAAGAGCTTTAACATCAGAGACCCTACAACAAGAAACAAGGCAAAGAAAAATAGCAAGTTTGATGAATAGATTTTTCCTATTCAAATTAATATTATCAGGCCAGCTAGATAAAAGATCAAGAATCAACTTAACATCCCATAGAGACTGATATCTAGGTTTAGGAGGTTTTCTGAGTCTAATACTTTTGAGGACTCTACAAATCATGGCGTTTTTACCTACTGTTTTACCATTGACAAGAGCATATCCCGCAGAGATAGCCGACCTATAACAATTGATGGATCTATAGCTAAGGTCTCTTTCGAATTGTTCTACGAGGACATTAACTACGTCAACGATTGGAGCTTCCACGGAATCCAGATTCCTTTCCAAGCACCAGCATACCCATGATTTCCATATGTTGTTGTACCGGTAGTGTATACCAAGGGCCCAAGACTCCCCGAGGAGAGTTGAATCTGTTGACGAAAGGCCTGCGAGATCATTGGATCTCCTGACACTCTCCAGGCGAGAAGGTTCAACTTCCCTGTTTGAACTAGGGGGTGAATGTGTCTGTCTACGTCTGTAAGAAGATCCACTAGGGAAGGAATTAGGAAGGGAAGGTCGTAGGCCAGGTCCAGGGTGGTGGGGAACCAAGCCTGAGATGGCCAGAAGGGAGTGATTAGGAAAATTGAACAATGTTGATGTCTCACTTGCTGAAGAACTCTCTGGATCATTGCAAAAGCGGGAAAGGCATAAGTGTTGGTCCCCTTCCAGCACTGAAGAAAAGCGTTTACTGCTAGAGCACCCGGGTCTGGCATCCAGCTGTAATAATTTTCCAGCTGGAAGGTTAATCTGCTGGCAAAGAGATCTATTTCCAGAGGACCCCAAATATTGCTGAGAGAATTGAAGACTGAAACGTTGAGCTTTCAATCGCTTTGGTCCAAAAGGAACCTCGAGTTCCAATCCGCTGATATGTTTGTTTTCCCTGGAAGATATTCAGCTCTTCGTGATATCTTGTGTTCCAGACAGAACATCCAAAGTTTTCTGGCTAGATTCGAGAGGTTTGCTGACTTTGTTCTGACTAGGCAACTTATATCGGCCACTGCAGATATATTGTCTATTTTTAGAATGACAGATCTGCCCTGAAGGGAGTGTTTGAAACTCATTAGAGCATTGAGACCGGCGGTTAATTCTAAGTAGTTTATGTGGTGAGAGGATTCTTCTTGAGACCAAACACCACCCATGTTCTGATCTAGGAAACAGGCTCCTTAGCAACGCGGGGACGCGACGAGTGTGTTGCTAAGGTGCATTCCTCTAAAGCGACACTTCTCCGAAAAGATGGAGAAATCAGCAGGCCACAAGTACCGGAGAGACAGAAAATGTGTTTATGGGCATTTATTCGAAGACGAGGATACGAGGAGGGAATATCCTGCACAGGTGAGGGTGGGCAAAAGTAAAAACGCGCAGCTGGAAATGGGGTAAAGAGTCAGGGAGGAGAGGTGCTGATGGGAGGCAGGCCTCTCCCCCTGAGTTTAGTAATAAGGTGAGATATTTAGGTTGAGTAAATCAACACAGGAGAGTAAAGTAGGTCAGGGCCCAATCTCCGTAAATTGGAGATCAGATTGACCGATAGAGAGAGAGGTGGAGTGGGGAGATAAGTGCCCCAAGTGAGTTAGGAATAGGAATAAGCAGTAATTAAACAGTAATATACAATATTAGGCAATAAATAAACAGTTTTATAAAACGACAGAGAAGTAATGTAAATATTTACTTCAGATCTTTTATTTTTTGGGTGATGTGGGTAGTTTTCTTTAACTTACTATCCACCTTGAGCTCTCTATGAACCATGAGACTGTGTCTGAGGTTACATGTGGTTAGTCTGCCAGAAGCAAGGGGCACTGCCAGGGTTGAATAAGGAAGCTTTGGTCTATGTTATGATTTCTGGTGGTTCCTGCTCTGCCGGTGATTCTTTGCCCCATGTGTCTGACAACCGAGAGGAGCCTTTCTGCTACATGGAATAAGGTATACCTCTTCTCCCTGCACATACCCAAGTTTATGCAAACCACCCAAATGGCTGTCATGCAAGAGGTACAGTGCTCGCTACCCTTTCTGCACCACCACAAGTGGCATGGGCGGCAAGGGAGGCTGTCCTCACCTCTCTGGGTGCCCTTAGGGGATGTAGCAAAATAGTCACAGACATGCCTTAAGGTTGCCAAAAGTTTGCTTTATTTTTTAAGAAAGGTTTAAAAAAAAATCACATTGTCTGCTCCATCACCTAATTTAATATTAAAATATGTCTAAAATGTGTAACTAGTTCACACTGATACCACCAACACCCATACATGTGTTAACTCGTCAACTTGTCCTAATATCCCATGGCATGATGAAATCCCCTTTCACCCAACCTTCTTCATTATCTGAGCCGCCCGGGCCACTGCCAATCTGACCTATTATTTTGCTTTCTGATAAGATACCCGTGTATCGCTCATGTAGACCAACTAGTCTGCTAGCTTTTTGGACCAGAACTGTCTGCTGAAATAACAGTGTTTTCCACATATTAGCACACCAGTCCATTGGCAAGACACAACTTGCTCCGAGGACAATGGCTTACTAATCTCAAAACTCTTTTTTAGACATCTTTAAGCCATGGACCTCATTTAGGGGTCGCCAGGGGTAGCAGCTGTGACCCCTAGCTTGCCGTTTACGGCCCTGGTTGTCCCCCCGACCCCTGGTTTCACTTTTGTATCAGAAAGAACTTGGTGATTCGTGTTTTATGAAGAGGAAATGTATGGGAAGCGTGTTTTAAAACTATGATGTTTTCATTTCTTTTTTGTAGTTTGCAGCAGTGTAATTTTAGACAGAGAAGGAGTATGAGGTGAAGCACCCTCTCAATTTACTTTTGCTATTAGGTCATTTGCCCTATGAGGGTCGGCCTGGTACAATGATGATATGTAGGTTATGCTACATATCAAAATCGCTTTTCCCTTGTTTTAATATTGGCAAGATATTAACCGCTACTAACTGCTCTAAATCTGAGGTAATTTTAACTCCTAGATATGTAGCCATGTTCGTAACCACAGTATCAGCAAAAGTAGTCGCACTATTGATTACAACTTGGGGTTTCAGCTGATTAAGCTTGTATCCTGAAATCAGCCCGAAAGCAGCTGCCTCCTTACCTATTTCATTAATTGCAGTTTGGGGATCGGGAGTGACTACTGCTAAGTCATCCGTGTATGCGAGGATTTTTGTCTTCGGGGCATGATACCTTGTTGGTTTAATTGCCCGATTGCCTTCTATTCTTCGTATCAGAGGATCTATGTATAGAGCAAAAAGTAAGGGAGAGTAGGGGCACCCCTGCCTAGTCCCTCTGCTAATTCGTATTGTTTCCGTATACTCCCCATTTATTATAATACGAGCCACAGGGTTATTATAGAGGCCCATGATTGCTTTCATACAACCGTTTCCTAGTCCACAATCCTCAAGAGTGCTCCACATATAGTCCTAGGAGACCCTTTCAAATGCCTTCTCGGCCTCGAGTAGAATAAGTGCCCTAGGGTCTCCTGAGACTGCTGCTGCGTCAACGAGAGTTATTACCCTACGTACATGTTCGGTGGTTCCTCTACCAGGGATATACCCGTGTTGGCATGGATGAATTATTTTGCTAATGATAGAGCTTAGCCGTGTTCCAAATATTTTGGAAAAGTTTTAAGAGTCACTGTTCATTAGTGTGATAGGTCTATATGATCCTAAATCCTATGGAGGTTTGTCCTTTCTTAGAAAAATGAATATAACCACCTGAGCCTAAGTCTTACCTTCCCGTCTTGGGCTTGTCTAAATGTTTCAGTCATGTCCTGCTTAAGCAAATGATAAAAGGTCTTATAAAAATTCAATGGTATCTAGTCAGGTCCCACCGCCTTCCCTGAAGGTAGACTCATAAGGCCGTGATAGATGTCTTCCTCTGTGAGATCCATCTCCATCATTTCTATATCCTGTGTGTCAAATTGTTCTGCTTGGATGTCATTAAAGTATCCTCCTGCTACAGTTCACTGTAATATTTATGAAATGCCTCTGTATTTCATGTAATAATTGTGTTCACTTGTATGTATATTTATACGAAAACATTTTTATATAAAAATAGGAGAAAAAAAGTAAAGAAAGTTTTGATACGTATATCTTCAATGGTAAAAAAAGAAGTTAAATAAACAACTATAATAAAATAAATGTTATCTTATTAATTTTGTTGATGTTATGACATTGTTGTTAAGCCCATGCTCAATATAAGTAATGAGGGAGCTTTCTATTGTATGTTGTGGTCATCCCCTCTTCTTCCTGACCTCAAATTATTTCCTTCAGAGGGGGTCCCCCTTTTTTGCATATACACCTGTGCAAGGTAAAGCTCAATTGGGCATTTGAGACTGTATCTGAGCATAATGAAGACCTACTTCAGCATGAGCTGGAATTGATTGACGGGGGCTTATGATGCCTGTAACTAGGACAACCCTGTGACCTGGCATATTTTGCTTTTATCTTGATGTTTGGCTTGTTGCCTGAGAATTTGGCGCTATACCTGAGCATTTACTGCTGTATCGGGGTCATCTCGGCTTCTGCCTGTTTATTAGTCTACCTGAGCCAGGACAGTCGAAGCAGTGTCTAGATATGTGAAGCTGTGATTTTGTAAATGATGCTTGTGCTTTGGTACTTGCACAGTATCATGGATAATTGAGCTAGTCTTGGGTAGTTCAAGCTGTGCCAGAGAACCAGATGGCTGCATCCTGGACCGTTATTTGAAATTATACATATAACATAATATGCATTTATAAGGCACATGTTCACCTTTTATGCATCTTGCACTGAATATAAGATGCTTTTATTACCCAAATCAATTGCTCTAATTTTATTGTTCTTAAAAGTATGGACCCGCCATGATTCAGGGCTGTTCTTGAGAGTTGATGACTGGTGCATGCATATGAAGGCTATAAATTAGTAGCTGACAGCTGTACATCTGGTAGTTATTGCTATTTTTGTTAACTCTGGGGATGTCACTTCCTGTGATGTTGTTGAGGGTCAGAGGTGATGAAATACCACTTCCTATGATATCACCAAGGTCAAATTGTAGTGAAGGCACGGCCTTGCGTTCACACATTGCTATGTTAGATTCCTCTTATTAGTCATCTAAACGCCATTTTGCCACTTTGCAGCTTTTGCACACAACACTGCATATATCTGTTATTGTAAGTTAGACTGCTTGACTTTTCTTCACATGAGAAAACCTTGTTTTTTTGACATCCCTAGACTTCCACCGTGATCTCTGTCTGTACAGTGTGTGCAGAAGCTTCCAAGGTTAACAACACAATGTAAGCTGTTATTCAGGCTGATCGGGCCACGCTCTCGACACAACATGCACACAGCTGTGGCTGACTGAAATTCTTGTGCCTTTAATGTTGCACTGCATGCATGATTAGAGCATTTGGAGAAAATCCATTTCCAGAGAGAGAGAGCTTGTTGCAGATCCTGATGTTATTCACCTCTATTGATCTTTGAGGTATGGGGTTCCCCATTCAAGCTTAAGAGACCTTCTATTACTATAAAACATAGCTCTTAGCTAGGGAGGGTGGTACACTAGGCACTATAGGTCCTGTTTCAACTAGCATTTTAACGTGCTTTCACCTTTTGTTTTTTTATGGAATTGTGACAATGCTGATCGTATTATTATTAATCATATGCCTGCTTATGTTAGCAAAAGTACTGCATCTTAGAGCACGTCATTAAAATAAACATTTTAAACTTCTCCGTGTCTCTATTTACTCATGTTGTGGACTCGTATGAGAATATAACGAAAGAGTGTTCTTGATTCCCACCATTCCTGAGAGTAACCTAAGTCACATGTTCTGGGTTGTCTAATCATTGGTACCTTTGGTATAGGACTAACAGCTAATGAGACACTGATGCTAGTCGGTTAGGGGTTCTAGGTACTTGGGTGAGTTTTTAGGTCCACCACAATTCACTGAGGTATTGGGTCTCTGTGCACAGTTCTGTGTATGAGCAGAATCCCCGCAACATGGCACACCTAACGATTTGGTCTTATATTTGAAACTCTCGAGTAGTGCTTATAACAATCCACGACACCCTCACTACTGTTTCGGTTGACAGTGGTGATAGATTAACCTACCTATATGGTTTATGTATACGTTTATTCAAGCTTGAAATTTCAAAAAGGTTCTTCTTTTGAATTACTTCCCATTAGTGCTACATTTCATTGTTGTGCCTTTTTCTCTACTGTGCCCTTATGTCTGACGTTGATATCCCACTGCATAGTCGGGTGGCCGTCCACAATCATTTGCAGGTGTTTGGTGTCACCTTGGAAGGCATGGCAGTTGTTTGCTGAAGCGGCGTACCCATTTTAACTCTTCTACTCATGGATAAAATTTCCTGCGGTCAATACCTGTAAACTGCACCCCTTATACGACACTAGAGATTCCTATTACAGCCTGGCAGCATTGAGTTTTGTTTGATGGCGTCCTTCCCCAATCATTAACGGCGGTTCGGTTAGGTCCGTTGTCTATTCCTTGGGCCATGTGGCCGGTCTGGCTGGTTACCTTCCGCATCCGCTTTACCTTCAAGTTACTATAGATGAGTTACAAGTGCTCTATGCATCCCTCATTGGAGTGCATCAGGTTGGGACGCGCGGCGGACTCTTACTGCTGGTCAGACTACTGTTAGGTGCCACAAGCTGTCTGTAAGCTGCTTGCTTAAATTTTGCACATGAAATAGATGACTGTACTGTATTTGCTGCTCTTTCGATTTTAAAAACGATTTTGGGTTTTAAAAAAAATTCTTTTAACTTCATTGATTTCTTGCTGCTATTTCTTGTTATTTGCACACCTACCTTGTCCTGTTCAGAGGCTTCCCCGGTCCGCCGTGGCTTTGCCGATTGTTACGGAGGGAAGACCTCACTAAACTCCACTTCCGGGCACCTTCTTCCGCCCAGGTTAGCGCTCTAGTGGCCAGGCGTGCCTATTTAGAGCCACGCTGGACCGGACGTGCAGCGGACGTGCCAAAGACAAGCCCGTCTGCGCCTGTCCGCGCTCATGCCACGTTCAGCGCCAGCCACCCTGCCCATTCAGAACCAGGCAGGAGGTATTCAGCCAGACAATTATTAGATTTACGTCCCAAAACCGAGTGCGCTCACTCCTTGGATGTGGTACAAAAGGGGGTGGTGATGGACGGAGCATCTGAACCAATCAAACACTCACACCCAGTCAAAATATCTGGGTTTGATCCATCACCGTTCTTTAGCCCACTCTGCCACCGCTTTGGCCGCCATAAGTGTGGCAGGGTATACACAGACGTGAGTCCCTTGCTCACTTTGCCACTGGATTCAAGCAAGCCGGGCTGAAGACGGCTGTAATGCCAGAAACCGGTCCTCGAAAGCTTGTTTCCGGTTCAGGGAAGGCATGGCTTGGCAGTTCGGGCTGGACTGTTCCCATGAGGCACAGGGTCAGACTGATTTGCATATAGCCATGTCTGAACTGG
Source organism: Lissotriton helveticus (assembly GCF_964261635.1). NCBI lineage: Eukaryota > Metazoa > Chordata > Amphibia > Caudata > Salamandridae > Lissotriton > Lissotriton helveticus. The sequence goes on along the minus strand of NC_136065.1, from coordinate 630,246,752 downwards.
GGTGGCAGAGTGGGCTAAAGAACGGTGATGGATCCAACCCAGATCTTTTGACTGGGTGTGAGTGTTTGATTGGTTCAGATGCTCCGTCCATCACCACCCCCCTTTTGTACCGCTTTGGCCGCCATAAGTGTGGCAGGGTATTCTCAGACGTGAGTCCCTTGCTCACTTTGCCACTGGATTCAAGCAAGCCGGGCTGAAGACGGCTGTAATGCCAGATACCGGTCCTCGGAAGCTTGTTTCCGGTCCAGGGAAGGCATGGCTTGGCAGTTCGGGCTGGACTGTGAGGTACAGGGTCAGACTGATTTGCATATAGCCATGTCTGAACTGGGGTGGCAGAGTGGGCTAAAGAACGGTGATGGATCATACCCAGATCTTTTGACTGGGTGTGAGTGTTTGATTGGTTCAGATGCTCCGTCCATCACCACCCCCCTTTTGTACCACTCCATGGATGTGGACATAATTAGGGGTCCACTGATATGCCTAAAATGTAATACCGAGCTTTCCTTTTGGGCTAAGGAGAAGAGAGTAGAGGAAGTTAAGGGAGATGGCCCTCAGTGCCTCATTAAGGGTGGTTTGATAAACACACGCTCTTTAGGCCTTCATGCCCCAGAGGTCAGGGAGCTGATTATGGACAATGACTTGGATTTCTTGGGCATAACAGAATCCTGGCTAAAAGAAGACTCGAACCCGGACATTGCAGTTGCTCTGCCGCCAGATTTCACAATATGTAGGGTGGACAGGAAAAATGGGAGAGGGGGAGGGATAGCAATACTCCACAAGAAGACCCTGCCCTGGAAAGTGATTTCACTCCCAGGTATCAGTGGAGCCGAACATATGGGCTTCAGCTGTAACATTACACACACCTTCTCCTTCTCAGGGATATTAGTGTACCGCCCTCCAGGCAGTAGCAAGGCCTTCTCGGATTCCCTCGGTGATGCGCTTAGTGAGGCTATGCTCAGGTACGTCAACTTTACGGTCCTTGGTGATGTGAATCTCCACCTGGAACTCAGCGACTGCCCAGGGGTCTCACCCTTCGTGGAGACCATACAGCTGCTGGCATGGAACAGCTGGTCCAGGGTCCAACCCATAGGGCAGGGCATACGTTGGATGTAGGTTGTTCCAACCTTAGTACGCTCCAGATAGGGAAGCCAGCCCCTCAGATCTGGTCTGACCACAGTTTCATCCCACTATGCATTCTGGTCCCAGGGAAGGGACATAGAGAAGGGAAGTCAGTGACAGGACCCCCTAGAAAAGAGCGCTGCATGCAGTGGCACAAGATAAGGTTCCTACCCTTACAGGTGTTCCAGGGGAGGACTCCAGCAGGTTTCATGACTGGATGTCGTCAATAGGGGAAGAATTGCTTCCAGCTGGTCGCCCAACCGGCTTAAGCAAAAGAAAACCCCATAGAGACCCCTGGTTCTCGAAAGAACTAGAAGAACTCCACCTGCAATCCAAGCAGTTGGAACGCAGATGGAGAAGGGTCTATGAGGAATCCGATCGCATGATTTTCCAAAAATTTAGGGAAAAAATATCATGCAGCCATCAAATCAGCAAAAAAGTCTTATTATCATGCCCAAATCACCAGGGCAAATCATAATCAAAAGGAAATTTTTACAATCGTAAAAATCATTCATTGACCCCAAGGGGCTACATGCTGAAATTCCCCCCTCTCAAACGTTATGCGATGCTATCGCAATTTACTTCGAAGAAAAATTAAGGTCATCCAAAAGAACTTTGTGATCCTCGACCACCTGGGGCCTTTGGAGGCACAGGAAACCCCGAATAGGGAGAGTGGTGCAGACCTTCAAGGTTTCAAACTGGCCACTCTCCTCCAGACTAAGGAAGCAATCCTGACCTGTAAATCCGGCTCCCCTTTGGAAGCCTGCCCACCGTTGCTCTTACATCATTTAGTTGACATTGTTGGCCCGGCGATAAACGAAATTGTGAATTCTTCCCTAGCTACCGGAACAGTCCCAGACGAATGGAAACGCGCCATAGTAAAACCTTTAAAAAAGAAATCAAACGTTGACTCATCAGATCTCACAAATTATAGACCCATATCTCTGCTGCTCATTTTGGGTAAAATCACAGAGAAAATCGTTTACAAGGAGCTCTCCAATCATCTAGAGGCAACACAGGCTTCCCATCCCCGCCAATCTGGTTTGTGTCCCTTCACTGGCTCCCAGTCTGTAAAAGGGTCCTGTTCAAACTCTTATTGACAACTTTTAGAGCCCATCGTCACTTAGGCGCAGGATATCTTTCAGCAAGATTTAGGCCTTATATCAGGGCAAGAACGCTAAGGTCAACCAAGGCCAACCTGCTCAGTGTTCCAGCATATCGGCTAGTTACCAGAGGCGGAAGATCAGCGACCGTTTTGAGAGCTCAGGCCTGGAACACCATGCCCAAGGAGCTTAGAACTTTGGAACACGAGGGACATTTCAAGAAACAGCTAAAGACGTGGATCTTCGATTTACCACTGGCCTGTTGCCAAAAGCTTATTTAGACTCTTGTTTCCCACCCGACCTGTGGTCTGATAGCACCAAGAGACTCCGTTAGGAGTGGCAGTTAGCGCTTTATACATTTATTTTTAATTTCATTTCATTTCATCTGGCTCTAGTGCATACGTATCCCGTAACGTCCAGGTGAGGCCACCTGGTGCTGCGGCGCAACCAGCTGGACCAGCCGGGATGAAAATTAATCCTGTCATGGTTAATTCGATTATGGGCAAGCGGGCCCCCTGATAAGGATGATATGCCTTTTTGGCTTGCTGAGAAATTTGACCAGCTGGAAGTAGTATTTCCTAACACGACTCCTGTGGAGAAGCACTGGATTCTATCAATCAGTTTGCAGAAAGACTTAATACCAGAGGTACCTGATTGTGAGACCTGGGGTAAGATATTTGCGACGGTCTATACTAAATGCTTCAGCACTCCGTCCATGGCTGTCCTGCCATCTGTAATTAAGCGTGTACAGGATGAACACGGTGCGGAGGCGGCTTATGAATTGGGAATGAGACTCGGAGTGTTTGATGTAGTTTCCGACCCCGTCCTTGCTAATGTTAAGGGGGATGCAGTGAACTTCCAGGTGTCTAATGCTTTACGCGATGTCCCTGATGTCGATAAACACCGGCAGTTACCGAAAATTATTGCGGAGGCTTATAAGACCATTGGCCGCAATAGTTTTGGTGTTAAGCCTTTTGCTAAGACACCAGCACAGAAGCAAACGCAGGTGGTGAATTCTAATGAAGATGAATGCCCTAATTTTCAATACCTGTGTCTACTGAGCGCACATATGATTTGCGCGACCACGCTAATATTAAGTCACCTGATCGTTTTTAGGTTCCTGATCAATGTTCTCCTCATTCTTTGCAAGATACATCGGTCTCACCCACCGGTGGAGATCGCGGCAGAGGTCGGGGTGCCCAGCAAAGCCGTGAGCAGCCGCACAAGGTAAAGGAAAGCTAAACGACTTTCCACCTCAGAGACCTCAGTTTCAGAAGAAGAAAGTTGCCGCTTTAACATCGAGGTATGTCACGGATAGTGAGAACACAGTTCCGGAACCTGACATGGGCGCTGATGTTGCTAGACAGTGCGGCGGAAATTACAGTAGTGCGGGAAGCGTTGCGTCCATATCTGAAGGCGACAGCAACTGACACGTTCATTGCTGTTGAGACAGCTGACATTAGAGTGGCTTCCCCTGACAGACTCTATGAAATAGTCCTTTTAAATGAAGGTGACATACAACGAAAAATAAAAGGGATTTTTTGGGAAAATCTAACTTCTACCTATGACATATTGTTAGCCGAAGCAGACTGGCCCCACCTTTCGTTCTGGCCGCTCCGAGAGGGGAGGAGGTAATCCTCCCTAGTTTCACGCACACTGTGCTGAAAGCAGGCTCTGAATTTTGCAAAAGAGTGGGCTAAGGTGCTTGTGCCTGCTTTGTACCGTACTCAATGTGGATGGGACAAACTTTCACCCAGACATGAGATTCCATTAGAGTCCATGCCACAGCCTCAAACCCAATATCGCATGTGACGTGAGGCGAAAGCTTCCGTTGCAGAAATCCTTGAACAATTGGAATATCAAGGTGTGATTGAGACATGTGTGTCACCGATGAATAATCCTCTTTTTACTGTGACCAAGCCTGATGGCACGTGCCGTTTAGTTTTGGATTACCGGCACTTAAACTCTCATTGTCAGACTTGAGCGGTACAGAATACTCACAGTTCTGCCCTTGTGGATAGTGTTGTGAGGAAACGATTTAAAACCACACTTGACATGTCCAATGGCTTTTTTAGCCATAACCTGTCCTCACTTAGTAGTCAATGGACAGCGTTCACCTGTGGCGGCAAACAGAAACAGTTCAGAAGATTAGCCATGGGCTATAAAAACAGTCCAGGTGTCTTTGCCGCTCGCATTGTCTCTCTTTTGGAGAGACTCAACCCTGATGTGTGCTCGCATGTTGATAACATTTATCTCACAGACAAATTATGGCCGCATCTGTGTCACATTGACCGCATCATTTGCATGTTTGTGTACTTCGGTTACAAATTTAACTTTGCAAAATCACACATTGCAGAGTACACAGTGTTGTTCCTGGGCTGTGAGCTCAACAATGAAGGTCGAGGTTTAGCACCTCACTTCTTTGAGAAATGTGCACTGTTGCGCGCTCCTACAACTCTGTAAAAACGACAATCTTTACTGGGTTTTTTGAACTTCGGGCGTAGTTACATTCCCGATTATGCCCAGCGTATCAAGCCGCTTTATGCCTTGGTACAACCTACTTTCACCAAATCTTGCTGGCTGCCTGAACATTCTGCAATATTGCAATCTTTGCAGTCTGATCTTCTTGAATCTAAATACTAACTGACTTGTGACAACCACACCAACCTGGTAATAAGAATTGTGCCTGGTGCGGTGGGTTTCACATAACTGACTTTTACTGAGGGTGACAAAGTCCCTGTAGCTTACAAATCACACTTGTACACTTCGGCAGAAATGCGATTTTCCACTGTCAAGAAAGTTTTATCTGCAGAGCAGATGGCGATTCTGAAAGAAAGAGTGCTGTCGCAGGGGAAACGCATGTTGGTAGTTACACCATATCCTGCCTTAGAGGTAGTTACGAAAGCCAGTGTACCAAATTCAAAAGCTTTGCATCCTCTTTGGATACAATGGGCAACATACTTGACGTCTCCAGATGTCACGTTTGTCTTTGATTCCTCTTTGCAAACTCAGAGTACTTGTAGTATGAATTTGTTCATTCGGCTCCTTTGTCCTTATAATAATAATAATAATAATAATCCACATTTGTAAAGCGCACAATCACCCGCAAGGGTCTCTAGGCGCTGGGGGCCGTCGGGAAGATTAAGCAAGCTATTGCCCAGAGTCACATGGTGCTGGGCTAACCTGCCGCCGGCGCAGGGGATCGAACCGTGATCCCCAGATTCCAGCATCAGTCGCCCTGGCCACGGCGCCACACCTCTCCCACTCCTTGCGCCCGTTTGAGGATTTCCATTGTATCATTTACACTGACGGTTCGGCCCAACCGGCAACGGCGTCAAAGCATGCTTATTCGGCGGCCTGCACAATAGTGGTTGGTAATATGGAGAATGGAGAGTTCAAGTCCGATGTCGGGCATACACAGACATTAGGGGACTGTACCGCCCAATTGGCAGAGCTACGCGCTCTGGTGCTTGCATTGGAGTTCGCTGATCCTAGTGTGACTACTCTTGTTGTAAGTGACTCTTACTACTGTGTCCAGTCTTACAATGAAAACTTATTATTTTGGTCTCAGAATGAATATCGTGATTCCAAATGTAGCACGATCAAACAAAAAATGTTATGGGTTCGAGTCTCAGAACTTAAAGAACGTCTGCCTCTCGTGTTTGTAATTCAAACTCTTGGTCACCAACGTGTGGGGGTACACGCTGTTGGTAACAGTCTTGCTGATGAAGCAGCGTAGACAGCAGTTGCGACATATGTAGTAGCAGCAGTTATACATTCCAAAGTAAGATTGATGATGACATCTTGGCAGCTATTGCCGCAACAGAGAAGGGAGGTAATTACCCTAGAGGTTTCCCTTCTAAATACTTTTATTATTTAAGTCCTGATAAAGTTCCCTATGTGAGTATTAATGACGTTGGTGACATATTGATTCCCAACGCAGGCAGACCTTGATAACAGCAGCTCACGAGGGCATGGCCTCGACGCATGCAGGCGTTTCAGCTACTGTATCTCTCTTGCAAAAGCGTTACTGGTGGCACGGATTGTACAAACAGACGCGTGACTATGTTCTTCATTGTGACATTTGCCAGCAGATTAAGCTTACAACTGCTGCGCTCCTGCACCAGATACAGTTGTACATTTCTAATGAACCACTTGGGTGTGTTTATTTAGATCACTGCGGTCCTTTCTCCACAGATACTGCGTATAAGTACATCTTAGTTGCAGTGGATTCGTGTACACGCTTTCTTTGGGTCTGCGCGCAAAGGAGTGCTGATGCCCGAACTGTCATCAGGGATTTGCGCTTCTTTGTGGGAATGTTTGCATGTGGTGCCCTTCTTTCGGACCAGGGTCCAGCGTTCGCCTATAAGGCGTACAAGGATGCCATAGGATCATTGGGGGTCCAAGTTAAATTTTCATCTCCATACAGGCCTCAGGGCAATTCAGTTGTGGAGCGGATGAACCATGACTTAAAGCAATCCTTGACAGCTAGAGTTTTAGGAACTGGCAGGAACTGGCTGGCCCATCTGTATAGCGTTCACCGTGCATATAATAATCTCCTTAGAACGTCTCTGGGTGGACGGACCCCATATGAAATGCTCTTTGGCATCAAAATGCTTGTTCCAGACCTTGAGGGTCTAGATATGGTGGCGTCTGCCGCACCATTTGACGTATATGATCATTCTGCTGTATTAAAGACACTACAAAAGACCAGAGACAGTTTTGCAAAGGAACATATGCCCTCCACATCTGATGCTGCTCTTCAGATTCCGGTAATTGGCTGGCTACCCCGAGTCGGTGACCTGGTTCGTGAGAAGGTGGTGAACAAGAAGGAGTTCGGCCCCTCATATCGTGCACCAGTTCCTGTGCTTGGCGTGCAGGGTACAAGAACAGTCATTTTACATCCACTTCCTGGTCGCAAGAAAAACAGGTACATCTCCATTGACAATCTCAAATTACAGTGAGTGGCCGATTCTTCTCAGTATGACTCCAGCGGTCTCTTGTCCAGCAATGCTGAGAAATTCTGTTTTGGCTCCGTGGAGTATAAATAGGTCTGACGTTGCAAACGAGATGCCTGCAGTTACTAATCCATTATTCTATCCACTGGCTGGTGATCCCCTTGATGATACTGAGTATACTTACCCCACAGATGTGTTGTTGCCTGGTGTATTCACAGATACTGTTAATCAGTTACGTTTTTCATTTGACACTGACTCTACAACTTCTAAGTCCCCATCAAAAGTTTCTATTTTTGCTGTTTGGTTTAAAAAACATTTTTGATACCCCCTTGGACTCACATTTGGCTGGTGATTGTTTCAATTTTTTTGTTCATGTCAAATGAATTTGTAGTTGTATTTTTTTGTCTTGTTAATGGACATTATGTTAATATTAATGTTAGTTGATGGAACTTTGCCACCCCACTCCTCATCGCACAGAATGAAGAGGGACCAGACTTTTGTGAACATCACAGCTTGGCCTGTCTTAGATGGAATAGTATGGGATGCTGTTAAATTTCAAATCCACGGCCTTACAGAGGTTATAAATGTCCCCATTGTACTTCGTATTTCAATGGGAGATGATGTAAAACAGAACATACGCTCTGATGATTGGGATGTCCAAGCTGTAGAGGCTCTTTTTTCAGATTTGAAATATTATGCTGCCTTTGATGCTGAAGATTTGTATTTAGATTCGGCTAATTATGCAGACTTATTCTGCTACCAGCACTGCGGAAATTATTTTCTGCATAAAGCTAACACGTTTAGAAATGTGGTTAATTATACACAATGGGAACATTGTCCAGCACCAATTGAGGGCAGCTCAAAAACCCTTTTGAAAAAGTTTTCTTATTTTACTGATTTTAATCAATCTAATCCTGACTCATTTTATTTTAAGATGACTGCTGAGTCCTCTTCCAAAGTTAGACTCACCCATACTAAATTATTGTATTCAAAGTCCTTTATTGATCAATTAGCTGTAGGGGGCTATATTTGTGGAAAGATACTATTGATGTTAAATATGTTTGGAGTTCTAAAAATTGGCAAGTACAGGGCACTGAAGCTTTGCATCCTGCATGTCTCATTCCGAACAATATGTTGTTTTTGAACTCGACTATTTCTCAAACAACTTGCTTTGAATTAACCACTTCTAAAAAATTAAATGCTCCTTCCATTCCTAATTTGGGAGAATACACTACATGGTACAATCACACTGATATGTCCATTGCTGGTTTGCAGTCCCTGATAGCAAATTCCTCCTTTAATGTTTCCAGCTTGGATCCCGAGGGTTGGTTGTTATGGCAAAAAAGTGCAGATTCATGGCAACATTGTTTTCTGGGTCTGACCCCTGGCTATACCTAGGTTAGGGTGGATCCCAGCTTTGAAACCGCCCATTCTGTTACTACCTATTCAGTAGGCAAGTTATGTCAGAACTGGCTTAAACATTCCACTTTAGCGTCAGTTAAACTTCACTTATCCAAATTATCTGACGATGTTGATTTGAATGACTTTGCTAAAGGCCTTGTGGGAGGCAGATCAAAAAGATGGTTATATGCTATTTACAATGGAGTTTGGAAACTGTCTCAAATTGAAGCTGCTTCTAGATTACGTGCTATAGATCAAGCCAATTTAGAAAAAGTGCTTGCAGTGGTTGATAATAGCATTAATACTCTTTCTTCCCGAATTTATATATTAGACAATATTGTTTCATCTGTTGTTGATATTGTTCAAGATGAAGTGTCTGTTTTGTACCATGGTCAAAATCAATTGCGTTCTTTTATGCTTGGACTTTACAAACTTTAAAAGCTGGTAAAGTTCCATGGGACAACATGAACACGTCCTCTTTATTTTTGCCGTTTAATTTGACTGACAAACAGCAATTTATGTCAAAGAAGGATGCTGGATATTCCCTTTTGCATATTGAAAAGTTGGAACCATTGCCTTTTTCTGTTGTCGAAAGTAATTCAGCTGTATGGCTCATTTATGGGTCAATAACACTTCCTTTTCCACTATTTAAATTCAGTTTGTGCATGAAACATTATGCCATGGGCAGATATGAACCATTAGGTAGCGCATATCTCTATGAAGTTTGGTCTCTACCATTTACCTATAGGTGCCTGAGGGAGGGTAAAGAAGTTTATTTTAAAGGCGAGGACTGTACTTCTACACCTGATCACTCACCGGTTTGCAAAAACTTGCAAATGCACAGCTCTTGTAACACGCAGGTTCCGAACTTAGCCTGCCTTTTAAAAGGTAGTCCGGTCCCAGCATTTACACCGGCTTTCACGTTGCTTGCCAACTGTAGCTATTTACTTTTAAATAATGAGGATTGCTGTGGTATGCTGGCAGGGATTCCGCACATTGTAACGGTCTCCCAACGTGTAGTCTGCTGTAAGAATGTGCTGTTTCCCCCTCCGCATGGGAAGCTCGATGTATCCATCTGGCTTTCCATTCCAACCTTGAAAGCAGAGTTCAACAAGATGAGTAGAATAAAGGCTCTATTGTCACAAAAAGAGGTTGTCCTTACTTCATCGCGTGAAACATTTGTCCTTCACATGGCAAACACCCGCACTGAAGTGCATGCGCTTTTAAATACTGATCTCCCCCTGCATTTCGGCTCTTTGATTCACACTATATTCAATGCCTTGTCGACCTCGGGCGTAGCTGATTTTTTTAAGGTAGTAAGCTCTGGCCTTGTGACTTCATTCCAAACTATATTTGGGGTGATACCAGTGTTTTTTCATTCTATTTTTTTCCGGCCTCTTCGGCGGCCTCCCATTGATTCTTGCCCTGGCTGCTGGTGTGCTGCTTTTAATTTGCTTGCTCCAAAATGGCTGAACATCCTGTGTCACAAGACAACATGGCCCGCCTGCTCCAGCTTTGTGACCAAATGCTTGAATACTATGGAACGCTACCTCTAGCAACTTTGAGTGTAGCATGTGGATTGTCCTTATGGTTCTCCTACTTTACATGCGTGCAACCTGTTTTCCATTGCCTGTATTGCTGTTTTGAATGGGCTCTGGATTTGTGTCTCTGCAATACGGTGTCTCCTAACCTGGATTATGATTTGCTGATGAGTCCCTTAGTTGCTCATGAGTTAGATTGTTCTGGTATCGGAATAATGGCCTGCACAGCTGCACATGGAGTCCTAGGCAATTGGGACAGATGGGCTGCAACCCATGAATTTCAGGCACGCAGTTGTCTCGAAAAACAACCGAGTTGTCCTCTGATTGTGCTAGGGGCTCCGGCTGTCGAAGAACATGTATGTTCCTTCACGTTATTGGATTGGATGGCTGAAATGTTTTCAGATGATAACAATGACTTACTCTTGGAGGCAGTTGCAATGTACTGTAAATACACGCTGTTGGATTAATTTGGCGTCTGTCTATCTTCATCGCGGCTGATGCTCAAACAATTTTTTTCCCTTTTATGGTTGGGTAACAAACGCCCATTTTTGATTTTTCAATTTGCTTTACTATTCTGAACTTATCACTCACAATTGTACGTTTTGGCAAATTTTTTAACCCCTTTGGTGCTCATGACGCACTCAGCTCGTCATGAGGTACACCTCTCGTGTGCTCATGACGAGCTGAGCTCGTCATGACCACACCCATTTATATTGTGGTCCAGCACAGCAGGGAGAAGAACTAAATCAGCCAAGAGGTTAACATGATTCTGTCTCACTCAAACTTGAACTCTGCATTCCTAAATTGCCTCCCTTCTTGTGCGTGTTCCGATCAAGGGAGGGTGTAGTGAAGGCAGGGCCTTGCGTTCACACATTGCTATGTTAGCTTAGTCTTATTCGTTGTTTAAACTTAATTTTGCCACTTTGCAGCTTTTGCACATGACACTGCATATATCTGTTATCGTACGTTAAACTGCTTGACTTTTCTTCACATGAGAAAATCTTGTTTTCGACATCCCTAGACTTACACCGTGATCTCTGTCTGTACAGTGTGTGCAGAAGCCTCCAAGGTTAACAAAACAATGTAAGCTATTATTCGGGCTGATCGACCCATGCTCTAGACACAACATGCACACAGCTCCGGCTGACTGAAATTCTAGAACTTTAATGTTGCGCTGCATGCATGATTAGAGCACTTGGAGAAAATCAGTTTCCAGTGAGAGAGAGAGCTTGTTGCAGATCCTGGTGTGATTCACCTCTACTGATCTTTGAGGTATGGGGTTCCCCATTCAAGCCTAAGAGACCTTCTATTATTATAAAACATAGCTCCTAGCTAGGGAGGGTGGTACACTAGGCATTATAGGCCCTGTTTCCACTAGCATTATATTATGCTTTCTCCTTTTGTGTTTTATGGAATTGTAACAATGTTGATCGTATTATTATTAATCATATGCCTGCTTATGTTAGCAAAAGTACTGCATCTTAGAGCATGTTGTTAAAATAAACATTTTACACTTTTCTGTGTCTCTATTTACTCACGTTGTGAACGTATGAGAATATAACGAAAGAGTGTTCTTGATTCCCACCATTCCTGAGAGTAACCCAAGTCACATGTTCTGGGTTGTCTAATCATTGGTAACTCTGCTATAGGACGAAGAGCTAATGAAACACTGATGCTAGTCGGTTAGGGGTTCTAGGTACTGAGGTGAGTTTTTTGGTCCACCACAATTCACTGAGGTCTTGGGTCTCTGTACACAGTTCTGTGTATGAGCCGAATCCCCACAACAAAATTCAATGTGACATCACTTCCTGTGATGTCACATGACATATGATTTTATGTCCACTACCCCTCGCATTTTGGTGAATTGACGTCCATACTTTAATCCCCAACACACTTAACTGCCTATGAACAAAGTTGAGTCTACTGTTCCTTTTCATGCCAATTCAAGGAAGCCACCCATCAAAAACCTCCCTTGATAGTGCATAGGATATAAGGGCACTTATCCTCCACTGAGTGGTTCAATGTTACAAAAACACTGATTTTAAAGATGAGGTACTTGTAATAAAAAAGGGTTCCATGTGTCCAAGGTGGTCAAAAGCACATAATGTCACAAAATGTTGTCTTAACACCCTACTTAACTTTTGTTCACATACATGCACTCTGCATTTTTCAGTGTGTAGCAGATCAGTGGCTCTGGTCTAATTTTTTTTTAATTAATTTCATCATACGACTTAATACAAACAAGAAGATGCACAGTTACATCACTTCAAAGCATCATAATACACGTCCAAAGCAATATGCAAGAACATGAATCGGACGATTAGAGAATACCATCCTTTCAATGTCTACTATAAATCAAGTCTAAGCCAGTGCTGGTACAGTGAGCAGTGCAACCTGCCAGTGACTCATGTTAGTCTCAACTCCCATTTAGAGGCCCGTCACAGGTGTTGTGTCTGTGTCCATGACCTCCTTGGTCTACTATGTTCCCACCAACTATGATGATTACTCGAGTGGAGTGGTCTGTGGGTCTACGGCTGCATCAACAGCTGTGTTTGAGAGATATGTTTGGTATGGTCCCCAGTAGTTCCTGGGACGACTTCTGGTGGGAAGTAACTCATTATAAACATCTGCCTGTGTGTTACAATGTAACATATCAGCGTGCCATTCTTTAATCAATGGAAGCAGGCCTCCCATCCAGCAAAGCACCACATGGCGTATAGCCAAAAGAAGCCCAATAGCGAGTAACAGCCTCACTGTCTTGTTAACCATAGGATCCCACCCTAGGATGGCCATATTAGGGTTTGGTTCCAGATCAGCACTAATAATTGTCCTAGCTCCTGGAACATCTTATCCCAGAATACCTTAATCCCAGGACACTGCCAAGCTAGGAACCAGAATCCAGCATTCTCCGCCCCACATCTCTGACAGCAGGAGTCTTCTGCTAACCTGCACCTGAACTCGTGTGCATGGGTGCAATAAGCCCTGTGCAGAAATTTATAATGGAGAAGTCTGTGCCTTCCGTTGACAGAGACTGACCGGGTTTGGGAACAACACTACTGCCTCTCTTTGTCACTCAACGGGGCGCCCAGATCTTGCTGCCATTCCAATCTGACTCTAAGAACCTCGGGCCCTCAAGTGGCTTGTAGGCTAGTGTAGAATTTGGTAATCAACTTAAGGAGCTCTTCAGTCTTCATAAGGTTAGTGCATGTCTCCATAGCCTGCCTAATCTCACTCTATGTGGACAACATTACTTTATACATCGGAGAACCGTCACAAAATCTTAACCCATTACTTCATGAGATTGTCCATTTTGGTGGTCTTTCTGGGATCCATATTAACTGGGCAAAGTCCCAACTCTTCCCACTCAGTACTTCTGTGTCACCATTCGACACTGATTATCCAATCGAATGGTGCAATTCAGACTTAAAATACCTGGGGATCCATGTTACCGCTGATCGAAATGAACTGATGAGGCTGAACTACGGGGAGACGATGGATCATATCACTACCTGCATAACAAGGTGGATTGCCCTTCAGCTCACCATGGCCAGTCACATTTCTCTCATTAAAATGGTCATTCTACTCAAACTCTTGTATCTGTTTTTAAATATTCCTTACGATCCTGGTCGTCATTTGTTCTCCTCACTGCGCTTTGAATTAACTAGGTTGATCTGAGGCGGTAAACACCTGAGATTACAATGGGACATATTTGCTTGCCCCTACTCTCAAAGGATTCGATGTCCCCAATTTCGATCTGTACTATCTCAGTGCCCAAGCACACTACACTCATTATTGGATTCACTCCCCAGATACACACCTCATGTGGCGACCAAGCACTGGCTGGCAGACCCCATCCCGCTAGATGGGGTCATACTGATGGAGCTTCCACGGCGAGCTCACAATCCAACCTCCGTAGACTGCACAGTTAAAGCCTTGCAGCGCATTTCTGCGTGTCTGCAAGACCCTATGCTATACTCGCCGCAGCTCCCCCTTGCTTATCACCCCAAAATGGCAATTCTGCAAGAGGGTGTTTTTAAAAAGACAAAAGCCAAATACAACATCTCTAGCTGGGGTGATCTTTATTTGCAAGGGAAATTCCGCACATCAGAGCAGCTCTTTGCTAAGTCACCGCCCTCCCCCATGGATATTTTTATGTACGTCCGACTACGACAGGGCCTCAAAGACTACACTCCTAAGTACCCACAGGAGCCTCCTGACGTCGGCTGACTTTCTACATCTCGCCTGGGATTGTAGCTCTGTGCTGGCAAACTGGCAACAGGTGGTCACAGCCCTAGCACTCAGGAAATCCTCCACATTATCCCCCTCTCCCCTTTTTGCCCTTCTTGGCTATACGGAAACACTTGCTGCAAAACACCGCAAATGTGTTGCCTTTAGCCTGTTGTTGGCCAGAAGGCGCGTGGCGTGCAGATGGGGCCCCAGCAGAGCACCTAAATTTAAGGAATGGCTTGGGGACATGATTTTCTCGCAGGACCAGACATTTACTGATTCTAAACTCCTGGCCCTCACTTCCCGCCCCAGAGATATTTGGGATCCACTTAAACCCTACCTGCTTGAACATTCGGTCGCTACGAACTGTGACACTCTTTCTCCCTCAGCGTCCCACCACGCACTTTAAACTTAGACTGTTATCATGTTGTATAGATGTGGAGGCATGTTCTAGATTGTCCCTTTTTTGCATTCCATTTAGAGGGTTTGAAACGAAGATGATGCCAAAGTCCTCTCAATTGATCTATTACTTATGTACTTGTCGCATATTCATTTTGATATGGATAATACTCAATTGTTCCTATTTTATTCTACCAGCCTCTGCCTTATGTTGTCATACTACTTTTAAGTCGCTACTACACATGTGCCTATCTGTGGACTACGTATATCACATTTGCTCTTTTCTTTTGGAAACTAATAAATAATTAAATAAACGATTCTCCATAGCCCGTAGCTCTTGTAAGTCATCGCCCAGGAGATTGCACCACGTGTGTCTAGCCTGAAAGAAGCACCGTGGTCGTAGCAAAGCCTCCCAGGATACTAATGTGCCATCCTGAAAGAAATCTCCTATTCTGGTGATGCCCATGGATTGCAGTGCCTGCCTAGCACCTGCATCTTGACTCAGCAAGAACCACAAACTCCACTGGAGCGGCATTTCTGCGGAGTACAGGAAGGCCCCTGCCCGCTTGTGTAGTAACATCTGCCATGCGTGCACCGTGATGGTTAGAGAATCAAAGACTCGCGTACGCCTAGAGGACAGACATGTGAGCAACTGGGGTAATGATAGTGGTTCTCCCGCATTTCTTTCCAAGTATAAGAAGGGTATGTCTTGTGGACCATGAATCCAGTAATGAAAACATTTACTGTTAACTGCTTTATAATATTTTTCTAGGTCTGGGGCACCCAACCCCCAAACTCATAAGGCAGAGTGAGCGAGTTCTACATTATTCTGGGCTGTTTAGCGGCCCACGCAAGTCGTATCAGTTGTGTTTGCCATATTTTAAACAGATATTTGGGTAAAAGAATAGGTATATTCTGAACGAGGAAGAGAAATCTTTTTAGGATTACCATTTTCATGATGGCAATTCTGCCCATTAACGAAAGCAGGAGCTTTATCCATTTATCTATGTTTTCTACTAGTTGTTGCATGGCCACCATAGTTTTCCTGGATCACAAGCGTGGAGTCAGTTTGAAACCGAATCCCCAAGAACCGTACGACCCCCTCGGTTCAGCGCAGAGGCAAGTCCATACTGGGTTCCGTGGTGGCAGGGGTAAGGGGGAATATAATAGATTTAGTCCAATTTACATGTAGACCAGAATGCCCACCAAACTGAACCATCTCCCGTAATATAAGGGACAAATTCACTTCTGGGTCATAGACATATTGCAGAATGTCGTCCGTGTAGTCGGAGAGATTAAGGGTGTACCTGGGAAATCCCAACCTTCTGCGAGTGTGATATTCAAAGGGTTCTGCAAGTATTGCGTACAGGAGCGGGGGCAAGTGGCAACCCTGCAGTGTACCATGGGTTATGTGGAAGGACTGGGAGACAACGTCTCCAAATCTTACTCTGGCTGTGGGCGAAGTGTACAACACTGTAACTAATCATAGGAATCTATCTCCAACTCCTATCTTGCACAGTACAGCAATCATAAATCCCCACTCAAACAAGTCGAAAGCTTTCTCGGCGTCGAGAAATAAGAAATACCTCCGCAGCTTTGACTTCTGGACTCAGTCTGTGCACTACACCAAATAAGGTTCTTAAGTTATGAGACAGGTTACGACTGAGGACAAACCCCGCCTGTTCTGGGCGAACAATGCTGGGTAACAAAAGGGATAGTCTATTGGACAGAATTTTGGCGTACATTTTTGCATCCACGTTGAATAATGACAAAGGCCTATACAAGGAGCAAGTGTTTGGTGGCTTTCCCGGTTTTAATAAAGTGACAATGATAGCCTCGCACATAGAAGGTGGCATGATACCTGACTCTACCATCTCGTCATAAAGCATTTGGAAGTGAGGGATCAGTATATCTAGGAATTCTTTGTAGAAGAACACCGGCAGACCATCCGGCCCTGGGGCCTTCCCTGCTGCCATCCCCTACAATGCCCCTCTTATCTCTTCTGCTGTCAACTGAGCCATTAAATGTTCCATGTGTTCGGACACTAGCCAGGGCATTTTAATGTAGGATAGGCATTCCTCTAGAGCCTCATTGTTTGTTGGGATTTGAAAGGTGTATAAATGCTGGAAATACGAGCGAATGTGTGTTACTATATCTTCAGTGGTGCTGAGCGGACTCCCGCTTTTATCCATCATGCCTACCATATTATCTAATTCCCTCTTAGGCCTCAGCAATCCTGCCAACGTGGCGCCCGGTCTATCCCGCTCTCTGTAGATATGTGCCGTTGCACATTTCCCCATGTGTTTAATTTCATTCTTAGCGGTGTCCTGAAACTCCACTAATTTCAGTTTAAGGTGTGTGGCGCCCTGCGCATTGCCGGTCACGGACAGGTCCCGTTCTAATTGTTCAATGTCTTTTTCTAAACAATCCAGCCTGCCCCGAATGGAGCGCAGTACTCCTGCATGCTTTGAGATCACTACCCCCTAATATCGACTTTGAATGTTTCCCAGACTGTGGCAAAAAATTGTACTGAACCGATGTTATTAGTAAAGAACTCTTCAATCACTGTCACCAGCTCCTCTTTAAACACTGTGTATAGTAATGAGAATGGAGGAAAGCGCCACAGGAACACCGGGCCCCGAGGTGCGTTATAGCTCAGTGCTAGCTGACCCGGGGAGTGGTCAGAATATGTGCGCGGGAGATGCTCACAAGAGAGTACTCTCTTCTCTACCCCCAGATCTTAGCCAAACGTCTATGATGCGTGTGGGAATCATAAACGGAGGAGTAGTGAGTGTAACCCCGCACTGCAGAAGATGTATGCCACCAGATATCTAGGAGGCCTTATGCATGCATGATATCAGGTCAGTCCATAATATAACCCCTCTGGCATGGGATGTGAAATCAGAGGAAAAGCAAGTTCCTTGCAATTTACGTTGCACATCTTTGCTATGCTCTGGGGTGAGATTAGTCTCCTGTAGAAATGCGACAGACACTGTGTATCTTTTTTTAATAGGCACCTATTTTTCTGACCTTTCTAGCATCATTTAGGCCACAAACATTCCAAGTGATGAATTGTAGACCCTGTGGTTCTACCCAGTCAGAGGTCATGTGGTGGAAGTGGCCATTGTCGTGAACGGAGCCCAATGCCTACGGTGTACACTTTGCAGAAATAATGTAACAAGATTATATCCATATAAACATACATGTATATATGAAAGACATTCCCTCCCACGCCATGAAGACCCCCAGCAGTAGTGGCTGTTTGCATACCCCTCGCCCCACCCAAACCACTAAGAAAAAACAATAACCCCAGAACAGAAACTACGACTAGTGTGGTACACTTGGGGGCAGATGTTTCCATCAGTTCTGGATCCCCTGCCACCATATGTACAATCTAAAGCACTTACAGTGGAGACTTAAGACCCAGTGAGGTGCTGAATACCATTGTCTATGCACCCACCAAGATATGCTTACAACTGACAATCAGTTATTGTTCTTGGAATCAGTGATCATGTCAAATCCCAACATTGTAAACGAGACATGCCAAGTTCCTTCTATGCAAACTACCCCTACGCCTTAGGTCGCGCTAGTTACCCATATTGCCTTGTGATAGACAATGAGATTTCTTTTTTAAACAACAAATGGAGGAGTACCCCCGGGAAAAGTAACAGAGAAAAACTCTGTACCTGGAGCTTAAGACTCACTAGAGCACAATGTGCCCAACCTTATAGCAGGACAAAGCATGTCCTTTTTGAAGACCCCTCACTCACCAACCTGGTTGGTGACATGCTTCATCATCGGGGTCCCACCCCGAAGGCCGAGTGCCAACAGGGTGTGCTGCGACACCTGATTACAGTTGAGCGGGTTTTCTCTTTCTTTTATATGTGCAATAATTCTAGTAAGTGATAAGTGGATTAAAAGGGGGACAATACTACTCACTGCAAGACTTTATTCTTGAGTGATTGAACCCCCATAAAATATAGTGTGACACCTATGTCTAATTAGGTAGACTTCGATGTCTAAGACGTGTAGTGTTTATTAAAAATAGCGACGTGTGCTATGTGATTTTAAAATTAGGTCTACATGTTTCAACCATCTTGCAATTGTGGGTTTTCGTCAGGACCAAATGAAGTGATCTGGGTGGTGCGCACACGCTAAGGTGCGCCCTGTCCTCGATCACGTGAGAAAAGGGGGCACACAAAAATTGTGGACCTCAGTAAAAAAGGGCAAGTCTTCTCCCCACTCCGGAAGAAAAACCTGTGAAGGGAAAACAGGAGTTGGGATCACGTACACAAGTAGACAGACAATTGTTTGTACACTTAACATATATTGTGCTCATAAAAGTGAGTAGCAGAGCTAACTGCTTGGTTGTTGACCCATACTTGTAGTTAGTATGGCACCAGAGCATACAGCAATGCCGGGTGGGGGTGCAATGGTGTACTTCGCAGTGCATCAGTGGTTTTTATCCCAGGGCAGCTAGGTGAGTGCCTGGCGTGTTGCCCTGGAGATTGGTTAAAAAAGAGGAAAGTGCGGGTGAAAAATACTAATAATGTGATCCGGGCAGTGCCGCCATAACGCAAATTAGTGGGGTATAATCCATGTCTGACATACACCCAGGGGGCTACAACTATGTATCCGATGAATCGGATGAATATTCGAAAATTGTAGCCCTGAACGGCCCAGATATATGATAAACATTGGGCTTACTGAAACAGCGATGTAAGCCGCTACATGGGTGTCCGGGATCCAAGAGTAAAGCTCACGTCACCTGGATGGAGAGAAACACAGAAGTGGGTACATACTGGTATGAGCTGTGTTATATCGATGTTTCGAGTTTGGGCCGAGTCCTGTAGTAACATTGACAACCAACTTACTAGTGGCTTCTGCTCATCGGACTGGAAACCTACTTGGTTCCTGTTCGGTACACCCCGTGGAAGTCCCTAGCTGCCCGTGATAGCATTGAAGTATATCTACTGTTCTCTACTTCCTGGAATCGGGTGAAAGGGGCGTGGCCGTAGTCACGTGGGATGGGTGGCCAATCCCGGTACCGCGTATCGTGAACGAGGCTTGGGAAGGTTGCCATGGAAACACCGTAGTTAGATCGGGAGTCTCAGTGGAGCGTGTATCGATCGCTCGTTGTTACAAGAGGGGTGGGCACAGGAGCATGTGTCCCCGATATCTGCGCAGGTAGCTAAACACAGTGTATGTATTAAAAACACAAAAGGGACCGGAAGGGAAGGAGGCAGACCGTAAATTGGGAGAGAAAAAAAGGAACAACTGGCCTAGGGATATCTGATTACTAGTAGACCAATATATGTATGTCTGAAAGAGGTTGTTTGTATATTGGCATCCAGTGCTATTGTCAATCCTCATTACTACAGGGGGTTGAGTTCTGTAGAGGGAGTCATCTGGCAGAGATCACAACTAGACTAGTGGGGATGGGAAATGTTGGTAGTTACTTAATGGCCTGATAGATGTATGTGAGTCAATGGTACCAACTAGATATTTTGTCTGATTGTTAAACATAAGTGTTACTATTTTATCCCATGATTGAGTTCCATGGATTATTGTCATTCAGGCCAGTCCTATGGGTGCCCAGCCTGTACACCCATCTCTGTTCCTTCTCGAACAGGCGTTGATTTTGATTGTTACCTGCACTGATCTGTTCAATGATTGTCCATTGTATGTCTTCAGGCGTTTGCCCAGCCGTCAGGTAGTGTTCTGTAAGCTTTGTCATCGACTTCTTATGGTGCTTCTGTGCTCGCTGATTCTAAGTTTTACTTTGCGGTTGGTCATACCTACATAATGTAGGTTGCAGGGGCAGGTTATCCTATACACTACATTTTCGCTGTTGCAATTTGTGTGTCCTCGGATAGTCCAGGTCTTTCCTGGTTCAAGTTGTAGTGTCTTGGTGTTGGTAGTAAAAGGGCACACACTACAATTGCCACATTTGTAGTGGCCCGTCACTCTTGGTAAGCCCCAAGCATTCAACACTGACTCAGCTTCTGCTGCTCTTTGGATGGGTCTGGTGTTCACTACTGCGTCTTTGATGCTCCTCGCTTTTTTGTAGGAGAAAAGAGGTTTTTCCCATTCCATCTTGCCAGAGTTCAGAATGGACCAATGTTTATTAATCACTCTGGTAACATCATTAGAGATCGTGTTGTACGTGGTGACACAGGTTAGAGGAGTGTCCTCAGTTGTTTTCTCAGTGTTCTCCAAAAGAGCTTCCCTCGGCTGGTTGCGAGCGCGTTTCTGGCTTTTTTGTAGGATCCTCTCAGGATAACCTCGATCCTTTAGTTTGTTGGTGAGGTCACTAGCCTGTTTTTTTGTAGTCGGTTAGCTCACTACAATTTCTACGTATACGTAAAAATTGTCCGTAGGGTAGATTCTCCCGTAACGGTCTAGGGTGGAAGCTTTCGAATCGTAGCAAGTTATTTTTTGCCGTTGGTTTGTAATGTGTCAGTGTTCTGAACACTCCGTTTTCTTTTCTGATTGTGAGATCTAAAAACACCAGAGTGTTGTGATCCTTGACATGAGTGAACTTGAGGTTGTCATCACAAGTGTTCAGCCAATTGAAGAAGGAAACCAATAGATCCTCCGGTCCCTTCCAAATTGCCAACACATCGTCGATGTATCGCTTCCATAGTAAGATATTAGAGCTGTAGGGGTTCCTGTCACTGAGTTCAAACTTTTCCTCGAAGTCGTGGACGTAGAGCCCTGCCACGCTTGGGGCGAAGGTGCTCCCCATCGACGTACCCCCAGTTTGGAGGTATATTGTTCCTTCGAATTCAAAATAGTTCCTTTTGAGAGCCAACCTTGCACATTCCAGTATGAATTGCCGGGGAGTCCTATAGGTCCACTCCTCTTTCTCCAGAGAATTTTTCAATACTTCTAAGGTCGCATCTTGGGGAATACTTTCCTCTTTTTTAACCAATCTCCAGGGCAACACGCCAGGCACTCACCTAGCTGCCCTGGGATAAAAACCACTGATGCACTGCGAAGTACACCATTGCACCTCCACCCGGCATTGCTGTATGCTCTGGTGCCATACTAACTACAAGTATGGGTCAACAACCAAGCAGTTAGCTCTGCTACTCACTTTTATGAGCACAATATATGTTAAGTGTACAAACAATTGTCTGTCTACTTGTGTACGTGATCCCAACCCCTGTTTTCCCTTCACAGGTTTTTCTTCCGGAGTGGGGAGAAGACTTGCCCTTTTTTACTGAGGTCCACAATTATTGTGGGCCCCCTTTTCTCACGTGATCGAGGACAGGGCACACCTTAGCGTGTGCGCACCACCCAGATCACTTCATTTGGTCCTGACGAAAACCCACAATTGCAAGATGGTTGAAACATGTAGACCTAATTTTAAAATCACATAGCACACGTCGCTATTTTTAATAAACACTACACGTCTTAGACATCGAAGTCTACCTAATTAGACATAGGTGTCACACTATATTTTATGGGGGTTCAATCACTCAAGAATAAAGTCTTGCAGTGAGTAGTATTGTCCCCCTTTTAATCCACTTATCACTTACTAGAATTATTGCACATATAAAAGAAAGAGAAAACCCGCTCCACTGTAATCAGGTGTCGCAGCACACCCTGTTGGCACTCGGCCTTCGGGGTGGGACCCCGATGATGAAGCATGTCACCAACCAGGTTGGTGATTGAGGGGTCTTCAAAAAGGACATGCTTTGCCCTGCTATAAGGTTGGGCACATTGTGCTCTAGTGAGTCTTAAGCTCCAGGTACAGAGTTTTCTCTGTTACTTTTCCAGGGGGTACTCCTCCATTTGTTGTTTAATATTGTAGCAGGGGACCAGGAGTTTCCACCTTACAAATTGTTTAACACCCTTACTCTCTCATATTGTTTTGGAGTAATGAGATTTCTTTCACAGGACAATTTTACAGTCACTCTTCTTGTGTGTGATCCTCGTGAAGACTCGATGATTCCTCTGCTTGCATCTGTGAGGCCATCGTCGAACAGCGACTTTTCAGGCACTGTTCTCAATCCTTGATGGCACGCCGGACAGCTTTAGAGTCAGTGAAAAAATGAACCTTACCATCCAGTTTGACTCTCAGCTTCGAGGGATAGAGCATGCTGTATTCCAGATTGAGGTCCTGGAGCTTCTTTTTTGCTTGGATAAAGAGCCTGCGAGCCTCCTGAACTTGAAATGTGAAGTCAGGGAACAGGGAGATATCTGATTCCTCGTGGTAATAGGTCTGGGTGCCAATGAACGATGTGCACATTCTATGATGAAAGTTTCAGAAAAGGTATTTCGGCCCAAAAGTGTGACAAGAAGTTGCTCTATATACTGCTCCAGTTTGCCGATGTTGGATGATTCTACCACACCTACTACGCGGATGTTGTTCCTCCTCGATCTTGCCTCCAAGTCTTCGGCCTTCGCCTGTAATGCACGTAGAATTTTTTCCCCTTTCTTCAGAAACACCAATTTGGTATTGAGTGTAGGACACTGGACCGGCCTCATGCAATGGTGTCCGCCCGAGTGCACTAACTCGACCTCTCAGGGATATGGGTACTCTCCGGGAGGGAGGGCGTGTTATCAAGGGCTCCCCTTAGCAGTCTCTCACGGGACGTTGGCGCCCGCAAGCGCTGCATGTTTTGAGGATCGCCAATTGGGCGCTCGCCACATGGCTCCCACTTGTCTCCGCCTGTCTGCGTTCGGGGCTTCGGTCCGGTAAATTGTGGCTATGGGGGCCTCCTGATCAACACAAAAGAACGCAGGGGGTCTGGAAGTCAGCTAATCTGACTAGGCTGTCTTTCAAGACTATCAAGTCAAAGGGTACCCAAGTCACCACAGAACAACCTTTAAACAGGGAACACCTACCAGTTTGGCAACCCATAAAACACTCAACAAACACCGATTATATTCAATACTGGTCGACAAGATCCATACCACCAAATCGTGGATTACCATCAAACAAGACTTAGTGATCAGTCATATCATCTGGCTGTCCACTTTGTGAATAGGCTAGTCCCTTGATCATCAAGACTAAATGCCACACAGCCAGTTGGTAGTATTGGAACAAGTCCACGTATATCTATGAACAACCTCCTGATAGCTGATCTTAGATGGTTGTGAAAACAGTGAGAATTCAGTGCAACAAAAAACGAATGTGGTGAGTTAAAATAGGATGATATGTCCTCCAACAAACAAACTTTATTATATAGCAGGGCAAATCCCCTAATTAAAAACCCGAACAGTGCAAGCGACAGTATCAACAAATATCTGTCGAAAAATGGGCCAACATGTTTCTGCCTAACGGTAAATCAAGCCCTCGGCTTTCATCAGGGCCTCTGCTCTCAAAATGTTGCTACTGCTATCAAACAATAATGTGAACAAATCAAAATCACAAACAATAATAATGAAGGTTGGAAACGATACAACCTGTACCAACCTTGATACACAAATCCTCCATGTCAATCGATTTTTATGAATCTGATTTGGCAGGGGAAAGAACCTCACCTCACCTGGACCGTGCTCAGGTCTACGAGGCCCCGCTCTCTCCATCGGTACCTCAAGCTCACTCCTGAGACTTGGGGGAGCTAGTCAGCCTAGTCAGATTAGTTGACTTCCAGACCCCCTGCGTTCTTTTGTGTTGATCATATAGTGTAGCTGGGGATGTGAACCAGGCTAGGGTCTTTAAACTTTGTATCCCTTTGACCCCCTCCTCCCTGTTTGTTGTGATATGGGGGCCTCCTCACAGTAGAAGTGTGTGTCACAGATGCGGCAGACCTCGAGTGCACTAACCTGGTCTCTCTGGGATATAGGTACTCTCAGGGAGGGAGGGCATGTAATCAAATTCTCCCCATAGCAGTCTCTCATGGGACATTGACGCCTGGGAGCGCTGCAAGTATTGAGGTTCTCCAAGGGGCGCTCATCACAGGGCTCCCACTTGTCTACGCCTGTCTTCATTCAAGGCTCCAGTCCAATAAATTGTGGCCATGGGGGCCTGCTCTCAGGAGAAAGGCATGTCACACATGGGGCAGTCCTCAATATAAATAGGCAGTCACCAACGTGTGCTCTGTATGGCGCCCTCAGGAGAAAGCCGTGCCCGGGTCCGTGACTCTTCTGGGCACCCCGCAGTCGCAGCAGCTTTATGCGATGATTACCTGTGTGTCGCTGGAGTCTAGCCTGACACACCATTGACTCAGCTCTTTCAGCACTGAGCGCACCACGTAGAGGGCGGTCGTTCGAATCCCCTCCTCAAAGCGGCCCACAATGTTGTTCAAGGCCGCAGTTAGGCCTCACGCTCCATTGCTACCACTGTGCATCAAGATCCACAGCTTCCGTGATATCGCACCAATTTTCAATCTGATGGGTGCGTAGGGAAACTCTTGACAGCGGAGAGACGATGGCACCTCACACTCAGGGCACCTACTGAATTTGCATGCAGATATTGACGGATTTTTGATGGCGTTTGGGGGGGCTGCACTAATTCGCTGTCATCTTGGAGTCAGGCAAGCTCCACCTCCTCTGGTCTAGAATAAATCTGCCTTATTCCATATATAGGCAACGCATCCAGTGAATTCCCTATGTTTCTCCCTATGCCCTTATTGAGAACTAAACAGAAGGACAACTCACCAAGGTTGCCCATAATTTATATGAGGAAAGACTACCAACCATCCTTCAAATTCCCCACATCTCTATTTCCTGCGAGCCCAAACAGAATTTTCTACGGCCTGCTAAGGCACCTTGAAGCCAGTATTAAAATTCATATTGCAGCCTCTTGAGGCACCAATATGGGTAAATTTGTTTAACTTATCATTTTCTCCTAACTAGTGTAAGAGTAATGCTGCATGTATCCTCACTTTCTATGAATGTTGTTTTGGGATATCACTGTCCCAATGTTCGCAGTACAGAACAGGTGTCTGGTAATTGAATGTCACTCTGCACACAAAGGTTCACTGGGAAGCAGTACACAACATAGAAAACTTACCGAAAGGCAGCTAAGATATTATGTTTAGCTGGGCATCAACTAGGTCATGACAGTACTAACAGTAATATACAAAAATCACACTCTCCAACAGAACATGTTAGGCAGTACACTGCGTAAAGATCCAAGACAGTTCAGAGGTGTCTTATAACTGGACCACATAGATTTCACCACAGCATCCTACTCTTCACTAACGATATATTCGACTGCAACACACAACACACTAAATCAACACCCATCCAACGCCACAGAGTTGGTGTGTTTAAAGGGATAGGGTAGACCCAAACAAGACACCATGCTCTCAATTACCTCAGACAAACGTCAAGCTTGGCAATGCACATCAATTTTCACAGATATAGTTATCAGAATTGGTAAAGTCCCCCTTCTACACACATAGTAAACTCTACTAATCACTACAACAAAGCTAGTACCAAACATACACAGTAAAGCAGTATGTATGGTGTCCGCCCGAGTGCACTAACTCGACCTCTCAGTCACACCTACACAGCTGACTAACTGAAAAAAATGGAAATCAGACCACGTTATTTTAATCCAGGGTTTGAACACACCTAAGTTCTAATACTGTTGCAAGGCCATGCTAATGCCATAACATATTATTACAATGTTTCGCGCAATTATTTGGGTGGGAGGATGTTGGTATTTTGTGAAAGTATGTATGTGACAGTGAGTATCTGACATGATTTACCGGCTTGTTGTTTGGTCATGAGTTGTATATTATAACATGCTCCCATTATGCCAATGTATGATAGTATCCTATAACCTGTGTGGTGGTTTAACTTTTTTGTCCTTGAAATTGGATTACATTCATGTGTAACCATTAAAGATATGGTATCTCTTATTTTAGGTTGTACAGTATGGTGTTGTATGTGTGGAAGTATGTTTGATATTGGTAGGAGTATATAGTTGTATTGGAATTAAGAGTTAATTAGTATTGCAGTGATACTAGTAGTACCTTAACATTTGAAATCCATATATTTTTACATTTTGCGCTTAAGCCCCAATTAAAACCTCCACTGTTCAACCTTAACTGTCCTTTATTTTTTATTTTTTCTGGGTATATACAGGCTAGAACACTCTCATCATCAGGAGGTTTATGGTTCTTCCGCACATGCCAACACTACAGATTTGGGTGAGAGTGTCCTGTTTTTTATCCAAAATGGCCTTAGTTTAGGGTTGTAGTTAGAGAGCTAGGTGTTCTACTGGTAGGTGTCCGCTCAGGTAGTAGGTAAGCTCTTTGTTATGTATGGCTCTGGCAGAGAGCCATAAGAGTGAATAACTGGATTCTAAAACAGTACCTCACTGCTATGACATGGCAACAGTTTTTAACAAAAGCTGTTACCTACTGTTGCTACATCATAAAGGAATTCCAGGCTGCTCTGGCTGGGCTCTCTAAAAGCCTGTCAGAGCAGCAATGGAAACCATGGAGCACAGTTTCTAGAATAGAGGGCACAAAGAGTGATGGATAGCTAGACATGGAAGAGAGGCTGTGCTATGAATGAGTCACCCATCAAACTTCACTGCCCCTGTGTAGCAGTTGAAAGCAGAAGCATATGATTTTGAGGGCCATACAAAACATAAAAGTACAGATGGGTAAAACGTGAATTATGAGGGTGTTTGTTACCTTAGGATTCCGAATGACATCTTAGACAGCTCAAGCTTTGATTGATTTTCTAGTTAATGTCACTCAGAACTCTTTGGTGAAAAACATCTCCTCAATTCACTGTTACCGCTCTATAATTCTATATATTACATCTAAGGTAGTCAGTTATAGCAACATCATTCTAGCTTCCATCAGGGCTCAACCTACATTCAGTTTATAGTTAACTTCTTGGCTAGCCCCAGCACACAGACCCCAATATTCCATAGATCATTACATCCTCACATCCAGTTCGCTTTAGGTATGAGCGAGAGATGCAAATGCCCAAGAGCCAATTTTCAGCTGGCGCAACGATCGTTTTGGTTACAATGAGACTCCTCCAATTCATTTTCTTTCTCTGTTGGTACCCTGCTGGTAAATCCCCAATCTCCTTATCTGCCACTGTTCTCCCCCTTTCTAATCCTGCGCTCTCACTGACCCTTCATCTCTCATGTGGTGTTGTTGTGAAAGAGCTGGATTAGGAGATTCAGGTAAGGTAGGGCAGGAGTGTTTAGAAGTATGCTCAGAGCATGTCAGTTACTGCTCTGAGTGATCCAGCCTGGGACTAACTAGTGTACTCATAATGGCCACCAGGATGATCACAGGCAATATAGAAGGAACATAGAGTGATCAGCATACCACCAGGGAGGCAAAGAAGTTTGTGGATACCAGAGACCTCTCCATTCACAACCAGCAACTTTGCTTATTTTTCCCAAGGTAAGGGTCACAGACAGGGTCAATGGGGGGATGCGGCATGACCCATTGTGATTTGCTCTCTAATGTTACTGCATGTTTAATGTGGTTATTTATTAAATGTCATATTCTATAACATTGCCAGGTTGCTAATAAAAAAGATATTAGCAAAGCCAAGAGGTCTTGGCAAGTTGAAACAATAGGTATTTTATTTTTCTATTGCAAGCATATGAAACAAAAATAGAAAGTAGAAAAGAGAAAAAAAGCTGCCTAAACATGGCAGCCATATGCTTTTCAGTTCAGTTCAAGAAGTCTTTATTCGATTAGTCAATCATAAAAGACAATAAAAAATACAATATATATACATATTAAACAGTTAATACAGGTATTAAATCAGTAGAAAACTAATCAGCTTCTTAAACAATTATACAAAAAGAATAAACACACATGGACAACCAACATCAGCATGTTACAGAAGACTATGCGGTCACAATACAATTGTTTTTGATGGACCTGCTTCTAAGCGCCCATGCCCACCCGAGAAATTTAGCCACCCCCACAACAATGAGGGGATCCAGGGTAACTTTTAACAATCTTGTGGCTTCGACAGCCAATCTAGTTCCTAGATGCCTGCACACAGGCTTTAGCCATTTGACTCTGGGGGCAGAATATAGGGGGCACACATATAACAGGTGCTCTACGCTTTCCCTGATACCTTGACAGTTGAGACAAAAGCCAGAGCTAACTGTTCCCCATTTTCTTGTAAACTCCCCGATGGGAAGTGAACCGCATCTAAATTGAAAAAATAATTTGCGGTCCAGGGGTTTAGTAATAATGTCCCAGAACCCCTCTAGCTTGGGTATCTCCTTATGTACAATAAACAAGCCAGTGAGGCTGCACGAGTTAGTTTCCATGTACATGTTGTGGGTCACCCAGTTCCAGTAACTAAATTTAAGATCCCTTTTAGAGGGGAAAATGGCTGAGTCGGGCGAGGACCACAGATCACCATAACCGAGGGCCAATAGGGTAGACTTAAGGTCTCTAAACCATCCAATGTTAGAGGCACCAGGGCTATTCTTAACCTCCAAACAAGCTTCTGCATAGTAATGGAGTTCTGGCGTAGTCCATAAACGGCGCCAGAAAGTAAGGGGACGGAGTCTTGCCTGGTCTACCACCGGATGACAACCTAGATCATAGAGGAGGGGGATTATTGGAGTCGACAGAGGAAGCCCTACTGCCTGTCTTAAAAACTTGTTGTGCGCATGCTTTAAGGAATCCAGATTACTGCCACCCAATAATTCGGCACCATAAAGAATCGCTGGTAGAACCTTGCCACCATAGATCTTAATGAGCGGAGACATTGGCCTAGTAAATGACCCTTTGTGCTCTTTTATCAATGCTCCGCCTAACTGTTTCTGTTTCATGGTCATTAGTTCAATCTGGTGAGTCCAGCTCAGAGTGTCGCTAAAAGTAACACCCAGGTAGGTGAAGTGTTTTGTTTGCTCCAGGGGGATACCCCCCAAGGTGACCCTGGCATTTATTAACTTTCTCCCCCTTAAAACCATAAATTTGGTTTTGGAGACATTCACCTCCAGCTCATGTTCGCTGCAGAAACTCTCGAACCTTGACAGGGCATTCTGCAAGCCCCGCCTGGTACGTGAGAGCAAGAGAGTATCATCAGCGAACATGAGCAGGGGGATTCTCATGCCGGCCAAAGTTGGAGCATCCGTGGAAGAGTTGTCAAAATACTTGGTAACTCTATTGATATATAGAGAGAACAAGGTCGGTGCCAAAACACAACCTTGCCTGACACCCTTAGCCACTGGAAATTTCTCTGTCACCTCACCCGGTTTACCCCATCGTACAAATGCGAATGTTTGGGCATAGAGATTCACTATAAGCCGGACCAAAATGGGAGGCATCCCCATATCCAATAGGCAATTCCAAAGACCGGCCCTCGGGACTAGATCGAACGCGGATCGAAGATCCACGAAAGCGGCATATAAATTGCCTTTGCCCAAGGTAACCGTCTTCCAATGCAGGAGCATGAAGCGAAACGCCTGGTCCAGGGTACTCACAAAGGGTCTAAACCCTGCTTGGAGAGGAGTAAGAATGTTAAATTCCTCAATCCAAGCCTGAACCCTTGACAGAACAAGGCGAGCGGTGATCTTCTGAACTGCATCAATTAGGCTGATCGGCCGGTAGTTCGAAGGAACCGACCGATCACCCTTCTTGAATATGGGCAGAATTTCGGCGCCAGCCCAGGACTCAGGAACCCTGGCACCCACTGCCAGCGCATTTACCAAATGCACTAGGTATGGTACCCATAGGTCCTGATCTTGTTGAAATAGATCCGCTGGGATACAATCCGGACCGGGCGCTTTGCCCCTGGGGATGGCTTTCAGGACAGACTCTACCTCTTTCGCCGTAAACACAAGTGTGTCAAAAGAAATCGGCCAGTTAATGGCGACCTGCGTAAGGCCTTGACGGCTAAATTGTTCCTCAAAATATGACACCCATTTTTGTTGTTCAATGGATGCAGGGCTAGGGCGGTCGTCCTGAGACTGGCCCCACCTAAGCAGGTGCCAAAAGCGTTGGAAATTCCTAGAGCCACAGGCCTCAGCGAGAAGGCACCATCGCTCGTCGTCCCATACAGTTTTGGCCCGATATTTAGCAACTTTGTACGCCTTCCTACAGGTTTTAATTGAGGCTGGTTTTTTAGATTTCAGGGCCATAAACAGAGACTTATGGGACTCACGGCAGGCATCATTAAACCAGTTAGCTGGTTTCTTAACCATCCCCCTACCCTTGTTGACCACAAATTTAACAAACAAAGTTTTTAGTGACAAAAACAAGCTGGCATGGATATCCGTGATTGATGAAATCAGCGTGTCCTGATTTTCACATTTATCAATTTCCAATATGGAATTTGATACCAGGCTTCTGATCTTGGCACGTGCTTCCAGGTCTACAGAAACTTTTTGCCATCGCACCCTCCTCATGTCATTAGATAAAACCACAGCCTCTTGTACGGGATTGGTCTGTCGAACGATCGGCCCTGCAAAACTCATGTCCTTTAGTTCCGCTAAGAGCGGTTCGTGGTCACTTTCTGGACGAATTTTAACTGTCATGTCCAGAACTAAATGCCACATTTTAATATCAACTAAGATATAATCAATGCGACTACTGTGTCTGCCATTAAAGAAAGTAAAATTGCCTACCCTATCGGAGCATGTGCGTCCATTCAGGGCGCGCAGCCCCCAGTTTAGACAAAAACCTTTAATAAATGTTGCTGTTTGAGACCATTTGGGAATCGGGGGTAACTCAAGAGTGGGAATCCCCCATGTCCTGTCCTCATGATCAGTTAATAGTCCGTCCTCACTGCCTAAAGGTTCAAAACAGGTGTTAAAATCCCCCATCACTATCACATGACCAGTTAGTTGGGTGGAACCCAGGAAGTCATCCAAACATGTGAGAGTAGGTGACACGCGGGCTCCCGCAATGCCTCTTGCATACACATTAACAAGCAGTATGTTTAGGCCACTTCTTAGTTCCAATCTGATTATCAATATGTCCGGACAATCAATAAAAACCTCCTTTACAGAAACACCAGCTACCTGACGAACCCAAATGGTGAGACCACCCATGGCCCTGCCTCTTTGGGCTCTAACTGCCGGTTTGTCAAAGTTCAGGAAACCTGGAAAATAGACAGATTCAGTTGCCCAAGTCTCCTGGAACGACCAGATATCCCCCTGACGTATAAAATCGGCCCAATCAGGTACACACGCACATGAATCAATTCCGGCAACATTCCAACATCCCAGAGTGGTACCCTTCCCGCTTGGTCCGTCACACATATTAGTAATAACATTTAAGCTAGGTTCATTGGACATGGGGGTGGGTTCAACATATCCCACAGCATCTGTAGACGAACCGTCCATAGTTAAACACATTGACCTAACTAGACAGGTTTGCCCCGAACTTGCTCCTTGAGTATTAACTTCAGTAGTGTACGTGGGGGTAGATAACAAGGTTAATAGCTCCGGCTCTTCCCTACAACTAGTACAGCCCTCCACAGATTGATAACCTTGGTCCACTGGATTCTCAACAACATAAGGTAAAGTACCCAGACCTTCCTCCCCCCTCCTGCACTCTGGATTAGAGACAACCACCCCCGGTGAGAGTGCTGGTCAATCATTGGTCGCCAGCCATGATAATGGATCGTATAGATTTCTCAGGGGGATCTTCCAAGACTCCTTGGGCTGGGTAGACATATTAGAGTGGGAATGTGTTGGGAAAAAACCTGGGTACTGCTGAATCTGTGCAGGAACAGATGTTATGGGAACCGGTGGATACAGGGGCCTGTTAGGGAATAAGGAGTCGAGTAAAACTGGAGGGCCCTTAATCTGAGTATTGATCTTTGCCCATCCTGGCGCCTGGTCAGGACAATTATAGTTTGATTGGATGTAAGATCGATACTGCGCCTCCGGATTGAACTGAGAGCCATAAAAGTTTGGGGTAAAATTAGTCCATTTAAGGAGGCTATTAGTGTTTTTGCTAATAGTAGTTGAGGGTTGATCTAATGGATTGAGCAAAGTCTCTGGATAAAAATAGGTCAGGTTCCTCGTTGAGATCCCACCCTCATTATTACCTACATACCAGTCGGAGAGGTGGGATACGACTTTGTGGTCCCTAAAGTTAATAATAACTATATCCCCCTCTATGTCCTTGGGGCGTACCCCTACCCACCGACATCTTCTGACTGTAACGATGTCCCCATTTAGATGTGAAGGAAGGGGCCTATTTGTTTTCAGCCAGAAGATGACTTTGTTTTTTAGGCTATCATAATTTTCCCTATCCCCTTCCGCAACTGGGGGCACACCCGTCAGAACGATGACATAGTTCGTAGAGTCCGGTGGCAAGTCAACATTTTTCTTATGTGGGAGGGGTCTGCTTATTTTGCCAGTAGGAAAGGCGGGTTTAAACACCCCATTCCTTTGCTGGGATACACTCACCTTCTCAGAAGGTTTGTTATTAACTCCCACCCTGGAATGTGTTTTAGCAGTACTTGCTGCTGGGGGGTGTTTAGCCACTGGAACCAATGCTTTATTTTTTGTAGTAGCATTCTCATTAGTGGAAGCATGTTTAATAGTTCTATTGGTAGAGCTAATTACGTTCGCGGCAACCTGGGGTGTACCATGAGTGAGGATAGGGGGTCCCATTACCTTATCCCCGCTAGGAGCATGAATGGGTTCGATGGTCGCCAGCAAACGGTCCAGTTTGTCCCCCAGTGTCCTAACACGCTCCAACACAGGAAGCATGTACGATTTAATAAGCTTCTCTAAGTTGGCAAGGGACACCTCCTGAACCCCTTCACTACATAGTTCATTAGTTACCAACCCCTGAGTGTCTAAAGCCATGGGCTCTACGATGGATGGTAGAGCCGGTTCAGCTACCCGTTGAGATGGTAATGGTGCTGGTGTGGGAGGCCGACCACTATATCCTTTTCTTTTTACCCCTCCCTTCCTCCTTCTTTTCCTTGGTGGTGATTGCGCAGCCCTTTTGGCCACAGCAGGCTTGGCTCTACTATTACATCCACTCTTCGAAGATATACCATCGCCTAAAGTTAGACCAACCAGAGGAGGGGTGGGCAACATGGAGCGAGAGTCCAAATCAATAAGATTAGTAGGGGGGATGTTAATCTCCACAAAACTAGAGTGATCAACAGGCGGGCAACCCAGGTGATCGCCACTGGTAGCATTAACACAAAGCGGAGAAATAGTTGGGAATCTAAATATACTTGGGGTTAAATTGATGTCTGTAGCATCGGCCTCAATAGAGCTCAACCCATGAGCAACCGTATCATGGGTAGGATTCAAGACAGTTTGAGACTGCATTGAAATTCTCTTTAAATGCTCAATTGAACGTCGACGCTCTGCTCTTCTTTCGGCTAGGAGTAGGTCCTTATCAACATCCTTTGTGGATTTTTTTAAAAATTTGTCGAGTGGACCAAGAACCGAGTTGCCTACACCAGGGGGGGCAGACTGGCTCATGACAAAGCCCACAAACAGTAATTAAAAAACAGTGGGATATGCTTTTCATAAAAATGTTAAAAGTGAATTAGGTATTTACTTACAGCAGGCATATAAACCCTTTTTACTTTAATGCGCATGACAGAAAATATGATTTTATAGTGGCAAAGATAAGGTATTATAATGATTAGAGCAAGTGTGAAGAATCACTTTTAACCTGGCTGCACAGCTTGAAGTTCTTTAACCAAAATTAATAATTTTATATTACAATGTACATTCAATCAAAGCATATTCTAAACCGTTACATTGTGATTTTTATCGTGGATCGCTGTCCAAATGTTTTGTAGTCATTTCTCGCATGTCAATAAATCATATTTTTATAAGTATGACTACAATAATAATTCTTCTGAAAATGACATTCTCAATCAAGTTAGAATTCCTTCAAATACACTCTTGTCCATGCCCAATGCATTTCAGACTGGAGATCCCTTCTTCAGGGGCCTCTGTGAACATAAATAATGAAAAATGTATCAAAATTATAATTTAATATACAGGAAAGAAGAGCTACCTGACTACATCGTTTGATTCTGTCCAAATAGGTGGGTTTAAGTAACTTAGAATGAAGTGCTCATTGAGTGCACAAAAAGATAGTACTATCACTGACCCGAATAAGGGGCCGATTAGGGTTGCGGTTTTTCCGGATCCTCCGGGCCGGCGGAAGTGTCCGCTGGCCCGGAGGATGCGGAAAAACCGCTGCGGAGCCTTCAAAGACCCCCCGCCAGATTAGGATGGCTGGGGGGTCAGGAAGACCGTCCGCTGCTTTTCCGCCGCGGTCGCCTTCCGACCGCGGCGGAAAGGCTCTAACATGTCTGGCGTTGTCTATCAGACACCGCCAGGCATATTAGGATGTCTGCACGTTTATGCCTTTCCACGGTGGCATTTCCGCTGTCGAAAGGCATACAGACTTTTGTTTGGGGGTCCGTTGCGGGCCCCCAGGGGTGAAGGGGGGGTGGTGGTTGCACATGGGGGGTACCTATGGTACCCCCCTGCATTTGCATGCACGAAGCGGCATGCACCGCGCGGTGCTTGCCGCTTTGTGAATGAAAATGCGAAGCATGCATATTTAACCTTGCGGAGGGTGCTGCTTCAAGCAGCACCCGCCGCAATGTTAAATATTGAGGATGTGACCGCCAGGGTGGTGGTCATATCCTAATTGCACTGGAGGGAACGTCGCAGCCCCTGCAGACGTTCCCTCCACCTCCGGGGTCGCAGACGGACGCGGGTCCGTCCGCGATCCTAATCGGCCCCTAAGTGTTCAGAATATACTGCGACGCTAAACAAGTTACAATTAGATCATAATAGCAAAGATATGAACCTGTATTCGAAGAAGAAGAACATCTGACATGCAAAAGATTAGACAAATATGTGTCTGCAAAAAAATGAGGATATTTGTAGCTCATGTATGTTTATAATATACCATGCTGCTGTTATAGCCAAAATTAATTAAACATTCTTACCCGAAGAATTGTAGAGTGAATCTGTAAGGGGAGCTGCTCATGTTTAGGTAATTACATTGCTCAACCGAAATCCTGTGGTATTAAAACACGGTTAAAAATAAAAACAGGACTGTAGTAATGAAATGCTATTGAACGCACAAATGTGATAATCGCCATCTTGTAAGTGTATCAAAGTATTAATGAACTACCAAGATTGATGGTTGGTAATAAGACATAAAAAAAGTAAATAAAAGACGACAAAACATCACAAAAATGTGAGTACCGTTAAAAATGTGTCATCTAAATGTGTGCACAATTGATGTATACAAATAATGTATTTCCTCAAAAATAAACAAAAATGTGGCATCTGAAAATGTTTATGCATCCGAAAATTTTGGTTAATGGTATGTTGCCATGTCAAACTGTATACAACACATCCGAGCTACATGTATCCTCATTTTTTCGCAGACACAGCGAACATTTTCTCGTGCAGGTTTAGCCACTTGGGTAAACAATGGTTTCCTTAAGGAAAAAAGCACAAGGTATTGAGCATTCAGTATTTGTTGTTTTCCGGTTTTGTTCGAGTTTTTTTTTCTAACCATATTTATTACATCACTCCGCAGATCACGTTTTATTTGTCTGAGGACCTTTTTCTACTATTGCTAACATACGCTTCACTACGAGTAAGTGGTCATCTTTTAAACATATTAGTCTAATCTTTTGCAGTTTGGGTGTTCTTGTTCTTTGAATACAGGTTCACATCTTTGCTATTATGATCTCATTGTCACTTGTTTAGCATCGTAGTGTTTTCTGAACATTTAGGGGGTCATTAGGGTGGCGGGTGGACTCTGTCCACCCACCATCCTGTTGTGGAATGGGACCGCCCACCATTGTTACGGGGGTCCCGTTGGTGGCATTAGGATGTGCCCGCCATACTGGCGGGCGCATCCTGTATTCTTGACATTGCGGCGTGCGGTGCTCTCAGCACCGCCCGTCGCAATGACAAGAAGGCATGTCGTGCACTTCCATGCGCAACGTGGCAGGCACCGCGCGGTGCCTGCCATGTTGTGCATGGAACTGCAGGGGGGTACATAGGTACCCTCCATGTGCACCCCCCACCCCCCAGAGTCCCTGGGGGCCGCAACGGGACACCTCAAAAAAACTCTGCATGCCTTTCCGTGGTGGCAAAGCCGCCACAGAAAGGCATGGTTTCGCCCCCATTGTCTATTAGACACCACCACCATATTGAACCCTTTTCTGCCCGGTCGACTTGTCGAAGGGGCGGAAAAGTGGAGGACGGTTTTTCCGTCAGCCGCGGATCCCCCCAGCCACCATAATATGGCGGGGGTCTTTGCTGAATGGATGGCGGGTGGATCACCCCTGCCGGGCCGGCGGTCCGCCCGCCATCCTAAAGGGGCCTTAATTTGGGTCGGTGATGGTACTATCTTTTTGTGTACTCAATGAGCACTTAATTCTAAGTTACTTAAACCAACCTATTTGGACAGAATCAAATGATGTAGTCATGTAGTACTTCTTTCTTGTATATTAAATTATAATTTTGATAGCATTTTCATTATTTATGTTCACAGAGGACCCTGAAGAAGAGATCTCCATCCCGAAATGCATTGGGCATCGACAAGGGTGTATTTGAAGGAATGCTAACTTTGTTCTACAGAAAATTGAGAATTGTCATTTTCTTAAGAATTATTGTGTAATCATTCTTATCAAAATATGATGTATTGTTATGCGAGAAACGACAACAAAACAAGAAGACTGCGATCCACAATAAAAATCGCAATGTAACGGTTTAGAATATGGTTTGATTGAATGTACACTGTAATATAAAATTGTTAATTTTGGTGAAAGAAATTCAATCTGTGCTGCCAGGTATCAAGTGATTGTTCACACTTCTGTAATCATTATAGTTAACATGAGGTGGGCAGCCTCATCCCTGACCAGCACCCCAAACACACATTATCATTGACAAACCAGGAATACTAGGTAGTTTTGAATCATCACATAAAACTTTTTCCAACAAGGGTGTGTGCTACATACAATAATTAAAGATAAGGTACTATCAGATGTGTAATGTAATAATTTAAAACACACAAAAATAACTAACATATTTAAAAAAGGATAACGAATTGAGAGACAAAAATTATGTAGAATAAATTATTGGCCCTCATGCCCTGCAACTGAAGTGTTCTTTTTAGGTAGATGGTAACATGTGATCAAGCAAAATGGTGTCACACGCACGGCAAGAGTGCCAATAGCCAAAGTGGGCTGACCCACTGCAGCATGATGTATGCTGTGGCGGGTGGAACCAAATGCCAATGACAGCTGAATAGACCAGTGGATAAAGAGTACTGATACGTGGTTCGAGTAGACCCTACGTATGCATGTTATATGTTATATGTTGTTTGCCCCAACAATACAAGCCAGGTTCACAAACTACCCATGATATTATACAGCAACGATTCTATGGCACTCTTTGTACTCATGAAAAAAGCCACTGGCCCGATTTGCCTATCGCATTGGGGCACGAACATGTCGATTAAAGGAAGAGTGTGTAGGGACATCTGGATTGTTCAAGATATTTTTAACTCCTTTAAGCCCAGGCAGAGAAAATAACCAAAGCGCTCCCTGGAATTTGGCCGAGACCATCCTGGTTTTCAGGGACCAATATGAGACCCGATGATGATGAATGCGGTGGGTGAGGTCTAACAAAAACTCTTAGGGTTTCCTAATGCGGGGTGTGCATCTTCTTCAAATCTTGGGTATGGGATACCGTTATGTGTTGTAGTAGTATACAGGGAGATTGTATCTATTATGCTTATAAACTTCTCTCTCCCCTTTGCGAGAAGTGGTTAGTGTGTTTGGTGCAATAAAAGCATAGGAATCCAGCACTTCCTCTTTTGTTTCCTGTCTCAAGGATGAGAACCAAAAGTGAAGAGGTGAGAGCCAGGCTTCAACCTCCAACATGTATTAGAGTGTCTCTGCCTGCTGGGCCTGCGGTGAACTCTTTTACCATTGAGGGAGCATCCTGATATGGGGAGTCATTGGACATGATCCCCTAACGATATTCAAATTTATGTTTTTGGTACTCAAGTGCATCCGGCAAGGTGATTACACGAATTAAGCAGTGTTCCAAAGTAGTATCTCATAATGGATTATAACATATACTTAGCAAATTATAGTTCACTTGTGGTGCATTTTTAAAGTCTTCCGCTTTACATTTCAGCATTTACCTGGTTGCAAGGTCTTCAAATGGGGTGGGTTGATCTATCAGTGGAATTTCTTTAGAGCGCGTTCGCATTTGGCTGTTTTATTTTTAGTGAAAGGCAGGTTAAATCATCTTTTCACATGGCCACAGTTTCTTTTGTGAGTGGTGCCTAGTTTGCACATGCACATTGGAGTTTTGAACTGGTTTCAGCATTTTGGATTGATTGAGTTGCGGGAGCATCTATAAAGGTGAGATGTTCTTTTCTTTCATGGTATTATCATCTCGATTTATAAAACATGACTTATCTGTGCTGAAATGGGGCAGCATAGGATGAGGAATTCTCAGCATCCTTTTCATCTACTAACAGAACTCCTTCTCCTCTTCTGTCTCTTACACTAGTGGGGGTAAAAAAGAGGAGTATGAGCATATCAAGAAGCTGATCTTGGAAACATGTATTTCCCTCAAGAAGAAGAAGTGAGATGTCTCAGAGGGAGCTGGACAAGAGAGCTTTTACCCGACCTTTTGGTATCTGAGTTATGTGATGATTCCTTTTCTCCCCCTCCAGACCAAAAGGAGAAATGCATTTTTAAAGTTATGCTGCCAAAACTAATTGAGCCATATTAGAGACAACATGTGTTAACTGGAGGAGGATGTGGCTGGACCTTCTAAGGAAACTGCCTTAAGACAATTCAAAAAGTTGGCCAGTGTTGGAGTTCCTATCAGTTCATAATGGATGTCATCCTCAATGAGTTGCGAGACCCAGACAAGAATAGTTTACCCAGGTTCATGGCTAAGCTGGATCCTCTAAAAGCAATGGAGGAGATTTTACCTGATGTTATCCATGTCAATTCTGTGGGCTGGAGCTTCGTTGGAACCTGCCCAAAAGCAGGTGGATGCTGCTCTGAAGAAGTTATCCTCTGGATCTCACTTTACATTATGTACTGGATATATGGGGCTTATAAAGCTCAGAGTAAACTTTCAGACTTTAAGGAGTTGTTCTAGGAAATACAAGAGGGTCCGCAGTGCTGTGGCCTGCTAGAGAATATGGAGAAGCCAGTAGAGTTTCTCTCTGCCATTTCTTTTGATGCCGTGAAAGCATCATCATCTTCTGAAAGACTTGAATACTGATACCCTTCAAAGAGCTGTGGCTCTGAAGATGCCATTTCAAGGATCTAGATGTTTTGGCTCTAAACTTGAGGATAAGTTACATAAAATATTTAAAGAAAGAAAATGTTCTTATTCCTTTAAAAATTAGCTGACAAAATCTTCAACTTTTTTCAAAGCAGAAGTTGTTCCAGAAGACGACGGTCTTCAGTTAGAGGTTGGCGGCATGGCCCATTACTTCCTAGAATAATAATAGATGTTCACATTGGACAAGTGGGTATTGAATATGATTTGGAGAGGATACCAGATAGAGTTTCTAACTCCTTCAATCTACCCAGGGGCCACCCATACCTCCATGCCAAGGTCTCAGAACAAAGAGAGGGCGTTTAAGGATAGAATATTCTCCTCTCTATGATGAAAGCTAGTCTTACAGCTAGTGTTATTGTGCATAAAGAGGAAGATGGGAAAAGGGTCACAGTGTTTCTGGTTGCAAAACTCAAGGGAGGGTTTCAGATTGTCATAAAATGAAGAAACTGAACACACCTGTGAGGAAAATACCCTTGGAAAAGGAAACCCTCCAGAAATGCATACCCTTAATTAAAAGACTATCTTTTGGCAATATTTGATGTAATGGATGCTTACCTGCTTGTCCCAAAGTCCAAAACTCATTAAAAGTGTTTGATGTGTTATGTCCAGGCATGCATTGGCCATAAAGAGTACCCCCCATTCAGACATGCAATCATCTCCAAGGATTTTTACAAAACTGGTAGCTCTCCTGGTCGCTCATCTTCATCTTGAAGGAATATCAATAGTTCCTTACTTTGATGATTTATTGTTTCAGGCCCCTTTAGTTTAAGTTTTGAATCAGCTTTCAAAAGGTCACAACTAAGCTAAATCATCATTGCTTTCTCCTTGATTGGAATAAGTTCCAACTTATGCCATTGACTTGTCTTCATAGGGGGAAGATTCAATATACAACAAGGCTAGATCTTTCTTCAGATGGAAGGATTTCCCATCTTCAGGATCTTTTGATAGTCCCTATTATCTTGCATAAAATCATTGGTCTAAAGGTAGATGGAAGTGCAATGATTAACAGTGACATATGAGTTCACTATACAATGGGCGAGATTCCACCTATGTTATGGCATCCTCACAAGTATGGAGTTCTACAGGAACCAGAGGCACAATACATCAGGTTAGCACGGCAGTGGTGGTAGGTGAAGGACAATATATGCAAGGGGGTTCTGATACATCCAGATCCTCCTTGAGTACTGACGACAGATGTGAGTACCTTAGGATGGGATGTCACTCCATCCTTGTCAGTTCAAGCAAGATGGACCCCGACAGAAGCAGCAAGGTTGTCAAATTGGAGAGAATTAACATGTTTTCAAGAGCTATTCTTCATTTTATGCATCAGCTAATTACTCCAATGTACTGGTAAGGATGATCAACATGATAGTAGTGGCCTATACCATTCATCAGTGTAGTACTCACTTGCAGTCTCTCAACAGATGGCACTGTGGGCAGAGAAATATCCACTGCCAATTGAGGCAATAGACATCAAGGGCTTAAATTTTGTGGAGGCACGTCAGTTGAGCATAATTTTGCCTCCTCTCAAAATCTAACTCTGTCCAGGACGAGGTTGCAAAAGATTTTCAGGAGGTTTGAGAACCTGTACATGGATCTTTTCACATCCAGGACTAATGTTCTGCTTGCAAGGCCTTGTTCCAGGTTTCCCTAACAGGAGCTTGGGGAGGGTTCAATGCTTTGTGAAGTGGCCAAAGAAGATGTTGTTTGCCTTTCCTCCATTCCTGTTGATTCAGCGGCTAATGAGGAAGATTTGGCAGGAGAACATTCATATTGTGCTGGTTGTTCCCTTTGGGTCCAGCAGAAACTGGCTTCCTTTTCTAAAGGAATTGGTGCTTCAACCTCCTTTGGATCTGCCTCACTTTCCTTCTCTTCTAAAGACATCCTGTCCTCTACTTTCTTTTCAGCTCACCCTAATGGTTTGGAGGTTGTAAGGATGAGACTTGAGAAGGAATGGTTGGCTTCTTCTGTATTTGAGGTGGTACAGGGATCTAGAAGATCTACCTTCAGACTTTACTCTAAACATTGGGGCACATTTGGTTCTTGGTGTTCAGTGCACAATCTTTCTTCGGTATCCTTCAGTGATTGTTAGGTTAATTTAATAAGAATCTGTCTCTTTCTACACTCAAAGTACAATGGTGTTCTATCAAAGCCTTTTGGGAGAATGATGAATGCATTAGAGAAGCAGGAAGTGTGGCGTGAGAATGTTTAAGCTCATCTCTTGTCTTCTCTTCCTGCAGTTCCACCTTTGGCATCTCTGCTTGATGCTAAAATATTTACAGGTTGCTTTCTTTGGATAATGTGGACCTGAAATGTCTTTGCTTTAATGTTCTGTTTTTGGTTACCATCACTTTTGCTTGAAGGTTGGTGGTATTGTCTGCCTTATTGCATTGTCCTCCCTTTCTGAAGTTTTTGGATGATGCTGTTGTCATGAGGTTGGAAACGTAAGTGAAAAGGATGTGCAGTTCCTATGGGGTGGGGAGGAGTGTACAGGTCTCTTATGGATTGCCCTCACAAACCCCGAAGTATGTCATGTCTCATCATTGGGCTGTGCTCCTCGCGGGCCGGCACTGCAATGCCCGACGGGCAGCTGCGACGGGGCTCTTTGCCGGAGATCTTTTAAGAATAACAAGGGAGTACGGGGGATGAATATCCAATTTATTTTCAGCAAGAGCACAATTAATTACCGTGACGTTACTGTATAATTTTACAAAAACCAACGTTCAGTTTAGTTTCACACACATAAATGCCATTGGACCAGTCTCTGACCCACATATCACTTCAAAAATAAAGATACAATAATGTATATACAATAACAAACACAAGACATACATATATGTCTATTTATACAAAACTCAGTATCTCCAATACCCTAACAAAATATTTACAACACTCGTGTTCACTCATAATATCTGAGTGATACACTTAGAGGTAGTCCTTCTAGCACATGAGGTACAACCCTGCTCTATCTTTTCAAAAAGCAAGCTTCTAATTCATCATATTTGCATTAATGGTGACTCCTCTATATACAAGCTGTAGACGTGGACGTGTTTCAGCCGTCAATTTCTTCTGGCCTCCTCAGGACAAGGGTAAAGCAAAATCTAAAATATCCATAGAAACATATAATTACATATATATAAAGCATATATATACATCTATATCTATCAAATATACAACCACACTGTGCGCCAGGAGAGTGCAACTAAACACAAAAAATCGACTGACCAACCGCCACTAGGTGCAACTAAAAAAACAGAGGTGCTGGTCATCGCCGTGACAACAACCCCGTGTCTATACAAAATACCTCCTAATATTCAAAAGCTGCCGGGGCTACGAAGGAAAATAACCATGCTCCTAAGGCATGTTCATATAACTTGGTGTTCCCCTCATAATGCGCTGGTAGAAATCCACACAACCGTACCTATGGGCTTGCAAGACATAATTTAGATTG
Organism: Lissotriton helveticus; assembly: GCF_964261635.1. Classification (NCBI taxonomy): domain Eukaryota; kingdom Metazoa; phylum Chordata; class Amphibia; order Caudata; family Salamandridae; genus Lissotriton; species Lissotriton helveticus. Next base: position 630,203,295 of record NC_136065.1, on the reverse strand, counting down.
CTCTCTGTCTCTAAACAGGTAACAATCCCCGTATCCAAAAGCCCTCAGTGCTCCCGGGCTGGCACCCTTAGCGGGGCTACCTGTATCTGTGGGAACAACAAGAGATCAAAAAAGGTTCCCGTCTACCTTCTAATCCATACTAGGAGACTCCGGAGACAAAACTGCGGTACTATGGTAAACATCTAGATGTATACAAGTGGGGCGGTTACCTTACACGTTGCTGGCCGTATGATTCACCCGAGCCTCTGTTTCCCGTATGCCACCAATTATACATAGCGATACAAAAGGGGATGATGGACGGAGCGTTTGAGCAAATCAAACACTCACCCCCAGTCAACTGATCTGGGTTTAATCCATCACCATTCTTTAGCCCACTCAGCCACCCCATTTCAGACATGGCTATATGCAAATCAGTCTGACCCTTTGCCTCATGGGAAAAGTCCAGCCCGAACTGCCAAGCCATGTCTTCCATGGACCGGAAACAAGCATCCTGGGACCGGTTTCGGATTCATAATCCTCATCAGCCAGGCTATCTTGAATCCAGTGGCCAAGTGAGCAAGGGACTCACGTCTGAGCATACCCTGCCACACTTAGGGCGAACAAAGCGATACAAAAGGGGATGATGGACGGAGCGTTTGAGCAAATCAAACACTCACTCCCAGTCAACTGATCTGGGTTTAATCCATCACCATTCTTTAGCCCACTCAGCCACCCCATTTCAGACATGGCTATATGCAAATCAGTCTGACCCTTTGCCTCATGGGAACAGTCCAGCCCGAAGTGCCAAGCCATGTCTTCCATGGACCGGAAACAAGCATCCTGGGACCGGTTTCGGATTCATAATCTTCATCAGCCAGGCTATCTTGAATCCAGTGGCCAAGTGAGCAAGGGACTCACGTCTGAGCATACCCTGCCACACTTAGGGCGAACAAAGCGATACAAAAGGGGATGATGGACGGAGCGTTTGAGCAAATCAAACACTCACCCACAGTCAACTGATCTGGGTTTAATCCATCACCATTCTTTAGCCCACTCAGCCACCCCATTTCAGACATGGCTATATGCAAATCAGTCTGACCCTTTGCCTCATGGGAAAAGTCCTGCCCGAACTGCCAAGCCATGTCTTCCATGGACCGGAAACAAGCATCCTGGGACCGGTTTCGGATTCATAATCCTCATCAGCCAGGCTATCTTGAATCCTCGGAGGCTTGTTTCCGGTCCAGGGAGGGCATGGCTTGGCAGTTCGGGCTGGACTGTTCCCATGAGGCACAGGGTCAGACTGATTTGCATATAGCCATGTCTGAACTGGGGTGGCAGAGTAGGCTAAAGAACGGTGATGGATCAAACCCAGAGCTTTTGACTGGGTGTGAGTCTTTGATTGGTTCGGATGCTCCGTCCATCACCACCCACTTTTGTACCGCTTTGGCCGCCATAAGTGTGGCAGGGTATGCTCAGACGTGAGTCCCTTGCTCACTTTGCCACTGGATTCAAGCAAGCCGGGCTGAAGACGGCTGGAATGCCAGAAACCGGTCCTCGGAGGCTTGTTTCCGGTCCAGGGAGGGCATGGCTTGGCAGTTCGGGCTGGACTGTTCCCATGAGGCACAGGGTCAGACTGATTTGCATATAGCCATGTCTGAACTGGGGTGGCAGAGTGGGCTAAAGAACGGTGATGGATGAAACCCAGATCTTTTGACTGGGTGTGAGTGTTTGATTGGTTCGGATGCTCCGTCCATCACCACCCCCTTTTGTACCGCTTTGGCCGCCATAAGTGTGGCAGGGTATGCTCAGACGTGAGTCCCTTGCTCAGTTTGCCACTGGATTCAAGCAAGCCGGGCTGAAGGCGGCTGGAATGCCAGAAACCGGTCCTCGGAGGCTTGTTTCCGGTCCAGGGAGGGCATGGCTTGGCAGTTCGGGCTGGACTGTTCCCATGAGGCACAGGGTCAGACTGATTTGCATATAGCCATGTCTGAACTGGGGTGGCAGAGTAGGCTAAAGAACGGTGATGGATCAAACCCAGATCTTTGGACTGGGTGTGAGTGTTTGATTGGTTTGGATGCTCCGCCGATCACCACCCACTTTTGTACCGCTTTGGCCGCCATAAGTGTGGCAGGGTATGCTCAGACGTGATTCCCTTGCACACTTTGCCACTGGATTCAAGCAAGCCGGGCTGAAGACGGCTGGAATGCCAGAAACCGGTCCTCGGAGGCTTGTTTCCGGTCCAGGGAGGGCATGGCTTGGCAGTTCGGGCTGGACTGTTCCCATGAGGCACAGGGTCAGACTGATTTGCATATAGCCATGTCTGAACTGGTGTGGCAGAGTGGGCTAAAGAACGGTGATGGATTAATCCCAGATCTTTTGGCTGGGTGTGAGTGTTTGATTGATTCAGATGCTCCGTCCATCACCACCCCCTTTTGTACCGCTTTTGGCCACCATAAGTGTGGCAGGGTATGCTCAGACGTGAGTCCCTTGCTCACTTTGCCACTGGATTCAAGCAAGCCGGGCTGAAGATGGCTGGAATGCCAGAAACCGGTCCTCGGAAGCTTGTTTCCGGTCCAGGGAAGACATGGCTTGGCAGTTCGGGCTGGCCTGTTCCCATGAGGCACAGGGTCAGACTGATTTGCATATAGCCATGTCTGAACTGGGGTGGCAGAGTGGGCTAAAGAACGGTGATGGATTAAACCCAGATCTTTTGGCTGGGTGTGAGTGTTTGATTGATTCAGATGCTCCATCCATCACCACCCCCTTTTGTACCACCAATTATACATAGTCTGTCCACCTTAACAGAAACAGATACAAAACATCGGACTTAATCACCGGATTTTGGAAACCTTGTTTTCCTGCTTTACTACTAGTAATCCCCATGTGCCGCAGTCAAAGACGCTCACTCACCTAAAATCACGCAGTACGCACCTTCACTTAATTCCGTTAGACCACCCAACTCAAAATCCACATGTGCTGATTACGGTAATAGAAGGGCCTCACTGAAAAGGTTGGTTGGCCCGTATAATTAATCATGTGCCGGCATTGAGGTAAACACAAAAGACAGACCCAAAAGTATCTCATTTTTGAAATTCTGAGAAATACATGCAGCGTCTCGCCCGAAGCTATAGTGAGTAATGGAAGACAGACTAATCTGTAGGCGTCTAACATAAGGATACAAATAAAAATAAAAAATTTCACAATTCAATAAATAGATCTATAAAATTACAAAGTGATGCTAGTGAACAAGCTAACGTTTCGCCAATGTTCTTTACTGCTTACTCTAAACAGAGTACCAACGCATCACATCTGGAGGTAGAATCACTCAAAGTGTTGCCCTACTTCAATGGCTAAATCACAAGGGTAACCACTCTAATTCTACTTCTAAGTACTTCATAATGGTAGTAAATGTTTAAATTCTTGCCCTGTGCACCTTGGTGGCAGAGGGGACTATGAGTGTGCTGCCTAGTATAACCATGATCTTCGTCCGTGAGTCCAAGGGCGGAAGAAAACTGTGCACATGCACAGAAGAAGTGAATGAACAAGGATCTACTACTCAGCATCTTTACTCCAGTGCACAGTGTGTAATATGGGCTTCCATTCTAATCACACTTCAACAATGTGTACAATAAACCAACAAAGGCTTTGTGAAAATTTAAAAATATATACAACGGTCACCCCTAACATACCAGGGACAATAAAATGAACATACTAATGATATTGCAAGATAGAAAAAGACTCATATTTGTACCTTCAAATCACTACTGTAGCGCACACAGCCATCACATTACCAGATACAACCTTTAAATTAATGCCCAAAATCCATCACGATCGTCACAGCCCTCAGTCACTGTTTGATATCTTTCTATCAAACGCGCTTCTGTACGATTCAACATCATTTCCAGTTAGACCTTATTGTGTGCTTTCACGACTGTGAGTACTGACCAAATGAAGTCATTCTCACTGTACCCACATTGTATATAACGCTGAACCAATATAGCTCCCTGTGTTCTACATCTTATGCAGGATTTGTGTTGTAAAACACACATTTTGACTGCCTGAATTGTTTGTCCGACGAATGCCTTCCCACGAGGACAAATCACTGAATACACTACATTTTTAGTTTTGCAATTTGATAGCATCTGTACTGTGTGTTTCTTGTTATTAATCATTGCCAACTTCGGTCATTCGTCTGTTGGCAAGCGGCACAGTTATTACATCGGTAATGCTCTACCAGTGTAGGGAGACCCAATAAACCCCTCACATCTTTTCGTTAACAGATGGTGCACGGGCTGCTCTCACTAGATATTGGCTTAAATGTTTTCCTTTGCGGAACGAAAAAAGTGGTTTAGGTATATTAAGATATTTAACTAACCGCCAATTGCGAAAAATAATTTGTTTTAGCTTATTAGCTTTCAGATTAAAAGTGAGAACATATGTCTATTGTTCAGTTTCTTGTTTCATCTTGGGTGGTGTGTACCATGCCCATTTGAGGGCCACCCGTACCAACTTCTTAGGATAAACCCTATCACACAATTTCTGTTGTAAGGATTCAGCATGTTTAAAATAGTCAATTTATTAGAGCAAATCCGGCGTATTCTTAAGAATTTTCTTTTAAGATTTCTGGGATGTCCAGAGGTGTAATCCAATAGTGTGTTTCTATCGAAGGGTTTGATTATAAACTCACCTCCAACTTACCCTCATTCTCAAAAATCCGCACATCCCAAAAAATAATTTTGACGTTACTTGAGGACTTTGTGAATCTCAGGTCAGGGGTGCAGGCATTTAACCACATATGGAACCGTCCAATTAAAAGAAATTAAAACATTGGAAGATGAAATAGGAAGTGATACTGCTATAGCTGATGCTAAGTCATTGTTGGAGACCATTGAAAAAACATTGACAGACTTTAATACTCACACTGTCAATTTAAAGACTCCCAAAGTATTTAAAAGATGACTTCTTTAAGAACAATAATCTGAGTTCCTTGAATTTGCAGTATAGAGGGAGAACTCGTACAAAGTTTTGACTTTTCGGATTCATCATCTGAGTCAGATTAGGGGTCTGGATCATACTATCAACCATACCAACCCTATTATCAATATCCCAGTGCCCCTCCTCTTTTTTTAGACAGAGGGGGAAACAGGGGTAGGGGGTGCAGAAGGGGATGGAGGGCCCCAATACACCAACCACCTCGCACGATCAAACGTGGAATAAGGGCCAGGTAGGAGTGTAAGACAGTATGAAAGGGTGCACTACATCTCCCATACTTCATAGGGAGGAGGTAGTCCTGTATCTATGTCTGTCTTCTTTGCTACATATTCCATTCAGCCTTGAAGCCGGTGCTTGTCACCTGAATTGATGAGAGCATTCCGTCTTCGACCAGCGAGCGACTGGGAATCTCTCCGGGGAATCTCTCCTGGGTTTCCTTCTTGGGAAGTACATTCCTGGGTTTTCTCGAAGAGCTTCACGCTCTTATTCCTTGACTGCCTTTCGCGCGTCCAGAAGTCGAGATCCAGAAACGCCCATTCTATTTGGGAGCTGAAGGACGCCTGCCAGCCATTTCCGGGAACCGGTGGTGGCATTTACGAGTTTTGCAAACATTCCGTCGAGCACGAAGGACGCTTGCCTCAAACCTGAGTCATTCAGAGCGTTTCCGATTCTTGAATCGTCTTCGCGCTGGGGCACTGGCTAGCACATTTGTTAATTAGTGCTTCCTGTAAGATTAACATTACGGGAGGCGCCTGCTTTTCTTTAGCACAGCTTTTGAAGTTCGATTCTTTCCTTGGAGATGCACACAGCTTTTGGCTGTCAATTATTAAAGCGCAGGAGCGCATTATTTTTCCTGTGTGAAGCAAGACTGAAAAAGACGTAATTAGCCCTGGAGCTGTTGAGAGGCTCGGATTAGATTATTAATTGTCTTCATTCCATGGCTGGGGTTGCGATACGATGATATCTAGCCTGAGGATTTAAGTTCATACCAGTGAACGGTCTGGTAACAGATAAGTTTCAAATGATCTGGTTGATGACTGGTTTATTTATTATGTGGAGTAATCATCCGTTATCACTGATACTTGAAGTGATATGAATCCTTCTTGGTCTCTTTTTCTTTCTTTCTTTTTACCTTTTGTGCCTTTTTTGAGTGAAGTAATGCAGCAGCTTTTTAAAGTAAGTGAATTACAACACATATCACATTGATAGAGTCTGCTGGCATTGAGTGTATATTTATGTGTGATATGTTTTATCGTTATACAGGAGACACTGAGTTAACACAGGAGGGAGAGGTCAGCACTACTCCTCATCAGTGCAGTGACTGCTGCAACTTTATTGTTTCCTTTGTCCCATTTTCCCCTTCCCCGATTGTGGTGTTATCTGATGAGTGTTCTAATACTCACAGGTGGTTCCATATAGGGGAAAAGGAAAACTAGCCGCGCACATCGCTCACGCTATCTCCGGCTGATCAGGTTAGTGATAACCAGCTCTGTGACAGAGTGACAAGACCACGGGTACTTACAGCCTGAGCGATGGACACCAACACTGTTCTTACCTCAGTGTTGGAAACATGGACAGCTTTACGATGGAAGTGGATGCTTTCAGGGGGGAGAACCTAGAATTAAGAAACGAAAAGGGAACCATAAGAAGGGAGGTCGCAGTGTTGTCCCGTAGTAGCCCTACTGGTTCAAGAGGAGCCTCATACATTAGGAATTGGACCTTACCATCCCTAGTCTCCCATCAGACAGTACATGATCAGGGGGGAGGAGTAAGATCCTCTACAATTCAAGTAATTCAACCCCTTCAGTTGCCATTAGCCCCCCTAGGAGATATTTTGGGGATCCAAAAAAGTTCAGATTTTTTTTTGGGGTCTATGCAAATTGCACTTTATGTTTAAACCTTCTGTGTTTCCCGACGACAGGTCCAAAACAGCTTTCGTTATGTCCTACCTGGGCAGGAATGGAGCTAGGTGGTCCTTCCCATTGATAGAGAAGAATGACATTATGTTACTTAGTTTCCCCACTTTTTGTGACGAAATGCGCAAACTCTTTGAAAGGACGGCGCACCAACTTTCCTTAGATAGGGAACTCATAACATTGAAGCAGGGTACACAGGATCTGTTGTCATACATCACTACATTTAATAGACTTGTTGTAGAGACAGAGTGGCCTTTTGAAAAACTTTCTTCCCTATATTACCAAGGGATACGAGCAGACCTGAAAGATGTATTGGCTCAAGTATTTCATATGCCAGCTACTTGTGATGAACTAATCGACCTAACCGTGCAGTTAGATCATCGTCTTCAGGAATGGAAAGGTGACAAACAATGTTCTGAGTCCCGTTTTGTATACTCCCGTCCAAAGGCGCTGACCGAAGAACATACAACGAGTTCTGATGGGACCGAACCAATGCAAATCAGTGGAATAAGGGGACCATTGAGTCTGGAAGAAAGGAACAGAAGGTGTAACCAGAGGTTATGCATGTATTGTGGGAAGCCTGGACACTACATCAAGAACTGTAAGTCAAAAACCAAGGTATCATATAAAGACAACAAGGGGCCTAGGAACGTGCTGGTGGTGGATGTTCAGTCAGAAAATTCAGAAAACTAGGATTCTCAAACAAGACCGAGACCCACTGTTTGAGGCAAGAAGGAGAAGAGGTCTTATCTGCATTGGCTAACACTGTTCAGACGTCTGTGGCCCACATGAACGTGTGTGTCACATTGGAACTGGCTGGAGAGAAACCCATACTAGTACACGCCCTGTTGGATTCAGGGGCTACAGGCAATTTTATTGATCAGCACTATGCACAAGAATTGGGTATACCCTGTATCCGAAAAGAGACAGACATAGAGACAAGTCTACCTCCTCCCTAAGCAATTATGGGAGATGTAGTGCACCCTTTCATACCGTCTTACACCCCTACCTGGCCCTTATTCCATGTTTGATCGTGACAGAACCCCCTCTCAAGGACTGACGTCTCGGCGGTCCACCAGGTTTAAGAGGAAACCGTGAATGGAAACGCCTTAGGAGCCTAGGGCAATGGAGATTGCCACCAGGTTCCTAAGAACGATCTTCAGGGCCATACCATGCTATTAAATAGTGGCTGTTAGTTGAACATCTTAATATACCTAAACCACAAAGGAAAACATTTAAGACAAAATCTAGTGAGAGCAGCCCGTGCATCACCTGTTAAAAAATATGTGAGGTGTTTTTTGGGTCTCCTTACACTTGTAGGGCATTACCGATGTAATAATTGTGCCTCTTGCCAACAGACGAATGACTCAAAGTTTGTGATGATTAATAACAAGAAACACATATTACAGATGCTATCGAATTGCAACACTAAAAATTTAGTGTATTCAGTGATTTGTCTATGTGGGAAAGCATACATCAGACAAACAACTCAGGCAGTCAAAATTTGTGTTTTACAATACAAATCCTGCATAAGATGTAGAACACAGGGAGCTACATTGGTTCAGCATTATATACAATGTGGGCATAGTGAGAATGATTTCAGTTGGTCAGTACTCACAGTAGTGAAAGCACACAATAAGGTCCAACTGGAATTGATGTTGAATCATACAGAAGCACATTTGATAAAAAGATATCAAACAGCGACTGAGGGCCTAAACGATTGCGATGGATTTTGGGCATTAATTTAAAGGTTGTATCTGGTAATGTGATGGCTGTATGCGCTACAGTAGTGATTTGAAGGTACGAATATGAGTCTTTTTCTATCTTGCAGTGTCATTAATATATTCATTGGATTGTCCTTGTTAAGTTAGAGGTGATTGTTGTATATATTTTTACATTTTCACAAAGCCGTTGTTGGTTTATTGTACACATTGTTGAAGTGTGATTAGAATGGAAGCCCATATTACACACAGTGCGCTGGAGTAAAGATGCTGAGTAGTAGCTCCTTGTTCATTCACTTCTTTTGTGCATGTGCACAGTTTTCTTCTGCCCTTAGACTCACGGGACCAAGACCATGGTTATACTAGGGTTCCCGCTCATAGTCCCCTCCGCAACCTAGGTGCATGGAGGTAGGAATTTAAACATTTAATACCATTAGGACGTACATAGAAGTAGATTTAGGGTGTTACCCGTGTGATTTAGCTATTGGAGTAGGGCAACACTTCGAGTGATTGTACCTGCAGATGTGATGCGTTGGTACTTTGTTTAGAGTAAACAGTAATGAACATTAGCCAAACTTTAGCATGTTCACGAGCATCACTTTGTAATTTTATCGATCTATATATTGAATTGTGACATTTTTCATTTTTATTTGTATCCTTATGTTAGACGCCTACACATTAGTCTGTTTTCCGTTACTCACTATAGCTTCGGGCGAGACGTAGCATGCAGTTCTCAAAATTTAAAAAGTGAGTTACTTCTGGGTCTGATGTTAGTGTTTACTGCAATGCCCGTGATTGGTTATACGGGCCAACTGACCTTTTTAGTGAGGCCCTGCTGTGACCAGAATCAGCACACATGGATTTTGAGTCGGGAAGCTAACGAAATTAAGTGAGGCTGCGTACGGCGTGATTTTAGGTGAGTGAGCGTCTTTGACTGCGGCACATGGGGATTGCTAGTAGTAAAAAAGGAAAGCGATGTTTCCGAAATCCAGTGACTAAGTCTGATGTTTTGTGTCTGTTTCTGTTAAGGTGGACAGACTACATATAATTGGTGGCATACGGGAAACGGAGGCCCGGGTGAATCATACGGCCAGCACCATGTAAGGTGACCGCCCCACTTGTATACATCTAGATGTTTACCATAGTACCAGAGTTTTGTCTCCGGAGTCTCCCAGTATGGATTAGAAGGTAGATGGGAAACTTTTTTGATCTCTTGTTGTTCCCGCAGATATGGGTAGCCCCGCCGAGGGTACCTGCCCCGGAGCACTGAGGGCGCTTGGATACTGGGATTGTTACCTCTTTTGAGACAGAGAGCAGTCTTAATTATGTGACGCAAGCCCATAGTTACGGTTGTGTTAATTTCTACCAGCGCATTATGAGGGGAGCACCAAGTTATATGAACATGCTTTAGGAGCACAGTGATTTTCCTGAGCAGCCCCGTGTAGCTTTTGAATATTAGGAGGTATTTTGTATAGACACAGAGTCGTTGTCACGGCGATGACCAGCACCTCTGTTTTTTAGTTGCACCTGGTGGTGGTTGGTCAGTTGATTTTTGATGTTTAGTTGCACTGTCCTGGCGCACAGTGTGGTTGTATATCGGATAGATATAATGTATATATATTCTTTATATATATGTAATTATATGTTTCTATGGATATTTTAGATTTTGCTTTACCCTTGTCCTGAGAAGGCCAGAAGAAATTGATGGCTGAAACGCATCTGCGTCGACAGCTTGTATATAGAGGAGTCACCATTAATGCAAATATATTGAATTAGAGCACGTTTTTTGAAAAGATAGAGAGGTGTTGTACCTCATGTGCTAGAAGGACTACCACTAAGTGTATCACTCAGATATTATGAGTGATCTCAAGTGTTGTAAATATCTTGTTAGGGTATTGGAGATACTGAGTTTTGTACATACATATATGTATGTCTTGTGTTTGTTATTGTATATACATTGTTGTATGTTTATTTTTTAAATGATATGTGGGTCGGAGACTGGTCCAATGGCACGTATGTGTGCGAAACTAAATTGAACATTGGTTTTTGTAAGATTATACAGTAACATCAGGGTAATTAATTGTGCCATTGCTGGAAAAAAAATTGGATAATTATCTCTCCGTACTCCTTTGTTAGTCATCGTTTCGATGTCCTATGCCCAGGTATAGGAGGGTGATTTGGGCATACCCCTGTTCGCTTTTTTCCTCTGGAGATCTTTTAAGAGACAGCTGTTTGATGTGTGAGGGTATGTAGTCAGGGTAGTGAGGTGAGTGTGAATCATGAATTAAAATAGGTGTAGTACTGCCCTTTATGGAACAAATGTTATTCTTGGGGTGTACTAACCTAACTAAAAATGTGTGAGCCCAGTCTGGGGCCAATGATCCTACAGGGTCTAGTTAGTGTAAATGGTCGACATTCTTCTTGCCTTCTGACACTCATGGGTCAATCAGCAATTCTTCAGGACCAGTGTCTGAAAGGAGTATAGTTATCCTAACTCTAAATCTACTGCATGGGTGGTGCTGAGTACCGTTTCTTCACCAGAGTTGCTTAGGGTGATCCAGGATTGAAGACCTGGATTGTTGAGACCTGAAAAAGATAAGATGGGATAAAAACAATTACAGTTCCCATACTTCCAGAACTTAGTCTGGATAGCAACATAGTCCACAAATGGTGCAGTGATTACATGCAGTTACTTGTTGTTGCCTGGGGAGGCTGGTGGTGGATAAAATAAACCATTGGTTTGTTAAGAACAATTATGACTCAGTGCACGTCTCGTAGTACTATATAGCAAGTAGCTTGCATTACACACACCCAAGCCAAATGAAAAAAGTATGGAAGAGTGCACACGTTAGGCAGTGTGAACACATGGGATGTTGTAAAACTGTCACAAATACATAACTAGATCCGTTAAGTATGTGACAAAGGACCCATCACCAAGGGCTCATGGTATCAGTAATTTCGCTAAGAAGGTGAAGCAAGACTCAGCGTGTTTCTTATACACCCCCAGTAATCTAGTTTAGATAGGTGTGCAATTCCGCCACATGTCGGTGCAGTTAAAAGGTACGCCAAAGTAAATATTTAACACTAGTATCGTGTTGGCAGCTTTATCGTAGTTGTGCACATAGCATACTGTTAAAGCATAATCACACACAACCACTCACCCCTGGTAATAAGGTCAAATACTGACGGGATTGCCGAAAGAGCACCTCGTTGCTCGATTCTGAAAAATACAATTAACAGACAGGCGGGCAGCTGCAAGCATCTAAGCTTAAGCACAGGAAAACAAAGTCTCACCAGCCTCTCATTGAATCACTCGACTGTGGCCACATTTTTGTCAGTACTCACATTAGGGTGGTAACTAGCGGTGGTCCTACCCCTGCTCTGGCTACCATGGCTCTGCCTTCCAGCGTGTGTCTTTCGTCATCACGTACAAGCGAAAAACACTAGAATGTGATGGAGGGCGGCCATCTTGGGGGGTTTTCAATAGAGCTTTATTGAGAGGCTCGAGTGTGTAGCACCACTCAAATTAAATTATATATGTATGTCGCCTGCTATTAAAAAGGTGGAGTGTATTGTTCCAAATTAATTTGGACAGTGGTCTAATGGGGCGCAGAGCTAAGCATCAATTCAAATTGTAGAGTATTCCTGGTGTCCTGCACTAAGCGCTTAACAGTGTAGTTATCAGCGAGAAGCTGGCGGATAAGGGGACTGGTTTGGTAAAATAAATCAATAATGGTGCCATTCAGAAAGTAAAGGCAACAGCAAAGGGAGATGTTAATGCAACAGCTGTGGTTTTTCTGGGTGGAGAGTCACCAAAAGGCAGTGTAATGGTAACCCAAGAGGAAAGGTAGAGGGGATAGGTGTTATAATACCACCCATGGGATGTCGTCATTGAGGCCCCTAGTATGGCTCGAAATTCAGAAAATCCATTGTTGCTCTTTTCTAAAGAGGGCTTCCTTGCTGATCAGAGGATGTGATTCCAAAATGGTCCAAAGTATGTCATTAGCAGTGTGATTTACTTCTGTATAGTAGTTGCACATCTTTGTATTGTTTTTCTTGCACCTGATGTTGCTACGATATTCTGTGATTCTGATTTTTACAGGGCGAGTTGTCATGCCCACGTACATGAGGTCGAAAGGGCATTTGATTAAGTATACACAATTGCGGGTGTTACAATTGGTGTGTTTCGTTTGGTACCAGGTGAACGTGTCTGAGAGAGTGACCGTTTTACTTGTCTTATTAAGGGGGCAGACTATGCACTGCCCTCATGGGTATTGGCCCGTGACTGGTGGTAAGTCCCATACTTAGTTTCTCATGGGTGGCTCTTTTTTGGGTCTCGTTCTAATCAGTACGTTTTTCAGATTGTTAGTTCTTTTGAAGGCGAATCTCGGGGATCAGCGGTAGAGTCTCCTATATTCAGGATCCTCCAATGTTTGTTTATGATCCTTTTGATCATATTAGGTTCAGCGGTGTATGTGGTGACACGTGATTTGTTTTGTGTCAGTTTTGGTCTTCGGTTCTAGAAGTGCCTCCCTGTTTGCATTGTGGGCCCTCTTACAGGCCGTTTGGATAGTTTTAGTTGGGTATTCCCATCTAGCAGGATGGGATGTCAGATCTGTGGCCTGTGTTTTAAAGTTCTCCAGGTTGCTGCAATTACGTCTAAGTCTTAAATATTGCCTATATGGCAGGTTGTCACATAATGCCTTAGGATGGAAAATACAGAAGAGTAGGGGACTATGAAGGTCGGTCGCTTTTCTGTAAGTCCTTGTTTCCAGCCCTGTGGTGGTACGACTTATTAGGAGATCCAAGAATAGTATTTCGCGTTCTGAGATGTTGGCAGTAAAGCAAAGGAAGGGGTTCAGACTATTGACCCATGAGACGAAAAGGGGTATTATATTCAGCAGCCTGATCGGGCATCATGAGGTTGGATTCAGCTTTTTTACCTAAAGTGAACTGAGGATTCTATTCTGCTCAGGAGCTTATTCTTCCTTTGTTCTAGCTTTCTCCTTCTGAAGATGTGTCTGTTGGATGTTAACCATGCTCTGTTTATTTTTCTTAACAGATCCCGCAAATTCAGGAAGACAGACTTTGTTTGTTAATTTTGGACTTCCTGGAAGAGGTAAGAAGGCTTCTAAGGTAAATCTGAGCTGAGGGATAAAAGAAACAATTCTATTGGCTTATTCAATGGTGGAAGAAACTGTTCCAGGAAAGGTTCGGGTTGTTCTATACAGAATGCTGCAGCTTTGTGGGTTGAATTTCAAAGTGTGGAGCTGAATGTGATTTGCAGATCTGGTACTTGGGCCTTGGAAAAAACATTTATAAGATATTACAAACGTCAAAATGTTCAGAATACTCAAAAGAATGTTGGTTCACAAATAACACAAACTGTGAAACCAAAATAAGCATGTTTATATGGTTACAGCTGTTTCTGGCCACCTTATTTTGTAAATAAATCACCACAGTTTGCATCACGTGGTGGTCAAATGCCTATTCCCTTGCTATATCGCAATATTTAATGACTTAGCCGAGGATCTTCATTACTCTAAGTCCTTCTCATACTCGACCAAGTCATTGCATATCCCTCCAATTCCCTCCTAATGCCTAGGCCCTTGACAGAGTATTGGATTACAAGGAGGGCTGGGGGGAATACTGTACAATTATAGCACCTTCATTCATGTCAATAGACCAGATCCAGGAGGGAGACTGTATATTTGAAGCTAATAATGGCTATATTTTAGGTGCCTCCTGTCAAACATTGTCTCTGCTTCGATTTAAGGTATTGGGAAAAATATGTTCCTCTATATTGTTTTCAAAGTCTACGACTTCCCTGACTGAAAATGTTGCCATGTTTGCTCCCAGGTGAGGGAAAGTGGGCGGGGGGTTAATGAAAGCATTCCTGTTCTGTTTTCTATCCGGTGATTGGTTACAAACCATTTTGTTTAATGACTGGGTCAAGGAATAGTAGGACTAAGTGTGATGACGATTACTCGTAAGTAATCATGGCATTAAAAATCTCATGTACCATGTCACATTTTTAATGTATCCCAAATACATTTCTGTGACTCATTAGCCCTGAAGTCAACTTGAGAAGTTTCAAACATAAGTGACAACTTTAAGGATGTAGCCATTTAATTAGTGTTCACATTCCCTTATCCATATGTTTTCATGCATAATTAATTGCACATCAGGCATGTGCATTTGATGCTTATTTAGTCCTATAAAAGTGATTCTAAAAGAGTGGGTATGTTTGCCTGTAGTTTAGTTGTTGTTTACAACATTTACTTCTTTCCACAAAATAGATCCATTTGTATGTTAAGTTTGCTTTCATCTATTATACATTATAAAAACTAACTTCCCGTTCCTTGATAAATGAGAGCTACTGATAAATTCTTATATTACTTCCTCTCACTTCAATTTGTACAACATCATTGTGAAATATCTATGCCTATGCTAATTGATAGCCCACTCTATTTTTTAGGATCTCTGCTCTGAATTTATGCGTTTTCTGAAGAGCTTCAAGGCAGTTGTTTCTGCACTCATTCATAATATGTATTTTAGGGTGTTGCGTGTAAATTTCTGCAATATAATTACCCTAAACTTGCTTTATTTGGTTGGTTGAAATGCACCTTCCCCATATAGTTTGTCAATTTTATATCACACTGAGGCGTGGCCAGCAGCCGGTGAAGATGGTTGCAGGTGAGAGTGCTGCGCGAGCCACCGGCCTAAAGCCCCATGAAATATCCATCATCATCCTTTAAGATCACGAGAGCTGAGTGCCACAGCTGTCGGGGGATGCCTGGACCCATAGGGGCTGAGAACCTGACTGGAGAAGCGGATTGCACCAAGCCATAAGAAAGTGATTGCGGCACTGAAGAGCGCAAGATGGCGGCGCCCGACACTTAACAAGGTGGGCTGCAGCCAAAAAGACTCGCCCGGTGCGATGCTTGCGGAGTGGTGAGCGGGTTGCGGAGGTCGATCGCACAAGCAATGGATGGCATTGTTGGAGCTCGGGCCTCTGCACGTGAACGCGGGCTCGGAGGCTTGCGGTTGCGGAGGCACGGGTGTGGTCAGACCATCCGCCTGTGCATTGTGGTGGTGATCAGGCGTCACGTTCAGGGAGCCGTGAGAGCAAGTGGGGAAGAGCCGGTAAGTACTGGAGGATTTGGGCTCTGAGTGCACCGGCAGAAGGGAAACTGACCTGCCCCCTCCCGCCCTTCCATGGGGCGGTGGGAATCTCGCAGCCTTCGACGCGAGGAGTGCTGGGCCTGTTGCAACCAATCATGTGAGCCCTGTGTGCAGACCATGCGTAGTATCGGGCTCAACTGTGAATGAGTCCCAGGCCTGCAGGAAGAGAGTGGACCAGAGTGCTGGCAGGCAGCCCGGAGCCAAATTGAAACGGGCCTGGGGGGTGCCCTGGATCCATCCTTGCACCGGGTACCAATTGTCCCAGTGTTTTAGGTGCAGGAGAATGGTCCCAAAGGTTAGGAGGAAGCTGGGGAAAGTCAGGTGCTGAGCCGACAAGACTTCTGAAGGCACTGTTGAGGGGCCGGATTCTGAGTATCAGGCCCTGTTGCAAAACAATAAATGAGAGCACGAGTAACACAGCTGGTGGCTGGATAGATACACCTGATGGGAGCGCCTTTGCTGAACCGGAAGCACTGTGCCGTATCCTTAGACAGCTGGGGCAAATGGATTCGCTCCCTGGGGGCTGGGGGTGGCTCACTTGCAGCGCATTCGAAGACATCGGCCAGAAGGCTGCAGGGATGCCGCAAACAGCGAAACAGACTTGTGAAACCAGAAGGGCATGGTAATTCCCCTGAAACTACACATTGTAGATACTGAAGTAAGCTATTCCTGAAGGGGCAGTCGCCAATTCAAGCTTGATCCTGTACTTACTAGGCCCTCTGGCCAAGCTGCCGGGGGAAAATGGTGCGACCCAAGATAACGGGTGCTGGACAATCAAACCAGATTGATAAGTACACAGTACAGGTGAACCGAGGGTAAAACGCTGCCGGGGCGGAGGCACCAGAGAGCGAAGAAGAACCATCCCTGAGAGATATTATGCAAGCCATTGGAGAGCTGTGGGGTACGCTAGAGCCAAAACTAGACTCCTTCGCACCACATTTCGGAAGCTGGCGGACAAAGTATCAACTGCGGAGGCAAGTGTGGGAAGTCTACAATCCAAAACGAAGTGCCTAGAAGACCAGGTGGTCCTGCTTACTAAAAACCAAGCTGGGATTTTGGCCAAGCTGGAGGATCAGGACGGCTGAGCTAGACGCAACAATATCCGCGTGACCGATGTCCCGGATGGGATGGAAGGGCTGTCAGTTGACCTCTTTCTGGAGGACCTTATTTTAAATAAGCTTAAACCAAAAGGCCTATCTACGCGTTTTTCAGTAGAGCGCTCTCATCGTGTGCTGGGGCCGTGTCCGCATCCCGGTGCTCCTCCTCAAACAATTATAGCACACCTGCTGAACTACAGAGACAGAGATGCTATCCTTCAAGCAGCACGACAGATGGGGGACCTGCATCATGAAAATGCCTGCATCCGTTTCTTTCCAGACTTCATGTTGCAGGTGCAGTGCTAATGACGCACCTTTGACGCAGTAGAAAGATCTCTTCGGGCACAAAATGTGAAATATGGATGCTGTTCCCGGCAAAGCTAAAGATCCTGAGCGGAGTAAAGACCCACTCCGAGTGACTGGTTGGAGGGCTGGCGGCCGGTGGGTCAAAGGGAGAGCTCACCCCACGTGTCGGTGATAACCAAACTAGATCCACAACAGGGGCCGGCTTGTGATCAGAATAGCAGTAACCAAGCCCGGAGAACAGATAAGTGACTGTTGCGGAAGACTTCTGCGTCTGATACACACAAACTGTCTGAGGGACTTCCATTTTTAAGGGATAAAGTAAACAATAGCAATGGTGGGAACCATGGAGGGTACAGGGTTGCGAATTGACCTATGTGGGATGGGGACCGGTGTGATATTCAAAGCCCATATTTATGTACGATTACCCCGGCACTCTGAAGTGATTTATATTCTGTATATTGAATTAAAGCAAGATATTCTATGTGTTAAACAAAATACCACTGGCAACAGACAGGTTTCGGTTCTCAAAATCAAATGAGTTTTAATTCATAAGTATTTTTGAAACATGGTAATTCACAAAGAAAAGATTATTTAAAACACACATAGAGTACAATTTCCAAAAGAATTCAGAAACATAGACCAAAAGAGGGCACGTATCCCCTAATTTTGAGAACTAGTCATAAGACTAAGAATAGTAGTTATGTCCTCTTCATCCTGGTCCACGATAAGCAACAGCCGACACGTGTTTCGGCACGTCAAGTGACTTTCTCAAGGCTGCAAAGATAATAATGTTTATCTCATTGATTTGTTCGTACATATATATAAACTTTAATAAAATCCTACAAGGATTTGTTTAGAATCTTTGTCATCATCTTTGTATATTAGAAAAGAAGATCTAGTGAGAGTACACCAAATACAGTGAGAAGTTAGAAGCGTAAGGTGATAAGGAAGGTAGAGATCCTAAGAAAAAGATCCCAACAGATTTTACCGCATAAGTTTTAACTTTATTCTTCAAAAACAAAAACAAAAATAGACCCACTTCCACACCATGCAGAAAAAGCAAGTCACCACACAAATTTAGTGAGTGAAAAACTCACTAGGCTAATAATATTTAGAAAGCACTGACCTTTCTCCCCGACTCCAAGGGATATTGAATACGATGGCAATGCATTAAAGTTTCGCAAGAGAATCAAACAGTTGAGGCAGTAAACTACGTATGGGTGAATTTTGCGAATTCGCAATCCGCAAAATTGTGTATTTACGGATTCGCAATCCGCGAAATTTGCGGATTTTTTTGTATTCGCAAGTGTTTCTGCCATTTCGCAAGGGTTTTTTACCAGTTCGCAAACGCGATCTTACTTGTCGGGTAGCAACGGTCGCGACCATGTTGTTTCTACGTCTGGTTCATCACAGCATCCTCTGTTTCACCACTGCCACCCTCTGTTTCACCACTGCCACCCTCTGGCTCACCCATGCCACCCTCTGGTTCATCACTGTAGATTATGGGGGGAAAAGCACACCTGCCCTGCCTCAACTGACATGAATTAATTTGGGGCTGATGAATGTGTCACTGAATTTGAGCTGGCACCTGCTTCCTTAGCTGTAAGTGTTTCCTCATTAATGAGGAGCTTGAACTTTTGCACCTGCTAAGTGCTTTCAGTTTTGTAAAATTCGTTAGCACACCTGCCCTGCCTCAACTGACATGAATGAATTAGGGGCTGATTAATGTGTCACTGAATTTGAATTTCCAGTCTGGCACATGCTTCCTTATCTGTAATTGCTTTCTGTTGCAGTGTAATTTTTTTAACAGGACCTTTGTGGCATACTTGTAGCTATTCTCTGAGCCTGCTGTGAGGGTCAGAGCAGGGTCATAGAATAGTTGCAAGTAGGCAACTGAACTCTGGAGGGGCCCCTCAGGAAGCACTACAGGGAATGGTTACTAATGATAAGATTGAACTTTTGCACCTGCTGAGTGCTTTCAGTTTTGCAAAAATTGTTTTTCTGCAATTTTGCGCGATTCTATCCCTCTATTTTTCTAGCTCTATATTTTTGTTTTCTGCTACTTTTGGTTACTTTTAAACTACTTTATTAGACTCTTTTCTTTTCTTCTTCCCTATTCTATTTCTTATTTCTTATTTACCTTCCTTTCTGCCCAGACCATGGTAAAGGGAGCCCGGAAGCAGCCTGAGAAGGGGAAGGGTCCCGCACCCTGTGCCCGGCTCCCGTGCGGGCGTTTGAGGGGGGAGCTAGTGATGCCACGGGAGATCTTTAGCGCGGAGGAGGTGGCCGCACTAGTGTTTTATGTCCAGCGCCGCCTCCCCAGCACCATCATGGCAGGCGGCAAGATCGCTAGCGGCTACAGGTTCCGGGAGCGCCGGAAGCGGTGGGAGAAGGTGTGCCGGGCCATGTATCAACACTCTTGGGTCAGGCGCACCTACAACCAGGCCACCCACCATTGGGCGGATCTCCTGGACCGGGAACGCGACTTGCTCGACCTGATCGGCATCGAGATTCCCGGGCTTGGTGAGTAGTAGTAGCTATTTCATCACTACTCTGTTTTCTCCTGCTCTGTGTGTTATTATATTGCAAATCTTGTTTTTTACCAAGAGCAATAATGCTGCCAATTACATTGCAGGTAAATTATATTTCAAAATCTTCTGTGCATTTCAGGTGCACTGCTCTCCTTCTCAGTAGCGTTGCTACTATGCTTATTTGTTTTTGATTTTGTGTTCATTTCATTGGCCTGAGAAATTATGTATGAGTGTAGTTTAAAGAACTGCGTAATGCTAGACACTAAGGGTCAGATTTTCAATTACCGGCGCATCCCTGCAAAGTAGCAGGGATGCGCCAGTATTTGTGCGCCACGCCACCACCACCCATGGTGCGCGGTATTTACAATGCGGCGCACCATGGGCCCAAAACGTCACCGAAGCGTTACGCATCTGTGCCGTAAAGGCGGTGCATTGCTGGAGTTACGTGATGGCGCAGCTCCAGCAATGCTCTGAGGTGCCCTATCTCCCCAATGCTGCATCAAGCCGTACGTCTGCTTCAAGCAGGCGCAGGGTTTGAGTGACGCATCATTGTCCTAAAAGTGACTGGTTGAAATCTTGTAGATTTCCCTCAGCCACTTTTAGGATGCGTTCCTGCGCAGGAACGCCCTCTCTTGCGCCAGAATGCCCCCTGATGGCACAGGGCTTTACAACGTGATGCATCTCCCATATGCGTCACGTTGTTAATATACGCCGCACCATGGCACCTCTTTTGTTCTGCCGCTGCGTCACAAAAGTCACGCAACAATGGAGCAAAAGAGCCGCAAGGGCTTGTAAATCTGCCCCCACAGACTCAAGTCCAGTCCTTCCTTTGTACACCTGGCAATAATAAGAAATAGTGGTGGTGGATTGATAGTTTGAGTATTTTAATGACTGGTTAATGTAGTAGGAAACTTTTTAGTGTTGTCGCTGATCTGCAATCACGATGGAGTTTGTATGTCACTTCGCGTGCTGCGGACTGCTGCCTGCCAGTCCTAGGCGAACCTTTTAAGAAGTTTGTTTAGTGAGTTACATAACTTTCCAAGTCGACGGTCCGCAAATCAAGCAATACTAATATCGTAGTGGACCACATGAGATAGGTCAATATATCCCGTGGAATAGTTGTCTATTTGCTATTTCACCAAAATATTTTGTTATTGTTCTTTTGAAATGTTTGATTTGGTTGACAACAATCATCCATGTTTTCGGGTCTTTTTTCTTTCATGTACATCAGCTCCCCCCAGGGGCAAGAGGACAGAGGAGGAGGGGTTATCGGCTGCTGCTGCTGTTCAAGGCCAGGATCGGTCAGGCGAGGGCTCCTTTGCTGGCCCCGGTAAGTTTTAATTTTAATATAGAGTACCTATTTTTTCCTAGCGTTCTTCATTCGATTTTTTCTAAATTGTCTTTGATCTTCTTGTAGACTGTATCTAAATTCTTATCCTGCCTCTACTATGACTCCCTGTGGTATTACTAGATTAGTCTTATTAGTCTGTCTGTGTAGCTAACTAAGATTGCACATTTGGCAAAAGGTGTTAAACGAAACTTCCATTTTAGTCAGCAATAGCTCTATGGACTGAGTGCAGTCCTCTGGGATTGTCCATAATGTCTTTTCAAGTCTTCTAAATGTTTATGCTTTGACAATTACCAACAATAAAAAGGTGAATGACCACCAAGAAAGAATAAGATACAACTTTACTTTTGGTTTGGATAGGAGGACAATCCATACTACTACTGTTGCAGGGACAAATCTGCTCAAACAGAACTATGGACACTAAATAGTGCATTGTTTATCAATTATAATAGGCGCAGGTAAACTTTCCACATACCTCAGTGATATCAGACTTTGAAGAACCCCCAATCTCCTTACTGACTAGATAGTGTGGCAGAGTCATTTAGCTCCCAAATTCATCGATGATTGATCCCCAATGATGATTAGCCAACGCAGGACAAGAGTACGGAGTCAGAGTTCAGAAGTGTCAGAGGCACGGACTCATGCTTGCAAATTGCAAAACCTTTTGCTCATTCACTCTTGACCAAAAACCACAGAGTCTATTTAAGTTTTAAAGCTTTATTAAAAGTAAAAATATTTATTAAAATCAAGCTTGTCATAAAACATAAACGGTTGATTAAAAATGGTAAAATGCTTAGTGAATTATTTCACACATTTATTGTGGGCGAGCCGAGCCCTCACCTGGTTTCTTTTTGGTGCTGAATCGTTTGTCACTCCGTCCTAGTGATGATGATTTGTTCTTAGAAGTGAAGCTTCTGTCTGTTATGAGAAAAATGGTGCGTGTTAAAAAGCAAGCATTCATCAGTTGTGCCAAAAAGTGCAGCAAGACAACACCCTTTCCTGGAAAAGGGGACATTTTTACTTTAGAGTAGACAGTCACAAATTATTAGATTGGTTTCTGTATTCACATTTCTTCATTCCTAGACAAAATACTAGTGAGTGGTGTATGTCTATGACATCTAACATTCTTAAATGTACTTTGTAGGTGGAACATCTGGTGCTGGGCCCAGCGCGGAGGTGGAGGAGGACACTTCTGGGGAGGAGGCGTTGCAAGTGCCGGACGAAACTGCTGTGCGGGTTGCCACGGTAGTGGCGGGCAGTGGTAAGCTCTTATATTCCTTACTTATTGAGATTGCAGACTGCAAAGTGTGCTCTCTGCATGGGTGTAGTATATATGTTCTACAGTTAAGTTACTATACTGTTAAGCAGACTTTCAAATTTAGAACAAAGTTTTTATCAACCAGGTAGTAGCCTCCTCTAAATTTACTTCAACTCAGTGGTGAATTTTTTTTCGAGAATCCAAATCAGATCTGAGATGAACTTGATGGATGGGATGAACGAAAAGCGAAAGAAGGGTATAAGTAAGTGTGGAAGGACGAGCAAGTTAAAAGTAATGATGACTGACAAAGAAGAATGATACGTGTTTGATTGGTGCCCGAGGTGTCTGGGAAGGAATATGATGCATGGCTGGGTGAAGGATGAAGCAAGGATGGGTGGAAGGAGAACAGCCTGGGTGGGTGAAACAGAAACTGTATGTGTGCGCAATATATGCTTTGGTTGAAATTCAAATGCAAGTCAAGCACGGATGTATGGCTTGCGGTTTCCCAAATAAAATGAAAAGGTTGTTTTCCCGTGAGAAAACGTAAGGTTTGTCCAGATGAGAGACATGAAGAAGAATGATTGACATATAGTTTGAATGGATGGATGCCTGGATCATGGTACTATCAGACTCTTAGATAGCATATGTGTATCTAGAGAGAGTAGACGGTCACTGGATGAACTAAGTGTTACTTTGAAGAGCATGTAACACCGCTCCCGCACGTCCGTCCCAGTGTAGGAAAGGCAAGGAAAAGAAGTTGATAATTTTGTCCGAATACTACCATGAATAGTAGGAGTAGTTTGTATTGCAAGCACAGCATATATCCGGCTATTACGATGGCCACTCACTACCTCTGTTAATAAGTTTAGTAGAACTCGGTCATTCATGTGTGGATGTATCACTGTTGACTCAATAAAAAGCAAAGCACCTAAAGTCATCCCATATGTAAGCAAATACAAACCATGTGCAGTGATAGATAATCAGATTATTTATCTTCTTCATTTTCTTTTTCTAGTATTCATTGGCACTGTAGGGTGAAAGTTAAATTAATTAAGCAGTAGCCCTTGTAACAGAGTATTCTCAGTGCCACCCGTAATAGAAAAGTAAGAGCATCACCACCTGCATGTACTGGACTGGTACAGTAACACAAGTCTGCCTCACTCATCATGGCGGGCGTCTGTTTTTCTCGGGTGCAAGTTGACTGCGCTGGCATTATGCCGGCTTGCAGAAGTTAATGTACCAATTTTACTAAACAAGAGAGAAGAAGAAGAATAAGACTGTGTATTATATTATATATTAATAAATACTGTCATAGTCGACTCTAATGGAGTGAGTCCATAGTGCTCGTAGAATTGGTTCCTTAAACTCCCACTAATGTTAGAGCAAGGATGAAGAAGTGGGAGGTTAGATAGATACTGGCCACAATAGTTATGTACTGCGCTTGCAAGTTGCTAGTTCTACTGTGACACAACTTTCTGCTGAATCATTTTGTGTTAATCTTAAAGAGCATTGGTTACAGACTATGTCTTTCTTTCTTCATATAGATGCTCCTTCCAAACCAACACGGAAGGAGCTGGCTAAAAGGGCCCGGCAACGGAGGCTGGAGGCCACTGTCGCCGAATATCGGCGACTGGTGGCCCAGGAAGAGGGGGACACGCAGAGTACGTCGACAACATCCACGGCGACACCTGCATCCTCCTCCGCGCTCCCTGGGTCAGCCAGTCAGCGCAGCAGGTCTCCAGCGGTACGGAGCCGGGGTACCGCAGCCACCCGCCACCGCCGAGCAGCAAAGAAATCAGCTGCCCCCCACAGCAGGTGCAAGGCACACGTGCACCGCCTTTCACTTAGGGTGTCCTACCTCGAGCAGGAGCTCCTCAACACCAAAACCCTGCTCGAGACCCTCCGCAAGGAGCATGCCGACCTGCCCGAAAAGTCAACAGCAGCCAGCAGTAGGAGGAGACTGTCCCTAAACCTTTTTTAAAGACTTCTAAGGGGTGGGAATTAGGAGTTGGGTTTTCTACTTTTTTGGACTTTTATTTTATTGATATTTGTTGGGGTTCGGGAGGGGGGGTGGGTTGGGTCTTGCGGGAGATTATTTATGTTATGGATATATAAATATACTTTAAACTTTATCTTAGCATACGTGTGTTTTTACTGCTTTTGAGGCTGATGGGTGGGGGTTTAACAGTAAGTTTGTTTTCCTGAAACTTAAGTGGCATCTTTATTCAAGTTGTGTAAGTACTAGTAATTGCCCAAATGTTTTTAAAACTAAGTGCCTGTCACAGAGTAAGTGAATTCAATAGTCCTAGGACCGTCAGTCTCTCGTCTCTCCTAATACTCCATTATACTACCTCCCCCCAAACGCTTATCTTACCTGTAATTTGTGTTTGGAAATAGGGCTAGGCACAGGGCTGGCTGCACGGGAAATGGCGATTAAGGTTGGCAATCTTGGGCGGATGAAATGTCATCATTGCTGTGGTACTTGTGGTGTTACACAGTGGCAGTTGCAGCATCTGAAAAAAAAGAAAATGAAACCTTGTTTGTCCTTACCGTAGCATTAGAACGGTACGATAGAGAATATAGCAGGTGACAGTACACTATAACAGTGCCACAATGTAGCCTAACAAATGGTAAAGTATTGACAGTGTAACTAGTACTTGCGTTGAATTTCTTTGACATTGGCTACTACTACAAGAAATAGTAGTGAAGGTGAAGGACACAGCAGCGTAATAATTTGCCACGTCTAGGAGGAGGATGTTCTTGATGACCAATCAAGTTGATGGCACACATGAAAATCTGCTTTCATTTGCCAATAGTGACTCAGTGTCAAGCTGAGTAAGAATATATCCTCGGATTCCTTCACCAGCCTGTTGCTATAACCTTATCCTCCCCAGCAAGTGTGTGGAATTATTGCTGTCATTTAGTCACACATCAATCAAAACCACACAGCCCGGGGGAAGAGGATAGGGTTTGGAAAATGGATGGGAATGGGAGTTTTTGGGAAAGTTTTGTTGAGAGAAGAAAAAAAAAGCACAGCATGGGCAAACAATAATTGAAGATAAACAATTCTTTGGGTACAAAGCTATCCATAAATCTTGTAAGTGACATAAAGGAAGTGCATGCACTACTGCATGCATGGTTACTGAAAAGTAAGTAGTACTTTCGACAACCGTGAATGAAAGAATGCAACAGTACAGGGCTGCAGTAATAATTATGCGTTTTCACTTGCCTATCTCTGCACTCAGAGAAACACTTCTTACATTAAATTAGGTTTAAAAAATAGCAGAAGTAAAACCTATAGAATGGCTGTAGGGATGAATTTAGAAGCAGAGATCAAAGAAATGCAGAGTCACACTCATAGAAGTTCACAGCAATAACATTACTTAAAAGATAATTAGAAAAGAACGGATACTGAATCTGTATGGTTTTGTAGTTGTCCTGTTGAATTTGGTAAGTTGCATGCATCCAACCATTCCTCTTATTAGCGGGACTCCTCCATTCCATCTGACGCTCCGTCCATCAATGTTGGTGACCAGAAGACACCCTGTCCACTGCCTGCCTGGCGGATGCTGAATTGCGGCTCGCTAATGTGAAGCCTGACTTCATCCTTTTTTTTCCCATTGCACAGGCTGAAACCCGGCCTGTAATTATTAGTAGAAAATGGTGACCAAACGTACTTTGAAAGTAAAGTAGGCCCAAATCCCCCCTTACCCGCCATGGATTGTATTCAAACCACATGCAAGCAAGCAAAAGTATCCATACCCAGCATTGCTCCAAGACTCGCAAACCCCCCCACAAACACCAGGAACCCCCACAAACAGCCCCCCGGAAACGGTAGAGTCAGTGAAATCTCAGAAAATGCAAAAACTTTTTCCCCAGGGATTGTCTCCAAAACACTTTCTTTCGGGTATTAGACCTTCCCAGCATTAGCCCCAGAACTGTCAACCCGGGCGAAAACAAGTTTAACACCCCCAACAAGCCAAAAGGCAAAACCCGGGAAAAGGATAAGATTGGAATACTGTGTGACTACACGAGATCGCGCACCAAGACCAACATCGTGGTTCATGGGGATGGCAGCAAGAGAACTGGATTTAAATACCGGACTGTTTGAAAATAAGACATAAGTACCATGATTTTAATAAGCATTGTCGGATTAATGCAACCTTTACTTCTGTGATTATAGATGTCTTTTTAGTTGAGTTAACTACACATGGGACTATGGAATGGTGGGAGATGTAGTTTTGTGGAAGCACAGATCTCAGGTGCAATCATTTTGTTAGGTGGGAGAGGGTGGTAACTCTCGTCCAAATTGGACCAATCGGAGCGCAACACATGTTGTTCAAAAAGAGAGGGAGGACGGGTTGAATGGTAACTCTCTTTTAAGCAGTGAGGCAATGTAGCTGTTAACGTTGGGATGGCAGGTACGTGTAAGCTAGGAGAACAGTTCATTTATGAATAGAATGGACATGGGGCTTTTTTAATGGCTCGTAGACGAGGTTACCTAGGTTAAAAACCGCTAGTTTAAAATGTGTTAAAGATAAGACTTATTGTTTGTTTTCTTGTTAGACTTAAGGCTATATGTCTATGGCACATAACACAGAGTTTATACTGTTTGATAAACATGATTTTTCACGTATTTTGTCAGTGCATTGCAAAAATTGTTAGCTGAGTTAAGAAAAGAAGGGCGTATGTCATTAGGACAAGGGGTGGCTCAGCGCGATAACGCAGCATGGAGTAATGTGCATATAAAAGGGGTTTGAATCTGAGGCTGTACTTTTTGGGTAAACATGTGTAGATTTATTTCGGGTATATTGCGATGTCTTTCCTATGAGAAGTAAGAGATAAATGTGGTCGGACATGTTCAGACAATGAAAAATGTATCAATAGGGGTAAACAGCTTGGTAATCTTGTTGCATCTTTATAATTTACAGTGACCCCCGAAGAAGGGCTGGATG
Organism: Lissotriton helveticus; assembly: GCF_964261635.1. Classification (NCBI taxonomy): domain Eukaryota; kingdom Metazoa; phylum Chordata; class Amphibia; order Caudata; family Salamandridae; genus Lissotriton; species Lissotriton helveticus. Next base: position 630,176,007 of record NC_136065.1, on the reverse strand, counting down.
CCCGAAATGCATTGGGTTTTGTGACAATAAATACTGCCTGGAATGAATTCACGTTTTCGTCATATTCTTGGTCAAAGTCCTAGTGACACCATGAGAATAGTAGAAACTTGGAAATGAACGTGTACACGAAGTGCGTTTTCTCGTCTGTGGAAGATTTGGAATACTGATGATAAATGTTTTGGATTACTATGGATAAATGTGGAATAAACAGAACTAATGTTCGTAAATAGGTACAGCCCAAAGTGGTGTTTTGCTGTGCATTTCTGGGGACTGGAGACAGTCCCACCTCTGATGAAGTTAGTACCCCTGTGCTTAGGGCATAGCACTACAGTAAATTGCACGCACCTAAGGATTAAAAAGGATAAAATGGTTCAAAAACTAAAGTTTAATAACATTAGAAGAAGAGGTGTGCGTCCTGCCTTCATGAACAAAACCCGGGAAAAGCCACACTTAGAAAACTTTGGGCCTACCTGGAATTCAGGCCAAATGCGCTCTGCAGCTAGGCCCTAACTCCCCTTTTCCACCATGGATTTCCTGTAAAACAAATGCAATCAACATTAGAATGTGCCAGCAGTGCTCACAGACCCCAAAACCCACCCCAACAACCTAAAAGCCCCCCAAACAGCACCCCAAAGACAGGCAAGTGATCAAAAGCGCAAAAACTTTTTCTGCTCCGATTTTCTCCAAACCACTTTTAGCCGGTATTACACCTTCCCAGCAAGGCCCCCAGACCCGTGAACCCGGGCAAAAACAAGTTTGACCCCCCAAAAAAGCCGAAAAGCAAAACCGGGAAAAGCCACACTTAGGAAACTGTGGGTCTACCTGGAATGCAGTCCAAATGAGCTCTGCAGCTAGGCCCTAACTCCCCTTTTCCACCATGGATTTCCTGTAAAACAAATGCAATCAACATTAGAATGTGCCAGCAGTGCTCACAGACCCCAAAACCCACCCCAACAACCTAAAAGCCCCCAAACAGCACCCCAAAGACAGGCAAGTGATCAAAAGCGCAAAAACGTTTTCTGCTCCGATTTTCTCCAAACCACTTTTAGCCGGTATTACACCTTCCAAGCAAGGCCTCCAGACCCGTGAACCCTGGCAAAAACAAGTTTCACCCCCCCCAAAAAAGCCGAAAAGCAAAACCGGGAAAAGCCACAATTAGGAAACTGTGGGCCTACCTGGAATGCAGTCCAAATGAGCTCTGCAGCTAGGCCCTAACTCCCCTTTTCCACCATGGATTTCCTGTAAAACAAATGCAATCAACATTAGAATATGCCAGCAGTGTTCACAGACCCCAAAACCCACCCCAACAACCTAAAAAAACCCCAAACAGCACCCCAAAGACGAGCAAGTGATCAAAAGCGCAAAATCTTTTTCTGCTCCGATTTTCTCCAAACCACTTTTAGCCGGTATTAGACCTTCACAGCAATGCCCCAGACCCGTCAACTCACCCGCAAAGAAGTAGAACACCCCCACAAGTGCAGAGTATTTCCTCATTAGCAGTAATCCAGCCATCTGCTTTGAGGGAAATATGAGTCTGGAGGAGGAGGATAGAGGAGCATGTTCTTGTGAACTTGTGAACCTGAGGAATGCAGACTGCGGCACCTTCAAATCAATAAGCAAATAAGTGAAGACAGTTCTGCTGATGGGCTTGTTTTTGTGATTAGGTGATTAAAGTTTTTTTTATATAGATTTTGCAAAACAAAGAAAGACAGACACACAGGAATAAAAGTGAATAAGGACGAAAAAGAAAGTTAGTGATTCACTGACTCATTTTCAGGGCTCGGTGTCAGGGAAGAAGAGCTCGTCCTCAAACTCTGCTAATTCAGACGGGAGTAGGTCAGTTAACAGGGAAGAACTTCCCTAATCTAAGTTGGTGTCCTCCTCGTCTTCTTCCTGCGTGCATTCTCGTATTTTGTAATCTGGTGGTATGAAGTGCTGATTCATCTTGATCATTGTTAACCTCTCCACATTTTTGGGCGAGAGGCGGGTCCTTTTAGAAGTTACAATGCCACCAGCAGCACTGAAAACACGTTCAGAAGACACGCTTGTGAGTTGGCAAGACAAGTAATGTATAGCCAGGTTGGTGATCTCTGGCCACACATCTGTTTTCCCATGCCAATAAGCCAATGGGTCATGAGAAAGATGGACCTCTGTTGAGTCATTCAGATAGGCCTGCACCATCGACTCAAGGTTCTCCAGGGTTCCTTCACTTTGCTTACTTTTTTCTGGGACCATTTGAGAAGCAAACCCAAGCTCAGTTAGCCAATCCTCTTCTTCACACAATATTACTGTTGTGTCTGGTGCAGATGATACGGTTGCTGGTGTCGTTAACGGCTGAGAGGGAAAATCACTCACTTCTGCCACAGCCACAGATGCAGAAGTGGATTTCTTTGACTGCGGATGGCCTGCTGATGTACTGCCTTTTCCTTCAATTTCCTGCCGTTCTCGTTCAAACCGAGTGGCTGACACAGCTAGACAATGTTTGTACTTTGTAACATCTGCGTCATCAAAAGGAAAGAATACTCTGCCTGCCACTGCCTTTTTGTACCGTGGATCCAGAATAGTAGCAGAAATGTAATGCTGTTCTGTCTGGATCTTTTCAAGACGTTCATCGCGAAGTAGGCGCTGGAATAACTTCTCCGCTAACTCCAATGCTTCTTCCTTTCCATCTTTTTCAAACCTAGAAGACACCGCCTTCAGTTGGTGCTCTAGCATGCGCAACAATGGGATAGCTTTTCCCAAATTACAGTCCTCCCTGCTGACTGCACGCGTGAAGACCTCAAAAGGACGAAGCATGTCTGTCAGGCTTTTAACTAGCTCCCATTGCTCCACCTGTATCCTCATGTCTATCCTAGGTGTACCCAGTTTAAAGAAATACTGATCGACTACCGCATACTGCTCATACAGACGCTCAAGCATGTAGAAGGTTGAGTTCCAACGTGTTGCTACCTCCTGGATGAGTGCTTTCACTGGCACTTTACGTTCATGTTGCAGGCACCTCAGCTGCTTCCGGACCTTAAAAGAATGGTTGAAATGTGTGCACATTCTTCGGCAGGTGGTCAGTAACTCGGAGACTGGACTTTCTTCACTCAAGAATTTTTTAACAACCAGGTTTATACAGTGCGCCAAACACGGCACTCTGAAATAGTTACCCTTATCCATGGCCTTAACTACATTGGCGCCATTATCCGTGGAAACATAACCAATCATGCGTTTTCTTGGGGACAGCCATTCAAAGACCTTTGTGTTCAACTCATGCAAAATGTTTTCTCCTGTATGAGTTTTCTCCATGGCAAACATGGCTCTTGTTGCATGTTTCCGAGCAGCTTTATAAACTTTGTCCGTGTCAACACCTGCGTTTAGCTTTGCTTTAACCCCTGAAAAAGAGACCCATTGTGCAGTGATGCACATGTAATCAGTGGCTGCGCAACTGGTCCACATGTCTGTTGTCAGATGTATAGTGTGAACAGCTCTCTTCTTCAAAGCTGCCCAATCACCTCCAGCACATCTTCATGTAGTGCTGGAACCGCAACTCTGGCAAAATAGAACCGGCTAGGAACCTTCCATTTAGGGCAGAGCGTTGCCACCATTTCAAGAAAACCCACCCCTTCCACAAAATAAAAAGGGAGAAGGTCCAGCGCTAGCATTTTAGCCAGCTTAGTGTTATACAGACGTGCCGTTGGGTGGTTGTGTTCAAATGGCAAATCTGAAAACAACATGCTTCTAATGGTGGGCTGGACCATTTTACGGGATGATGATGACTTCTTCGACCCAGTTACGCTCAGTGATGATGAACTTTTTCGCATTGGTGTCTCACTCTCTCCCACACTCTTAGTTTGGCTCATATATCTTCCAGGGGGTGTGCTGCTGACAGGGGTACTGGGTGTATTTGAAGAAATGTTTGACGCTTCTTCCTCCTCGTCATCAGCAGATGAAACATCAACGGATACAATTTGTTGACTTGCAATTCGGGCTGCCTTGATCTCCCTTAGGTGCGCATGCCATTTGAAAGAGTGCTGTCTCTCAAGATGACCTCTCTGGCCTCCGGTACCATAGTTGGTACCAAGCTTACCACGACTAACTCGAACCTTACAAATGGTACAAATGGCTATGTTTTCCCAACATTTGAAGTCCCAAACTGCGGACTTCAAATGTCTGTGGGGGGCGGAGGAGGCGATACTGGGAATGCTGCTAATGCCAGATGAAGTGGAGGATGTGTGTTGCCGAAATTTAGTTGGTTGTGCACTTACAGCACCACTAATTGAGGAAACGGAGGTCGAGGTGGATGGAGGTCCCTTCTGGCGAAAAATAATGGAAGCTGTAGGTGGTGGTGTACTAGTTAACTGCATTGGTGGTGGTCCCATTGACACGTCGCCAGCATCACGCTCAGCAGCATTTCGGGATAGGGTAAAAATGTCTGTTTGCTGCATGCCCGCTGAGGCTGGAGTGACATCTATGATTACTGCGTTGTCGTCGTGAGAGTCTTCATCAGCGCATTCAGCAGGAGTATACGCCACTTCTTGTTCAGCGTCATCATCACACTCCATAACTCTGAGACTTTCGGGGACCTTCCTTTTACGCTTAGCTACCTTTGTCAGATCATGGTGTGCCTCACTCTCAGACAGGCCTGTTGGTTCCCAATTTTCATCCATATCATCAGAAGGAAGGGGGCTTGAAGAAGATGTAGACACCATCCTTGATATTTTCCTTGCTAGGGATCTAGAAGACAATGAATCATCAGGAGGAGTGGCTTCCTCATATGATACCTCGGCTTGAATGTCGATTTCCTGATGTGCCCCTACTTCGGGAGAACCAACTATTGTGGGCACTTGTGCCGCTCCATGCACCTCTGCTTGCGCCTCTCCTTGCGCCGCCTCTCCTTCCACATGTACTTGGGCTTGTACTTGCACATGTGGTTGTTTTTGCGGCTGTGGTTGTTGAACACTCGTCAGATGAGTTACAACAACCTGTGTTGATTGAGGGATGCTGCTACTTTCTGGCGATGAGCCAACATCACTGGTCGATGGTGATTGAACAACTATACTGGCTGCCTCTGCAGCACTCAAGGGCTTGGACCTAAGTTGGCGTGGTGGTGGTGGCACTGAGCCCAATGGAGCGGAGGTGCTGCTCCCAGCTTGGTCCCCAGCAGACCCCGCTGCTGCTGCAGGTGTACTCTTTTTTCCCCAAAAAATGTGGCGGTGGTCACACCAGTCTCCTTGGTAAGTGGCGCCACTTGCTTCTTCTGCTCCTTACTGGCAACTTTCTTGCTAGAGGAGCTACGGGCAACTTTTTTTGGGGCCATCTTCTTCAGATGTCAGAACAGCAGGCCGCAGTTGCACAAGTTGCAGAGTTGTCTGTGGCCACACGTGACCTTGTGCTGCACACACTGCAGCAGGACTTCTTCCTGGCACTGATGAGGAATGATGAGGCTGATCATTCGTCTTTCTGCACCTAAAAGCAAACGAAGCCAGAGGAACATCAGTTAAATAAATGTTGCATATGTAGCTCTTCAATTAATAGTTTGCAAGTAAGCATTTTTTATTATACCCACCCCCCAAAATGGAAAGACCAATAAAATGCACCACTGACAGAGTACCCCTGGGCATAATGGATGAAAGCATGGCAGACTGGGTGCAGGCCTATGGCACCAAAAAGCACATTGCCTGGCTTCAAAATGGCCCCTAGACCCCCACCCACATGACCAGGCCCTGCCTGGACCAGGCCTCAAATTGGCCCCCACCCACATGGACAGGCCCCAACACCACCCCAAAAATTCGAAAAACACACAAAAATCACCACAATCCAATGCCATCCATGCCCTCAATGATGTTTACATTCAAGACACCCCACAGAAAGACTCGGTCCATGCACCACTGAGTACCCCTGAGCATAATGGATGAAAGCATGGCAGACTGGGTGCAGGCCTATGGCACAAAGCACACTGTCTGGATTCAAAATGGCCCCTTGACCCCCACCACATGGCCAGGCTTTGCCTGTACCAGTCCTCAAAATGGCCCCCACCCACATGGCCATGCCCCATCAACAGCCCAAAAAATCGAAAAACACACAAAATCACCACAATCCAATGCCATCCATGCCCTCAATCATGTTGAAATTCAAGACACCCCACAGAAAGACTCAGTCCATGCACCACTGAGTACCCCTGGGCATAATGGATGAAAGCATGGCAGACTGGGTGCAGGCCTATGGCACAACAAAGCACACTGCCTGGCTTCAAAATGGCCCCTTGACCCCCACTCACATTGCCAGGCCCTGCCTGTACCAGTCCTCAAAATGGCCCCCACCCACATGGCCATGCCCCATTAACACCCCAAAAAATAAAAAAAACACACAAAAACAACCACAATCCAATGCCATCCATGCCCTCCATGATGTTTACATTAAAGAGACCCCACAGAAAGACTCAGTCCATGCACCACTGAGTACCCCTGGGCAAAAGGCCCCAACAACAGCCATAAAATCGAAAAACACATAAAAATCACCACAATCCAATGCCACCCATGCCCTCAATGATGTATACATTCAAGACACCCCACAGAAAGACTAGGCCCATGCACCACTGAATACCCCTGGGCAAAAGGCCCCAACAACAGCCAAAAAATCGAAAAACACATAAAAATCACCACAATCCAATGCCATCCATGCCCTCCATGATGTTTACATTATAGAGACCCCACAGAAAGATTCAGTCCATGCACCACTGAGTACCCCTGGGCAAAAGGCCCCAACAACAGCCAAAAATTCGAAAAACACACAAAAATCACCACAATCCAATGTCATCCATGCCCTCAATGATGTTTACATTCAAGAGACCCCACAGAAAGACTAGGCCCATGCACCACTGGGTACCCCTGGGCATAATGGATGAAAGCAAGGCACATTGGATGCATGCCTATGGCACAAAGCACACTGCCTGGATTCAAAATGGCCCCTTGACCCCCACCACAAGGCCAGGCACTGCCTGTACCAGTCCTCAAAATGGCCCTCACCCACATGGCCATGCCCCATCAACACCACAAAAAATCGAAAAAACACACAAAAATCACCACAATCCAATGCCATCCATGCCCTCGATGATGTTTACATTCAAGAGACCCACAGAAAGACTAGGCCCATGCACCACTAGGTACCCCAGGGCATAATGGATGAAAGCAAGGCACATTGGATGCAGGCCTATGGCACAAAGCACACTGCCTGGATTCAAAATGGCCCCTTGACCAACACCACATGGCCAGGCACTGCCTGTACCAGTCCTCAAAATGGCCCCCACCCACATGGCCATGCCCCATCAACACCACAAAAAAATCGAAAAACACACAACAATCGCCACAATCCAATGCCATCCATGCCCTCAATGATGTTTACATTCAAGAGACCCCACAGAAAGACTAGGCCCATGCACCACTGAGTACCCCTGGGCATAATGGATGAAAGCAAGGCACATTGGATGCAGGCTTATGGCACAAAGCACACTGCCTGGATTCAAAATGGCCCCTTGACCACCACCACATGGCCAGGCCCTGCCTATACCAGTCCTCAAAATGGCCCCCACCTACATGGCCATGCCCCATCAACACCACAAAAAATCGAAAAACACACAACAATCGCCACAATCCAATGCCATCCATGCCCTCAATGATGTTTACATTCAAGAGACCCCACAGAAAGACTAGGCCCATGCACCACTGAGTACCCCTGGGCAAAAGGCCCAACAACAGCCAAAAAATCGAAAAACACACACAAATCACCACAATCCAATGCCATCCATGCCCTCAATCATGTTGAAATTCAAGACACTCCACAGAAAGATTCGGTCCATGCACCACTGAGTACCCCTGGGCATAATAGATGAAAGCATGGCAGACTGGGTGCAGGCCTATGGCACAACAAAGCACACTGTCTGGCTTCAAAATGGCCCCTAGACCCCCACCCACATGGCCAGGCCCTGCCTGTACCAGTCCTCAAAATGGCCCCCACCCACATGGCCATGCCCCATTAACACCCCAAAAAATCGAAAAACACACAAAAATCACCACAATCCAATGCCATCCATGCCCTCCATGATGTTTACATTAAAGAGACCCCACAGAAAGACTCAGTCCATGCACCACTGAGTACCCCTGGGCAAACGGCCCAACAACAGCCAAAAAATCAAAAAACACACAAAAATCACCACAATCCAATGCCATCCATGCCCTCAATCATGTTGAAATTCAAGACACCCCACAGAAAGACTCGGTCCATGCACCACTGAGTACCCCTGAGCATAATGGATGAAAGCATGGCAGACTGGGTGCAGGCCTATGGCACAAAGCACACTGTCTGGATTCAAAATGGCCCCTTGACCCCCACCACATGGCCAGGCTTTGCCTGTACCAGTCCTCAAAATGGCCCCCACCCACATGGCCATGCCCCATCAACAGCCCAAAAAATCGAAAAACACACAAAATCACCACAATCCAATGCCATCCATGCTCTCAATCATGTTGAAATTCAAGACACCCCACAGAAAGACTCAGTCCATGCACCACTGAGTACCCCTGGGCATAATGGATGAAAGCATGGCAGACTGGGTGCAGGCCTATGGCACAACAAAGCACACAGCCTGGCTTCAAAATGGCCCCTAGACCCCCACTCACATTGCCAGGCCCTGCCTGTACCAGTCCTCAAAATGGCCCCCACCCACATGGCCATGCCCCATTAACACCCCAAAAAATAAAAAAAACACACAAAAACAACCACAATCCAATGCCATCCTTGCCCTCCATGATGTTTACATTAAAGAGACCCCACAGAAAGACTAGGCCCATGCACCACTGGGTACCCCTGGGCATAATGGATGAAATCAAGGCACATTGGATGCAGGCCTATGGCACAAAGCACACTGCCTGGATTCAAAATGGCCCCTTGACCCCCGCCACATGGCCAAGCCCTGCCTGTGCCAGTCCTCAAAATGGCCCCCACCCACATGGCCATGCCCCATCAACACCACAAAAAAATCGAAAAACACACATAAATCACCACAATACAATGCCATCCATGCCCTCAATGACGTTTACATTCAAGAGACCCCGCAGAAAGACTAGGCCCATGCACCACTGAATACCCCTGGGCAAAAGGCCCCAACAACAGCCCAAAAATTGAAAAACACACAAAAATCACCACAATCCAATGCCATCCATGCCCTCAATCATGTTGAAATTCAAGACACCCCACAGAAAGACTCGGTCCATGCACCACTGAGTACCCCTGGGCATAATGGATGAAAGCATGGCAGACTGGGTGCAGGCCTATGGCACAACAAAGCACACTGCCTGGATTCAAAATGGCCCCTTGACCCCCACCACATGGCCAGGCCCTGCCTGTACCAGGCCTCAAAATGGCCCCCACCCACATGGATAGGCCCCAACACCACCCCAAAAAGTCGAAAAACACACAAAAATCACCACAATCCAATGCCATCCATGCCCTCCATGATGTTTACATTAAAGAGACCCCACAGAAAGACTCAGTCCATGCACCACTGAGTACCCCTGGGCAAAAGGCCCCAACAACAGCCATAAAATCGAAAAACACATAAAAATCACCACAATCCAATGCCACCCATGCCCTCAATGATGTATACATTCAAGACACCCCACAGAAAGACTCGGTCCATGCACCACTGAGTACCCCTGGGCATAATAGATGAAAGCATGGCAGACTGGGTGCAGGCCTATGGCACAACAAAGCACACTGTCTGGCTTCAAAATGGCCCCTAGACCCCCACCCACATGGCCAGGCCCTGCCTGTACCAGTCCTCAAAATGGCCCCCACCCACATGGCCATGCCCCATTAACACCCCAAAAAATCGAAAAACACACAAAAATCACCACAATCCAATGCCATCCATGCCCTCCATGATGTTTACATTAAAGAGACCCCACAGAAAGACTAGGCCCATGCACCACTGGGTACCCCTGGGCATAATGGATTAAAGCAAGGCACATTGGAGGCAGGCCTATGGCACAAAGCACACTGCCTGGATTCAAAATGGCCCCTTCACCCCCACCACATGGCCAGGCCCTGCCTGTACCAGTCCTCAAAATGGCCCCCACCCACATGGCCATGCCCCATCAACACCACAAAAAATCGAAAAACACACACAAATCACCACAATACAATGTCATCCATGCCCTCAATGATGTTTACATTCAAGAGACCCCACAGAAAGACTAGGCCCATGCACCACTGAGTACCCCTGGGCAAAATGCCTCAACAACAGCCCAAAAATCGAAAAACATACCAAAATCACCACAATCCAATGCCATCCATGCCCTCAATCATGTTGAAATTCAAGACACCCCACAGAAAGACTCGGTCCATGCACCACTGAGTACCCCTGGGCATAATGGATGAAAGCATGGCAGACTGGGTGCAGGCCTATGGCACAACAAAGCACACTGCCTGGATTCAAAATGGCCCCTTGACCCCCACCACATGGCCAGGCCCTGCCTGTACCAGTCCTCAAAATGGCCTCCACCCACATGGCCATGCCCCATCAACACCACAAAAAATCGAAAAACAAACAAACATCACCACAATCCAATGCCATCCATGCCCTCCATGATGTTTACATTAAAGAGACCCCACAGAAAGACTCAGTCCATGCACCACTGAGTACCCCTGGGCAAAAGGCCCAACAACAGCCAAAAAATCGAAAAACACACAAAAATCAACACAATCCAATGCCATCCATGCCCTCAATCATGTTGAAATTCAAGAGACCCCACAGAAAGACTAGGCCCATGCACCACTGAGTACCCCTGGGCAAAAGGCCTCAACAACAGCCCAAAAATCGAAAAACATACCAAAATCACCACAATCCAATGCCATCCATGCCCTCAATCATGTTGAAATTCAAGACACCCCACAGAAAGACTCGGTCCATGCACCACTGAGTACCCCTGGGCATAATGGATGAAAGCATGGCAGACTGGGTGCAGGCCTATGGCACAACAAAGCACACTTCCTGGCTTCAAAATGGCCCCTAGACCCCCACCCACATGGCCAGGCCCTGCCTGGACCAGGCCTCAAAATGGCCCCCACCCACATGGATAGGCCCCAACACCACCCCAAAGAGTCGAAAAACACACAAAAATCACCACAATCCAATGCCATCCATGCCCTCCATGATGTTTACATTAAAGAGACCCCACAGAAAGACTCAGTCCATGCACCACTGAGTACCCCTGGGCAAAAGGCCCCAACAACAGCCAAAAAATCGAAAAACACATAAAAATCACCACAATCCAATGCCACCCATGCCCTCAATGATGTATACATTCAAGACACCCCACAGAAAGACTCAGTCCATGCACCACTGAGTACCCCTGGGCAAAAGGCCCCAACAACAGCCAAAAAATCGAAAAACACACAAAAATCACCACAATCCAATGCCATCCATGGCCTAAATGATGTTGAAATTCAACAAAACAGTTGCATCATGCACCCATAACTAACCCTGTTCCTACTGGATACTGTGGCTACCCACAATATATTTTATTTAATGTTCTGAAAAAGTTCCAAAATTGTAGTTGCACCAACTGTAATGCCCCAAACAAACAACATCAACTTACTTGTGAAATTTCTAATCCAAAGGTGATCCAAAGAAAGTCAAAAAGGCCTCAAATCCAAATATCCAGCAGCATCATCCACAAAAAGTAATCCTTCCAGGTCAAGATCCAAATCAAAGTGACCAGGACATGAACAAAGCACTGGGAGGAGCCTGCTGGACAGGAACAGGAAGTTGGAGACTGTGGGGCACCTCCTTCCTCCCACCCTCCCCCCAAAATGGACTCCTTGCAAAAATAAGTGCAGGCAAATGTCAACCTGAGGAGTTATTCTGATAAAAATCATCATTTTCAAGGTTTATGCTGCTTGCTGTTGGATTTCTTGTGCGAAATTGCAAATTTTGCAATCTCGCAATTGCGAGATTGTCGCTGCCCGCCGCATCTACGTGTTCGCAAGTGTTTACTCCCGCGATGTGTGATCACGGGCCTTTATGACATACTCGCGTTGACAAACTCTCGCTGTGCAAGGTGGCAAGCCGCGATGAAGTAATCGCAGTCGACAAACTCCCACAGGATCCCGCAGCAAGATCCAAAATGGCGCAGCACACGCAAACATGGAGAAAAACAACTCTTCAAACGCTGAATGACGGTAATTGAACGCCGCGCGCCGCAAAATTGTATAATAAGGTATTTGTCAAGCGCGAGCAAGCAAAAAAATCCGCTTCGCGCGAATTTGCGAATTTTCGGCAAATTCGCGAGAGTTTGCGGATTGCGAATTTGCCGAAAATCCGCAAATTCCGCGAGCGGAACGGATTTTACGCCCATGCTTACAGTAAACAAGATTCTATAGTAAGAGGTGCACAAAAGAAGATAATAATTAATCCATCTAAGTTCGTTGATGGATGGAAATATTTCCGAGCTGTGATCAGGAAAACAACTCACTTTATAATAATATGTCAGGATCCTCCCAAAATTTCAAAAAGATACCTGCATTACACGATCCAGTATGTTTCACCCGAGAAAGTTCTAATGAAAATGTGAAACGAGGAAGTACACCATTAACAAGTATATCATAGATACAAATTAAACCAGTAAATAGTTAGACTAGTGGGCCAAACCTCTTAGTTAACACATTGATCAAAAAAGGGAATAGAAACGTAGTAGTCCCAAAGTTCAAAGGATATTCCAGTATGTCGCCATATTTACTGTTTTGAGTCGGTTTTCCAAACATGTGAAGAAGATAACTGAAATATAAAAGATATTTTTCTATATATAAAAAGAATTCATGGCATCTAAAAGTCATTTACCGCTTGGAGTGTGTATTTTTGAGAAACTATTACTTACTTCTTTTAATAAAACATTTTCCGACGTGTGGAGCGACAAAAAAGGCTATAATATGCCTCTGAAAGAGAGGGAACAGAGATTATTATAATTTTGTATGGTCTCCAATGTGCTTAAGACCACCAGATTAAAAGAAATAAAATCCAAACACCGTAGTCAAGTAAAGGTCTAATATAGATAATCCAAATTAGTTTAAAACATCCTTTTCCGAGTAGTTCATATATGTCTATATCTCGTCCTTGGAATGCTACAAGATACTCCACTTATAACCATAAAGGGCACACATCAAAAAAGCACTCACCTAAAGAACTACTGAATATTACTACTTATATTTGAAAAGTGGAGATGCAAGGTAATATTGTAATTATCCAAATTATGTCGTTAAATCGCATGTTTCTTAGAGTGAGATACCTTATATGAGATCAATAATGTGTCACAAATTAGTCTACCACGGTAAATGCTGTAAAGTCAAGATTTTATTGACCACATATTTATAATGTAGCACTCACTCTGCGGTAAAATTATAATGACAGCAAATCGGGTCATTATGGCAAGAAAGTTTTAGAAAAACGTCCGAGTTACATATTTAAGCTCGCACGACTTAGTCGAAGGCCAGTAGCCCAATACCTTTAGTCGAGTAGCCTTAACGGTTGTGGACTCACCTGGTGTATGCCGTTCGGCGTAAGAACAGTGTGGACTCCCCAATCAGCGTCCAACACGATAACTGTGTGCCATTTTGAACGCCTCATAAGCTCATTAACCGGAAGTGGTCCCTAGTTGACCCGGCAGTGGTTGTCGCAATGTAAACACATCCGGAAAGTAATCACAACAAATCGACGGCCCTCGCGTTTTCTACGGCCATATTTGAAGGGGGTTGTCAGTATTTTTAAAACAAAGTACAAGTCCCATAACATGTTAAACGGCAATAGTTATAATACGTTTCTTAATATAAATACATGAGTCCAAGTAGACACACAGTCTATTTGACGAAATAGGTTATTTTGATATCGGCTAAAAGAAGGGGATATGGCAGTGTCTGTCGGTGTTACCAAAAAATAAAGATTGTAACACCCACGTAGTGAACGTAACATTTTAGTTTTTATCAAATCACCTTATGAAGTCTGCTAAGGGCTAAAACCTATACTCTGTATATTTTAGCATTCTCAAAGATTTTATAGTAAGTCAATCTGCCTGCACAGCAATAACAGATTGCAAATCTGGTAGATATATTTGTTAAAAGGAGACAGTTTATCTGAAATAAAGAAAGTAGAGTCCAAAAAATGTGAAGTGAGAGAGACCCTTGGGTCGTGGAGATCCCCCAATTTAAGGTTTGTTAGAGAGAATCACTTGTTCTAGAAGTGGGGAAAGATAAGCTTAACTCATGCTCCTCTCACTAATTGTTTCCATTACCTATTTAGGGCGACAGGCACTCTGCATGTTTGGGAAGTGGGGGGTTCATTACTCACAGAGCAGGGTTGCAGGGAAGGGGGAGTTGGGTGATTTATTTGTACTGTTTATGTTTTATGTTTTTAGGTATGCTTTTGCTCAAGTTCAGTATATGCAATGCATGATATGAGACAGAGACGTGTGGCTTTGGAGGGAGGTGCCCCTCTGGAATCTAGGCCGGAACAAATTAATGGATCGGGGGGGAGCTAGCATCCAGGTCTGGACCTGGAATGTCAATGGTCAGGGGAACAAGATCAAAAGAAGGTTGGTGTTGCAGTATATTAAGCGACATTCCCCGGACATAGCCAAGATACACGAAACACACCTTAGAGGTAGCCGTTACAAGGCCCTGGACCGATTTGGGTACCGCTTGAAAGCACACTCCGGCTACACGTCAAAGGCCAGGGGAGTGGGGACTCTGGTACGTACCGCGCTGCCCTTTACTGTTGATAAAACTTGGTCAGATGACGGAGGTTGCTGCGTGGCGGTCGCGGGTCACTGGGAGGGGAAAACAATAGTACTGTGTTCATTTTATGTCCCTTTCGAGTGTGCAGACGTTAATCTTCCCCTAGATAAGTTCTATCTGGTGGGGTTACCTAAGGGCACTCTTTTGATGGGAGGAGACATTAATGCAGTTATGGACTTGGAGATGGATGGTTCAGCATCGCAAATAGGTCAGGGGAGGGAGTAGGCTCTCGTCGTATTTGTTAATGCCATGGGCCTGACTGACCTATGGCGAACATATAATGTACATGATAAACAGCACACATATTACTCATCGAGGCATGCCTCCTTCTCAAGAATTGATTATTTGCTTGTGCAGGCGGACAGGGTGAGTGGCTTTGACGCACCGTCAATAATGGCAAGCGGCATTTCTGACCATTCCCCGGTGTGCGTTCGAGCCTTGGGACCAGAAACTAACAGGGCACAATTCCCCAAGACGGATCCCTGGCAGTTGGGAGATCCCCAAACCAAAAATAAACTCTGAGAGCAAACAGAGATCTATTTTTGGGAAAATACTGACTCAGTAGAGTTACACTAGACCCTGTGGGAAACCTACAAAACCGTACTAAGGGGCCAAGTCCAGGCGATCATAGGGGGAAAGAAAAAAGAGGTGGCCTTGCAAATGAATACACTCAAAGATTAAATAAAGTGTATCGAAAGGAATGTCGTCACAGCAGGGAGGGACTTGGACAGGAAAAATGAGTTGGCCCTTCGACAAAGATTGAGAGTGTTGGCTGACAGCGAGGCGAGGGCCGACGCCTTGGCAACGCAACACCGGCTATACGACATGGGTGACAAGGCCTCCAAACTACTAGCCTGGCTAGACAAGAGGAACAAAGACAGTTCATGGGTAGTTAACATACGTGATGACGACAGCTCATTATACTCGTCCAATCTAGAAATAGCAGAGGCTTTTGCCGCATATTATGAGGGCCTATACATGCCGAAGTGCACGAGGTCGGAGGGAGACTGTAATGAACTATTACGTGACTTTAAGCTGCCGAACCTCACGGAGGAGGCAAGAGAAACCTTAGAAGCAGACCTTACGATGAAAGAGTTGTCTGAGGCATTAAGTGCCCTAAAACCGGGAAAGGTGGCTGGTCGGAATGGCTTCCCAGTTGAACTATATAAATGTTTCGCATCCAAAACAGCTGCTCCACTACACAATATGTTAACGGAAGTGCGTGAAGAGGATCAACTGCCCTGCGGATCAGCAAGAGGCAACTATCATGGTCATTCTTAAGGCAGGCAAGCCACCTGACAAATGTAACTCATACAGGCCAATATCTCTGCTTAACATGGAGATGAAAGTTCTGGCCAAAGTCTTGGCTAAGCGGCTAGCGCCCATTATAACGACTATTGTGCAAATAGACCAATCTGGCTTTATGCCATCTAGAAGCACTCGTCACAACCTACGTAGGCAGTATGGAGTCCTCCATCTCACTAAGGACCCAGTCACGCAACAGACTGCATTGATGGCACTTGATGCCTCAATGGCCTTCAATATTATGGAGTGGCCCTACTTGTTTGCGGTCCTCAGGAAACTGGCTTTTGCAGTTGGGTAAGGCTGTTGTACTGTGGCTCGCGTGCTTGTGTTTATTTCAATGGCGTGTTGTCCAGATCGTTCCCGGCAAAGAGAGTCACGAGACAGGGCTGTCCCCTGTCACCCCTATTGTTCTCCTTGACTCTAGAGCTGCTGGCGCACTGGGTCAGAACAGATCGGATGAATTGGTGCATAGTAATGCCAGGGGGTTGGAAGGAGCGGATATATATGTATGCCAAAGATATACTCCTATATCTCGCACGGCCCAACTATTCGATAGCACATGCTCCACATATTCGAACTATTTGGTAGCTACTCGGATTTTCCATGAACTGGGCTAAATCCATGATCTTCACTAAGTCCGGCCCTCCCCTGCGCTTGCCAGCAAGATGCAAGGCCCCCATAGTAACAGAGGGCTTTAAATACTTAGAAGTGTATGTCACCCGAGATCCTCAGGTATTCCAGGCGAGGAATCTCACTCCCCAAATTGAGAGGCTCCATACAGATGTACAACACTGGAGAGCCCTACCGTTGTCGTTGATGGGAAGAGCGGCATTGTATAAGATGATGTCACTTCCGCATCTTCTATATATAATGCAGAATTCCCCCTATCCAATCCCCTCAACGGTGTTTGGGCGAATAGCGCAGAATGTCCAGGCATTGTTTGGCAAGGAGGAACACCCAGAATAGCTTTGGGTAAGATGCAGAGAGGAGTATACGATGGAGGACTAGTGGTCCCGGACATAAAACTGTACTATCTCGCCTCGCAACTAATGGTCATAAACGACTGGGTGTTGATGGACAGGAATGAGTCGGCCTATAGAGTAGACGAAGTAGCAATGGTGGGGGGAGTTGTGAATCGCTTCTCTAAGCAGGGAAGGAGTGTCCTAAATGGCCTAGACACACAGCAACAGTGGTGGCATGTTGGAGGAAAGTGAACAAAATATTGGGATGGCAGGGCTGGTTAACAAGCATGACGCCCCTGTGGGTAAGGGACCAATTGAAAGAGGTGGCGACATTGAGTGACTTAAAAAATGGCAGACAATAGGAATAGAGAAGCTGGAATACGTATGGCGGAATGGTGCACCTTTACCGTTTGGGGACCAACAGCAGGAGTATAGTTTAACCCTGACTCAAAGATTCTTGTGCCTGTCAGACTCTTCCAGACTATTCCCATCTAGAGGATAGGCTCTTGGCAGACCCCATCCTTGAGAAAGCCACATCTATGGACTACTGCAAACTTATAAATAACAAGTCTAACCCTTTGGTAGCCCTTAGAGAAGCTTGGGTTGAAGACTTAGGTAATATAGATGATGAGGAGTTAATGAAGGCACTGTAAGGCCCTAGAGAAGTGGTGATATGGTCAAGAATCAGGCTGGTGCAGCATAAAGTGCTACACCGTACATACTACCCATGCACCAAACTGTTTCAATGGAGAAGGGCGCTGATGCCGTTTTGCTATAGGGATTGCCAGCAGGAAGGTTCATTCTTCCAAATTCTATGGGAATGTCCCAAAATGGTGCTCTTCTGGCATGTGATAGTGGATGTAATGGCCAAAGTCTCGAATGTGGAGGTCACACTAGATACGAGGGAGTTGCTCCTGTTGATTAAAGGGGAATCAGAGGGACCCAAGAATATTAATATTTAGCTGATGCTGGCGGCAGGTGTAGCAAAGTGAAATATTGCAAAACTGGGGAGAACCCCATCTACCATTAGAAGCAGAGTGGGAAAATGATTTGGACTGGTGCCAGCGAGCAGAGGAAACATTGTGCAGAAGTAGGGGCTGCATGAAGAAGTGGGAGAAGATCTGGTAGCAGTGGCGCAAGCACAGAGGATATTGAGGGGCCTACAAATGTGTATTAAACATATGGAGGTATAATCAGTCTTGCAGGTTTAATATGTATGTAAAGTTGGGGCTTGAGCCTTTAACTCGCCTGGTAGATCCTTGGGAGGTTCTTGGCGTTCGATGAGCGTACTTGACTTCCAACAATGTAAAGCAAATTGAAAACTATATTGCATGCATGATTAGTCATGAGATGTATGTATTTAACTTGAGCTTATTGATAAACTTTTTGTTTAAAAATTAATAAATTATCTCGCGCAAACTCGACCCAAAGGTATTGAAACATTTTACATGAGCACCAGATACAATTGGTGATGTCTTGTCATTATTTAAAATTTTTGTTTAATAACATGTTAGTGTGCATTACATATAATCAGTGCTTACATATACGCAAGTGTGATTTTATATTTAAGTTGACAGTAGTTAGAGACTTTTCATTAATAAATAATCATAGTTAGATTATTATCATGAGGTGGCATCTTGCCTTTTTCCCTAACGTGAACTGAGGATTCCATTCTGCTCAAGAATGTTAAGTTAGACATAGTCATGATTTGAAAGGCCCCATGTTGAACTAAATGTTGTGTTTCTGCTTGTTGTGCATAATCTTTAAATGAGATGAGCAATAATTCGTAACACCTATGTGTGAGATAGACCAGTTGAGCTGTAACCTCCTTTGCAAGATATTCATGAAGGCGAGGAAGCTGAAATCTTCCATTGTATTATTATGAAAAGAGGGCCAACACCTCTGCCTCTCTTGAAACTCCATGCTTATCCCGCTTATGCCCATAGAATTAATCTCTCAAGCAAACACATTTTGGACTTTGCTTGATTGGAACCTTCATTTGGTTCTGCCATAGATGCTTCCTTTTGCTGACACCTGCTGCTTAAACTTCCCCCACTTCACTTCTGAAACATTAGCTTATCACTAGGGAGTTTCCCTTCAGGAACTGAATCTTTTATAATTTGTCTACAGTCCATAAAGAACTTATCTTTGTAATTGCTGTTCTAAAGTTTAAAAAGCTGTATTGAAGAAAGTATACAATGTGAAAATCAGTACATAAGAAAAAGGCAGCAAAAAGGTTAATACATTGTTAAAGTAGAACATCTGAAAGTAACAACCCCGAAGGGGGTAGATGAGCTTTACTAAGGGAAAAAAAGCTTTTAAAGGAGATTTTGTTTTAAGAGAAAAAAAAGAGTGGGGAAAGAGAAAGAAAAGAAAAGAAAAAGAAGAAGGAAAGAAGAAGAAAGAAGGAGAGAGAAAGGGAATAGCCCATGAAATCAGCTTATATATTAAAGGGTAATGCAGATGTGAACAATTCTATTTATATAGAACAGAACTACAGGTGCAAAATAAACTTGTAAATCATGTAACATCTCTGGAGAGGATGTCAGTTAACGGCAACCATACTAGGGCTCTCTTAATTAATAAAGTAGTCGTGGTGGCAAAGGCACGGTCTAGTCTATGATGATGACATAATAAATTCCACCAGGCATTATAAGATATCTTGGAGGTATCCTTCCAGTTGGTGGTTATAACCTGAAAGGAAATTGCTATGAAAAGATCTATAAATTTACGAACATTACAATGAACATCCCAAATAGGTAAAGAGCCACCTAAGAAAATATGTACAATTTCAAAAGGAAAATCAGTACCAAAATTTTGTTCAGTTGTGACCAAATTCGCAACCAAAGGGTTTTGACTAAGGTGTGATGTATTCCTATAGGTTCTGTATCGATCCCCCTATTCCTGACCCTATTCTGGTTAACAAGTTAACTAGCAGCCATCCCATGAGGCAGAAAACCCCCATGATGCAGGAACCGTTATCTGATTAAGCCACACTACGGCACAGGAACGTGTTATCTGATTAGGTCATAACGCTTGCCATCTAATTAGACAAGCGATATTCCTCCAGCCCCTGATAAGGCATACGGAGTTCTCAAAACAAATCAAACCTATGACAACCTGGGAAAAACCCTGCGGCCATTGTTTTGATTTCACTGAGAACTTCAGCAAAAGAATGTGCTAACGACCAGGTCGTATGACATCCTTATTGACGTATCTATGTCCATCCTTACGTCAATCTCGGCACCTTAAAGGTATAAATATTACCGATATTGCCCTATGCAAACACACGCGGTGGTGACGAGATCGGAGCAGCCAGACTTGCCGAAGCCCAGAGCAGAGCAGACCCCGCTGGCACAGCCCCGCCTTCCTGACGCGCTGAGAACGAGACGCTGCTTTCTCCTGCCGAGAAATCCAGCTCCGGCGCTTCCGGGTAGCCCTCGCAGGCAGCCTGGAATATCGAGACCAGAGACGAGAGATACCATCCCTCATTCATCCTAGACTCCTGGTACGGAACTGAATAACCCCTTGCAGAGAATTCTTGAGTCAGTCACTTGGCAAAACAAACTTAACTTAAACTGCTACTTTCTATTCCCGCCCACGTATTAGGCTTAGGTCAGGTACATCTGGGGTAGGCGTAGTTAGAAACACCAGTTGAGTACGATTAGTCAAATGTATATGTGTATGTATCTATTTTATCCATTTTAACCCATCATATGGCTTAGAAACCATATCAATGTTTTTACAGTATTATTTTATACTTCTGCTTTTAATGTATGCACTTTACTTAACCATAAGTATTGCAATAATATCGATCCATTTCTCTTGTATGAGAAAAGAGACTGATCAATAAATACCATCTTTTATTGAACACGCCCGTCTCTTCCTTTTCTCTACAATCTGGTGAGACTAAGAATGCACGTACTGACTGAGTAAAATAAGTCGTCTTTTGTTTTCACACGACTCTAGAGATACACTCTTGATTAGGGGAGAGCAAAGTTGTCATGTTCTATGGTTGTCAGAAACTAAATCCCTTCTTGTCTATCCAGGGAGGTTCAACTCCTCCTTGCCTATTCGAGAAAGTTTCTAGTGAACTCTGAGCTAGCTGGCAAACCCAAAACTTTAAGTCTAATATCGACAATAGAAGACCTAGTTAACGTCTGGTCTAGGCCTATACTATTGAAGGTATTATTCCAATGCGCAGAGCCTATTGGGATAATAGGAACTACACTACATGGCGCCCAACGTGTTTAGATAGGCGATAAAACTAACGTAAGACATTTAGAGTAACTCAGTCGTGCTTTTTCACTCAGACCCCTTTTTTCCCAAATTACTCCAAAGACGTCTGGAGTGGGTGAAAGGTAATATCCGCCAGACCTCGCAGGAGGAAACTCCTATGTATGGTCCTTGGTTTAGTCAACGTTGAAGGATACACTGTTCCAAAATATTGTGCATCTAATCTTTGTTTCCATAAGAACCTGATCTGCAAAACAAACTAAATAACCTTCTGGACAGTACAATGTCAGACACTGAAGGAGAAAGAGAGGCAGTTAGAATAGTAACTGAACTCGCAGCAGCTGATAATGCACTGCAAGACGCAGACCCGGATATAATACTCATCGCGGTCAACATAAGAAAATCTATAACTTTAAAACTTATAGAAAATGGACTGACACCTAGAGGTGGCACAGTCATATTCGTAATTGAGGCACACGAATATCGGCAGACAGAGGTATTCTATTCATGGATACACTTTCCAGCAGCAAATGCTGTAACAAAGGTCTTCCACTATTACAAAACAGAGGAACCTCCTAATGAGTACACTCCTTTCGAGGAGGTGGAAGTACCACTTAAATTTCTAGAGCATCTGCTCTTATTTAATGGCGCCCTAAAGCATAATAATCACATCACCAGGCTCGGTCCATTAGGTAGACCAGGAGCAACGTGGCCGGTCCTAGCCGGATACACACCACATCCAGACATCGATGGGATGTCTGCAGCAGAGCTTTTAACACAGCTAAAACAATTAATAAAATTACATAGACAATTAGTCCAATATGTGATGCGGACTTCAACAATTCAACCAGCAATTAAAATTCCACAGCTGACCCCTCATCAGGGGAACACAAATAAAATTACACCACAGAACATACAATCCTGCCTAGGTAAAGTACCAGCTAAACGGGAACAAATACCCTTCTGGCTAGCACAAAAAATCACCCAAATAGAGGCGGTGTTTCCAGACACCACCCCGTTAGAAAAACACAGGATTCTGACTATCTGTCTTCCAATGGGAATCGCACCACACGTGGAGGACTGTGACACTTGGGGTACAGTCTTTGCTTCCATCTACACAAAAACGCATGGTGTTCCATCCATTTCGGTAATACCAGATGTGCTAAAACAAATTCAAGACGAATACGGTCCAGAACCCGCTTTAACTCTTGGTATGAAATTACTAAAAGACTTCAAGCAGGTCTCGGCTATATTATTAGCCAACATAAAGGGAGAAGCAGCAAACGTGGCGATCCGCCAGAGGTTAAAGGAGACAGATATAGCAGACCAACCAGCTGAAATTGCCAGAATTATAGAAAAATCCTATGAGGAACTAGGTAGAGATAGTTTAGGTGGAATACCAGTAAAATCACAACTGATTGAAAGTCCTGGAAAAATATTTTTTAATAATAATTCAACATCACAAAAAAAGAGCTGGGATGGAAACAAACAATCCAATCCTAAAGAAAAGAAATTCCAGTCCAGAGGAAGGTCTCCTCGGCGGAGAGAAAAATCTCCGAACCAAAGACACAGGTCACCCCAAAGTGACCCCTCTGGGAAAAGATATAACCTTAGAAATAGGGATAATATAAAGAAGCCTGATAGATATCAAGACATTGATACACGTCCCTCTCAATCTTTTCAGACTTCCTCGCAGAAATCGGAAAGAAGAGGACGATCAGAACAAAGAGAAGAGCACGCCAAGTCCAAAGACAAGGAATCTGCTCATCTAAAAAAGAAACTACAATTTCCAAAAAAGAAGGTAGCCAGTATCAAGGTAGTTAACAATGCCGAGAATACTGAGGACACAACTGAAAAACGGAGAATGGGCTCAGACAATGCTAGACAGCGCAGCAGAAGTGAGCATAGCTCGCAAAGTCCTTATGAATCTTCTGGAGACAGTGGACACGAATGAATATCTTCAAGTGGAAACTGCAGACACCAGAGTTAGCAAACCTCACAAAATATATGAAATAACTTTACGTATAGAAGGGGATAAGACTAGGAAAATAAGGGGACTATTTTGGGATAATCTCTCCAAGGGCTATGACATCCTTCTAGCTGAAAAAGACTGGCCTCCAGAGTTTGTCAGGGAGTGCCCTCATGGCAAAGAAATAATTATGCCTGCCTTCTCAAATCATATCCCAATTCATAAAAAATACACACTTGCCAGAAAGTGGGCAGTAGCTCAAGCTCCTGCTTTATATAAAAATCATGTAGGATGGGATGAGGACTCTCCTCCTCACAAAATCCAGTTAAAATCACAACCTACTGCACAAAGACAGTACCCAATTAAGCAAGAAGCTAAAAAACAGGTAAAAGAAATCCTAGATCAACTATAATACCAGGGGGTGATTGAAACTTGCACCTCACAAATGAACAACCCTTTGTTTCCGGTCTCCAAACCAGACAATTCATATCGTCTAGTTTTGGATTACCGACACCTTAACTCATGTTGCAAAACTTTTGCAGTGCAAAACTCGCATAGTGCTGCACTAATGAATAACATAGTGCGCAAAAAATACAAAACAACATTAGACATCTCTAATGGATTCTTTTGTCAAAATATAGCACCAGAGAGCAGATATTTGTCTGCGCTCTCAATAAATGGCACTCAAAAACAATTCTGTCGGTTAGCCCAGGGATACAAGAACAGCCCTGGAGTATTCTTAGCGAGAGTAACAGAATTACT
Source organism: Lissotriton helveticus (assembly GCF_964261635.1). NCBI lineage: Eukaryota > Metazoa > Chordata > Amphibia > Caudata > Salamandridae > Lissotriton > Lissotriton helveticus. The sequence continues at coordinate 630,151,947 of NC_136065.1, read as the reverse complement.
ACAAACATACGATGACGAGGCATTATCATATGTCGACGACATTTACCTAACAGATGATGACTTGGATACTCAATTGAAGAGAGTGAACACCATAATACTTGGGTTCGCAGCAGAGGGTTACAAATTCAACTTTAAAAAAATCCAGAATTGCCCATCTAACAGTCCTGTTCTTAGGATATGAATTATCAAGTGAAGGCAAAAGCCTGGCTGACAATTTCCTAGAGAAATGTGCCGTACTCCAAGCACCTAGAACACTAAAAAACCTACAGTCAATTCTAGGCTTCCTAAATTTCGGAAGAACATACATTGCAAATTACGCAGAAAGGGTCAAACCCCTTTATGATCTAATAAAACCAGATTTTAAAAGAACCAATTGGACTCAAATACACACAGAAATTTTGAGATCCTTACAGACAGACATGTTAATTAAAACAAAATTAGAAACACGTGATAACACACGCAATCTAGTGATTCGAGTCATCCCAGGAAGATGCGGATTCACATACCTGACCTCTAATGAGGGAGAAAAGGTACCAATTGCATTCAAATCACACTTGTACACAGAAGCTGAAAAGAAATTCAGCATTAAAGAAAACATTGTTCATGCAGTTCAAACCGCAATAGCTAGAGAAAAAGATAAAGCTGACGGTAGACACATCACAGTCAGAACAGCAGAATCAGCCTTTGAGGCATTAACAACACCGTGTAATTTACCAACAACAGCATTGAATCCGGAATGGATACAATGGGTGAATTCAATTACAACGGACAAAGTAAAATACTACTTTGATCCAGAATTAAAAGAATTGAAAAATGTAGAATATGAAAGAACATTCCCTCTGCCAATCGACATTCTGCCCTTACGACAGTACGCTTGTGTAATCTATACAGACAGACATGCTCAACCCTCCGTTTGGGGAGAATAAGCCTACAACCCCACATGTGAGATTACAAAAGAAGTGTGGCGCGGAGATAAACTAAGACCTCTATTAACAAAAACACACTCAGTAGAAACCAATTCAGAACAACAGACTGAAATAATAGCATTGAAAATGGCGCTAGATAATGCAGATCGCGAATTCCCGACACTTATAGTGTCCGATTCGTATTACTGCGTCAAATCATATAACAGTGATTTGCAGAAATGGATTCAAAACGGTTACAAAGATGACACAGGTGCAACAATAAAGCAAAAACTGCTTTGGGAACAAATAGTTCTTTTACAGAAAGAACTACCAAAGACTCACGTGACACACTCACGGAGTCATCAGCGTGATGGCGTTCACGTTGCAGGGAATTCATTGGCTGAAACAGCCACAGCGGTAGCAACTAAATCGGCTTCCGTAGCTCGAAAAAAACGTACAGTGAAGTATATTGACAGTGAAACAGTGCTGGCGGTGAAAACGTCATCAAAAGGCGACTGCTCAGCGCTACCGATCAACTATCCACTCAATTATACATACATAATCGATGAAAACTCCGTCCCTTTTGCTCGAATCCCTGGAGTGGGGGATAGAGTGATTCCAAACATGGACAGGAGAACCTTGTTAATAGCAGACGCACATATGGGCGAGGGTCTCAGACACCTCAAACTAAAAGATTCTCTGGAAGAATTACAATCAAGGTACTGGTGGCCAGGCATGAGCCTGCATCATACCATGTTTGTAAAGAACTGCCCAAACTGTAACAGAAATCGCAGTGGTGAGAGAAACGGTGTAATACCGTGTCGTTTCACTCCAGAGAAGATCAACAGTAAAAAGCAAAGCTTCCGATTAACATATACAGGCTAGTTTCCACTTATAATGTAGATCACCAGCACTCGGCTGACGTCTGGACTGTTATACAAAGATTTGCGAGTCTAAATGGCATATACGCTAGAAGCATGCTACGTTTGACCATTGTTTTCACTCTAGCCCTCCAGCCTGAGGGGAAACATGGCCAAATGAGCATAGCACAGCGGGAATCTTCTCACTTCCTTCCTGAGGGATACGGGATGGTGTAAAAAAAAAACCAAGGCATAAAGCTATCTATAACAGAAAGGATATTAGGTTCGGGAGCTGGGTGGGTCAAACATCTAATAAGTGTCCAACGTAGTCTAAATAACCTGCCAAGAAATTCTCTGAAGGGATTCAGTCCGTACGAATTATTGTTTGGAACTAGGATGTTAGTCTTAGACCTCGACAGTCAGACTTCAGTGGTGAAGGAAAAAAGCTTTGATATCAAAGATCGTTTGGCTATTTTGCAGGACTTAAACGAAACAAGAAAAGACCTGAGCAACATAAAGTTGAAACAGCAGCCAACAACCACTGAAGAACCACCACCTGTCCCAGCAAGACCTGTCTGGATTCCAAAAGTCGGGGATCTAGTCAGAGAAAAGATCGCGGTAAAGAAGGAATTTGGGCCTTCTTACAGAAAAGCAGTTCCTGTCTTGTCCATCAACGGGACAAGATCAGTTGTACTACCGCCGCTTGCTGGTAAAAAGGAGAACCGAGTTGTATCCATCGACCTGGTAAAACCACAATCATGTGGCCGATAACAAATAGTAGGCCAAGTGGACTCCCGATAAGTAGTAGAACACCAAGATTTGCTACAAACACAGAGGTTCAATCTAAGAGGCTAATCACATTCGAAACGCCTACAGAACTACAACAAGGACTATGCAACAATGCAATGGAACTTAGACCTCTGAAAACCCAAATAAAAACATTTAGCAGAGACACACCAATCTATAATGAAGTAACAAACGACTATGCAAGAAACAGTAATCCTGAAGCAATTGGAACAATTGACAGAACTGCATCCGGCTACTTCATAAACTTCGATGATTCCTCTGAAGGCTTCACTGAATCAAAAACACAGCCATCAACAAAAACCTTTAAAGATAAAGTTGAAGTACTTGTGAAACAACTGAAAGAAACATATCTGATTTCTCCATGGATTGAATTTTGGGTGGGTTTTGGTGCATTTATCCTCATACTTTGGCTCATCATGGTACTAACTTTGGGACGCTTCATTGAGGGAAAATATGCTAAAATGGACACAGCAAGTCAGAAAATCAACTTGAACCTCAAACCACACACATCTTCACACGTCGAGAAAAGAGAACTTTCTTCAGTCAACTTCACAGCCAATCCTATACCGGGTGGGGTAGCATGGGACAACACTGACTACGAAATTTATGGTCCGGTTGAAATCCTGAAATATCCACACCAAATTAAGATCTCGTTGAGTGACTTTGTAAAAACAAGCTCATTTGCTGATGATTGGGACTTTGAAAGTATAAATAATATGATGTCTGACTTAGTGATGTCTGCTAAATTTACCAAACATGATTATTTGCAGGGTTCGACAAATTATGATAGTATGTACTGTTATAACCACTATGGTAACCATTTTCTACATAGATCTGCACAACCTAGAAATGTTTTAAATTATAATCAATGGGAACATTGTGCAACCCCTCCAAAAGGAAGCTCAAGAACCATTTATGACAAATATTCATACTTTTCAGGTTTTAACACAAGTAATGCTGAAACATTTTATTTCAAATTGTCAAATAAGACAGGGACAAAGACCATGATAACAAACACAAAATTGATATATTCAGACTCATTCTTTGAACAAATGAATACTTTTGGTTTTGATTATTGGGACAAAAATGTTGAAGTAAAGAGTGTTTGGGGTACAAAAGAATGGCAAGTACAGGGTATAGAATCTTTGTTTAGAGCCTGCATGATCCCAGAACAAATTATATTTTTAAATGACACTGTTCAACAAACTACCTGTCTTGGCCTAGCCAAAATCAAAGACTTAAATAAACCGTCTATTCCAAAACCAACAATGAACAGCAATAGCTCTACAGATGAAGAGATAGACGTAAATTATGTATTAAACCAAAACAGAACACATCCTGATTGGAAAAAGTGGTTGATCTGGCCCACAGATACTAATAACTGTCAAGACAGATTCCTGAACAAAACACAGGGGTTCAAAATGACCAGGCCAGACCCTAGATATTCCCAAAGACAACACCCAGGGATAATAACCACCTACAGTGTGGGCAAATTATGCCTTCAGTGGCTACAAACTTCCACACTGGCAGAAATTAAGCAACACCTAACTTTACTTACTGATGGTGCTGACTTGCGTGATTTCATTATGGGACCGCGCAAACAGCGTCAGAAACGTTTCATAGCAGCCTCTGTATATGCAGCATACAACGAGGCCTGGAAGGTGACTCAAATTGAGACAGCAGAAAGTATACGGGAAATTGACCGTATTAATTTGGAAAAATCACTTTCTGTAGTGGACAATGGGTTAATGACTCTGTCCTCCAGAATTTTTTCTCTGGACAGCATTGTGTCTTCAGCAATCGACATATTATCGCAAGACTTACTGTTGTTACAACATGGTCAGTCCCAATTGTGTTCTATTGTACAGCTTGGCTGGACGTTACAAAATCTGCGTTCAGGCTATGTGCCTTGGCGTTTAATCAACACAACGTCACTATTCAATATCTTTAACCTCACTGATAAACAAATCAGTATGGCACAAAAGGGTGCTGATTATACAATCCTGAGCATTGAGAAACTCGAGAGATTACCAGTGACAATGTCAGAACGACCTGTCAGTGAATGGATAATACATGGGATAATTAATATTCCAATATCAACCTTCAGGTTTCAATACTGCCAAAAATATATACAGGCTGGCATGTACGAAAAATTGGAAAAAGTTACATTAAAACAACATGGAACTTGCCCTATTCACATGCATGTGTCAGTAATAAAGGACAGAAAGTGTTTCTTAGTGGCAATAATTGTGCGATGTCACTGAGCGGTACACTTCTGTGTAATGGAATTAGTTTGCATGGAGCCTGTGAAGGGAACTCAAATAACCTTTCATGTCACCAGCTAGGCGCACCTGCTACAGAGATAGAACCATTCTTTCAAAGACTCTATAATGGGAGTTACGTTCTAATTGTGGACCGCAGATGTTGTAGTCTTATGCCCGGGACTCCTTATCTCGTAACTACGACTGCGAAGGTCAAGTGCTGTGGACGCTTATTGTTCCCCAGCTCCCTTCCAGACAGGGAGGCAAGGGCATGGCCCAACTTGAAAATTACTTCTATTCGAATAGATACTTTAAGCAGAATGAAAACAGTGCTTCTTCAGACGCCGACCAGGCTCACGTCATCAAAAGAAACGTATGATCTCCTAGTCGCAAGGACGACTGCAGAGATTCACTCATTGTTATCAACTAATTCCCCCATACATTTCGCAGAAATCCTGAATGAAATCTTAAATATTTCTGATACCAGTGGAGTCTCAAAAGTATTTAAGACAGTATTTTCGATGGCATTAACACCATTCAAAGCCATACTGGGTATTTTTCCAGATTTCGTCCATTCGATTTTTGGCGGACTTCCCCTCCTTTTGGGACTAATTGCAGGAATACTATTCTTAGTCCTTATATTTCGTTATGGCAAACCATGTCACAGACAAAACACCTGCGACAAGGGAAGAAACAATCCTAGCCATTGGATACCGGGACCGGATATCAAAAATCCTGGGACTATCCCGGCTTAGAGATCTGAACATGACTTGGTCTCTTTCATTTCGACCAATGTGGCAACGATGTGTTTTACCTGTATTAAGGTGCTTGCTATGCGGAGAAGAATGCGTGTTAGACACCTGTCTGACGCTACAATCAGATGCGCCAATGGATGCAGAAACATTGTTGAGTCCAATAAAGGCTCATGCTTTGTGCTGCCCTCAACGGCTGCCAATCCTGATGACGGCATTCGTGGAAGCTTCACCACTACGATTGTGGGGTAGTGAAGTTCAAGATGAAAGCAGCATTGATCAGGTACGACCTTCTGTCAGCAATACTAATCAAATCGTCAATGGAGACAATCATGCACACGAATGCATGGTTACATCCTTTTCCGAGTTAGTGGAACTCTCCCAGGAAGCTGTTGACAGCTTTTTCGACAGTCTAAATGATATGATGTTCTCACCAGAGCAGAAATAGAGACTTTTGAGCAAGCTCGCACACGGCGTTCCCTGAATTTGGCCTTCAACTAGAATAGCAAAATACCATGAACAATTTTCCTTCCAGTTCACGGACAGCGATTTTTTCAGCAGCTCCAAAATATTTTTACATATTTTTCGGGACTCTTATCTTCTGCTTAAAGTAAGAACTATTCTTAGAGAACTAAAAAACTTCTACTTTTAGATAGTTTATAGACATTAGCTGCCCGCTGGTATGTTCATAATTATTTTATTCTGTGATGGAATGGTCTCGAAACTTTTTTTTCTGTATTAAGAGCCATTTCATGTGTAAATTCCCGTATACAAATTAGTGATAATGTATAGATATGCGTGATTGCTTTAGCATTATTCTACAGCTTGAGTGCATATATTACATGTGACTGTTTTTTCCGTATATTTGATAATTTCAAAATGCATTTATGTATTTTGGGGTGGTAAGGTATACACGATACTCTACAGTATGTTTTACTATGCATAGATTCGTAAATATGTCCATAGTTAGCGTGGAGTGGGTGTGATGTATTCCTATAGGTTCTGTATCGATCCCCCTATTCCTGACCCTATTCTGGTTAACAAGTTAACTAGCAGCCATCCCATGAGGCAGAAAACCCCCATGATGCAGGAACCGTTATCTGATTAAGCCACACTACGGCACAGGAACGTGTTATCTGATTAGGTCATAACGCTTGCCATCTAATTAGACAAGCGATATTCCTCCAGCCCCTGATAAGGCATACGGAGTTCTCAAAACAAATCAAACCTATGACAACCTGGGAAAAACCCTGCGGCCATTGTTTTGATTTCACCGAGAACTTCAGCAAAAGAATGTGCTAACGACCAGGTCGTATGACATCCTTATTGACGTATCTATGTCCATCCTTACGTCAATCTCGGCACCTTAAAGGTATAAATATTACCGATATTGCCCTATGCAAACACACGCGGTGGTGACGAGAACGGAGCAGCCAGACTTGCCGAAGCCCAGAGCAGAGCAGACCCCGCTGGCACAGCCCCGCCTTCCTGACGCGCTGAGAACGAGACGCTGCTTTCTCCTGCCGAGAAATCCAGCTCCGGCGCTTCTGGGTAGCCCTCGCAGGCAGCCTGGAATATCGAGACCAGAGACGAGAGATACCATCCCTCATTCATCCTAGACTCCAGGTACGGAACTGAATAACCCCTTGCAGAGAATTCTTGAGTCAGTCACTTGGCAAAACAAACTTAACTTAAACTGCTACTTTCTATTCCCGCCCACGTATTAGGCTTAGGTCAGGTACATCTGGGGTAGGCGTAGTTAGAAACACCAGTTGAGTACGATTAGTCAAATGTATATGTGTATGTATCTATTTTATCCATTTTAACCCATCATATGGCTTAGAAACCATATCAATGTTTTTAAAGTATTATTTTATACTTCTGCTTTTAATGTATGCACTTTACTTAACCATAAGTATTGCAATAATATCGATCCATTTCTCTTGTATGAGAAAAGAGACTGATCAATAAATACCATCTTTTATTGAACACGCCCGTCTCTTCCTTTTCTCTACAATCTGGTGAGACTAAGAATGCACGTACTGACTGAGTAAAATAAGTCGTCTTTTGTTTTCACACGACTCTAGAGATACACTCTTGATTAGGGGAGAGCAAAGTTGTCATGTTCTATGGTTGTCAGAAACTAAATCCCTTCTTGTCTATCCAGGGAGGTTCAACTCCTCCTTGCCTATTCGAGAAAGTTTCTAGTGAACTCTGAGCTAGCTGGCAAACCCAAAACTTTAAGTCTAATATCGACAATAGAAGACCTAGTTAACGTCTGGTCTAGGCCTATACTATTGAAGGTATTATTCCAATGCGCAGAGCCTATTGGGATAATAGGAACTACACTACAAAGGGACAGTAAAAAAACATGTGCAAGAAATCAGCATTTTCATGAGAACAAGACCAACATTTTTTGGAATCAAGTAAATTAAATTTATATAAGTCATAAGGAGTAAATAAAAATCTATTATAAAAAAAGTAACAAGTCTGTGTAGTACTAGCTGATCGGGAAACTGTGTGTATTTTAGACCAGATATTATCCCATAACTGGAAGGAAAATTCTTGAGCTAGGTCTTGTTCCCAGAGTAATTCAAGTTTAGATTTGGTCCTAATAATGTCAGATTGAGAAAGTGTTTTGTAAATTGCAGCAGCCTTGAGAGGAAGTGAAAAATCTGGTGGATGAAGGAAGGTTGAGGGAGAGGTGGGTAATAGAGGTTGTTGCGAGATAAAGTCAGTTAGAAGATGTTTGAGCATAGGATATTGAGAGGAGTGTGTATTGGAGAGGCGGAAGATATCACGAATATGAGAGAAAGAAGGTAGGGCGTTATCATTAAGTAATTGAGTTATAATGCCTTTATCAATCCATTCTTTCCAAAAAAGCGCTTTATTGTTAATTTTAAGGGATTTATTATACCATATGGGAGTAAGAGAGTGTAGATCAGCTTGTGAGAGAAAGGAGCGAGACAAAGATAGAGCAAGTGCTTTAGAGTATTTAAGAGTGGGGGCAAGGAATCGTGCCAGAGGGTGAGTAAGACGAGTAGCATTAAGGAATAAAAAAGGGGCATGTTGCTCAAGTTCTAAAGGACTCCATGCAGTTATGGGAGGAGAGACAGTATCATCCAAAAAAGACCATATTTGCTTAAGAGTAAAGGTGGAGTGAAAACGAGATATGTTGGGGAAATTCACTCCACCCAAGCTTTTGGGTTGTTGAAGGCGAGAAAGAGACAGACGAGCTTTACGATTATTCCATAAGAATTTGGTTAGTAAACTATTTATGGATTTAAAAAAATAATGTGGGAGAGAAATAGGAAGCATAGAAAGATAGAAAATAATAATAGGAAGTAACATAATTTTGACAGTTGCGAGTCTTCCCCACCAAGACAGACGTTTTTTAAGCACATCTTTGTGATTAATTTTAATGGTTACTCTGATGGTATTGGCATAAAGAATACGAAGACATTTAATATTAGCAGGGTTCCATTCAAAACCAGAACCATGAAAAAGATGAGAAAGACAAAATTTAGACAAATTTTATTAACTTCGGATTTATCTATGTTCAATTTGTAACCTGAGACTGAAGAGTAATCCTGTAACAAAGAAAAAAGAGCAGGTAAAGAAGTGAGCGGGTTAGAAATATAAAGCATGATGTCGTCTGCATAAGCTGTGCATTTGATCTCAACATTTTTATAAATAAAGCCGGTATAAGAAGAAGCACAACACATCTTTTCTAAAAACGGTTCTAGAGCAAGTACGAAAAGAAGGGGCGAAAGGGGACACCCTTGCCTAGTGCCCCTACGGAGAGAAAAATAATCAGATTGCGAACCATTAACCCAAATAGAAGTAGAAGGGGCAGAATAAAGCAGTTGAATGTAACGAATGATAGGAGGACTGAATCCATGCCACCTTAATGCTCCAAACATAAAATCCCAGTTAACCCGATCAAAAGCCTTCTCGGCATCCAATGTAATAGTGCAATAGGGGAATCCATTGCTCTCGAATTATCTGTAATAGATCTACCTTTAACAAATCCAGACTGATATATGTTTGTGAGATCAGGAATAATTTGGTTAATCCGTAAGGCTAAAATGTTTGCATATATTTTACAATCACTATTAATAAGGGATATGGGCCGATAATTTTCACATAGGGAGGGATCTTTGTCTTTTTTGGGAATGAGACAGAGCATGGCTTGAGTAAAAGAACCTTTTGATTCTCCCTTGGCAAGAAAAGAGTTAATCAAAGTAAGTAGATGTGGTATTAAAACAGCTTTAAAATGCAGATAAAAACGTATTGTGTAGCCATCAGGGACAGGCGTTTTGTCCTTGCGTAAAAGAGTAATGGCATTAAGTATTTCAGTCTCTGAGTTAGGAGCATCTAGGGAAGAGAGATCGACAGCATTATTAGAGGATTTAGGGATGGATTGACAGAAAAAATCAATTTGTGCTGAAGAGGGGTTGGATTCTAGGGTGTAGAGGGTGGAGTAATATTTGACAAAGCTATCAAGGATTTTGGCGTCAGAAGACTGTGGTATACCCTGCGAATCCGTAATAAATATAATTTTAGTCTTTTGTTTTTTAATTTTGAGATAATTTGCAAGTGATTTACCTGCCTTATTACGTCCACCATACATTTTAGCGTTGAATTTAAGAAGATAATTGGAGGCAGAGTCCCATGAATGTTTGTTATACTGCATTTTAGCTTTAATAAGAGAAGACAGTGTATCAGGGGAATTAGTAGTGAAATAGAGATGTTCCAGATGCTTAATTTGTTTAAGAATTTGGGTGGAATGAGCTATGTCTTTTCTTCTTACGAGATACAAAATCAATAATGCAACCTCTAGCGGCAGCTTTAAAAGCATCCCATATAAAATGAAAGTCAGATGTGGAGTGAAGGTTAGTATGAAAAAATTCTGCCATGAACAACGAAAAATGCTCTACAAACATAGGGTCTAGAAGGAGAGAATTAATAAAGCGCCAGCGCCTGCAAGTGGAAACAGGAAAGGGATAATCCATATCCAAAATAACGGGGGCATGGTCGGAAATAAGAATGGAACCTATTTCTGAATTAGTCATAAACTGAAAAGCATGTTGGGTGAGAAAAATGTAGTCAATGCGGGAGTGTGAGGCGTGAACTGGAGAAAAAAAGGAGAACTCAAGAGTCAGGGTGGGATATTATCCATGAATCGATAAGGCCTCTGGAGGAGATTGCCTTATGAAAGGATTTTTGCATTTTGTTAGGAATGAATTTGGTTTGTGATTTCCTGTCCAAAAAGGGATCCATTAGCTGATTACAATCACCCCCCAAAATTAAATCTTCAGTGTCATTCCAAAATGTGTGGTTAACACCATTAGGGCCATAAACATTGCAAAAAGAAAGCTTAACATTGTTAACAGTACAATCCAAAAACAGCCATCTACCTTCAGTATCTTGTAACTCATGCAGCAATTGAACAGTCAATGATTTATGAAATAGAATAAGAACACCGTTTTTGTTATTAGCAGCTGGGGAGCAGAAGACCGCTGCAACCCATTGTTTACGCAATGAGGACAGATCCTGTAAAGATAAATGTGTTTCTTGCAATAAAGAAACTTGACATTTCAATGTCGCTAAATGAGAAAGGACACGCTGTTTTTAATAGGATTACGAAGTCCTTTAACATTCCAGGAGATTATTCTAAGACCATTCATTTAAATAGAGATGGAAAGAGTAAGCAAAGGATTGGAGAACCTAAGAAAAAGTAGATAATGAATAAGAAAGCAGGAAAGAATGAATAAGAAGCTTATATGAACTAAAGAGAAGAAAATAGATAGAAAAAAATAATAAATACATTCTATCTGTATATGCACCAGAAGAAAAAAAAAACAAAGGTGATGATGGACGGAGCGTTGACAATACAAACACTCACCCCCAGTCAACTGATCTGGGTTTAATCCATCACCGTTCCTTAGCTCACTCCGCCACCCCATTTCAGACATGGCCATGTGCAAATCAGTCTGACCCTGTGCCTCATGGGAACAGTCCAGCCCGAACGGCCAAGCCATGTCTTCCCTGGACCGGAATCAAGCTTCCCAGGACCGGTTTCTGGCATTACAGCCGTCTTCAGCCGGGCTTGCTTGACTCCAGTGGCAAAGTGAGCAAGGGACTCACTTCTGAGCATACCCTGCCAACTTAGGGCGAACAAAGAAAAACCAAAGGTGATGGTGGACGGAGCATTGACAATACAAACACTCACCCCCAGTCAACTGATCTGGGTTTAATCCATCACCGTTCTTTAGCTCACTCCGCCACCCCAGTTCAGACATGGCCATGTGCAAATCAGTCTGACCCTGTGCCTCATGGGAACAGTCTAGCCTGAACTGCCAAGCCATGTCTTCCTTGGACCGGAATCAAGCTTCCCAGGACCGGTTTCTGGCATTACAGCCGTCTTCAGCCGGGCTTGCTTGACTCCAGTGGCAAAGTGAGCAAGGGACTCACGTCTGAGCATACCCTGCCAACTTAGGGCGAACAAATAAAAACCAAAGGTGATGATCGACGGAGCGTTGACAATACAAACACTCACCCCCAGTCAACTGATCTGGGTTTAATCCATCACCGTTCTTTAGCTCACTCTGCCACCCCAGTTCAGACATGGCCATGAACCAGAAGAAGCAGAAAGTGATTGAGCATTAAGGGAGTTACCAGAAGGGGAGAGGAGGAGATGATAAAAAGGGCGAAAGGAAAATCCAGGAATACAGAGAAGATAGAAAAAAAGAGTAGAAAAAGAGTAAAGGGAAAGACATAGAAAGGAGAGAAAAAGAAAGAGGGGGAAAATGTCCCTCAAAAAATGAGAGCAAAAAAATGACAAAAAGCTAAATGGCTTCAGTCACAAAAGACATGCAGTAAAAAACAATAGAGTGAGAGGTGGGCGGCGAAAATCAGACTCCCGCACGAGCAGGAGACAAAAATAGGAAAAAAAGTCACAATAGTCATGATGAGGGAGAAGAAACAAAAATAATAGAAAGAAGAAAAAAACAATGACTAATTGCGACTAAGAAGAACATGCGAAGAAGACTTACCAATGAGGAAGAAGGAATGGCAGCGGGCTGGGTTGGACAATACAAACATCAGGATAGCACGAAGAAGGGAATGACGCAGTACAGTTTCATAAAGGGAACCTATAACATGAAGAGATATTAAAAAGGATGTTATCACATGAGAAGAAGTAAGAAGAACAACATAATAACAGAATAAAACAACAACAAAAAACTACATGAGAACTAAGGTTTGCTGAGTTCCATGGGATCATATTTGTGGGTGTGGATGAATTTCCGAAGGTCAGCCGGATCATCAAAGCTGAAATTGCGTTCCTTATAGGTTACTTTGAAAAAGCATGGGTGTATGAGACCATATCAGGCATTCATTGAGCGAAGCGTGGGTCTCAAATCCAGGAATTTCTTCCGACGAGCAGCAGTTGCTTTGGAAACATCCTGAGTGAAAAACACCTTAAGTCCAGACCATAGTAGTTGTTTATGTTGCTTGGCATTTTGAGGTCTGAATATAAAAGAAAATATGCAATGATCCCTCTGGGCTTTGAAGTGGAAGAAGAGTTTTTTGGACCAAGACGGTGAGCTCTTTGAATATTAACATCTAAGTGCTTAGGAATACCAGTAATAGGAAGGACTTGAGTTTTCAAAAATTGAATGATGTCTGATCCTTCAGAATTCTCCGGAATACCATAAATTCGAAGATTATTACGTCGGTTGCAATTTTCCAAATCTTCTGAGGTTTTCTTAAGTTGATCAACCTCCTTGATCAGACTGGCAACCTTAACAGCAACATCCTGTGCGTCACTAACCCTCTGTTCCACATCCGTTAGCCTCATATCTAGACTAGACCATTTATCGTCTAACCTCTGTAGAGTCGTTGCTGTATCTGTCATAAAAGGGCGAATAAGACATAATTCCTCCATAATGTCTTCCAATGTAACAGGGAGCGGAGATTTTGATGGAGATGGAGGGTCTTTTTTAAGACGCTTGCCAGTTGCGGAGTCATTACGCAGGTTAGAGGCATTGCTATGCGCTTTAGTATTGTGAGAGGAGTCTATATTGAATAAAGAAGCCCAAAGTAATGAGCACCTGGTGCCAAAAATTCACAGTAAGAGACAAAATTTGAATTTGAATTTGAATTTGAAAGGATTTGTATAGCGCTCGTGCACCTGGCGGTTTCTTGGCGCTTACTGGCAACAGCTACTCAGCGACGCGGGCCGGGGAGAGAGGAGAACATTCAGGATGAGAAGGCTTGGGTGAAGAGGAGAGTCTTGAGGTCTCTACGGAATTGGGGGTACTGGGTACAGGTTCTGAGGGCCAAAGGGAGAGAGTTCCAGAAGGCTGGACCTGTGGTAGCAACTTTTGAACCACCCCACTTCTTCCGTTTGAAGCGGGGAACCAGAAGGAGGTGGTGAGAAGAGGATCGAAGGTCTCGTGAGGGGGTGTAGGGTTGAATGGCCAAGTTAATGAAGGAAGGGGCAGAGCCTGTCCGGGCTTTAAAAATGGTGCAACCGAGCTTGAATAAGACTCGTTGCCGGACCGGGAGCCAGTGCAGGGAAAAAAGAAGAGGGGTTACATGGTGTGACTTAGAAAGGTTAAAAACCAGCCTAGCGGCCTGGTTTTGAACAAGCTGAAGACGTCTCATGAGGTAGTCGGGCATGCCATGAAAAAGGATATTGCCATAGTCTAGGCGAGATGTTATCATGGCTAGAAGAATTAGTTTGAGCGCGTCTGGGGCGAAAAATCGAGAGACTCTGCGGATAGTCCTGAGTGAAAGAAAAGCTGAGGAAACCACAGCAGCAACTTGAGAATGCAGAGAGAGTTTGTTGTTGATTTTGAATCCAAGGGTTTTAGCAGAGGATACAGGAGTGGGGGGGGAACCTAGTGAGGGGGGCCAGAAGGAGGTGGTCCAGGGACTGGAACAACCACCTGTCAACACCAACTCCGTTTTATCGGGGTTGAGCTTCAGGTGGTTGAAATTCATCCAGTCCTGGATGAAGGTCATAGTGGACTGAACATTGGACATAGACTCCGGGGTAGAGGAGAGGGAAAAAATGAGCTGGAGATCGTCTGCGTAGTTATACACAGAGACCTCCCGCTGCTGTAAAGCAAAAATAAGGGGGGCAATGTAGAGGTTAAATAAAAGGGGAGATAGAGAAGAACCCTGGGGAACACCACAGTGAATGGGTTTGAGTTCCGCAGAGAACTCTCCCAGACGAACCGCTTGAGTCCGGCCGCTCAAAAAGGAGGATAACCATAATAGGGCTGTTCCTCTGATTCCAGCCGCTTCGACACGTGAAAGTAAGATGGTATGATCCACCGTGTCGAATGCGGCGGAGAGGTCTAGAAGGATCAAAGCCTGGTGTTGATTGGTATCCATTCCTTGTCGGAGATTGTCCAAAACCGATGTTATCACCGACTCAGTTGAGTGGGCCGGGCGGAATCCGGCCTGTCTTGGGGCCAGCACACCATGACTTTCCACGAACTCGCTCAGGGTTTTTGCCACATGCCGTTCCAATACCTTAGCCAGGTAAGGCAAAAGGGAGATCGGGCGGAAGTTAACTGGATCGGAGGGATCCGCGCCGGTTTTTTTTAGGATCGGAACGATCACTGCCGATTTAAGTACCGGGGTAACAATGCCCTGAGCCAGCGAGCTGTTTAGAAGCACTAAAGGCGGAGAGGGGCAGTAAGTGAAAATCTGCTTTAGGATGTAGGCGGGGCAAGGGTCCCGTGGGGAGCCAGACTTGACCAGCGGGAGAATGGAAAGAAATGAGTCGGTCGAGAGGGGGGGGATTGAGTCCAAATGGGCAATAGCTGGAGGACGGCGGGGGTCAGTGAAGGTCTGGGATGGAGAAGAAATTTTACTTTTGATCTTATTGATTTTGTCCAGAAAAAAATGGTTAAGCGAGTCACATAATGTTTGAGAGGGTGAAGGTTTGAGTGACGCTCTATCAGAGAAGGCAAGATCCTGGATGATAGAAAAAATTTCTCTTGGCCGATTCTCCGCGAGTTGGTTAACACCAATGAGACCTTTGCTAAGGGATCAGCAGTATAGCAAAGAGTAGGTGAAGGAAGAAGCAGCCGCCAGTGATTTAACAATCCAAACTTGAGGAATTGTGAAAGCAAAGTTCCAGTCAAGCAGTACACTATGGATAGGCAGCCAGCGACATAATTGAAAGATGTTTAACATAGGTAATTCTACTTTGTGAGGTCCAAATGGCAATTAACAGCAATGCTTGTTGTTTTCTGAAGCAAAATAACAATGCAGCGAGAGTCTAGCACCAAAAACAGTAAGAAGATGGAAGAAAGAAAAAAAAACACTGCGTATGAAAAAACAAAATGGCGGCCGCATTTCAGGAGGAGTAAGAAATGTTAATAAACTCACTCAAACGGCCACTTTAACAGGTGAAAAGGCACCCAGGGGAGGCATGATGGTTCTGACGTCAGAATTTGTGATTAAATTCAGGAACCGCCGCCGAAAAACCGCCCTTCGCTTTCGAGCGCCGCTCGTCACATCGGAGCTCCCTAAGGCGCGGCCATCTTGATTCGCCGGTCGCGCGCCTCTCTGTAGTTGCTGTTCTAACTTGCTTTGATTATATTGACTTATGGCGTAACCAAATGATTATTGATTTAAGACTAATTTTAGTGATTTGAGTTGGTGATTTCATAATTTAATTATATAACTTCATGGTTTGCAAATCTCTATTCTTAATTGTGAGGCAAAATGTGCTTCACTGTTATTGATATGCTATTGAACTGTTGATGTTAAGCTTCAGTTCAAGTAAAAGATTCAGCCACTTGGGTACAGCAGATATTTATAATTTGCACCAAACCGTTGCATGGTGCAAACCACATCCATTTGCTCTCTTATTATTATTATTATTATTATTATGTGTTCTTATATAGCGCTCGATTACCCGTAGGCATCTCGGCGCTTGCCTTGGGAACCCGTCCTGGCTTTTCCCTGTGAGATACCCGTACTGGGCATCCCCAAGGTGAAAGCCAGGCATCCCGCCGCAGGGGGGCCATAGTGGAGATTAAGCAGGCTGATGCCCAGAGCTGCAGAGTGTGATCCCGTGATTCGAGTAGGCACCGAAACGAGAATTATCGAGTCCGTGGATATTTGGGCTCAAGACCCTGCCGCGTCGGGAATTGAACCCTGGTCCCGGGTCTGACCTCTGCTTCAGGGTCTACCTCCTCTAACCAGTGAGCCACACTTCTCCACTTCTTATGAGATGGTAGCATAGGGTGGTTCTCATTGAGGCTTACAGAGTTAGATTTTGCCCCAGAGATAGTTAGATTCTGTCCCAGCCCAGTCCATGTCCCCAAGATTCCATAGCCCAGTGCGGAGAATTAGCAGTGTTTTAGTGTTCCTAAAGCAGTTTTAGTGTCCTAAGTGTGTGAGTCTAGTATGGTTATGCATCTTTTATTCTGTGATGTTGAATTTTGAGGTGTGCATGTTTGATGAGTTAGTGTGTTTTGCTGTGTGGTGTCCATTTTTGAGTCCAGAAGAGCTCCTTGTTGAGGTGAGATTTGAGATACCGCTTTGTGTATATTGCTTGTGCTTATGAAGAGAAATGTGATTGTTGCAAAAGGTGAAGTTTGGTTATCGGGCTCGTTATAGTCTAAGATACCGGGATAAATGTTGTATATATTGAGTGTAACCTGTCTGTTAAGGTTGGGGTGTTGAACCGTGAAGTGCAATCGGCAGCACAAAAGGTAGGGATTTATTAAACTTTTATCCTGAAAGTGTACTAAACAATACTGGTGTTTGGTTACTCCTTTTGTACATAGCAGTGGACTACATTAGTCAGGGTGATTTCCCGCTGGTCGAGATTTCACTTGGGTGTGTAATAGTGCCAGGGGTGGCGTTATTCCCTGAACTCCTTAGAGTGATTTTGAACTTTGGATTTATTTTTAGTGGAATAGACAAGAGTTTTTGTTTGGTTAAATAATTGTTTGTGTGAAGCTGATCGTTGTTGACTGGGAGCCTCTATAAGGTGCTGCGAGTTGCATCATAGGATGCCACGCTGATATTAGTCGGTTGGTTTGTGTGCCACCCTGGGTTTGATCATTACGTGTGAGAGTGCCACGCTGTGAGTGATCAGGTCAGTTGTGTTGTGCTGAGACTGAATGTTAGTATTGTTGTGTGCCATTTTGTGATTTGCTAAGGATTGCTGGTTATTTTAGCTGAAGTTTTTTGATTTTGTGTTGTGCCACATATAGAAAAAAATGAAGTTTTCCAAGAAATTCATAGCTTTGCTTACTAGTGATGTAAGAATACCTGTGAGGGGGAGAAGGTCGCTTCTGAGGGCACACCTGCACATTATATGGTAACCAGTGGTGGTTTACATACATGTTTGTGGCTCAAACAATGGAATACGGATTCACTGCACATGAAGGGTCGTTGTAGTGTTCCCAAAATTGTACTTTTTACCTGAGAATAATTGAGAATCATGGCGAGTGTTGTATGAGATAAATGACCAGCTCAATATGAAGCTTTGAAGGCAGGGGAGTGGGAGAAATATCAGACTTGCTAAAAAGACAGTTTGTGGTTGGATGGAAGCAAAGCGGGATGCAGATAGGCAGGCATAGAGAAAGGATGTGATTGAGGAAGGCAGGATGTACCCCACACTAACCAGTGGAAGAACAGGGAGAAAGAAAGAAAAAAGAGGGAGTGGGAATTGAACCAATGAATGATGGAATTAGCAGTGATTCTAGTGATGACTTGTTAGATGAATCATTGGCCTTTCGACCTCAGCCATATAATGTTGTCAGCCAGAAGAGGAAATCCACAAGTTGGAGGGAATCAAGAGTTGGAGGACTTTCACCCATTGGTGACCTATGCGCGAGTGTGCCTGTGGAGCCATTGTTACATGTTTGCACATTGTTGCACTAGCCTCACCACTAGTAACTCTGAGTACTATTGTAGTCATTGAAGCCCCATTTGTTTCTCCTGTCATAGCAGTCCCTGATACCACAAGCACTAGTACCACTGTAGATCGAGGAGCAAGACGCTGCACAGTAACAACTCCCATTGTCAATGGGCCTGTGGTAGAGGTTGAAGATAGCTCTGAGTCAGATACTCCAGAAGAGGAGACTCCTACATGGGGATTAGATGTTGTGAGAACAAAGACAGAGCTTGAGGAATTATTAATGGAAATTTGGAGCTGGAGTTTATAAATGGGTACAACAAGGAATAACTTTTGTTCTTGTGTAATTACGCAGCTAGGTGTGCATGTGAGTCTCACACAGTTTTAGAAGAAACAGCAGCAGAATTTGGGGTTGGTTTGTAAAAAAATCAAACTGTGCAGAAAAACTTTTGGATTTTCATGACTGAGAAAACTTAAAAATATGCACACTGCTGGTTGAAAATTACATTTGCTAGAATTAGTTGGAAGCATCCAAAAATAGTGTGATACTCAAAAGATCAAGAAACATGGAATAATAAGGTGAGGAGGAAGAAGAAAGACAGTGACATTGAAGGGCCTGGTGGTGAATCTAGCAAAAGTGACTCAGAGGTTAGGATTTAGCTACTGAGAAAAGCTCATGGGGGTGGATATCACCATGGGGTTTGTTGTGTGGCGTTTTAGGCTTCGAGTGAATTTTCCCGATTCATGCCCTTATATAGGTACAATTCACATTGCCCTAATATAGGCATAGAAATCAAGCCCTTATTTAGACATGGCCCATGCAGACCAAATACAGGCATGGCTACTTCCACCCGTACCAAACGTCACAACGATTTCTTGGAAAATCGTCTTAAGCAGTTAGGGAACTTCCCCTTGCTTGAATATTGATTTGTCCAAGAACTCACGTACTTTGCAAAGAACGACTATTCCCTAGGGGTTCTTTCCTGACGTTATTATGCCCGACTTTATGTCAAAGTAGACACCGTCAAGGTATAAATATGCCTTCACTTGCTCTAGCAAGACACGGTGGTTCGGAGCAGTTCGACTATCTACTTGCCCGACACAGCTCGCTACAGCAAGTGCCGAAGGAAGCCGACCCTCCAGCTGACGCACTGATCAAGAGGCTGTCTCTCGCAGAGAATCCTGCTCCGGTGTTTCCAAGCTCCCCTTGCGGGGTGTTGAGAAATCGAGTCCCGAGACAGAGATACCAGACCTCCTTCATTCTAACTAAGGTATGGAGCTGATTAGAACCTTGAGAAATATTGGCTACATTCTTGGCAAAGAATACTCAACCTATGCTACACAATACTTACTTCTTCCCGCGTACTTGACTTAGGTTAGGCACATTGGGGTAAGTGTGTTTTAGAAAACACGAGTTGAGTATTTTAGTCATTGTTATTTATGTATGTATTTTTATATGGCTTAGAAACCATACAATGCTCTTACAGTATTATATTATAATATTGTTCTCGCTGTACGCATTATACTTTGCAGTCTGCTTAACGATTGTAGCAGTTCACTTCTCTTGTATGAGAAAGAAGACTGTTCACTAAACCCTTTTTATTGAAAACACCCATCTCTCTATTTCTCTACAAACTCTGTTGAAATGAAGCATGCATGATTGACTGAGTGAAATACTTCTCTATTGTTTGCAAGACTCTAGAGATATATTTCTTATTCTTGGGAAACAAAGTTGTCATGTTTATGCGGTTGTCAGAAACTAATCCCTTCTTGTGAATTCGAGAAAGTTTCTAGTGACCTCTGAGCTAGCTGGCACTCACTATTAAGTTTAATATATTCGATAGAGACCTAGTCGACCTCAGTCCTACGTCTAATCTATAGGATATGTTATTCCAATGCGCAGAGCCTATTGGGAATATAGGAACTACACTACATGGCGCCCAACGTTTGGTAAGGCACTAATTTACCGCTAGATACTAAAGTAACTCAGTCGTGCTTTTCTTAGAGACCCCTTTTCCCGTAAAATACTCCAATAGACGTCTGGAGTGGGTTAAAGGATAAAATATCCGCTAAAACTGAGTAGAACGAGAATCCTATGTATTAGTTTTTGGTTTGTTCAACGTTGAAGGATACAGTGTTCAAAAATATTGTGCATCTTATCTTTGTTTCCTTGAAACTTGCTCTGAAACTTTCATTAAACAATGTCGGTTAACGGCGACAACAACGCAACCGGTGGAGCTGCAGCACATGCAGCCATACAAGCTTTTGACATAACAGGTTGTCAAGAGACCCACCCGGATGCTATAATCATCCCAGAAAATTTAAGGAAAGCCATCACTATAAAACTTATAACAAATGGCCTGTCATCAAGAGGTGGTAGGGTAATTTTTGTAATAGAGGCACATGAATATCGTCAGAGAGAGGTATTCTGTTCATGGATTATCTTCCCTGAAGAAAATCCAGTAACACATGTGTTTCACTTCTGCAAAGAATAGGAACCTCCAACGGAATACATTCCTTTCCAGGATATTGAAATTCCACCAACTTACCAAGAGCATGCGCTCTGGTTTGAAGGCGCCCTACAACATCATAATCACATTACCAGGCTCAGTCCACTAGGTAGACCAGGAGCAACATGGCCGGTATTAGCCAGCTATACATCACATCCTGCCATTGAAGAAATGTCAGGTGCGGAATTATTAGTTCAACTAAAACAACTAATCAAAATCCATAGACAATTGGTTCAATATGTCATGCGGACTCTAACAGTCCAACCTCCTATAAGGAGTCCACAAGACACCCCTTACCAGGGGAACACAAATAAAATCACACCACAGACTATACAATCAGTCATTGGTAAATTACCCGCAAAAAGGGATCCAATTCCATTCTGGATAGCTCAAAAAATTACTCAAATCGAGGCAGTATTTTCTGATACTACACCTCATGAGAAACACAGGATTCTAACAATCTGTTTACCAATGGGGATCGCACCACACCTGGAGGACTGCGACACTTGGGGTACAGTCTTTGCTGCAATCTACACCAAAACAAATGGTGTTCCGTCTATGGCTGTAATAGCAGATGTCCTGAAACAGATTCAAAATGAATACGGGGCAGAACCTGCTTTGAATCTAGGCATGAAATTACTGAAAGAGTTCAAACAGGTCTCAACAATAATATTAGCCAATATTAAAGGTGAAGCAGCATCCGTGGTGATCCGCCAAAAGTTAAGAGAATTTGATGTAACTGAGCAACCTCAGGAACTAGCCAGAATAATCGAAAAAACCTATGAAGAACTAGGTAGAGATAGTTTGGGTGGTAAACCAGTAAAATCCCAGCTGACTGAAAGTCCTGAAAAGGTCTGTATTAAAAATGCTCTCACTCTTCCTAAAAAGAAATGGGAGGACACTAAACAAACTTCTAAAGAGAAGATTTCTCAATCCCGAGGTGGGTCTCCTGAAAAGGAGCCCTTTGAAAGGAGGTATAACCTCAGGAATAGGGATAATTTGAGAAAACCTGATAGATATCAAGATACTGATACACGTTCCTTTCGTACCTTTCAGACTTCCTCACAGAAATCGGAAAGAAGAGGACGGTCAGAGCAAAAGGAAGAATGCGTGAAGTCCAAAGATGATCAACATGTTCCAAAAAATAAGAAAACTCAATTCACCAAAAAGAATGTAGCAGGTCTAAAAATCAGACATGCCGAGGATCTTGAGGACACAACTCAAGAACGGAGAGTGGGCTCAGACAATGTTGGACAGCGCAGCAGAAGTAACCGTAGCTCGCAAGATCTTGAAGGATCGTCTGGAGGCAGTGGACTTGAATGAGTACATACAAGTTGAAACTGCTGATACCAGGGTTAGTGTCCCACACGTTATATGAAATAACACTCCGGATGGAGCAGGAAATAGCTAGAAAAATAAGAGCACTCTTTTGGGAGAAGCTCCCTAAGGGTTATTACATTCTTCTAGCTGAACAAGACTGGCCACCTGAATTTGTCAGGGAGTGCCGCATGGTGAAGACATCATTATGCCAGCCTTCTCCAATCATATTCTTTTTTTTTTAAACTTTATTTTTATTTTTCATTTGAAGAACACATGGTGGCAGGAGACGTGAGACATAAGATTATACATAAGAGAGCAAAGAAAACATCATGGAAAAATACAAAAGAAGAAGAAACAGAAAAAAAAATTATACAATACAATACAATAAAGGATATTTTAGTTAGATAGCCAATTCTCAAATGGTGCCCAATTCTTAGAGGCAATTAAACGCCTTCTAGTCCCTCTCAACAGCTGGACTGACGTCTCCAATTTATGCCATGCAAGCATTCTAGCTTTCCAATTGGAGAAAATGGGTGGTTCAACGCTAAGCCACTGTGATGTAATACAGAGTCTGATCATGGCCATTGCAATAAACAGAAAAGCTTGAATATATCTTGTTCTTTCAGAGGCCATCGAATGTTCGTAGCCAGTTATTATTAGCTCTGCTGAAATCTTAACAGGGGTTTCAATTAGGTGATTAATAAAGGCTTCAATTTCATTTATAAAAGAACGTAAAGCAGGGCATGCATAAAACATGTGAACAGAATCAGCAGAGAAATTTTACATCTAGCACAAGAAGACCCTTTAGCACCTCTAGCAACTCCCCAGCTAGCTAGTTTGGCAGGAGTATGATAGAGATTGAACTTTGACATATAGCTTTGAGTACGAAGCGTATCTGAGACCAAAACAGACCTGGCTAATTCTAACGGAAATTTTAAGTCTACAAATGAAACCCCAAATTTACCCGCCCACTTACTGTTCTGAGCCTCTAAATCATCTGGGAGTTGAGAGAGAAGACAGTTATACAGAGCCCCTAATCTAGACTTTCTTCGTATTAATTCAACGATGACGATCTTATCAAACATATTAGGGTTTCTTGGAAGATTCTTATCAAGGAAACTTCCAAGCTGTAAATATTTAAATAAATGATTAGATTGTAAGTGAAACTTCTCCTTCAGGTAGGAGAATGAAGCCATCTGACTTAACTGAGCCAAATCCCCAATTTTCTTCAACCCAACAGAGCTCCATTTGATAATCACAGCCTCTTGAAATATTAGAGGTAATAGTCGTGTAGCATTAAATGGGGTATAATAATTGATCTTTGAAATGAGAAAATGGCGGCGGATTCTTTGCCAGACCGAGAATAGGGCCAACAAACCTTAAATTTAGTTTTTTTTATATAGCTTGGTTCAAGGATCCGAGTTAAAACTCCTTTGGCAGCATCGCCGAGCGATATTGCATATATAGAGACAAATGCAGAGGGATGTCAACTGAGTCACCCAACAAAGGGACTTGACGTTTTGATTCCTGCGGCGTGGAGTAAGAGCCGCCGGTCAGGATCCAGTCCATGGTATAATGACTCCCTACGGCTTCTGAAAGCTTCTTGCAGACAAGCAGAGAGAGCCTGGCGCAAGACTTATGAGGTGGGACTGAAAACTCTCTATCTTGCGAAAGTTAAATTTTATCACCGAGCTGTTTGCAGGGCTCGTGCAGCTTATTATTCACACAAATTTAATGTTAGCCTTAATCCCACCAAGTTGATCTTCAAAGTTTTGAAAGATCTCACTGCTAATAGAGTCTCAATGCCTGAGGTCTGTTCATCATCTCACTGTGAGGCTCTTGCAGCTTTCTTTGTGGAAAAAGTGACTAATATCTACCGCTCCTTCCCTAGTACTATGCTGGCAAGTGAGGATCTGGTTTCCACTTCTTGTAACAATTTGATTCTATCGACACTTCCAGCTCTTTCAGAGGAGGAGTTTGAGAAATTGGCAGTTAAAGTGAAATCTGGATCTCCTGTGGATCCACTTAGACCTGCCCAATTTAAAGACTCAGCTACCTTCTGCTTGCCCCCTATTCGTCATCTGATAAATCTATCCCTCTCATCGTGTAAAGTCCCCTCGAGATGGAAACAAGCTCACGTTACTCCCATCCTGAAAAAAACGTCACTGGACCCTCTAATACTCGAAAATTACCATCCTATCTCCCTCCTCCCGTGGGCGTCGAAGGTGACAGAAGCCCATGTAAACGGCATTCTGTCCAATCATTTTCTATCTGCTAACATTCTAGACCCTTCGCAGAATGGCTTCCGTGCTGGGCACAGCACTGAGACAGCTCTTCTCTCCATGGTTGAACATCTGCGCGCTGTGCTGGATGCGGGTCAAACGGCGGCTCTGGTACTTTTAGATCTCAGTGCCGCTTTTGACACTGTTTCCCATGCAATACTTCTGCAGCAGCTGGGAGAGGCGGGTGTCAAGGGTTTGGTGCTGGAATGGTTTCGATCGTTTCTCTCTGATCGTACCTTTCGGGTCTCTATACCCCCTTTCGAGTCTAAATCCCACATCATCGAACAGGAAGTTCCGCAGGGATCAGCGTTGAGCCCCACGCTTTTCAATCTTTTTTTTTTTTTGTCCTCATAACCACCATATAGACAAAGTACCAAAAGGAATTTATAGAAAGACAGCTGTCTCAGTTTATTACGTAAACTGGTAGGGACACGAGTTTTCTGGGAGCCATTTTTCCCTCAGCTGTCATCCGCATTCCAGGTAGGCACAAAGTCAGTGATTTAACGGTCTGCGGCAAACCTTGGGGTAATTTAGCAGCCAAGTGGGGTCGGGCATGAACCAGTTAGCGGCTGTTCCTTGGGTACAAAATATTTAAGTACCATAGGAGATCAATCATAGGACCCGGGGAAAAAGAAAAAAAAACAACAAAAAAACCAAAAAAAAACCCCGGATGAATCAATGAAGCCAAGAAAGTAGATACCAAAACGCCCTTTTGCTATGATTGCCGGATCTAGCCAGATCCATGCGGGAGGTCTGCAAGACTGAAGATTGCCAATCCCTAAATGAAGGTGGTGAAGAGTCTTTCCATTTTCTGCATATCTCCCTTCTTGCAAGCAGCATAGCATAGAATACTAGAAACTTGGCTGGATTTTGTAGACCTTCTGATACCCCAAATATCACTAAAGGCAGATCTATATTAACCGGGCTAGACAGTGATTCTGTGAGGTAATTTCTGATGTCCTCCCAGTATGTAGTTAATAGTGGGCATTCAAAAAACATGTGTGAGTCTGGTGCAGCAGTCAAACCACATCTAGCACAAGACACTAGCTCTCCTCCTACAAACTTAGATAACCTAAGAGGCTTTTCAATCTTTATGTGCAGCCGTTGGCTGCTGTCGCCAAGCGTTGGGACCTTACAATGGTGTCCTACGCTGACGACACGCAGCTTGCGGTTGCACTCAGTGGAGACTCTGATCCTGAGGCCTCCAATTTTCGTGAGGGTCTCAGTGCGGTGGCTGGATGGATGACGGCTAATTGCCTGCAGCTCAATGCGAAAAAAACCAAGGTATTGATTGTCGGCAAACAGAGTAATCTTTGGGGTGATAAGTGGTGGCCAGCTGATCTTGGCCCTACCCCTACTCCGGTTGCTGAGGTGAAAAATTTGGGCATCTGGCTGGACTCCACGCTTAGTTTTTCCTGCCACACCAAAAAAGTAGCGGCGACCTGCTTTGGCATCTTACATGGACTTAGGCCAGTATTGAAATTCTTTGACGCTCCGACTCGACACTTGATCATCCAGGCAGTTATATTGTCTAGGCTTGACTATGCGAGCTCGCTGTTGCTTGGAGCCAATCAGGCCGAAATTACGAGATTGCAGCGTGTTCAGAACGCTGCAGCTAGGGCTTTAGTTGGTCTCCCCAGATTTTGCTCTGCTAGTAGTACTATTGTCAAGCTTCACTGGCTGCCTGTGCTTCAGAGGATAGAATTTAAGACTTTATGTCTTTCTTTTAAAATACTAAAATTTGCCTCTCCTCAGATATTAGAGCATCTTATTCTCCCTTACATTCCTTCCCGTCAGTTGAGAACCTGTGGACAAAATTTAGCTGTAGTCCCCCGCTTTTTGAGAAGTAGGTCCGGCGGTCGCTCTTTTAGAGTGCTTGCCCCTAAACTTTGGAACTCTCTTCCTCCCCATGTTCGTGCCCTTGATGACCTCCTGACATTTAGGAAAGCTGTAAAAACATATATCTTCCCAAACAGCTGTTAACTTCTCTTCATTTCTTGATTGATCCCTTCTTTGTTTTGATTGTGTTGTGTTCCTTTCCAGGCGCAGCGCCGTGACGCCCCTTAGCTGGGGCAGCTGTGCGCTTAAAAAATGGAGTTAACATAACATAACATAACACCAAAATGTTGTATCAAGGTGGCCCAGTAGTAATATAACAGATTCAGAACTGTCCAGCCACCCCGCTCACGCGATAGACAAGTCCACTTTGCCCCACTTCTTGGTTTGCGATAGCCCCATAAAAATCGCTGACATATTCTTTCTGCTCTTATTAATGTTGCCTTAGGAATTAAGAGTGGAACGGATCTAAAAAGGTATAAGACTTTCGGGAGGACAAACATCTTTAAGATATTACAGGGACCAAATAAAGAGAGATGTAGATGATCCAATCTCTCTAACTTAGTGTGAAGTGAATCAATTATGGGGGAGTAAATCAAATCAGGGATCTGATCTACATCAGCGGAAATTTGAACACCTAAGTATGTAGCCTCTGGAATTGTAGGAGCCTGTGAGAAGGGCATAGCTGTAGATTGAACAATTTGCGCCTTTGCGACGTTTAGCTTATAACCAGAAATAGCACCGAATCGCCCCGCAAGAATCTCTAATGCAGTAAACGATTGGCCGACATTGTCAGTTAATACAACAATATCGTCGGCATATGCCAATGCCTTATACTCAACTCCCTGAACACTGACAGGAGAAATAGCCTGGGAGCTTTCAATCATACTAAGGAAGGGATCGATAAACAAGGCAAAAAGAAGGGGCGAACAGGGACAGTTTGTCTAGTCCCCCTGCTGATAGAAAAATAATCTGACTCCTTCCCTGAAATACGGATTGCAGCAGATGGAGCTAGATATAAGACGTGAAGAGCCTGAATAAAATTCACAGAGAATCCCTTCCAGCATAGAACACCCCACAGGTATCCCCAGGAGACCCTGTCGATTGCCTTTTCGGCGTCCAACAGGATCACCCCAAGAGGAGAACTCGTGACGTTAGCCCAATCAAGCAAAGCAATGATGCAGCAGATATGATCAGTTGTGTCCCTTCCAGGAATGAACCCGTGTTGATGAGGCGAGACCAGAGGGATATTAATTTGAGCTAATCTAAAAGCTAAAATTCTCGAGTAAATTTTGCTATCGGTGTTGATAAGTGCTATTGGCCAATATGATGCGGGGTTCAGCTCATCCTTGCCTTTTTTCTTGAAGAGGACGATTATCGTCCATCGCCAAGAATCGGGCACGGTCCCGACTTGCGCCGACTTAAAAACATCTAACATTTCTTGCTTAATTACTGATGAGAAAGTCTTATAGAACTCTAAATGAATAAGATCAGGGACAGCTGCTTTGCCATTGGAGAGAGATTTTATAGCAATTTCAACCGCCTCCCAGCTGATAGCTGCAGACAGGACTTCGTTTTGCTCTGCTGTAACCTTCAGAGTGTCCAAAGGATGAAAGAATTGATCCATGGTAGTTTGTTGTTGCAGAGTGATAATAGGATCTTCTGTATATAAAATCGAGTAAAAATGCAGAAAAACGTTCATAACACCGCTAGGAGTTTCCTGAATACTACCAAACTGGTCCATAATTCGGACAATCCGATTGCCCATGGCCCTTTGCTGGATTCTCTTTGCTAGGACCTTGCCTGAGTTTTCCCGAAACTCATACTTTAAGGTTCGAAATTGTGTGTATTTAACTGCAAGATCTTTATACAGTGGTTCTAAAAGATTAGACTTTGCTATTGCAACCAGTTTCTGACTACTAGCCACATCTTGGCCCACCCGGATATTAGTGCTTACACCAAGTTCTGCTTGTCGGAGTGCTTCTAATCTATATTTAGTTTCCTTCTGCGCTTGTTGCCAGCGATAAGAAGCTAATCTTTTAGTTTCTCCACGCAAGGCAGCTTTGAATGTGTCCCAAACAATACAATCAGAAGCTGTGCCCCTATTAATATAAAAAAATTCTACAATCCATGGAGTCATCTGTTCCTGGTATTGCTCGTCTAAGAGCAGTTTCCTTTCAAAGGTCCATGATCTGATCTGCTTAACAGGGCGATCCCATACGAAATTAACAGTTATAGGATTGTGATCAGATATAGTCCTAGGGGTGACTACAATCTTAGCAGATCCGACCAATTGATCGGACATAAAAACATAATCAAAACGCACCATTTTGTTATGCGGAATAGAATAGAATGTATAGCCATCCTCATTTTGATAATGATGATGCCACACATCAATCAGGCCATGTTCCTCAAGAAGGGTCTGAAGGGCCTTAAAAACGTGAGGCTTCCGCCCACATAACCATGGTACGTAGATATATTAATTTGACTGGAAATATTGATATAGAAATCGCCACAAAACAACATTGGGTGAGACCACCCAGCTAGTTCCACATTTAAATTCCTAAACACTTGGGGGTCATCAAGATTAGGAGCATAAATCGAACATATGGACAAAGGACGATTATTTACCACTAATTCCAGAACAACCCATCTACCTCAATTGTCTTTTTTGACTCTTTTAACCAACCCAACCCCTATCTTTAGCAAAATAGCAACACCCCTAATTGTAGATGTTTGACGAGTGCAGGTGACTAAATCATACCCAGGAAGTCTTAATAATCCTCAACTACTCCAGGGAATATGGGTTTCCTGCAGGCAGATTAAGTCTACCTGCATAATTTGAAGCATTTTGTGGAAAATCCTATGTTTTTTAGGAACATTCAGTCCACAGATATTCCAAGTCGCACAGCTAAGCCTATCCCCCCCCATTAGGAATTATCAAAAAGCAGCAGCCCGAAAAAAACACTTTACTAGTCAAATAGAAATTTAATTCTCCAAGAGTGAGTTTGCACGATGTAACAATTAGCCCCATATAAAGCAAGTTTTGAAAGATCAGGCCCATTCCTGCAAAAACAACCTGTCTCCTGACCACCACCCACCACCAAAGCACCACCACCACACCCAGCCCCAATACACACACCCTTCACCCCCATATAGAGCAGCAGTACCTTGGTCCTTACGATTATTAAGTTGGTGAGCACCCATGCTCCGCTGACCCTGCCATCAGAAAATAAGAATATTAAGGTAGAATATAGAACAATCAGGTCATCTTAGGGCTCTACAAATTCCAAAAAGAATGTTCCTATCCCAGCTAAACAAGAAAGATAGGCAATTTGAACTTGCCTTCACTTGCTCTAGCAAGACACGGTGGTTCGGAGCAGTTCGACTATCTACTTGCCCTTCGCAGCTCGCTACAGCAAGTGCTGAAGAAAGCTGACCTTCAAGAGGCTGTCTTTCTCTCGCTGAGAATCCAGCTCCGGTGTTTAAAAAATACCCCTTGCGGGTTGTTGAAAAATCGAGTCCCGAGACAGAGTTACCAGACCTCCTTCATTCTAACTAAGGTATGGAGCTGATTAGAACCTAGAGAAATCTTGGATAGATTCTTGGCAAAGAATACTAAACCTATGCTACACAATACTTACTTCTTCCCGCGTACTGGACTTAGGTTAGGCACATTGGGGTAGGCGTATTTTAGAAAATACCAGGTGAGTATTTTAGTCATTGTTATTTATGTATGTATTTTTATATGGCTTAGAAACCATACAATGCTCTTACAGTATTATTTTATAATATTGTTCTCGCTGTATGCTTTATACTTTGCAGCCTGCTTAACAATTGTAGCAGTTCACTTCTCTTGTATGAGAAAGAAGACTGTTCAATAAACCCTTTTTATTGAAAACGCCCGTCTCTTTATTTCTCTACAAACTCTGTTGAAACGAAGCATGCCCGAGTGACTGAGTGAAATACTTATCTATTGTTTCTGTGACTCTAGCGATATATTTCTTATTCTTGGGAAACAAAGTTGTCATGTTTATGCGGTTGTCAGAAACTAATCCCTTCTTGTGAATTCGAGAAAGTTTCTAAGGACCTCTGAGCTAGCTGGCACTCACTATTAAGTTTAATATATTTGATAGAGAACTAGGGCCATATGTATGAAGGCCAAATGGGTTCGCAAACACCGAAATTCGCTGAATTTCGGCGTTTGCAAACTCATTTTCGCAAAATGGCACGTATGAAAGAATTTGGGTGCAAAATAAGGAATCGCAAAATTTGCCATTCCCTATTTTGCGATTGCATTTAAAGAATCGCAATTTTTGCGATTCCTTAAATGCATGTATTAGGCAGAAAAAATCCAAAATGCCCTTAAGGAATCGCAAATTACCACCAACTTCTAGTTGGGGGTAAATTCCGATTTCCTTGAAAAATGCACATTTCAGCATTTTTCAAAGTGCCATGTGAGGCACATACGTGCCCTTAGGGCATGTATGTGCACCACATGTGCACCCATGCTTATTTGAGGGGTGCAACCGGGTGTCCTTTGGACACCCCTGCACCCTTGAAATAATTCTCAATTTGCGATTCGCAAATTGCAAATCGCAAATTGAGAAAAAATTCCCATTCCTTCCTATGTGCCTCCTGGCCCATAGAAATGAATGGGAAAGTATTCCTTAATTGCGAATTCGCAATTTGCGAATTCACAATTAAGGAATATCAAGAAATCGCTAAAAAATCGAGTTTTTCTTGATACATACCATTTTGCGATTCTGAAATAGCGATTTCTTAAAAATCGCTATTACAGAATCACAAATTGGTTCCTTGATACATATGGCCTCTAGTCTCTGTGAGCCGGACCTTAGTCCTATGTCTAATCTATAGTATATGTTATTCCAATGCGCAGAGCCTATTGGGAATATAGGAACTACACTAAAGGTGTTGCAGGGATTCACATTTATAAATCAATTTCTAAACCTGAGAGAAACTCCTGACCTTTGGTACATACTTTGACAGATTTATGAAGATTTTAAAGCTGCTTTGTGACTATTTGAATGTTTTCTTTAATATTGCCGTCCCAAAAGGTCTGTGGGTCGAATGGAAAGTATCGGGCAGTGGGCAGCTGCAGAATGGCTGAGAGATGCTCAAATGAATGCTCCTTCGCAGACAATTATGGAGAAGTATATTCAGGTGATTAATGTTTTCAAAACAAAGCTTCCATAGCAAGTGGTTGACTAGTTTAAACTATCCAAGTCTACCTAAGAGTCTAAGGATTTGGTGCATGCCTATAATGAGCTGCTCATGTAGGTTTTACATCAGCATAGTGGTGTCGAAAATCCCGAATGAGGAAATCTTAGTAACTTTGCGTCCCAGTTTGTTCTTGGTTTGCGCCCAGAGATTAGTTTGTATATTCAGCAGAATGGGATTTGTTGGCAGTTGAAGTCTTTAGATAAAATCCTGTGATATTCAAAGTATATCAAGCACAGTAAAGCTGAGCAAGGCAGAAGAAAATCGAGGAGAAATTCATGTGGCTCAAACAAAGTTAGTGCCAAAGGGATTTCAGAGTGATGCATACATGGCAAATCCTGATTATGGTTCCAGTGGTGGTGCTGGAATGCAGGGAGTTGGATATCAAATGGCAGTTCGAAGATGCAGAATGGAATAGTATCTCACTAGGTAGAGCGAGAAAGATGCCAGTTAATCCAAATTTGGGGATGGAGATAGTCATGCTAAAGAAAACCACATTGTGTCAAGATTGCAACAAGTTGAGCTATTGGAAGTAAAAATGGGGGCGTGGCCAAGAAGGCGGCGGAGTAGGACGCGTTTCTCGGTCCCTCCGGCGCCGCACGGAAATCAGCCTTGTATATCGCCCGATCTGGTGCCCATCGGCGTTGGCAAGGCCAGTTTGGAGTCACTGGGAGCGGACTAGCAACGTTTGGTGCCCTCCGTTTGCACTTTACTCCGTTGACACCGGAGGAGCGTAGTGCGGCCTGCACGGAGCCGCACCGAGGTGCCGCGGATCCCCCGCATTAGTTGGCGCCGACAGAGAACAGGCGAGCTGACTAGAGCTCTGACGCGGCACCCGAGGCCGAGGGAGTG
This sequence comes from Lissotriton helveticus, assembly GCF_964261635.1. Classification (NCBI taxonomy): domain Eukaryota; kingdom Metazoa; phylum Chordata; class Amphibia; order Caudata; family Salamandridae; genus Lissotriton; species Lissotriton helveticus. Next base: position 630,119,420 of record NC_136065.1, on the reverse strand, counting down.
CCGGAGGCTGAGTGTTCCCACGTCGGACGGCGGAGAGAGCTGTTGTCCGCTCAGGGTCCCGAGAGCAAGCGGCGTGCGGGTGGAGCCGGGGCCCGCCGGCGATGCCGGGGCACCTGGGCCTGCCGTGGCCTGTCACCAGGGAGCTGAGAGGCGCCCGACCCCAGTGGGGTTGAGAGAAGCGGCCCGGACCCGGTGTTTCTGGTGGCCGGTCGGAGCCACATACCCACCGGGCGGAGAGCTACAGTGACTGCAGACACGGTGGTGAGATCCCCGCGTTGTGGGTGAGTGCTCCCTCGTGACAAGAGACAGGTGAGAGCGGCGGGGGTAGCGCCGTAGCCTGCTTTGACCCTCGGTCCGTGCATCGGCGGACGGCGCTGTCCTTAGGGGTGTTGAGAGCCGAGTGCGAGTGCGTGAAAGACTGCGGCCTGCTGGGTTTCGCGCGCCCCGTGGTCCCAGGGCCCTAGTGCCGGGTGGCTCCTTGGATCCTGCGCTTTCCTCCAAGGACCTATCTGCAGACCTGTTGCATGCGCCCTCCCTCCCCACGTCTAAGTGGCTACTGCTGCGGAGTTGCCTTAGAGCTGACCCACTTGCCCGGCCCTGCTTGGAGCAGGGCCGTTCCCGGAGCACTGACCTGTCCTGAGCTGGACTGCCCTGCCTGGCCTCCCCGCCCGAACGACAAGTCTAGAATTTGGCGGGTTTAGGCCGCGGGGATCCCGGAGTGAAAGAGGCCCGGTCGGCGGAGGGTGCCGCGACATATTGCCCGGAAGTGGCAACAATACAACTAACCTGGACTGAGTGTCGGGCTTGCTCTCATCGCCCGAGCACGCTGCCGGGGGGCACACGGTACCCTGGGAACACGGTGTTAGGAGAGTGTGTGAGGGCTGGGTGGCCCTCCTGGGCCTCCGGGACGTGACAGCGGGGAGCTCGGAAGAGGCCTGATTCCTCTGGGGAGGCGACTGCGTCAACCGCCACTCAAGGGCCGAGACATGGCGGCGCCCAGACTCAAGAAGGACAAAATACCGAAGGACACTGGGCAGAGGGTCACGCACCAGGCGACATCGCCAAGCACCGGGAAATCCCCACACCATGATGATCCGGAGAGCCCAGCGACCAAAGCTTTCATGCTGGAACTTTTCGTTGCAATCAAAGAAGACATCACGGAGCTGCGCTCCCAGCTAACGTCCGACCTCAAGGAAATACGACGCGATGTGGATGAGGTGGGGGAACGTGTCGCGACACTAGAGGACCATGACCTAAGCACCGCTGAGGATGTGCATAGGCTACAACAGGATGTCCTACGCCTCACGGAACAAAACCTGGACCTCCAGGCACATACGGAGGATCTGGAGAATCGGTCCCGCCGAAACAACATCCGAATACGGGCAGCGCCATGGAACGGGGAAGGTACAGATCTGCGAGAATACGTGGAAGCACTTTTTCGATCTGTTTTGAGCGATGCGGCACCTTCAGAGATCAAGATGGACCGGGTGCATCGTGTCGGTCTGCCACGTGGCACTCCGGACATTCTAGTTTGTGTCCACGACTTTCAGATCAAGGATCAGATCCTACAGATGGCACGGAATCTCTCCCCCCTGACATTTGGAGATCATCGGCCCGTGCTATACCAGGACCTTGCGGCCTCCACATTGGCTAAACGTAGGAGCTTCCGTCCAGTCACGACCTTCCTCCGGGAGCAAGGAGTGCCCTATTCTTGGGGTCACCCGTTCAGACTTATCTTTAAATGGGACTCGAAACTCATCCTGATCCGCTCGTTGGAGGCAGCCTGCGAACTCCTGGGTCTGGACCCACCTGGAGGGTCACCTGACGATGAAGCTTCCTCTTCGCGGCGGCGACACCGCTCCCAGGAATGGCAGAAGGTTGGCAAACCTGCGACCTCACCACGACCGGATCCTGCGATTACTCAGCGCGAAAGAGGGGCGGCGGTGGCCTCGGTGGCCCGAGTAACGGAGGCAGCGGTGGAGGAATGAGCTCTCTACTCTGAGGCATGCACCCCTGGGCTCATTGGCTGGCGCCGGAGGGGACCACCTACCCTGGGCTCCAGGACTCGTCCCGACAGACACCGAGGGGAACGAGAGGTTGCCCGTTTCTTCCAGCCCTACGCGTCCCCCTAACCTGTTCACCAATCGTCTTCGGATGATGGACAATACGTATGCGTGGAAATGTTGGCGTTACTATGTTTTATCTCTTCTTCTTTCTTTTCTGGGGTTCTCTTTGGGGGGGAGGGTGCGAGGGGAGGGAGGTTCCAGGTCCAGCAGTGTACTCATTAACGAGCGAAGTGACTCCCACCTATTCTAGCAGGGCGAGGGGGCCTGGCCCCCGTGCATTGTCCTATGACATCGTCTGAGTTGCGGGTCCTCACACTAAATGTGCGGGGACTCAACAATCCAGTGAAACGGAAGGCGATACTCTCCCTTCTAGAGGCCTCCAAAGCAGACATTTGTCTCTTGCAGGAAACCCACCTATTGCAGAAAGATTGTTCTAGGATGCGGTCCTGCTGCTTCCCACATCAATTCTTCTCTTCTTCCCGCACTAAACCTGCCGGGGTAGCAATTCTGGTTGCACAGCGGTTTAAGGGGAAGGTACTGCAGAAAGGGGCGGAATTGAGAGGGCGGATGCTTGCATACAGATTTTCCCTGGGGGACTCCACCTTTACGTTGTGCTCCATTTATGCGCCAAATGAAGGCCAAGAGAAGTTCCTCAACACACCCCTCACAGAGATCGCCATGACCCCTGACTGACATATCCTGGTGGGGGGGATCTGAATTTAGTAATGGACACAATACAAGACAGGTCAGGGCAACGACACTCACACACTGGAGCGCTCTCGGCTGAAGGGAAGGCCAGACTGGGGGATATGGGACTCGTAGACCTATGCGTAGCCTTCACCCTGGCGAAAAGGGCTACACATATTACTCACACACCCACAAAACCTATGCCCGCCATGATCACTTCTTAGTCTCCCCCAACTTACGCATGCTTGCTACAGACGCTGAGCCGCGTCCCTGTCTGACCACTCTCCAGTACTCGCGGTATTCGCCCTCCCCCAGACACCCCGCACTCATCGCACCTGGAAGCTGCGCGACACACTCTTACATAGGGTAGATGTGGTGGGAAAGCTTAAGGGGACTATTAGCGACTACTTAACGCATAACAACACCACCGACACCTGATTAGCCACTCGCTGGGCGGCGCTCAAAGCTGTCGTACGGGGGAAACTAATAGCGATATCAGCGGCTGAAAACTTGGAGAGAGCGCGCAAAAGAGAAGAGCTGTCACAGAAAACGCGTGAGCTAGAACACATGAATCAACGCACCGGGTCACCAAGGGTGTGGAGGCAGGCGCGACAGCAATTAGCTGCGTTAGACCAAGACCGGGCAGAATACGCCGCACTGAGGATTCGACACCTCTATTACACAGGGGGAGACAGATGTGGGAGGCTGTTAGGACGTGCACTGAGGGAGGTGCAACAACGCCAAGCGGTTCAGGAGATTCATACACCAAACCGGGGAGTGGTTACCGAGGACGCGGACATTGCCAAAGCTTTAGCGATTTTTACACTTCCCTGTATGCAGAGTCGCCCCTGGACCTAGCGGAGAGCACAGACTTCCTAGAGGCCACTCCCCTCCCTTCCCTAACTCCAGAGCAGGCAGAGTCTTTGGATCGGCCGATCCGGCCGAAAGAGGTCATTGCGGCCATCTCACGCCTCAAACTAGCCAAAGCGCCCGGACCGGATGGATTTTCCGCAATATTCTACAAAACGTTTTGCGCGCAGGTGGCACCGCTACTGACCACTCTCTTCAATTCTTTCGCGGAGTCTGGGGCAATTCCGAGGGACCTTGTGGATGCCACCTTTTCCGTCATCCCCAAACCGGGGAAAGACCGGACGCGATGCGAGGCCTATCGGCCTATTTCTTTACTGAATGTGGACCTCAAACTCTACATTAGTATCCTAGTGACCCGACTTGCACCACTCATGCCTTGCTTGATTGAATCGGACCAAGCAGGCTTTATCCCGGAACGCCAAACAGTGGACAACACGAAGAGGGCATTACATCTTATAGAGAAGGCCATGAGAACGACGGGAGAATACATGCTTTTGGCTATTGATTCCGAGAAGGCGTTTGACCGCGTCCATTGGCCCTACCTGGAGCAAGTACTGGTGAAGGCTGGGCTAGGCCCCAAATTCCGCACGTGGGCTCTTAACTGCTACTCGTGCCCCACAACGACGGTCAAAATCAACGGGCGTCCCTCACCTCGCTTTCCGATTGAGCGAGGCACGAGACAGGGGTGCCCTCTGTCGCCCCTGCTCTTTGCCTTATACATGGAGCTGCTTGCCCAGAGGCTACGGCTCGATCCAGAGGTGCGGGGCATTAAGGTCGGAGCCTACACTCATACCGTCAGTCTATATGCCGACGATATTCTCCTGTCACTCTCCTCTCCGGCGACTTCCTTACCAGCTTGCATGGCGAATCTCGACGCTTTCGCTAGAGTTTCGGGCTTTAAAGTCAATATGACCAAGTCGGAAGCATTAGACCTCTCCTTAGATGCACACACCCGCTCCTGCCTCCAGACCAACTTTCCATTTCGGTGATCACAATCGGCAGTCCCCTATTTGGGAATCCACCTCGCCCCCACCTTGCAGGACACTGTCCGGGTTAATTATGCGCGTCTGAGCACCCTCATTCGCAAGGAACTGAATCTCTAGAAACGTCTCCCGATGTCGTGGCTGGGTAAGGTAGCGGCCGTCAAAATGACGGTTCTGCCCCAGATCCTTTATCTATTTCGAGCCGTTCCGCTCCGACCACCGGAGGGCTGGCTACGACGAACGCAATCCGAACTAGCACACTTCGTCTGGAATGATAAGAGGCCTAGACTGAAACTTAGTCTGGCTACGCTGCCGCCGGAGAGAGGAGGGGTGGGACTGCCGGACCTCCTTTTATATTATCAAGCGACGCAGCTGAGAACTCTGGTGGAATGGAGCCGTTGGGAGTCGGAGAAACATTGGCTATTTCAAGACCAAGCTATAGCAGGTCGCCCTCTCCAAGAGATTTCTTTCCTCCGTAAGCGACATAGACCCCCCTCAATCTCTATGCTTCCTTCATTACCAGAGTTCCTCTGGAGGTGTGGGATAGCGTTAATGTTAAATATGACCTGACCACCTTCCCCTCTCCGCTTACACCCATATTGGAGAACCCAGACTTCTCCCCAGGCCAAGACATCATCGCTTATGAGCGGTGGCGCCCGGCGGACTGCAGAGTCCTGTCTCACCTGTATGACACCGAGGGGGTTATTCCCTTTGAAACGTTTAAGCAGATCTATGGCCTGCTGGTGACGTAACGTCTACGTTACCTACAGGCACGCCACTGGGCACTTAACAGTCAGGTGCGGGGAAACGGCGGCCAGGCCTTTGCGGCCCTAGGAATACTGGCTGCTCACGAGAAAAACGGATAAACATCTTATCTCGGACCTCTATCGCATGCTCTTAGACCGCTACTCCTTTGTCTATAACGCCAGTAGGGCCCGCTGGGAGAGAGAGCTGGGACGCACGCTCAGCGCCAAAGAGTGGGAGGGTATATATTACCGCGCGCGTCACTCCGCCTATCATATGGGCTTAACAGACACCCTCACCAAACTAGTCACATATTGGTACTACACACCGATGCGCTTGCACGAAATGGACCACACTAGGGAGGCGACTTGCTGGCGTGGCTGCGGGGAGGCGGAGTCTTTAGTACACCTACTCTGGGACTGTGTGCACCTACAGGAGTACTGGAAGTCGGTCTGAGATGAGGTTGACACACAGTTTGACACGGAAATTCTGAGATTCCCTGCATATGTTCTACTAGGCCTTCCCAACCCCATCACGTACCCTCTGAAATCGCAGAGAGGCAGATTGATCACCATCGCCATCGGATCCGCAGTGCAGAACATCTTAGCCCTCTGGCGTACCACACATGTTCCCTCATTCCAGGGGTGGCTTTCACGTCTGTGGGCAGTGCTGGGGATGGAGAAATTGTCACTCATCAAAGCAGGAAAGGGGTCAGAATATGTGGAGCTGTGGCGGCCATTTCTCAATATCCTAGCCACGGAGTTCAGGGAGGTCACGTGCCCCAGATACCTTCGCCTTCTGCGTCTATCCCACACGGACACCTGTTGAATTGGAGGAGGGGGAATTCCCGACGGGGTGGTACAAATAGGACATGAACCTGGGGTGGGAGGGAGGGGGAAGGGGAGAGGGGGAGTTGGGGATGGGCTTCGGGGGGAGTGAGTTGGGGGTTCTTTTTCTTCCTTTCTTGTTCTTTCTTCTTATGCCTCTTTATTGCCCTGCTGTACAATGGGCGTGGCCATATGGTCACGTTCCTCCTTCCGGGTTAGCACTACTAATGCTACACAGGGTAGGCCTGGACATTAAAAGAGCCTACGGGAGAAATGCAAAGCACCTTTGGACTTTCCCGCTCCAATTTAAAACGCGGCCGGCCCCTTGGGGTTGTAGGCAGCATGCTGTGTTTAACTTTGTATATGCCTCCAGAACCTTGAGATGGCTTATCCGGAAGTGCGTTGTTCAGCCGGCCCGTTGGGTTGTAGGCGCCTTTTGTCCTTTTTTTTCTGTCTCTAATAATAAAACAGATTTAATACTGGAAGTAAGAGTGTAGATGGAACCCAAAACAATTTCAATTGGATGGTCAAATGTCTAACGGGAATGCTGTCCCAGCTCAGAGCATGCAAATGCTAAGATCCCAGAACCCTAACATGCCCCAAGCCCCATTAACACAGCATCATTTGAATAACCCATGATTTAATGTGAGCCGGAACCCCAGTTTTCAGCTGAACCCCTTTACAAATACTGACAGTTTCCAATGGTTTCCGGTCTTAAACAGTTTCAGAGATCCAGGGTCTGATAAATCACAATGATGTTGCCTGAGAGGGGAGGAAGATTACATGCATTGCACAGGCTTTGAGGTAGACCAGAGTGGCTCATATATGGATGTAGAGGTGAATGGTCATCTCATGTTGTTTCTATCAACAACGGTGCTACCCACTATACTTTAAGAACTGTGGAAGGACTAGACCTACCCCTCTTGGGAAAACAAGTCCAATATGTAGGCATATTCAACACATAAATAGTGAATCCTGGTCCAGTTTAAGTCCCTGTAAATATAGATAGCTTTGATGGGGACCATCGGTTTGTGATGTGGGACTTGAGCCCAGTTAATCTTTTGGGCAGGGACCTTGTCTGTAAATGGAATTGTGTGATTTATTGTATACCGGGTGGTATCCAGCTTCAAACACAATGAGGTTGCAGATTTTAAATTGAGCACCCAAAGACCAGCCGTTAGGCTGTCCTCAGTTTTGAAAAAAGAAGGTTTACCCCCTGACTTAAAGGACTTTGTAAAGAGGGAAGTTTGGGATTATACTGGCAAAACATTGGCATGAACAAAGATATTGAACCCTTGAGAATATCAATAAAACCAAATACAGAGCAAACCAAAATGCTCCAGTACAACTTCTCACCAGAGGTGGTGGCTGGAATTGCTCCTGTTATTGAGTCCACATAAGACCAAAGTATATTAAAAAAGATCTTTGAGAATCCCAAGTAATTTCAGGTACTGAAAAATAATCTGGAGACCCTGCAAGTGTAGTGCCACTCAGTTCTGATCCAGTAATCAGTCACCTATTGGTGGCATCAACAACCCAAGAAGCATGCAGACAAGATATTACTGCCCTATTGAATTATGTGGCTTAAAATGGACAAAGTGTCCCCAACCAAATTTTAATATTATCAAAATGAACTCCTGTATCTAGATCATTATATCAAGAAAGGAGCAAGGAAGGTGTATCAAGAGAGCATAACTGCCATACTGAAAATGAACCCTTTCAAGACACAGAGGGAGGTCAGGATGTTTCTAGGAATGGTGGCCTAATGTTGTCCGTGGATTCCCAACATTTCCCTAATGGCAAAGCCTCTACAGAGTTTCACACACAAAGATGTGTCTGATCCTCTACCATGGGACAACAAATTTGAGAATGCCTTTCTCGAGATGAGAGAAAGACTTAGCCTCCAGGAATGCTCGAATATGAGAAGAATTGTGTTCTGTTTTGCAGCGAAACGGATGGGTGCTCCCACGCTGTGCTCACACAAACTCATGGTAATTCTAAACATTCCAAAGCATATTTTGCAGCAACCCTTGACCCAATAGTCATAGCATTGCCAGCTTTCCTAAAGGCAGTGTTCGCAGTTGGTGTCAGCATTCGGCAATGTGAGGTTATCATCATGGGATACCATCTTACAGTTATGGTCCCTCACACTGTTCAAATCTTACTAACCTGTCTCAACCCTATTACTTTTTTGCCATTGCCTGTTACTGATACAAATGATGATGTGATAGACCCTGAGTGCCTTTTCATGATAGAATTGAGTACCAAGCTGTTGGAATTGGCCCTTTTTGGAGGATTACCCCAAACCTTTTTGCCTTCATTCGCCGATTGTGTTCTGGCATTGTTTTTGTTGGCTTTAGCACTCTGGGCACTTTACCACTGCTAACCAGTGGTAAAGTACATGTGCTCTCTCCCTAAAACATGGTAGCATTGGCTCATATCCGATTGGCATATTTAATTTACTTATAAGTCCCTAGTAAAGTGCACTACATATGCCCAGGGCCTGTGAATTAAATGCTACAAGCAGTACTGCATCACTGCTTGTGCCACCCACATAAATAGACCCTTAACCATGTCTCAGACTGCCACTGCAGGGCCTGTGTATGCAGTTTACTGTCACTTTGACTTGCCATTTAAAACGACTTGCCAAACATTAAACTCCCCTTTTTTACACATACGTCACCCTTATGGTAGGCCCTAGGTAGCCCTATAGGCAGGGTGCTGTGTAAGTAAAAGGTTAGACATGTACTTTCAAGTTTTACATGTTTTGGAAGAGACAAACAGCTAAATTCGTTTTTCACTGCTGTGAGTCCTACTCGTTCCATAGGCTAGCAATGGGGATTACCTAGACACCCTTTAAGCTGTAATTCATGTTTAATATCATTGGAATGGTGGTGGTAAATCCTCTTTATTGGTAAAGCTGGTTATAACATTACTGTTACGCCAGCCCCTTTTGCAGGTGTATCCCCAAACCTTTTGCCTTTTGCCTCCTAGTTTTCTGACCTGTTTTTGCTGGCATTAGGACTCTGAGTACTTAACCACTGCTGATCAGCACTAAAGAGCATATGCGATCTGTGTAAATTGTGATTAACATTGGTTATGCATGATGTGCATATTTGATTTACTGATAAGTCCCTAGTAAAGTGCACTGTGAGTGCCCAGGGCCTGTAAATCAAATGCTACTAGTAGGCCTGCAGCACTGACTGTGCCACCCACACATGTACCCTTTCAAAGATGACACAGATCTGCCACTGCAGTATCTACGTGCGCAGTTTTTAACTGTCATGCTGACTTAACGTTCTCTTTTCTTACATATAAGACACCTCTAAGGTAGGCCCAAGTTAGCCCTGTGTGCAGGGTGCAGTGTGTTTCAGAGGTAGGACATATAGTGGTGAGTACTACATGTCCTGATAGTGAAATACTGTGTATTTCGTTTTTCACTTTTGAAAGGCTGGCTGTCCTATAAGTTAATATGGGAGCTGCCTTGTAACATCTTACAAGTGTAACTTTCATTTGGGACAAGATAGGGAAATTGATTTTAGGCTCTCTAAACTTTAAATTTAATGACCCACTTTTTAGTGAAGGTGGATTTAAATTGTGTGTTTGAAAATTTCACTCTTAGAAAGTGGGTATTTTCTTGCTTTACCATTCTGTGTGCCTTTGCCTTTTTGTGTATTAACCGTCTGGTTTCGGAAGGACACCAGATGGGGATTTGCATTCCCTCTAGACAGTCACAAGTTGGGTTCAGATGTTTCCTGCCTTTCCTGCGTGGCTCATGGCCAAGCTGAATAGATCTGTCTGCATTTAGAGTGGTAGGAGGACTTGTCATTTGCACTTGAATGGACTATGGGTGCCTTTCACAAAGTTGTCTCCACCTCCTGTAGTGAACATGATCTGAGCAAGGCAGAACTGGTTTATGTGTGCAGCAGAGACTTTTACTTTGTGCTGCCTTCAAAAAGAAGCATGGTAAAATATTGGGGCTCTGGTCTCAGAACTTTAGAGCACTTCTGGAAACAAGTGGACCCTGCCAAGAAGAAGAGCTGAAGAGCTGTGTAAGGAGTGTTGCCCTTTTATGTGTGAGGGGTGGATTGGCCTGCAGATGCAGCTTTTATCTGTGGGCAGAGGAAAAGGATTGACACTCTTTGTCCTGCTGTGGTATCCTGCTTGAAAAGATCTCCAAGGGATTGATGCAAGGTTGTCTCCTTTTGGAAGACTCACGGAAATCAAAGACTGCAAAAGATTGCTTCTGGATCTAAAGGAACCTGCCAGGAAGAAGAGCTGGAAGAGCTGTGTAAGGGGCACTGCTCCTTGGTGTGTGTGTGGTGGATTGCCCTGCAGTGGCTACTTCTGTCTTGGGCAGGGGAAGTACTGGCCTTTGAAAGGATGCATGTGGTGAGTACTTTTCCCCCTGGTGTCCTGGTCACCTACAGCACTCGTGTGGTGAGAACCAGCATGCTGCCCGAAGTGCACCCTGACCATTATTCCCGGGCACAATTGTGGGCAGTTGCCTGTGGGGATTCTGCCTGTGTGGACCCAGGGAGGTCTTCCCGCCAAGGGGGGCAGTGGTATGCCCCCCATCCCCACCGTCCTGACACATACCTTGGGGCAATTTGATGGAGTGTTGCAGTACCGGGCGGTTCCTCGAAGGAGTCCCCCGGTACCCAGGTAAAACTTACCACATCTCCCGTTGTTGCAAATTACCGTACTACACATAGTAGATGCACAGGTGTTCCTGTGGCCTACGGGTTGTACCTGCATAACTTACCATGGATTTACTGGTGATGTCAAGTGGGATCTAGGAGTTTCTCTTCCTTCCCTAACTACTGTATTTCAGACTCTGATGTTATGATATATGTCATTTTTATACCTTGCAGTGATAGGATAATGAGTGCCATTTCAGGACCTGCATAATATAAACCGAGATGGGGTATGGTGTTTCTATGACGTGTGCAATCTATAAGTCATTATCTTAGTGCACTAACTGTGATGCTGTGACAATTTCCTAGTTGGCAAAGTGTTATTGTATTATATATGTATTTGGATTTTTGTCGTTTTTGTCTTGTTTGGTTTAGATAAAGATACTTTATTTTTCTAAACTGGTGTGGTGTCCATTTGTGCTATTTTCACTGTGTTACTGTGTGTTTAGGTACAAATACTTTATACAGTGCCTCTGAGATAAGCATGTCTGCTTGTGCCAAGCTACCAAGGGAGTGAGCAGGGGTTATCAAAGGGGTGTAATTCCCTTACCCTGACTAGAAGGAGGGGTCCCTACTTGGACAAGGTTCATACCTCTGCCAGCTAGAGTCCCCCATTTCTAACAATTACCATTTAAATTGCCAATTTTAGAAAGTGGACTTTCTCTGGTCTTACTGCTCTGCGTGACTTGTAGTCTGTCTCCATTACATATCTCGGCTGGGTGGCAGCTACACTTTGTGCTTTCCCTCTAGACAGCCACAACACAGGAATGGCTGGGTGTGACAGGAGATTCATCTGCATCCATCTTTATACCGATAGCCTTCCTGGACATGAAGGGGGAGAATTGGCTCAAACTTACATCTGAATAGGTTGGGTCCTGCCTTCACACAAAGAGCTGATTTACCCCCCTACTGGTAGCTTGAAGCCAGGGCTGGGCTGAAAGGGATACTTGTGCACTTTAGAGAGTTCCTTCGAAGTCACACTGTAGGAAAGTGCCTCTTTTGGACATGATTAGCCCCCATTTTCTCCCTGGAAAATGATGTTGTTTCATCTGGAAGTGCAGAGGGTCCCTGCCAACCAGGTCCCCTGTGCCAGATCTCCTTCCCTAAACTACATTTTGTTTCCACAATTGGCACTCCTTTAGCTCACATAGAGGTCTCTCGTACAAAAGTACTCCAGGTACCAAGGGCCTTGTGGTTAAAGAGGGTCCCTAAGGGCTGCAACACAAATTATGCCACCCTAAAGGGCCCCTCACCATGCACTGCAAGCTGCGTGTCTTGGTGCAGACAAAACTGAAGACTCGAAATGGTACACATCCACGTGTGCCATGCCCATAGAGACTGCAAGAGATATAGGTAATACACCCCTCTAGCAGGTTTTAGCCCTAAGACAGATGGCACTACATCTCCTGTGAGGGCATATCTGCATGGGCAGCAATATCCTTGTTAATTCCTGGATACTGTAAGTGGCCAGAGAAGCAGTAGTAAGTACATGGGCTGGACGCTCGACATTAGGAGTTCCCCAGCCTTATGATGGCTTCACTGAAATATGAGATGTTTGGTACAATACATTTCAGCATAATGAATCTGTAATGGATCCAGTGTCAGATGTATTTTAAAGTTCCACACAGAGGACCCCTTAGAGCGGTCCCCTGTCACCTACCAATCCTTAGTGTGGTCACTGACTGGCCTGTGCCAGCCTGCTATCACCAGACAGTGTTCTGACCTCATGTGTCGAGTGCATGCGCACATTGAGGTCGAGAACAATGCCTTTCCTGGGTGGAGGTTGTTGGACCCGGGGTCACCGGTCCACCTGAGGTAGCTTGGCTCGAGTGGGAAGGCCTAACTTCAAGGCAAAAGTGTTATGCTTGCGTCACACTCACCCAGTAACCCAGCGCTCCTCCACTTGAAAAATGACACTACACCTTTTGTTACAAAAGAATAGAGTGCTTTATAAAAGTTCCTTAATTTAGCTTACTTCGTTAGCAATGTATCACTTTAACACATTAAGCACTTCCACATTCGATTACCTGAATCAATAAGAGCTCAACATTGCATTTAGTTAAAGAACCCTTTTCCCCAGAGGAAATGAGTTCAACAAATCCACTTAGTACTCTAGATTTCAGGCAGTTACTTTGCAGTTTAAATAAAAACAAGCAGCAAGAAAACAAAATGTATCTACTCAGTGAAGCAAGATTGGGCATTACTACAGTAAGGAAACCATGTTGCATATCTCTTTTTGTAAGATTGGTAGATGCGTTAATGAAGCAGGTGCCAGAGTTATATACTCCAGGAAAGACAAGAACGTGCATTAAATTCAGTCAGTAACCATGCACTTGAACTTGTCCTGCAATGCCCTGGCTTCTGTTTAGCTTTAGTGTTGAGCCAGCAGCAGGTCTACGGTTGGCAGATCCCTAGATCCAGTAGGGTAGTTTTATCAGTTCAAGCTCCCTTGGCTTACTTCACATCTGCCCCGCGGAGATTTCTCCCGCACCAGCCCCCAAATCCCTGCTTCTTGTGGCTTGCAGTTATTGATGACAGATATCGCCGTCACAGGCAGCTGGGGGAGCTTACCCCCTCTCCGGCAGTCTCTTGTTCAAACGTCCGCTCCCTCGCAGGCAAGGCCGGCTTACACACTGGGCTTGCGCTGGGGAGAGGACGCTTCCACTACAATGCTCAAATGAGTTTACCGTGCCTTAGCCACCTTCACAGGCAGCCACTCCTCTCTGCCGAACAGCCACGCTCCACTGGGCCTGCGCGGGAGAGAGGTGTCTTGAACGCGGCGCCGCCCCCTCAGAGAAGCCGTCGAGCCCTCCACTGAGCCTGCGCCAAGGGAAAGATGCCTCAATGCCGCGCTGCCCCCTCAGCGAAGATCTCCTCAATGAGGTGCAGCTGCACCAGTGTCGGATCGATTTCCGGTTCCTCTCCCCGGGGGAGGAAGTCGCGTTGCCCAAAGGAGAGCACACCTAATCTCACTGCCCCACCAAAACCTCACAGGGGCCTCAGCTAGATCGTCTCAAAGGGGGGGGGTCAGCGGTGGTGACTCTTCTCAGCGCTCCTCATCACAAGTAAGTTGGACAAGCACTCACTATCTACAACTCTGCAGAAGCGGTGTCGCTAGCGAGGGGGGGGGCAGTTCTCACAGGCCCTTCTTGTTACTCATAGTTATCCAGTGCTCACAGGACAACTCTCACCCCCACAGGACAACGAGGCAGTACTTTTTAAAAAGCCCGAGTCCCAACAGTTACTTTGGGACAATCCAACGAAAAATGACAGCTCCTTCCTTAGTGTGGAGACACCAGGGCGAGGTTCATCTAGTTAACCCCTAGGCAGGGTCAGGTCTATGGGTAGAGGGGCGATGACAGCGGCAAGGAAGCAACCCTCAGAAGTAGTCAGCCCACTCAGTGCCCTATTCCCCTGATGCCACAGCCTGCACTCCAGCCGGCCTCACGATGCTCAAAATGGCCGCCCAGCACCCTTCCTTATATAGCCTAGCCCCAGGGCACTAGAATCGGCCGGAAGGTTCTAGATCCCTCTAATGCTAACCTATGGGCCAGGCTCTGAGGTAAAACTTTGACAGTTGGCAGGCCACCATTTTGAGAAGGAACACCTACTCTTCCTCCATTTTAGAGGAGCACCTGCGCCTCATTACTAATTGGTAACAATGAGGCGCCCAGAGTCCTATGGTCAACACCCATAAATTACAGTGGACACAAAATTAGAAGGCAAAAAGGGGAGAAAAATAAGGAGGGAACACCCCAAGGGCTGACAGGTCTAACACGCATCCCCCCCAGCTGAAAGTGGGGAGAGCTACCCAACCCCTTGGGAGTTCTCATCACTAAGGGGGAAATACCTTGAGAGACTGTCTGCGTTGGCGTGGTCCACTCCAGGCCGATGTTCCACCCCGAAGTCCATTCCCTGTAGGGAGATGGACCACCTTAGCAGCTTGGGATTCTCGCCCCTCATTTGCATCAGCCAACAAAGGGGCCGGTGGTCAGTCTGAACAAGGAAGTGCGAGCCAAATAGGTATGGCCGCAACTTCTTCAGAGCCCATACCCCCGCAAAAGCTTCCCGCTCAATCGCACTCCACCTCTGTTCCCGGGGAAGCAGTCTCCTTGATAGAAAAACCACAGGTTGGTCCAGACCCTCCTCATTGAGTTGTGATAACACCGCCCCAATGCCATGCTCCGATGCATCCGTTTGGACAATAAACTCCTTGGAAAAGTCAGGGGCCCTTAGGACCGGAGCCTTGCACATAGCTTGCTTTAAGGTGTCAAAAGCTCGTTGACACCCCTCCGTACAGACTACCCGTCGGGGATGTTTCTTGGATGTAAGCTCAGTCAAGGGAGCCACAATTGTGCCATATCCCTTGACAAAGCGACGGTAGTACCCTGTGAGGCGCAGAAATGCTCTGACCTTAGTTTGGGTCTTTGGGAGCTCCCAGGCCATGATAAGTCTCAATCTTAGCCTGGAGGGGCTGCACCTTACCCCGGCCCACCAAGTGGCCTAGGTACACTACTGACCCCTGCCCAATCTGGCATTTGCTAGCCTTGATCGTCAAGCCAGCCTGCTTTAGGGCTTGTCGGACAGCTTGAAGGTGACACAAATGGTCCTCCCAGCTGCTGCTGAAGACAGAGATGTCAACAAGATAGGCAGCAGAGTAGGCCTCCATACCAGAGAGGACCTGGTTCACCAGCAGCTGAAAGTGGCAGGGGCATTCTTGAGCCCAAAGGGCATCACACAAAACTGGTAGTGGCCCTCAGGAGTGGAGAAGGGTGACCTTTCCTTTGCTCCATCTGTAAGGGAGATCTGCCAGTACCCTGATGTGAGGTCAAAGGTACTTAGGTATTGGGTAGCTCCCAACCGGTCAATGAGCTCATCCGCCCTTGGGATCGGGTGAGCATCAGTCTTTGTCACAGAATTCAGTCCCCTGTAATCCACGCAGAAACTGAGTTCTGGGGTGGTGCCCGGCAGCTTTTGGTACCAAATAAACCGGACTGGACCAGGGGCTGCTTGAAGGTTCAATCACTCTCAGCTCCAGCATCTTAGTGACTTCACTGTGGATGGTGGCCTTCACCTTATCTGATAGCCGGTAGGACTTGGACTTCACAGGTGGGCTGTCCCCTGTGTCCACATCATGGGTACACAAGTGAGTCCTTCCCGGGATAAGAGAGAACAGCGAAGAATACTGCTCCAGGACTTGACGGCAGTCTCTCCGCTGCTTGGGAGTTAGGGATGGTGAGAGGATCACCCCCTCTACCAACCCATCCTTCTCTTGGGAAGCAAAGAGATCACGGAGAGGCTCACTTTCCTCTTCCTCTGTCCCATCAGTCACCATCATCAAGATGACTGCGGGCCTCTCATGGTGGGGTTTGAGGCGGTTGACATAGGGCACCCGATGATGCTGCCTGGGGGTCTTAAGATCCACTAAGTAGGTGACCTTGCCCTTCTTCTCAACCACTTCAAAGGGGCCTGTCCAGCAATCCTGGAAGGCAATAAGCTCTCCAGGCTCCATGACCCACACTTTCTGTCCAGGCTCCAACTCCACAGGGTGAGTATTGCGGTCATACCACTCTTTCATGACTGCTTGGCTGGCCTCAAGGTTGTCAGAAGCTTGCTTCCACAACTTAGCCATTTGGCTACAGAAAGCCAGCATATAACTCACCCTTAGCTGTATGGAGGAGCGCTAGTACTGGAGCCTAAACCTGGGACGCTGTGTTTGGTCCCTAAGCCTTGCCGGTGTCGGAGCCGGTGTTTTGAACTTACCGACACTCTTTGCGTGGCTGATATCTCCGAGGGACGCTGCCCGCCTGTGAACTTTGCGTGTGGTGGGGCTGAGAGGCTGCAACAGGGGGAGGAGCGCGGCAGGGACTCCCTTTCCCAGGAGTCCCTGCGTGGCCAAACAACATCCGGTCAGCGCCCCCTGCTAGCCCCGCCCCCTGCCCGGCATACAGGTGAAAAGTCCCACAATTCTTGCCGGAAAAGTGTGGCCCTTAGCTGTGTGGAGGAGCGCTAGTACTGGAGCACAAACCTGGGATGATGTGTTTGGTCCCTAAGCCTTGCCGGTGTCGGAGCCGGTGTTTTGAACTTACCGACACTCTTTGCGTGGCTGATATCTCCGAGGGACGCTGCCCGCCTGTGAACTTTGCGTGTGGTGGGGCTGAGAGGCTGCAACAGGGGAGGAGCGCGGCAGGGACTCACTTTCCCAGGAGTCCCTGCGTGGCCAAACAACATCCGGTCAGCACCCCCTGCTAGCCCCACCCCCTGCCCGCCCACTAGCTATAGAAAAGTTTGTTGTTTCGTCTCGCGGGCCGCCGGGTGAAGCCCGGGCAAAGGGCGGGCCGTCTGTGGCCGTCCGGGGCCAGGGCGGGCCATCCCCCTAAGCACTGTGATTAGGTGAAGTAGTGTTTCCTTGTTACAGTGACCTGGAAGACATACCTTCTACTTGTATATGCCAAGTGGAACTTTTATGTCTACTCGTTCTGGGAAAAGCATGAGGGGGGGGTGACCATATAATTGGAACTATGGACCAGTTTATCACCAGGGCAGTCTCCGTTGTGGAGAAAGAGATTGCCTTAACAGAACGTAGACTCTCTCGTGAGTATCTCGCACATAAACGTTCCTCCTTGGGTGCATTGGCCCTGGTTCCTTCACCCTCCAACATTAATTCTGCTATCCCCTTGCTAAATGTTACCTCAAGTAATGAGCAATCCCGCGTGAATGAAAATAGGGAAAGTCTGGAAATACTACCAAACCCCGAGGTAGAGAATGGGGGTATGAGTCTTGCGCCTGAAGTGACTGAGCGACCTGCACCATTGGGGGTGCCACTGACCACTTCTCCAGTAATAGTGATTCATGAGGCTCCCAGATTACATCCTACATTATCTTCTCCGGCGAGGTCTGAACTTGTTACATCAAAAAGAAAATGAATTATCTCACCTCGCAAGGGGAACAGGTTTAAAGCTTTTAAAAGAATGAGGAAAAACTGTGTGAGGGAGTGTGTTTCCAGGAAAGGTGGAGGGGTAGAGGCCAAAGCCCTCCAGGAACAACTGGGGGGCGAGTCATTGGGTGACCATGGTGTTATACTGTCTGGCAATGGCCATCTCCCTCCTTCAAATGGCCCCTTAGTAGAAACACCCTTGATAAATCAAATACAACAAATAATGACCACTTTGATCCTCCCCGTGGTGGAAAGACTAAAAGGGCTCTCGGAGCAACTGGATAAATTTGAGCAAGCTTCTCTGGATAATTTTTTTGCACTAAAAACCCTAATTAAATTGCATACAAAAATTAGGGGGGACGGGATTGGGGGGGATACAGGCTTGAGACCCCCAAATTCCAATGACCATATTCAGACTTCTGGCAAAGGGGAGTCGCAACAAGATACAAGGGACCCTATAGCAAATGCTTGTCCAACAGTCGCCATTGGTGTTTTACCTATGGCTGGAGGGGTTGATACCAATGACCAAGCTCGATCAGTACCACCAAAGGGGAAGACTAACACCGCAGAGAGCAAGAAAAGTTCTATAGCTACTGACACAATAAGGGCATTGAGGATCGACGATCGGGATGGTAATAAATCACTTAGTGAGTCAAGCAATTTAACCATTGCAAGAAAAGTACATTCTGAAAGTTATATAGGACCAGCTCAGGCCCCCAACGCTGATCTTCCACCTGGCTGTCAACCCTTTGTAGTGGTCCTTACTGGGGTCCCTCCGTTAAAATCGGAAATAAAGGAATCTTATGATCAACTCAAAAGCAAAACACTATACTGGCTTAAAGAAAACAGACCTCTTCACCATACTATAAATTGCCAAGTTATTCATGTTAGAAGGGTCAATTGGGTGGGCACTAGACCTAAAGATATAATGGGGGATTGTATCTTAGTCAATTTTAAAGACCCCTCAGTAGCCCAGCTAGTTTATAGCCAGGAACAGGGTAGAGGTAATACAGGAATCAGCACTCGAGATCTTCGTTACTTCTACCCACAACCAATGTCATCATGGAAAAGAGGACCATCTCAGGTGGTCATGAGGGGTAGTAGGTACTTGTTTTTTGATTTACCTTCACCTGGTCCCGGAATGTTGCATCAGAATAGGGGCTTGAATACAAATTGGTCATGGTGGGGCTACTGACATGCTGGACAACCCCCCTTACGGGAACAACCCTTTACTTTTGTAGACCAGCCCTCTTTTCGGGACATAATCAGCCCGGTGGCTACGGAACTTGTTTCCAACTTGGATCCATGTAATAGCCTACCTTCTGTTTGCCTGTCTAGAGAGCTACCTACTAGAGTACCTGAGGTTGTGATTAGTGAATTAAGACAGTTGGATTCACCCTCTACATACAACTATGGTCAAGGCACAGATCTTAATAATGGGGCTCTGGTTTCTGTCGAAGGGGGTAAGGCAGTTGTTGAATCAAAGTCCTTGGATATCTTTTCCACTTCTGCGGTTACCCAAGTAATAATGCCATCTGTAAAGCTAATGTCATGGAATATCGCGGGGTTAACCAGAAATCTTCGGGACAGCGTCTGGAGCTCCTATATGGAAGAGCAAGACATTATTCTCTTACAAGAGACTTGGGCTATAGACATTGTCCACAGATTGGGTTACAAGACTTTCCACTGTGGAGCAATTCCCTCAGTGAGAGGAAGACCATCGGGGGGTTTAATAATTTGGGTAAGAATAACCTTGAATGTTGATGTTTCCCCTCTTCCTCTCCCCTCCCATGATCTTCTTGGGGTCAAAATGTTGACAAAAGAAATGGGGGTATTGTATGTAATAAATATTTATAATAGGCCCAACTCTCAGAATAAGGAATCCGTGGCTGTAGAACAATTGAGATCATATTTGGATACATTGGAAGCTGACTCACAAGTTCTTATAGGTGGGGACTTCAATTGTCGCTTTGAGCCTGTCTTGGGACTAGAAAATCTTCTTGAGGAACAGGACAGGGCAAATAACATTCCTATGCTTGATAGTTTAAGACCAGTCAAAAGTACAGTGGCAGCCATACAGATTTTCCAGTTAGCTATGGCCCATGAGCTAAGGGCATGTAACGGTTGATTTGACTCTGATAAAGCAGCAGCCTATACATATAGTAAAGGTAATTGTAAATCGCTCATTGATTTTATAATGGTTACAATTAATTTGTGGCATTTGCTATTGGACTTTAGAATAGAGCACAGAACAGAGAGTGATCATTTCCCACTACAATTGAGGTTGGATGCAAAGTTATTTATGGACCCAATTGTTGGGATAGAGTCAACCAAGGAGGAGGGTGAGCTCCAGGTTTCGAACAACAGGCGGTCCGTTAAATGGCCTTATATTCTAGCCAAAGAAGAGATAATGGTAAGTATTTATAGCACTTTTGCAGATACCATCTCCCGCTATGGAAACCTTTGCTTGGGTTCCCAGGAAGTCCTTGACATGCACCATCAGCTGGTGGACTCCCTGACCCCTCTCCTGAGTAAAATTTATGTTAAGGAAAAAACAATTAAGACTAGGCACACCAAACTAGATAATCCCTGGTATAATAAGCAATGTCGTTTAGCAAAATCTAATTTAATTCAGGCAGTTAAGACTAAGGATCGGGTGAGTATCAGAGAGGGCAGACATGTCTATAATAAGACCCTCACCCTGGCAAAAAAGGAATGGGATGACTCTGTTTGGGAGGATCTCCTTAATGCAGCCGGGATGCGCGATCAATGTACCTTTTGGAGCCTGATATCTAAACAGAATAAGACGGGACGATCCACTACGGATCATTATCTAGATGAAAAATCATGGTGTGATCACTTTTCTAAATTATATGACTTAGGAGAAGCGGGCCTGGGTATTGACGACCAGGAAATTGACCGGGTTTCTGGCGTTAGTTTGTTACAGTTTAGTGAAGAGGAGACAATGCGGGCACTCCACGCCACTAAGGCAGGGAAAGCACCAGGCCCTGATAAAATTCCTGGGGATTTATTTAAGCACGATATTGAAGTTTGGTGCCCGTATATGAACTTCTTTTGTAACTCCATAGCGGCAGGGACACCAATTCCCGAGACCTGGAAAGGGGCCGAAATTGTCACAATTTTTAAAAAAGGGGATCGATATGATCCAGCCAATTACAGACCGATCAGTTTAATTGATCTTTTACAAAAAATCTTCGCCAGACATATTTTAAACCGTCTTTTAGAGTGGATAGAGGAATCCAAGATCCTTTCTAAATACCAGGCCGGGTTTAGATTAAAGACAAGTACCGTAGACCAGGTCTTTAGGTTCATGTGTATTTGTTGGAAGTATGTAAACATTAGGAGGGGTAGCTTGTACGTAGCATTTATGGATCTACGTACAGAGTTTGATCTTGTTCCCCGTTCCCTTTTGTGGGCCACTTTGAGGAAAATGGGTGTTCCGTGTGAACTTCTTTCAGTACTCGTTAGGCTTCACACAGGAAATTATGCCAAAGTGAGGTGGGGGAGAAATGGTGAGGTCTCTAAGGCAATACCAGTGAGAAGGGGGGTACGGCAAGGATGCGTGCTGGCCCCCACGCTTTTTTCCCTCTACGTGAATGATATTCCGCCTTTTTTGGCTAATTGTAACCATGATTCTCCAAAGTTGGGCAACGAGGTGATCACAGCATTATTATTTGCTGATGACACCATTTTAATCTCTCAAACTCCAAAAGGACTTCAAAATCTGGTAAACCAATTTTATAGCTATTGTGAGGTAAAGGGGTTAGAAATTAACTCCTCAAAGACTAAATATATGGCCCTAAACCCACAAAAATCTTTTTAAAAGAACCTGGTCCTAAAAGATACAAAATTAGAATATGTGGAGTGCTTTAATTATCTAGGCATTTTGCTGGATAAGAAATTATCATGGAAGAGCCAACTGGAAAAAAGCAGGTTGATACTAAAACATAATTCACTGCCTATCTTAAAAACTCATGGGGGGAGCCTCTCCAAACCTATTACACCGGCTTTGGAAGTATTTAAAGCAAAAGCGCAAACAGCGGCACTATATGGTGCCGAAATATGGGGACCCGATTCTAAAAAGAATTTTGACCACGATGAAAACAATTTCATAAGACGGCTACTTAGAATTCCACTGAGAACGCCCTTAGTTCCAACGCACCTGGATATTGATATCAAGCGTACAGACCTTCAGGTGCATTTAAGGCCGTTGCTTTACTGGGTGAGATTATGGACCACGCCAGAGCTCCATGACTATAAAAGTGGTTTATTAGAAATTATGGGTTTGAATACACTTAATTCTATTAAATGGTTAAAACACATTTCTAACTGGTTCTCTAAACTAGGGCTAGCTCACTTTTGGGATAATCCTTTGTCTTTAACACCGAATTGTAAAAAGCTATTAAAGCTTTCCTTCTGGTCATACGTTAATAATGAAAGGCTACATGATTCTAATATTGGTACACTAACCCTTAAGTTTTTGCTATTTAAGGATACAGCTTCGTTTGAACCATCCATGGACGAAATAGAACCACCACTTGCCAAAACAGTATTTCTGCAATTTAGATATGGAGTACTGCATATAAATGCAAACACTTGTAGGTGGGGACACAACACAAATACGGAGCTTGATCTCTGTACTCTATGCGTACAAAAAGTAAAAGAAGACGAAGCTCATGTGCTTTTCTTTTGTCCAGTTTATAAGAAACCTAGGGTAAGATGGATCAAACTATTGTGTAAAAACGTGGGTGTAAGAACATTTAAAGAAGCTGAGCGCTTACTTAGATCCACTACTTCCCAATTGGTAGTGTTTGGTGTAAGTAGGTATCTACTTAGTGTTTGTATGATTAGGAAGAAACTTGGTGTCAAAACATAATGCTTGGTTTTCTCTATTTATGTGCATATTATGCATTTTTAATCCTGATGTATGTTTTAAGTATACTGGCTTTTTAAATTATTTATATGATAGGAATCTGATTTTATTTCGGTAATTGTAATGATTATAATTGTAATTCATTGATTGTGACTTTCCCCTTGTGAGCCTCCCCCCAAGATATTTATTGTTCATGTCATTTTTCTGTGCTTTAAATGTAACCATTGGATTTTTGCAATGTGATGCTATTTTTATACTTTTATGGCTTGTAGCCGAAATAAAGTTTTTTCAATCAATCAATCAATCAATATAACTCACCACATCCTGGGGAAGCCTCCTGGGAGTCTTTTCCCATCCATCTTTCAACAGGCTGAGAGGTCCTCTGACAGGGTGCCCATACAGAAGTTCAAAGGGGCTGAAGCCCACTCCTTTCTGTGGCACTTCCCTGTATGAGAACAACAGACAGGGTAGGAGGATGTCCCATTTCCTCCGCAGGCTCTCAGGCAGACTTCTGATCATACCCTTCAAGGTTTTGTTAAACCTTTCCACCAGACCATTGGTCTGTGGGTGGTAAGGGGTGGAGAACCTGTAAGTAACTCCGCATTCCTTCCACATGGCCCGCAGTATGCTGACATGAAGTTGGCCCCCCTGTCAGACACAACTTCCTTAGGGAAACCCACTCAGGTAAAAATCCCCATCTGGGCCCGAGCCACCGCGGGTGCAGTAACGGTTCTCAAAGGAATAGCCTCTGGGTACCGGGTTGCATGATCCACCAGAACCAGGATAAACCTGTGACCGGCTGAAGTAGGTGGATCCAATGGCCCAACAATGTCGATGCCCACCCTTTCAAAGGGGGTGCTAATGATGGGTAGTGGTTCCAGGGGAGCCTTCAGCTTAACCCCTGTTTTCCCACTGGCTTGACAAGACACACACGTCCTACAAAAAGTGTCATACGCAACCCTCATTTGAGACCAATAGAAGTGGGGGACAAGCCGGGCAAAGGTCTTGTCCTGACTCAGGTGTCCTGCCAAGGGAATCTCGTGAGCCAACTCCAAGATTTATTTATTTATTTATTTATTAAAATTTTGTATAGCGCTAGCTGGACCCGAGGGTATCAGAGCGCTTCACAGCAAGAGTAAAGGCGTTTAGACAAACAATGCGGACAAAAAAAACAAGGCAATGAGCACAGGAGTGAGTACAGTCTGTACAATAGCAGCCAGGCGTGAAATAGGGCGGAGAGTCGTAGGCAAGTCAATCAGCTCTGGGGTGAACGAGAACATGGAACTATAAAGTCTAGGTTGAGTTCCAGTCGGTTCCGGAACGCTCGAGGAAGAGGACTTTGAGTAGCTTCTTGAATTTCGGGAAGGATGCGGTCATTCTGATGTGTGGGGGGATGGAGTTCCATATCTTGGGAGCATTGCCCGCAAAGGAAAGGCTCGGTAACGCTGGGGAACTACCAAGGCCTGTGACGAACCGTGCACCGGAGCCTTGGGTTCGCTGTAGAGAAGGCCATCCTCCCAGTAGATGTGGAAGTTCTCTGCAATATTACCTGCTGCCTGGGCTGTGGCCTGTCGCCTCCGACCCTCAAGGGTAGGGTACTCCTTCAGCCCCTGACAAAACTCTTCCCTGGTAGGTCCTCCTTCCACATGCCACTCTGCGGGGATAGGTAAGTCCTCCAGGGAGACAACATCCCCCCTCCGTGGACTCGGGGACTACCACCTCAGGTGCCCCATCCATCTCACAGGGTATGGACGCCGAGGCAGGTTTCTCCTGTCCCCGGTTCTTCCCCTTTTTGATAGCTGGCTGTGCCTTTGTTCCAGGCTCCAGCCCTTGCGAACTCCCCCTCCAGGCAGTCGCGGACCGTGTGCTTGCACAGGTCCAATCAGGTGAACCCATCATTTCTGTATGCGTCCGGAATTCCACCTCTTTCCAAGCATTGTGCTCCAAGTCATTCCCCAACAGACAATCGACCGGCACGGCAGGGCTCACCGCAACTCGTAGGAGACCTGCGACCCCTCCCCACTCGAAGGGAACTTCAGCCACAGGATAGTGACCTATTCTGCCGTCAGCCATCACAGCTGGGTGGAGTACGTTTGGAATCACCTGCTCTGGGGACACCAGCTGTCTTCTTACCATAGTCATGCTGGCACCTGTGTACCTCAGAGGCTCCCCTCTCTGGCCGTTGATGGTGACCCACTGCCCATACTTGGTGGTATTCGGGGGCACCTGGATCTCAGGAACCATCTCGCTGTCTCCCAGGGACACTAAGGTTATCCCTGCCCATTCACCTCCCTTATCTAGGGGCAATTCCTCCCCGAGCACTACACTAGCCACTCCCGGGGTTTTTTCTCTAGTGGGAGGAGGTGGTCTCTTTGGGCACTTGGCATCTCCCTTATAGTGCCCAATCCCTCCACACTCATAACAGCGGACATTCCTAGGCTGCTGACTATGGTCAGGATAGGGAGATTTTTGTTGATTAACCTTAGAAGGGAACCCTGATCCCTTCCCCTGCGAGCTATTTTGGGGGCCTTTCGAGAACTCCGTCTTTTGGTATACCCCCTCTTTCTTCTGGGGAGCGCCCTGGCCAGTCCTTTGGGAATCCCCTCCAGTCCCCTTTGAGGACACCTGGGTACTAGCCCAGATGTCCGGCTCCTCTGCAAGCTTCCTAGGGTTAGTCAGCTTGCTGTCCACCAGGTGTTGACGCAGCTCCGGAAAACATTTCTCGAGGAGGTGCTCCCTTAAGAACAGATCGTACAACCCCTCATAATCAGTCACCTCACTACCTTGCACCCAACCCTCCAATGTCTTTTTAGCGTAGTCCAGAAAGTCTACCCAATTTTGTGTAGCTAGTTTGTGGCTGTTCCGAAATTTCTGCCTGTATTTTTCAGGGGTCAGCCCAAACTTCCTGATCAAAGCAACCTTCATGGTGGGGTAATTGGTCTGTTCCTCCGGCTCCGGAGCTAAAAGAGCATCCCTCCCCACTGGAGGCATGTACTTGTACAGGCCACCCCCCCAATGACTTTCCGCAATCTCATGGGCTCTTAGCGAGACCTCATAGGCAGCCAACCCTTTGGCAATGTCATCTCCTACACTAAAACTGGCGACTACATCTTTGGGCAAGTAGGGTCTGGGCTCCCTGGTAACCTCTTCAGGTATGCTGCCACCAATAGGATTGCTGGGGGTCCCTATCTGTAGGGCTTTGAGGTCTATCTCCCTTAAGCTAAGCTCATGGAGAAACCTCCTTTCCTCTCGCTCCTTCTCCAATCAGGCTAATTCTAGTTTTAGTTGTCTCTTCTCCCTCCTGTCCGCTAGTTCTGCTGAGGGCAGGCTCCTTCCAAACACACTACTGCCTGCCCTCGAAGGTGTCCCAGGACCTGTTAACAGATTCCCCCCTTCGGTTTGGTACAGCATGTCCACTTCTATGATGGTGTCACGATCCCCTTCTTCCTCCCCCCTTTCCCCATCTGGGTGAGCTGCCACCCATGCTCTCAAACTGGTTTGGAGTTCCACTTTCTTTGCACCACGCTTGAAGAAAACCCTTTCTCCTGGCAAAATTCCCTAAGTTGGGCCGCTGTGTAAGTCTCTAACTCAGCCAACTCAAACTCAATTTTACCAGGCGGGCCCTCAGACATTTACTTGGGTTACTCAAGAGAGAGGTATCAAATAAGGGCTACTTCAACCCATCACCAGAAAGGAATTTGAAAAAACAAAAACGTCCAATCAGGGAGACCAACTAGGAGTAAACTCAAAAATTTCAGGTGTAGGGTGCGTGATGCACACTGAGCCACTGTCAAGAGGACGCAAGCACAAGCCCTAATCCCACCGCTGAACACCAATATGTTGGACCCGGGGTCACCGGTCCACCTAGGGTAGCTTGGCTCGAGTGGGAAGGCCTAACTACAAGGCAAAAGTGTTATGCTTGCGTCACACTCACCCAGTAACCCAGCACCCCTCCACTTGAAAAATGACACTACACCTTTTGTTAGAAAAGAATAAAGTGCTTTATAAAAGTTCCTTAATTTAGCTTACTTCGTTAGCAATGTATCACTTTAACACATTAAGCACTTCCACATTCGATTACCTGAATCAATAAGAGCCCAACATTGCATTTAGTTAAAGAACCCTTTTCCCCAGAGGAAATGAGTTCAACAAATCCACTTAGTACTCTAGATTTCAGGCAATTACTTTGCAGTTTAAATAAAAACAAGCAGCAAGAAAACAAAATGTATCTACTCAGTGAAGCAAGATTGGGCATTACTAAAGTAAGGAAACCATGTTGCATATCTCTTTTTGTAAGATTGGTAGATGCGTTAATGAAGCAGGTGCCAGAGTTATATACTCCCGGAAAGACAAGAACGTGCATTAAATTCAGTCAGTAACCATGCACTTGAACTGGTTCTGCAATGCCCTGGTTTCTGTTTAGCTTTAGTGTTGAGCCGGCAGCAGTTCTACGGATGGCAGGTCCCTAGATCCAGTAGGGTAGTTTTATCAGTTAAAGCTCCCTTGGCTTACTTCACATCTGTTAACAGGGTTCAGGAGAATAGGCCATCCACTAGGCCCCGCGGAGATTTCTCCGAGTTTGTGTCCCGCACCAGCCCCCAAATCCCTGCTTACTTGTGGCTTGCAGTTATTGATGACAGATATCGCCGTCACAGGCAGCTGGGGGAGCTTACCCCCTCACCGGCAGTCTCTTGTTCAAACGTCCGCTCCCTCGTAGGCAAGGCCGGCTTACACACTGGGCCTGCGCTGGGGAGAGGACGCATCCGCTACGATGCCCAAATGAGTTTACCGTGCCTTAGCCACCTACACAGGCAGCCACTCCTCTCCGCCGAACAGCCGTGCTCCACTGGGCCTGCGCGGGAGAGAGGTGTCTTCAACGCAGCGCCGCCCCCTCAGAGAAGCCGTCGAGCCCTCACTGAGCCTGCGCCAAGGGAAAGACGCCTCAATGCCGCGCCGCCCCCTCAGGGAAGATCTCCTCAGCGAGGAGCAGTTGCACCAGCGTCGTATTGATTTCCGGTTCCTCTCCCCGGGGGAGAAAGTCGCTTTGCCCAAAGGAGAGCACACCTAATCTCACTGCCCCACCAAAGCCTCACAGGGGCCCCAGCAAGATCGTCTCAAAGGGGGGGTCAGCGGTGGTGACTCTTCTCAGCGCTCCTCAGCACAAGTAAGTTGGACAAGCACTCACCATCTACAACTCCGCAAAAGCGGTGTCGCTAGCGAGGAGGGGAGGGGGCAGTTCTCACAGGCCCTTCTTGTTACTCATAGTTATCCAGTGCTCACAGGACAATTCTCACCCCCACAAAACAACGAGGCAGTACTTTTTAAACAGCCCGAGTCCCAACAGTTACTTTGGGACAATCCAGCGAAAAAATGACAGCTCCTTCCTTAGTGTTGGGACACCAGGGCGAGGTTCATCTAGTTAACCCCTAGGCAGGGTCAGGTCTATGGGTAGAGGGGCGATGACAGCGGCAAGGAAGCAACCCTCAGAAGTAGTCAACCCACTCAGTGCCCTATTCCCCTGATGCCACAGCCTGCACTCCAGCCAGCCTCACGATGCTCAAAATTGCCACCCAGCACCCTTCCTTATATAGCCTAGGCCCAGGTCACTAGAATGGGCCGGAAGGTTCTAGATCCCTCTAATGCTAACCTATGGGCCAGGCTCTGAGGTAAAACTTTGACAGATGGCAGGCCACCATATTAAGAAGGAACACCTACTCTTCCTCCATTTTAGAGGAGCACCTGCGCCTCATTACTAATTGGTAATAATGAGGCGCCCAGAGTCCTATGGTCAACACCCAAAAATGACAGTGAACACAAAATTAGAAGGCAAAAAGGGGAGAAAAATAAGGAGGGACCACCCCAAGGGCTGACAGGTCTAACAGAGGTGTTCACACCTCCCCTTGTCTCAGGAAGAGCCATCCGTGGGGGGGAGCTTCAAAGGCCTTGCCTCCTTTGTAATGCGACCACAGCCTCTTCTGTTAGAGGGAAGAGGTCCCCTTCCTGTCCTCATCCCTTTTTGGCGGGAGGATAGGCGGGAAAAAGTAGAAAGAATAAGAGGGGTGTCCCCCTCTGCCTACTCCACCCCTCATGTGCTAGAGGCGAGGTGAAGTACACTTTTAAGTGCCCAGCATCTTGAAGATGGTGGGTCTTATTCAATCAGGGCTAGGTCCATGTCCCCTCCCACAGGAGGTGGGCATGATATAGGGCGTAGACACACCAGGTAAGAGGCCCATTGGCCACTACCTGTCACTCCCTTGCAGCACCCGTAAATCTAGAATTTAGGTGGCACTGCCAGAACCTGAGCTTCAGTTCTTGATTACCTAAGAAGAGCCAGACACTACAGAGCAGCACTAGCAGAGAAGACTGCAGAGAACCACTGACTTGGCTTCTGCCCTACCAGCCTGTCTGCAGCCTCCTCGATGATCCTGCACAAAAAGATGACTCGTCCTACAGGCCAGCAAACTCCAGAACTTTAGGAGGACTGCCTGCCTTCGAAAAAGACCAAGATCTCCTGAGAACAGCGGACCTGTTTACAAAGCAACAGTCTTCAAAGTAAAAACTCTGACCTGAAGAACTGCGAAGCCCGCCTCCGGTTTCACCTCTGCACCTGGTGGCCAACTGGTCCCAACAAGGTTCCTCAGCACTCCAGAGCCCGAGTCCACTGTGAGTTGCCCTCTCCCACACTCCTCAACGTCACCTGCTTCCTCTGCATGGAGACCCCCTAACCTTGACATGCTCTGGTAAGCTGTTTCCGACACCAAAAGGTACCCCTGCACCCATCCGTTCTGGGCCATGGTGAAAAGGACAGAAGGTGTATCTACGTTCCCGAGCATCACAACTTACCTTTACAATTGGTTTCCTGTGACCAGCCTCCTGGTCTGAGCCTGCAGCCCTTTTCCAATTTGGCCTGTCTCCGTTGCTTTTCATTGAACACCTGACACTGTGTTGGCACCCTGCAACCGGCCACCCTTGTGCCACTGGTGGTGTAGTGTTGGTGCTGCCTTGGGCCCCATTTAGTGTTAGCCCCAACCCCTGGAGACGGGTCCTCCAAGCAGCTTCTACTTACCTGTAAGCAACCTCTGTCCGATTGCCCCAGTCCACATTGATTTGTATTGGGCACCAAGCTCGAATTTGCACCCTGCACCCCACTGCTTCAGTGCCGCTAGAGGTGTACTATTGGTGCTGTACTGAACCTTTCCCAATACTGATCTTAACGCCTGAAGACTGGGTTTTTCAGTCAATGTTACCCATATGTATGTTTAATGTTTTCTTCCTTCCATAGGTTAACGTTGCAAAGTCTGAAAATTTCAGACTTTTTATATTGAAAAATATTTCTATTGCAAAACGTACTTACCTGAGATGAAGTTCTGTGGCTCTACTAAATAAACATAACAAAGTATTATTTTTATAAATTGGCCTGGGATTAATTCATTGAGTGTGTGTCTCATTTATTGCAACTCTGTGTACAAGAAATGCTTACACTGCCCTCTGATAAGTCTAACTGCTCGCCAACACTAACCCAAAATATAGCATTAATATTATCTACTTTAGCCTCTGTAACCCTCAGGAGATCCACTGGGCTCTCTGCACACTATACCTCAATTTGGTATTGTATATAGAGAGCTATCTTCCTACTCACCCCCTACATCAAAGGCACTTTTGGTATAAGCAGTAGGGCTGTGGCAGTCCCAAAACAGTACACTACTGGACCTGGGAAGAACTCTGCTGGAGTAAAGGCTGCTATGCTGAAGGTTTGGCATTCTGTACTGAGGAACTGCTTTGCTATCTTGCTGAGCTGCCCTGCTGCATGCTGATCTCTGCTCTACTGAGGGCCAGGACTGAACCAAGAATGACTCTATGGGCTTGCTGGCTTGCCTCCTGTTCTTCTGAAGTCTCAGGACCATAAAAGGCTTCAACCTTTCGCCCCTGCCATGGGACTTTCACACCATGCATCCGGCAGTGGGCCCTTGACAATGAACAGATTGCTCCTAATCCCCTGTTCGCAGTGTAAGCAGAGCGAACGCTTCACCCTGGTGCAAGAGACATCAAGTACTCTTTGTTCCCCTTCTGATTCAAACTCCAGGTAAGAGTTTGACGAAGAATGCCGCTGTACCATTTCCAAGCAACGCTGTGTCCTGCCTGCATTGAAACCCGCAGCACCAGAGGACAGCCTAGCGTAGCCTGTCTGTGCAGCCATGCCCACCCCCAAAAGAAGATAACAGCACGGGTCCCAACGAGTAGAGATCGATGTGTCTGCCTGCTTTGACTAAAACTGCCACAGCTGTTAAAGAGCTGCAACTCACCTCATCTGGTCTACGCGGTAGGTACTGTGCCGCACGAGACCCGCAGGGTCTCAGGAGTTGTTCTGCATGGCCCCATGGGCAACTGGGCTTACCTGACTGTCCCAGTCTTAAGGGCCCGGCTACAATCCTGCCCGTAACAGATTTATTTTGAAAGCACTACGCATCTATCGGCTCCCGGCTGGGATCATTGCCAAATCCCGAGCGTGACCATAAGTATCTGAATAAAAGCGCAAGAGCACTTTGAACATTGTAATTATATACATACTTTGAAACTGCATAACGTATGAAATACTGATGTGACTTTATTGTTTTGTTCTGGATTTGTTCAGAATATACTAAACTATTTTTTCTAAACCTCAGTGGAGTTTTTTTGTGGTATATTCATTGTTTTACTCTGTGTGTGTGTTGCACAAATACTTTACAAATTGCTTCTCTTGATAAGCCTGCCTGCTCTGCGCCAGGTACCGGAGGGTGAGCACAGGTTATCTTAGATGTATATCTAGCTTACGCTGACTAGTGTGGTGGGTTCTGCCTGGCTTTTATATCTTAGCCAACCAGAAACCCCATTTCTAACATTGGTGATCAGAAGTGAGAATAGGACTTGTGTTTGTGCCATTCTATAGTAACAAAAAATGAATAGTGCCACGCACAGCCTAATTGTACCAAAATTAAACATTTTGTTGCGTGCTCCTGAGGTATTACTCTCAAATCCTTTGAAGTGTTGTATAAGTAGAACCAAGGTGCATCTCCTGATTAGGGAATGTCCCTCAGTGCACAGCCATCTAGCCTATGGAGGCATACATTGTTAGAAATCAATGATTGCATCAATCAGAAGAGGATTAGGATGAAAAGTAAAGCTTTTATTGCATGTATTTGCTTACTTTTTTCTTCTCTCAAATCTGATTGGTTATCTCAGATATCTCAATTTTCATATTCAAAAAACTGTTAATCAACATCAAATATTCCTGATGCATTTCGGGCAACTATGTGCCCTTGTTCAGGGGAGCATCTGTAAATGAAACCAATGATATGCGCTTGTAATCAAAACATGATTAAACATATTCATAGAATGTTCAACTTCAATACTTTTTTGTATTCAAATACCACTTGAATACAAAAAGTATCGGGAATATTTTTATGTTGATTAACAGTTTTTTTTTAATATGAAAATTGAGATATCTGAGATAACCCATCAGATTTGAGAGAAGAAAAAAGCAAGCAAATACATGCAATAAAAGCTTTACTTTTCAACCTAATCCTCGAATTGATGCAATCATTGAATTCTAACAATGTATGCCTCCATAGGCAAGATAACTTTGCACTGAGGGACATCCCCTAATCAGGAGATGCATCTTGGTTCCATTCTATAGTAACTCAGTGATCACTACTACTCTATACATTGACCATTTCGTGTTTTTTCCTGTTCTCTCCAATTGGTCATTTTTCTAAATTGACTCCTGTTTATCTTTATTCACTTTTTTCACTGTTTCACTGTTCATTCACTGTTTTTGTTGCTTCACCTACCTTGTCAGAATGGAAGTTGATATAAGCTGCATGCCATCTTGTAGTATGAGGGAGTGGAGGAGGTTCTGCAAGGAGAGGGGGCTTCCAATAAATAGAGGTTCCACCAGCCAGGACCTAAAGCTGGCCCTCCATGCATTTGAGTTCAAACTCAGAGGGGGAACACCAACAGAAGACTCTGAGCAATATCCAGAGTTCAATGAGAACTCTAAGGGGGAGGAGCCCTTTTGAATTCTAAAGGATGCAAGGTATGGAACCTCATGGAGAATGCCAAACCACAACCCTAAGAGAGCGGGGGCCCCTAAAAAGAGGAGCAGAAAGATGATTCTGCAAACACTCCACAAGAGAGAGGGTAGCCCACAGAGAGGGAGTCCCCTACTAGATCCTATGCTGGGAGCAGTGCCTGCTCCCAAACCATGTCCCCTGAGGAGCTCATGGACAGACAGACTTAGAGGGACCTATAGCTGCAGATGGCCCATCTGACTACAGAGGAGAGAGGAGGTGAGGCTGACAAAGCCCTGGCTGAGGAGAGGATGGTTGAGGCTGAAAGGACCTTAACCAGAGAAAAACCTGCTCTCGAGGAGAAGAAACTAGCTAATGAGCTACGTTTGAAAGAACTGGACTTAAGAGCAAAGCAAGTAGAGTCCAGTGGTAGCTGCAAAACTACTGCGTCCAGTGCTTAAGACACAGCCCCTATACCCAGAGACTTGGTGCCTAGCTTCAAAGAGAGGGATGCCATACATCAGTGGTTTCAGGCATATGAGATAGTTCCATAGGTGAACAGGATCCCTAAGGAGGATTGGGGAACTGGCATATAGAGTCACACTACAGGTGGTGGGAGGGACACCCTACTGGCGCTAGAAGAGGGGTCAGGTTGAGGTTTATCCCCATGAAGGAGGCCCTGGTTGAGAAGTATGGTTTCACACCAGAAGAGTGTACATTGAAATTCAGGGATAGTCAGAAACTGTCTCACCAGTCCTGGGGGAAATTCGTGGAGTACTTTTGCAGAGCACTGGATTGGTTGAATGAAGGGTAGCATGATAAACACTTTTGAAGAGCTAAACTATTTGATTGCCAATGGGGGCACATATTAAGGTATTGTTGACCAGGGCTACGCCAACACCTGGTTGAGTGTACGTTCTCTGACTCCAGGGAACTTGAAAAGGAGGCAGAACTCTGGGTAATTACCTTAGTGTCTGGAAAGGCATTTGGGAGTGATTCTAAAGGGAGTGGCTCAACGTCCCCCCAACTGAGTGCAGGGGAGGTTCACAGTAACCCAGACAGACCCAAGTATAGTGGGGGGGAGTAAAAGGTTTTGTGCTCCTTCTCAGAGTAGAAGGAGAAGTGGCGGTGAGCAGAGGCCCATGGTGCCCTATTACCAGCCCCAGAGCTTGTATAGTTCCCAGGGGATGCACCAGCAGGGGAGTCTAGTCTGTACCAGGAGACCATTCACTGAGGGGGGGGCACAGTCTCAGGAGATCTAGGCGGTATGGCAGACACAAGCATCCCACCAGTTCTGGCAGTACCACTCCACAGAGGAGGGAGCAGAAACCCAGATGGAGGGGTAGCGGAATGAAGGACTCACCCCTAACTCCTGCTCAACCCAAGGGTACATACCCTTGGTTGGAAGACAAGTTGCAGTATAACACCCCTGAACTGGTGGTAGAATTGGGCAAGGGGGCTGTCACAATCACCCTGAGAGTTCAGTTTTCTGGGGGTACCGCTCCCAAAAGGATAGTACGGAACCTCAGATGGAGGGGCCCAGGGAGGAAGGACTCACCCAGATTCCTGTCCAGCCCTAGGGAACAGATCCTGGTCTGGAGGACCAATTGCCGTGTACCACCCCTGAACTGGTGGGCGGTGGAGTGGAGAACGGATGCAAGGCACCTGGGGCTACAGACCACTACTCTGAGAAACCACAGAAGACAGAGACGTTTGAATGGTATGGAGCCTGGCTCTTGACACTGACAGCTGTCAGTGGCCTCTGTTGGTTGCTGTCCTCGTGGACAGAGTTTTGCTTGGGTTGGGGATAGAAGTCAGACCCAAGGGGTGGAATGGCTCCCGTTACTTTGTTGGCCATGGTGCTACTGTCTGCCTACTGAGATGCATCTGTGAGCAAACTAAAGTTGGGTGCCTCACAGATGGGGTCCACAGGTGAGAAGAAAAAGCCCCTATGTGTTAGCTTAGTGGCCTCTGAGAGTATATACAGAGGGATCTAACTGGGTTCAGAGAGGCACAGAACTGGCAAGTATCCCTGCAGCAGTGAGCCATTGTCCAGGTTATATCGCCCTAAACAGGAAAGTCCATGAAGGTATTGATTAGGCTACCCTGGGTTTAGGCTGGGGGTTTGTGTTTGAAATGGCCTTTTTTGTATGGTTATCCCAAAGTTTTTGGTCTTCTTCCTCCTATGTTTAATGATATCATTTTTGTTGGCTTTAGGACTCTGGGCACTTTACCAGTGGTAAAGTGCATGTGCACTCTCCCTAAAATATGGTACCATTGTTTCATACTCAATTGGCATATTTAATTTACTTATA
Organism: Lissotriton helveticus; assembly: GCF_964261635.1. NCBI lineage: Eukaryota > Metazoa > Chordata > Amphibia > Caudata > Salamandridae > Lissotriton > Lissotriton helveticus. Next base: position 630,084,354 of record NC_136065.1, on the reverse strand, counting down.
AGTCCCTAGTAAAGTGCACAAAATATGCCCTTGGCCTGTAAATTAAATGTTACTAGTGGGCCTGCAGCACTGCTTGTGCCACTCACATAAGTAGCCCCCTAACCATGTGCCAGGTCTGTTACTGCAGGGCCTGTGTGTTCAGTTTACTGCCACTTCAACTTGGCATTTAAAACTACTCTCCAAGCCTTAACCATTCCTTTTATTACAGATATATCACACCCAAGGTGGGCCCTAGATAGCCCTATGAGCAGGGTGCTGTGTAAGTAAAAGGCAGGGCAAGTACTTTTAAGTTTTAGTTGTCCTGGCAGAGACAAACAGCTAAATTTGTTTTTCACTGCTGTGAGGCCGACTCCTTCTATAGGATAGCATTGTGGATTCCTTCAAAAACCTTTTAAACTGTAATTTCTGATTGGAAAGGAGTAATTACTTCATATTTAATATCTTTGGAATGGTGGTGATAAATGCTCTTTAATGGTAAAGCTGGATTTAACATTACCTTTTAAAAAGTTGATCTTTCTCTGCTCTTACTGCTGTGTGCGCCTTGCAGCTTGTCTCCAATAAACAACAAGGCTGAGTGACAGCTACACTTTGTGCATTACCTCTAGACAGCCACAAACAGGAAGGGCTGAGTGTCACACTGCATACCGATAGCCTTCCCGGGCAGGAAGGAAGAGAGGTGGCTCATGCTTACATCTGGATAGGTTGTATCCTGCCCTCATTCAAAGGGCTAATTAACCCCCCCCCCCGGTAGTGTGCACCCATGGCCGGGCCGAGGGTTCTGGCCCTACCAAAACAGTAAACTACTGGGAAGAGCTCTGCTGGAGTAAAGGCTGCTGTTAAAGGATCGTTACTCTGCTGTGATTGACTGTTCTGAGAAACGGCTTCTCTGCTTTGCTGAGCTGCCCTGCTGCCTGCTGATCTTTGCCCGCTGAGGGCCAGAGCTGAACCCAGATGCACTCCAAGGGCTTGCTGGCTTGCCTCCTGTTCTTCTGAAGTCATCAAAGCTTTATCCTTTAACCCCTGTTATGGGAATTCGCACATGTGCATCAGGCAGTGGACCCTTGACAATGAACATATTGCACCTAATCCCCTGCTCATGGTGTAAGCAGAGTGAACGCTTCACCCTGCTGTAGAGCAAGAAAGATCGAGCGCTCCATGTTCCCCTTCTGATTCACACTCCGAGAAGCAGTTTACAGAGGGAAGCTGCCGTGCCATTGCCAAGCAATGCTGTGTCCTGCCTGCATTGAAGACACCGCAGTGCCCGCTCCCAAAAGAAGATCACACTGCGGGTCCTGACCAGGAGAGGTCGTCGCATCTGCCCGCTTTGCCTAAAACCACCTCAGCTGTTTAAGAGCCGCAACTCAGACATCTGATCTGCATGACTAGTACTGTGCAGCACAAGACCAGCGAGGTCTCCAGAGTAGTTCTACATGGCCTCATGGGCAGCTGGGCTTAACTGGAAGTCCTGATCTTAAGGGCCCGGCTGCAACCCTACCTGTAACAGATTTATTTTGAAGGCACTATGTGACTATAAATCCCAGGCTGGGATCATTGCTGAGTTCCGAGTGTGACCATAAATATCTGAATAGAAGCGCAAGGGAACTTTGAATATTGTAATTATCTACATACTTTGAAACTGCATAACTTACAAAATACTAATGTGAATTTTATCATTTTGGTCTTGATTTGTTCAGAATACTCTACGATATTTTTTCTAAACCTGTGTGGAGTCTTTTTGTGGTGTATTCATTGTTTTACTGTTTGTGTTGCGCAAATACTTTACACATCGCCTTCTTGATCAGCCCGTCTGCTTGCACCAGCTACTGGAGGGTAAGCACAAGCTATCTCAGTTGTATATCTAGCTCACACAGACTAGAGTGGTGGGTTCTGCCTGGCTTGAGTGTATACCTTAGCCAACCAGAAACCCATTTCGAACACAAGCCAAGACCTGACATTCGAGAGGTATGCCTGGAAGAGCCTGATTATGTTACTTGTGGACAGCTCTTTCGTAAGAGATTTAAAAGGGGGTTTGAAAGCAGCCTATGCCGTTTGCACTTTAGTATGTGTTGCAGAAGCTTTCTGTTTGCGCAATGTACCTTCTGCACAGGTGGTCTAACTGATTGCTCTTACTAGAGCTTGCTGTGACTTTCACAATTTAAGGCTTACCATCAATACTAATAGACGTGGTCCACAATTGTGAACATTTGTGGTTCCAGAGGGGTCTCTGGATCTCCCATTAATTACTTTATGAATTTGCATAAGGCACTACAACTGCCTACTGACGAGCAGTGATGAAGTATGCAACACATAGGAGCGGATTTGATTTTGTAACCACTGGCAATCACTATGCGAATGAAGTAGCTAGTTACTGCACCCTTCAAGGGAGATTACTCAAACAAATCAGAAAGTTGCACTTCCATAAATCTGGTGTTGACTGTTGCTGATATGTGGGAAGAGGTTAAGATCTTTCAAAAGGAAGCACCAGAACATGAACAGGAAAGAAATATCAGAGCAGGGTGTACAAAAAATGAGGACATGGTTCAGGTTTCAGCAGATGGAAGACCTGCTTCGCCTGATTCTATGCTGTCCTCCATGGCACAACATTTTGATGGTGCCACCCACAAAGGCCGAGATGCGATGACCTGTCAATTTAGCACCTACTTTTTAATCCTCGGATCTGTGTTATTACCGCGATGTGCCACATGCCAGCAGTTAAAAGCAGGGAGGAGAATGGTGGTTCTCACAAGCCACATAGGAAAATCAGGTGGTCCTTTCAATCGCATGCAACTTGATTTTGTCGAATCACCTCTGTGTAATGGGTTCCACCACATTCTGGTGGTGGCTTGTTTCTTTCCTCGTAGGCATCACCAGAAGGAGAAATTACAGTGTTACTGTGGACAAACTACTGCTGAGGGAATTGATCCCTTGTTATAATCCACATTTTGTAAAGCGCAAACCATCACCCGTTAGGGTCTCTAGGCGCTGGGGGCCGTTGGGAAGATTAAGCAAGTTATTGCCCAGAGTCACATGGTGCTGGGCTAATCTGCCGCCGGCCCCGGGGATCGAACCGTGATCCCCAGATTCCGGAGTCAGTCACCCTGGCCGCGGCGCCACATCTCTCCCTCTGTTGTTTTGGCATACCTGTTTCTCTTGAATCAGACAATGGTAGTCACTTCAAGAATGAGGTGATGAAACATTTTTGTGCCGCTTTGCAAGTAGATCAGATGTTCCATTGTAGTTACAGATCAGTGGCTTAAGGTATACTTGAACAGATGAACGGAATGCTGAAATCCTGTCTTGCTAAAGTGTGGGCAGCCATATCTTTAAAGTTGCCTGGTGCCTTTCTGTTGGTGTGATGAGCCTGAGAAGCAACCTGTATTGGAGGACATGATTGTTCCCCTATGAATTCCTCATGGTTAGAGCCATGAGACCTTTCTGCCTGCAATTTTGCTTGCAAATATCACAGATGATATGGTTATTGTTTACTGCAAAGGCCTGGGTGACCTGGGGACTTCTGTCTCTCACATGGTTAAATTGGGGGCTCCTGATCCAAGGCAAGAACAGTTGCATGAACTTAGCCCTGGTGACTAGGTATTGATGAAGAAGCACACGAGGATGTCGTGCTTGGGTCCTGGATGGCATGGCCCCTACCAGATAATTCTGGTGACGAACACTGCACTTAAATGTGGAGACCTTCTAAACTGGAATCATGCCTTTCACAGTGAGACCAGCTGGTAAAGAAGAGGTGACAACCACTACAGATTTGCAGAGTAAAACACCAGTGCAAACTGAGTACTCAGAGGGCAAAGAAGAGTGTGCAGAACTGTCTCAAAGCCAAAACAGGACAAGCGCATAAGTGTCTCAAAACCAACTCAAGACCAGCCAACATTAGCCACAGTGAACAAAGGTGAAAAGGTTGTTGGCGCAGACTCTGAGTCTCAAGAAGTCACAAGCAGTATGATCAGAGGGGGGGCAATAAGGGAAGGATGGCCATGGAATGATGAGAGACTGAGAATTTCTGTGTCTGAAGAAAACATCCTGGAACCTATCAATTAGGATATATGTAACAAGGACCCCCTGTATTCAAAAAGAATCAGATTCCTAGACCAGGGATGAATAATGTTTGAGAAGTAACAATCTAGGCAATCATAGAGAACATAGATCAATGTCAATATTAAACAAGGAAATTAAACTACAACAGTAAAGTAAAATTCAGTATTTTATTGGGAATTAAACAAAGAATCACATTTCAAGACTTGAGAAAAAGGTTCTAATTAAAAAATTCTACATTTAGAGAGTTGACATAATAGTAAAAACATTTTATGTATTAAAACATTTCTTTTGGTAAACAACAAGTAAGGGGGAAATGTGTGGCAAGTTGGTACTCTACGCGCGTTTCGGCGACCAGCGCCTTCTTCTGGAGCAGCCACGAATGATTATGATCGAAGTTTTTAGGATGTGTTGAATAAGTTGTTTTGGTAAAGCTGAACCCACATCGATATTCTTTATTTTGAGGGTTTGTACTGATAAACTAAAAAAATGTGAGGTTACTTCTGCCGTCCGGAACCTTTAGATTGTTGGAGTCAGATAAGAATGCTTCCAGAAGAAGGCGCTGGTCGCCGAAACGCGCGTAGAGTACCAACTTGCCACACATTTCCCCCTTACTTGTTGTTTACCAAAAGAAATGTTTTAATACATAAAATGTTTTTACTATTATGTCAACTCTCTAAATGTAGAATTTTTTAATTAGAACCTTTTTCTCAAGTCTTGAAATGTGATTCTTTGTTTAATTCCCAATAAAATACTGAATTTTACTTTACTGTTGTAGCTTAATTTCCTTGTTTAATATTGACATTGATCTATGTTCTCTATGATTGCCTAGATTGTTACTTCTCAAACACCTATCAATTAGGAGACAGAGACAAGTGAGCAAATTGACCGTCACGGTGTACATTAGTCAAAAGGTCAAAAAGGACACAGGTGCCTAATTGAAAGAACTCAGCTCCTGAGTGGAAATATTTTGCTGAGAGTAAGGCTGATTCAAGGACATATGAGACTAAGAATCAACTAACTGCTTTTGAAAGACCTCCATGGTTAAAGCTGCCTCAATAAAAACTGACAGATTTTCTATTTTTGACTGATCTGAGTCTATTGACATTTCTAGATAATTGAACATTTATGTTTACCTCTGTGCAGACCATTAGGGCCAATTCTCCATTAGAAGAGTACGGGTGTCATTTTAGAAGAAGATTGCCATAGGGTTAGGCATTGATTTTGAAATAACTGAAGTATCATTGTAAATTAATCAAGTTTTCCAGGTTTGAACAACTAGAAGCAACACTTTTTGCATTTTTCCTTTTTTTGATTAATGAGAAACCATGGTGATTTTTTTCAATAAATCAACATACATCAATCATTTCTATTATTTTTATGAGCTGCTTATTAATAAGTATGAGTTCACCTGTAGATCACGTTACCCCCAAATCTAAACCTAATTTTACTCATATTACGAAGCAGCAGGGATTTAACTTGAATACATTACATAAAGATAACTCTGAGGGAAATGTTACAACTAATTTCTTTTGTAGTCTGGGTAATGTATGTAAAGGATTTTTATGTCTATGCTTAACTACCCACATCTGTGGCAGAGGGTATGACCTATCAACACATTCCCCTTACTTGTGGCTTGTCCTACAATATAATTCTTAGTCTTTTGTATCATCAGAGTCATTTTGAATATTCTTTTTCAAATTATGTTTTAGTTCTTTCAGAATTTCATATGTGCAAACATTTAAATCATGCATATAATGTTAGATATAGGGACACTTGTGGCATTTCTTTAGGAAGCAAGGCATGTTTGACACTGCCTGAGCCCATAGACAAAATTTGACTTGCAGGCTGAGTAAGATTGAAAAGGATTTCATTGATGATTACAAGGATAGAATGGAAGAACTTGCATTGAAAGTGAGAAATGGAAAAGGTGAAACTTAGAGTAAGATGGGAAATGAAGAGGAAAAATAAAAAAATTAACCAACATTTAGGGCCTCATTTAGGTCTCGACGGATCTGGTGCCACCGCCACTTTTCCGTTGGTTTATCCATCCGCATACTAGGCAGTCCGCCCGCTCAAGTTAAATGCTAGTGGGTCTATGGAAAATAGTCCGTCCAAGTCTCCCCGTCCCCACCAGAATTTCCTTCCCGCGTCGACGGCATCATAGGCAAAAGTGGGTGTCGGAGGGAGCTCAGCCACCGGGCCCATCACGATGTGCCTTCCACACCTGAGTTGGTAGTTTCATAGTGATATGCAGTAGAAACTTACCTTTTTCTTTTTTCCACTTCCCTTTTCATCATGCACCCAATCGTCCAAGTCCTTCCTTTGCTGCTGCTACTTCATCACAAAGCAAATCAACACCGTTGTAGCCGGAATCGAAGGTAAGCTTCTTTTCTACTTCTTTTCTTTGCAATTGTCTGTTTACATTTACTCTGAATTCTTGCATTTTTAAATTTCTCTTACAAGAAATGTTTTTCTAATGTGTAGTGCATATGTGTATTATGTTGTTGTTTAAGAAATTTTAAGAAACACACCTTTTTAACTTTTATTAATAACACAATGTTGTACTCGTCCCGCGGAGGCATCCCTCCATCAGGAATCCTCTGCAGGGACAACTCCAATACAACTGAGAAATCAAAATACGCTTGGCACAATCCTACCACCCTGACGGCGACAGAGTAAGGTTAACCAGCAGAGCACTCCATCATGTCAACAGAGATAAGCTGCTTACGCAACGGAAAACATTCCGTCAACACGGACAGAGGATCAGCCAGCCCACATCTAAATACGGCGGTCAGGAATCCGTCAGCTTCATGGAGTACTTGTAATCAACACCATGGAGGGATTACGGGAGTCTCACCAAGATCTAAATAAGGCCCTAAGTCTGGATTGACAGCAGCAACACAAACTGTTTCACAAGGAGAAAAGAAAAGTTTTGGAATTCTCAGATGATGGGTTGGAGTGAATGCTCAAACATATTTCAGGTCTTTGGAGAGGGAGATTAGCTATTTGGAGGAAAGAATCCTGTTATTCATTGAGTTTATTATGTATGTGGAAAGAATATATATATTATCAGCTTCCCGCAGATTGGGTAGGGAGCTGCTATTTAGCTTTAGTGTTTCCCAAATTGTATCATTTAGACAATATAGGTGACCAGGCAATTGGGTTTCATGGGAGGCTAAGTGTGGTGCTTACAAATGGTAGTTGATATTTTGGGAGTTATAATTCCCTCTGTAGGAGTAGTTTTAAATGATCTGAAGATTAGAACGCTGTCTACAGTGTTCTATAGACTTGCGACCAATACTGCGGGTGCGCTTTTAGCAATGACTACAGAAAACACAGATTTTGAAAAATAAGCTTACTTTGGAAATTCTGATCGTGAAAGAATGTGAAGTTTATAAGATGCTATACAGCCAGCAATGTTGTACTTATGTGACAGATAAGAGAAGGGAGCTCAACAAGTATGGAAATAATATCACATGTTTGTCTAAAGATGTGAAGGGGCTGGAGGAGACAGGTGCCTGGGAAGCAATTGGTAAATGATTTTCTGCAGTAGGTAGCTGGCTTATCGGCAGTGGGCTTTTATTATTTTATTTATCTTTTTGAACTTAAACAAAAACAGACTGCCTCACGAAGAGGGAACAAAAAAAGAAAATGACAAACATCACACAATAATCATCCAAACAGCAATGGTTTACATCTGAAAGGGCATGTAGTACACCCAGAATATAAGCAGTCACTCTTCTGTGTACTATAATGAGGATAGCTATCAGAATTGCTATGAGTCCTGGTGATAAGGCAGTCCAGGTGTACAAGCAGGGGTGATACAAAATCCGCTGTGCCATCACAGCACACCACACAGCGTGTCAGGGCTGGTCAGCCAATTCCAGCATCAGTAAGTAGTGTCTGAGCAGTTGCCAAATACCTTTAGGTTTCGCTGTAGGTGGCTGCAGTGTGGCATACACCTCACTTGTATTGTCATAATAAATTAGACTCCATGCATTAGCAGCGGGTCGAAGGATACTTCCCCACTGCAAGGAAATATCCCTCTTTGCCAACAGCAACGCTATGGCAGTAAACTTACGGACCCCCTTTGGAAAAATGTTAGCGTATTCCAACAAAGCCACAAGGGGGCAGGAGTGGAAATGGCATCTATTATCAATGACGGTTGGGAAAAGATCCTAGCTCAGTACACCCCAATATGTACCGATGTCCATGTCAAATGTGCAAAATCTGCCTCCTCTGCAGGACTCTTAGGGCATTCAGGGGATCTCACAGGGTCTATTTTCACCAAGGTACTAGGTGTAGTATATGCTCTATGTAAAAATTTAAAGTGAAGGCCCTTGTGCCTATGGTTGGGCAAGACCAATTTTGTCTGATTACAACAATAACATCACAACTCGTAAGGCAGGGGCGACCAATGTCACATTCCCAGGAGCCTCTATTTCTCCCATCTTGTACCAGTCTCGCATGTCAGCAAGTGTGATAAAGACTAGAGACCAGTCGCCCTCCATCTGTGTCAGTTATCATGAGTGCAAAGGGGTACGTCGTATGGGGGCAGGAGATGGGAGGGTATTTATCCCTGCAGTGCACTGTGCAACCGCAGCAGGACAAAGTGATCCATGTACATGGTTTTCACAAAATGGGTATCAAACAGCATGAGACAGGACATGTCCATCTGCAAAAATGTCCCCAAACGTATATAAATCATGCCGTGGTTGGACCAAAGTTTCTTAAGTTATTGGGAGTCATGGATTATTAGTGAGAGGAAGAACTGATGAATATAGGAGCCATCCTCCTGAGAGAAAGCAGAGCTTATGCCATACCCAAATGGTAGTTGAAAGTGTTTGGATGTCAGTGGCGTCCAAAAGGATTCCCCTTGGGAATATGGTCTACAGTGGTTCATCCCCTGCCTGATCCCGTTCAGGCATGGCAGAAGTGAGACATGCGTCTGGGTGATACCACTGGTACGCAAATTGACATTGAGTGGTGAGATAATATAGTTGAAACTCCAGGACCCCCAACCCGCCACAATCATACGGAAGCACCAAGGTGCTCCACTTGATACGTGGTTGACAGCCAGTCCCTATGAGCCTCAGTAAGATGGTTCTCAGAGTGGAAAGAAAGTTGTTGGTGAGAGAGATGGGTATGTTCAAATATAAATATTAAAACCGGGGTAGTATCGCCATTTTAATGATGGCGAAACAGCCCGCCAAAGAGAGCAGTAGTCGTCTCATCCTTCAAACTGGGTGGACAGCTTGTCAATGGCAGGGGCATAATTTAGATGGATCACTCTTTCCCGCAATGAATGACAATGCCCAAATGTTTAGTAAACCCGTAGCACCAAGTTTGGGGATATTCACTCGACACAGGCGCAGTACTGGTTGTAAGAGGGAGCAGTTCAACTTGACCCAATTAATGTTTTGACCTGCGAACATGTCAACCCGGATGATTTCCCCTACAATGGGAGCTAGGTTGTCTGAAGGATGATAGATAAACAACAAAATGTAATCTGCATAAAGTGAGAGCAACAGGAGCCAGGCCAAAAGTGCAGACTTCGGTGCATATGTTTCTCTTGCAGATGATAGACCAATGGATCTATCGATATAATAAACAGCAGTTGTGACAGGGGACAACCCTGTCTAGTCCCTCTGGTGATCGCTTGGGATCCGAAAGGGAACCGTTGACCCGCAGGCGGGTTGCAGGGTTGGAATATAAAGGCATAATAAGCAATATGAACCCAAGGGGTTTTCTCAACTTCTGCAACGTCACCTGAAGGAAAGGCCACTCTAAAGAGTCAAATGCTTTCTCTGCATTCACCAGGACCACTGCCGCCTGGACATCTGGAGATATCCTATTTAACACCGCAAAGACAGTGGGTAAATTCAGGCCCATTGATCTATGGGAGAAAAATGCCTGTTTCAATGGGCAAGATGATCTTTTCCATTAGCAGCGACAAATCCGTTGCAATGACCTTTGCCAATATCTTATTGTATAAATTAAGTAAGGATAACGGATGGTAGGAGAGGCTGAGTTGCGGGTCCTGGCCAGGCTTCAGTAATAAAATAATCACGGCCTCTCAACAAAGGCAGGAGAGCCCCGTAAACAAGCACCTCGGCATACATCACAAGATGAGATGTAAGAAAATGTAAGCCTTGTAAAAAGCTCCTGTGAATCCGTCTATCACTTGGATGATCTCCTTGCAGGAGATAGGCTCACTCAAAAATTGTCACTGGCCATCAGTCAGCCAGAGTAGAGCGACTTTGGTAAGATACTCTGCCTGCGCAATTGTGTCACCACCTGCTTGCGATGCATATATTGCAGTGCAATATCTAAGAAGCTCCCGGACGATTCCAAGATTATCAGTTACTCGACCCCCATCGGCCAGTTGCAGCCAGGTATATAACCACAGCCATGGTTTGGACTCAGAATCCTCAATAGTGTATGACCTGGGCGTTCCCCCTCGTCCGATGTTCGGGCTCTCCAATATTTACCCAGAAACGTCACTTCCCTTTTGGCTAGGTCACAAAATTCATCAAGTAGTGCCGCACAACAGTGCATTTGGGGCCCGTGCCACCACTGGGAATCTATCCAATCAATATCATGCAAATCAGTTTCTATCCAGGCTAATTAGTTCGGATATCCAGCAGCACTCCAGCATATTTGAAGGTCTCCAACAGCTTCGCCTGCTGGGCAACAGAATTGGTATTAACCTAATGAGCGCTACCGCGTTTTCCCGCTGTGCGCTGATAAATAAAAATTGGCCTGTTTATGACAAAGCCAGCTCGTCATGAGCGCAGCGCAGGTAACGCCCATGACGAGCTGGCTTTGTCATTAGCGTCGAAGTGGTTAAGCAAGAAATACTCAACGATGGGCTCTCTAAGCTCAAACATCAATGCCCTGCTTGATGCTTGAAACACAGTGTCAAGCAATGCATTGCATGTAAAGCACCAGGGATGAGCCAGTCCTCGGCACCCGCAGGTCCATACAGACTGGTGAGTGATTCAATAATGTACGAGGGAGATGCTGTACATCTACCAACCATGGGGCAGCGGCCTCAGAGAGAAGCCAATAATCTATATGAGTGCAGACCTCATGTGGGGCAAAGTAGAATGTGTACCTGTAAGACTTGGCTTTTTCAGTGGGTTTATCCACAGACTTTTTGTTTTTTGGCCCCCTGTTCGACCCTGTTTTTGTTAGTTTTAGGACTCTGGGCACTTTACCACTGCTAACCAGTGCTAAAGTGCATATGCTCTCCTTGTAAATTGTGTTTATGGATTGGCGTTCCCATGTTTGGCTTATTTGATTTACTGGTAAGTCCCTAGTAGAGTGCACAAGGGTCTTTAAATCAAATGCTGCTAGTGGGCTTGCAGCACTGGTTTGTGCCACCCACACAAGCAGCCCTGTAAAGGGTTCTCAGACCTGCCTCTGCAGTGTCTTCACACAGTTTGTAACTGGCATGTCGACGTGGCAAGTGCACCCACTTTCCAGGCCCTAATCTTCCCTTTTCTTACATGTAAGACACCCCTAAGGTAGGCCCATGGTACTCCTGTGAGCAGGTTGCCATTTTTATTAAAGGTCAGATAAGTACTAGTGTGTGTTACCTGTCCTGGTAGTGAATTACAGTGTATTTCGTTTTTCACTATGGAAAGGCTGTCTGTCCCATCGGATAGAATGGGAGCTTACTTATAACATCTTATAAGCTTATCTTCCCATTTGGGACAAGATAGAGAAATGGAGTTTAGGATGCCTGAACTCAGAATGTAAAAATTGTAAAAAATGCATTTTTTAAGTAAAAATTATTTTTATGTTGTGTGTTTGAAGATACTACCTTTAGAAAGTGGGTATTTTCTTGAGTAGCCATCCTGTTTGCCTCTGCTGGTTTGTGTATTGACTGTCTGTCTTTAAATTGACAGGGGCTGGGGATATGCATTCTCTTCAGGCAGCCACGGGGAGGGGGGTCCTCCCTTTCCTGGATGAGTCAGTGCTGAGCTGAATAGACCTGAGCTGCATTCAGAGTAGTGGGAGGAGTTTCAATAGCACCTGAATAGCCCTGTTCGGCATTTAGAGTGGTGGGAGGAGATTTCCCTTGCACCTGAATAGGCCCTGGCTGCCTTGTACAATGCCATCTCCACCTCCTGCCAGGAAGCTGGACCGGAAAAGACAGAACTGGTTTGGACTGAGCACAGACTGTCTCTGCCACAAGAGAATAAAGGGAAATGTTGTATAAAGATAGGGGCCTAGATCTTCAAACCACTGCTGATCTACTTTTTGCAGAGGAGACAAGAGCAAAAAAGAAAAAAAATAATACATCATCATATTGTGTTTTCAATAAACATACCTTCTATTTACAGGGGAATCAAACGAGCACAGAAGAAAGGAAAATATTGAAAACTAAAATACCAAAACGTTTTTCAAACTCAGTCTTAGCTCATACCGTTCCAAATAGCATTAAATCTCTGTATCGACTTTAAACCCCTAGCCTAAGCCAAGGAATTTTACTGTTCAAAAACCTCCATAACACTATCCCACCAATCTGCTACGTTACAAGGTCTTGGAGAGATTCAGGCTCTAGCTATAGCCAATCTAGCAGTAACTATAATTATAGACATTAGTGCGCAGAGTGCCCAGTTAGAATCCCTCTCATAACCCAGCATAATCTCTTAATAGGAAAAAGTCATGTCTAGTCTGAGACGGTTTTTGGAGACCAGCAAAACCTCACGCCAAAAAGCAATTAGCTGTGGGCAAGTGGCAAACATATGAACAATGTTAGCCCCATGCGCCCCACATTTGGTGCAGTTGACCCTGCTACTTGAGTGAACATGCCTTGAAGCCACTTATTCAGGTGTTTGTATTACCCCTGAGATCAAAAACATAATTAAACTAAATTGGTTTATATCATTAAAAAATGTAAGAATTGGCATAATCTACCTATTAGTTTAATAGGTCGATGTAATATTGTAAAGATGAGAATCCTCCCGAAGTTTTAATATTTATTTTGATCTATTCCTGTGAGAGTTTCCAATTTGTTTTTAAGAAACTTGATGGGGCAGTGAGCTGCTTCATATGGAGTTATAAGCGTGCCAGTCGTGCAATTAAGATTTTAAAGTATTCATTATATCAAGGTGGCCTTTCACTTCCTGATTTCAAATTTTATTATTGGGCCTCTCTCACGGGCAGATTACGTAGTCTTCTCTCCAAAAGGAACCAGGATTTCAATCATAAACTCTTGTTGAGCCAAAACAGCTGTAGATTTCTTTATCGGATTCATGATCCGAACTACTTTAAGAGGGTGCAGTTTCAGACCCTTAGGGGGTTAGTTACTGTTTGGCGTGAAATTTTGCTAGGTATTCTCTACTGATTTACTTTTCTAAGTTTCCACTGTGGGATAATCCACTTCTTCTAGGCATGTTCCATGGCGGAGTACTGAAACAATGGGCCAGCTTTGGGGTGGATAAATTGGGAGATCTTTATGACTCTTATGGTTTTTGTACTTTTCAAAATTTACAGGATGTTTTTTCGATTCCACGATAACATTACTATAAATACTTGCAATTTAGGAATTACTTTGTGAGATCACAATGCCTTAAATCGGTAGAGACTCATCAATTATTGATATTTTTACATGAACCTCCACAGAAGAAAACAATATCTGTGGCATATTGGCTTTTTAGTCAGGATAAACGTGATCCTTCTATACACCTAGCTGCAAAATGGAGCTCAATTCTTGTGGAGGAAGTAACCCCTACAATGTTGAATGGTGCATTTTCAACATTAAAAGACGCTGTCTGGTCCACTAATTAGAGACTTCAGAAATGTAAGATAGTATGCATGCTGTACTATATGCCTGATGAGATAGTAAGGTGGGGGCAAACAACAATTAACCACTGCTGATCTAAGGAACCTGCCATGAAGAAGGGCTGGAAAAGCTGTCAGGAGGACCTGCCACTTTGCTGTATACTTTGCTGTGTTGACCTGCTGCCTGTTGCTTCTGTCTTGGGCAGGGAAAGGACTGGATTGTACTTTCATCATCCTGCTGTTAGAGTTTTCACCAAGGGCTTGAAGTAGAGCTAGCCTCCAGTTGGAAGTCTCAGGGAAATCAAAGACTTCAGAGAACTCGCTAGAATCAAAGAACCTGCCAAGAAGAAGAGCTGGGAAAACTGCCAGGAGGAGTACTGCCCATTTACTGTATTGTTGCTTTGTTGGGTTGGCCTGCAGTTGCTGCTTCTGCCATGGGCAGTGAAAGAAATGGACTGAACTTTCTTTACTTGTGCTGAGTATCTCCAAGGGCTTAAAGTAGAGCTTGCCTCCTGTTCTGAGGTCTCAGAGATCGCAAAGCCTGCACCGACCTCTTGGTACCGCCTCTGAAACTGTGGTTTCAGTTGACCCAGAGGGGGGAAAAGCAACCGACTCAGTCGCTGGCTCTGTGTCCTGAATGCACCGCAGAGGGCACTGCCGCATCTCGCACTGCAACCCTGGTCTCACCGACGACAATGACCACCACCACCAAGCTGCTGCTTGCACCATGACTTGTGGGCACCGCACTCCGCACCGTCTTGCTTCACTTCGATGTCCTGGTCTCACTGATGCCATGGCTGCCTGCTGACTTCGACACCCATGACCACACCGTGGCAATGAATACTACCTTTACTCCCCATTGCAGCCCTGGTCTCATTGCCGCCGCTGGATGACCGTCACTGAGCGGCTGCCTGCATTGCAACTTGAGGGCACTGCACACCCCACTGCTACGCTTCACATCGCAACCATGACACTTGCCACGACCAGCTCGCACCAACATGATCGGCCACAACAAAAAAGTACTGTTTACGAGTCTGCCAACACCCAGACCGATGTGGTCAGGTGGAAGTGTTGCAGTCTGTTGTTTTCAGCACCGCTGTAGCACCGGACGGAGCTACTGACTTCAAGAAACTGCATTTTAAGGTTATTCTTGCAAAGCACATATTTTTAAGCAGTGTATGTCGGATTTTTATTGTTTTGGTCTTCTTTTGAAGATATAAAGTTTTGGATATTTTTCTAAACTGATGTGGTGTCCTTTTGTAGTGTTTTCACTGTATTACTGTTGGTTATGTGCAAATGCTTTACACACTGCCTCTGAGATAAGCCTGACTGCTCGTGCCCAGCTACTGAGGGGGTGAGCAGGAGTTATTCCAGTACTGTATCCCCTTATCCTGACTAGAAGGAAGGGTCCCTATTTGGACAAAGGTGCAAACCATTGCCAACTAGCGACCTACATTTCTAACAGTACCCAGGAGCATTAGCATGTTTCAAGTGCCACACATCTCGCAAGGCATATGTGTCGCTGATGTCCTAAAGGAATTGGAGTGAATGGGATTTGCAACTCGGTGCAGCACCAGTAGGATCAAGCATTGGGTCTGCAAGCACATATAGAGGATGATTCTGATCTGGGTCGGAAGGGCACCGAACGCGATCCGGCCAGAAAAACTACGAGCCATACACGTGTTTTCCGCCTGACTCTTACAGCTGTACGAGAGAGCAAGTACGATGAGAGCTACGTGAAATTCACCAACCGAGTCGTTTCCGGGTCCGAACCTTTCCGCACGGCTCGGCCGTAAGCTAACCGTGGCGTGCAATGGATGCGATTTACGGCCAAGTCAGTATGATGTACGCGTCGGACAGCCTGTGCAAGCCGGAGTTTCGGGCTTGCAAAACGTCCAGGATGTTGCCTTTGGGGGTCCGCGTCGGACCCCCTGTCACGCGCAGCCCTATGACTCGGACACAGAGGGAGACCCTGGGGGAGACCCAGGGGTCTCCCCAACACAGGCATATACGTTGCGGATGGCACCGATGCGTACCCACTATAGGGGGGGCTTTGTACGAGATGTGCCCATTCAGTCAATGGGAGCCCATGTACGCATCGTACGATCGGCTCCCATTGACTCCTATGGGAGTCTGACCGAATCCGGCAGCATACAGCCGCATCGGACACGCTCGGTCGGACTGCAGGACTCCGGCTCGGTCGGAAAACTCTCCGGATCTGGCTCGGTCGGAGTGCTTTCCGACCAGGATCAGAATCAGCCCCTCAGTGTGCCCCCCAGAAGGAAAATGTCAGCATCTACCCATCCCAGTAGGGATGACAGGTTCTGAAAAAAAATCATGGTAGTCTATGTTCAGGGCACAGACATTAACCAGAAGCATGCAGTGGCCCGCCAGTGTGCCCGCCACTATCACATATCGTCCATTGTCATCAAGGAAGCTGGTGGTGTGATGGAAGGGGATACTTTTATGAATGAGGGCACAGACCCCATGGGAGTATGTGATGCAACCCAAAAAGTATCTGTGGGGACACCAGGAGGTTGCAAATGTGGAGGTATCCAAATGGGGAAAAGGTGTCTCCTATAGGAAAGCTATTTTTATGCATTGTCATGTAAGATAGGATAACACCTGTTTTCCCTTACAAGGGTTATTTAAGCCTCTGATGGTCCAGGACACACAAGAGAGTTCAGCTATGTGAGCTTCTCCACCTACTCTCGTTGCCATTTAAAGGTGTGTAAATATGAAAGCATGTGCAAGAAGTGAGGTATGCCCTTTTCAGATAAGTCATAGTGTTCAACATAAACAAAAAGAAGCCCCATGCTAACACCCACCCCACCCCCTCCCACACTAGGCATGCTTCCACCCAGTGAATCCCAGAACTACCCACCAAAAAAACAAATATCCCAACTGTGTCCAACATGGTAAACACCTTGGGAGGGGAGCAACACAACAGGAAGAAGAGCTTAGCGTTACGTATTTTAGTATGTATTTCAAATGTATGTGCTCTATTTTTTGTCTAAGTGTTGGCTTTTGTTTTTTAATATATGTGTTACATTTTCAGTAGTTATTAATTTTATTTTAATTACAGTTTGCGTTTTAGTTCCGTAGCGCGTTGTGGGTTTATAGGGGAATAGGGTGGGGAGTAATTTCATTATAATAAATTAAATATAGATTTGTATTTATTAGTATTTATTTAATTTTGATTTTATAGTGTTAACTGTGGGAATGAATTCATTATTAAATAATTAATAATTGGCTGTTAATTTTTAATAATAATTAATTGGTAAATATGTTAATTGTGTCATTTTTTGGGAAGTGGGTTGTGGGTTTATTGGGGAATACGTTGGGAAGTAATTTAATCATAATCAAGTTATTAATATATTTTTTTAATTACATTTACTTATTTAATATTTTATACTGTTAATTGTGGAAATTAATGTATTATTAAGTATTTATTAAGTGGTTGTTAATTATCATTAATTAATTGGTAATTATGTTAATTGTGTCATTTATATTTGAGCGGTTGTGGGTTGATAAGGGAATAGGGTGGGAAGAAATTCAATTTTAATAAATGTATTCATATTTTTTATTTAGTATTTATATAATTTTATTTTATGGTGTTAATTGTGAAACTTAATTTATTAATAATTATTTATAACGTTCTTGTTAAACGTTATTAATTATTTAACTAATTCTTAATTAATTATGTTAATTTTCTAATTTTTTTGAAATGGGTGTTGGGGTTGAATAGAGGAGTGGGAGGTAATTTATTTATTATTAATTAATTATCTGTTAATTAATTAATTAAAATGTAAATATGGCAATTGTGTAATTAATTTGATGTGTGAGTTGTTGGGTGTATAGTGGTAAATGGTGGGAAGTAAATTTGTTTGAATTAATTAATGATTTGTGGTTAATTTATTAATGTAAAATTGGCTATGGAAATTGTGTAATTATTTTTAGGTGTGTGTTGTGGTGTTTATTGGAGTAGAGGGTGGAAAGTAATTTGGTTTACAATCATTAATATATACTTGATCATTAATATTCATTTATTACTTGATAACTATTTTTGGAAATTGTTTAGTTTATGGATTTTGCTTCTATTAGGGTAATGTTTGGTTAGTACATTAATTTTTTAATCTTTTTTAATGTGTTTTTAATTGATAATATTTGTAAAGTTGCGTATTAATTGTGTTAATTATGGAGGTACACTTTTTTTCAATTTAGATGTGTGTTGTAAATTGTGTGGTGTAATGGATAAGAAAAGAAACATTACATTTATGTAATAATTAATGTTTTTGATTATAATTAATTTTTATTACGAAATAATTATTTGTTTGTAAATTAATTGAAAAAATATATAATTAATCTGTGTATGTCATTTTTAGATGTTTTTTAACATTATAATATGTTTCTATCTTTTGTAAATTTTTATATTTTTATATATGTTTTGTTTTTTTGTTTCTTATTATCTTTTGCATTGCAGTTGATATTTTGTTTGTTTTTAAATTTTAATTGTTTTCAGTGGGAATAGTAATTTTTACCCCTCTGCTATCCAACACTTTCCCTACTTTTTCATGTGCATGAGGGGTAATAGTAATTTATACCCCTCCGTTATCCAACACTTTCACTACTGCTGCACTCACTGGAGTGGGAATAGTTATTTTTCCCCCTCTGCTATCCAACACTTTCCCTACTGTTGCACTCGTTGAAGTGGGAATAGTAATTTTATCCCCCCCCCCCCCGCTATCCAACAGTTTCCCTACTGTTGCACTCACTGGAGTGGGAATAGTAATTTTTATTCCTCAGCTATCCAACATATTCCCTACTGTTGCACTCATTGGAATGGGAATAGTAATTTGTACCCCTCACTATTCAACACTTTCCCTTTTGTTGCTCTCGCTGGAGTGGGAACGGTAATTTTTTCCTCTCTGCTATCTAACAGTTTCCCTACTGTTGCATTCACAGGAGTGGGAAAAGTAATTTTTACTCCTCCGCTATCCAACACATTCCCTACTGTTGCACTTGTTGAAGTGGGAATAGTAATTTTTTCCCCTTTGCTATCCAACACTTTCTCTACTGTTGCACTCGCTGTAGTGGGAATAGTAAATTATCCACCTCCACTATACAACACTTTCCCTACTATTGCATTCACTGAAGTCGGAATAGTAATTTTTAACTCTCCGCTATCCAACACTTTCCCTACTATTTCATTCACGGGAGTGGGAATAGTCATTTCTACCTCTCTTCTATCCAACACATTCCATACTGTTGCACTTGCTGGAGTGGGAATAGTAATTTTTTCCCCTTCGCTATCCAACAGTTTCCCTATTGTTGCACACACTGGGGTGGGAATAGTAAATTATTCCCCTCCGCTATCCAACACTTTCCCTACTATTGCATTCACTGGAGTAGGAATAGTCATTCTTACCTCTCCGATATCCAACACTTTCCCTACTGTTGCACTCGCTGGAGTTGGAATAGTACATTTTAAGCCTTTGGTATCCAACACTTTCCCTAGTGTTGCACTCGCTGGAGTGGGAATGGTAATTGTTACCTATCTGCTATTCAACACTTTCCCTACTGTTGCATTTGCTGGTGGAAATAGTATTTTTTACCTATCCGCTATCCCACACTTTCCCTTAATTTACAAATAAATCAAAATAATTTGTTTTGAGTTACATTTTTTATTTACCTAATTGTACTTTTTTTTATACATATAAAAAAACGATATTTTGTACATCAATATTTTTTACAACTATATTTTTTTCGATATTTTTATAAGTCGATATTGTGGTGGTCGATATTCTGTCAGTGATCCGATTTCATTTCTTGTCTCCTCATAGCTTCACCGTATGAGTGTTTTAAAATGACCTTGCTTGGAACAGAACGTGTGTGATGTGCATTTGAAAGCATGAGAGCGAGAAATGTGTGGAATGTACTTCTCTGTGTCGGAGTGTAGTGCTGTCTGCGATGGTGCGCAAATGTGCATTATGTTGTACATTGTGAAATGGAGTTTTATCTATGGGCTTTAACGTGCCATAAGCTCCATCTTGAATTCTGACTCTGTCTGGCTTTCTGCACAAACACAAGCATGCCCCCAAGTTACTCTTATTATTTCGGTTATTCACGTTCAAGATTGTTTTCCTCTTTGAAGGTGTTTTCTGTACTTGTGGAGATGTGTTCTACCTCTGCAAGCTTCACTAAGATAAGGGGCTGGAACATTTAGCTGAGAATGCATAGAGGATGTCTTCTCGTGCATTGAGAATATTATAAAAACTGGGATTTCTTGGCTCAATAACCGGGTTCTCTCCTGAGAGATGGAAGCGTCTGCTCAGTGCTTCATTTTCCCGGCTTGAGGGGCCTCTTGACCCCTAGGACTGTAATTTGGGGTCCCCCAGTCTTGTGTGAGCTAAGAAGGAGATATTGCAGCCATTGAGGTATTTTCTCTGATCCTTGGTATTTAGATATATGTATAGATAAAGAGTTATTTCTACATGTGCTTTTGTTTGTGTGCTGAGTGACCAGCTTGTGAAGTATTTTTATTCATTGGTTCTTGTTCATTGGCATTATCTGATGTATTCTGTGTATATATTTTATATGATCTCATTCTGTGTATACATGCTCTTTATATTTGAGTCTTTCATTTGATAGTGTTTATTTCTTCTACTTGATTACTTGCATTTGACAGAGCTTGTTTCTTGCACTGGACGTCCATTATTATTGTCTGCTTAGGTTTTGTTCCCTTGCATTTCACTTGTGAATGTTTCATAATTATCTGATTTGTAATTTTCTTGTTTATTATCTGCATGTGTTTTACCATAATTGTCTGCTTGTTTTCATTTGACATCTGGAAAAGCCTTTATGTTACAAAGTGTTGCACTAACAAAACCCAATGCTTTATTCTGAAAACTGTCTCTTGATGTGCCTCATTTGGTGAGGGTGGAACCCTTTTCCATGTGTTTTCTTGCTTTACCGAACGCCTCTGCTGGGAAGTGTTGAAGTTCTTTTGTTTGAGAATGTAAAGCTACATATTTTGGTACCAGAAGTGGGGTACAATTTTAAAAAGGAGTGGGGTCCGATTTTGAAAGGGAAATGTTTTTAGCTGCAAATTACCAGATGCCAACTGAGGTATTGAGGTGTGAAGATGCCTCTTATGCATGTTTAACAGATGAGGGGCAAGCACAGATATTTAACTGGTTTGCAAAAAGTTTCCTTTGAAGAAGAAAAAAAGAGTGTAGCACTTCAGGAAGAAAAAGTTGGATTCTTTTCAGTGCTTTTCGTAGCATGTATGAAAAATGTGGCCAGTTAGAAAAAGAAAAGAATGAAATACAGCAGCAGTTGGTTGAAGTTAAAAATAATTCTGATATATTAATGTGTGCAAATATATCTTTAAAAGGCAAGTTGCAGATGTACCAGACAGCGCAAAAGCGAGATACTGTGTGTACGATGCTGTATAAATAATTTTATTTTCCAGATAGCCAGAGTGAATTGTACGAAAGGAATGCACAGGCAGTGTTTCAAGGAGAGCTGTAGGTTAGTTCACAATGCTCACAGGAGGTTTTAATTAATTCTCTGGAGAAATTTTCTCTGCACGAGATTAATGGCATTTTGGACAAATTCCATCAGAAACCAGGAGAGGCTTTACTAACGTGGATTATGCCTTTGTTTGATTTAGGAGCCTTTGAAGTGATGTTGAACCGAGAAAATGTAGCACGGTTTTGTGGAGTCTCTAGACCCCATGACTGTAATTTGGGATCCCCAGTCTTGTGTGGGCTACGATGAAGATATTGCAGTCAGTGAGGTATTTTCTGTGATCATTGGTATTCAGGTAGATTTATAGATATAGAGTTATTTCTACATTAGTTTCTGTCTGCTGAGTGACCAGCCTGTGAAGTATTTTTATTCATTGGTTCTTGTTGATTGGCATTACCTGATGTATTCTGTGTATATATTTTAAATGCTTTCATTCGGTTTACATGGTCTTTATTTTTGAGTATTTCATTTGATAGTGTTTATTTCTTGTATTTGATTACTTGCATTTGACAGAGCTTGTTTCTTGCACTGGATGTCAAATATTATTACCTGCTTAGGTTTTGCTCCCTTGCATTTCACTTGTGAATGGTTCATTATTATCTGACTTGCAAGTGTTTATTATCTGCATATGTTTTACCATATTTATCTGCTTGTGTTTTTTATTATTTACTTGCATATATATATGAAAAACCAAGACGTGCCATCCGGCGTCTAAAAGGAAAGCACTCACGAGATATCTGATATGCAGAATGCTTTATTCAGCAGACCCCCTCCACCCCCTGACAGGCGCGGCTTTGTCAATGTCAGGTTTCCTGTGCGTTTATTCGACATTTCAAAACATGGCAAATCACATGACCTTAGTCAACATCAATGATGGACTAAAAAACATATACAACATTTTAGCAGCCATCTTGGAACATGTTCATTTTAACGAAAATCATTGAACTGTCGAGTGAATTAAAATACTAGTGCAATTGTGATTTTAAAAGAAAACACTGTAATTTGGTAGAGAATAAATCATAATAAGTTCAGTGCATCTGTATTGAAAGAAACATATTCCTATGCATAATCAGATATAATAAATTCATCTCTTGAATCAATCATTTCCAAATGCATATGGGTACTTTCCCAATTACAGTTATTCGGCCCTGTATGGGCTTGAGTGTCAGTTCATACTTAATATAAAAAACTATACTTTTCCAAAATCTTCAATTAATATCGATAGAGATAGCACCATTTTTTCTCATACTGTAATTTCATATTTCCAATCACTTATGCATTTTTGTTTTCCTATATTCACACCTTTACTAGAAATTAACCCAAAGTTCCTCATCATTGTTCAATCCAATAGGGGCCTTTGTCTGGAGTTCAATGATGTATTTCGGCTCTAATACTCTTAGTTGCTTAACTCTGTGGCCTTGTGGTTGAATCGCGCCCCTTCCAGCAGTCGTGGCCCACAGAAGTCAGTACCCCAAATGGCTTATACAATGGGACCTTTATGCCGAAAGAGTGGGAGTGCATGACCCAGCGAGGCTGGAGGTCAATGATGTATTTCGACTCTAATACTCTTAGGGGCCCGTTAGGATAGTGGACGGAAAATCACTCCGACCGCCATGGAGGCCGAAAACAACCGCCCACCGGGACGGCGGATAAACCGGCGGTCAAATTAGGATCAACCGCCAAAAAAGACCGACCGCGGCGGTAGCGGGCTAACAAAAACCATCCGACGCGTGCGGTGACGTCTAAAAACTGACCGCTGCAGTCGGAAAAGCAGCGGAAAAGCTACACCCCGCCGCAAGCATAGTGGAGACACCGCAAGGGAAATTAGGATTTCCCCGATGGTCCCGCGGTACGAACCGCTGTTTCCGACCGCTGCGGTCACACACTGCAGTGACATCGGAAGAGCTGCAGCATAGCCACCGCCGCGGACGGTACATGAAAAACATGGCGGACGAAGCCGAAACACCGCAACAATGCCTAACTGAGCACAAATCAAAGTAGCCATGCCCCGCAAATACACAAAACACATACCAATGTAAAAAAAAAAATACAAATTAAAAAATACTCCCAGGACAACACCCACAATACACGTCACAGCAAAGGCCCAATTGGACACACCCACACAGCTGAGTATAAATACAGGTCCTTCACTGACCACAATTCTTTGCAACACTCCAGAAGAGAAGGGCATACACCAGATCTGAGAGGAGAGGCAAAATAACACAGCACACACACATCACCACCACCACTGCCTCCATCACACCAGCACCAAAAACTCCCAAGCACACAACACATCTCACACCTCAACACCACACCCACCACACCCACCCCTGCACCCACAAACACTGCAAACACCAACCACCATGGAAGCACAAAAAATGCCAAAATTCACAGAGGGTGAGTTGACAGTCATGGTCAATGAGATAGTGAGAGTGGAACCACAACTGTTTGGTAGCCTAGTCCAACAGACACCATTAGCCACAAGGACACAAATGTGGGAAAGGATAGTCCAAAGGGTCAGTGCAGTAGGGACCACCCCCCGGTCCAAGAAGGAGATCATGAAGCGGTGGCATGATCTCAAGAAGGTTGTCAAGGAGAAGAGGAGCAAGAACTGGGAGCTGGCGAACGTGACTGGCAGTGGCCCTCCCATCCCACAGAAAACATTCACACCATGGGAGGAGAAGGTGCTTGCCATACTGCATCCTGAGAGTCTCACAGGAGTATCCAGGGGAACGGAGGCTGGTAAGTACAAACAAATGCCAACCAACACACTGATAAGTACTTCCTTTCACAACCCAAACACCATTTCACTGTTCATCCTCACCTAACAGGTAGCCAGCCATCTTCACTGTGAGGCCTGTTTTGGGGGAGGGAGGCGGCACTACCACTCCCAGCATGCCCCTTATTCACACTCCAGCAGCATGGAGGTCTCCCCCACCCTAGAGAATGTGTCAGCCATTGCACTGTTCATCAAACAGACTCACAGGTAGCTAGCCATCCTGTATTGGAAGACTGCTTGGGGGTGGGAGGACAGTATCACTACTCCCAGCATGCCCCCTATCCCACACTCCAGCAGCATGGAGGCCTCCCCCACCCTGGAGCATGTGTCAGCCATTGCATTGTCCACCCTCACCTAACAGGTAGGTAGCCATCTTGTATTGGAGGACTGCTTGGGGGTGGGAGGACTGTATCACTACTCCCAGCATGCCTCCATCACACACTCCAGCAGCATGAAGGACTCCCCCCAGCCTGGAGCATGTGTCAGCCATTGCAATGCCCTCCCTCACCTAATAGGGAGGTAGCCATCTTGTATTGGAGGACTGCTTGGGGGTGGGAGGACAGTATCACTAACCCTCCCAGCATGCCTCCTGTCCCACACTCCAGCAGCATGGAGGCCTCCCCCACCCTAGAGCATGTGTCAGCCATTGCACTGTCCACCCTCACCTAACAGGTAGGTAGCCATCTTGTATTGAGGACTGCTTGGGGGTGGGAGGACTGTATCACTACTCCCAGCACGCCCCCTGTCCCACACTCCAGCAGCATGGAGGCCTCCCCCACCTTGGAGCATGTGACAGCTATTGCACTGTCCACCCTCAACTAACAGGTAGCTAGCCATCTTGTATTGGAGGACTGCTTGGGTGTGGGAGGACAGTATCACTACCACTCCCAGCATGCCCCCTGTCCCACACTCCAGCAGCATGGAGGCCTACCCCACCCTGGAGCATGTGTCAGCCATTGCACTGTTCATCAAACAGACTCACAGGTAGCTAGCCATCTTGTATTGGAGGACTGCTTGGGTGTGGGAGGACAGTATCACTACCACTCCCAGCATGCCCCCTGTCCCACACTCCAGCAGCATGGAGGCCTCCCCCACCCTAGAGCATGTGTCAGCCATTGCACTGTCCACCCTTACCTAACAGGTAGGTAGCCATCTTGTATTGAGGACTGCTTGGGGGTGGGGGGGACAGTATCACTACTCTCAGCATGTCCCCTTTCCCACACTCCAGCAGCTTGGAGGCCTCCCCCACCCTGGAGCATGTGTCTGCCATTGCACTGTCCACCCTCACCTAACAGGTAGCTAGCCATCTTGTATTGGAGGACTGCTTGGGGGTGGGAAGACTGCATCACTACTCCCAGCATGCCCCCTGTCACACACTCCAGCAGCATGCAGGCCTCCCCCACCCTGGAGCATGTGTCAGCCATTGCACTGTCCACCCTCACCTAACAGGTAGGTAGCCATCTTGTATTGGAGGACTGCTTGGGGGTGGAAGGACTGTATCACTACTCCCAGCATGCCCCCTGTCCCACACTCCAGCAGCATGGAGGCCTCCCCCACCCTGGAGCATGTATCAGCCATTGCACTGTCCACCCTCACCTAACAGGTAGCTAGCCATCTTGTATTGGAGGACTGCTTGGGGTGGGAGGACAGTATCACTATCACTCCCAGCATGCCCCCTGTCCCACACTCCAGCAGCATGGAGGCCTCCCCAACCTGGAGAATGTGTCAGCCATTGCACTGTCCACCCTCACCTAACAGATAGGTAGCCATCTTTTATTAGAGGACTGCTTGGGGGTGAGTGGACTGTATCACTACTCCCAGCATGCCCCTGTCCCACACTCCAGCAGCATGGAGGTCTCCCCCACCCTGGAGCATGTATCCGCCATTGCACTGTCTACCCTCACCTAACAGGTAGCTAGCCATCTTGTATTGGAGGACTGCTTGGGGGTGGGAGGACAGTATCACTACCACTCCTAGCATGCCCCCTGTCCCACACTCCAGCAGCATGGTGGCCTCCCCCATCCTGGAGCATGTGTCAGCCATTGCACTGTTCGTCAAACAGACTCACAGGTAGCTAGCCATCTTGTATTGGAAGACTGCTTGGGGGTGGAAGGACAGTATCACTACTCCCAGCATGTCCCCTGTCCCACACTGCTGCAGCATGGAGGCCTCCCCCACCCTGGAGCATGTGTCAGCCATTGCACTGTCCACCCTCACCTAATAGGTAGGTTGCCATCTTGTATTGGAGGACTGCTTGGGGGTGGGAGGACATGATCACTATCACTCCCAGCATGCCCCCTGTCCCACACTCCAGCAGCATGGAGGCCTCCCCCACCGTAGAGCATGTGTCAGCCATTGTACTATCCACCCTCACCTAACAGGTAGCTAGCCATCTTGTATTGGAGGACTGCTTGGGGGTGGGAGGACAGTATCACTACCACTCCCAGCATACCCCCTGTCCCATACTCCAGCAGCATGGAGACCTCCCCCACCCTGGAGCATGTGTCAGCCATTGCACTGTTCATCAAACAGACTCACAGGTAGCTAGCCATCTTGTATTGGAGGACTGCTTGGGGGTGGGAGGACAGTATCACTACTCCCAGCATGCTCCCTGTCCCACACTCCAGCAGCATGGAGGCCTCCCCCACCCTGGAGCATGTGTCAGCCATTGCACTGTCCACCCTCACCTAACAGGTAGGTAGCCATTTTGTATTGGAGGACTGCTTGGGGGTGGGAGGACAGTATCACTGTCACTCCCAGCATGCCCCCTGTCCCACAATCCAGCAGCATGGAGGCCTCCTCCACCCTAGAGCATGTGTCAGTCATTGCACTGTCCACGCTCACCTAACAGGTAGGTAGCCATCTTGTATTGGAGGACTGCTTGGGGGTGGGAGGACTGTATCACTACTCCCAGCATACCCCCTGTCCCACCCTCCAGCAGCATGGAGGCCTCCCCCACCCTGGAGCATGTGTCAGCCATTGCACTGTCTACCCTCACCTAACAGGTAGCCAGCCATCTTGTATTGGAGGACTGCTTGGGGGTGGGAGGAAAGTACCACTACCACTCCCAGCATGCCCCCTGTCCCACACTCCAGCAGCATGGAGGGCTCTCCCACCCTGGAGCATGTGCCAGCCATTGGACTGTGTGTCAAACAGACTCACAGGTAGATAGACATCTTGTATTGGAAGACTGCTTGGGGGTGGGAGGACAGTATCACTACTCCCAGCATGTCCCCTGTCCCACACTCCAGCAGCATGGAGGCCTCTCCCACCCTGGAGCATGTGTCAGCCATTGCACTGTCCACCCTCACCTAACAGGTAGGTTGCCATCTTGTATTGGAGGACTGCTTGGGGGTGGGAGGACATGATCACTATCACTCCCAGCATGCCCCCTGTCCCACACTCCAGCAGCAAGGAGGCCTCCCCCACCGTAGAGCATGTGTCAGCCATTGTACTATCCAACCTCACCTAACAGGTAGCTAGCCATCTTGTATTGGAGGACTGCTTAGGGGTGGGAGGACAGTATCACTACCACTCCCAGCATACCCCCTGTCCCACACTCCAGCTGCATGGAGGCCTCCCCCACCCTGGAGCATGTGTCAGCCGCTGCACTGTTCATCAAACAGACTCACAGGTAGCTAGCCAACTTGTATTGCAGGACTGCTTGGGGGTGGGAGGACAGTATCACTACTCCCAGCATGCCCCTTGTCCCACACTCCAGCAGCATGGAGGCCTCCCCCACCCTGGAGCATGTGTCAGCCATTGCACTGCCCACCCTCGCCTAACAGGTAGGTAGCCATCTTGTATTGGGGAACTGCTTGGGGGTGGGAGGACTGTATCACTACTCCCAGCATGCCCCCTGTCCCACCCTCCAGCAGCATGGAGGCCTCCCCCACCCTGGAGCATGTGTCTGCCATTGCACTGTCCACCCTCACCTAACAGGTAGCTAGCCATCTTGTATTGGAGGACTGCTTGGGGGTGGGAGGACAGTATCACTTTCACTCCCAGCATGCCCCCTGTCCCACACTCTAGCAGCATGGAGGCTTCCCCACCCTGGAGCATGTGTCAGCCATTGCACTGTCCACCCTCACCGAAAAGGTAGCTAGCATTCTTGTATTGGAGGACTACTTGGGGGTGGGAGGACAGTATCACTACCACTCCCAACATGCCCCCTGTCCCACACTCCAGCAGCATGGAGGCCTCCCCCACCCTGGAGCATGTGTCAGCCATTGCACTGTCCACCCTCACCTAACAGGTAGCTAGCCATCTGGTATTGGAGGACTGCTTGGGGGTGGGAGGACAGTATCACTACCACTCCCAGCATGCCCCCTGTCCCACACTCCAGCAGCATGGAGGCCTCCCCCACCCTGGAGCATGTGTCAGCCATTGCACTGTTCATCAAACAGACTCACAGGTAGCTAGCCATCTTGTATTGGAGGACTGCTTGTGGGTGGGAGGACAGTATCACTACTCCCAGCATGCTCCGTGTCCCAAACTCCAGCAGCATGGAGGCCTCCCCCACCCTGGAGCATGTGTCAGCCATTGCACTGTCCACCCTCACCTAACAGGAAGCTAGCCATCTTGTATTGGAGGACTGCTTGGGGGTGGGAGGACAGTATCACTATCACTCCCAGCATGCCCCCTGTCCCACAATCCAGCAGCATGGAGGCCTCCCCCACCCTGGAGCATGTGTCAGCCATTGCACTGTCCACGCTCACCTAACAGATAGGTAGCCATCTTGTATTGGAGGACTGCTTGGGGGTGGGAGGACTGTATCACTACTCCCAGCATACCCCCTGTCCCACCCTCCAGCAGTATAAAGGCCTCCCCCACCCTGGAGCATGTCTCAGCCATTGCACTGTCCACCCTCACCTAACAGGTAGCTAGCCATCTTGTATTGGAGGACTGCTTGGGGGTGGGAGGACAGTACCACTACCACTCCCAGCATGCCCCCTGTCCCACACTCCAGCAGCATGGAGGCCTCTCCCACCCTGGAGCATGTGTCAGCCATTGCACTGTTTGTCAAACAGACTCACAGGTAGCTAGCCATCTTGAATTGGAAGACTGCTTGGGGTGGGAGGACAGTATCACTACTCCCAGCATGTCCCATGTCCCACACTCCTGCAGCATGGAGGCCCCCCCCCCACCCTGGAGCATGTGTCAGCCATGGCACTGACCACCCTCACCTAACAGGTAGGTTGCCATCTTGTATTGGAGGACTGCTTGGGGTTGGGAGGACATGATCACTATCACTCCCAGCATGCCCCCTGTCCCACACTCCAGCAGCATGGAGGCCTCCCCCACCGTAGAGCATGTGTCAGCCATTGTACTATCCACCATCACCTAACAGGTAGCTAGCCATCTTGTATTGGAGGACTGCTTGGGGGTGGGAGGACAGTATCACTACCACTCCCAGCATACCCCCTGTCCCACACTCCAGCAGCATGGAGGCCTCCCCCACCCTGGAGCATGTGTCAGCCATTGCACTGTCCACCCTCACCTAACAGGTAGCTAGCCATCTTGTATTGGAGGACTGCTTGGGGGTGGGAGGACAGTATCACTATCACTCCCAGCATGCCCCCTGTCCCACACTCCAGCAGCATGGAGGCCTCCCCCACCCTGGAGGATGTGTCAGCCATTGCACTGCCCACCCTCGCCTAACAGGTAGGTAGCCATCTTGTATTGGATGACTGCTTGGGGGTGGGAGGACTGTATCACTACTCCCAGCATGTCCCCTGTCCCACCCTCCAGCAGCATGGAGGCCTCCCCCACCCTGGAGCATGTGTCCGCCATTGCACTGTCCACCCTCACCTAACAGCTAGGTAGCCATCTTGTATTGGAGGACTGCTTGGGGGTGGGAGGACAGTATCACTACCACTCCCAGAATGTCCCCTGTCCCACACTCCAGCAGCATGGAGGCCTCCCCCACCCTGGAGCATGTGTCAGCCATTGCACTGTCCACCCTCACCTAACAGGTAGCTAGCCATCTTGTATTGGAGGACTGCTTGGGGTGGGAGGACAGTACCACTACCACTCCCAGCATGCCCCCTGTCCCACACTCCAGCAGCATGGAGGCCTCTCCCACCCTGGAGCATGTGTCAGCCATTGCACTGTTCGTCCGACAGACTCACAAGTAGCTAGCTATCTTGTATTGGAAGACTGCTTGGGGGTGGGAGGACAGTATCACTACTCCCAGCATGTCCCCTGTCCCACACTCCAGCAGCATGGAGGCCTCCCCCACCCTGGAGCATGTGTCAGCCATTGCACTGTCCACCCTCACCTAACAGGAAGGTTGCCATCTTGTATTGGAGGACTGCTTGGGGGTGGGAGGACATGATCACTATCACTCCCAGCATGCCCCTTGTCCCACACTCCAGCAGCATGGAGGCCTCCCCCACCGTAGAGCATGTGTCAGCCATTGTACTATCCGCCATCACTTAACAGGTAGCTAGCCATCTTGTATTGGAGGACTGCTTGGGGGTGGGAGGACAGTATCACTACCACTCCCAGCATACCCCCTGTCCCACAGTCCAGCAGCATGGAGGCCTCCCCCACCCTGGAGCATGTGTCAGCCATTGCACTGTTCATCAAACAGATTCACAGGTAGCTAGCCATCTTGTATTTCAGGACTGCTTGGGGGTGGGAGGACAGTATCACTATCACTCCCAGCATGCCCCCTGTCCCACACTCCAGCAGCATGGATGCCTCCCCACACTGGAGCATGTGTCAGCCATTGCACTGCCCACCCTCGCCTAACAGGTAGATAGCCATCTTGTATTGGAGGACTGCTTGGGGGTGGGAGGACTGTATCACTACGCCCAGCATGCCCCCTGTCCCACCCTCCAGCAGCATGGAGGCCTCCCCCACCCTGAAGCATGTGTCCGCCATTGCACTGTCCACCCTCACCTAACAGGTAGGTAGCCATCTTGTATTGGAGGACTGCTTGGGGGTGGGAGGACAGTATCACTACCACTCCCAGCATGCCCCCTGTCCCACACTCCAGCAGCATGGAGGCCTCCCCCACCCTGGAGCATGTGTCAGCCATTGCACTGTCCACCCTCACCTAACAGGTAGCTAGCCAACTTGTATTGGAGGACTGCTTGGGGGTGGGAGGACAGTACCACTACCACTCCCAGCATGCCCCCTGTCCCACACTCCAGCAGCATGGAGGCCTCTCCCACCCTGGAGCATGTGTCAGCCATTGCACTGTTCGTCAAACAGACTCACAGGTAGCTAGCCATCTGGTATTGGACGACTGCTTGGGGGTGGGAGGACAGTATTGTGGAAAAGTAAATTTTGTCATGTTCTGTGTCCCTACGTATCATCCATCATATGTTATGTGTGCATGATTAAATATGCATATGTACTCCCCATGTCTGATTAATGACGCAATTACAGTTGTGTCCCCCTCTAGTATGCCAGTTTCCAGTCCTCGTGAATACTACGAATATCAGGCCTATGTAAAGCTACGTTGCCACGTTTCTCAGTGTGCACGTTATTCTGTTATAAAGTCCCCGTTTCTAGGCCTCAAAAGGGCCTGGACACCAGATTCAGCTCCTGTCTCCTGAAGCCTCGCTGAGGAGCGATACAGCCCCCACCTGTATCCTCGACCTTTCACTTACTTCTGCCTCGCAGTGCCCGATGCAGCTTGGCTCTGCCTCTGAGTCTGCCAAGACTATGTTATGATTCCAGCTATCAGTTTAGTCCTCCTTCTCTGCATTCCTAAGCTACTGAACTGCATCAATAGTTTCCGTCATTGTCTAGCCTATGCGGCTCCATGTTAAGAGAAATACTGTATTTAATGGTCATTTAATATTCTTCATCACGCACTACATGTAGAATAATGCATGGTCCAGTCTTAGAATCAAGTTAGCCTTTCCCCTCCTGACTTCTAGTTTATATCAACATGTTCCCTAAACATTAGATACCAGATAGGGTTTAGGTACATGTCGCTCCGACCCTCCAGACTTCAGTCTCTGCTCCTAGCACAGAGTTCATAGCCCCCAGCTTCTCCTAGTAATACGTCATTGCCAGTTTGCGCGCACCATCAGGTTAGAGGTCCCGGCTCCTCAGGTAGCCCCCTCCATGGTTTCCGCCCCATTCATGACATATCCTGTTACGTTTACATCACATGTCTATGTATACGCCCAGTTACACCTACTTTTCCCCCTTATCTTTCGCGACTGCTACGCGTCACACCTACTGCTCCACCCACTGCTACGCCTACTGCAATGTAATGCTATGTGTTTGCGTTATGTATATATGCTCATGTATTGTTATTAAAAGCGAGCGCGCTCATCCCAGATCCAGCCCCAGCAGCTGCTGGGCCCTGTCATCCTATTCCTATGCAGGTTGTCGTGTTCCTGTCCTTTATGCTGTAATAAACCTGCAAAACTCCCACTACCTCGAATCTTGACTCTTATTTATTGAGCTATCTGTTATGATATATGTCTAGTCAAAAATAGGGTATTATTTATTTATTTACCACATAATGGCGCCCGAATAGGGACTTGCCCTTTCCCCACGCGTCGGTGAAGCCACGCTGACCCCCTGACCCTCTGCAGTCGTGACGGAACTCTTCTGCGCAGTGGCAGATATTTCTGCTCAAGTATCCCTCAGGCCCACGGAGGAGACGGAGGAGGCGGTCCAGCATCCAGACGAGACGGTGGAGGAACGCGGCGAGTCCCGACCAGAGCCCAAGCCAAGAGTCCAAGGTCCGAGGTATCCGGAGGTCCACCCGTAATTGAAGTCCGAAGTTCGTCGTCATCGTCGTAGCAGTGCAGTCCAGTCCGAGGCCTTCCGTTCTTGCTGCCCGTGAGTACCGTTACTGGGGTGGTATCTAGACAGGGTCAATTTAATTGACTCTGGTCTGTGGGTTGGTGGTACACAGTCCCACAAACGAAGTGTCCACTTCGGTGGATGCGGGTCCTGACGTGTCTCTTTAAGAGACCGGTAAGTTTCGTACTGTTTCAGCAGTGCATCTAGTTTCTGTTCTAGTCAGTTCTGTTCTCGAGAAATTTCAAGTATTTTCAGGTGGTATTCTGTTCGAACTGTTATTTATAATGTTCTTCATGTATTTTAATGTTGTGGTATGAGTGCGACGTGATTTCGTGTTTTCATTGTGTATTGTATTATGTCCAGATTATAGTCCAGTCATGCCGCTCTTCTCAAAATTACGTCAGTTAAAAACTAGAAAGGGTCTGCTGGAAGCAGCAGTTTCCGTCCCGCCTAGGGACAGTCCAGGTCACTTTATGTATCAGAAACATGGCATAAGTGCCATATTGTATCTAGATTTATGGGTAGAATATACCAAACAGTTAGAAGAAAAGTATAGATGCCCCGTATCGGGTACATGGGATGCCGAATGCATCATGCGAGTAGAAGAAGCATTATGGAAAAAGAAAGCCAGACAGTCACAGAAAGATGCCATCGAGTTATGGCGCAAAGAAGCTCATAAAAGAACCGAAAAAGAAATCAGAAAGACAGAACTAAGTAGAGAATCCCAAGAACGAGCCCAAGAAAGAGAATTAATCGAGATAGGTGAACGAGTTAGAACTGAGCAATCAGACAGACAGAGGAATGCCCTCATTAAGGGTATGTATCCTCTTCTTGCCGAGGGCTTGCCAAAAGCGACCCCGGAGGCATCCAGTAATTTCCCGCCACCGTTAGTTCCGACCAAGCTACGTCACAAACCGACCGCAGCTGATATTTTTATT
The DNA here is from genome assembly GCF_964261635.1 of Lissotriton helveticus. Classification (NCBI taxonomy): domain Eukaryota; kingdom Metazoa; phylum Chordata; class Amphibia; order Caudata; family Salamandridae; genus Lissotriton; species Lissotriton helveticus. The sequence goes on along the minus strand of NC_136065.1, from coordinate 630,050,478 downwards.
TCGTCCTATCTGGACGACACAGTCCCCGAATATGCAAATCCTGTTCGCGCTCCGCCAGTCCCTGTAAATCATTTAATTCCTGCTCCTCCAGACACCGGGGTGCCCTTAACAGCCCCCCCGGGTCAGCCCGCCATACAAGTCCAGCCCACGTTACAATTACCGACCCTGCCAGGACGAAAAGCATCAGTTGATGATTCTAGTTTAGGGGCCGCAGGAGGAGGTCTTCCTCAAACCCCGCCGCCATACAAGCGTTTATCAGCACTCGAATTACATGCTCAAGCATCACAGCGTACTACTAAAAGTAATAAGTCTGTTGCAGAGATCAGGCAAACCCTTGGCGAATGTGTCTATGACCCAGTTCCAGGCGAGTTTAATATGGTTTTATATTCTGTACGCGTAAGGAGAGTGACCGAGTATCTAGTCACCCTGCCGAATATGAAAGAAGATCTAGACAGGATATATCGTTTCATCCGTACAGGGGATGACCCACAAAGTATTAGTGATGCCATGTCTCAAAGGAAAGCCGAGATTCAGCGCATGATATTAAAGTTCCTAATTAACTGTCTAATAAGAGAACAGGATTACCCGTCTAAAGACCCGGAAGAAATGAAAACTCTAACAAAATGGAGTGATAATATAGCCGAAGGAAAGCACAATACCATTGGTGCCATGGAAAGTATGTACAAGAAAATCCGTAGAGAGATAATAAAGATACACGAACAGCGTAAAGCAGCACAAGTAAGCGAGAAAGAAAGTACCTCTGATCCTGAAGAGGAAGACGACGAGAATACCGCCAGAATAGCGTATGTAGGAAAATCTAGATTTCCAGATCGCCATTTACGTCTAGAACACAAGTCTATTTTCCATCATCCAGCACCAGAACAAGGTTCCCTAGAACAAGTATTTCAAGCTACCGATCACATTCTGAAATCACGAATCGGTTATAGTGAGTTAAGTACTATGCATGAACAGGAACTAGTCCGATCAGCAGTCAGATGGATTACTGATTCTACCACTTTTCCAGACGAAATAGTGGCACAAATGTTTCTGAAAATGCCCCCAGCCGAGCAGCGACTGGTGGGTATGTATATGATTCAGCACCTCATTACTCTGTATGAGGGTCAACATTCTGATCCAGGCCCGTTACATGATATCCTGAACGAGTTACTCCAGTACAAATGGAGAGGTCTAGGTACCGATTTAATTAGTGTCATTCTAGAACAGCGCCACAAATATAGAACATTCTTGAACCCGCATTTTGTTCATGTCTCACCCCCAGAAAGTAAATCATTCTACATAGACAGACAGAATCCGTTACGAGAAGTCCACCCAGTCAGAGGAGCGGGTGGCGAAATGCAGCGAGTGTTTGTATACACTCCAATCACAAAGATGGAACTCCTCGAAATGAAGAAATTAATTCCCTGTCATGACAAAGATCCAGCAGGGTTCCATAGAGAATTAAAAGACATGCTCCGTATGGGAGAATACACTTACCCAGATATCATTAAAATGTTAAAGGTTCTGCTACCCGCAGGGGTGTATGAAAAGCTAAAGGAAAAAGAATGGGAGGTGGGAGAGAAAAAGATAGATTGGGCAGTCCTAGAAGCAGAAGATAAGATACGTGTACCAGGTACTGGTCTAGGAGAGAAATGTAAAGAATTACCAGAATTATTGATTCAAGTTTTACCCAGATTATTGACAACTAGAAAAGAAGACTGGGATGCAATCTCAGCCTGTAAACAGAAACAAGATGAAGATATTAGTGATTTTTATTCTAGGTTTGAAAAGTGCTTTAGTATCAACAGTGGCCTCAAGACAAGTAGTGAGTCATACCCTCACCTTTTCGTTACCAAATTAGTCGAGAATTCAAGTCCACCAATTAAAAACCGAGTTTTGAAAGTCGAAAGCACCTGGCAAGCAAATACTCCGTCCCAGATGCTCCAGATGCTCCAGTATCACCAGAATAGAATCAGGGAAGAGCAAGAACACGAAAGAAAACGTATGAAAGACACGAAAATGAAAGTGCTAGTTGCACAATCTGTTCCCCAAGACAGTCAGAAGAGGGGTCCGAATCAAGTCAGTCATCCTGCAGCTCCCGTTAAAGGGAACTGCAATTATTGTAAACAGCCAGGTCATTTTATAAATGAGTGTGCAGTTCTGAAACACAACATAGCTACTGGTAAGACTAAAGAAAGACCACGTCCGCCTAGACAGGAACAAGTTTCACAGATTCCTCAGCCACAGAATGCACAACAGACAGTTACAGTACCGCAGCCTATTGCTGCAACACAGCATGTTACATCGCAGATGTACCAGTATGCACAGTCTGAGTATCCAGAGTACCAGCCATATTCATGAAACAGCCTAGAGAGGGAGGTAGGCTTGCCTCTCATCGAGATACCTGTAGATCAAGAAGGTCCCTATGTTCACAGTCAAGTATTAGGGAAAGACAGAAAGTTTTTGATTGATACAGGGGCAAGTAGGACCACAATTAGTCATGACGAAGTTCCAGGGGCTCCGCTCTCAGGCTCAAGAAATGTTTCCCTTGGATTTTCAGGAAAGCCTATCGTTAATGAGATTTCAAAGCCAGTCACTCTAGAAGTAGGTCCATTGTCCCGCACTACTGATCTGTTACTTACTAAGTCATGTCCAGAAAATCTATTAGGCATTAAGACATTGAAAGAGTTAGGTGCAGTTATATGTTGTTCCCCAGAGGGAATACGTCTGTTCCTACGTGACTTTAAGGGTCACTATGTATTACGAGATTTTGATTCAAGACTGTCTAATGTCCCGCAGCATTTATGGGCGCAAGGTCCAACTGATGTAGGTTATATGCAAATCACACCCCATCGTGTGACTCTCAAACCAGGTGTAGTGTTACCACGAATCAGGCAGTATAGATTGCCACCTGAGGCTGTAGCAGCCTTATCCAAAATTATTGACGAGCTCATGGCTCAAGGAGTAGTTGTAGAAACTGACTCCAATGTATGTAACTCTCCGATCATTCCAGTCATGAAACGTACTGATCCAAATGCACCCCCAGTATATCGATTAGTGATTGATTTACGGGAACTTAACAAATGTATTATTCCTCAGTACCCAGTTGTCCCAGATATCTCTTCCCTATTGACAGCCATTGATTCCGAAGCCATGTTCTTTACAGTAATCGACCTCAAGAACGCATTTTTTAGTGTTCCCATCCATCCAGACAGCCAGTTTCTTTTCGGATTTTGTTTAAATGGAAGGAGCTATATGTTCACACGCGCTCCTCAAGGTTTCACAGAAAGTCCTAGTATTTACAGTCAAGCACTTAAGAGACAACTAGATAATATTCACATGCCAACTGACACTGCCCTGCTCCAGTATGTCGATGATCTACTGATCACAGCCCGTTCTGAACGTGCTTGCGAGCGAGCATCCCTGACGGTTCTGTATTTTCTAGCCGAGATGGGGCACAAGGTGTCCCCTTCGAAGCTTCAATTCTGTGTCCAGCAAGTGGTCTACTTAGGACACTTACTGTCCAAGAGGGGTAGGCAGTTGACACCAGATCGTATCCAGTTAATAGCGAGTCTTCCTCAGCCCAAGACACAGAAGGAGGTACGAGCTTTTATCGGCCTTACTTCTTATTGTAGACAATGGATTCCCCAGTATGCATTTCTAGCCAAGCCACTGATACAGTTAACGACACAGGAGGCAGCCGTTTCGACTGTCCTCCCTTGGACATCTGAACATACACTTAGTTTCAATGAGTTAAAGAAAGCCCTATGCCAAGCTCCAGTTCTAGCGACACCGAACTACAGTAAGCCTTTTACACTTTTCGTCACTGAACGTGAAGGTACAGCATTATCTGTTCTTACACAAGATCAAGCAGGACAATACAAGCCCTGTGCTTATTTTTCGAGCACACTAGATCCAGTCGCCCAGGCTCTGCCTGCGTGCCTCAAGTCAGTTGCAGCCACAGCACTAGCTATCAGACAAAGTGATTCCATAGTCTTAGGAAATACCTTGACAGTACAAGTCCCACACTCCGTGGAAGTTCTTTTAAATCGAACACAAACACAGCACTTGACAATTGCACGTTTAACAGGTTATGAATTGACACTGTTCCAGCCACACATAGAAATCAGACGCTGCAACGTTTTGAACCCTGCTACACTGTTACCATCAGCTAGTTCAAATCCTGCCGCACACGACTGTGTGGAAGTAGTCAACATTACGACAAAGCCAAGACAAGACCTGACAGACATTCCGTTACCAGATCCTGACCTGACACTTTATGTGGATGGTTCATGTATGAGAACTAGTACAGGAGAACTAGTCGCCGCGTATGCAGTGACTACTAACACTGAAGTTATTGAGACACACCGCATTGACACTCTGTCCGCTCAAGCAGCAGAGCTAGTTGCTCTGACACAAGCCTGTATACACGCCAAGAACCAGAAAGTTAATATTTACACAGATTCACGCTACGCATTTGGAGTCGTTCACGACTTTGGAGTGCTCTGGCAGGAGAGAGGTTTCATGACTTCTCATGGAACCAAGATTCAGCATGGTCTCCTTATTCAAGCTCTGTTAGATGCAATACATTTACCGACATCTATCGCTATCATGAAATGCAAAGCACATACGAAAGTCACTGATATTATTTCCCAAGGTAATGATCTAGCAGATCGCACAGCCAAGCTTACAGCACAGACTCCAGACATTCCAGTTAACATGACACATACTCCAGATCCGATTACATGTATGACAGTTAAGGACCCTACACAAGATGTCATAGATATCCAGTTACATGCTACTCCCGAAGAAATCAAGAAATGGTCCGAACAAGGAGGGGTCCAGACAGATCAAGGATGGTTAACAAAGGGTAGAGACACATGGTTTCTCCCCGACTCTATGGTTCAAGTCATCATTAATACCGCACATAGTCCAGCACATTTAGGAGAAAAAGCTATGTTAGACAGTATCCAGAACATTTGGTTCAACAAGCATTTACGAGCTGCAGCCAAGCAGAAAGTCCGTACCTGTATGATATGTTGTCAGTTTAATCCAGGTAAAAGTGTCCCGGTGGAACAAGGGGGATTCCAGCCTCCTGACCACCCTTTTGAGGTCCTCCAGATGGATTATATTCAGATGGAGCGATGTCGAGGTTTTAAGTATGTTCTTGTAGTTGTATGCGCTTTGTCCAGATGGACAGAAGCATATCCAGTCCCAGATTACACAGCCGCGACCACTGCCAAGCAGTTGGTTCGTGAGTTTTTCCCTCGTTATGGACTCCCTAGAGTCGTATATTCTGATAACGGTCAGCCATTCTCATCTGAACTCATGAAGCACGTTTCCCTGTTGTTAGGGTACCAGTGGAAGTTTCATTGTGTACGCCATCCTGAAGCAGCTGGTCTGGTCGAGAGACATAATCAGACTCTGAAAATCCGAATTGCCAAAATATGTAAAGAGAAAGGTGTGGACTGGCTAGTAGCTCTGCCAGTTGCTTTGTTTTATATGCGCATGGTCGCACATTCCAGATCAGGTCTGTCCCCGTATGAGGTCGTTTTCGGCCGCCCCCCTAACATGTGGGGTACTCCTAGACCCCGAAGTATTACTGATGTTTCATGTAATATGCTGACAGATTACCTAGCTTCCTTGATGTCTGCCCTCAACTCATGTCGTTCACAGGTTGCTGCCACATTTCCAGACAATACCGAGGTGGCACCGCATGAAATCGTTCCAGGTTCGATGGTGCTCGTACGTAACTTCGACAGATCAAGTCCGCTGGAGCCACGTTGGAAGGAGCCCCGTCAGGTCCTCCTCACCACCCGTACAGCTGTGAAATTGGAAGGACGCCGCGGCTGGGTGCACCTTTCGCACGTCAAGAAATTCTACGGATTAAAGCCGGTCTCTAAGAACATTTCCCAGGATATCAAGACTTGTCAAAACATTGTTTCTAAGGACTGTCCCGCAAATGACATTGCTACAACCCCTCCCCTGTTAGAGAAAACTCCGCAGCAGGAGTATAAACAGAAACTACGGTCTAGTAAATTAAGTCAGCCAGTTTGATTGTCTAAGTCCTCCCCTAGGTGAAACGGTTAGACTGTTTCTGACATGTATAAAATAGACCCCCATAGTGAGAGAGTTAGTCAAAACTCAATCCGATGTATCGTTTTTCTAAGTTTCATATTATTTCTCAGCCTTTTGATTTCCTGCACTAGTTACGCATTTTTCCTGTGTTTTCCAGTTCCTCATGTAAATAAGCATTCTAATGTTACAGTAGAGCACACGTTTAGTGATCTGCCTCCTCATGAATATTCATACCGCCTCGCTATGCGTAACAATACTTTTATCCGCATGTTGCATTATTCACACCAGACCAGCAATGCCACTAATTGTTGGGTGTGTGGTCGACTCCCCCCTTTCCAGACGTCAAAGGGAGTTCTGCCACTCTTTCCTTATCCTTTTTCACATAATGGTTCGTGTGGAGCATGGTCCACGTTAACGTCATCCTCAACAGACATGTCTTTTCTTAACAGTACATGTTTCCCAGACAAGCAAGGTTTCCCCCACAGAACAGGTTTAGATCTAGAAAATGAAGTGTATAATTTAGGTAACTATTCTTCGAATTTCATGGTCCTGAATGTTCAGTCTGATACTACTCCAGACTCACCTGCTATTTCAGTATTACCAGTCAAAGGCGAATTATGTGTCCGTAATTATGGTTCTGTACACGTAGGACATAGTGATTGTACTACTATTATCCAGTATAGTGACAGTGGGAAATCTATTTTTAAAGCTTCACGTCATTCTTATTTTGTTTGTGGTCAAACCGCATATGTTCGTCTGCCCCTCGATTGGGAGGGAACCTGTTACATTGCCTTCCTACTGCCACCTGTTTTCCTAGCCCCACCTGATTATCATAGAAATACACATCTAGTACATACTAGACACAAGAGAAATCTCCCGATTGTCGACTATACTGAAACTGCTGCAGAGCAATTCATTGATATTGATAAAGGTGTTTTCCCTTATTTAGGTACAGTTGTAAATAGTAAGCTAATCTGTAGGTTAACAAGAACCCTTGAAGCTGTAGTAGATGAGACTGCCTCCGCTCTAGGTAACTTAACCGAAGAGCAATCCTTTATGAGAATTGTTGTGCTCCAGAATCGTCTCGTCCTTGACGTCATACTGGCCGATAGGGGCGGGGCCTGTAGACTCATCGGATCCAGTTGCTGCATTTTCATTCCAAATAACGCGCCGTCTGTTTATTCAGCTATAACCAGACTTCATAAAATTGCCCATCTATTACACCAAGATCCAGGCACCTGGACATGGTCCGGTTGGTTCTGGAATATAATTTCCGCCTGGGGATGGAAAGTCCTGTCCTTTCTAGGTATCGCAGTAGCGATCATATTCAGCTGCTGCCTCTGTATACAATGTGGCCCTGCGATTTGCGGCATGTGTGCTACCTCTTGTATTCCTAGTCCCAAGCCCCGTTCTAAATCCCGTTCCAAGACAATTCGAGATGAACAAATGGTACTGTATGAAATGATAGATGGTATCATGAATATTGATGTTTCCTGATGGAAACGTAGTGACAAGGAGGGAATGTGGAAAAGTAAATTTTGTCATGTTCTGTGTCCCTACGTATCATCCATCATATGTTATGTGTGCATGATTAAATATGCATATGTACTCCCCATGTCTGATTAATGACGCAATTACAGTTGTGTCCCCCTCTAGTATGCCAGTTTCCAGTCCTCGTGAATACTACGAATATCAGGCCTATGTAAAGCTACGTTGCCACGTTTCTCAGTGTGCACGTTATTCTGTTATAAAGTCCCCGTTTCTAGGCCTCAAAAGGGCCTGGACACCAGATTCAGCTCCTGTCTCCTGAAGCCTCGCTGAGGAGCGATACAGCCCCCACCTGTATCCTCGACCTTTCACTTACTTCTGCCTCGCAGTGCCCGGTGCAGCTTGGCTCTGCCTCTGAGTCTGCCAAGACTATGTTATGATTCCAGCTATCAGTTTAGTCCTCCTTCTCTGCATTCCTAAGCTACTGAACTGCATCAATAGTTTCCGTCATTGTCTAGCCTATGCGGCTCCATGTTAAGAGAAATACTGTATTTAATGGTCATTTAATATTCTTCATCACGCACTACATGTAGAATAATGCATGGTCCAGTCTTAGAATCAAGTTAGCCTTTCCCCTCCTGACTTCTAGTTTATATCAACATGTTCCCTAAACATTAGATACCAGATAGGGTTTAGGTACATGTCGCTCCGACCCTCCAGACTTCAGTCTCTGCTCCTAGCACAGAGTTCATAGCCCCCAGCTTCTCCTAGTAATACGTCATTGCCAGTTTGCGCGCACCATCAGGTTAGAGGTCCCGGCTCCTCAGGTAGCCCCCTCCATGGTTTCCGCCCCATTCATGACATATCCTGTTACGTTTACATCACATGTCTATGTATACGCCCAGTTACACCTACTTTTCCCCCTTATCTTTCGCGACTGCTACGCGTCACACCTACTGCTCCACCCACTGCTACGCCTACTGCAATGTAATGCTATGTGTTTGCGTTATGTATATATGCTCATGTATTGTTATTAAAAGCGAGCGCGCTCATCCCAGATCCAGCCCCAGCAGCTGCTGGGCCCTGTCATCCTATTCCTATGCAGGTTGTCCTGTTCCTGTCCTTTATGCTGTAATAAACCTGCAAAACTCCCACTACCTCGAATCTTGACTCTTATTTATTGAGCTATCTGTTATGATATATGTCTAGTCAAAAATAGGGTATTATTTATTTATTTACCACAGTATCACTACTCCCAGCATGTCCCCTGTCCCACACTCCAGCAGCATGGAGGCCTCCCCCACCCTGGAGCATGTGTCAGCCATTGCACTGTCCACCCTCACCTAACAGGTAGGTTGCCATCTTGTATTGGAGGACTGCTTGGGAGGATTGTACCACTACCACTCCCAGCATGCCCCCTGTCCCACACTCCAGCTGCATGGAGGCCTCTCCCACCCAGGAGCATGTGTCAGCCATTGCACTGCCCACCCTCACCTAACAGGTAGGGAGCCATGTTTCTGTCTGGGAGACCTGCTACACTACACAGGGCACCAATTGCATGCAATGCATTGACACAGGACATGTATGAGTTCATGATGTTGGCATGCACCATGTAATAACAGCCAGTATTGCCTGTAACAAGAATACAAAAGTAGTCTCAATTGTGTAGTGTACAGACAGAAGATGACATGCAGCTAACAGAATCCCTGCACATCGCCCAACACTGACCATTTTCCATCTAATCCACAAGTCATGAAGATATTGCTGCGGACAACATCAACCAGCAGAGCCAGTCTCCACCCCCGGTACGTGGACTCTCAGATGTAGACTTCCAGGACAGTTTGGACGATGAGCTCCAGGCCGGCCCATCTGGTGTGCCAAGGCCCAACCGGGCCCAGGACCCCATCGTCCCCACCACCACGTCTGCTGCACCAACAACTGCACAGCAGACCCCAGCCGTCACGGCCTGTCTCTCCACCGCTGCCACCTCGGACACCACCACCACCAGCATCCTCCCTGTCCAAGGGGACGACCTGGACACACCACCAACTGTGGAGGGCAGGGAGAGTGTGCGGGGACCCACCGTGGCGAGGCAACAGGTCCGTGGCAGCAGGGCAGTTGGGAGGGCCAGGGTCCCCCCCAGACATCAGGAGGTTGGCACACCATCCCTGGACCACTTCACCCGAGTTATCGGTGCATATGAACAGGTCCAGGGACAAAGTGTCCGGTTGGATGAACTTTTAAGTGAGCTCATCCTGCTGATGAAGTCCATCGACAGACGTATAGGTCAAATGGTGAACCTCATGGCCCAGCAAGTGGCGTTGCAGAGGGACAGGCATGTGTCCCAACCAACACCTCTGCTCCCTCCTGTTGTGCCGCAGGATGACAGTGCACCATCCTCCCCTGCACCAACAGAGAGGGGCGAGTCCTCTGACGCCGCTGGCCAGTCAGCAGGCCCCCCACCACCAAGAAGATCAAGGGGGCATCCAAAGAAGAGCCTGGGAGTCTCCGGAGGCAAAGCATCTGCCACACGCCAGTCACGGAGCCAGCCTTGATGGCAACCCTCTTCCCCACTGCATTGACTGTTTGGACTGTCGTTCCCCACATTTCCTTGGCAATGGCACTTGTCTGTTGGACTGAGTCACCACATCCATGTGGTGTCTACTCTTGCTTCTCATCTACCATGACTGTCAACTCACTGCTCATTCCCCACCTTCATGTAAATATTCCCGCACAAATCACATGTCCACTTTCCAAATAAAATACCTGACGCACCAGATTTTGTGCAGTATCGTTTTTAGTGCAATATTTACAGTGTTGACAGTGTCCATGATGTGTCCAAAAGATGTACAGTGTGTAGGGCAGGGTTATTCTGAAGCACCTAGGGAGACACAACAGAACAACAGTCACTGGTGTCATTGTGGCATCACAGACAGAACACTACACAAAACATACACAAGACACTATTGGCATACAAGACAATGGGCTGCAGTTGTGAACAAATAGAGTCCAGCATACGTCCGCATATGGAACGTCAATGTCACATTTACCACACACAGGTGACTGAACGTGTGCCTGTCTCTACCATCCGCAGATAGCCCTGCACAACAACCACCACAACAGATAATGTACAAGTTGAACATCTGTACACACCTTCAAGTGAAGTAGTGGTTGATGAGCTGTTGACGAATGTCAACTCCTTCCTCCTCTCCACTGTCCTCATCACTGGACTCAGGTCCTTGGGCAGGTGCGGGCCTTGGTTCCTCTCCATCATCCAGGAGCAGGGAAATCCTCTTGTGAATGGCCAAATTGTGCAGCATACAGCATGCCACAACGATCTTGCAGACCTTCCCAGGCGAGTATGCCAGTGCTCCTCCAGTCTGGTCAAGGCAGCGGAATCTTGACTTGAGGAGCCCAAAAGTCCGCTCAATGACACGTCAGGTCCTGCCATGTGCCTCATTGTACCTGACGTCAGCCGTGGTCCTGGGATTTCGCACTGGACTCAGCAGCCAGGGTCGACTGGGATATGCTGAGTCACCTAGGAAAGAAAAACACACATTGCAATGTTGCGCAGGCTGAGTGCAGCAGGTCACAAACACACCTCACGCCATATCACAGGGCATACTTACCCACAATGCAAGCACGATCGGGATGCAGGTTAGCCATCATACGGGGCACCATGCTGTTCCTCTTGACGTAGGAATCAGGGGCAGAGCCGGGGAATTTTGCACACACCTGCGAAATCGTCATGTCTGCAAGGCACACCACCTGCACATTTATAGAATGATAATGTTTCCGATTCCTAAAAATATGCTCAGTGGCCTGTGGCGCCACCAGACCTACATGGGTGCAATCGATGGCACCTACAACATGTGGTATGTGCCCAAGGGCATAGAAGTCACCCTTCACTCCTGGCAATTCAGCTCCCCTGGGGAAATGTATGTATTGATTTTTATATAACATCATGGCTGCAAGAACATCCCTCAGCACCATGCTGAACATGAGTTGCGACATCCCTGCAGCGGTGGCCACGGTCTCCTGGAAGGAACCAGTAGCAAAAAAGTGGAGGGCTGACATCACCTTGTATGTGGGTGTGAAGGCAGTTCCCAGGTTGCTACCGCCATATGTGTGGCGCAGCATGCCCACCGCCAGCAACCCATGCCAATAGCTACCGCACTTGTGGACGGGGGTGGTGCTGGCATCACACCGCCGTGGACAGGCGGTTGCTACCGCCATATGTGTGGCGCAGCATGCCCACCGCCAGCAACCCATGCCAATAGCTACCGCACTTGTGGACGGGGGTGGTGCTGGCGTCACACCGCCGTGGACAGGCGGTATCAACCGCCATATGTGTGGCGCAGCATGCCCACCGCCAGCAACCCATGCCAATAGCTACCGCACATGTGGACGGGGTGATGCTGGCGTCACACCGCCGTGGACAGGCTGTTGATACTGCCATATGTGTGGCGCAGTATGCCCACTGCCAGCAACCCATGCCAATAGCTACCGCACTTGTGGACGGGGTGGTGCTGGCGTCACACCGCCGTAGACAGGCGGTAGCTAGACACCAGCCCCACCCCCGTCCACAAGTGCGGTAGCTATTGGCATGGGTTGCTGGCGGTAGGCATGCTGCGCCACACATATTGCCGGTTGATACCGCCTGTCCACGGCGGTGTGACGCCAGCACCACCCCCGTCCACAAGTGCGGTAGCTATTGGCATGGGTTGCTGGCGGTGGGCATGCTGCGCCACACATATGGCGGTTGTTACCGCCTGTCCGCGGCGGTGCATCACCGCCATGGGGCATAGCCTACAGCCAATGGGAGAGACGATTGCGGTGGCATGATGCAGGTTTGAAAATCGCGGTAGGCGTGCTCCGCCACCGCGGAGACGGTCATTGGCTGGGTTTGAAAGATGCAGCATCGCGGTAGCGCACCCTGGGCCCCTGCGGTGCATCTCCGCCATGGCGCATAGCCTACAGCCAATGGGAGCAACGATTGCGGTGGCATGATGCAGGTTTGAAAATCGTGGAAGGCATGCTCCGCCACAGCGGAGGCAGTCATTGGATGCATTTGAATGAGGCAGACCTGGACAACCAATAATTGCAGCTTGGCACCTCACAAACAAGCCCATGGGGCTATAAATCTGTGGGAGTGAGCCCAACATTACCACTGCTCACAGAGCCTGCTGCCTGGGACGGATGTATGACATTACAACGCATGATTTTACATCGCATGCCTTTACAACGCTGTTTTTACAACGCATGCCTTTACAACGCATAGTGCTTTGGGGCGCTGGATAGGGAATAGTTTAATTTACTATTCCAACTCCAGTCCCCGTGGATAGTAGGGAAGGTGTTGGACAGTAAATTAAACCTATTCCCTCTCCTAGAACGCCCCCCAGCACAATGCGTTGTAATGGTTTGCGTTGTAAAAGTTGCATCGTAAAGGCACTGCGTGGTAAAAGTTGCGTGTAAAGGATGTTCCCCGCCTGGGACCCTCTCCTGCTGCTGCCTGGGACCCTCTCCTGCTGCTGCCTGAAGTGCCTGCTGCCTGGGACCCTCTCCTGCTGCTGCCTGAAGTGCCTGCTGCCTGGGACCCTCTCCTACTGCTGCCTGGGACCCTCTCCTGCTGCTGCCTGGGACCCTCTCCTGCTGCTGCCTGGGACCCTTTCCTGCTGCTGCCTGAAGTGCCTGCTGCCTGGGACCCTCTCCTGCTGCTGCCTGGGACCCTCTCCTGATGCTGCCTGGGACCCTCTCCTGTTGCTGCCTGGAACCCTCTCCTGCTGCTGCCTGGGACCCTCTCCTGCTGTTGCCTGGGACCCTCTCCTGCTGCTGCCTGGGACCCTCCCCTGCTGCTGCCTGGGACCCTCTCCCGCTGCTGCCTTGGGCCCTCTCCTGCTGCTGCTTGAAGTGCCTGCTGCCTGGGACCCTCTCCTGCTGCTGCCTGGGACCCTCTCCTGCTGCTGCCTGAAGTACCTGCTGCCTGGGACCCTCTCCTGCTGCTGCCTGGGACCCTCTCCTGCTGCTGCCTGAAGTGCCTGCTGCCTGGGACCCTCTCCTGCTGCTGTCTGAAGTGCCTGCTGCCTGGGACACTCTCCTGCTGCAGCCTGGGACCCTCTCCTGCTGCTGCCTGGGACCCTCTCCTGCTGCTGCCTGAAGTGCCTGCCGCCTGGGACTCATCAACACTCACTTCAACCACAGGTGTCACATGTCCACAGGGAGGGCAAGAACAGAGAATATCCGTGCCAGCCCATTCACAAGCAAGGAACTGGAGGTGCTAGTGGACGAGGTGCTGGCACAGTACCCGAGGCTGTATGGTGGCCCCAATGTAGTGGTAAGTTATCATTGAGTGTGCTGTTGGGCAGGGGGGGCATACATGCATGGGACTGGTGATGTGTGCGACACACAGAGGGCTTTCATTGCAGTCATCCTGCATGTGTGTGTGTTTGGCATGTAGCCTGTATGTCCTCATGTTTGCATGCTATGATGACTATTTGGCCCATGCAGAGTGCCCTTGTGCGGTGTCCCCCAGTTTGGGTATTTGTGGTAGTCCAATAGGTTGAGACTCTGCATATTGCTACTGTAGTGGTAGATGTGGGAACATGACACAGTGCAACTGCGTGGAGAAGTGTGGCTCAATGGTTAGAGCAGCAGACCCTGATGCAGAGGTCTAGCCCGGGACCAGGGTTCAATTCTCCGCCTCGGCGGGTCTTGGGCTCAAAAATTCCACGGACCTGATAATTCTCGCCTCGGTGCCTATTCCAATCATGGAGTCCCACTCTGCAACTCTGGGCAATAGCTTGCTTAATCTCCACAACGGCCCCCACAACGCTAAGGATGCCTGGCCTCCACCTTGGGGGTGCCCAGGAGTGGACACCTCACAGGGAAAGCCAGGATGGGCTCCACAGCGGTATTCGTACAAGCGCCTTGAGACCCTTGCGGGTGAGTAGTGTGCTATACAAGTATCAATTTACATTACAACTGGTAACTTACCCTACTTTTCTCCAATACCTGCAGCTCAAGGTACACCAGCGTAAGGCCGTGTGGAGGGCCATTGCTGCCAAGGTAGGGACCCTGGGGGTATCCAACAGACGACGCACCGACTGCCACAAGAGGGGGGACGACATCAGCCGGCTGGCAAAAAACGTGGCTGAGATGACCTTGGGGCTGCTACCACGCACTGGGCGTATGGCACGGCGAAACTTAACACCACTGATGTAGCACATATTGGCAGTGACTAATCCGGAGTTGGACGCACGTCTGAAGGAGCATACGCAGCAAGGCAGGGGGTGAGTATTTGGTGAGGGTGACTTTGCCTGGGAGCCAATGCATGTGTACAGAGCCAGTTGCAGCGGTGAGCCATTTAATGTTTGCGGTGTGGTGCAGTGATGTGTCATGTGAGTGGCTGCAGGGATGTGTGCTAGTGTCAGGCATTGTGCCTTACAGCTCATGAAAAGGTTGATCATCCATGCTGTGCTTTATCATAGCCTGGTGTGTTGGGATACACATGGTCATTCTGCATTGTGATGTTATGGGAAATGTATTAGGGGTGAACAGAAAGGTCCACTATCTGAGTGTGAGTTCATGTATTCCTACTATTCATGCACAATGAGTGTTGAGGGTCACACGTCTGACTACAAGGTGCCCCTGAGTAGCACATGTTGCTTAGTATGGCCTACTTGGCATTGTGGACTGTCATGTCCTAATAGGTGTGTGTGTTCTCCCATCTGGTTCCCTGGAGGCATGTCAATGTCACTGAGTTTTGGTGCATGATAATTGTGGGCATGTGAAGTTGTTTGTGGTACACTTCATCCACCGGCAAGGTGTTGTGCTGTGTGGCCTGAACATGGCTCAGTCATGGCAGGTAGTCAGTGTTGCAGGCTCTGTTGTAGTGTATGTAGTGTGTTGCTGCAATGTTTATGCAGGGTGTTATGGTCAGCATGTTGATTTGTGCATCCCCTGTATGCATGCTTTAATTAGCTTGGTCCTGATGATGTCATTTATACAACCCATTTTTAGCACTTGCACTTTCACTTCACCTAAACTGTATATAGCACCTTGCACTAAGTGCCACTGGGTTGTCACAAGATCTAATCTTTACAGTGCTGTCTAAAACTGTAAATGTACATTGAATGCCCTTTGTCCTTGGTGAATAATACCACCGCTCTTCAAAATCCCTTTGACTCCTTGTTTCTGTTCTCAGTAATGCCTTTAGGCATGCACAATTGAAACTGTCTCTCAATAACACCTGTTGGGAATTGTTTTTTGTTTACATAGTATACCCATCCCAACTTGGTTTATGGGTTCCCTCCTGTTTTTCCTATAAATAAATAATTTATACAACCCTGCATCTGTCTCACATGCAGATTCGCCAGTGTGCACGGAGGAACTGGAGCCAGAAACCAGTGGAGGGGAGAGTAGCACTACAGCTGCACCAGAGGCCAGTGACACAGAGCTCACCAGCGCATCGGAAGGGGACTGGAGTATGCAGGAGGAATCCGTGGCAGAGACACAGAGTACTTCATCATCTGATGCGAGCGGTGATGCATCCATGTTGTCAGGCACAGGGGATGGGGAGTCTGCTACATCATCTGCCACTCAACGGCCAGTGCCCAGCCTCCCATCCACTTCCTCTGGTGCTGCCCGTGTCCGTAAGAGTGGACGTGTTACATTCACACCTAGCACCGCTGAGCCTGCACCTCTCCCCCTGCTGCCATCAATGCTGAGTGTGTAGAGCTCCGGCGCCAGCTTTGTGTGGGCCAGACCGCCCTGCTCAATGCCTTCAGCGACCATGACAAAAAATTGGGGCAGGTGGTTGCCTACATGGAGGGCATACACTCTGACGCGGGTGGGCTCCATCGTACAGTCCAGGGTTTGTCAGCCGCAGTGATGTCTGCCCTTCAACAGGCACATCCTCACATTCCTGTTCAGGTGCTTTGTCCACCCCCCAGTCAGTGGCCACATCAGAGGACAGTGACCATGGTTCACATGCATCACAGTGACGATACAGCACAAGGAGCACAAAGCAGACGCAGGCCAAGCAGTCCCGCCCACAGACACCATCCCCCCAGAAGAGCAGAGCCAGCCCAGAATGCATAGACAAGAGCCCGTCAGGGAAGAGCAAGGCCGAAAAAGGCTGAAAAAGCAATGAGGCAGACATCAGCCTCACCAACCTCTGAAGCATCTCCAGCAAAGGACTCTCCTGTCCCTAAAACTTCACGTACAGCTAGGCGTGCAGTGTCTGTGTCCACTGAGGAGGTGTTGCATAGCAAGGGTACACCTAGGAAGGGCCAGGCCCAGTTACCCCCACCACATCAACTCCAATTCCAAGCCCAGTGAAGCAGGTGGAGGAGGGCACTGTAGGTGCCACCCCAGGTAAAGAGGTAAAGAAGGGCATTGTAAGTGGGACACCTAGCAGACAAGCAAAGGATGGCACTGCAAGTGGTACTGTAAACAAACAGGGGGAGAGGAGGATATTAGAGACTAGGTCGTCCTCCTAAGAGTCAATAAGAAACAAAAGCGGGTCCCAGTCCTGGGACCCTGAGACCTAGCTCAGTTCAGGTGTATGGTTATGTTAAATCATAATACCTTAAAGAAAGAAAAATTTATTTCTAGTGTCCCCTCACTCACCGGGGTTTCCCCACGGTGACATGCTTCATCATTGGGGCCCTCCCAGTTCTCTACGAAAAAGGGCGTGCTGCGACTCACGGACTACGTAGGAGCACTTTAGTGTGAAATGACTATGTGTGGTGCAAAAAAGAATAATAAGTGGAGTGGGTGTGTGTGAGTATTAAAAATACCATACTTAGTGGGCCTAACTGTTTTATTGAGCTCCTATGTAGGTATATTAAAAGTGGGGTTAATGTCACTGTAGGGCAACCTATAATGTGGTTGACTCAGTGATCAATATGGTCGACATGTTTCATGCTACCCCCTAGCATTTCTTCAGGACCATGCAGGGACCAGCCCTGCATATGCCACTCCTAAATCCCAATAGTAGGGATAGTGAATAAATCAAAAAGATGAAGCAATATTATTTGCATGCATTTCTAGTAAAATACATACTTTTGTTCCTCTCAATTGGTAGGTGCTGTAAAATAAAGCACATTGTTAATGACAGACCTTCCCCTCAGGGAGGTACACATAGTACATTGCCAGCCACTCTCATTCTGTGTGTATAAAGAATGATTTGCGCCATATTGGCGCGTGCAGGCTTTCTTTAGTCAAAAAACGTTGTGAACCTTGTTCG
This sequence comes from Lissotriton helveticus, assembly GCF_964261635.1. Taxonomy (NCBI): domain Eukaryota; kingdom Metazoa; phylum Chordata; class Amphibia; order Caudata; family Salamandridae; genus Lissotriton; species Lissotriton helveticus. Next base: position 630,032,666 of record NC_136065.1, on the reverse strand, counting down.
TGAATTCACACAAATAAACAAGACAGGACTTATTGTGGTCAAAACATATAACAAACCCAACATATACAAAGTACACAGATTAAGAGAAACTTCAATAGTTACTTTTTAAAGTGAGAAATGACACTTCCTGGTCACTCTGGGGGGTCGATTTCACTTACACTGCTGGAAGGACGAGGTACACATTGAAAAAAAGGTCGTTATGTCGGAAATACCGCTTCCGTGAATAAACACGTTGTATTTTAAAGTGGCTTTTCCGTCGGAAAAACAGATTTAGTACTTACATCCTGTATGGTGAAATCGCGTATTTCTACCTACTCAGTACACCTCCCCGGGACCGCATCTTGCCTTGTTCCCGCCAGGCGGTTGTATTTGTTTGTTCCGGTATTGGAAGAGGGAAGGTACGCCCTCAACCACTAGACCGGTCTAACTATGGCGGCCATCTTAGAAGTATGCCTCAACCCGCGGGTGCCCAGAAAGAGAGGAGGGTTTTGTTTATCTGGGGATTTCACCAATTCCGACTACGTCGGTTCGAGACTGGCCATAGTCTCGGTTATATCAATATGTTTTATATGTTATTAGCAGATTCACAGAAAATAAGTGAAAAATACCGCAACAAAATTAAATCGAGGCAAAGTTGAAATCATCGCTTGGTGTATAAAGTTTAGTTCAGTGCAGACCTGAGGTGTGTTATAATAGTTCCTCCGTCTGGTTACTTAGCCTCATGTCAGTCAGGGGCATGTCTAATAGGTTTTTAGGAAAAACAAAATTTGGAAATAGAATTAATTGACGATTGCTAGTCGTAATAAAAGGTATAACTGGTGTTGGTGGCATGCCGCTTGATAGTGAAAGATATATCAGACATATATGAAAGCGGCCAAAAAACTTGGCAAAGGGGTCTCATTAGGCTATGCTTCAGGTTGGTATTGCACTTATTCTGTAGAATTGCAAATGGAGAAAAAAGCATAATCGTGAACCCTACATTATATAAATGCACCCCAGGGAATGTCCGTGAGTCGCAGCATGCCCCTTTTCGTAGAGAACTGGGAGGGCCCCAATGATGAAGCATGTCACCGTGGGGAAACCCCGGTGAGTGAGGGGACACTAGAAAGAAATTTTTCTTTCTTTAAGGTATTATGATTTAACATAACCATACACCTGAACTGAGCTAGGTCTCAGGGTCCCAGGACTGGGACCCGCTTTTGTTTCTTACTGCAAGTGGTACACCTAGCAGACAAGCAAAGGAGGGCACTGTAAGTGGGACACCTAGCCGGCAACCAAAGGAGGGCACTGTAAGTGGGACACCTAGCAGACAAGCAAAGGAGGGCACTGTAAGTGGGACACCTAGCAGACACACAAAGGAGGACACTGAAAGTGGAACACCTGGCAAGCAGGGTAAGGTGGTCCAGAGGCGTAGCCAGCAAAGCTTCCTGCAGGATCCAGCACATCACCAGAGGGAGTGCCAGTGCCTGAACCAGTTGCGGGACAGTCGGTGTTTGTACCTGTTGTGTCATCACCTGTTCCCATTAACCCCAAGACAGGGAAGCCATTTCGTATTCCCAAAAAGTGGAAGGGCACCCCTCCAAACTCTCCCACCCACACTGTGTCCCAGGTCTGCGTGACTCCACCTCCACTGTTGGAATTGGGGGTCTCTGGTTGGCGCAGTGCAACACTGGCGACAAGCAGGGACCCTCTCTTCCAAGTCAGGGCAAAGGATTACTTCCAGAAATAACCCCTGCTCACCCTCTAGGTAGTGTGGCGCAAGCAGTCTAGGCTAAACTCTGGAGTACATAGGGTTAAACATTTGCAGTACCACAACAATCACCACCAACCCACCACACAATGACACCAAACTGTATTTTTAGTAAAAATACATCTTTATATATATATTCAACGTAGGCTTGTAAATATGGTCTCTGTACAGTTCAAAAATGGTTCCAGTTACTTGTTCAGGTTGTACATATACTCTTCAAGTAGTGCCTTGTAAATACAGTTTTTCAGATTGCAAGAAGCGGTTCCAGTTACTCTCTAAATATGTCACAGGTTTCAAAGCAATTGTGTTTCTTATTCAGCTTCAAACAAATAGTTCTTAATTCTTGGACCAATGTCACAGGGTGAAAAATGACCTTTCCCAGCTTACTTTGGGCTTACAATGGTCCAGGCACCGTGCGCTGCGTGTGGGCCCCTTTTGCTCCCTCTGGTGCGCTTCACAGAGCTTTAAATTGTCTCGTTCAGTAAATCCAGCGCGGCCCTGCTAAACCTCACGCATCTCGCGTGAGAAGCGTACGGCGCTGAAGAAGGGGATGCGAGGCGTACTGGGCACTGGAGCTGTGCGAGGCGTACCGGAGCTGGGAGACAGGATGGGGACGTCTCGCAGGTATGGCCACACAGCTGAGGGGCCTCAGGGGGCTCGAGGGAGTGCGCGCCTCACGGACTTCGGGTCCTGAGCGCCACGCACTTACACACAGTCACATTACCTTCTTGGGGGTGATGCGAAGGGCCCAGCAGTGGGGGTCAGGTCTGGTCACGTCGCGGTGCTCCTTGGGGGCAAGGCGGGCTACGGCTCGTCAGGCGTAGGCGCAGGCTCTCAAAGGACGGTGCGTTGTGGGGCAAACAGACGTACCCGCAGCGTCCGCTTCGACCCTGGAGGGGGAGCGGCTGCAGGCGGGCTGATGGGGGCACGATTCAAAGAACCAGACGCACCAGCCAGGCTCGGCCCCGCAGCACTTCACTTCACAGCTGCGGGGAGCGGGTTTCAGCGCACGGGTCACGGAGGGCACAACTTGCAGGCAGAGTCTGTCTTTGCTGGGCAGCCTGCAACACGGGGATCAGCAGGCAGCGATGCTCGGACCGGACAGGTCCTCCTTCACGGTGTGAGCTACGGCTCAGAACAGGGGCAGTCACGGTGCTCGGACCAGCGAGGGGCTGGTCTTCACTTTGCAGCTGGCACACGATCAGGCCACAGTCACGGTGCTCAGGGGACACAGATGCTCAAATTGGTAGAGAGCGCGGCGTAGAAGCACGACGCTCTCAGCTCTCCTTCTCTCGGCGCTGCAGGGACAGACAGCCCACGCCAGCAGCAGCTTCCTTCAGGGGGGGTAGCGCCCACTGTTCCTGGGGCGCAGTTCAGGGGGCAAGTTCCACAGCAAGCCCTTGGAGATCTTGGTAAAAGTTTGGCACAAGTTGAAAAATAAAGCAAAGTCTTTTCAGTCTTTCTCCTGCTCTCCTTCAGCAGCAAGGCACCCACCACAGGCCAGTCTCTTGGGGTCAGAGGCAGTACTTCTCCATGCAGCTTCCAGGGTCCTTCTCCTCGGGCAGAGCTTCTTCTTAGCGCAAACAGGATCTAATTTACAAGGAGCAGGGCTCCTACTTTTATACCCAGTTTCTTTTGTTCTTACAGGCCAGGGGGGCCTTTGCATAACTGCTCTCAGCCTCTGAGCACTTGTGGTGGGTACTTCTGGCTTCTGCATTCAGTGTGAGGGCAGGCACATCAGCCGCTCCCCAGGGGGGCAGAGCCAGCATTGTGTGGAGAGGGGCAGCCAGGAGCACTTTGTTGACAAGCTTCGGTCCTTCCTGGGCCAGGTGCAGGCTGAGTCATCAGTCGCTCCCCAGGGGGGCGGAGCCAGCATTGTGGTGGCAGAGCACAGCCTGATGCATAGTTCAGGGAAACTCCCACCTCCCACTTAGGTGTCATCCTGCCATTCACCACCTGTCATCTCCCAGCCCTGTCACTCACACAACCCAGACAGTCAGATACACATCCAAGCAGAGGCGGGCTGAAATGGTTAGGCAAGCAAATGCTATCTTTCTAAAAGTAGCATTTGCAAACACAGGATATTAAAATAAACTTTACTAAAAGAAGTATTTTATTATTCTGAGTTCAGGCATACTAAACATTAATTTCTACCATGTTCCCTGAGCCTGCTGGGATTATAGAGTGTAATAATTCCAGCAGCCCATCTGGCCTAAAGGGAACAGGTAGCCTTACAATAGTGAAAAACGAATTTGGCAGTAATTCACTATTAGGACATGCCACACACATCAGAGCATGTCCTACCTTACACTTACAATGCACCCTGCCCTTGGGCCTACCATAGGGGTGACTAATATGAAGTTAAGGGAAGGTTTAGGGGCTGGCAAGTGTGTGCACTTGCCCAGCCAGCATGACAGTACCAGACTGCACGCAGGTTCTGCAATGGCAGACCTCAGACACATTTTGCTAGGCCGCTTCTGTGGGTGGCACAACCAGTGCTGCAAGCCCACTAGCGGTATTTGTATTTACAAGCCCTGGCACTCCTGGTGCACTTGACTAGGGACTGACAGTAAACCAAATAAGCCAAACATGGACACCAATCAATGTAACAATTTAAATCAGGGAGAGCATATGCACTTTAGCACTGGTCAGCAGTGGTAAAGTGCCCAGAGTCATTAAACCAACAAAAACAGGTCAGAGAGAGTATTGGAGGAAGGCAAAAAGTTTAGGAATGACCCAGCCAAGAGGGCCAGGTCCAACACAACCCCCTTCCAGCCAAAACGCAGGGTAGACCAATCACTACCTTGATGGTCTTCACTGCTTTGGGCGATAGTACAAGGACCTGGCCCGCAACTGCAGGGGCAGACTCCAGTTCTACGCCAAACTGAACCTTTTTCAATTCCTCTGGGTATGCTCTCAGGGTCCCCAAAGCCAATCCATGGGAAACCCTTCTCTACACCTGTGGACACCACCTGTGCAGCCTTGAACCTTAATTCACTCACAGGTGTGTCCCAACAGGCAGACAGAAAAATGTCACAGTGGCAACTGACAGTAGTCAGGAATGAGACCCAGGCCTTATGCCTCTCAGGGCTCTCGAACCTCTGTGGCCTTAAAGAGTGGGGGGCAGTAACCCCAGGTGCTTGGCACCCTTTGTCCATTCTCCCTCCTGTCAGGTCAGGTATGACATCCTGGCCCTGACCCACCAGCCCCAGGCCTGTACCTGGCGGCTGGACCAAAGACTGGGGTGGGCTTTCCCACACCCGGTCCTCCTCCTTGGGGCTCTGTACCCTCCCACCTGGAGTGGTACCCCCTTCCAGAATTGTCAGGGCACCTGGGCCAGGTGACCTGCACAATTCGCCCACCAGTTCAGGGGTGCTATCCTGCAACTGGGGCACCAGGTCAGGGGGGACACCCTGTACCTGGCCCTTAAACCTAGGGTCTAAACCCTCAAGTTGACCCGGGGTCAGAGGCGAGGACTCCCTCCCTCTGTACCCCCTTCCAGAGTACTGCCCACTCCCAACTGGAGTGGTACCCCTAGAAGCGACATGGGCCAGGACACTGATTACAGTGGTCCTGCCCTCCAGGTCAGACAACACCTGAACCTGGCTTCTCAACTCAGGGACCCATCCCTGCAGTTGAACACTTGCCTGGCGCACCAGGACTTCCCGGGGAGCATGCATGCCCCCCCCGAGGGTGGCACATAACTCATGTGTCGTGGGACAGTCTGCCTGGCGCAGATCTCCCAACCCCTGTCCCTCTGACAGTGCGGGAAGATCCCCCAGGACAGAAGTGGTGTCCCCCTGGTCATTCACTGGGGACATAGCCCTGCCGGCTGGCCCCTGACCCACTGGTTCTTCCACTGGGGACTCTTTCCCCCTCTCGCCCCTCCTTCTGGACTTCTGCACCCTCCCAACTGGAGTGGTACTGCCAGACACCAGAACTAATGGAGATCTGCTTACAGAGCCTCCACGTTCTCTAGCCACTGGGGGATCCCCCTCAAAGGGTGACTCATCCGGACAGCCTAGGCTCCCCACCTGGTGTTCCCTTAAAGAACCATCCAGGCTCTGAGACTGAGGTTGGGCACTACCGGGACAAAACCCATCCTCACTCCTTCCCCTTAAGGACAGGGCGTGAGGCCCTACACCCCTCTCACTACTACCGGACCTAGCTGGGCTACTCTGCGCCACTTCCACCACTCCGGGCTGGAAGATACCTGAGCCACTCCCCACAGGATCACACCCCAATGCCTCTCCAGACCCTCTGGAATCCACCACAAGGTCTGCCTCCAATGTGAGCTCCCTGGGGTCAGAGAACTCACTCTCAAACAGGTGTTGGCCTAGCTCTGAAAAACTGGGACTTAAAGTATGCTCTCCCACAATTGGATTACACAGCCCCCTAGCAGGGTTAACCAAATTATCCTTCACCTCACCATCCAGCGCCTCACACACATACTCCACACCATCCTTCTGAGACTGGCCAGACAGTAGAGGACTGTCTCTGTCACACAACCCACACTCTTCTGGGCGGTCCTTACACTCACCCACCAGGACCTCAACCATGGGGGAACCCCTCCCACCACTAGGACCATGAACTCCTACGCCAGCTACTCTATTCCCTTCAGGGACGCTGCGCACTACTGGAGCTACCTCATGCCCTTGAACCTCCTGGTGTATGTTAACCCCCTCCAAGTCAGGTGCCACATCTCTAGGTGCGCGCGCTATGCTGTCAGCACTAGATACCTGAATGTTGCTGCCACCAGCTGAGCTGGACTCCACCTCCAACTCAGCAAAGCTCAATCTCTGAGCTACACACATTTCTTGTTGCTGGGCTGATGCCCTCCTGGCCTCAAGCCCCTCGAGCTCCATGTCAAGTTTCCTCATTCTTAAGTCACGGGAAAGCTGTATTTTCATTTCTTCCAGGGCCAACTTCTTGGTTTCTAGCTCCAGTTGCCCATTTATTTCCAGCTCTGCCAACTTCAATTCATGATCTCGGGTTGCCTGTCTGTCCGCCAGCTCCTCTGGCGACAGACCTCGGCCAGAAACACTGCTACCCAATGGGGAGGTTGCACCCCTCCACTCTGGAGTCAGGGGTCCCTCCAGCTGCTGTTCTGCATCCTCAAATTCAAAATCCTTTCCAGGGGCATTCCTTGCCTTGACCCAGGCCCTCAGCGCCTTTTGGAACTGCTCCGTTCTGGAGAGTCCGGTCATGGAAATGTTCAAATTTTTGCAGAAGCTCTTGAGCTGTTTCCCGGTGTAGTTTTCTAGTTTCTCCCAATCACAGTCAATAGAAGAAATGGATGCTGCCTCTTCCATTTTCACTGACACAGGCATGACTTCAAAAACACATGGAGATCTCTTCTCGCAAATCATAAATCAAAAAAGAGTCTGTGGCTTAAGTGACTGGACTGTCATCACTGTGCAATGGTCAATAGTTAATGTATGGACACCGCAAATGTAAATTCGAGATCCTCACCGCTGCGTCCAATGTTGGAATTGGGGGTCTCTGGTTGGCGCAGTGCAGCACTGGCGACAAGCAGGGACCCTCTCTTCCAAGTCAGGGCAAAGGATTACTTCCAGAAATAACCCCTGCTCACCCTCTAGGTAGTGTGGCGCAAGCAGTCTAGGCTAAACTCTGGAGTACATAGGGTTAAACATTTGCAGTACCACAACAATCACCACCAACCCACCACACAATGACACCAAACTGTATTTTTAGTAAAAATATATCTTTATATATATATTCAACGTAGGCTTGTAAATATGGTCTCTGTACAGTTCAAAAATGGTTCCAGTTACTTGTTCAGGTTGTACATATACTCTTCAAGTAGTGCCTTGTAAATACAGTTTTTCAGATTGCAAGAAGCGGTTCCAGTTAGTCTCTAAATATGTCACAGGTTTCAAAGCAATTGTGTTTCTTATTCAGCTTTAAACAAATAGTTCTTAATTCTTGGACCAATGTCACTGGGTGAAAAATGACCTTTCCCAGCTTACTTTAGGCTTACAATGGTCCAGGCACCGTGCGCTGCGTGTGGGCCCCTTTTGCTCCCTCTGGTGCGCTTCACAGAGCTTTAAAATGTCTCGTTCGGTAAATCCAGCGCGGCCCTGCTAAACCTCACGCATCTCGCGTGAGAAGCGTACGGCGCTGAAGAAGGGGATGCGAGGCGTACTGGGCACTGGAGCTGTGCGAGGCGTACCGGAGCTGGGAGACAGGATGGGGACGTCTCGCAGGTACGGCCACACAGCTGAGGGGCCTCAGGGGGCTCGAGGGAGTGCGCGCCTCACGGACTTCGGGTCCTGAGCGCCACGCACTTACACACAGTCACAGTACCTTCTTGGGGGTGATGCGAAGGGCCCAGCAGAGGGGGTCAGGTCTGGTCACGCCGCGGTGCTCCTTGGGGGCAAGGCGGGCTACGGCTCGTCAGGCGTAGGCGCAGGCTCTCAAAGGACGGTGCGTTGTGGGGCAAACAGACGTACCCGCAGCGTCCGCTTCGACCCTGGAGGGGGAGCGGCTGCAGGCGGGCTGATGGGGGCACGATTCAAAGAACCAGACGTGCCAGCCAGGCTCGGCCCCGCAGCACTTCACTTCACAGCTGAGGGGAGCGGGTTTCAGCGCACGGGTCACGGAGGGCACAACTTGCAGGCAGAGTCCGTCTTTGCTGGGCAGCCTGCAACACGGGGATCAGCAGGCGGCGATGCTCGGACCGGACAGGTCCTCCTTCACGGTGTGAGCTACGGCTCAGAACAGGGGCAGTCACGGTGCTCGGACCAGCGAGGGGCTGGTCTTCACTTTGCAGCTGGCACACGATCAGGCCACAGTCACGGTGCTCAGGGGACACAGATGCTCAAATTGGTAGAGAGTGCGGCGTAGAAGCACGACGCTCTCAGCTCTCCTTCTCTCGGCGCTGCAGGGACAAACAGCCCACGCCAGCAGCAGCTTCCTTCAGGGGGGGTAGCGCCCACTGTTCCTGGGGCGCAGTTCAGGGGGCAAGTTCCACAGCAAGCCCTTGGAGATCTTGGTAAAAGTTTGGCACAAGTTGAAAAATAAAGCAAAGTCTTTTCAGTCTTTCTCCTGCTCTCCTTCAGCAGCAAGGCACCCACCACAGGCCAGTCTCTTGGAGTCAGAGGCAGTACTTCTCCATGCAGCTTCCAGGGTCCTTCTCCTCGGGCAGAGCTTCTTCTTAGCGCAAACAGGATCTAATTTACAAGGAGCAGGGCTCCTACTTTTATACCCAGTTTCTTTTGTTCTTACAGGCCAGGGGGGCCTTTGCATAACTGCTCTCAGCCTCTGAGCACTTGTGGTGGGTACTTCTGGCTTCTGCATTCAGTGTGAGGGCAGGCACATCAGCCGCTCCCCAGGGGGGCAGAGCCAGCATTGTGTGGAGAGGGGCAGCCAGGAGCACTTTGTTGACAAGCTTCGGTCCTTCCTGGGCCAGGTGCAGGCTGAGTCATCAGTCGCTCCCCAGGGGGGCGGAGCCAGCATTGTGGTGGCAGAGCACAGCCTGATGCATAGTTCAGGGAAACTCCCACCTCCCACTAAGGTGTCATCCTGCCATTCACCACCTGTCATCTCCCAGCCCTGTCACTCACACAACCCAGACAGTCAGATACACATCCAAGCAGAGGCGGGCTGAAATGGTTAGGCAAGCAAATGCTATCTTTCTAAAAGTAGCATTTGCAAACACAGGATATTAAAATAAACTTTACTAAAAGAAGTATTTTATTATTCTGAGTTCAGGCATACTAAACATTAATTTCTACCATGTTCCCTGAGCCTGCTGGGATTATAGAGTGTAATAATTCCAGCAGCCCATCTGGCCTAAAGGGAACAGGTAGCCTTACAATAGTGAAAAACGAATTTGGCAGTAATTCACTATTAGGACATGCCACACACATCAGAGCATGTCCTACCTTACACTTACAATGCACCCTGCCCTTGGGCCTACCATAGGGGTGACTAATATGAAGTTAAGGGAAGGTTTAGGGGCTGGCAAGTGTGTGCACTTGCCCAGCCAGCATGACAGTACCAGACTGCACGCAGGTTCTGCAATGGCAGACCTCAGACACATTTTGCTAGGCCGCTTCTGTGGGTGGCACAACCAGTGCTGCAAGCCCACTAGCGGTATTTGTATTTACAAGCCCTGGCACTCCTGGTGCACTTGACTAGGGACTGACAGTAAACCTAATAAGCCAAACATGGACACCAATCAATGTAACAATTTAAATCAGGGAGAGCATATGCACTTTAGCACTGGTCAGCAGTGGTAAAGTGCCCAGAGTCATTAAACCAACAAAAACAGGTCAGAGAGAGTATTGGAGGAAGGCAAAAAGTTTAGGAATGACCCAGCCAAGAGGGCCAGGTCCAACATCCACGTTCCACGTTCCACTATACCACCTGGTCCAAACAGCCCTCCAGCTTGCCAGACGACTGATAGCCCTACATCACCTGTTTCTCTGTCTCCCCAGTCAGGTGTTCCTGCTGAGCCCGAAACACAGCCAGCTCCAAGTCAACCTGACAGTCAGATGTGAGTGTTAGTCCCCCTCATACACCTGTCTCTCATAGAGGTGTGCTAGTCCTGACCATCGTTTGCCACCTGGTTGTGTTGCTGGCCATGAAAGGGTACAGTCATACACACTCACTGTGCAGCTTCTCATGCCCTGACTCTGCACTTGTCCCTGCCCACTGGCCTTGCCATTCACTGCTGCTCTGGCCTTGCCTGTGCAGCCTCTCATGTACTTGCCGGGCTACCTGCCATGGACACTGACCCTGTTGCTCTGCTGTGTTGGTGTCTCCCCTGTACAGCCTCTCATGTACTTGCTGGACCACCTGCCCTGGACACTGGCCCTGTTGCTCTGCTGTGTTGTACTCTCACCTGTGCCATGGACACTGACCCTGTTGCTCTGCAGTGTTGGAGCCTCCCCTGTGCAGCCTCTCATGTACTTGCTGGGCCACCTGCCCTGGACACTGGCCCTGTTGCTCTGCTGTGTTGTGCTCTCACCTGTGCTATGGACACTGACCTTCTTGTTTGTACTTTGCCTGTGCAGGATATCTTGCTTTTGATCTGCTTTTTGTACCTTGATGTTGTGTACAGTTGTTATACTTTCACATCTGTGCTATATCTGAATAAATACAGTTACTCCTGTTGTGTCTTTTGTCGGTGTCCTTGCTGATTAAAGTTCTTTTTGTGTGTGCATTTAGTTGACTGGGCACAATGCTCTATGTATCACTTCGACAATGCAAAGCTCTTTGTCTGCATCACATTTATAGACAGGGGTGACAGGGGCTTCAGTTCATTCTGACACTGATACTTGTGTTACCTTTGTTGGCTCTTTTAGCTGTCATGTGGTTATGTTTTGAGTGGTTTTCTGATTTTGGCTACGCGGTTGTCATGTCAGTTTGGGGTAAACTGCCAGCCCAGGGTGTGATGCTGTGCACAGGTTAGCATGCTGGCTGCACACTGTCATGATGTATATGTGTTATTGCTGTATATATGCCCAGCTGTGTATGTGTATGGACATCCTGTGTTGGCCCGTAGTCCTGGTCCCCTGGCATACATGTGATGTGTGCTCTTGGGTGGTGAGGAGATGTGCAGTGTGAAGGGTGTGATTTTGCACTTGTTGTGTATGTGTGTGTGTGCCCCTGGATTGGCCAGGAGTTGTGTGCCTGGGGTTTTGATTGTCCTGCCCTGTGTAAATGATTTGATGCTTTTGTGTGAGTTGTCTTTTGTGCACTGTGCAGTGTGTTGGTATGTCCATGCAGTTCTGTGTGACTCCTCCTTGTTGTATTTGTCACTTATGTGTGTGTAAAGTGTGGGACTTGCACATCAGTGTTGTGTTTGTTTGATTATCAATCATGGGCGTCCGCAGACATTTTTCCAGGGGGGGGGGGGGGGGGAAATGTTAACGTCATCACCATCCTCCGACATTATGTGTGCCAGGTGGGGCACAAGAAACTCTGGGGCGCAGAACTGGGATAGACTCAATTAAATGCCAGGAATCCAGGACATGTGATTGACCCTGCCACAGGCCAACAAACACCGCCTGTAGGAAAATGCTAAACTTTCTGACAAGGTGCTTTATCTCTGTCCGCTAGGTGTGCAGACTTCCGGGTCCTCGATCCAACACCAATCAAGGCTGTCTTCAGCACGATTCGATTTTTATCAGAATACTTTAAAACAGCCTATGATTAAAGCACCAGATTAAATATACTGTATGCACAGTGTATGTTAGGGATTATTTGTAGCACACATATTTACCAATATTGGCTTCTTGTTGCTAGAAGTTAAAGCACAACGTCAAAGTTAGTAATAAATAATGTAGCAATCACACACGCTAGTGATTTGCCAATGGATGCTCCCTTTACTAGAATTACCCGGGCATTGCTACATTTTGCCCACATTCAATTAATTTATACAAAATAAAATGTATAGGTCCAAATGTTAGCTATGTTTTTTAAAAGAAACTTAGAGTCCCTCTACGTGTAGTCAATGTCAAACTGAAAACGTGCTCACGTTTAGGGCTACAATAATGGCCAGCTCCCCTATGCGGAAGCCCAGCACCGTAATTGTGTGGCACATGCGGTGCCCGCAGTGGTAGCACATCACAGGTCCAGGGATGCTGAGTCTTACACAGTGGTCGAAGTGGGAGGACAAAGTAGGGGAACAGTGGGCAGAGAATCAGAGGGGGGAAATAAACCAGGGATTGGATCTGTGGGTGGAGCCAGAGGTGTGGCCAGAATGTGCAGACATCCCAATTTTTTGTATTTGTTTGGCATTTCACTGCCCAGGTTAATCAACCAATGGATACACATGATTATTTAAGGTTATATTGAGTTATTGAAATTAAAATATATTCACAAAGTGGGATATGCTTCTAATCACAGAATGTACCAAATACGATAAAAAGTGGAAACACAAGCCATTTGTCTCCGAGCCATGGAGTTTCTGTCATCATCACTTCTCCCTTTTTCCACAACAGCAGATCAAACATGAATGGCAAAATATCCTAGTTTGCAAATGTTTTCTCTTAAAATTATGGCTCTGCATATTTTCCTCATAATGCAAGATCTGTTGCATGATCTGACCATTTAAACTAATAAATTGTTTGTAGCTCAAACATATCAAAAGTTAATATAAAATGTGACTTGTGTTGCTGCATAGTGGATGGCCTGTTGCAAAGGTTGACTGGTCACCTTATTCACTGCTGCGTTTGTATGTTACACTGGTACTAATAAGGCAAAATCTTTCCAGAGACTGTTAGCATGTGTACACACGTCAAAATAATAAAATGTCTGAAAATATACTGCATGACGCTGCAGCCTTTTATCTAATGCATAATTTAGTCAACACTACGGCATAATGTTGTCATCCTTTGCTGCATAATTAATTCCAGTGGCCCCACAGCAGGTGGCACATGTTAAAAGTGCTTGTGACTGAAGCAGGGAGACTGTGAAGTTTGCGAACTTAGTTTGGTGTGCGTGCGGATCCTGCATTGCCAATCCCTGGTGAGTTGCAGCTATTACTGTTGAAACAAGGCCAATGGAGGTACCTATGGGTGAGGCAGACTGGCCTCAAGGGCAGGGCCAGCCATAGCACTGGTGGTGTCCTGGGCATTAATGTTTGTTAGTGCCCCCAATGACCACCTCTGCCATGGATTCCCTCACTGCCACCCTTTAACTGTGCCCCCCAAGTCTTCATAACCACTCTCTCTCAGATGCATTTAATTTGATTTACAGCGCCACCCATACCATTGTAGGGTGGCAGAGCACTTTACATCACACACATTACACAGAGACAATCAATATGTGTGTAAATCACTGTATAGAAAATGTTACATAAGAGTAAGGACTACAAGGTGTAGGAGTCACATGACAACCATACTAGTAGCCGTATAGTTTTATAGTGATTGGTCTGGAGAAACACAATACCCGGAATTTAAAACGTAATACCATGGTTGGGGGTTCCCCTTAATAATCAAAATTGATTTCTGTCAAAAAGAACACTTTTTGGGACATTAGTATAATAAAAGACTGGGGTGGGTGGGGGGAAACATAACGCTCTAATTTATACCTTGCAGTTTGTATGCAGTTCTTAGATGACAGTTAATAGCTCACTGTTCTCAAAACCTTGCCCCCTCCCCCCATTAAACTCCCTCACACCCCTTTCCCTGTTAATTGGAAAAAGGTAGCTGAATACATCAAACTCAATCCACAACCGGCAGTACCGGCAGTACCCCCCCCTACCATCACGGGCGACACCTCATTAGATTCCACAAACTTCCACCTGTGGATTGAGAGAGTAATCTCTGTAAATGCAAAATCCGTCAGCCAAAAAACCGTCCGAGGAAAAAAGAAACCCAATGCCCCCTGGTATACTCCGGCCCTCGCTGTCTGCCACCTCAAGTGTAGGCTCTTGGAGAGAGAATGGAGAAAAACCTACAACTCAACGTCCAGATCCACTTACACTCTCCAGAGAAAGCTATATCTCTCCGAAATAAAAAAAGCAAAAAAGGCATTCTTCACTTTAGCAATAGATGCAGCAAAACAGAAACAACATACGATTTTCAATATCGGAAAATCTTTCACTCATCCCAAAGCACTGGCACTTGAAATTCCCCCCTCACAAGCCCTCTGTGATCAAATCGCTGATTTCTTTGAGGAGAAAATCAATAATATCCATAAGGACCTCCCCCCGGCTCCCATCCTAATCCAAGCGTCTGACACATCTACTCCCTCACTAAACCAATTTACAGCAGTCTCCCTATTGCAAACGCACAAAGCCATACTAGCCTGTAAATCAGGTGCACCCACAGACTCCTGCCCCCCAGTCATCTTGCACCACCTCATTGAGTCTGTCAACCCTCTAATCAATGCGATTGTGAACGAATCCCTTGACTCCGGTATTGTTCCTATTGAGTGGAAGAAGGCCACAGTCAAGCCCCTCATGAAAAAGCAAAATAAATCCCCTACTGATTTGTCCAATATGCGCCCAATCTCACTCCTCCCTGCACTAGGCAAAATTACCGAGCAACTAGTCCACGAGGAATTAAAGAATTTTGTGGAAAATCAATGCATCTTACACCCGCAGCAATCCGGTTTTCGTTCCGGCCACTCCACAGAGACCGCTTTGATTGAGTTGTCTGACACCATCAAGTTCTTGCAGGATGAGGGCAGGAAGGCCGTCCTCATCCTGCTCGACTTAACCGCGGCCTTCGACACCATCTCACACACTATTCTAATTAATAGGATGCGTGAGATCGGTGTCTCGGGCTCCGCACTTGCTTGGATTACATCATTTCTATCCATTCGCTCTCAATCGATCTCCTTAGGCCCCTTTGTTTCCAGTGAACGATCCATCACCTCAGGGGTACCACAGGGATCCATCCTGAGCCCCCTCTTTTTTAACGTGTATATGGCCACCCTTCTTGCGTTGATTGAATCACATGGGATTCTCGTGACATCCTACGCTGATGACACCCAGCTTGTCGTCACTATTGATAAAAGACTCCCGGATGCTGCCATCAAATTCCAAAACTGTCTGTCAGAAGTCTTTTCTTGGCTCAACCTGCACCATTTAAAATGCAACAGCGCCAAAACAGAAATAATTCCCCTCGGTAAAGGCACATTCTTTTCCCCCAAAGACTGGTGGCCTCATAAATCCGAAGCACCACCGAGCGCGGTAGCCTCAGCACGCAACTTGGGTGTTCAATTTGATGCTTCCCTCAGCTTCGATGAACATGTGCGCATTACCGCAGGGCGCTGTTTCAGTCTGATCAGGCAATTAAAGAAATTTTTTAATTTTCTGCCTATCAGTGCCAGGAAATCAGTCGCGGTGGCGCTTATCCTCTCCCGGCTGGATTATTGTAACGGCCTCCTGGCAGGTATCAAGAAGTCCTCTCTGAAAAAGCTACAAACTGTCCAACATGCAGCAGCCAGGCTTGTTCTGAAACTCCCCCGCAGGTCCTCAGCCTCTGCAGCCCTCAACGCCCTCCACTGGCTGCCCCTCCACAAGAGAATCCTTTTCAAGCTCTTAGTCACTGTATTTAAAGCTAACAGGTGCTTGGGTCCATCCTACCTGATTAAGCGCTTCCAGCGCTACAATCCAACTCGCTGTTTGAGGTCATCGGGCGCCAACTTCATCTCTGAACCCCGTATAAAATTAAAATCCAAGGGTGGAAAGACCTTTTCTTTTCTGGCGGCCAAGGCATGGAACCGCCTTCCCCCCAGCCTTAGGCACGCCCCCTCCGAAAGCCTATTTAGGAAATCCTTGAAAACTTGGATTTATACTCAGCCCGACTCTTCAGTTCTCGCAGCCATTTGATCCATGCTCCCCATAGACGACTTTCTGTGTGCTCAGCGCCAAGATGCTCCCTCCGGAGCGAAAGTCAGCGCTTTACAAATGACAATAAATATCAAATATCAAATATCAAATGTTCTAAGTTAGGATTTTAACTTATAAACTGCAAGTAACAAAAGGATCTCTCTGACAAAAGCAGTAGCCCACTGACCTATTTACATTATGTGCACTTTGTGATCTGCATGGCGCATGTTCTTTGCAGCCGTTACATTAACCCTCTGAGCTACCTTTCCATGAGTCAAAACTTCCACTAGACAAAATTCTGATCTCTCTCTAGGAAGAATATTAATCACCAGAGTCATCATGACATTTTTATTGTTGCCGAAAATTGCTGGAGGCCAGGAAGGAGGCAGAAAGCGTTTTTAAAACCATAATATACTTGCAAACATGATGCCTCCACCTAAAGTCAGCACCTGGTGCAGTCACACTGGTCGCACCGCCCTAGAGTTGGCCCTTCTCAAGGGTCCTGTGACCTCAGTGACTGTTGTTCTAGGGTGTGCTGCTTCATAGGCCTGCCCACAAGACTGGAGGTGAATTTCAGTATGGATAGTGGTGGACAAGCCTTGAAGGTTAACCTACACTTGTCATGCTAGGGTCCGCCTACTGGTGCGAAGACACCAGGACTTCTAAGGTGTTGCGAAGCCTTCTAAAGTCTAGCATGTGATTGTGCTCTCACAGGAGAGTGGTCTGGTAGACTGGTTATTAAGGCTGAACCTGGTTCCCAGTTCCAAATTCAACAGCTCTGACCATAGTGCCACATCCTTACCCCCACTGAACACCGTACTGCCCCTCTGAGAAAAACTCCCACTGTCTTCAACTACAACCCTATTGTTGCCCGCTATAAACACCTGGATGCGGCTCAATTTAAATTACGCACTAGACAAGAGCAATATGCGGGCGACAAAAAAAAAAGTAACAACATCCTGGAAAAAGCAAACACTTATAGGGAATGCAAAATGTAGCAAACCATGGCAAATGTAAGCAGGAACAACATGGTTACCTTAATGCTTTTACACTCACTATTCAGAAATCAGTGAGTGCTTTTGCCTGAAATGTTAAGGACACGACTACAGGGCCCTGAATGGACCCATTTCAATGGCCATTGCTTATATCCTTACAAAACGTAAGCAGTATGATAAAAAGACCACATCCCTGGACGCAGAGCCGCAGCACATATTTTGTTTTCCAATCCACACATTGCAGTACCTCCAGGATTGGTGCACTAGTTCCAAGTCCAGGGAAAACAAAGACAAGAAAAAAAATAGAGCTTCACTGGCAAACTCTGTAAAAGTGGTGCTTATGTGTGATGTGTTTCAGTGTGAATAAAATCAGTTTGGCCAGTTTGCTACCACTCTGTCTTACTTTATTTAGTTATTTATCTATTTTTCATATTTTTAGCCTTTTATTCCCAATGCTGCACTTAAAATGTCAGAAAATATGACATTTCCAGCAAAAGTGTCTTTCTTCTTTGGATCCATTTCACAGGGAAGCAAATAATAGAAAGGAAAGGAAAGAGAGTGAGAACCCCGTCTTGAAGTCACGGTTTTCATGAGCGTCCGCTGGGGGGGCAAGGAGGGTTGCTCCAGGGAGGGGCAAGCGCCCCCCCTTGCCCTCCTTGCGGACGCCCATGTTATCAATGTGTGTTGTGTGTGTTTGTGTGGACTGTGTGACCCTGCTGGTCATCACTGGCATTGTATGAGACTTTCTCTAGCACTGCAGGCACATGGTGCCTTTTCTCCTCCTGTAAGGCATGGTGTGTGGTGTGATGCCATCCCCTATGTGTGCCACTTGTGCGTAGACATTGTGGGTCTGCATTCACTCTATTTGTGTATTGGACACACCTCACATGCCTGATACTAACAAGCAAAGCAGTTGGTTTTGTTGTCAGCTGTCCCCTTTGTTTCCATGTGTATGTGCCTCCCCATCTCTTCATTTGTGAGACTGTGCCTTGTGGTGGAGTTTTTGGGCCAAGTGTGCTGTTCCACTCTGGACATGGCTCCATTGTTTTATGTGTGATGTTCTTGTGGTATTCATCAGTGTTGCTTGCCCTTGTGCACTTGAGCTGTGTGTGCTGCCCAGTGCTCTGGTATTGCTGGGTGTGCTGTTGTATCCCAGAGTGGTGCATCCTGTTGTTGTTGTGTTGGGTGTCTGTGTGTTGGCTGTAGTGTAGCTTCACTTCCTGAGTGTGCTGTTGTTTTGTGCTGTGCTGCTTTGTGGTGTGTGTTGTGGTTGTGCCAGTCAAGTCTGTGTGTATCTGTTGTGCTTGTTGTGCACACACTGCCTGTTGTGCATACAGTGTTGTGTGTCTGTGTGCTTGGCATTGCCTGATGTGCATCCCCTGATGTCCTGTGGTGTTTGTGTATAGTTGTGTGCAGGTATCTGTTCAGGCTACCCTGTGTGTGTGTTCTGTTTGTGGTTACACCCAGGTTGTGTGTATGTGCTGGGAATTATTGTCAGCCTTGAGTGTGTGTGGCACTGGTGTAGTGTGTTCCTTGTCAGCTACTCCTGCAGTGCCTGTCTCCCTGGTTGTCTGTTGTGTGGTGCATGGTGTGTATTGTGCTTGCTTGTACCTGTGCTTGTTGATGTGCATGGGGGTGTACAGGATCGGCACATGGCATGTGACTTAATGGTGTGTGTTGATGTGTAGTTGGGGGTGGTGTGTCCCTGTGGTGTCAGTGCCCTGCCCATGCCTTGGACTGGCCTTGCCTTCTGCATTGTGTGCATGTGTTGACCGTGGCGGTGACGTGACTGGGAGCGGGACGGTGCTGCTAGTTCGCGGTCGATGTGTGTCCCAGGTGCAGAGGGGTGACTTGTTGGCAGGTGGGTAATATAGGGGTGCCCTTGTGGATGTGTTGTGACCCCCAGCAGGGTGTCTGTAGTGGACTTGGACCCTGTGTCGGGCCGTGTGTTGTGTGTTGTATTGGTGTATTTGCGTACCTGCGGCGTCGTCCGCGGCGGCCCTGTTGATGGTAGTGCAGTAGCAGGTACATGACTGGATGCATGTGGAGGGCTGGGTCCATGGCTTTCATGGCCAGGTCGCGGCTATCGCGCTCCGCTATCGACTTTCCGCCGGCTCTGGTTATGCGGTGTCTCCGCTGCGGTGCGTCAGCCTGTTTGAGCCATCCTAATTTGTGGAGCGGTGCGGACGTCATTCCGCACGGCGGTGAGTCTCGATTGGCTCCCACCGCCGCGGTGGCGGGTGCACTTTGATGGCGGTGCGCATCGCTCCGTGGCGGACGGAAAATGAGCTATGTTTTACTATACTAATATGGCGGACGTGAGTTCTGCTGTTCGCGGGTGGAAAAAGGCGTTATTCCGCCCCGCCAGCACCGCAGTGGTGCCACCACCCGACATCCTAATGAGCCCCTTAGTTGTTTAACTCTGTGGCCTTGTGGTTGAATCGGGCCCCTTCAAGCAGTTGTGGTCCACAGAAGTCAATACCACAATGGCTTATACAATGGGACCTTTATGCCGATGGAGTGGGAGTGCATGACCCAGCGAGGCTCGGTAGCCTCAGGCTCACCCACTGCCCCGGTTGCCGCGAGGCATCCAAGGCAAGTGCTAGGCCTCTGCTTCATTTGATTTCATTTCACATCTTGGTCACTGCCATTGACACGCCCCTGATAGTGGGCTTTAAGGAACTATTTTAGGGCCCATATATTTATTTCAAATGGTGCTATTTGTTTGTTTTTAATGGTGAAGGTATTCACGCTGATAAAGGCAAAGTAGGGGTGAAAATACAACAGAGGAGACAAATCTAATGAAAGCAAGGGAAAGAAAAGACAGAGAAAGAGAGGGGATGGAGTTAGATGAGAGACAATGCAATGTCTATAATAAATTGAAGGAATTAGAGGACTTTAGATGCAAGCAACACAGGTCAACCCCAGGTATTTGAAATGGTCATGCGTGGAATTTGTCAATGTTTTGTGTGATGGCTCTACGAGCCACAAGCAGGGGAATAGGTGACGCATTGTCACTATTTTTCATTTTTGTTTAATAACATGTTGTCAGAACCAGTTTCAGAGGGCTGCAGGGCAAGCAGGTGCTACTGGGACCAACCTTGGGGGTTGAGGCCTTTTAGCCCTGAAGTCCCAGGACCCAACTACTATGGATTCGGAGCAACTGGGCCAAGTACCCCTTGAGCACTCGACTCTCAGGAAAAGTACGTTCCGAGCAGTCTTAGGCTCTGTCAGGTAAGGTGGATACAGGGGAGTGAACACAGGCTCACATCTCTAAATCCACAAAGAAGCAGCAATAAATCAACCCACTCAAAAGGTTTACTCCTGGAATTAGTGACAGTGGAACTCTAGAAATCAAAGGTAATGTACACACCTCAGGTGCTGTAGATAATAAAGGTGTTGAGTGGCTTGGTGAAATTCTGGAAAATGCATTAGGGGCAACACTCAGTAAATGTCTGGGATAGATCTGTCTTAAGAGGATCCTGAAGCATAAATTGCGATTCTCATATTACCATGACTAGAGAATCTGGATTTCATTAAAGACATGGAGGCTGACATTATGCAGTATTCCTTTAATGCAGTC
The DNA here is from genome assembly GCF_964261635.1 of Lissotriton helveticus. NCBI lineage: Eukaryota > Metazoa > Chordata > Amphibia > Caudata > Salamandridae > Lissotriton > Lissotriton helveticus. Next base: position 630,012,024 of record NC_136065.1, on the reverse strand, counting down.
CAAGCAGCCGCTTCCGTCACAATATTAAAAGGTTCCAGAATAGAACAATAGCAACAAATGAAAGGCACGAGCCATCAACAATCTGCCTCTTTTAAATGTGGAGGAAAATAAGTTCATGGAACTTGAAACATCAAAACGATCTTCTGATGAGCAGGATGAAGGAGAAGGAAGAACGCAGGTAAAACCAAAGTTCAGATGATACGCAGTTAAGGAGTGTTACCTGAAAAGAGAAAGAAGTAAATATCTCTTGAATGTAAAAAATAGTGTAAAGCCCATTAAGCTAAAAGAACAAGATATGAAACAAGTACTATTAATAAAAAGTACAGTAATAAACTGTAACAAAAACAGCTTTAAATCATTGTAAGACCAGCAAGTGGGTGGGATGGGAGGAATAATGTCAGCCTCCGTGTCTTTAATGAAATCCAGATTCTCTAGTCATGGTAATATGAGAATCGCAATTTCATTACAAGAACGGAGGCTATATTATGCATGTTGGTAGCTTTGTAAAACAACATCAAACATATGTTCAATAGGCTTGCAATAATTATGTGCAAAGGTGCTAGCATTTGACCAGTCAGCAGCTTTGAGAATGTCGTCTAACTTACCTCCAGACCTGAGAGATTTACTGGAAATAGAATCTCTAAGGGAGTGAGCTTGAAATTTCTTTAAGTCAATACCTGCTAAACTCATAACAGTCTTAACCCATCTAGCAATAGAGGTCGAGGTTATTCCTTTGTGGGGTTTAACAAAGGATATAAGCAATTGGTTAACATCCGGAGGGCGAAGGGCAAACATTCTGTTATCATACTCTCTGATGCAGTGCAGAACACAAAGTTTTGGACCTAAATCAAAACGTTGTTAATAGATTGAATCAGACATAGTCTTTGTTCTTCTATAAATCTCAAATTTGACTCTGAACATGTTATAAGATCTATTCTTAATCTCCGGGGCTTTGCCATAAGAGACCCTTCTGCATGAAATTAGGCATAGTAGAGTAGCCAGCTTAATGGAAAGTTTTTTTTTTATTGAGGAGAGTATTGACTGGCCAGTTACTGAAAAGATCAAGGATTAGTTTGACATCCCAAAGACTTTCATATTTAGGTTTAGGAGGTCTTCTTAAACAAATGCTTTTCATCTTTCTACAAACAATGACATTTTTACCTTCCGTTTTATCATTGACAAGGACATGACCAGCAGAAATAGCCGATCTATAGCAATTGATAGTTTTATAGCTGAGGCCTTTATCAAATTGTTCAACAAAGAAGTTAACTATGTCAACAATAGGTGCTTCCAAGGAATCCAGGTTCCTGTCCAGGCACCAACGTTCCCAGATTCTCCATATGTTATAGCTGTAGTGAGTGCCTGGGGCCCAAGACTCTCTGAGGAGAGTTGCAGCTGTCACCGAAAATCCTGAGATTTCATTGGATCTCCTGACACTCTCCAGTGAAGAAGGGTTAAACTCCCGTTCTGAATTAGAGGCTGAACTCCTCCGCCTATGTCTGCAAGAAGATTCTCTAGGGTAGGAATTAAGAAGGGGGGGTTGCAAGCTAGTTCTAGAGTGGTGGGGAACCATGCTTGGGATGGCCAAAAGGGAGTTATTAGGACAAGGAAGCACTGATCCTGACTCACTATCTGAAGAACTCTCTGAACCATGGCAAAGGGAGGGAATGCATACACCTTGGCTCCATTCCAAGATTGTAGTAAGGCGTTGACTGCTAGAGCACCCGGGTCGTGCATCCAGCTGAAGTTGTTGTCCAGTTGAAAGGTTAGTCTGCTCAAAAATAGGTCTATCTCTAGAGGGCCCCAGATCTTGTTTAGGGTACTGAACACGGAAACATTCAGTTTCCAGTTGCTGTGATCTAACAGGAATCTTGAGTTCCTGTCTGCAGAGATGTTCGATTTCCCCAAAAGGTATTCAGCTTTGAGAGCGATCTTGTATTCCAGACAGAACATCCAAAGTGTCTTTTCTAGATTCGAGAGGTCTGCCGATTTGGTGCCTCCCAGACGATTTATATAGGCTACCGCAGACATATTGTCCATCTTTAGAATGACTGACCTTCCCTGGAGAGAGTGTTTGAAGCTCATGAGGGTGTAAAGTCCAGCTGTTAGTTCTAAATATTTTATGTGGTTAGATGATTCATCTTGTGACCAGATACCACCAGTGTACTGATTGAGAAGACAAGCTCCCTAGCCATGAAGGCTCTCATCTGATTCTAAAACAAACTCTGGTTTTGAACCAAAGATTGCTTTTTCGTTCCAAGCGTCTAGGTTCTCATGCCACCAGGCTAGTTCCAATTTGGCTTCATGATCCAGACAGATCCAATCTCCGTACCAAAAGCCAGATCTTAGGGCTTTCACCTTTTCCCTTTGGAGGGCCCGATAGTTGAGGGGACCGGGAAAGATGGCTTGGGTGGAGGAGGAGAGGAGACCCAGAAGTCTGGCTAGCTCTCTCAGATATAAGTCTTGCTGTTTCAGGAAGTGTTTTATTTCCTTCCTGATTTTGGTAATCTTTTTGGAAGGTAGTAAAAGGAGACATTAAAATGTGTCTACTGTGAAACTTAGGAACGCCAGAGATCTGGAAGGGGTTAGAATTTATTTTTCTTTGTTTATGATGAATAACTTTCTAGGAGATCCATCTCAGCCTTCAGGTCTTTGGCTAATTGTGAAGGATCATGAGACATTATAAGAATGTCGTCTAAGTAAATGATTACTCAAATGCCCCTTATTCTTAGAGATGAGGCAACAGCTCGTATGACCTTGGTGAAGCACCAAGGGGCAGAGGAGAGTCCAAAGGCGAGAGTCTGAAATTGGTAAAGGTTATTTTTCCAGACAAATTGAAGAAAGGGTTGATGGGATTCGGCCATAAGAATGGTGAAGTAAGCAGCCTTTAGGTCCAGTTTGACTAGCCAGTCTCCCTCTAGAAGTAAATCTCTCAAGAGATGGATGCCCTCCATCTTGAAGTGTCTGTAAACCAAATATTTGTTTAGTTCACTTAAGTTTAGACAGGTCTCTAACCTTTGTCTTTCTTTTTTACAAGAAAGAGTGTGCTTATAAATCTTAAAGTTTCTAATGGGACCTCTATTATGGATCCTTTCTGAAGCATAGAGGAGATCTCCTCCTCTATTATTTTTTGTTGCTCTGGAGAGAGAGGCATGTCTCTCTGGAGTTTGTAAAGGTATGTGAGTACAATCTATCATAAACCCATTGAAAGTGTTTAAGACCCAAGGATCTTGAGTGATCAATCTCCAATTGTGAAGGAAGTATTTGAGCCTGCCACCCACTTTTGGGGGGAAAGAAGGGGAAGGGAGAGGGTAGAGATTACTCACTTACAGGGTTGATTGAGATGAAGGTTTCACAGGATCTAAATCCTCTGATGCGTTGGGCTCTAATTCTCTGGGGGTAGAATTGAGGCACGTTCTACTGCTGAAACCCTCTTCTGGGATCTTGGAAATGGCCTTAGATTGAAAAAGCAGCCGGAAGAGAGGCCCAGTCTGGTGGCCCGCCCAAAAAGGTTAGGATTGAAAACTCTGCGCATATTTTGCTGTGCCTTGTCCAGGGCGGTGAAAGTAGAGACGTATTTCCCCAAGGATTTAATGAGGTCTTCTCCAAAGAGTAAACCTTTTGGGTTTTGTGAGGGTTCTTTATCCGCCATGTCAGTTAGTTTGGGATTTATTTTAGTCAAACTGACCCTTTGTCTTTCTGTATTAATGCTAGCTTTAGCATTACCCAGTAGAATTAATGCTCTCTGGCTCCATCCTTTGATGAGATTGGTGTTGAGAGGGGTGCCATTGATGTGGCTGTCTTCTGCAGAATCTAGGATTCTGGCTAATGGTCCCAGTCTTTTGAGAAGACGGTCTTGGCATCCTTTCAGGGATTTTTCCGTCCCTTTTCTTGGATCACGTCCAAGTTTGAATAAGAATTTAATGAGTTCAGGGTCCAGATTGGGGCTATAGAAGCTTTTATCCTCGATAGACGGTCAAGAGCATTCAGCTCTAAGGATGTTACGAGTGTCCCTTTCTCAGAGGTTTCTCATCCATTTTTTTTATGAATTTTGCGACATGGTCCTGAGAAAACCACTTGGAACTTCTTGGGTGTTTCAGATTTAATGGGGACAACATTTCTTCCCCTAAGGGGTCAAGGATAATGTCCTTAGAGGATGAAGGGAGTTCCTCTTCTGGATTGTAAAATTATTGATCAAGATCAAGGACATACTCATCAGGTGTGTCTGAGGATTTTAGATCACTAGATTTGTTATCTCCCATATTATAAAGAGCATTATGATATTTTATGCGACTAGGGACACCCAGATGTTCTCTGCCGCTAAGGACACCCAGATGTTTCGTGCTACTAAGGACACCCAAATGTTTCGTGCCACTAAGGACACCCAGATAAGTTGTGCCGCTAGGGACACCTTGGAAGTTCGAGGTGCAAGGACTTCCATTAGAAGTTGAGGTGCTAAGACCTCCCTGCATTGATGAGGTGCTTGGACCTCCTATATTGTTCTTATTAATGTTTTTACTTTTCTTAAGTCTTTTACCCCTTAATTCAGTGATCTTGTCAGAGTAGGGGTTTGGAATTTCTGAGATTTCATCCTCATCAGGGAATGGCCTTTTAGAGGACATGATCTGACTTAAGGTCTCAAACATGCAGGACCTCAATTCCTTATGAAAGATTTTTTGCAGGGCTTCGTTGTCTATGTTAGGAGTAGGGGCAGAAGCCTCGTCTGAGTCAGAGTCAGACATGGTATATAGGCAATGTTAACTTATAAAAAGTGGTAAAGCCCTTTAAGGACAGTTAATTAGGGAGGATTTCCCTTAATAATGGTGACAAGATTTATAGATGAAGGAATGTTAAGAGAATAATTCCTCTCCGATTTTAATTAATTAATTTTGTTATAGAATGTTGAAACGGCCAGTTAAATGAGGATTTCTTGCTAAAACCCCCTTTTTTATGAATAAGGTTGTAAAACAATAACTACTTGCGGAGTTAAACGAAGACATTAGGTAAGCTCTTATTGTCATGAAGAAGTAGAACAAGGATGAAATTGAAGAATAATCGTTTAACACAAAAAACAAAATATTAAGGTTTGATTAAACATCTAAAAATCTTTAAACATTCAAACAATAGAAATAGTATATAAGCTGAAAGAAAAGGCAGGTTAATCTGATCAGTCACGCAAGGATGGGACTAAGGAAGGGGGTGTAGGGAGAGCTCCGTAAATTGGAGATAGGTATAGAGGCAGTAGGAAGGAGGGTGGGGTTAAGCCACACACAAAGGAACTTCAAAATAGCGATAAAAATGAATAATGGTAATGAAGGAAAATGAACTTATCTGCTTGGGGCTGTATTTAAAAGAGGAAGATTGTTGATGGCTCGTGCCTTTCATGTGTTGCTATTGTTCTATTCTAGAACCTTTTAAAATTGTGATGTAAGCGGCTGCTTGGACTGCATTAAAGAAATAATGCATAATGTAGCCTCTGTTCTTGTAATGAAATCCACAGCCGCTCCTGCTGGATTCCGACCATGCTTCAACTACAAGCCTCATCCCTCAAACTGGTCCCTAATGAGATAAGCAAGGACTACTCAGTCCCTACTCCTAAGACTCCTTCACCCTCTGTCCTTACATAAATCATTCATCTGAACTATGGACATGGTGCTGAGGTCTATTCCAACTCTGTGTTTTCCATTGACTATATGTGTCACCTGGGAGTGTAAAAAAACTGAACTTATTGTACTACTGGCGCAAATTGGACCTGTCCAATGGCACTCCTATATCCAGGCTACTAAACGTAAGGCTCACCACTTGCTGCCAATTGTCAGAACCCCTTTCTTAGGACTGCAAAGCAAGCAGGGGCTACTGGGCCCAACTGTGGGGGTTGAGGCCTTTTACCCCTGATGTTCCAGGGCCCGACCTACTATGGATCCTGAGCAACTGGGCCAAATACCTTTTCAGCATTTGACTCTATGGAATAGCGTGGTCTGAGCATTCAAAGGCTCCTTTGGGAGAGGAGGATACAGTGAAGTGAACACAGGGTGAACACAGGTTCACAACTCAAAATGTGCTTGGCAGCAACAATAAATGATTGTCCAGCCAAATACTCATTTTTTTCTAAAAAGGAGAAGTATTTTATTTCTACCGTTATTAACACAAAGTAAAAATATGACATTCACAAAGACTCTGCACAGTTGCCCTGAGGCCAGATCTCTAGTGTTTCTTTAGGTGATCCTACAGAGCCCACTCCCTCCTCGGTCCTAGCGATAGTGGTTATTCCCCATTCACTAAAGGCAGCATCCATTCCAAGCCCCACTAGTAGTTCTAGTCTCAAAAGTCCACTCAGACTCTGTTTTAAAGTCAACAGTGTTCCAGCGCCGTAGCGCTAACTAGCAAGCAAGTTCCCCCAGGACTGGCTGGCCCGGAATCAGTCTTACCCGCACCAGCAGGATTGAAGCACCCGGAATTCCTGAGCAGCAGCAGCTGAATCTGGTGATTTCATCGCACATGGCCCAGACGGACTGCACTCAGGGGGCACAGAGTTCTTCACATACAGTTGCACCACCAAAGCAACCGGATGTTCTTTGCAGCTCCTCCTTGCAAGCTAAGTTTCTGATCTGTCGCATAGTGGGAGGTGGCGGGGTGGAGGGGATAATACGACTATCCGAAAGCGGGTCCCTCCCCTTGTTGATGGTGCGGTTACTCCCATTGTGGCCTCACTTCTCTGGCGGGGGATGTCAATGTCACATGTCTTGTTGCCCTTGGTGAGCTCCTCTGGCATATAGGGTCACTGTATCTTCTCTGTGCACAGGCTCTGGCCCATTCGTCACATCTATGTCCTCAGCGGCAGTCCTTCGTAGCATACAGATTCACAGCTCATCAGGGCACAAAGGCTACGGTCCTCAAAGCATGGTGATCTTCTAATGGTGGCCTCTCCTGGTATACAGGACGCCGGCTCCTCACTACGCACAGGATCTGGTCCCATCGCCACACCGATGCACCGGCTCAATTTACGGCAGCCGTCCTCTGGCATACGAAGATTGCTGACTTCGTCATGCACATGGGCAATGTCTCAATTGGTGCAGCAGCCATCTCCTCACACCTCACAAAGGGAGTACACTTGATAGTGCTCCCATTGGACCTTGCTTCCTTCAACTCTCTCCTCTTCCTCACTGGGCACACTGGTCTTTTCAAGCATCTCCTCACCCAGCAGGTAGACTATCAGGCCTTATTCCCCAGTCCTGGTCACAGGCAGAAGTTTAGCAGAGCTTCATCTCTTCACACAGCCCATCTAGCTGCTTGGCAGGATAACATTTCTGGGGTCTGAACCTCCCCTTCTTAAAGTTCATTTTCAAGCACCAAATGTATTTTAGACCCTGAGTCTTTGACGTTTATGTTGGGGGTTTGCTTCTTTTGAAGTGCCCACTCCTCTACCCTCTCTTCCTCTTGAACACAGTCTGTCACAAAAAGAGCTACTCAAAAGCTGATAGCCCCACAATACATTCCCTGGGAGTGACTAGAGTTTACACCTGGATGTCAGCCACAGAGATATATGTATCAAAAGGTTAGCTCAGGGCCTCAGCTCTAATCTTTATTATTCTCTTATCGACCCCCTTCTTCATCCTCAGATATGCCCAGTTCCCTTCCTTGTGACCTCTCGCTGAATCAAAGATCAGCCTTTGAAGTGTACAGGGGAGGCCTAGCTCTCTCTTCCTCTGTGTGTCACACCCAGATTACAGGAATGCAGCAATACACTGGGGGGGATCAATCTACGTCCTCTCCAGATTTCACCATGCAGGCCTAGGTCACCTAAAATGGAACCCAGGGCCCTCCATGCCTCATATCATGCACAGGCACACAAGCACCCTGTGCATGTGTACAACCTACACACACAGCACTACATAGCTTCCTGAACTGTGCCTCACATTGGAACACGTACATCCAGCGCATACATTTAGCATGCAGGTATGGCACAGCACTACATCCTTCATGTATTGTAACACTCACAGGCATACATGCATGCAGCACATGCATTTACCATGCATGCACTGCTCATTACTGCATTATCCCTCTAATGTACCATTCCCAGGCAGACATACACCCAGTGCAGATACTCCACTCACGCACTGATCCGTACTATACACCAAAACAATGTAGGCCAAGGGGGAGTTAAACACACAGAAGCAGAACTTTAACTGAGTGAGCCTGTAGACCTCACACCAGTGACACAGGTTAAAAAGGACCTGTTCACTTTGACTCATCACTACACAGTATGCTGCCACATCCACTGGCTTCACTTCTGGTGAAGGCAGTAACCTTCCACCACTATGAGGGCAGTGCTGTGGTCACTCCTCCTGGACTAACAAGACTGCAGCCCCTAATAGAGGCCTAGGTCATGGCTCAGATGCAAGACCCATATTTGTCTATGACAACAAAATTAAGCATTAGGGATCAAGATATTAGTACAGTTAGGACTATCAGGGGTGCACGTTTGTTACCATGCGGAGGACTTTTCTGTCCCAATCCTTGTTAATGCCTCTTACATATAATCAATGCTTACTTATATCCATGTAAAAATCTTATTTAGTTTAACCATAGTTAGTGAATTAACATTTATAAATATTAATAGTTAAGGTGTGTTCACTTTAAATTAGCCATAGTCACTGTAGGCATCATTTTGAAAGGCCCCATGTTAAATGAAATGTAGTATTTCTGCTTGCTTTGCATAATCTTTATCTCGTTTCAGAAGTCAAGTTTCAACAGTGTGCTCATTAAAACTGTACTGTTATTGTTAGATTTCATGTGAAGGCCATTGAATGTACCTTTTAACGAGCTTAACCAGACTGGTCAACATGTTCCCTTTTTTGCACGATAAGGCCATGAAGCTGAAATATTCCACTGTACGAGTCATGATAGGAGGGCCAACCCTGGGGGGGGGGTTGTGAATATTCAGATTTACTACACTTAACTCCACAGGGGAGAAGGGTCCTAGGGAACATGTTTACTGACCTACATCAGATTCAATCCCCAACACCTACTTACTGTAATAACAAAGGGAATCTGATGGTCAAAGGTGAATAACAGAACTAAGAAAGAGAGAAAGTACTGATCATGTGCCCTCCTACCAGATGTGTTGCATCCAAACAAATAGCCAAAGAACCAGAAAGTCACAGGCATGTAACAACATGCCTATAGACCTAAATACACAGGCCAAATACAGTGCAGTGCAAAACTAGTGAAAAGTTCAAAAGGATACGGAGGCATACCAGAAACTTTATTAGAGTATGCTTCCATGCCTATTAAAAATAATGCAGGAGCGGCTGTCAACAAATCCAAAATCAGCGGCATGTTGTTACATGAGTGTGACTTTCTGGTTCTTTGGCTCTCTGTTTCATACGCTTAGATCACAGAGTCACCTCCTCATTGAACGGGGTCCTGTCACAGGGAAGCTGGAATTCCAAATGATGACACTGGCCACGAAGGGCAGTTGATGGAAATCCAATAGTCCTCTCCCGAGTTTAGAAATTGCCTATTTGTTTGGATGCAACACATCTGGTAGGAGGGCACATGATCAGTACTTTCTCTCTTTCTTAGTTCTGTCATTCACCTTTGACCATCAGATTCCTTTTGTTATTATAATATTTAGATTTGACTAGTTCCTTTTCTGTGGGAACTGTAAGGAGTGTCTACCCTCTTGAATTTCATGTTTTATTTGTGCCTCGTTTGAAGCATCCTACCCCAACCTGGGTACTTGCAAATGATCATGTCACACATGGAGCTTGGTATTACACGTCTTTATTTATCAGCGTATGACCATGAACTGAACATTTTATACCATGAATTATGTGACCCACACCCACTCACCTATGTCACTGTTCTATGGAGTCCATCAGGAATCAAAAGGGTCCCTCATATCTAACTCACAAGACACTATACCTTTGTTAAATAAAAAAGTACCAATGATATATATATATATATATATATTTTTTTTGGTTTTTTTTTGAGGCAATGTGGTCTTGTAACAGGATCGCTCTTCAGCGGGTGCCGGCGTTGGGCCAGACCAATGGCCAGAAAACAATTTTTGATACAAAGGACGCCGCACACTGCAACTTCTGTTCACAGATTTATTTCAGTGCCGGGTCTAACACCAACGCGTTTCAGCCTGACGGCCTTGCTCACGGTAAGTGCAATTACTCTCCTGCAACTGTTTATACTTTTTTTGATTTCTACTACTCCCAAAGACTTCTGGGACATGTAGATCTAAATAACATACAAGAATCCACTTTTGTTAGACAGTGTTCTCATTAACTCGTGAGATACATTTGATAACGATATGTTTTCATTTTATGCATTTTAAGAATCCGCTGCATGTTCACAAAAATATGTATCACAGTGTGCTCATGATTTTACGATCATACCTAGTGTATCGAATCTATGAACTCAAAATAGCACATTTACAAAGTATAGTACTGGTTGGTGTTTATAGTCCTTATCTGACGTTTCTGTGTAAATGTTCTTTTACATGGTATAGTACCCATATAGTTTATACACTTAAAATTTATGCATATATACTTTAGTTTAATGCTGCGTTTTCTTATCTTCATCGAGAGTGCTTGTCATTGGGGCCCCATGACTCAAGTTTTTATTCTAAGTGCACATAAAGTTCTTCATCGAAGTTCATTCCTCTTGGAATTTTGGTCCTTAATCTTATAATGTATCTCGATTCCAGCTGTCGGAGTTTCTTTTTTTGATCTCCCATTCTCTCATGTTCTTCCACAGAGTCAATTGCAAAATAAGTCATTTTTCGCCAATCTCCATTTTGACAAGATAAAAGATGTTTTACTGATATATATTTTATATATATATATATATATATATATATATATATATATATATATATATATATATATATATATATATATATATATATATATATATCTCATTGGTACTTTTATATGTATTCCAAGCGTAAGACTGTTTGCACTAGCACTTTAGGAAAGTTGTGGGACTATCAATATGGAGGGGCTTTTACCGTCAAGGATAATTTTATATAAACTGAGTAACTGCCAATGAGATGTTTTCATATGCACTTGCACTTTTATAAAAATGTAAAGAATTACGAATGTACTCTTTGAAATGGCTACTTTAGCTTATGAAGATAATTGAATGTTGTTACAAGTAACACGTTTCAAAATGGCCTCCTCACCGGACAAAATGGAATGCAATACCTTGTCACCTATGTCCCTCATCGCTTTTCATCACCACTGTTTTGTGTATTTTAACCTGCTCAAAATGGTTGCTAAGCATCGTGAACAAGGGAGCTTGAACTCCCAAAACGCGTAGATGCTACACCTTGTCCTATAAAATAAAGTTAAGACTTTTTTCCTACCTCGGAGTGCCGGATGATTTCCTGCTTGCATGTATTTAGGTGATCTAATATCCAAGATATATATAGAGAGAGAGAGAGAGAGAGAGAGAGAGAGAGAGAGAGAGAGAGAGAGGGAGAGAGAGAGAGAAAATCACTGAAAAGAACATAGGTTTCAGGAGTTATATAGTTAGGAATTAGTTTTTAAAAAAACCTTTGAAATTCACTCAAAAAACTATACGTTTTAGTGGTGTTATAGTTAGCTGGACATTTTACTCATACAAAACCAACGAAATTGCTCCTATATAGTTAGTTGTACTAACTATATTTCGCGCACCCGCAATCCACTGCTGATGATGTCACATATTAGATCATTTATGACATGGTCAGTGACATCACTGATGACATCTCAAATGACATCACTGATGACATCACTGATGACATCATCCAGTGAATGTGGTTTGCTTCGTTATTTAAATATGCATTATATATATAGCAATTTACATTGAAGAATAAGTGGATATATATAAATAAATATTTGGATGGAGGATTTAGTAGCAGTGTAATTGACTGTTTACTTGACCAATTTATAATGTCTCACTAAATATAGTGGATAGTGACTAAACTGTGTGAATATCTGTATCACTTTGTCAGTTGTTGTGTAAACTGATTCTACAGTTGGTTACTAGCTATGTGAAAGTCTATATTAGTTATTGATTAGTTAACTGAGTATTTGTATGGGAGTGTGAAAGTGTGTGTGGTTCGGTGGGGGGTGTGTGACTGTCCAAAGATGTGTGAATAGTTGATTCAGTAGATATATGAAGTTAAAACTACATGTTCTAACAGTTTGGGTGAGGGAATCTCTTTATGGGTGTGGTGAGGAGCAAATATATTTCTCAACGGTACAGGTCCAACAAACTAGAAAAATAAAAGGCAGTGTATGTGTCAGTTGTTGTATATAAATAAGTATACATAAGACACTATGATTGTGTGAGTGACTGTATGGATAACTGTATACTTGTAATAATGATTTTATAATTCACTAAGTATGACTTACTATCTAAATGAATAGAAGAAGTGGTGTTTGTATAAGTGTGTTGCTAAGTAAATATGTAAGTATAATCCATTGTTTGCATAAGTGAGTAGGATGACTTCATATGTGAATAGGATGCATGCTGTTGTTTAATGTCGATATAGATGTATAAGTATTTTTGATAGTGGTCTATTGTTCATTGACAGCATGTATGAGTGAATCCATAGGTAAGTGATTAGATGTGTGTATACATCTATGAATCACTGAGTGGATTTTTAGATACTTGTATTGCTGTGACAATGGGTTTAAATATGATACTCTGTATTTTACAAACAATGATGAAAAATTGTAATAGTGTATGAAAAGGTGTATGTGATTGTCACGTGGATGATGTCATCAGTGATGTCATCAGTGATGTCATTTGAGATGTCATCAGTGATGTCACTGACCATGTCATGAATGATCTAATATGTGACATCATCAGCAGTGGATTGCCGGTGCACGAAATATAGTTAGTACAACTAACTATATAGGAGCATTTTCATTGGTTTTGTATGAGTAAAATGTCCAGCTAACTATAACACCACTAAAACTTATAGTTTTTTGAGTGAATTTCAAAGCTTTTTTAAAAACTAATTCCTAGCTATATAACTCCTGAAACCTATGGTTTTTTCAGTGATTTTCAAAGGTTTTTTTAAATGCTAATTCCTAACTATATAAGGCCTGAAACCTATGCTTTTTTCAGTGAATTTCAAAGGTTTTTTAAATGCTGATTCCTAACTATATAAGGCCTGAAACCTATGTTTTTTTCAGTGAATTTCAAAGGTTTTTTAAATGCTAATTCCTAACTATATAAGGCCTGAAACCTATGGTTTTTTCAGTGAATTTCAAAGGTTTTTTAAATGCTAATTCCTAACTATATAAGGGCTGAAACCTATATTTTTTTCAGTGTTTTTTTTTTAAAAATTGATTGGTTAACTGGCTTATTAAGTGTATCTTAGTGAATACATATATTAGCGAGTAATGTTTAAATATTTAAATATATGCATGAGTGATGTAATATGTGCCGTCATCAGCAGTGCATTGCAGACGTGCAAGTTATAGTGAGTCCAACTAACTATAACGTGGGAATTTCAATGGTTTTATGCGAGTAAAATTTCCAGCTAACTATAACTGGTGTGAAACCTATGGTTTTTTCAGTGAATTTCAAAGGTTTTTTAAATGCTAATTCCTAACTCTAACTGGTGTGTAACCCATGGTTTTTTCAGTGAATATATATATATATATAAAAAAAATTCTATGGCAAAATGAAACCCCTCATTTTGTTCCTTTTCAAATTAAATGTATTAAGTGTTACCACTTTATTCCAATCAAGATGACTTCAGGTGTGCCATACTTTTGTCATAAGTAAGACTGTTAGCGTTCTAGTTGTTCTTTAGAACACTCTGGGACATTCTGTCATTGGGCTATAGTTGGGCTACATCTGGCTGATATTTGGGCTACATTTGGGCTCTTTTGTCTCTGGTGGCCATCTTGGGAGACTGCATATCAGAATTTTTTTAATGAAATATAAGAGGATTTGAGAAGTCACTCAAAATGTGCCCTAATTTTTCTTTCTTCAGCACTAATCATAGTTTCTATGGCAAAATGAACCCCCTCATTTTGTTCCTTTGCAAATTAAATGTTTTAAGTGTTAACACTTTATTCCAATCAAGATGACTTCAGGTGTGCCATACTTTTGTCATACGTAAGACTGTTAGCGCTCTAGTTGTTCTTTAGAACACTCTGGGACATTCTGTCATTGGGCTATAGTTGGGCTACATCTGGCTGATATTTGGGCTACATTTGTTTTTTTTTTGTCTCTGGTGGCCATCTTTGGGCTACATTTGGCTACATTGGGCTACATTGGGCTACATTTGGGCTCTAACATATATATAGCCCAATGTAGCCCAATATATATTTTTTCAAAGTTAATTTTCGTAAAAACCACTGGAGCACATATCTTGAGACATAGCAAAGGCACATCGGGCTACCAGTCCCTACAATTTTGCCAAGTTTGGTGGAAAACCATTCAGCCGTTCGGGCTAAAAGTGAGTCCAACCGCCCTATGGAAATTAACATGGTGAAAACATGTTTTGGGACCCCCCTTTTATCTCGGCCCCCACTTCACGAATCCCCCCCAAACTTTCAGGGAAGGAGCGGAGAGCCACAAGGCAAAGTTAAGGAAGTTTTCAGGAAGATTCCTCAACCGGCGCCAAAGTTATTCCCAATAGAATGTTGCTATTTCCCTACGGAAAACAATCCTAACTATATATATATATATATATACATATATATATATATATATTACCTACTGGCGGTCGCCAGTAGGTATATATAGTTAGGATTTTTTCCCTATGGGATTTTTGAAAATTCTATGTCTAATAACTTTGGCGTTTGTGGACGGAATTGGCTGAAATTTTCAGGAAAATGGCACATTTTGTTTCTGAGCAGCCCTTGAAAATTTGGGGGGGGTTCGTCAAGGGGGGGCCGAGAAAAAAGGGGGGTCCCAAAACGTGTTTTTAACATTGAGTTTTCCATAGGGCGGTTGGCCTCACTTTTAGCCCGAAGGGCTGAATGGATTTGCACGAAACTTGGCAAAATTGTAGGGACTGGTAGCCCGATGTGCCTTTTGTAGGTCTCAATATATGTGCTTCAGTGGATTTTGAGAAATTAACGTTCAAAAAAAGATATATATCTGTAACAGCGGACCGGGCAGCGCTCCAGTTCGCGTACTTTTCGCGCAACGGAGCTTTGTGAAGCGAAGCTGATTGGTTCTCCGGCGTCTGTAAACATTCCAAACAGTCCGTAGCGGCCGCCATCTTGTCTCT
Organism: Lissotriton helveticus; assembly: GCF_964261635.1. Lineage (NCBI taxonomy): Eukaryota > Metazoa > Chordata > Amphibia > Caudata > Salamandridae > Lissotriton > Lissotriton helveticus. Next base: position 629,996,765 of record NC_136065.1, on the reverse strand, counting down.
CGGTAGGATCGAGAGACAAGAGGAGGCCAAAGCGAAGGGGCAAATGTCCATAAGGGGGCATAGTAGATTCTCGCTGACCCCCCTAGGTTTGATGTGGAGGTTTTAAAAGGGCCCCGCGGGGCAAAAAAAAAAAATAATAATAATAATCGAACGGCTGAATGGATTTGCACGAAACTTGGCAAAATTGTAGGGACTGGTAGCCCGATGTGCCTTTGCTAGGTCTCAATATATGTGCTCCAGTGGATTTTGAGAAATTAACGTTCAAAAAAAGATATATATCTGTAACAGCGCTCCGCTTCGGAGCTTTGCGAAGCTGATTGGTTCTTCGGCGTCTGTAAACATTCCAAACAGTCCGTAGCGGCGGCCATCTTGTCTCTCGGTAGGATCGAGAGACAAGAGGAGGCCAAAGCGAAGGGGCAAATGACCATAAGGGGGCATAGTAGATCGTCCCTGACCCCCTAGGTTTGATGTGGAGGCTTTAAAAGGGTCTCGCAGGGCAAAAAAAAAATATATCGTTTTTTTAGTTTTTTCGCGTGGAGTGCGCCCGGTTCGCGAACCGGGAAGCGTTCTGGGGAGCGTACTTTCTTGAAAATTAGTGAAAAAAGTTAGAGTAAAATAATAATTGTGAGTGATCAGATGTAGGGTAGCTCTGAGAAGAGCTTTTGGGTTTATGGTACATTTAGGTACTTATAAGTAGGTACCAATGCACAGTCTTAAATTCAGAGTGAAAATTCTGTTGCCCTCATCTGAGAAGTGAACTCCATCTCCTCTGTAGATATCTTGCATGTAGTAACGCAAGTTATTGTTGTACAGGGAGCCCATTCCATGGTCTCTCATGTAAGCTGAAACAGATTTGTTTACATGCTTCCTCGATTTCTCAATTTGTGGACAAAATTGGTTCGACCACCTCCATTTTTGTCTTTGGCATATATTTGAATATACCAAGGCAGTCTGAGGAAAAAGTGCCATCAATTGCTCAAAGGTGTCCTTTAAAAGCATTTCCAGACCTACCCCAGTCAAAGTGCCCAAATCATTACCTCCACAGTGCACAATTAACAGGTCAGGTTTTGGCAAATGCATAAAGGTTTTCACCAATGGTATCAATTGGTGACATTTTAATCCTCTGTGGCCAAACCACTTAATTTCCACATCTTGTAAATTGAGGTTAGGTAAATTCCTGTTTTCAGCGTACCTCTGAGCCCAATAGATGTAACTATGTCCAACAATCCAGACAGAAAACATGGCGAGAGAAGGTTCTCCTGCAGTCAGATGAAGTGTGGCAATGAAATGGCAGTTGAAAAAATGAGAGTGTAAAATGAAAAAAACTGAGGAGTTTCTGTGTTAATGAAGCAGTAAGAGTGATTGGTGGATTTTGATTGCTGAAAACAGAAAGTTAGGGTGCATGGATGAGTTCGTTGAAAGATGTATTTTGAGTGGTGAAGAAAAAATCATTAAATGAAAGATTGCACTGGATATGCAGGTGCACTGAGAGTTCAGAGTTCAATTGCAACATTGTTGTGTGAACTTGGAAACACCAGAGGTCTTGCAAGAGGTGGTTGCTATGCAGAAAAAGCAGAGAGGGGGCAGAGGGGGGAAGGGTTTTGATTTGAAAAAAAGTGAGGGAAGAGTTTTGATTGGGTGACATGAGAGATATGTGTGAAGAATTACAGCATTTCTGTGCTTTTGATAGCTGCAGACTCTGGAGTGCATACCTTTTGCTCTGCTGAAGACAAATTGGTGTGTTTCTGAGACTGTTTTGAAACTCAAAGTATTTGCTAAGGTGAGAAAAGATTTCTTTAATTTAGATAGAAAATAGTGTGCTTTAAGGAGAAAATTATGAAGAAAGTTGTGTTTTTCAAATGTTGCTTTGTCTCAAGTGTTTTACAAATAGATTTTGTTTCTTTGAGAAATTGTAATTGGAGAAAATGTGAAGTATTAGTACTGACAGGGTTTTTATGTGCATAGGAGCTGTGGAGTGTTTTCAAATTATGACTTGTAAATCGTTTTTGAGAAAAAGCAATGGTTTTAATATTGATGACAAGGACATAATGGTGTCTGCTTCTTTATAAGGTAATTGAGAGTCTCTGATGTTATTTTTCCCATTTCAATGTACGAAGTTTGTCTGTGGAGCAAATTGCTTGTAAATATGCTCCTACCTGTGCATGGCAAATTTAGATTTTGAATGTTTGCGTTACATAGGCATGTTAAAGGTGACTGAAACATGCTGCAAAGGCAATCAAAAAACGCTTTTATGTGTCTTAAGGACATTTTAAGTCATTTCCCCATGTGCAGTGTTTTCAAATTATGAGTTGAAAATCGTTTTTGAGGTAAAGGAATGTTTTCAAAATTTATGTGCGCCATATGCCCCCAAATTTCTTTTTCAGGGGTGCAGCAGGATGTTCTTGAGACACCCCTGCACCCTCGGAAAAATTCGTAATTTGCGATGAGGTAATTGCTAATCGCAAATTGCACCTTCATTCCTATGGGCCTCCTGCTGCATGGAAATGAATGGGTAATTTGTAATTAGCAAATAGCTCATCGCAAACTAGGAATGGTAAAGAATCGCTATTTATTCCTTAAAGTTCGCTATTTAGGAAATGCAAAAAACTTTGATGATACATATGGCGGTTCATCTCTAACAAGATAAGAAGCATAGGGATAGATCTATGATGACTGGCGCATCACCAGGGATGTGTTAGTCATTCTGTGCCGCTGTTCCGTCACCTATGGTGTGCTGCATTTACAATGCGGCGCATCATGGGGCAAAAACAGCACAGATGCGTGACGTATCTGTGCCGTAAAGGTGGCGCATTGCTGGAGTTGTATCGCAAGTGTGATGAAGCTCCAGCAAGGCTCAGGGGTGCCCCTGTCGCAGGGTTTCTGTTCTCACACAGAACTGTGGACAGAGGATTGGAACCTCGCCGAATTAGGGTGCCCCAAAACTCACCTTAGTAATCAAAAACCCCTTAGCAAGCTAGGTACAGTGTCACATTGGATATAACAAACTCTCAATGTTTAGACAATCCAGAATATGAACTTATAGTACCTCAGGATACGTGGAACTCATGAACAGTCGGTCGTTATATATTTCTTAGAAACCAGAACATGGAGTTAAGAAGAACACATGTGTATTTGAAATGTTTATTTACTAATGCCGTCTTCTCAGGCGTAGTATCTTAGATAATAGAAGTACACATATTATCAGTAGCAAAATTACCAGCATAGTTACTAGTACATAAAAAGCGAATGATGACAGTATGTTAACATGCTGTAAATGAATAAGAGTTAGCAACACTTATAAGCAGCCGCGGGCCGTGGAGGGAGTTACGGTGGGGCAGGGAGGCGGGGAGGGGGAGGGGCAGGGTGGAGAGGGCTCCACCCTGCCCCTCCCCCTCCCCGCCTCCCTGCCTCACTGTATCTCCCTCCACGGCCCGCGGCTGCTTATATCTGACCCTCCCTAATACACATATTATATTATTTGCTAAGAAGGTCTCTTTGTGTTGGTTTAGGGCGTGCCCATACTTTAGTGTCTTAGATTTGAAGGAATCACATCAGCATACACCAGCTCTCTCTTCATGTGAACCGCATCAAGTTTTGTGTATGTGTGTTCGGCAAAGCAATATAAAACCCGCCTCATGCCCAGAATTGGCAGAAGCTGCACTTATGTTATGAGTATGAAGTCGTGGAGATCAGACCTCATAACAATTCTGTATCGTGTTGTTCTTGAAACTTCAGCAGTCGCTGTACAGATATAGTTTAACAAGCAAAGCAGATAGTAGAGCAATAACATATTATTCTCATGTAAACCACGATGAACTACTAGGTTGAAAGCTAAAGCAACAACTAAGTGTCGTGTGCAGAAGTTGCAAAAAAGGAAAAATGGCGTTTAAACCGGTAATGAGCCCATGCTAACTTAACACGGTGTAAAGATATCCAGGATCTAGATGACACCTCCCCATGATCCGGAAACGAACTGAATAAGATAATAGAAGTGGCATCTCATGAGAGCAGATTGCAACTTTATATGTGGACGGTCCGCAAGGTAAAACATTAAAAACTAGGAAAATTTAATGCTAAAGAAAAATAAAACAGCCAACTACTTTATCGAGGCTTAAGCCAATAGGCAAGCTAAATAATAAAAACTTGACAAATAAGTCAATGAATTGTCAATGAAATGCTAGTACTCAGCATATCAAACATGAAAAAGGTCTATGACATAACTGTGTATGCAAAATAAGCTGCAACAGCCTCCAATAGGAAGTCACCGTCTTCATCCGAAAAGAGTTCAGCCATCCAATTTAAAAGCGGAAAAGAACATACGTGCTCTCCCAGCACCGGATCCTCTATCACCATCAGAGGACAGCTCGGTGGGTTTTCAAGAAAGCTCTGTTCCAAGAAAGACTGTGTTGCCGCCAGTAAATTCCAGGGACCAATTAGTCCATGCATCAATGCCACAGCCATAATCCTTTCGCCAGGACAAACCAACTCGTGAGTAATGATAGGAGTCATCAGCTGATTAAAGTCGACGTCAGGAGAAACCGGTCCGCAGAGACACAAATCAATGGCCCAATCGAAATCACAGGTCAGGCAGTGAAATACAGGCTGGACACAGGTGAAGTAGGAGAATCGAAAAGATAATCCATATGCCGTGCTTAATATCGCCAACGGCATTGTGCCATAATATTCAAGCATGCGATTGCGGAACAGCGTCAGCAGCTGCAGGGCGGGAGCTTGCACAGGAGGGACATCCATATTTAAAAATGTAAAAAAGCACAAGAGCGTCCGCTGGTAAGGCAAGTAAAAATGGGAATCCACCAAGCACAGTGGAAAAAATAGAATGAAAGAAAGCAGGGATGACTCCAAAGATTTTCTCAAATGAAGTCACGAGACCACTGGTAACAACTTTAAAAAAGTGCGCCAGGCCCTTTGTGGAGGACGCGTTAAAGATAGTCCGAACCATCTTGCTGAAATGGAAAGGCAAATCTGTATTTAAAAGGGTCTGCACCTCTGTACGGGTGTTCGCTATGTGAAGCACGAAAGTTTCACGGGCCGAACTCAAGGCCACCTCTCTCTGAGACAAAAGAGCTCTTATTCTTGCCATGCCGTTGAAATCTGCTCCCAAGGTTGGTATTTGTGGCCAGATTGAAAACTCCCTATGTTCATGTGTGGGAGGAAATAGAACATTTCTGCAGCAAATAACCCGTTCACTTACTGTTACGATAAAAGGAATACTTTTAATTAACCCAGAACAATCTTCATTATTGAGCATCAAATAACTACCATTTTCCAACAACTTGAACGTGGGGATGATAGCAGGAACTGGCGTGCCTTGCAACACGCAAGCCATATTTGGTCGGTGTTTGTTGCATGAACCGTGTAACTGTATGTGCCTACACATTAGTGAATGATCTGGCGTCTCAGTGCATTCCTCTCCATTCAGATAAACTTCTTGATCATCTTTGAAACATCTGTATGTGTATGGAAGCGACCAGACCTCATGAAGAAAACCACTACCTAAAGGTGCATAACGACCTATTGGTATATATTTCATACAATTTGAAAACTTATATAAAGCAAAAGGCAGCGTTATTAAACCGTGGATAAGGCACGTTGCCAAAGCAGCCAACCTTTTGGATTTATACTGGAAATGTTAAAGGAAGAATTATGGAGTAGGGCCTGTAAATCTTTAATGGACAACCGAGTAAAATTACTCCAACCATTATATTCCTCTAACTCCGGGATAGTAGGGGTGTTTAATTTTTTAGAAGTAGCCAATCCAAAGCATTTGGTCTGGGAAATTGTTTCATTCACAAACAACATATGATTTGGGATGAGATATGCACGGTGCAAAGCCTCAGTGCCTTTTACCTGCCAGGTTCGTGAACCCCAAACTGATGTAGATCCTGGATATCTTTACACTGTGTTAAGTTAGCATGGGCTCATTATTGGTTTAAACGCCATTTTTCCTTTTTTGCAACTTCTGCACACGACACTTAGTTGTTGCTTTAGCTTTCAGCCTACCTGCGTCAAGATCTATGCCTGCTTCAAGCAGGCGCAGGGTTTTGATGCAGCTTTGTCCTATCTGATTGTAAATGCGGCAGACTGTGGGTGGTAGAGCAGCGGTGCACGTTAACTGGTGCATCTCTGGGGATGTGCTAGTTAATATAAATCTGCCCCTTTCCATACATACTGAGCATGTCATGAATGATGTAATATGTGACATCATCAGCAGTGGATTACGGGTAATAGTATCTCTAGTTTACTCCCCTATAGCTGTCTTTCTTTTAACATAACTGTCTGTTTCCTTCCCTTATACTTACTGTTTTTTTGGTTCGCTTCCGGTTCGCGTACCGGCGAGCGAACTGGGAAGCGAACTAAGAGAAATAGAGGTTGGCACAGTTCCAAATATTGTACCAATTTTTTAATACCGGGGAGGTAGTTCTGAAAAGAACTTTTTTTTTATTGTTTTTGTTGTTTTATATATATTTTTTTTTTTTTATGAACATTTTTTTACTTTTTTTGAATTTTTCTGAACAGTTTTATATTTTTTTTGGTTTTTTTTTGGAGGGGGCAACGAAAACGATTCATTGTAAAGGGCTCAACAGGAGCAACAAAAAAAAAAAAAAGAATTTATTGTTTGGGGCGTTTCGGACAAACATGAGCATGATTGTCAATAGCTCTGTTGATCAGAGTGATGCTACTTTCTCCGTAGCAAATGAATCCACTGCAATGTACGCAGACTTGTTTTACTTCACGAAATCTCGTTTGTATATTTGGCACCATCTCCCTGCCCTCTGGTCCCGTTACTTCCGGTACAACAGATCTTCTGGCCATAATAGGGAGATTATCTAGGTCGTTACGAAACTGTGCAGCACTGTAGTTGTTAGGATGCCACCTAGTCATATGGCGATGCATTGTGTAGTTTCCGAAACTGTATTTTTTGTCGGTCCCTCTGGACAGTCTATCTTGACATATAAGGCAAGTTACGTATCTTGCATTTACTTTTTTCTGACCTTTGGGAATTTAAAAAAATTGCCAAATGAAGTTTTCTTTCCGGTGAGACGTCCTGGGCTCCTCAGGCAAAAAGTGCCTCTCTTCGTGCTCTTCGTCCTGTTCCTCTTCTTCCTCTTCTTGCTGAATTATAACTTCAGCAGGTGGTCCACTCTTCCTTGGATGTGGTGGAGGTGGTGGGGAAGCACCAGCTGAAGCTACTAAAGAAGCCATTGCTCACTGGTAACAAAGGGTCTTTCTCTCACAATGATGAAAGTCAGAGTGAGGAAAGAAGGAGGGATTTTCATCATTTGGGAAAAACAATAGTTCTCAACCAATGAAAAGTGTTCATTTTAGATTATATGACCTAGTCTTACATCATTAGGAAACCAAAAGTGAAATGAACCAATGAAAAGTGTTATTACCAAGTCACATGACCTGCTGTGTTTACGTTACGCGCTTTGCAGGGCCTCCCAGTTTGCTTCCAGAAACCTGCGCTTTGCGCCTCGCTTCGCGTACCAGTTCGCTAACGTAGCACGTCATATGACGTATCACGCGACAACGCGAAACGTCATGTGGACGGGAGGCGTCACGATGTTGTTTTCTAACGCGGCAGTTGCGGTAAAGAAACGTTTACCGGCTCGCGGTCTATTTCGCGGCATCAAGGTCAGCTAACGGGAAGTTTCCCGATTCGCGAAGCGGGAACGAAGAAAAAAAAATATTTTAAAAAAAATTATTAATAAACATATAAAATATATTTTTGGATTTAAAGAAGAATACATTTTACAGCTACAGATATTAGCTGTTAAAAAACCAATGAAATTCACTGAAAAAACCATAGGTTATAGACCATATATAGTTAGGAATTAGCATTTAGAAAACCTTATTTTACTCACACAAAACCATTGAAATTCCAAAATTGCAATTTTCCATAGGGCGGTTGGCCTCACTTTTAGCCCGAAGGGCTGAATGGATTTGCACGAAACTTGGCAAAATTGTAGGGACTGGTAGCCCGATGTGCCTTTTGTAGGTCTCAATATATGTGCTTCAGTGGATTTTGAGAAATTAACGTTCAAAAAAAGATATATATCTGTAACAGCGGACCGGGCAGCTCTCCAGTTCGCGTACTTTTCGTGCAACGGAGCTTTGTGAAGCGAAGCTGATTGGTTCTCCGGCGTCTGTAAACATTCCAAACAGTCCGTAGCGGCCGCCATCTTGTCTCTCGGTAGGATCGAGAGACAAGAGGAGGCCAAAGCGAAGGGGCAAATGACCATAAGGGGGCATAGTAGATTCTCGCTGACCCCCCTAGGTTTGATGTAAAGGTTTTAAAAGGGCCCCGCGGGGCAAAAAAAAAAAATAATAATAATAATCGAACGGCTGAATGGATTTGCACGAAACTTGGCAAAATTGTAGGGACTGGTAGCCCGATGTGCCTTTGCTAGGTCTCAATATATGTGCTCCAGTGGATTTTGAGAAATTAACGTTCAAAAAAAGATATATATCTGTAACAGCGCTCCGCTTCGGAGCTTTGCGAAGCTGATTGGTTCTTCGGCGTCTGTAAACATTCCAAACAGTCCGTAGCGGCCGCCATCTTGTCTCTCGGTAGGATCGAGAGACAAGAGGAGGCCAAAGCGAAGGGGCAAATGACCATAAGGGGGCATAGTAGATCGTCCCTGACCCCCTAGGTTTGATGTGGAGGCTTTAAAAGGGTCTCGCAGGGCAAAAAAAAAATATATTGTTTTTTTTAGTTTTTTTGCGTGGAGTGCGCCCGGTTCGCGAACCGGGAAGCGTTCTGGGGAGCGTACTTTCTTGAAAATTAGTGAAAAAAGTTAGAGTAAAATAATAATTGTGAGTGATCAGATGTAGGGTAGCTCTGAGAAGAGCTTTTGGGTTTATGGTACATTTAGGTACTTATAAGTAGGTACCAATGCACAGTCTTAAATTCAGAGTGAAAATTCTGTTGCCCTCATCTGAGAAGTGAACTCCATCTCCTCTGTAGATATCTTGCATGTAGTAACGCAAGTTATTGTTGTACAGGGAGCCCATTCCATGGTCTCTCATGTAAGCTGAAACAGATTTGTTTACATGCTTCCTCGATTTCTCAATTTGTGGACAAAATTGGTTCGACCACCTCCATTTTTGTCTTTGGCATATATTTGAATATACCAAGGCAGTCTGAGGAAAAAGTGCCATCAATTGCTCAAAGGTGTCCTTTAAAAGCATTTCCAGACCTACCCCAGTCAAAGTGCCCAAATCATTACCTCCACAGTGCACAATTAACAGGTCAGGTTTTGGCAAATGCATAAAGGTTTTCACCAATGGTATCAATTGGTGACATTTTAATCCTCTGTGGCCAAACCACTTAATTTCCACATCTTGTAAATTGAGGTTAGGTAAATTCCTGTTTTCAGCGTACCTCTGAGCCCAATAGATGTAACTATGTCCAACAATCCAGACAGAAAACATGGCGAGAGAAGGTTCTCCTGCAGTCAGATGAAGTGTGGCAATGAAATGGCAGTTGAAAAAATGAGAGTGTAAAATGAAAAAAACTGAGGAGTTTCTGTGTTAATGAAGCAGTAAGAGTGATTGGTGGATTTTGATTGCTGAAAACAGAAAGTTAGGGTGCATGGATGAGTTCGTTTAAAGATGTATTTTGAGTGGCGAAGAAAAAATCATTAAATGAAAGATTGCACTGGATATGCAGGTGCACCGAGAGTTCAGAGTTCAATTGCAACATTGTTGTGTGAACTTGGAAACACCAGAGGTCTTGCAAGAGGTGGTTGCTATGCAGAAAAAGCAGAGAGGGGGCAGAGGGGGGAAGGGTTTTGATTTGAAAAAAAGTGAGGGAAGAGTTTTGATTGGGTGACATGAGAGATATGTGTGAAGAATTACAGCATTTCTGTGCTTTTGATAGCTGCAGACTCTGGAGTGCATACCTTTTGCTCTGCTGAAGACAAATTGGTGTGTTTCTGAGACTGTTTTGAAACTCAAAGTATTTGCTAAGGTGAGAAAAGATTTCTTTAATTTAGATAGAAAATAGTGTGCTTTAAGGAGAAAATTATGAAGAAAGTTGTGTTTTTCAAATGTTGCTTTGTCTCAAGTGTTTTACAAATAGATTTTGTTTCTTTGAGAAATTGTAATTGGAGAAAATGTGAAGTATTAGTACTGACAGGGTTTTTATGTGCATAGGAGCTGTGGAGTGTTTTCAAATTATGACTTGTAAATCGTTTTTGAGAAAAAGCAATGGTTTTAATATTGATGACAAGGACATAATGGTGTCTGCTTCTTTATAAGGTAATTGAGAGTCTCTGATGTTATTTTTCCCATTTCAATGTAAGAAGTTTGTCTGTGGAGCAAATTGCTTGTAAATATGCTCCCACCTGTGCATGGCAAATTTAGATTTTGAATGTTTGCGTTACATAGGCATGTTAAAGGTGACTGAAACATGCTGCAAAGGCAATCAAAAAACGCTTTTATGTGTCTTAAGGACATTTTAAGTCATTTCCCCATGTGCAGTGTTTTCAAATTATGAGTTGAAAATCGTTTTTGAGGTAAAGGAATGTTTTCAAAATTTATGTGCGCCATATGCCCCCAAATTTCTTTTTCAGGGGTGCAGCAGGGTGTTCTTGAGACACCCATGCACCCTCGGAAAAATTCGTAATTTGCGATGAGGTAATTGCTAATCGCAAATTGCACCTTCATTCCTATGGGCCTCCTGCTGCATGGAAATGAATGGGTAATTTGTAATTAGCAAATAGCTCATCGCAAACCAGGAATGGTAAAGAATCGCTATTTATTCCTTAAAGTTCGCTATTTAGGAAATGCAAAAAACTTTGATGATACATATGGCGGTTCATCTCTAACAAGATAAGAAGCATAGGGATAGATTTATGATGACTGGCGCATCACCAGGGATGTGTTAGTCATTCTGTGCCGCTGTTCCGTCACCTATGGTGTGCTGCATTTACAATGCGGCGCATCATGGGGCAAAAACAGCACAGATGCGTGACGTATCTGTGCCGTAAAGGTGGCGCATTGCTGGAGTTGTATCGCAAGTGTGATGAAGCTCCAGCAAGGCTCAGGGGTGCCCCTGTCGCAGGGTTTCTGTTCTCACACAGAACTGTGGACAGAGGATTGGAACCTCGCCGAATTAGGGTGCCCCAAAACTCACCTTAGTAATCAAAAACCCCTTAGCAAGCTAGGTACAGTGTTACATTGGATATAACAAACTCTCAATGTTTAGACAATCCAGAATATGAACTTATAGTACCTCAGGATACGTGGAACTCATGAACAGTCGGTCGTTATATATTTCTTAGAAACCAGAACATGGAGTTAAGAAGAACACATGTGTATTTGAAATGTTTATTTACTAATGCCGTCTTCTCAGGCGTAGTATCTTAGATAATAGAAGTACACATATTATCAGTAGCAAAATTACCAGCATAGTTACTAGTACATAAAAAGCGAATGGTGACAGTATGTTAACATGCTGTAAATGAATAAGAGTTAGCAACACTTATAAGCAGCCGCGGGCCGTGGAGGGAGTTACGGTGGGGCAGGGAGGCGGGGAGGGGGAGGGGCAGGGTGGAGAGGGCTCCACCCTGCCCCTCCCCCTCCCCGCCTCCCTGCCTCACCGTAACTCCCTCCACGGCCCGCGGCTGCTTATATCTGACCCTCCCTAATACACATATTATATTATTTGCTAAGAAGGTCTCTTTGTGTTGGTTTAGGGCGTGCCCATACTTTAGTGTCTTAGATTTGAAGGAATCACATCAGCATACACCAGCTCTCTCTTCATGTGAACCGCATCAAGTGTTGTGTATGTGTGTTCGGCAAAGCAATATAAAACCCGCCTCATGCCCAGAATTGGCAGAAGCTGCACTTATGTTATGAGTATGAAGTCGTGGAGATCAGACCTCATAACAATTCTGTATCGTGTTGTTCTTGAAACTTCAGCAGTCGCTGTACAGATATAGTTTAACAAGCAAAGCAGATAGTAGAGCAATAACATATTATTCTCATGTAAACCACGATGAACTACTAGGTTGAAAGCTAAAGCAACAACTAAGTGTCGTGTGCAGAAGTTGCAAAAAAGGAAAAATGGCGTTTAAACCGGTAATGAGCCCATGCTAACTTAACACGGTGTAAAGATATCCAGGATCTAGATGACACCTCCCCATGATCCGGAAACGAACTGAATAAGATAATAGAAGTGGCATCTCATGAGAGCAGATTGCAACTTTATATGTGGACGGTCCGCAAGGTAAAACATTAAAAACTAGGAAAATTTAATGCTAAAGAAAAATAAAACAGCCAACTACTTTATCGAGGCTTAAGCCAATAGGCAAGCTAAATAATAAAAACTTGACAAATAAGTCAATGAATTGTCAATGAAATGCTAGTACTCAGCATATCAAACATAAAAAAGGTCTATGACATAACTGTGTATGCAAAATAAGCTGCAACAGCCTCCAATAGGAAGTCACCGTCTTCATCCGAAAAGAGTTCAGCCATCCAATTTAAAAGCGGAAAAGAACATACGTGCTCTCCCAGCACCGGATCCTCTATCACCATCAGAGGACAGCTCGGTGGGTTTTCAAGAAAGCTCTGTTCCAAGAAAGACTGTGTTGCCGCCAGTAAATTCCAGGGACCAATTAGTCCATGCATCAATGCCACAGCCATAATCCTTTCGCCAGGACAAACCAACTCGTGAGTAATGATAGGAGTCATCAGCTGATTAAAGTCGACGTCAGGAGAAACCGGTCCGCAGAGACACAAATCAATGGCCCAATCGAAATCACAGGTCAGGCAGTGAAATACAGGCTGGACACAGGTGAAGTAGGAGAATCGAAAAGATAATCCATATGCCGTGCTTAATATCGCCAACGGCATTGTGCCATAATATTCAAGCATGCGATTGCGGAACAGCGTCAGCAGCTGCAGGGCGGGAGCTTGCACAGGAGGGACATCCATATTTAAAAATGTAAAAAAGCACAAGAGCGTCCGCTGGTAATGCAAGTAAAAATGGTAATCCACCAAGCACAGTGGAAAAAATAGAATGAAAGAAAGCAGGGATGACTCCAAAGATTTTCTCAAATGAAGTCACGAGACCACTGGTAACAACTTTAAAAAAGTGCGCCAGGCCCTTTGTGGAGGACGCGTTAAAGATAGTCCGAACCATCTTGCTGAAATGGAAAGGCAAATCTGTATTTAAAAGGGTCTGCACCTCTGTACGTGTGTTCGCTATGTGAAGCACGAAAGTTTCACGGGCCGAACTCAAGGCCACCTCTCTCTGAGACAAAAGAGCTCTTATTCTTGCCATGCCGTTGAAATCTGCTCCCAAGGTTGGTATTTGTGGCCAGATTGAAAACTCCCTATGTTCATGTGTGGGAGGAAATAGAACATTTCTGCAGCAAATAACCCGTTCACTTACTGTTACGATAAAAGGAATACTTTTAATTAACCCAGAACAATCTTCATTATTGAGCATCAAATAACTACCATTTTCCAACAACTTGAACGTGGGGATGATAGCAGGAACTGGCGTGCCTTGCAACACGCAAGCCATATTTGGTCGGTGTTTGTTGCATGAACCGTGTAACTGTATGTGCCTACACATTAGTGAATGATCTGGCGTCTCAGTGCATTCCTCTCCATTCAGATAAACTTCTTGATCATCTTTGAAACATCTGTATGTGTATGGAAGCGACCAGACCACTACCTAAAGGTGCATAACGACCTATTGGTATATATTTCATACAATTTGAAAACTTATATAAAGCAAAAGGCAGCGTTATTAAACCGTGGATAAGGCACGTTGCCAAAGCAGCCAACCTTTTGGATTTATACTGGAAATGTTAAAGGAAGAATTATGGAGTAGGGCCTGTAAATCTTTAATGGACAACCGAGTAAAATTACTCCAACCATTATATTCCTCTAACTCCGGGATAGTAGGGGTGTTTAATTTTTTAGAAGTAGCCAATCCAAAGCATTTGGTCTGGGAAATTGTTTCATTCACAAACAACATATGATTTGGGATGAGATATGCACGGTGCAAAGCCTCAGTGCCTTTTACCTGCCAGGTTCGTGAACCCCAAACTGATGTAGATCCTGGATATCTTTACACTGTGTTAAGTTAGCATGGGCTCATTATTGGTTTAAACGCCATTTTTCCTTTTTTGCAACTTCTGCACACGACACTTAGTTGTTGCTTTAGCTTTCAGCCTACCTGCGTCAAGATCTATGCCTGCTTCAAGCAGGCGCAGGGTTTTGATGCAGCTTTGTCCTATCTGATTGTAAATTCGGCAGACTGTGGGTGGTAGAGCAGCGGTGCACGTTAACTGGTGCATCTCTGGGGATGTGCTAGTTAATATAAATCTGCCCCTTTCCATACATACTGAGCATGTCATGAATTATGTAATATGTGACATCATCAGCAGTGGATTACGGGTAATAGTATCTCTAGTTTACTCCCCTATAGCTGTCTTTCTTTTAACATAACTGTCTGTTTCCTTCCCTTATACTTACTGTTTTTTTGGTTCGCTTCCGGTTCGCGTACCGGCGAGCGAACTGGGAAGCGAACTAAGAGAAATAGAGGTTGGCACAGTTCCAAATATTGTACCAATTTTTTAATACCGGGGAGGTAGTTCTGAAAAGAACTTTTTTTTTATCGTTTTTGTTGTTTTATATTTTTTTTATTATTTTTCTGAACATTTTTTTACTTTTTTGAATTTTTCTGAACAGTTTTATATTTTTTTTGTTTTTTTTTTGGATGGGGCAACGAAAACGATTCATTGTAAAGGGCTCAACAGGAGCAACAAAAAAAAAAAAATTATTGTTTGGGGCGTTTCGGACAAACATGAGCATGATTGTCAATAGCTCTGTTGATCAGAGTGATGCTACTTTCTCCGTAGCAAATGAATCCACTGCAATGTACGCAGACTTGTTTTACTTCACGAAATCTCGTTTGTATATTTGGCACCATCTCCCTGCCCTCTGGTCCCGTTACTTCCGGTACAACAGATCTTCTGGCCATAATAGGGAGATTATCTAGGTCGTTACGAAACTGTGCAGCACTGTAGTTGTTAGGATGCCACCTAGTCATATGGCGATGCATTGTGTAGTTTCCGAAACTGTATTTTTTGTCGGTCCCTCTGGACAGTCTATCTTGACATATAAGGCAAGTTACGTATCTTGCATTTACTTTTTTCTGACCTTTGGGAATTTAAAAAAATTGCCAAATGAAGTTTTCTTTCCGGTGAGACGTCCTGGGCTCCTCAGGCAAAAAGTGCCTCTCTTCGTGCTCTTCGTCCTGTTCCTCTTCTTCCTCTTCTTGCTGAATTATAACTTCAGCAGGTGGTCCACTCTTCCTTGGATGTGGTGGAGGTGGTGGGGAAGCACCAGCTGAAGCTACTAAAGAAGCCATTGCTCACTGGTAACAAAGGGTCTTTCTCTCACAATGATGAAAGCCAGAGTGAGGAAAGAAGGAGGGATTTTCATCATTTGGGAAAAACAATAGTTCTCAACCAATGAAAAGTGTTCATTTTAGATTATATGACCTAGTCTTACATCATTAGGAAACCAAAAGTGAAATGAACCAATGAAAAGTGTTATTACCAAGTCACATGACCTGCTGTGTTTACGTTACGCGCTTTGCAGGGCCTCCCAGTTTGCTTCCAGAAACCTGCGCTTTGCGCCTCGCTTCGCGTACCAGTTCGCTAACGTAGCACGTCATATGACGTATCACGCGACAACGCGAAACGTCATGTGGACGGGAGGCGTCACGATGTTGTTTTCTAACGCGGCAGTTGCGGTAAAGAAACGTTTACCGGCTCGCGGTCTATTTCGCGGCATCAAGGTCAGCTAACGGGAAGTTTCCCGATTCGCGAAGCGGGAACGAAGAAAAAAAAATATTGAAAAAAAAATTATTAATAAACATATAAAATATATTTTTGGATTTAAAGAAGAATACATTTTACAGCTACAGATATTAGCTGTTAAAAAACCAATGAAATTCACTGAAAAAACCATAGGTTATAGACCATATATAGTTAGGAATTAGCATTTAGAAAACCTTATTTTACTCACACAAAACCATTAAAATTCCATATATAGTTAGTTGCACTAACTATATATCGCGCACCCGCAATCCACTGCTGATGATGTCACATATTACATCATTCATGACATGGTCAGTGACATCACTGATGACATCACTGATGACATCTCAAATGACATCACTGATGATATCTCATTTGACATCAATGGTCCCATCAATGATGATATCATTAATGTGACAATACAATGCATCTCCTCACACTTTAATATAACCTCTGTTACACCCAGTGTTAAATACAGAGTATAATTTTTGAAACCATTGACACACCAATACTAGTTACTACCTACGCACTCACTGATTCCTACGTCTACACACACATTCACTCATTCACCCATACAATCATTCATACATACAATCACTCATCTTTACAACACTACCATATGCACTCATACACCTATACAGACACTCACACTCTGCCACTCATCCATGGAGTTACTCACACACCTAGTCAGTCCTGTAAAGAATCAATCACACTTCCATTTTCTAATCTACACAGTTAAACATAGAGTACCTTACATTTTCAAACATATACTAACACATACTTACTCTCTTATAGAATCACTGATACAAGTACACATTGATCTGCACAGAGTCACACACCTCCCAGCCAGCCATACACACACTCAGTCTCCCATACAAATACTTGTGCAACCAATCAATAACCCATATAGCTACTTATATAGCTACTGATCAACACATGCAGCAGCTTGCACAACAACAGACATACTGATGCACACTTTCAGACAGTTTAGTCACTAACCCGTGCATTTAGTAAGACGCATTTAATCACTCACTCATACAGTCAATCACGCACCTACTAAAACCTTCATTCAGACACTTATACATCCACTCATTCTTCAATATGTAAAACATATTTAAACTTTACAGAAACACATAATCACTGGATGTTGTCATCAGTGATGTCATTTGAGATGTCATCAGTGATGTCATCAGTGATGTCATCAGTGATGTCACTGACCATGTCATGAATGATGTAATATGTGACATCATCAGCAGTGGATTGCGGGTGCGCGATATATAGTTAGTGCAACTAACTATATATGGAATTTCAATGGTTTTGTGTGAGTAAAATAAGGTTTTCTAAATGCTAATTCCTAACTATATATGGTCTATAACCTATGGTTTTTTCAGTGAATATATATATATATGTATATATATATATATATATATATATATATATATATATATATATATATATATATATATATATATTACCTACTGGCGATAGCCAGTAGGTATATATAGTTAGGATTTTTTCTCTATGGGATTTTTGAAAATTCTATGTAGAATAACTTTGGCGTTTGAGGACGGAATTGGCTGAAATTTTCAGGAAAATGGAACATTTTGTTTCTGAGCAGCCCCTGACAATTTGGGGGGGTTTCGTCAAGGGGGGGTCGAGAAAAAATGGGGGTCCCAAAACGCGTTTTTCCCATGCAATTTTCCATAGGGCGGTTGGCCTCACTTTTAGCTCGAACGGCTGAATGGATTTCCACGAAACTTGGCAAAATTGTAGGGACTGGTAGCCCGATGTGCCTTTGCTAGGTCTCAATATATGTGTTCCAGTGGATTTTGAGAAATTAACGTTCAAAAAAATATATATATCTGTAAGCGCGCTCCGGGCAGCGCCCCGGTTCGCGTACCTGACGCGTAACGGAACTTCGCGAAGCGAAGCTGATTGGCTCTCTGGTGTCTGTCAACATTCTAAACAGTCCGGAGCGGCCGCCATCTTGTCTCTCGGTAGGATCGAGAGACAAGATGCGGTGAAAAACGAAGGGGGAAATGAAGGAAAGGGGGCAAGGTAGACCCCTCCTGACCCCCTAGGATTGATGAGGGGGATATTAAAGTGCCCCGCGGGGCAAAACATTTTTTTTGCGATTTTTCACCATAGAGGCGCGTCCCGGTACGCGAACCGGGCAGCTAACTGGCAGCGTAACGGGAGTGCGCCATCTTGTGTTTTTGGAGCGTCCGGTTCGCGTACCGGGTAGCGTCCCGGTAAGCGTAACAAGAGAAACAGTAAAAAAATAAAAATAATGGAATAGATTATCAAGAAAACTTTGAAAAATTGTAGGGACTGTTTGTTTGATGGGCCTTTGCAAGGCCTCAAGATATGTGCACGTGTGGATTTTGTCTAATTAAGGTTAGGGACTGGTAGCCGATGTGCCTTTGCTAGGTCTCAATATATGTGTTCCAGGTGATTTTGAGAAATTAACGTTCAAAAAAATATATATATCTGTAAGCGCGCTCCGGGCAGCGCCCCGGTTCGCGTACCTGACGCGTAACGGAACTTCGCGAAGCGAAGCTGATTGGCTCTCCGGTGTCTGTCAACATTCTAAACAGTCCGGAGCGGCCGCCATCTTGTCCCTCGGTAGGATCGAGAGACAAGATGTGGTGAAAAACGAAGGGGGGAATGAAGGAAAGGGGGCATGGTAGACCCCTCCTGACCCCCTAGGATTGATGAGGGGGATATTAAAGTGCCCCGCGGGGCAAAAAAAAAAAAAAAAAAAATGTTTGCGATTTTTCGCCGTAGAGGCGCGTCCCGGTACGCGAACCGGGAAGCTAACCGGCAGCGTAACGGGAGTCCGCCATCTTGTGTTTTTGGAGCGTCCGGTTCGCGTACCGGGTAGCGTCCCGGTAAGCGTAACAAGAGAAACAGTAAAAAAAAATTAAGGGAATAGATTTCCAGCAAACTTTGAAAAATTGTAGGGACTGTTTGTTTGATGTGCCTTTGCAAGGCCTCAAGATATGTGCACGTGTGGATTTTGTCTAATTAAGGTTAAAAAAAAGATATATATCTGTAAGCGTGCTCCGGCGCGCTTACGTTACGGGTTTTGTTTGCGCTGCAGAGCCAATACGTCACGGTTATGCGACGCGTCATGAGGCGTCTCACGTGGCTACGTGATACGTCACGTAATAAAGAATATATTTTACAGATATAGATATTAGCTTTTAAAAAACCAATGAAATTCACTGAAAAAACCATAGGTTATAGACCATATATAGTTAGGAATTTGCATTTACAAAACCTTGAAAATTCACTGAAAAAAACATAGGTTAGAGACCATATATAGTTAGCTGGACATTTTATTGACATAAAACCAATGAAATCCATATATAGTTAGTTGCACTAACTATATATCGCGCACCCGCAATCCACTGCTGATGATGTCACATATTACATCATTCATGACATGGTCAGTGACATCACTGATGACATCACTGATGACATCTCAAATGACATCACTGATGACATCACTGATGACATCTCAAATGACATCACTGATGACATCACTGATGACATCTCATTTGACATTACTGATCACATCACTGATGACATCATTCATGTGATAATACGATGAACCTCTTCAGACTCTAATATAACCTTAGATACACTCAGTGTAAACAGACACTCACAGACTGTCACTCATCCATGAAGTTACACACACACCTAGTCAGTCATGCAAAGAATCAATCACACCTCCATTTTCTCAACTATACAGTTATACACACCTTACTTATTCAAACACATACTAACACATATTTACTCTCTTATACAATCCCGGATACAAGTTCACAATGATCCATACAGCCACTCACACATTCACTGGCTCTTATGCACAGTTATTTATATATGTCAACTCTCACATGTACTGTGTTTTACATATGTACTTACTTTGACATGTAGCACTGAGATATCCATTCACTCACCAATACACTCATGCACACAGTCAACCGCCCATACAGCTGTTTCCACATGCACTTTTGAACCCATACATCTAGTGAATCAACTGCTCACACATCTATGCACAGAGTCATACACCTCCCAGCCACCCACACAGACACTCAGTCTCCCATACAAATACTTGGGCAACCAATCAATAACCCATATAGTTACTCATATAGCTACTGATCAACACATGCAGCAGTTTACAGAACAACAGATATAATGATGCACAAATTAAGACAGTTTAGTCACTAACCCATGCACTCAGTGAGACACATTTAATCACTCATTCATACAGTCAGTCATGCACCTACTAAATCCTTCTTCCAGACACTTATAAATCCACTCATTCTTCAATATGTAAGACATATTTTAACTTTACAGAAACATACAGTCACTGGATGTTGTCATCAGTGATGTCATCAGTGATGTCATTTGAGATGTCATCAGTGATGTCATCAGTGATGTCATTTGAGATGTCATCAGTGATGTCATCAGTGATGTCACTGACCATGTCATGAATGATGTAATATGTGACATCATCAGCAGTGGATTGCGGGTGCGCGATATATAGTTAGTGCAACTAACTATATATGGAATTTCATTGGTTTTATGTCAATAAAATGTCCAGCTAACTATATATGGTCTCTAACCTATGGTTTTTTCAGTGAATTTTCAAGGTTTTGTAAATGCAAATTCCTAACTATATATGGTCTATAACCTATGGTTTTTTCAGTGAATATATATATATATATATATATATATATATATATATATATATATATATTACCTACTGGCGGTCGCCAGTAGGTATATATAGTTAGGATTTTTTCTCTATGGGATTTTTGAAAATTCTATGTCTAATAACTTTAATAACTTTGCCGTTTGTGGACGGAATTGGCTGAAATTTTCAGGAAAATGGCACATTTTGTTTCTGAGCAGCCTTTGAAAATTTGGGGGGGGTTCGTCAAGGGGGGGCTGAGAAAAAAGGGGGGTCCCAAAACGCGTTTTTCCCATGTTAATTTCCATAGGGCGGTTGGCCTCACTTTTAGCCCGAACGGCTGAATGGATTTGCACGAAACTTGGCAAAATTGTAGGGACTGGTAGCCCGATGTGCCTTTTGTAGGTCTCAATATATGTGCTCCAGTGGATTTTGAGAAATTAACGTTTAAAAAAAGATATATATCTGTAAGCGCGGACCGGGCAGCGGCCTAGGACGCGTACTTTTCGCGCAACGGAGCTTTGTGAAGCGAAGCTGATTGGTTCTCCGGCGTCTGTCAACATTCCAAACAGTCCGTAGTGGCCGCAAACAGTCCGTAGTGGCCGCCATCTTGTCTCTCGGTAGGATCGAGAGACAAGAGGAGGCCAAAGCGAAGGGGCAAATGACCATAAGGGGGAATAGTAGATCCTCGCTGACCCCCTAGGTTTGATGTGGAGGTTTTAAAAGGGCCCCGCGGGGCAAAAAAAAAAAATTATAATAATAATCTTACGGCTGAATGGATTTGCACGAAACTTGGCAAAATTGTAGGGACTGGTAGCCCGATGTGCCTTTGCTAGGTCTCAATATATGTGCTTCAGTGGATTTTCAGAAATTAACGTTCAAAAAAAGATATATATCTGTAACAGCGCACCGCTTCGCGTACTTTTCGCGTTACGGAGCTTTGCGAAGCGAAGCTGATTGGCTCTCCGGTGTCTGTAAACATTCCAAACAGTCCGTAGCGGCCGCCATCTTGTCTCTCGGTAGGATCGAGAGACAAGAGGAGGCCAAAGCGAAGGGGCAAATGACCATAAGGGGGCATAGTAGATCCTCGCTGATCCCCTAGGTTTGATGTGGAGGTTTTAAAAGGGCCCCGCGGGGCAAAAAAAATAAATAATAATAATAATCGAACGGCTGAATGGATTTGCACGAAACTTGGTAAAATATTAGGGACTGGTAGCCCGATGTGCCTTTGCTAGGTCTCAATATATGTGCTTCAGTGCATTTTGAGAAATTAACGTTCAAAAACAAGATATATATCTGTAACAGCGCTCCGCTTCGCGGAGATAAAATTATATCTGTATTACCTAGCTGTTGCTAACACCAGTTAGCGACGGCTAGTAGGAGATAGCGACCATCTTGGGCCCCACTTTGCATGTGAGTGATATTTATCACTAATGACATGCAAAGTGGGCATGCCAAGATGTTAGCGACTGGAAACAGTCGCTAACATCGCTATCTCCTATTATCAACTTTTGGAAATATTCGAGATAAGCGCGAATATCTCCAAAAAGTAACAGCTGCCCTGAGCAGTTCTTAGCCATGTTATCCTATGGGAGGTGGATAACATGGCTAAGAGGATTAGCTCGGTAATGCATGAATATCGCTGAGTTTTCAGCGATATTAATGCATTGCGGTCGGTTTTTATCGTATTTGCGATAAACTTTGATAATAGCAAGGTTTATCTGCGATAATTTCTGACGGTAAAAAAATCTTTGCAATGCATCGTTAGGGATAAATATCGCTTAACTTTGGTAATATGCCCCAACGTCTGTTAACGTTCGATTCGAAGGAAATCAGGAAGTGTTGAAAAACATTGTCTGCGCCATCTTGTCTTTTTTCAAATGCCACACTTTTGTCGTGCACGGCAGCCATTTTAGATGCCTTGACCAGACCCACTCTGTGCACGCTGTCGATCCTTAGCATGGCTCCCCACCCTCGCAAGCATCTCCCCCAGGCAGTGGTCACCCCCGCTCTCTGTCTTATGCATGGGTAATAAACCTCCCCCCATCTGCGCTGCTCTTTCCTGAGAATCACACCCTGTGCCCGCCCGACACCTCCCTTTCGCCCTATTCACTACTGCACCCTCTGACACTCCTTTTCCTCTGTGTCCGATTGTCCAGGCTGGTCCTAGGGTATCAGCTAGCCCTGCAGATGTAGTTTATGGCCACAGCTGTAAAGATTCACCCCTCTTCAAAGGAGTTATAGTAGATCAAGGCCCACACTCGATGAGATCCGTCACAGCAGAAGCGTTGCTATTATCTGAAAACCATCCTGTATTGTGATTGGGGAGGGGACCGAGCGTGAAGCGGAAGATTCCAGGGATGACTCTTTGTACATCAAAGTTTTTACAATTATGTGTCACATTAAAAATATATAGCACTCCGACAAAGTAGTAAGATTATAAAACTTTAATAATTTATAAATATATACAAGAAAACAAAAATAGTAATAACATATAAACATTTTTAGGGAAAAACAACGAAGTAGCGGTCGGCTGTGCGAATAGTCCCAACGCAGCACAACGTCCAGATTTCCGGCGTGGGGCGGGTCATCAGTAGCAAACTGTTGTGCGAATAGTTCCAAGGCAGCAGAACGCGCTGAAATCTAGATGACACGAAAGTGATGTCTAGTAAGTTGCCACCCAGCAAATAACGGCGTGGGGCGTCGCGGGGGGTGGGTCTTCAGTAGCAAACTGTTGTGCGAATAGTTCCAAGGCAGCAGAACGATGGCACCAAGGTGATGTCCAGTAAGTTGCCGCACTGGTTTTGGTATCCTACAATGCTGCTCCGAATAACGGCGTGGGGCGCCCCGGGGGAGGCGGCGTGAACGGGCCTCTCCAGGTGGAGTGTCATCTGTTGTAGTGGGGCGCCCCTTTACCGTTTCAGTTGCCATTCCGTCCGTTTTTGGTCCACTGTGTCAAAAGCCGCAATTCAGCTGAGTTGCGCCCACTCTTGCGGTGCAGCGATAGGCGGCTGTCACAGGACTCTCAAAATGGCGGCAGGCTCTTTCCTTTTTGGGCCTGGTCCACTGAAATGGCCCTGGGACACCTTGGAAATCGGACGCTTGTCTGCTAGGTCTTGGACCCCATTCTCGAAAGCGTCCCCTCCGCCTTGAGAATTCATCAAAAGTTTTGGGGGCCCCGACTCCTGCAGGCTTCTGGTGGGGAGCGGCTGCCATGATTGCTCGCGGAATGACTACGACGGAGCTACGAGATGGTGGTGCTCTCATGCTGACGCCAGCTTCAGTCTGAAACATCCAGAAACAAGGTGGGGCTTTCATCGTTTGGAAAAAAAAAAAGTTTTCATCCAATGAAAAGTGTTGTTTTTAGGTCATATGATCAAGCCTTCCATCATTAGGAAACCAAAAGTAAAATGAACCAATGAAAAGTTTTATAAACAAGTCACATGACCTGTTATGCGGCATAGGGTATAAAATGCGGAGAAAATACGTTGGCACGTGAGGCGGCGTCAGTAGCGGACCGATGTGCGAATAGGCCGAAGGTTACACAGCGCGCCAAGATCCGGATGGCACCGAGGTGGTGTCCAGCAAGTTGCAGCACTGGTGTGGCCATCCTACAATGTTGAAAGTCGGCGTGGGGCGCCCCGTTGGCCTGTGAGTTTGCGTCAGTAGCGGACCGATGTGCGAATAGGCCGAAGGCAGCACAACGCGCCAAGATCCGGATGGCACCGAGGTGGTGTCTAGTAAGTTGCCGCACTGGTGTGGCCATCCTACAATGCTGAAAGTCGGCGTGGGGCGCCCTGTTGGCCTGTGAGATGGTGTCAGTAGCGGACTGATGTGCGAATGGGGCCAAAGGCAGCGCAACAATATTTTCTGACTGACACCACAAGGCGCTGAGATGCCAAGATCCGGATGGCACCGAGGTGATGTCTAAGTTGCGGACTGATGTGCGAATGGGGCCAAAGGTAGCGTAACAATATTTTCTGTATGGAAGATACCACTAGGCGTTGAGATGCCAAGATTCGGATGGCACCGAGGTGATGTCTAGCAAGTTGCTGCACTGGTGTGGTCATCCTACAATGCTGAAACTCGGCGTGGGTCGCCCCATTAGCCTGTGAGATGGCGTCAGTAGCGGACCGATGTGCGAATAGGCCGAAGGCAGCACAACGCGCCAAGATCCGGATGTCACAGTGGTGGTTTCATAGTTGAGAGGCACTTCATCTGCAGTGGGGCGCCGAGATCCGGATGGCACCGAGGTGATGTCTAGCAAGTTGCTGTACTGGTGTGGTCATCCTACAATGCTGAAAGTCGGCGTGGGGCGCCCCATTAGCCTGTGAGATGGCGTCAGTAGCGGACTGATGTGCGAATGGGGCCAAAGGCAGCACAACGCGCCAAGATCCGGATGGCACCGAGGTGGTGTCCAGCAACTTGCCGCACTGGTGTGGCCATCCTACAATGCTGCGCCGAAAGTCGGCGTGGGGCGCCCCGTTGGCCTGTGAGTTCGCGTCAGTCAGTGGGGGCTGTTTGAGGATCTGACTGCATTGGAAAGCAATGTGATGCTGTGCGTCGCCCCCAAGATGGAGGTTCCTCGGCTGCAGTGGGGCGCCCCTTGGTGTTTCACTCGCTATGCAGCTGAGTTGCGTGCGCACTTGTGGCGAATAGGCCGAAGGCAGCACAACGCGCCGAGATCTGGATGGCACCGAGGTGGTGTCCAGCAATTTGCCGCACTGGTGTGGCCATCCTACAATGCTGCGCCGAAAGTCGGCGTGGGGTGCCCCGTTGGCCTGTGAGGTGGCGTCAGTAGCGGACCGATGTGTGAATAGGCCGGAACCAGCACAAGGCGCCAAGATCCGGATGGCACCGAGGTGGTGTCATAGTTGAGAGTTCTGAGCAGCGCTTGTAACACTGTCTGAAGCTTATTTGCACCTGCTGCAGCTTCACTATTGCCCTGGTGTGGCCTAAGATCGCCCATGACATAGGCGGCCACCTCCCGGGGTCCGGCGGAACTTTTTTCCTTTGCCTTTGTGCATCTTGTCCCACAATCCGTTTGACCTGAAGACACGACCAGGTCCCTGAATGTGTGCAGGGGGACGCTATTGATTGAATCAAAATGGCGGCTTCACACAACGCTGACTCAAGCGTTGCTGCTGATGCTATACAGAGAAAAACTGGTTTTCAGTTTGTACATTCTTCAGGATTTTTCCATCCAAGGCTGGTTGAGAGTTTGTATAACAATGGCTTCAGATTTTCAACATACTACTCTTCAACATTCTTCCTAAATGTAACAATGTGAGACTCACTAGGAGAACGGTGTAGTGAGGGCCACAAACGGCTGTTTGTCTTTCCTTTCAAAATGCTGCCAACAATATTTTCGGAATGGAAGACAACACAAGGCGCTGAGATTCGGTTGGCACCGAGGTGGTGTCCAGCAAGTTGCCGCACTGGTGTGGCCATCCTACAATGCTGCGCCGAAAGTCGGCGTGGGGTGCCCGAAGGGGGGGGGGGAGGCGGCGCAAACGAGCCTCTCCCGCTTCTCCATGTGGAGGCAGTTCATCTGCAGTGGGGCGCCGAGATCCGGATGGCACCGAGGTGGTGTCTAGCAAGTTGCCGCACTGGTGTGGCCATCCTACAATGCTGCGCCGAAAGACGGCGTGGGGTGCCCGAAGGAAGTGTCCTTATCCAGGGCATTATCGCTGTATCATGTCCTCCACTAAAATGGCCCTGGGACACATTAGAACTCGGACGCTCGATTTTTTTTTCCTTTCCTGTACATGCAAAAAAAGGTAAATGCCCGGTACGTTACACGCTTCATCTGCCACGATGAACTCTCCAGAGGAACCGAAAAAAAATATAGTTGTGGTAACTATACCATGCATCGTCATATGGAGAGGTGGCACCAATTAATTATAGTGCTGCATAAAAGAGAGATTTGGAGGAGAACCCCTGACCTGCTAGTACATTCATCAAAGAAGTGGCACTGAGAGCTTCAGAGGCAAGGGAAACGGTCCCAAATTTTTAGAAGAACTTTGGAAAGATTAAAATGACATGTTTAGATTGTGGCAAATTAATTTCATGTGGACAGATGAGTGTTACTCTAATAAATACAGCATATGAACATCATCATAGTCGATGGTTGGTAGAGACATTTTGACTATATCCTGGACCTGCCCGTCCTCGCCCAAAATGGCGCCGGAATAAATGGGACTCGTAACTCCTTGTTGTGTACTGGTTGCAGAACCTTGAAATCACGAGATACGTATGCAGTTTTGAAGCACATGGCGGGCGGGGACGAGAATTGATTGAATATTTCGACATCCCTATTGATATTAAGTTCTGATGTGTTATTGATTACTGTACTGTTGAAAGTTCGAATTAACGTCACCCATGGTACTTGCCCGCAAATGTATATCTAGATAATTTTATTGTAACTGGCCCTGTCGTATTTTAATTATAAAATGTACGTCCACCGATTCCGTAACTGTTAGACACCTTAGTTCTTGCAACCTAATGGCCCGCCCGTTACGTTCCTCTACAGTGTAAATGTCTACTCATCACATACGATTACAGTTTGCTCCGTGGCCGGCCCACGTGGTTATAGGCTCGTATTTGTATAATGAAATTTTCACAATAAAGGTTTTTAAAAGAAAACATGGTAGTAGTATATACATTGGTAAAGTTTGTAATAATAGTCACTGTTTTAGAATCATTAAAAGGCAAGTGAAATAAAGCAGACCAATTACATGAAGGGTAAAAGGTATAATACGAAGGAACGCAGTAAAGATAAATGGTCAAGGGCTGTTGTGTTTTCTATTCCTGCAACATAAAGTGATCGATAAGAATCTCATATTCAGGCGTATCGGCGACTAAGACAGCAGGTCGACCCTCTTTTGCTCAACGGCTCCATCATGGGACGAAGAAACGCTCTTTTTCTCGAAAAAAGAATATATTTTACTTGCAGGACAGTTGTAAAATTTCCGGGAAAGTACATTAGTCTGGAACATTATAACATATATTTAAGAAAAAATAATGTTCGGAAGTAATGAAAAGCGTAATTTTTAGGTCATATGACCAAGCCTTTCATCATTACAATAAGAAAAGTAAAATGAACCAATGAAAAGTTTTATTAACAAGTCACATGACTTGTTATGCTTACGTTACGCGCTGCGCGCCCCGGATGACTTCCGGATGCGCTAACGCGGCGCGTCATATGACGCATTACGCGACAACGCAGGTCCAGAATATAGTCAAAATGTCTCCACCAACCAGCGGTCGGAACACAACCCCTTTCAGCAGGCTAAATAGTTCTGTTAAATGACAACAGAAGGGACAGGCAACAAGAACCATCAGTCAAAGAGGGGAGGGCTAGTTCTTCTCTACCGGGTTACATTGGGGCGCTACCGGAACTGATCGAATTGGTAGTCTACAGTGTTTCTGGATGTTTCAGACTGAAGCTGGGGTTAGCATGAGAGCAGCATCATTTCGTAGCTCCGTCGTGGCCATTCCGCAACCAATCATGGCAGCCGCTCTTTATCGTTATTTTGGGCGGGGTGGGTGGCGGAGCCGAGCTGTTTTGCAGCCATCATTGTGTGGAGTTCAGTTCATCTCACTAGTTTTGTATTTGTCATGAGGGGTTGTTCCTAATGTTTCTATTTTAGCGAGGTCAAAAAGAGATCCCATTAGTGGCCTACTGATTTTGCTCGATTCCTTTTCTTTTTTTTACACGATTTTTCGTTATCTGCAAAGACTAAACAGAGTATTGCGACTCTGTGTTTGTTTGTAAATAGAGAATGAACCAAAGAGAACTAATTCTAAAACAGTAAATACTTGGATAACAATCAATCAAATGGAGAGAGAAGCAGGCACGACGGATTACAACGGGGGCAAAGGCCTGCGTTAACTACCTTTCACTATCTGCAAAGAGAGAGTACTCCTAATAGAAATGAGGGGGGGGGGCACCATTCAAAGCAGATCAGTGTGCATAAACACGAAAATGTTTTCACTTACCACGTACTTGACATTCGACAGCTTATGATATTTGCTATTAAAAAACCATTGAAATTCACTGAAAAAACCATAGGTTATAGACCATATATAGTTAGGAATTAGCATTTACAAAACCTTGAAAATTCACTGAAAAAACCATAGGTTATAGACCATATATAGTTAGGAATTAGCATTTAAAAAACCTTATTTTACTCACACAAAACCATTGAAATTCCATATATAGTTAGTTGCACTAACTATATATTGCGCACCCGCAATCCACTGCTGATCATGTCACATATTACATCATTCATGACATGGTCAGTGACATCACTGATGACATCACTGATGACATCTCAAATGACATCACTGATGACATCACTGATGACATCTCATTTGACATCAATGACCACATCACTGATGATATTATTCATGTGACAATACAATGCATCTCTTCACATTTTAATATAACCTCTGTTTCACCCAGTGTTAAAAACAGAGTATAATTTTTGAAACCATTGACACACCAATACTAGTTACTACATACGTACTCACTGATTCCTACGTCTACACACACATTCACTCATTCACCCATACAATCATTCATACATACAATCACTCATGTTTACAACACAATCATATGCACTCATACACCTATACAGACACTCACACTCTGCCACTCATCCATGGAGTTACTCACACACCTAGTCAGTCCTGTAAAGAATCAATCACACTTCCATTTTCTACTCTATACAGTTAAACATAGAGCACCTTACGTTTTCAACCATATACTAACACATACTTACTCTCTTATACAATCATTGATACAAGTACACATTGATCTGTACAGAGTCACACACCTCCCATCCAGCCACACACACACTCAGTCTCCCATGCAAATACTTGGGCAATCAATCAATAACCCATATAGTTACTCATATAGCTACTGATCAACACATGCAGCAGTTTACAGAACAACAGACATAATGATGCACAAATTAAGACAGTTTAGTCACTAACCCATGCACTCAGTGAGACACATTTAATCACTCACTCATACATTCAGTCATGCACCTACTAAATCCTTCGTCCAGACACTTATACATCCACTCATTCTTCAATATGTAAGACATATTTTAACTTTACAGAAACATAGTCACTGGATGTTGTCATCAGTGATGTCATCAGTGATGTCATTTGAGATGTCATCAGTGATGTCATCAGTGATGTCACTGACCATGTCATGAATGATGTAATATGTGACATGATCAGCAGTGGATTGCGGGTGCGCAATATATAGTTAGTGCAACTAACTATATATGGAATTTCAATGGTTTTGTGTGAGTAAAATAAGGTTTTTTAAATGCTAATTCCTAACTATATATGGTCTATAACCTATGGTTTTTTCAGTGAATATATATATATATATATATATATATATATATATATATATTCACTGAAAAAACCATAGGTTATAGACCATATATAGTTAGGAATTAGCATTTACAAAACCTTGAAAATTCACTGAAAAAACCATAGGTTATAGACCATATATAGTTAGGAATTAGCATTTAAAAAACCTTATTTTACTCACACAAAACCATTGAAATTCCATATATAGTTAGTTGCACTAACTATATATCGCGCACCCGCAATCCACTGCTGATGATGTCACATATTACATCATTCATGACATGGTCAGTGACATCACTGATGACATCACTGATGACAACATCCAGTGATTATGTGTTTCTGTAAAGTTTAAATATGTTTTACATATTGAAGAATGAGTGGATGTATAAGTGTCTGAATGAAGGTTTTAGTAGGTGCGTGATTGACTGTATGAGTGAGTGATTAAATGCGTCTTACTGAATGCACGGGTTAGTGACTAAACTGTCTGAAAGTGTGCATCAGTATCTCTGTTGTTGTGCAAGCTGCTGCATGTGTTGATCAGTAGCTATATAAGTAGCTATATGGGTTATTGATTGGTTGCACAAGTATTTGTATGGGAGACTGAGTGTGTGTATGGCTGGCTGGGAGGTGTGTGACTCTGTGCAGATCAATGTGTACTTGTATCAGTGATTCTATAAGAGAGTAACTATGTGTTAGTATATGTTTCAAAAATGTAAGGTGTTCTGTGTTTAACTGTATAGATGAGAAAATGGAAGTGTGATTGATTCTTTTCAGGACTGACTAGGTGTGTGAGTAACTCCATGAATGAGTGGCAGAGTGTGAGTGTCTGTATAAGTGTATGAGTGCATATGATAGTGTTGTAAAGATGAGTGATTGTATGTATGAATGATTGTATAAGTGAATGTGTGTGTAGACATAGGAATCAGTGAGTGCGTATGTAGTAACTAGTATTGGTGTGTCAATGGTTTCAAAAATGATACTCTCTATTTAACACTGGGTGTAACGGAGGTTATATTACAGTGTGAGGAGATGCATTGTATTATCACATGAATGATATCATCAGTGATGTGATCATTGATGTCAAGTGTGATGTCATCAGTGATGTCATTTAAGATGTCATCAGTGATGTCATCAGTGATGTCACTGACCATGTCATGAATGATGTAATATGTGACATCATCAGCAGTGGATTGCGGGTGCGCGATATATAGTTAGTGCAACTAACTATATATGGAATTTCAATGGTTTTGTGTGAGTAAAATAAGGTTTTTTAAATGCTAATTCCTAACTATATATGGTCTATAACCTATGGTTTTTTCAGTGAATATATATATATATATATATACTTTACAACTCTTCAATGAGTAGTTTTGGTGCTCAAATCAATCACCCAGATCTGGTCATGTGAGGATGAGAAGATATCAGAGTAGGGTCCATGACAGGCATTGGTGACAGAGACATCTCTACAGTCATTAGGCTCTCTGGACTCTCAGGTGAATATTTCTCACTCCTGACATTTGGAGTAGGTGAAGGTGAGCCAGGTGCTTGAAATGCAAAGAATCTCATGTAATAGACTTTCCAGGACGGTGAGCAGTCACAATGTGTCCTTTACTGGTCACAACCCTTAGTGAGTCAGCATCAAGGGGAGCATCAGACTTGCGTTTCTGTTTCTGCCTTACGATCACTTGGTCTCCTCTGCTGAACACATTGCTCCACACTTAGCGGAGTCTGTCCTAATAGGTCTTCGTGTGACGTTTGTGAGAAAAGTCAGTACTGCAAAGTTTATCAATTTTAATAGATCTCTAATTAGTCCATTGTGGCACTGTGGTGGCTTTGCCTCTCCCAAACATTAAAGTGGCAGGGCTTTCAAATGTGGCAGAATGCAGAGTGAACCTGTAGCTTTGAAGTGTAGATTGAAGAACTGATTTGAGTTCAAGCTTTTCCAGCGCAGAGCACTAAATGGTCTTCTTGAGGGTACTCATAAATCTCTCGACCACATCATCTGCCTGTGGTGAGAGAGGGGTGCTTTTCTGATGCTTGATACTGAAATGTGTGAGAAAGTCACTAAATTCCTGACTGTTGAAAGGAGGGTCATTATCACATTTCAAAATTGAAGGAACACTCCGTTGCACAAATACTTTCTAGTCTTTCAATGACTCTGTCATGAGTCGTTGACATCTCTTCCACCAGAGGACAACAGAAATATTCATCAACAATTACTAATAGACAGTGTCCGTTGTCAAGGCTCTAAAGAAATCAATGGCAATCTTCTCACATGCATGCTTTGGGAGATAAGACATATTCAATGGATGTGGGGGGGTTAAGATGACAAAGAGTTGCATAAACGACAGCCCTTTAACTCTTTTTCAACTCTTTCATCAAGATGGGGAAACCACACTCTGTCTCGTAAAGCTCTTTTAGTAGCAACAACCCCACGGTGTCCCTCATGGGCCAATTCAATACCTTGTTGTCTCAGACTCTCAGGTATCACAATTCTCAAACCTCATAAGTTTATGCCTTCTGGAGTAGCTGAAAGTTCCTTTTACACATTTTTTAATTTCTGGTATACAAGTTCATCATGAAGTGGTCATTGAGGATTGGCAAATCCTTGTCAGTACTCATGGCAGCAATGGTCTGTTCTACCAATATGGCAGTATCAGGGGTACTAGATTTCACAATGAAGTTAACATAGGCATTAGTCACTTTAGAAGTAGTGCCATAACACTATTGGCACATACTAGAAGAAGTCAGCAGGGTTTTAATATTTTCCGGGGCGATGCAGAATCATATAATCATACTCCTGTAATCGCAATCCCCACCTCTTAATGCGAGGAGGCATCTTGGCTTTAGGATTGCCAAAAATGGTGTTTAGTGCTTGGTGGTCAGTGAAAACTGCAAAATGATTTTCATACAGGAACACATGAAAATGTTCACAAGCCCACACTACAGCTAGGCTTTCTTTTTGGGGTTGTGAATTAGCATGTTCTGTTGTTGACAAACTTCGGCTAGCATAAGTCAAAATGTGTCTTGGGCCATTGGGATGTCCAGTGTTCTGGGCAGGATGGCACCCAATCCCAATGGGCTTGCATCAACAACAACCCTCTCCTTAAAAATTCAGATCAAAGTACGCCATTTCAGTTGCGTTCTCAATTGCATGCTTGCTTTTCTTGAAACTTTGTTCACATTCACTTGACCTTTTAAATGCAACATTTCGTTTTAAGTTTCTCGTGGGGGCACTTATAGTGGCAAAATCAAGAATATACATGGAACAATAACTGGCCATATCAAGGAAGTATCACAACATCGTTACATCCTGAGGAAAAGTAGATGACAATAGATGATGTTCTGATCTGAAGTCATTCCCTCATCAGAAAAGACATGGCCAAAGAACTTGAGTTTGGTTTGATGAAACTTACATTTTGCCACAATTAAAGTGAGTCCGGCATCAGCAAGTATACAACACACTTCTGTCAGAGCTTTATCATGTTCCTTTTGTGTGGCCCCAAAAACGAGTATGTTATCACTGTAATTGAAAGAATTTGTGACTAGTTGTATTATGTAAAGAATGACCCCCTGAAACAGTATGGCAGCTGATAACACTCCGAAACTTAGCCTTTTATATTTAAACAAATCAATATGAATTGAAAAGGTAGCAATGTACCTACAGTTCTCTTCTAGTTTGAACTGGTGATACCCTTTGTTCAAATCAAGGTGGCTGCACAATCATGTCAGCAGTGTGCGGACCTGGATGCCGTTCCCGTTACAACACCTTGTTTGCTTGGCGCATATCAACGCAGATGTGCACATCTCCTCCACTGTCCTTTTTTGGTACTACCACTATGCATGATACAAACCGCGTTGGACCAGTGGATCGCTCAATGATGTCATGATTTAATAAGGTATCAAGTTCTTTCACAATAGCCTCTTGTAAATGGAATGTAATTCA
Source organism: Lissotriton helveticus (assembly GCF_964261635.1). Classification (NCBI taxonomy): domain Eukaryota; kingdom Metazoa; phylum Chordata; class Amphibia; order Caudata; family Salamandridae; genus Lissotriton; species Lissotriton helveticus. The sequence goes on along the minus strand of NC_136065.1, from coordinate 629,962,852 downwards.
AAGATGTGGTTGAGCAACATGATAACCATGCCCATTTATGTGAAGTTGAACTTTCATCGTCTTAAGCCTTCTAATGCATGAAAAAAAGATGGAAACTGATTCACTACCTCATGATAGGTATAGCCATTGTAGTTCACAGAAATCAGTCCCATGTCAGGAGCAGTACTGAAGCTGAGTAAATATGAGCTCGATGAATTGCCGAGCAAGACATGAATTGGTAATTGTACTTTACATTTTTATGCTTCACAGTGGCTATGAATGAACCTTCACTTTGCATTAGTGATGAATAAGCCCATGTATACAATTTTGTTTTAGAAGGAGTGAAACGGGACACTGGATACAGTTCATTATACTCCTCCACCAGCATAATGTTTATCAATACTCCACTGTCTATGATAGAAGGTATGGAGCACCCATTCACTTTCAGTGTGATTTTGGCCCAGTGTCCAAATGAATGTCACACTTTAACTTCCTGGCCTAATTTTGACTGGCCTTCTTCCTTGCAAGAAGCTAACCCCACATGTGCACGTCACCCGGCAGTCAACATTGACATCGCACACCCATCTACCTCCATGTCGTACGACAATGATAGCGGCTAACTTTTAGGTGAAGAATTTGACAACAATGCACATCGTTCAGTTTCTACGTGCCTCAACTGATGTTGCTGCTAGGCCTTGTGGACGTGCGTAGAACGTCGCGTCTGGAGTTTTCTTGCATCCGTTTTGTTTTCTCAATGTGACACACTTAATCTTGCCTCCATTTTGTTTTCTCGATGTGACAAACTTGATCTTTCTCTCGCTTTGCAGACTGTTACAAAATGGTTCTCTTTCCTGCAGCCTTTGCCTACCTGACCAATGGTGGGAGATATCACGTTATGGCGGAAGATGTTACGTTATGGCCGACTTACTTTTCACACTCAGCGCTGATATTTCATTTTGGGCCGTTCCGGCCTCCATGTCAACTGCCTGTCTATCAGATCTCTCCTCTGCTCTGGCAGCCATGAGTACTCGCTTCAAGTTGAGTGTATCAGCATTTGTCGCCTAAATGAATCGGAAAGGCAACCATCTATTACTCTGAGACGCTAAGCCTCTTCATCGTTAAAACCCATTGAACTAGCAATGCTTTATGAGTGAATCAAGCTTTTCTAAAAACTCATACATCATTAACCCAGCTGTCTTCCTTTCTTGACTGAAAATGTACCTTTTATTGTCGACATTCAGCATTGGATTGAACTTGGTGTTTAACGCTTCTTTGATTTGATGGTTTGTCGCTTCATCACCTTGTGGTATTTTCTTATTTACTTCATTTACTCCGTCGCCTGCCAAATTCTTCACTTATTTAGTTTTCTTTTTGTCATGTGCTTCTTTTAGCACATCAATCAATAACTTTGATCCAGGCAGCCATCTGTCACCAATGTTTTGCCTTTTGGCAGTGTCAAAGGGAATCTGTGGTTTAAGGAATGCAGTAGCATCATAATCTCTGGAACTTTCTGCTACCGAGAGTGGAGCTTGCTTCTGCAGCATCTAATGCCCACCTGTACTTGTACTTGTTCTTCACCGTTCTCACCTCTTAGCATTGTTTCAGGTTTCTACTGCCTATAGCGTTTCTTTACGTTCACCTGCTTCTGCTCACAGCGTTGTCTTGTACCTGCTGTCACAGCTTGCTGCACTTTCTGTACCTGGTTGTCACAGCCTTTAGTGTTTCTTGCTGTTAGAAATGTCTCTGCTTTTAGAGCTTTCTCGCACTCAGCTAGCATAGCCTCTAGCGCTTCACTGTACCTGGTTGTCTTCTCCCTTTAGCGTTATCATACTTTATGAATGACAATTCAGTGTTGTGTTGTGGCGCAGTACCTCTTGTCTCAACTTCATCATCAATTTTCTAGCTGACGACAAACACACTTTCTCTAAGACCTTCCCTTTTTTCACAGGCCTGGCACTGGCTGCATTGTCGGTTTGACTCCACATTTGCCAACGATTTTTACTTTGACTGAGGCACACATGGCACGGACAAGCAGTTTGCAAAACCACTGCAAACTCTCCAGGAGAGCAATCTTGGTTCTTCGGGTCATGGGTTTACATAATCCCCTATCTGGTTGTCAGTTGTAGCATCCTTTGATCACACCACACACAGAACTCGGTATTACACGTCTTTATTCATAAGCATCTAACTGTGAACTGAACATTCTATATCATGAATTCTGTGACCTACACACACTATTCTACGGAGTCCATCAGGAACCAAAAGGGACCTGTCATCTCTAAATCACAAGACACTACATTGTTGAATTAGACAGATTTGCTCCTGTCCACTTATGAAGGCATAGACTCATATGCCTCTCAAGTACCCATGCATATCCTATCCCTGCCCAATGAGTTAATCTCGCAAGCAAACACATATTGTCCTTCGTTTTATTGGAAAGATCATTTGGTTCTGCCTTAGAGGCTTCTTTTTGCTGACATCTGCTGCTTAAACATCCGCAAATTCACTTAAAAAACCTCAGGTTAGTACCACGAAGTTTCCATTTAGGGGAACTGATTCTTTCATGATTTGCCTACAATAATCCTCAATTACTTTGGCTTTGTATTTGCTGCTCTGACTTTCTCACATTACATTGATTTATGCCGTAACTACATGATTACTAATTTATGACTAATTTGACTGATTTGCATTTTTGATTTTCTATTTGTTAATAAATGTTCATGGTTTTCAAATCTACTAGTCTTTGTCATTCTTCTGGGGCAAATGTGCTTCACACATATATGCCAACAGACCTGATTAAGACAGGAGACTCATACTTTTTTAACCCCCAAAGTGCTTTATTTTAGCTGTTACCTCTGTAATCTCCTCCTTTTCAATGTAAGTCAATGGGGAAAATAAATTCCTCCAATGTTTTCTTCCAAACCTCCCATGTTCAGCTCTGCCAAGTACAACACATAAGGGGTTAGATAATGCATTTTAGTGTAGGTGTGCGCATCAGTGCGCATCAGCGCTCTTAAATGCATTAGTTACGCTTTTAAGACACTGTGGGGATAATAAACTCTTTAAGGAAAGAAGCCTGGGCAAGCTTTGGCACTTGTGTGGTGCTGCCCTGACTGCCCAATGAAATTGTTAGATTTTTAGCCTGCTGGCCTGGGCCCACTTGTTGCTATGGTGACTGAGACTCATCAGCCTTGATGATGATACATTGTTTCTGGGAGGGAAAAAATGAATCTCTTCTCTGGCAGCCTCTCATCCTAGGAGACAGGTGTAGCTCTGGCAGCATTCAATGAGAGAGGGTGTGGGCTTGACATAAACAACACCAAGTAACGGGCCCCAGCTCATAATGATCTGTCGCTGTTGGTTGTTTTTCGGGCTCTCTGTTGAAAGTCACTGGTCAAGTCTGCCGCTGAGTTTGTCAACTGTCGGGGCACCTGATGTAGCAAGGTGGAAAAAAACATTTTTGTATACCCCTTGTAAAATTAACTTTCCATAACAATAATAAGTGCTAAATATGTGGTTTTGAAATTAATCAACATAGAACAGAATGCACACACACAAATACACGTGGGATAATAATTTGCATGAAATTGCCAAGCATAATTTACTAATTTGTCATATATTGTATCATAAAGGGTACGCATTTGTCGTAATCTAATTGAAAATTGCATGAATTGGCTTTTTGTCTGTTTATTTGTGGCATAAATCATGAAGATTGGTAAGTAAAAACACGCATATGTGTTACTTAAAGCTAGGTAAATACTAACTGGGATATTATTAGACGGGGAGGTAAACAGAAAGGCTTTATTTCGTAAATTTGCGTTTATTTGTGTTTGTTTCTGTAATAGTTCCTACATTGAGGCCTGTGTGAGCAAAACAAAATGGAAGCTGACTGTAATTCCGAGGTGGAGGTCTAAGTACGCATGCGCCACCTGGAAGCGCGAGCTGCCTGTGCCTGAGCAGTATGGGTCAAGGACAGCGTGGCCTGCCACATGGAGTACATGCTAAGTTTGTTGAAGTCAGCAAGTTAACTTATGGGAATGGGACACCGAATAACAATTTAAAGGACACTTCGAAGGAAGTAAAAATTTGAACAATAGCACCACTATTTTTCTAGTCATAAGGATGACTTTGCATAAATGGAACAGTAAAGCGATGAGGTGATGCTCATCCAACTCTAAATTGACCAATCACGGACATTCTAGGAAATAAGATAGTGAAAAGGGTATAAAAGAGGACATTTGGGACTTTGAAGAGAGCTTGCTTTTTGACCTAATCTTTGCACCACGAGACGTCAGTCTGCGCAATTTTTCTTATGGTGCAGGGACTTTGAACATTTTCTGAACTTCAACTTTTGAATAGGTGCGAAGTCCTATGAGAAGGGAACATCGAGAGAGATAGATAGGTGTTTCTTTGGGAACTATTTTGTTTTTGTGCTGATGTCTGCGTCTCTACATTTGGGTAATATACCTTCAACTTATTTTCCTAAACTGTCATGCTTATAAATAAATGTTTTGAATTTAACTTTTCTTTCAGGATTATTAATGCATAACTGAATTATTTCCTTCAAGTAAAAACGTGGAGATCATGCTAGGAGATTTAATCTCTAAATAAAAATTAAATAAATGGACAATTAAGCAGGTCTTATTGTCCTTTAGTTAACTTTTACTAGCTGATCCATCAAAAATTAATAGTGGGCTGTTTTACATTTTTCCTTTAGAAAAACCATGGTATTAAAAATAAAACTGCAGTTGTAAATAATGTATACATTTTAAGTTTAGGCACTCCGCTATAGCACCGCGGCTCTCCTTTTAGTCTACAGTGAATCCTCGGAGCAGAATAAATGTGTGAGTGAATGAAAGGTAAGAGTTATGGGCCCAGTTGTGAGAAAATAATAAAAAGCTCCATGGGTTAAGGTGATCGTTTATGAAGAATTTTTGGAGCCGCGCTGCACCAGTAATACTTGGTAGCAGAGCATAGGTTGCTATAGGTTGACTAGGATATATGATGTGTAGAGTAGAATATATAGAATGTTGATGTACAGAACTTTTGGACTAACATCTGTTGAGTTCGTATTACGTTATATGTAGTCTGAAAAAGGCTTCCGGAAAGTGTGGGAAGCTGGTCACTCTGTCTGCAGGCAGAGGAAGTGTGGCAAGTGAAGTCGCACATCACATAGTTTGTTTCAAAGTGGTGACATCGTCGTATGTTACAAGTTTAGGGACCTTTAAGTGTAAAAGTGGTGAATGTATAGCGAGGGCACCCTGTGAAATCTTGGGTCTGAGTACAGGGATCATTGCGTATTCTGTCTTAAAACTCTACCTCGAGAGAGTAATAAAGTTTAACCTAAGCTTGAGAGAAGAGTAAAGTAGAGAGAAGTGCTACTCTATCAACAAAAGTAAAAATTCTGTGGTAGGGAAGAGGTAAGCGCTGTCTACTGGAAATACAGAATTCTTGTGTGATTGAAGAACTATCCTTTTGGTTTTAGCAAAACAGATCAATGGAGTTGTTTTATGTAGTTACTAACTGATTTTGCTGTATAAAAGTGTAAATACAGTGTGCCGATAACATTTTGTAAAGGAGGGGTCAGTCGAAGCTGCAGAAACCGGAGCAGGGCTGAAATCAAAGGTATTGCGCTGGGATTGGTCCCCGTAACCAAGACAGCGTAAGGGGTGATTGGTGCATCAGTAACAGCAACAAAATAATTGGTTGAGCACTAATGAAACGTACCTTGTTCTAATTGGTGCGTTAGTGTGAACCGCGCTGTGATAGGCTGGTGTTACGAGGCAGTTTACGGAAGAGTGAGCGATCTTTTGAAAAGACAGGAGGTTAATAACAAAATTGAATTTTATTACGGAATGGAGAAAGAGAAATCTTCATTGTTTCAAAAATTGAAAAATGTATTCAAAAAGGATAAATTAATTGAAACTGGAGAGGGAAAAATAATTCCTACGCCGAAAACGCCTGCATCATACATGATGACAAAATATGGCTACCATACATGTATATGGTTAGAAAATTGGGCAAGGTATACCAGAAATGATGGTGCATTAGCTTTCCCAGAAGAAGGATCTTTCAGTCTTACGGTGTTAAGAAACTTGAGAGACAAGATGATGAAGCTTGAACCAAGACCCAGACCAACTCAATTTGAAGCCTTAGCTGAGTGGGAAGATGAAATGCATGATTTATAGCAAGAAAGGTTTGGAGACTACATAGGACCAAGAAATAGAGGTCGTGGATTTTGGAGAGCAACGCATGAGACTAGAATGCGAAGGTGGAGAAATGCTAACATGTGTGTAGGAATGTATCCAGTTAGATTGGTAGATGAGGAAAAAGGGTGAAAATGAACAGAAAAATGGAATGATATAGAAACAGGAAAAAGGAGTTATGAGGATTGTGGGTCCGAGGATGCAGTGTTGGAGGAGATCCTAGATAGGAGACCACCGCCATACCAAGCAAATTCTATGGGTACAACTTCAAGTGCCTCACAGTTAGAGGATAGACTAGCAGAAACTCCAAAACGATTCCCAAACTTCAGAGGTCTCCCGGAGAGAGTAGAAATGAGATATGATTTGGATGTTCCATTATTCAGAACTAGATATACTGGGACGCCTAAACACAGGAATGGAATGGAGAGAATTGGAAATAGAGTAGAACAACAAGAGTACTTCTGAATATATACGTTCAACAAATGAATTAACTGAAAAGATAAAGGAGATTACTAAAAATATAGAAGCTGTAACTGTTCCAGTAACAATAGGTCCTGTAATCCCAGTGTTTGAAAACCAGAAGATAAAAGAGCCATCTTTAACTATTCCTTTAAATCAGAGTTTACAAAAAGTAAAAGAAAAGGTTTACCCGAATTTGTCAGAAATTAAACGTATCAACCAAATGACACCGCCAGATTTGACTTTTAATCAGAGTCTCCAGTATAAATTTCCAACAGGAGCGGAGTCTGGTTCTATAACTCCTGAGGAAAGTGTAGAGAAAATCGATTTAACACAAACTCCAGTAGGGCCAACAGAGCAGGAATTAAGTGATTGGATTAAAACCTTAAAACTGAAAGAAACGGAACCAACATTGTTAGATGTAGCAAAGGCTAAAAGTTGATATGGAGGAACTAATAATTGGAACAATTGGTACAGAGAGATTGACAAATTATCAGGATGATGAGATCACATTCATGTGTAAGAGTATTACGTGGAAAACCAAAAGCATGCATGATCGGTTTGAAAGCTTAGCGGGTGAATTGGATTTGGATTTTACAAAATACAAAATATTGCGGAAACCTTATAGAGAGGATTTTACTGACAAGGATATAGAAAACATGAATACAGCAGGGAGAATTACTCAAATAAAGAATTAATTGTGTTATTGTGAAAATGGGGAGATATTGATAAATGGAAAATGATTTGGACAAAGAAAAGAGAGGAAAGCAGTGACAAATCCACATTAGTGTTTCCAGTAAGAGAAAAGGAAGAAGTGGTAAAAGAATTTCCTATGAGAGAAATACCTGGAGGAGGATATGTGCATGTACCTTGGAGTAGACAAGATATTTTATCATTCACAAATGATTTTCCCAGATTGATAGAGAAGCCAGTAGAGTGGTATAGGCAAGTAGGTCCATTTGTGAAAGTTTCAAAAGTTTTATGGGAAGACTTAGATGGGTTATTTGACATAGTAGTACCAGCTGATCTGTGGTCAGAGTGTAAGATTACGGTGAATTGGCCAAAAGAAGAATATCCACGAGATAAAGTGACTGGTGCTCCTGGACCTGAAGTAATGCGAAAATATGAGCAAGTGATAGTGTTTCTGAAAAATAAAATTCCACCAAAAGAAACAGATTGGGTAAAAATAGACAGGACAATACAAGAAGCCAAAGAGTCAGTTGAGGCATTTTATGAAAGACTGTTATATATATATCTCTCTCATTGGTACTTTTATATGTATTCCAAGCGTAAGAATGTTTGCACTAGCACTTTAGGAAAGTTGTGGGACTATCAAGATGGAGGGGCTTTTACTGTCAAGGATAATTTTATATAAACTGAGTAACTGCCAATGAGATGTTTTCATATGCACTTGCACTTTTATGAAAATGTAAAGAATTACTAATGTACTCTTTGAAATGGCTACTTTAGCTTATGAAGATAATTGAATGTTGTTACAAGTAACACGTTTCAAAATGGCCTCCTCACCGGACAAAATGGAATGCAATACCTTGTCTCCTATGTCCCTCATCGCTTTTTATCACCACTGTTTTGTGTATTTTAACCTGGTCAAAATGGTTGCTAAGCATCGTGAACAAGGGAGCTTGAACTCCCAAAACGCGTAGATGCTATACCTTGTCCTATAAAATAAAGTGAAGACTTTTTTCCTACCTCGGAGTGCCGGATGATTTCCTGCTTGCATGTATTTGGATGATCTAATATCCAATATATATATATATATATATATATATATATATATATATATATATATATATATATATATATATTCACTCAAAAAACTATAAGTTTTAGTGGTGTTATAGTTAGCTGGACATTTTACTCATACAAAACCAATGAAATTGCTCCTATATAGTTAGTTGTACTAACTATATTTCGCGCACCCGCAATCCACTGCTGATAATGTCACATATTAGATCATTCATGACATGGTCAGTGACATCACTGATGACATCTCAAATGACATCACTGATGACATCATCCAGTGAATGTGGTTTGCTTCGTTATTTAAATATGCATTATATATATAGCAATTTACATTGAAGAATGAGTGGATATATATAAATAAATATTTGGATGGAGGATTTAGTAGCAGTGTAATTGACTGTTTACTTGACCAATTTATAATGTCTCACTAAATATAGTGGATAGTGACTAAACTGTGTGAATATCTGTATCACTTTGTCAGTTGTTGTGTAAACTGATTCTACAGTTGGTTACTAGCTATGTGAAAGTCTATATTAGTTATTGATTAGTTAACTGAGTATTTGTATGGGAGTGTGAAAGTGTGTGTGGTTCGGTGGGGGGGTGTGACTGTCCAAAGATGTGTGAATAGTTGATTCAGGAGATATATGAAGTTAAAACTACATGTTCTAACAGTTTGGGTGAGGGAATCTCTTTATGGGTGTGGTGATGAGCAAATATATTTCTCAAAGGTACAGGTCCAACAAACTAGAAAAATAAAAGGCAGTGTATGTGTCAGTTGTTGTATATAAATAAGTATACATAAGACACAATGATTGTGTGAGTGACTGTATGGATAACTGTATACTTGCAATAATGATTTTATAATTCACTAAGTATGACTTACTATCTAAATGAATAGAAGAAGTGGTGTTTGTATAAGTGTTTTGCTAAGTAAATATGTAAGTATGATCCATTGTTTGCATAAGTGAGTAGGATGACTTCATATGTGAATAGGATGCGTGCTGTTGTTTAATGTCGATATAGATGTATAAGTACTTTTGATAGTGTTCTATTGTTCATTGACAGCATGTATGAGTGAATCCATAGGTAAGTGATTAGATGTGTGTATACATCTATGAATCACTGAGTGGATTTTTAGATACTTGTATTGCTGTGACAATGGGTTTAACTATGATACTCTGTATTTTACAAACAGTGATGAAAAATTGTAATAGTGTATGAAAAGGTGTATGTGATTGTCACGTGGATGATGTCATCAGTGATGTCATCAGTGATGTCATTTGAGATGTCATCAGTGATGTCACTGACCATGTCATGAATGATCTAATATGTGACATCATCAGCAGTGGATTGCGGGTGCGCGAAATATAGTTAGTACAACTAACTATATAGGAGCAATTTCATTGGTTTTGTATGAGTAAAATGTCCAGCTAACTATAACACCACTAAAACTTATAGTTTTTTGAGTGAACTTCAAAGGTTTTTTAAAAACGAATTCCTAACTATATAACTCCTGAAACCTATGGTTTTTTCAGTGAATTTCAAAGGTTTTTTTAAATGCTAATTCCTAACTATATAAGGCCTGAAACCTATGGTTTTTTCAGTGAATTTCAAAGGTTTTTTAAATGCTGATTCCTAACTATATAAGGCCTGAAACCTATGGTTTATTCAGTGAATGTCAAAGGGTTTTTAAATGCTAATTCCTAACTATATAATGCCGGAAACCTATGTTTTTTTCAGTGAATTTCAAAGGTTTTTTAAATGCTAATTCCTAACTATATAAGGCCTGAAACCTATGGTTTTTTCAGTGTTTTAAAAAAAAAAATTGATTGGTTAACTTGCTTATTAAGTGTATCTTAGTGAATATATATATTAGCGAGTAATGTTTAAATATTTAAACATATGCATGAGTGATGTAATATGTGACATCATCAGCAGTGCATTACAGACGTGCAAGTTATAGTGAGTCCAACTAACTATAACGTGGGAATTTCAATGGTTTTATGCGAGTAAAATTTCCAGCTAACTATAACTGGTGTGAAACCTATGGTTTTTTCAGTGAATTTCAAAGGTTTTTTAAATGCTAAATCCTAACTATAACTGGTGTGTAACCTATGGTTTTTTCAGTGAATATATATATATATATAATTTCTATGGCAAAATGAAACCCCTCATTTTGTTCCTTTTCAAATTAAATGTATTAAGTGTTACCACTTTATTCCAATCAAGATGACTTCAGGTGTGCCATACTTTTGTCATAAGTAAGACTGTTAGCGTTCTAGTTGTTCTATAGAACACTCTGGGACATTCTGTCATTGGGCTATAGTTGGACTACATCTGGCTGATATTTGGGCTACATTTGGGCTCTTTTGTCTCTGGTGGCCATCTTGGGAGACTGCATATCAGAATTGTTTTAATGAAATATAAGAGGATTTGAGAAGTCACTCAAAATGTGCCCTAATTTTTCTTTCTTCAGCACTAATCATAATTTCTATGGCAAAATGAACCCCCTCATTTTGTTCCTTTGCAAATTAAATGTTTTAAGTGTTAACACTTTTTTCAAATCAAGATGACTTCAGGTGTGCCATACTTTTGTCATAAGTAAGACTGTTAGCGCTCTAGTTGTTCTTTAGAACACTCTGGGACATGCTGTCATTGAGCTATAGTTGGGCTACATCTGGCTGATATTTGGGCTACATTTTTTTTTTTTGTCTCTGGTGGCCATCTTTGGGCTGCATTGGGCTACATTGGGCTACATTGGGCTACATTTGGGCTCTAACATATATATAGCCCATTGTAGCCCAATATATATTTTTTCAAAGTAAATTTTCGTAAAAACCACTGGAGCACATATCTTGAGACATAGCAAAGGCACATCGGGCTACCAGTCCCTACAATTTTGCCAAGTTTGGTGGAAAACCATTCAGCCTTTCGGGCTAAAAGTGAGTCCAACCGCCCTATGGAAATTAACATGGGGAAAACACTTTTTGGGACCCCCCTTTTATCTCGGCCTTTTAAACCTCTGCGCCACATTATACTCAAAAATGTAAAAGCCATTAATTTTCCCCAAAATCGTTTTTCATATCACATTTAAGAAACACAGCACAGGTTCTATGTACAAGCATTCCATGTCACTACTGAAACTTCACAATTTTACAAAATACAATTCCTCTATGCAGTAAAAACTTTTTACCAAGCATTTTCAAAAAACATGACACAAAGCAACATTAAAAAACCACAATTTGCTTCCAAATCTTCTCCATAGAGTATACAAGTCTCTATCTATATTCAATGAATCATTACTCACCTTTACAAATGCTTTGGGAGATTGAGAACAGTGTCAGACACACACACCAATATTTCTTTAGCAGAGCAAAAGGTATGTACTCCAGGCACTGCAACCATGAATGGCTCAGAAAACCTCTAATTCTACACACATATTCCTCATGGTAACCAATCAAAACTCTTCCCTCTCTATTTTTAAACCATCACCCTTCCCCCCCTCAGCCCTTTCTACCTGTTACCATAGCAACTCCCTCCTCACTGAGTTCTCAGGTTTAAAAGTTTATTCTACAATGTTGCAAATGAACTTAGCAAGGATGTTTGACCTCTCAATACACCAGCTTATCCGTTGCAATGTTTCTTTAAATGACTTTTTCTTAACCATTCAAATTGCTTCTTTCACAAAACAGAACCATGCACCCTAACTTTCAGTTTTCAACTATCTGAATCCACCAATCATTGCTTCTGATTCAAGAGCACTCAAACTCCACAGTTTTTTTTTGCAAACTCCTACTGTTCCAACTGCCATTTCATTCCCACACTTCATTTGACTGCACCAGAACCTCCTCTTACCATGTATATTGTCTGGATTATTGGGCATAGCTACATCCACTGGGCTCAAAGGTATGCAGCTACCAGAAATTTTCACAACCTTGATTTACCAAATGTGGACATCAAATGGATTGGCCAGAGAGGATTGAGATGTCATCAATTGATACCATTGGTGAAAACCTTTTTGCATCTGCCACAGCCTCACCTCATAATTCTGCACTGTGGTGGAAATGACTTAGGCACTTTGACTGGGGTAGGTCTGGAAATGCTTTTAAAGGACACCTTTGAGCAATTGATGGCACTTTTTCCTCAAACTGCCTTGGTATTTTCCAATATATGCCAAAGACAGAAATGGAAGTGGTCCAACCAATTTTGTCCACAATTTGAGAAAGCACGGAAACATGTGAATAAATCTGTTTCTGCTTACATGAGAGACTATGGAATGGGTTCAATATACAACAATAACTTGCGTTACAACATGAAAGATATTTACAGAGGAGATGGTGTGCACTTCTCAGATGAGGGGAATGGAATATTCCTCCTGAATTTAAGACTGTGCATTGGAACCTACTTGTAGGTACCTAAATAAGCCACAGAACCCAAAAGCTCTTTTCAGGGCTACCCTACCTCTGATCACTCCAAATGATTATTTTACTCTAACTTTTTTCACTGTTTTTCACCAAAGTACGCTCCCCGGTACGCTCCCCGGTACGCATACCGGGCGCTCCCCCCCGCGAAAAATAATTTTATTTTTTGTTTTTTTGCCTATATGGGCCTCCTAAGCCCCCCTCAGAAAACCTAGGGGGTCAGGGGGTGTCTACCGGGCCCCCTTTTCCCTTTTACCCATTCCCAACGTTGTTTGTCCTCCATCTTGTGTCTCAAATCTACCGAAACACAAGATGGAGGACTCCCGTTGCGCTGCCGGTACGCGTACCGGGGCGCGCACCGGGAAGCGCTCCCAAAAGGTTTTTAAAAGTTAATTTACATAAAAACCACTGGAGACACTTTCACCAAATATAGAATAGGCCCTACTACATACCAGTCCCTACCATTTTCCCAAATTTGGTGGAATTCCATTGAGCCATTTGAGCTGTAGCACTGTCTAAATATCCTGAGGTAAATTGCATGACAAAAACACATATGAAGTGTTAGAATTTACAACCAATTAAAATGTTACTTTCATTTTCTAATTTTTTTCCTGACATTTGATTGGTTATGTACATGAATAAAAATGAAAAATGAGAGGGAAACACGGCCATTTTGACTACAACTACCTGAGGTACATCTTGAAAGGATTTTCGCTTTTTTTCTTCTTCACCTCTCTGTAAAGTAAGTTGTTAATTTGTATGGGGCAGTTTAAGTTAATTTGTAAAAACGTTTTCTGATAGTTATTTACTGTCCCTCTGTTACAGTTATAGATTGAGATAGGCTCCTCTGTTATATTTATGGATTGACTTAGGCTTCTCTGCTATAATTATGAATTTACTTACGCTTCTTCACAGGCACTTTTTTATATTTCTACTTCCTGCCTGATACCATACACTGCCCAAAGTTAACTTCACTGTTAAAAAATCAGAACTACCTGTCTGAACTTAAACCCAACAGTGCCCTAACTCTACTGATATAGTTATTTTGTATGCAATTTACAGCAAGAAAATGGAAGGGGAGCAAGAAAACATCAATGTTTCTTTCGAGATTAGAAATGAGGAGATTCTTAATGAAGATTTTGTTCACGAGGATTTTATGGATGAGTCTTTGGATGAACAATTTATTGACTGTTTACAAGATATTGAAACATGCATTTTTGAGGAGATTCCAGATGATCTAATGCTGGAAGTTTTATTAAACTATGAAAATTCTAACCAATACATTTTTATTTAATAATTAAAAATTGTTTGAGACATTATTAATTTTTATATCTAATTCATGAAGTACTACCAAAATGATTATGTTTATATTATAGTATAAAGTGAAACTTACAGTATACTGTGCAATTTTAAAACATCATAAGGGAGCAGGGTAGACTACCCATGATCCCCTAGGTCTTCTCAGGGAGTGCTTAAAGGATCTGTTTCTGCTCTCGTGACAGACTATGGTATGGATTCCATATACCACAATAACTTCTGTAACAACATGCAAGATATCTACAGAAAAAAAGGTGTACATTGAATTTAAGACTCTGCAATGCTACCTACATGTTGGTACTTAAATCACCCACACAACACAACAACTATATTCAAAGCTACCCTACCTCTAAGCACTTTAAATTATTATTTTACTGTTTCTCTGGGTTTTCCCCTTGGTACGTTCCTTTTTTTTTTTGCCCCGCGGAGGACCTTTTATGGCCCCCACATCAAACCTAGGGGGCAGGGGGGGGTCTACCCTGCCCCCTTATGGTCATTTCCCCCTTTGTTTTTGCCACCTCTTGTGTCTCGATCCTACCGAGACACAAGATGGCGGCCGCTCCGGACTGTTTGGAATGTTGACAGACACCCGAGAGCCAATCAGCTTTCCGCGCGCGAAATAGTGTCTGCATGCTTAAAGAAATAAATGTGACCCTTTCACAATGATGTTACCTGTGTTAACTCAGAGTAGGAAGCACATTGAGTTTCTTTGCTGTTGGTTTGTGTCATGTTTTTTGATAATGGTTGGTATCAACATTTGCAAGATAGAGGAATTGTATTCTGTGAAATAGTGAGGTTTCAGTAGAGAAATTGAATGCTTGTATATAGGACCTGCGCTCTGTTTCTAAAATGTTATTTAAAAAACGATTTTGGGGCAAATCAATGGCTTTTAGATTTTTGAGAAGGAATAAATAGTGTCTGCATGATTAAATAAATATATTTGAACCTTTCACAATGATGTCACCTGTGTTACCTCAGATTAGGAAGCACATTGACCTTCTTTCCTGTTGGTTTGTGTCATGTTTTTTGATAATGCTTGGTATCAACATTTGCAAGATAGAGGATTTGTATTCTGTGAAATAGTGAGGTTTCAGTAGAAAAATTGAATGCTTGTATATAGGACCTGCGCTCTGTTTCTAAAATGTTATTTAAAAAACGATTTTGGGGCAAATCAATGGCTTTTAGATTTTTGAGAAGGAATAAATAGTGTCTGCATGATTAAATAAATATATTTGAACCTTTCACAATGATGTCACCTGTGTTACCTCAGATTAGGAAGCACATTGAGTTTCTTTGCTGTTGGTTTGTGTCATGTTTTTTGATAATGCTTGGTATCAACATTTGCAAGATAGAGGATTTGTATTTTGTGAAATAGTGAGGTTTCAGTAGTGAAATTGAATGCTTGTACATAGGACCTGTGCTGTGTTTCTTAAATGTGATGTGAAAAACAATTTTGGGGGAAATGAATGGCTTTTACATTTTTGAGAAGGAATAAATAGTGTCTGCATTATTAAAGAAATAAATCTGAACCTTTTACAATGATGTCACCTGTGTTACCTCATACTAGGAAGCACATTGAGCTTCTTTGCTGTTGGTTTGTGTCATGTTTTTTGATAATGCTTGGTATCAACATTTGCAAGATAGAGGATTTGTATTTTGTGAAATAGTGAGGTTTCAGTAGTGAAATTAAATGCTTGTACATAGGACCTGTGCTGTGTTTCTTAAATGTGATGTGAAAAACGATTTTGGGGAAAATGAATGGCTTTTACATTTTTGAGAAGGAATAAATAGTGTCTGCATGATTAAAGAAATACATTTGAACCTTTTACAATAATGTCACCTGTGTTACCTCATACTAGGAAGCACATTGAGCTTCTTTGCTGTTGGTTTGTGTCATGTTTTTTGATAATGCTTGGTATCAACATTTGCAAGATAGAAGATTTGTATTTTGTGAAATAGTGAGGTTTCAGTAGTGAAATTGAATGCTTGTACATAGGACCTGCGCTCTGTTTCTAAAATGTTATTTAAAAAACGATTTTGAGGAAAATCAATGGCTTTTAGATTTTTGAGAATGAATAAATAGTGTCTGCATGATTAAATACATATATTTGAATCTTTCACAATGATGTCACCTGTGTTACCTCAGATTAGGAAGTAGATTGTGCAGATGAGGTGAGGCATGTCCAGAGGTACAGAGAAGGTGAGGCCTGTGTTCAAGACTGTAGTGGGAGAGAGGCCTTTCCTGGGTAGCATAGGTGGTGAGGCCTGTGTCTAAGCGTGCAGTGGACTAGACGTCATGAAGCCTATCCTCCACTGCACTCTTAGACACAGGCCTCACCTCCTTTGTACCCCTAGACAGACCTCTCTTCCACTACACTCTTCAATACAGACCTCACCTCCTCTGCTCCCCTGGACAATCCTCACCTCATCTGCAACCCTGAATAGACCTCAACTCATCTGCATCCTTAGACAGGCCTCAGCTTATCTACACCCCTGGACACGCCTCATCTCATCTGCACCCAGTTACTATCAATTATACCCAATACATTGAGGCCTGTCCAGAGGACACAGATGAGGTAAGGCTTGTCCATGGGTCAGAGGAGGTCAGTCCTCTCCACTGCACTCATGGACACTGAATGCTTGTACATAGGACCTGCGCTCTGTGTCTAAAATGTTATTTAAAAAACGATTTTGAGGAAATCAATGGCTTTTAGATTTTTGAGAAGGAATAAATAGTGTCTGCATGATTAAATAAATATATGTGAACCTTTCACAATGATGTCACCTGTGTTACCTCAGATTAGGAAGTAGATTGTGCAGATGAGGTGAGGCATGTCCAGAGGTACAGAGGAGGTGAGGCCTGTGTTCAAGACTGTAGTGGGAGAGAGGCCTTTCCTGGGGAGCATAGGTGGTGAGGCCTGTGTCTAAGAGTGCAGTGGGCTAGACTTCATGAAGCCTATCCCCCACTGCACTCTTAGACACAGGCCTCACCTCCTTTGTACCCCTAGACAGACCTCTCTTCCACTACACTCTTCAATACAGACCTCACCTCCTCTGCACCCCTGGACAATCCTCACCTCATCTGCAACCCTGAATAGACCTCAACTCATCTGCATCCTTAGACAGGCCTCAGCGTATCTACACCCCTGGACACGCCTCATCTCATCTGCACCCAGTTACTATCAATTATACCCAATACATTGAGGCCTGTCCAGAGGACACAGATGAGGTAAGGCTTGTCCAAGGGTCAGAGGAGATCAGTCCTCTCCACTGCACTCATGGACACAGGCCTCACCTCCTTTGCACCCCTGGACAGGCCTCACCTCATCTGCACAATCTGCTTACTAATCTGAGGAAACACATAGGTAACATGATTGTGAAATGTGCTAATATATTTTTTAATCATGCAGATACTATCTAATCCTTGTCAATAATGTAAAACCAATTTATGTGCCTGAAATCTTTTTTTAAATAACATTTACAAAACAGAGCATAGGTCATATGTATAAGCATTTGATTACACTACTGAAACCTCACTCATTTAGAAAATACAATTCCTTTATAACCTAACATTTCTTTACCAAGGATTATTAACAATGTATTAGTCTCTATTATATTCTCTTCCTGACTTACTCTATTTTTCCACCTGTCACCTTCTAACACCCTCTCTCTAACTTATTCTTTTTTACATCCTGACTCTGTGTTACACTCTGTTACACTCTTTCTTTGACTTACATTCTCTTACACCCTGTCTCTAATTTATTCCCTCTCTCTCTTTTTTACAGCAATTTGTAAGTCATACTTTCTCTTACATCCTCTTCCTGATTTACTAGTGTTTATATATCGTTTGCTTATTGTCATTGCTTTGTTGTTTGGTAATACTGGTCTATAATGTGTTATTTTTTTCTTTACCACAGATTGAAATCAAGATTTCAATAGTAAGGAAATATGCCGTCAAGGCAGAGGAGAAGAAAAGATGCCAAGCGGAAAAAATATAAAACAGCAACGGAATTACAGTACTCCTCTTCAACAAATACTTCAAAAAACAGGAAAAAAGCTCCTGGTAAGACAACTAAGTCTTTCTTACGGAACATATGTAGATTAAACAAAAAATGTTGGTCAGAATGTGGATAAAGAGAGGGAGAGAGCAAATTTGAAAAGGAAGGAGAGGCCCCCCAAAAATGTTACTACTGGAGCAGGAGAGAATAATATGTATAGGAATAGAAGGCAAAACCAATTTAGGGACATTCGTAAACGAATGTTTCACAATAGGGTGGTTTTAAATTTGTTAAAAAATATTAAAAAAGGTAAACAGAGAGCTGCTTTTTATAAGAAAAAGAAAAGTGTACAGAAGATTGTTGATCAGGCTTTTGAACTTAAGAAAAGATTATTTATTTTAATAATCAATAGAATTAGGACACTTAACAAGACAATTGATGTTTTCAAATCAAACAGTAGATGCAAAAGAGTAATTAATCGGACTCATTTTTGTAAAGTTTTTTCTGAAGAATGGATGCATAGTTCAAGTTGTGAGCCATTTTTTAATGAGGAGAGTTACTTCCAGGAGAATGATTTAGTGCATGCAGTTGACACCAGTGGTCGAGCATATGAGGTGAAAGACGGTTGTCCGATTGAAAAAGAGAAACTTGTGCCTAGAGAAGCAGAAGAGGTGTTAACTGATGAAGTTTTAGGGAGACGTACTAAGGGTCCAGTGTACACTTGGAAGTGTAGTAGTATTTGTAGTGTGCGACAGGATTCAATCAATTTGTTTCGTAATTTCTTACGTACATATAGTAAGAAAAGTCTAAAACAGAAAATGAAGATGTTGCAAGACTTAGATCCTTGCAGAGTGAGAGAAAACACAGGTTTGCAAGGGCATTCACTGGCTTGTCTTTCTAGAAAAGTCTGTCAGAGTGTTTTTCATCATTTTAGGATGTTAGCAGTGCATCATAACAAAATGAGGAAATTAGTGAGAAGGTTGTATTATGCAAAAAGTCCAGCACTTAAGCTTAAACAATTAAACAGTGCTCTTTTGCATGGAACTGAATTAGATGTGAAGAAGATTTGTGAAGAAATTGAGATTTGTTATTTTGGTGAAAAAGAGGACAGTGTAGAAATTGACACAGAGGTAATGTGGAAGACAATGTACAGATTTCAAGTACAGAAAAGTTTGACCAGGAAATTACCAGGTTTAAGGTGAAATCAAGTAAAAGGCCTAATTTTACTTGTGTGTGTTGTCGACGAACTCATTATAAGCATCAAACTAGATTAGTTGATTTATACGTAAAAAGTGAAAAGATAAATAATTATGAGTGGAAGGATTTTGCAACTTATTTGTGGGTGGAGAATTCTTTTGATTTGAGTTCTGATCAGCGTATTTGTAAATATTGTTATAATAAATTAAATCAAAACAGAATGCCTGCTAGAGCTGTTCATAATAATCTTGAGTTGGTAGACATTCCTCCTGAATTGATGGATTTAACTACATATGAGTCTATTTTGATTCAATGTGTCCATCCTTTTCAGGCAATTGTTCGCATGGAGCCTAAGATAGGGAAATTGTCTCATTCAGATTTACAGAGAGGATTAAAGGGAAGAGTTGTTTATTTGCCTCTAGATTTCAAGAAAAATATTGATACAATTGGTGTAGAGAAAGTGGAAGAGGAAACACTGGTTATTCTAGTTAATGGTGTTCCGACAAAGAGTAAGAAAATCTGGCAAGATTTAGTGGATGTTAGGAAAGTCAAAAAGGCAACATTGTATTTGGTCAAAAACAATGAGTACTACAAACATGTATGTGTTGGAGCAGAGGAAACAGTTGCAGAAGAAGACAGTGTTTGTTCAGCCGGCCAAATTGAAAAAGTTGATGTGTCTAGAAGTGAAGAAATATATGAACATTATACTGTTCATCCTTTGCATTCCAAAGAAGTAACGGGGAATGCAATTGACTTGTTTCAAATGAAAGCAGCAAAAGGAAATCCCATTAGTGTATGGGAAGAAAGTTTGGAAGCTTGTTGTTTTCCACAGTTATTTCCAACAGGTCAAGGTGGACGATATGACGATCGACCACTTCAAATTCCTGTATCTGAATACCGGACTTTAAGATTATATGCTGAAGATCCAAGTTTTCGTCAATGCATTCCTTATTTGTTTCAACTACTGTATGAAAGTGACTTGTCTGGGCTTTCTTATGCAGTGAACCATATACTGAAAAGTGGACCACATCTGCAAAATGTTTCGGCGAGGGACTTCATGGAGAAAGTCAATCTGCAAGACAGTATTTTGGAATCTCAGCTAATCAATCTCATGGCATGTCAACGTGGAACAAACGAGTATTGGTTCCGTCTTCATGGAGAGTTGAAATGTATGCTAAGAAACTTAGGAACTCCTACATGGTTCCTCACTCTTAGCTGTGCTGAGTATGCATGGGACGACTTACTTCAATTTCTACAAAAGGCAAACGCAAACCTACAAAATATAGAATTCAAAACTCCTGGAGAACTGTGTTCTTTGGATCCAGTGAATGTATGTAGATATTTCAATCATAGATTTGAAGCTATGATGTCTTTTATTACCAACAAAAAAAATCCTCCCCTTGGAGAGGTTTTGGATTTCTTTTGGAGAAAGGAGTATCAAGCGAGAGGTGCTCCTCACATACATATGTTTTTGTGGATTAAAGATGCACCCAAATTTGGAACAGATTCGGATGAGACAGTGATGAGCTTCATTGAAGAGTATTCAACATGTGCTGTTCCGAAAACTACCGAAGAAAACAGTTTAAGGCAACAAGTTTTACGCTTTCAATCCCATCGTTGTGGAAAGTACTGTCGTCGAAAATTCAGAAACAAGGACAAGTTCTACACAAAATG
This sequence comes from Lissotriton helveticus, assembly GCF_964261635.1. Classification (NCBI taxonomy): domain Eukaryota; kingdom Metazoa; phylum Chordata; class Amphibia; order Caudata; family Salamandridae; genus Lissotriton; species Lissotriton helveticus. The sequence goes on along the minus strand of NC_136065.1, from coordinate 629,941,837 downwards.
TCGTTTCGGGTTTCCACGACCAGTGATTTCTAAAGGAAGAGTAAATAATTTGATGTCTTCTCTGCGACATACTGTGACGAGGAAATCACCAAAAAATACATACAATTTAAAAAGAAACGAAGAGTCCAAGTACATCAACGACTACAACCCAGTGATTTTGTCCATGTGGAATGCTAACATGGATATTCAGTTAGTTGCTGACAACTCTATTGCTGTGGCTCGATATGTGACGTCTTACATCACAAAAAAAGAAAAGACAGAACTGAAGGAAATGTGGGAGGACATTTCACATGAAAAGAATATAAGTAAAAAATTATACAGTTTCAGTCTGAAGATGTTGTCGCATTGAGAAATTGGAGCATATGAATGTTCTGATTGGTTATCATCAGCAAGTCTCTACGCCAAGTCTAGAACAATTATTTGGGCAAGTCTAGGTCTTGCTACAACACAAAACCGAGTTTTGAAATCTGTACAAGAAATTGAGTATTTGGCAGAGAAAGAACCAAACAGTACAGATATTTTGAAGACAAACATGTTGGATACATACTATCCAAATAGAAGTAGTCATCTTGAGAACAGTTGTTTGTATGAAGTTCTGCAAAACTATATTTATAAGAGGAACATCAGAGAAGATATCAATAATGGAATATATGCTGTCATTGGGTGTGAAGGATGTCTAGTGAAGCAGAGAAAAGGCCATTTGATTAATCATCGAAAAATGAGTTGCGAAAATCCAGAGAAAAGGGAATTTTACTATTTAGCTCTTTTGCAACTCTTTAAGCCATGGCGTACAGAAGAGGAACTACTTGGAGATTTTCTCTGTTACGAAGATTCTTTTAATGCAACCAAGGATACCATAGAATGTCCTGTTTTTCCAAATTATCTGCAAATGTTGAACGAAGAAATAGAGCAAGAAGCCACAATTGCTGTAGAGATTGCTAGAGACAGTTCTCAAGACAGTCAGAGTTCTGCTTCATTGAGTCAGGATCCACTTGGAGGACCAATTATTCAAAATGAAGCTGCCACTGCCATGGATGAGGTGGAAAAAGCTATGGAACAAGCACAAGATGATGTAGTTAACTTAGAAGATTTGGTGAAACAACTAAACCTTGAGCAGAAACAGATATATGACAAAGTCACAGAACAGATAGAACATGGAGTCAGTCATGAGAAAAAAGAGTGCTCATGTACATCATTTAAGCCTGTCCGACTGTACGTGAGTGGAGAAGCGGGAACTGGAAAAAGTTTTCTTAGTAAAGCAATTGCAACTTATCTGCAGAAAAGGACTGAATCACCGCTGTCTTGTGTTGTTACTGCTCCAACTGAGCTGGCAGCTCATAACATTAAAGTGATTACTTTATATCGTTTACTGATGCTACCAGTCGAGCATGATAACAAATTGCAATACCACAAGCTATCTGGAGATGCGTGTTCCGAAGTTTCCAGAGTCCTGAAGAAAATGAAACTTCTTATCATTGATGAAGTAAGCATGGTCTCAAATCTAATGCTTGCTTTTGTGCATTTGAGAATGCAAGAAGTTCTTAGAACAGAGTATGATGTGTTATTTGGAGAGAAACACATTATTGTTTTGGGAGATTTACTGCAGTTGACTCCAGTGAAAGGACAACCAGTGTTTAAAATGGTCACGCATGAAGATACCAGGAAGTGCCTAGGAAGCATTGGAAACGTTATTATATGGTTAAATTTCAAATATGCAGAACTACTTCAAAATATGCGACAGGCAAAGGATGAAGATTATAAAAATATTCTACAAGATGTAAGAATCGGAAAAGTAAGTGAGCATGGGAAAGAAGCTTTACATGCACGATTAATTTCAAATTTGTATCCAAATGAAAACATTCTTCCAGAGAATATTTTTAAGAAAATTAACGAGAACAAATCTGGGATATGTTTGATGCCAACTCTGAAAGAATGTTCCATCTTCAACAACAAAATGTTAAAGTTAGAAAATGAAGACATTGTGAAACTGGAAGCTATAGATAAAATAGAGCATATGGGAGCAACAATTATTTTGTCAGAAAATTTGAAATCAAAATTGGATTCATTAGAGAAGACTATATCTAAAACTGCTGGTTTTGAAAAGACTCTGAATGTGTGTTTAAATTGTTGTATCATTTTGAGAAGGAATTTAAATGTTGAAAGAGGTCTGGTAAATGGAGCAATGGGTCATGTTGTTGATTTTGTGAATTACAAAAATAGAGATGGAATTGAAATTTTAAGAGTTAAATTTGATGGCATTGACAAAATAGAACAAATTTGTCGTTGTTCAGCTAGATTTTTGCTTGTGAAAGACTTATATGTTTGCCGAAAACAGTTTCCTGTTTGTTTGGCATATGCAGTGACAATTCATAAATCTCAAGGTTTAAGTGTAGATAGTGCTTTGGTGAACATTGGAAGTTCTGTGTTTAAAGAGGGTATGGCATATGTGGCATTATCACGAGTCAGAACTTTATCAGGATTGTACTTGATTGAGTGTGATGAAACAAAGATTTGTGCAGATCTAGATTGTGTTAAAGAATACAATAGGTTAAGAAGAGAGTATGCTTCACATTTGCCTCAATATCCTCTGTTTGAAAAACGTGTGGTAGGCCGAAAAAGAAGAAATGAGAATAATTGCAGTGAGGTAGTAGCAAAAAGACAAAAAGTAGATGAAACTGTAATTGTAAGCAGAAAGAAAAAGGATTCTGTTGAAGATGTTGTTGGATTTCAGTTTGAAAACAGTTCTGGTGTCAACTGCTATGCTAATGTAGTGGTTAATGTTGTTTTTTTCTTCAAAATTTACAAGAACAGATTGTTGAAAATCGGGATCAAACATTCTGCTGTTTATTGAATTCTGTGTTTGAGAAATGTAGCAGTGATAGAGCAAAAATAGAAAGTGTTTCAGAAATTCGAAATCTTCTAGACATATGTTCTGGTCAATATCAATTTTCACAGAATATTCAGCAGGATTGTCAGGAATTTTTAATGTATATGTTTGATGTATTGGAAGATGAAGGTGTAGATATAAAAAATCTTTTTAGCCTTTCTTATCAATGGCAGCATGACTGCGACAACTGTAGTTTATCAAGTAGTACTACAATAGACACTGAAAGATTTATATATTTGACTTTACCAGACTGCAAATCAGTGTCTTTTAATAATCTAGTTAAAGCAGCTGATCACAATATGGTGTGTACCCAATGTAAATCTGCAATGCTGTCCACATTATTTTTACAAACTTATGGTAAATATGTCATTTTATTGTTCCAACGATGTAGACCTGATGGAAGTAAATTGTCAACTTCTATTAAAAATGTTGTGGCTTCTCAGTTATCAATATCAGGAAGAACTTTTGCAACTGTAGCTATTATTTATCATGACGGTCCTTCAACAACATCAGGGCATTACACATGCTATTTAAAATGTCAAAAAGGTTGGACTAACTGTAATGACACTCATTTGACGTTCAAACAACGTTTGCCTTTTGACTTAAAAAATTCATACCTAGTGTTTTTAGAACCAAAATTTAAGTAAAGGTAATTGCCCTATGAAGACGGGAGCAGTTAATAAAAGTTAGCTTGCTGTTTAAAATTATATTGTGAGTAAAAGTGATGAAGATAATATAAAAATTATAGTTCTTCTCATAAAGGTATGGTAAGTGGATCGCATAGTAAGTGATATCAGTATTATAGGAAATGTTCAACATGAGAGAGCCAGAGATGGAATTATGAATATTTAAATATTGTGAAAATGTTGTTTGAGCCTTTCTTTCAGAACGTCGGGAAAACGGTAATTTTAGAGTTTGTTTTAAGTAATTTGAAAATATACTGATACATCTGACACTATTTGGCCTTAAGGAAAGGTGAAGGAATGAGCAAAGAGTCATGACTGAACTGAAGGAGTATATGAAAACATTGAAACATATTTCAGATGTTCTTGGAGCTTTTTTTCTAGAGAGTCGATGAAATGGAATTTTTAGAGAACAGCAGAGTACCTTCCAACGTAAAGGACCTTCATGATGTACTATTTGCCCTAAAGGAAAAGTAAGTGAATCAAAGATTAGTGTACATATGTGATTTGTAAGTTTATATGTTTTTTTAAACACAATCTTTTTGATTGTGTTTTTTTTTCCCTGCTGTCATATGATGAATAGTTTGAACTCACTGTTTTTAGTGAAATTCAATATGTTCTGAGAACAGCAAAAATAAACTATCTAACTTGTTGTATAAATTATTCTATAGTTTGTATTGTGTAATTTATATTGTATTCCCATTGTCTCACACTCACTTTACTTTTTCCTCTCTCTTTCAGCTCTCTTTACTCACTCACACTGCCTTTCTCTCACTCTGTTTCACACCCATTCGTTTACTGCACTTCTTTCGCAACCCCTCACTTCCATTTCAACTGTCTGCATCCCCTCTCTCCCTTGCACCACTTTTCAGCTTTCAGTCTCTCTGTTTTACTTCCCTTTTCCGTCTTTTCCTCCTTTGCTCTTTTAGTAATTCCTCTTTACTCACTCACCAGTATTGTTGCACGTTATCACTATAACTCACCCACTCTCCCTCGCTTATCTTTGTTTGCTCCTATTTTCCGTTCACTACCTCTATGTCCTCAGTAAGCATGGGCGGATCTAGCGGATCTCGCGTACGCGAAATTGCGGATTTACGGATTCGCAATCCGCGAAGATACGCGAACTCTAGCGGATTTGCGGATTTTCCCGTTTTTTGTGTTGGCGCGCGTTCGCGATGATTTTGGGACAATTTCGCAATTGCGAACTTACTTTTCGGCACGCAACGGCCGCGACTATGTTGTTTCTACGTCTGGTTTATCATCACAGGTTCACAGCACCCTCTGCTTCACCACTGCCACCCTCTGGGACACCCATGCCACCCTCTGGTACATCCTCACTGCCACCCATTAGGTTTGTTTATCACTGTAGTTTATGGGGGGTGAAAAAAGCAAGCACACCTCCCCTACTTCAACTGCCATGAATTAATTGGGGGTTGATTAATGTGTCAGTTATTTAGAAAGTTCCAGTCTGGCTGGCACCTGCTTCCTTCCTTATCTGTAATTTGCTTTCTGTTGCAGTGAAATTTTTTTTCACAGGACCTTTATGGTCTACTTGTAGCTATTCTATGAGCCTGCTGTTTGGGTCATAGCAGGGTCATAGAATAGTTGCAAACTCTGGAGGGGCCCCTCAGGAAGCACTACAGTGAATGTTACAAATGTTAAGTTTGAACTTTTGCACCTGCTCATTGCTTTCAGTTTAGCAAAAACCGTTTTTTCTGCAATTTCGCGCGTTTTTTGGGGCGCGAATCCGTGCGAGATCGATTTCGGGAGCCGCGAATGCTTGCGAATACACTTTTTTTTTTTGCGACGTGTATGTTCGCGGGCTTTTGCGCGTGTTCGCGAGGCGCTTGTAGCTATACGTTTGCCAAGTTACCCTAGCGGTCGTACACGGGCGCGGCCATCTTGTTTGCGTGACGTAATTCCGTTTCCGGCCGCTATGTGTAATCTCGCAAACTGTGCTGCTCGCTAGTACAATTTCGCGCGTGCTCGCGAGGAAAATCTCGCGCGAAGTTACCCACGCGGTTGTGAACGGGCGCGGCCATCTTGTTTCTCATTCATTGCTATGGTTCTGGGCATGCTTTCTGTATCCTCTCTGAATCTCTGCCATCCTTTGCTTGTTTGAAGTTTATTTAATCTATTTTACTTATTATCTATCCCTCTATTTTTCTAGCTGTATATTTTTGTGTTTTCTGCTACTTTTAGTTACTTTTAAACTACTTTTTTAAACTCTTTTCTTTTCTTCTTCACTATTCTATTTCTTCTTTATCATTTAAGTTTATTTCTGCCCAGACCATGGTAAAGGGAGCCGGGAAGCACCCTGAGAAGGGGAAGGGTCCCGCACCCCGTGCCCGGCTCCCGTGCGGGCGTTTGAGGGGGGAGCAAGTGGTGCCGCGGGAGATCTTCAGCGCGGAGGAAGTGGCGGCACTCATCTTCCACGTCCAGCGCCGCCTCCCCAAGACGATCCTGGGAGGCGGCAAGATCGCGACTGGCTATGGCATCCGGGAGCGCCGGAAGCGGTGGGAGAAGGTGTGCCGGGCCATGTTTCAGCTCTCTGGGGTCCGGCGCACATATAACCAGGCCACCCACCGCTGGACCGATGTCATGGACCGGGAACGGGACTTGCTGGACGCGCTCGGCGTAGAGGTCCCCGGGCTTGGTGAGTAGTAGTAGCTATTCATCACTACTCTGTTTTATCCGGCTCTGTTATTTGCAAATCTTTGTTCTTTACCAAGAGCAATAATGCTGCCGATTACATTGTAGGTAAATTATATTTCAAAATCTTCTATGCATTTCAGGTGCACTGCTCTCCTTCTCAGTAGCCTTGCTTGCTACTATGCTTATTTGTTTTGTACATTGTGTTCATTTCATTGGCCTGAGAAATTATGTATGAGTGTAGTGTAAAGATAAGAACTGCGTAATGCTAGACACTAAGGGTCATATTTTCAATTAACGGCGCATCCCTGCAAAGTAGCAGGGATGCGGCAGTAATTGTGTGCCATGCCACCATCACCACCCATTGGCCCAAAACGTCACAGAAGCCTTACGCATCTGTGCCGTAAAGGCGGCGCATTGCTGGAGTTGCGTGCCAACGATGGCCCAGCTCCAGCAATGCTCTGGGGTACCCTATCTCCCCAATGCTGCATCAAGCCGTACGTCGGCTTCAAGCGCGCAGGGTTTGACTCATGCATCATTGTCTTAAAAGTGACTGATTGACATCTTGTAGATTTCCCTCAGCCACTTTTAGGATTCGTCCCTGCGCAGGTACGCCCTCCCTTGCGCCGGAACGCCCCCTGATGGCGCAGGGCTTTACAACGTGATGCATCGCCCATAATTTCTTTTTTTTAATATATACGCCGCACCAACACCATGGCGAGTCTTTTGTTCTGCCGCAGCGTCACAAAAATCACGCAACAATGGAGGAAAATGAGCCGCAAGGGACTTCTAAATCAGCCCCAACAGACTGAAGTCCACTCCTTCCTTTAGACACATGGCTATAAGAAGAAATAGTGGTGGTGGTGGGTGGATTGATAGTTTGAGTATTCACTGATCTGCAAGCAGGATGGACTTTGTCTGTCACTTCGCGTGCTGCGGACTGCTGCCTGCAGTGCCAGGCCTAGGCAAACCTCTTTAGTAGTCTGTTTATTGAGTTACATAGGAACTTTCTAAGTCAACGTTCCGCAAATCAGGCAATACGAATAACGTAGTATACCACATGAGATAGATCCCGTGGAATAGTTGTCTATCTATTTGCTATTTCTCCAAAAAATGTTGTTATTGTTCTTTTGAAATGGTTGATTTGGTTGACAAATCTCATCCATGTTTTGTGGTCTTTCTTTCTTTCATGTTGTACATCAGCTCCCCCCAAGGGCAAGAGGAAACAGGAGGAGGAGGGTGCTCAGGATGCAGGCCAGGATCGGGCAGGCGAGGGCTCCTTTGCTGGCCCCAGTAAGTTTTAATTGTAATAAAGAGTACCTATTTTTTCCTAGCGTTCCTCATTCGATTTTTTCTAAATCGTCTTTGATCTTCTTGTACACTGGATATAAATTCTTATCCTGGCTCTAATATGACTCCCTGTGGTATCACTAGATTATTCTTATTAGTCTGTCTGTGTAGCTAACTAAGATTGGACATTTGGCAATTCCATTGGACTCCCATTCTATTCAGCAATAGCTCTATGCACTGTCTCCTTACTGACTAGATAGTGTGGCAGAGTCATTCAGCTCTGTAGTCACCGATTATTGATCCCCAATGATCTCTAGATTATCGTACGCAGGACAAGAGAGTACGGAGTCACAGCACAGTCAAGAAGTGTCAGAGGCACTCATGCTTGCAAAAATTCCAAAACCTTTAGCTCATCCACTCTAGTCTGGAGGACCAAAAACCACAGAGTCTATTTAAGTTTAAAAGCTTTATTAAAAGTAAACACATTTATTAAAATCTACTTTGTCATAAAACTATTTAACTGAAAACGGAAAAGTGGTTAGTGCTGACGATTAATTGGACACATTTCTTGTGGTCGAGCCGAGCTCTCACCTGGTTTGAACTTGATCCTGGTCGTGTTCTTAGGAGTCAAGCTTCTGTCTGTTAGGAGAAAAAGTGGTGCGTGTTAAAAATAAAAAGCAAGCATTCATCAGTTGTGCATAAAAGTGCAGCAAGACAACAGCCTTCCCTGGAAAAAGGGACATTTTTACTTTGGAGTAGACAGTCACAAATTATTACATTGTATTGAGTTTTTTTAACATTTCTCCTAGACCAAATATTATATAGTAGTGAGTGGTGTATTCTAACATTCTTAAATGTACTTTGTAGGTGTAACATCTGGTGACGGGGCCAGCGCGGAGGTGGCTGTGTTGGGCGAGGACTCGGAGGACTCTGGGGAGGAGGCGGTGCAAGAGCCGGCGGACGGTCCTGTGGGGGTTCAAACGGTGGTGGCGGAAACAGGTAAGCTATATATTCCTTACTTATTGAGATTGAAGACTGCATAGTGTGCTTTCTGCACGGGTGTATTACAAATCAACCAGGTAGTAGCCTCCTCAAAATGTACTTCGACTTAGCTGTGAAGTTTTTGGTGAGAAGAATCCCAATAAGTTCTTAGACGAACGTGATGGATGGGATGAACGAAAAGCGAAAGAAGGGTGTAAGTAAGTGGGACACGAAATTGTATGATGGCTGGCAAAGAAGAACGATATGTGTTTGCTTGGCCCCCGAGGTGGCTTGGAAGGAAAGAATATGGTATGGTGCATGGCTGGGTCAAAGATGAAGCAAGGATGGGTGGAAGGACAGCAGCCTGGGTGGGTGAAACAGAAACTGTATGTGTGCGTATACTTTGACTGAATGGATGCCTGGAGCATGGTATTCTCTGACTCTTAGATAGCACATGTGTATCTAGAGAGAGTAGATGGTCGCCAGATGTACTAAGTGTTACCTTGAAGAGCATGTACCACCGCACCCGCACGTCCGTTCCAGTGCAGGGAAGGAAAGGAAAAGGAATTGTAAATGTGTCCAATACTACCATGAATAGTAGCAGTACTTTGTATTGCGTCTGCAATCACAGCATATATCTGGTTATTACGGTGGACACTCCGTACCTCTCTTAATAACTTTAGTTTGCTTGTAGTACGTCATTCATGTGTGGGTGTATCACTGTTCACTCAATATTAAGCAAAGCACCTAAAGTCATCCCATATGTCATCAAATACGTCCCATGTGAAGTGATAGATAATCAAATTAGTTAGCTTCTTCATTGTCCTTTTCTAGTACTCATTTGCACTGTAGGGTGAAAGGTAAATTAATTAAGCAGTAGCCCTTGTAACAGAGTATTCTCAGTGCCACCCGTAATAGAAAAGTAATAGCTTCACCACCTGCATGTACTGGACCGGTACAGTAACGCAAGTCTGTCTCACTCATCATGGTGTGCAACTTTTTTTCTCGGGTGCAAGTTCACTGTGCTGTCCATGTCATTCTGCCGGCTTGCCTAAGATAACGTACCAATTTTCCTAAACAAGAGAGAAGAAGAAGAATAAGACTGGTGTACTGTCATAGTCGACTGTAATGGAAGTCCATAGTGGTCGTAGAATTTGTTCATTAAAGTACCACTAATGTTAGAGCAAGGATGCAGGAGTGGGAGGTTACATAGATACTGTCCTCAATAGTTATGTACTGTGCTTTCAATTTGCTACTTGTACTGTGACCCAACTTTCGGCTCAATCACTTTGTGTTATTAATGCTAAGGAGCATTGGTTACAGACTATGTCTTTCTTTCTTCATATAGTTGCTCCTTCCAAATCAACAACACGGAGGGAGCAGGCTAGAATGGCCCGGCAACGGAGGCTGGAGGCCACTGTCGCCGAATATCGGCGGCTGGTGGCCCTGGAGGAGGAGGAGGACACGCAGTCGAGCGGTGCAACAACAACATCCTCGGCTGGGACCGCTGCATCCTCCTCCAGGTCCCGCAGTGCTCCAGCGGGACCGAGCCGGGCTAACAAAGCCAACCGCCACCGCCAAGCAACAGAAAAACCAGCTGCCCCCCACAGGAGCTGCAAGGAACGCCAACGCCACCTACGAGTCCGAATGTCCAACCTGGAGCAGGAGGTCCAGAAGTATAAGAACTTGGTGAAGGGCCTCCGCTCCGAGCTTGCCACCCTCCGCAAGGAGTATGATGCCCATGCGGCAAAATGCACCAGCACCAGCACCCTCCAGTAGTGGAGTGTCCCTTGCCCTTTTTTTATAGACTTTTGGGGGGTGGGATTTGGGAGTTGGGATCGTTTTGGGACGTTTCAAAGACAATCGTTGGGGTTAGGGTGGGTCTTGAGGGAGATTATATTGTTAGGGCTACATAAATATACATTTTTAAACTTTATCTGACCATACCTGTTTTTTACTGCTTTTCAGTCTGGTGGGTGGGGGACGGGGGTGTAACAGTAACTTTGTTTTCCTGAACAGTCGTAGGACTTTAGTAGTACAACCGTCAATCTCTTGTCTACTCCGAAATAATACTCCATTATACTACCTCCCACCAAACGCTTATCTTACCTGTAATTAGTGTTAGAAATTAGGGCTAGGCCCAGGGCTGGCTCCACGTGAAATGGGGATTAACGTTGTCAATCCTGGGCGGGTGACATTTCCTCATTGCGGTGGTACTAGTGGTGTGACACAGTGGCAGTTGCATGCCTATGGAAAAAAAGAAAACGAAACCTTGTTTGTCCTTACTGTAGCATTACAACGGTTACGGTACGATCGAGAATATAGCAGGTGACAGTACACTAGAACAGTGCCATAATGTAGCCTAACAAATGGTAAAGTATTTGCTTGCAAGTATAAGTAACTAGTACTTGCGTTGAATTTATTTGACATTGGCTACTACTACTATAGAAGATATAGTACTGAAGCTGAGTAAGTCTAGAAGATATCCTCGTATTCCTTCACCAGCCTGTTGCTATGACCTTATCCTCCCCAGCAAGTGTGTGGAATTATTGATGTCATTTTAGTCAGACATCAAGCAAAACAACACAGCCCGGGGGAAGAGGGTTAGGGTTTGTAAAATGGATGGGAATGGGGGTTTCTTTTTGGGTAGGTTTTGTTGAGAGAAGAAAAAAAAAGCAGAGCATGGACAAACAATAATTGAAGATAAAGACAATCTTTGGTTACAAACTAAAGCTAAGCACATGCAGTCACACTCATAGAATAAAACAATGGATAATGTATCTGTATTGCGTATGTTGTTGGAGTTGTCCTGTTGAATTTGGTAAGTAAGTTGCATGCAGCAAACAATTCCTCTTATTGGCGGCACTCCTCCATTCCAGCTGACGCTTCGTCCATCAATGTTGGTGACCACTGACAGAAGACACCCTGTCCACTGCCTGCCTGGCGGATGTTGACTGAAACCCGGCCTGTAATTATTGAACGGAAAACAGGAAGTGCTATTACAATACCACTGATAAATAAATAAAAGGTATGTACGCTGTGTGGTTCAAAAAGTGACACTTTGATTTCCCTAATAGACAGTACAATATTTTTGAAATTGCGTGCTCTGTCTGAGTCACCTTTTTAAGGATAAATAAGTATGGCCAAAATATTATAGCGGATCTTTCCCCTCAAGGTAGGTGTACTGTAAACTGTGTTTTAGAACAAAATTTGACCTTCCCAGCAATGCTCCCACCAAGACCCTTACTAAAGCCAGTCGCAAAAATGTAGAAGAACCCCAATCAGATCTCCAAAAACGATGCCTAGCAGAAAAATGGTTACAAAACGTACTTTGAAAGTAACAGTAGGCCCAAATACAGACCGTGCATTGTATTCAAACCACTTGCAAGCAAGCAAAAGTATCCATAGCCAGCATCGCTCCAACAGTGCTCTACAACACCAGAACTGCGTTGCAATAGAACCCCCCGAAACACATGCAATCCTGCTGCTAGGGCTAACCCTAACGAACCCTAACTTACAAAAAGTGCCAAAACTGGTGTTTCCTTATGGATTTTGTCCAAAACACTTCTATCCGGTATTAGACCTTCCCAGGAATGCCCCAGGCAAGACCCGCCAACCCACCCGGAAAAAACCACCCGACAACACCCCCAAACAGCGAAAAAGCTAAATCTCATACTTACAATATCTCTCGGCCTTCGTTCCAAACGCGGCGCTGTGCAGCTAGGTCATCATCATCATCAATCATCATAACTCCTGTTTTCCACCACGGATTTCCTGAAAAGCAAATGCAATCAAGATTAGATTGTCGCAGCAGTGCTTCGACAGAGACCCCGGCCGCAACCCACCCACGAACAGCAGGAAGCCCCCCAAAACGCTACATTGAGCAAGATGACAAAAGAAATAGCAAAAAAAGGCTGTTCCTTAAGGATTTTGTCCAAAACACTTCTATCCGGTATTAGACCTTCCCAGGAATGCCCCAGGCAAGACCCGCCAACCCACCCGGAAAAAACCACCCGACAACACCCCCAAACAGCGAAAAAGCGAAATCTCATACTTACAATATCTCTCGGCCTTCGGTCCAATCGCGGCGCTGTGCAGCTAGGTCATCATCATCAATCATCATAACTCCTGTTTTCCACCACGGATTTCCTGAAAAGCAAATGCAATCAAGATTAGATTGTCGCAGCAGTGCTTCGACAGAGACCCCGGCCGCAACCCACCCACGAACAGCAGGAAGCCCCCTAAAACGCTACATTGAGCAAGATGACAGAAGAAATAGCAAAAAAAAGGCTGTTCCTTAAGGATTTTGTCCAAAACACTTCTATCCGGTATTAGACCTTCCCAGGAATGCCCCAGGCAAGACCCGCCAACCCACCCGGAAAAAACCACCCGACAACACCCCCAAACAGCGAAAAAGCTAAATCTCATACTTACAATATCTCTCGGCCTTCGGTCCAATCGCGGCGCTGTGCAGCTAGGTCATCATCATCAATCATCATAACTCCTGTTTTCCACCACGGATTTCCTGAAAAGCAAATGCAATCAAGATTAGACTGTCGCAGCAGTGCTCCCAGACACCAAAAATCACCCACAAACACCCGGAACCCCGCCAAAGAGCACCCCAAAGGCAAGCAAGTCAGCAAAAACGGCAAGAAATTTCCACCTCATATTTGGTCCAAAACACTTTTGTCCATTATTAGAGCTTCACAGCAATGGGCCCAAATCCGTCAACTCACCCGCAAAGAAGTACAACACCCCCACAAGTGCTGAGTCTTTCTTCATTGGGCGTAATCCAGCACTCTGCTTTGAGGGAAATCGCAGTCTGGAGGAGGAGGATAGAGGAGCATGTTCTTCAGAACTTGTGAACCTGAGGAATGTAGACTGCGGCACCTTCAAATCAATAAGCAAACAAGTGAAGACAGTTCTGCTGATGGTCTTGTTTTTGGGATTAGGTGATTAAAGTTTGAATTAAATTAACTGTGCAAACCAAAGAAAGAGAGACAAACAGGAATAAAAGTGAATAAGGACGAAAAAGAAAGTTCTTGATTCATTGTCTCATTTTCAGGGCTCGGTGTCAGGGAATAAGAAGAAGATTTCGTCATCATACTCTGCGAATTCAGGCAGGATGAGGTCAGTGCCACCGAACAGAGAACAAATCCCCTCATCTACGTTGCCGTCCTCCTCGTCTTCATGCAGCGTGCTTTCTCGTACTTTGTAATCTGGTGGTATGAGGTGCTGATTCATCTTGATCATTGTCAGCCGCTCCACATTTTTGGGCGAGAGGCGGCTCCGTTTGGGAGTTACAATGCCACCAGCAGCACTGAAAACACGTTCAGAAGACACACTTGCGAGTGGGCAAGACAAATAGTTTATAGCCAGGTTGGAGAGCTGTGGCCACAATTGTTTTTGCCATGCCAATACTGCAATGGCTCATCATTAAGAAAGACCTCTGTTGAGTCATTCATATAGTCCTGCACCATCGACTCAAGGTCATCAACGGTTCCTCCACTTTGCTTACTTTTTGCTGTGCCTTTGACATTTTTTCGAGAACCATACCCAAGCAAACGTAGCCAATCCTCTACAACAGCCACTGATACTGTTGTGTGTGGTGCAGATGATCCAGTTGCCTTTAACGGCTGAGAGGTCACTTGTGCCCCAGCCACAGGTGCAGAAGTGGATTCTTGTGACTGGGGATGGCCTGCTGATGCTGATGCTGATGTACTGTCTTCTCCTTCAATAACCTGCCGTTCTTTTTCAAACCTCTTGGCTGACAAGGCTAACCAATTTTTGTACTTTTGAACATCTGCATCAGCAAAAGGAAAGAATGCTTCGCCTGCCAGTGCCTTTTTGTAGCGTGGATCCAGAATAGTAGCACAAATGTAATGCTGTTCTGACTTGATGTTTTTAAGACGTTCATCACCACGTAGGCACTCTAATAATTTCTCAGACAAAATAAAATGGTCTTTTTTTTTTTCATCTTTTTCAAACTCAGAAGACACCGCCATCAGTTGGTGCTCCAGCATGCACAACAATGGGATAGCTTTTCCCAAATTACAGTCCTCCTGGCTGACTGCACGCGTGAAGAACTCAAAAGGACGAAGCATGTCTGTCAGGCTTTTAACTATGTCCCATTGCGCCGCACCCAACCGCATGTCCTCCTTCTGAGATGTACCCTCTGTGAAGAAATAGTGATCGAGTACCGTATACTGCTCATACAGACGCTCAAGCATGTAGAAGGTTGAGTTCCAACGTGTTGCCACCTCCTGGATGAGTGCTTTCACTGGCATTTGACGTTCAAGTAGCAGTCTCCTCAGATGCTTCCGGGCCTTAAAAAAATGGCTGAAATGGTTGCACATTTTGCGGCAGGTGGCCATTACCTCGAACGCTGGACTGTGTTTATCACTCAAGAATTTGTGAACTACCAGGTTGATACAGTGCGCCAAACACTCCACTCTAAAATAGTCACCCTGAAACATGGCCTTAACTACATTGGCGCCATTATCCATGGAAACATAACCAATCATGCGTTTTTGGGGGGATAGCATTTTCAAGACCTTTTTGTTAAACTCTTCCAAAAGGTTTTCTGCTGTGTGACTTTTCTCCAAGCCAAACATGGCTAGTGTTGCATGTTTCCGAGCAGCTTTAAAAACTTGGTCCGGGTCAACACCTGCGTTTAGCTTTGCTTTAACACCTGAAAAAGAGACCCAGTGTGCAGTGATGCACATGTAATCAGCGCCTGCGCCACTGGTCCACATGTCTGTTGTCAGATGTATTGTGTGAACAGCACTCTTCTGCAAAGCTGCCCCAATCGCCTCCAGCACATCTTCATGTAGTGCTGGAACCGCAACTCTGGCAAAATAGAACCGGCTAGGAACCTTCCATTTAGGGCAGAGCGTTGCCACTAATTCTAGAAAACCTACCGCTTCTACAAAAGAAAAAGGGAGAAGGTCCACAGCTAGCATTTTAGCCAGCTTAGTGTTATACAGACGCGTCAGTGGGTGGTTGCGTTCATATGGCACGTCTGAAGTAAGCATTGTTCTAATGTTGCCCTGGACCAAGCATTTACGGGCTGATAATGACTTCGTTGACCCAATTTTGCTCGCTGGTGAACTTTTGTGCGTTGGTGTCTCAGTCGCTCCAACACTCTTAGTGTGCCTCACATTGGGTGTGCTGCTGACAGGGGTACTGGGTGTAAGGGAAGTGTTTGACACGTCTTCTTCCTCCTCGTCATCATCAGATGAAACATCAACGTTTCCTTGAATTCGGCCTTTCTTGATCGCATCTAGGTGCGCAAACCATTTGACTGTGTGCTGTCTCCTAAGATGACCTCTCTGGCCTCCGGTACCATAGTTGGTACCTGGCTTACCACGACTAACTGCTTGCTTACAAATGGTACAAATGGCAAACTTTGGATTTTTTGGACAAACAGTAAAGAAGTACCAAACTGGGGACTCGAAGTGTCTGTGGGACATGGAGGAGGCGGCGCCGGCGATACTGGATGCCAGATGAAGTGGAGGATCTGGATTGCCCAACTTTTGTACGTTTTGCACTTTCACCGCCACTAATTAAGGTCGAGGTTGACGGAGGTCTCTTCTTGCCAGAAAGAAATATGGAAGCGGGACGAGTTGGTGTACTACTTAACTCCAATGATTGTGGTGTTTCCACTGCCTCCTCATCGACAACATCATCATCATCATCACGCTCAGCAGCTCTTCGGGCTAGGGTCAAAATGTCTGTTTGCTGCATGCCCGCTGGGGCTGCAGTGACCTTTATGATGACTGGGTCGTCGTTGGCAGAGTCTTCATCAGCAGCAGTATCCGCCACTTCTTGTTGAGCCTCATCACACTCCATAACTCTGAGACTTTGGACGAGCTTCCTTTTACGCTTAACTACCTTTGTCGGATCATGGTGTGCCTCACTCTCAGACGGCTGTGGTGCTGGTTCCCAAGTTTGATCCGTATCATCAGAAGGAGGTGTGCTTGAAGAAGATGTAGACACCACCCTTGATCTCTTCCTTGCTAGGGGTGTGGAAGACAATGAAGGATCATCAGGAGGAGTGGCTTCCTCAAATGATACCTCACCTTGATTGTCGATTTCCTGATGTGCCCCTACTTCGGGAGGAACAACTATTGTGGCCACTTGTGACCCTCCATGCACCTCTGCTTGCGCATCTCCTTGCGCTGCCTCTCCTTCCACATGTACTTGGGCTTGTACTTGCACATGTGATTGTTGTTGCGGCTGTGGTTGTTCAACACTCGTCAGATGAGCTACAACAACCTGTGTTGATTGAGGGACATTGCTGCTGCTTTCTTGCGATGAGCCAACATCACTGGTCGATGGTGATTGAAGAACTATACTGGCTGCCTCTGCAGCACTCAAGGGCTTGGACTTAAGTTGGAGTGGTGGTGGTGGTGGCACTGAGCCCAATGGAGCGGGGGTGCTGCTGCCAGCTTGGTCCCCAGCAGATCCCGCTGCAGGCATACTTTTTTTTTTACTCCCAAAAAAAGGGGCGGGCGGCACACCAGTGTCCTTGGTAACTTGCTTCTTCTGCTCCTTACTGGCACTTTTCTTGCTAGAGGAGCTACGGGTTACTTTTTTGGGGGCCATCTTCTTCAGAGCAGGTCAGCAGGCAGCAGTTGCACGAGTTGCAGAGGGTTCTGTGTCCAGACGTGACGTCGCGTGACGTTATGCTGCACACACACACCGCTGCAGGACTTCTTCCTGGCACTGGTGGTTCTCTTGAGTCTTCTTGTGCACCTAAAAGCAATGGAAGACAGAGGAACATCAGTTCAGTTATACACCCCAAAAAATGGACAAAACACAGAAAAATGAGCACAATCCCATGCCATCCATGATGTTTACATTGAAGACACCCCACAGAAAGACTAGGGACATGCAAGTATGCAACACTCACTACCCCTGGGCATAATGGATGAAAAGTAGGCAAAATAAGTGCATGCCTCAGACACTGCCTCTCTTCAAAATGGCCCCTTACACCCCAAGCACATGTTGCCTGTACCAGCCAGCACTCAAGATGGCCACCACCACCACCCACATGGCCAGTCCACATCAACAGTACACCCCCAAAAAACAGAAAAACAGCCAGAAATCACCACAATCCAATGCCATCCATGATGTTTACATTAAAGAGAGTGAGACCAGACCACACCACAGGCACACTCAGTCCATGCACCACCACTCCTGGGCAAAAGGCCACACCAGCAGCCCCCAAAAAACGACAAAAAACAATAAAATAAGCACAATCCCAGCCCATCCATGGCCTCAATTATGTTTACATTCAAGAAGACACCCCTCAGAAACACTAGGCCCATGCAACACTCACTACCCCTGGGCATAATGGATGAAAAGTAGGCAAAATAAGTGCAGGCCTCAGACACTGCCTCTCCTCAAAATGGCCCCTTACACCCCAAGCACATGTTGCCTGTACCAGCCAGCACTCAAGATGGCCACCACCACCACCCACATGGCCAGTCCACATCAACAGTACACCCCCAAAAAACAGAAAAACAGCCAGAAATCACCACAATCCAATGCCATCCATGATGTTTACATTAAAGAGAGTGAGACCAGACCACACCACAGGCACACTCAGTCCATGCACCACCACTCCTGGGCAAAAGGCCACACCAGCAGCCCCCAAAAAACGACAAAAAACAATAAAATAAGCACAATCCCAGCCCATCCATGGCCTCAATTATGTTTACATTCAAGAAGACACCCCTCAGAAACACTAGGCCCATGCAACACTCACTACCCCTGGGCATAATGGATGAAAAGTAGGCAAAATAAGTGCAGGCCTCAGACACTGCCTCTCCTCAAAATGGCCCCTTACACCCCAAGCACATGTTGCCTGTACCAGCCAGCACTCAAGATGGCCACCACCACCACCCACATGGCCAGTCCACATCAACAGTACACCCCCAAAAAACAGAAAAACAGCCAGAAATCACCACAATCCAATGCCATCCCTGATGTTTACATTAAAGAGAGTGAGACCACACCACAGGCACACTCAGTCCATGCACCACCACCCCTGGGCAAAAGGCCACACCAGCAGCCCCCAAAAAACGACAAAAAACAATAAAATAAGCACAATCCCAGCCCATCCATGGCCTCAATTATGTTTACATTCAAGAAGACACCCCACAGAAAGACTAGGCCCATGCAACACTCACCACCCCTGGGCAAAGGGCCCCACCAGCAGGCCCAAAAAAACGACAAAAAACAATCAAATCAGCACAATCCCAGCCCATCCATGGCCTCAATGGTGTTTAAATTCAAGAAGACACCCCTCAGAAACACTAGGCCCATGCAACACTCACTACCCCTGGGCATAAAGGATGAAAAGTAGGCAAAATAAGTGCAGGCCTCAGACACTGCCTCTCCTCAAAATGGCCCCTTACACCCCAAGCACATGTTGCCTGGACCAGCCAGCACTCAAGATGGCCACCACCACCACCCACATGGCCAGTCCACATCAACAGTACACCCCCAAAAAACAGAAAAACAGCCAGAAATCACCACAATCCAATGCCATCCATGATGTTTACATTAAAGAGAGTGAGACCACACCACAGGCACACTCAGTCCATGCACCACCACCCCTGGGCAAAAGGCCACACCAGCAGCCCCCAAAAAACGACAAAAAACAATAAAATAAGCACAATCCCAGCCCATCCATGGCCTCAATTATGTTTAAATTCAAGAAGACACCCCACAGAAAGACTAGGCCCATGCAACACTCACCACCCCTGGGCAAAGGGCCCCACCAGCAGGCCCAAAAAAACGACAAAAATCAGCACAATCCCAGCCCATCCATGGCCTCAATGGTGTTTAAATTCAACAAAACAGTTGTATCATGCACCCCTAACCAACCCTGGTCCTACTGGATACTGTGGCTACCCACAATATAATTTATTTAATGTTCTGAAAAAGTTCCAAAATTGTACTTGCAGCAACTGTAATGCCCCAAACAAACTTTCTTGTGAAAGTTGATTTCTAATCCAAAAGTGATCCAAAGACAGTCAAAAAGGCCTCAAATCCAAATATCCAGCAGCACCCACAAAAAGTAATCCTTCCAGCTCCAGATCCAAATGAAAGTGACCAGGAGATGGACAAAGCACTGGGAGGAGCCTGCTGGACAGGAACAGGAAGTTGGAGACTGTGGGGCACTTCCTTCCTCCCCCCCCCCCCAAAAATGGACTCCTTGCAAAAAAAAAGGCCATGCAAATGTCAATCTGAGGAGTGATTCTGATAAAAATCATAATTTTCTGAAGGTTTATCCTGTTTGCTGGTGATTTTCTTGTGCAGAATTGCAAAAGCTCTATTTCGCGAGTGCGAGATTGTTCCTTTCCGCCGCAACTACGTGTTCGCAATTGCGAACTCTCGCGAGGTGTGCTGTGCAAGGTGGCAAGCCGCGATTACGTATTCGCGGGCGCCAAACTCCCGCGGGATCACGCAGCAAGATCCAAAATGGCGCGTCACTCGCAAAGAAAAACAACTCGGCAAACGCTAAATGACGGAAAGTGAACGCCGTGCACCACGCCGCGCGCCGCAACCAAGCAAAAAATCCGCCGCGAGCGGATTCACGGATTTTCGACAAATTCGCGAGAGTTCGCGGATTGCGAATTTGCCGAAAATCCGAAAAATCCGCGATCGGAGCGGATTTTACGCCCATGCTTAGTCCTCAGTCCCTCACTCTCCTTGTGTTATGTTCACTTGTGTTTAACTACCTTCTATCATTTCTCTTACAACAACTTAACTGCTCCTCTCTCATCGTTCTTCACCCCATTTCTTTTAGTCCGGTTCCATTACTACCCCTCATTTCCTATCTTTCAATGTTCTTCTCTTTACTTTCATCACCGAATCACTTTCTCTCAGTACCACTGTTTTAGTCCTCTTCTCCTCTCTTTCCTTCGTTTGCTCCCTTACTCATTTTCCTTTCCTCACTCATTGTACTCCACTTCACTCAGTCCTTCCCTTAGTTTCTTTGTCTACTAACTTCCTCACTCCTTTTCCCTCAATTTTTCTATATTATCCTCTCTCCCTTCATCCCTTCACTCTATGACTCTCCTTCACTTACTCTCAGTTATCTTCCATTCCTCATTCTTCTAAATGCATCCTTAATTAGACTCCTTTCCCTCTCAGTCATTATCTTTTTACTTACTCCTGTTTCCTGATTTAGTTTTGCTAACTCACATTCTTTTAGTATCTTTCTTACCTTCAGTTCATTTCTCTCTTCTTCTCTTCCTCTCTGTCAGTGAATCTATATGCCTTACTCTTAGTAATTTGCTCTCCTTCTATTTCTTTTTCCCTCTTTTTGTCCTTCTACATTACTTTATTTCCCTTTCTGTGTCCTTCACTCTTACTTTATTTCTTAATACACTGTTATGATTTTTAACCTCTTCATTTGTATCTTTTATTTTAAAATATATATTTTACTAATTATAACTTATTTTTTCTTCTCTCTTTCACTGATACAAAGTGTAGTAAAAAATGTAATTAAAGTTACATTAATTATATGGTAAGTGTGACTAAAAAAATGTAGTTTGTCATCACCCTTTGCTTTAACCTCACTATTATTCTCTCACCCTACCTCACTCCTGTTTCCTTACTCTGCTTCCCTCACTTATTCTTATCCTCCATGTTTACTCCCCTTTCCCTAACTCCCCTCCCACATTCAACTTCTTTCAGTCCCCCTGCTTTACTTCCCTTACCCTCTGTTCCCTTCCTTTGCTCCCTCACTCATTCCGTTTCCCTTAATCATTTACTTCACTCCTTTCACTCCTTCTCTCAGTCCGTCTGTCCTCAGAGTTCCTCACTTCCGTTCCCTTACTCTGTCTCTCTTATCGTCGCTGTCTCTCTCCCCTCATTCTGTCAATACTCTTTCGTCATGCTCACTCCCTACAACTCACCCACACTCCCTCACTTACCTTTCTTTGCTGCTTCACTCACTACCTTTCAGTCACTCCTTCCTTTACTCTCTCTCTCCTTTCTCTCTGTCACTCCCCATGTCTTACCTTTATTCACTTTTATCCACCCTTTTTCACCCCTCTTTACTTACATTCACTGCTCTTTTCTAATCCTCCCTCACTGTTTTACTATCTAATACACAGTCCCTCTGTGTTGCTCCCTCTAGCTCTCTTTCTCTTAACATCACTCTCTCTGTCCCTTTCCCTCATGCTCACTCCTTCATTCTTTTTTTTTTCTTTTTTTTTTGGAGCGCGCACCGGTGCGCGCCCCGGTGCACGTACCGGTACGCGTACCCTGGAGAAAAAAGAAGGACAGAGTTTTTTAAAAATGTTTTTTTTTTTCATAAATTAGAGGTAGTTCTAAAAAGAACTGTTTTTTTATTCTTTTTGTTGTTTTATATTTTTTTATTGTTTTTTTAACATTTTTTACTTTTTTGGGCTTTTCTGAACAGCTTTATATTTTTTTTTGTATTTTTTATGGGGAGAAACAAAAAACAGGGAATTGAAAATGGCTCAACTGGAGCACAAAAAAAATCAGGAAAAATTATGGTTTTCTCGGGCATTTGTGGTTATCCATAGCAACATTGATTAGTGTAATGCTTTGCTGACCATAACTAATTGTTTTGTTACAATATATACAAACAATTTTGTATCCCCCAAACTTTGGGGCTCATTAGGATGGCGGACGGAAGAGCTACTGCAGCCCTGGAGTACGCGGAAAATGCCTTTTCCGTGTCCGCCTGCCGCGGACACTCCGTCCGCCATATCAGGATAGGAAAGAGTGTCAAAATTCCATCCGCGACGGAAGAGCACGCACCGCCGCCCAACTACGCCCGACCACGCGGCGGACGTAACCAATCCAGATACTCCGCCGTACGGACTGACGTCTACGACCGTCCCCCAAATCAAGATGGCGGAAAATACACATAAAACCGCTGCGGAAAAACAACCTGTCTGAACACGGCAGATTCCCCACAGCGAAGATAACATACATAGCAGAGATACCCACCGCAAGCTGTTCGCCACCATGGACCCAGCGCTACGCGCTTTCCCGATGCTCTTCGTGATCCACCATGTCCTAGTCTTGGCCCACTCTCGACGACGACGCAGGTAAGGCACACACCATTGGCTGTCTGGAGGGGAATACCTGCAAGGGTCGTGACATTGGAAGGGGGAGTGTCATGTTACCGAAACCACTGATTTGAAGCAAATAGAAATACACATTTGTAGTACGCAAGCAGAAATGACTACGACAAACCACGACACATGATTTACTACCTTTATTACACATAATAGGGGTGCAATCACAGTGTATGCGTGAGCATGGGCAAAGTGGGCACCAGAGCATGAACATCAGAGGCAGCACATCAGAGGGCAGAATGCAGTATCAGAGCATCAACAGGGCATTGTGGACAACAGAGCATGAACATCAGAGGCAGCACGTGAGAGGGCAGAATGCAGTATCAGAACATCAACAGGGCATTGTGCCCAACAGAGCAGGTACATCAGAGGCAGCACGTGAGAGGGCAGAATGCAGTATCAAACAGCAACAGGGCATTGTGCCCAACAGAGCAGGTACATCAGAGGCAGCACGTGAGAGGGCAGAATGCAGTATCAGAACAGCAACAGGGCATTGTGCCCAACAGAGCAGGTACATCATTGGCAGCACGTGAGAGGGCAGAATGCAGTAACACAGCATCAACAGGGCATTGTGGACAACACAGCAGGTCCATCAGAGGCAGCACGTGAGAGGGCCTAAGTGCATCAACAGTCCCTTGCACTGGACAGGTCCATCAGAGGCAGCACGTGAGAGGGGCTAAGTGCATCAACAGTCCATTGCACTGGACAGGTCCATCAGAGGCAGCACGTGAGAGGGGCTAAGTGCATCAACATTCCATTGCACTGGACAGGTCAATCAGAGGCAGCACGTGAGAGGCTCACTGCCACCCATTAGGTTTGTTTATCACTGTAGTTTATGGGGGGTGAAAAAAGCAAGCACACCTCCCCTACTTCAACTGCCATGAATTAATTGGGGGTTGATTAATGTGTCAGTTATTTAGAAAGTTCCAGTCTGGCTGGCACCTGCTTCCTTCCTTATCTGTAATTTGCTTTCTGTTGCAGTGAAATTTTTTTTCACAGGACCTTTATGGTCTACTTGTAGCTATTCTATGAGCCTGCTGTTTGGGTCATAGCAGGGTCATAGAATAGTTGCAAACTCTGGAGGGGCCCCTCAGGAAGCACTACAGTGAATGTTACAAATGTTAAGTTTGAACTTTTGCACCTGCTCATTGCTTTCAGTTTAGCAAAAACCGTTTTTTCTGCAATTTCGCGCGTTTTTTGGGGCGCGAATCCGTGCGAGATCGATTTCGGGAACCGCGAATGCTTGCGAATACACTTTTTTTTTTTTGCGACGTGTATGTTCGCGGGCTTTTGCGCGTGTTCGCGAGGCGCTTGTAGCTATACGTTTGCCAAGTTACCCTAGCGGTCGTACACGGGCGCGGCCATCTTGTTTGCGTGACGTAATTCCGTTTCCGGCCGCTATGTGTAATCTCGCAAACTGTGCTGCTCGCTAGTACAATTTCGCGCGTGCTCGCGAGGAAAATCTCGCGCGAAGTTACCCACGCGGTTGTGAACGGGCGCGGCCATCTTGTTTCTCATTCATTGCTATGGTTCTGGGCATGCTTTCTGTATCCTCTCTGAATCTCTGCCATCCTTTGCTTGTTTGAAGTTTATTTAATCTATTTTACTTATTATCTATCCCTCTATTTTTCTAGCTGTATATTTTTGTGTTTTCTGCTACTTTTAGTTACTTTTAAACTACTTTTTTAAACTCTTTTCTTTTCTTCTTCACTATTCTATTTCTTCTTTATCATTTAAGTTTATTTCTGCCCAGACCATGGTAAAGGGAGCCGGGAAGCACCCTGAGAAGGGGAAGGGTCCCGCACCCCGTGCCCGGCTCCCGTGCGGGCGTTTGAGGGGGGAGCAAGTGGTGCCGCGGGAGATCTTCAGCGCGGAGGAAGTGGCGGCACTCATCTTCCACGTCCAGCGCCGCCTCCCCAAGACGATCCTGGGAGGCGGCAAGATCGCGACTGGCTATGGCATCCGGGAGCGCCGGAAGCGGTGGGAGAAGGTGTGCCGGGCCATGTTTCAGCTCTCTGGGGTCCGGCGCACATATAACCAGGCCACCCACCGCTGGACCGATGTCATGGACCGGGAACGGGACTTGCTGGACGCGCTCGGCGTAGAGGTCCCCGGGCTTGGTGAGTAGTAGTAGCTATTCATCACTACTCTGTTTTATCCGGCTCTGTTATTTGCAAATCTTTGTTCTTTACCAAGAGCAATAATGCTGCCGATTACATTGTAGGTAAATTATATTTCAAAATCTTCTATGCATTTCAGGTGCACTGCTCTCCTTCTCAGTAGCCTTGCTTGCTACTATGCTTATTTGTTTTGTACATTGTGTTCATTTCATTGGCCTGAGAAATTATGTATGAGTGTAGTGTAAAGATAAGAACTGCGTAATGCTAGACACTAAGGGTCATATTTTCAATTAACGGCGCATCCCTGCAAAGTAGCAGGGATGCGGCAGTAATTGTGTGCCATGCCACCATCACCACCCATTGGCCCAAAACGTCACAGAAGCCTTACGCATCTGTGCCGTAAAGGCGGCGCATTGCTGGAGTTGCGTGCCAACGATGGCCCAGCTCCAGCAATGCTCTGGGGTACCCTATCTCCCCAATGCTGCATCAAGCCGTACGTCGGCTTCAAGCGCGCAGGGTTTGACTCATGCATCATTGTCTTAAAAGTGACTGATTGACATCTTGTAGATTTCCCTCAGCCACTTTTAGGATTCGTCCCTGCGCAGGTACGCCCTCCCTTGCGCCGGAACGCCCCCTGATGGCGCAGGGCTTTACAACGTGATGCATCGCCCATAATTTCTTTTTTTTAATATATACGCCGCACCAACACCATGGCGAGTCTTTTGTTCTGCCGCAGCGTCACAAAAATCACGCAACAATGGAGGAAAATGAGCCGCAAGGGACTTCTAAATCAGCCCCAACAGACTGAAGTCCACTCCTTCCTTTAGACACATGGCTATAAGAAGAAATAGTGGTGGTGGTGGGTGGATTGATAGTTTGAGTATTCACTGATCTGCAAGCAGGATGGACTTTGTCTGTCACTTCGCGTGCTGCGGACTGCTGCCTGCAGTGCCAGGCCTAGGCAAACCTCTTTAGTAGTCTGTTTATTGAGTTACATAGGAACTTTCTAAGTCAACGTTCCGCAAATCAGGCAATACGAATAACGTAGTATACCACATGAGATAGATCCCGTGGAATAGTTGTCTATCTATTTGCTATTTCTCCAAAAAATGTTGTTATTGTTCTTTTGAAATGGTTGATTTGGTTGACAAATCTCATCCATGTTTTGTGGTCTTTCTTTCTTTCATGTTGTACATCAGCTCCCCCCAAGGGCAAGAGGAAACAGGAGGAGGAGGGTGCTCAGGATGCAGGCCAGGATCGGGCAGGCGAGGGCTCCTTTGCTGGCCCCAGTAAGTTTTAATTGTAATAAAGAGTACCTATTTTTTCCTAGCGTTCCTCATTCGATTTTTTCTAAATCGTCTTTGATCTTCTTGTACACTGGATATAAATTCTTATCCTGGCTCTAATATGACTCCCTGTGGTATTACTAGATTATTCTTATTAGTCTGTCTGTGTAGCTAACTAAGATTGGACATTTGGCAACTCCATTGGACTCCCATTCTATTCAGCAATAGCTCTATGCACTGTCTCCTTACTGACTAGATAGTGTGGCAGAGTCATTCAGCTCTGTAGTCACCGATTATTGATCCCCAATGATCTCTAGATTATCGTACGCAGGACAAGAGAGTACGGAGTCACAGCACAGTCAAGAAGTGTCAGAGGCACTCATGCTTGCAAAAATTCCAAAACCTTTAGCTCATCCACTCTAGTCTGGAGGACCAAAAACCACAGAGTCTATTTAAGTTTAAAAGCTTTATTAAAAGTAAACACATTTATTAAAATCTACTTTGTCATAAAACTATTTAACTGAAAACGGAAAAGTGGTTAGTGCTGACGATTAATTGGACACATTTCTTGTGGTCGAGCCGAGCTCTCACCTGGTTTGAACTTGATCCTGGTCGTGTTCTTAGGAGTCAAGCTTCTGTCTGTTAGGAGAAAAAGTGGTGCGTGTTAAAAATAAAAAGCAAGCATTCATCAGTTGTGCATAAAAGTGCAGCAAGACAACAGCCTTCCCTGGAAAAAGGGACATTTTTACTTTGGAGTAGACAGTCACAAATTATTACATTGTATTGAGTTTTTTTAACATTTCTCCTAGACCAAATATTATATAGTAGTGAGTGGTGTATTCTAACATTCTTAAATGTACTTTGTAGGTGTAACATCTGGTGACGGGGCCAGCGCAGAGGTGGCTGTGTTGGGCGAGGACTCGGAGGACTCTGGGGAGGAGGCGGTGCAAGAGCCGGTGGACGGTCCTGTGGGGGTTCAAACGGTGGTGGCGGAAACAGGTAAGCTATATATTCCTTACTTATTGAGATTGAAGACTGCATAGTGTGCTTTCTGCACGGGTGTATTACAAATCAACCAGGTAGTAGCCTCCTCGAAATGTACTTCGACTTAGCTGTGAAGTTTTTGGTGAGAAGAATCCCAATAAGTTCTTAGACGAACGTGATGGATGGGATGAACGAAAAGCGAAAGAAGGGTGTAAGTAAGTGGGACACGAAATTGTATGATGGCTGGCAAAGAAGAACGATATGTGTTTGCTTTGCCCCCGAGGTGGCTTGGAAGGAAAGAATATGGTATGGTGCATGGCTGGGTCAAAGATGAAGCAAGGATGGGTGGAAGGACAGCAGCCTGGGTGGGTGAAACAGAAACTGTATGTGTGCGTATACTTTGACTGAATGGATGCCTGGAGCATGGTATTCTCTGACTCTTAGATAGCACATGTGTATCTAGAGAGAGTAGATGGTCGCCAGATGTACTAAGTGTTACCTTGAAGAGCATGTACCACCGCACCCGCACGTCCGTTCCAGTGCAGGGAAGGAAAGGAAAAGGAAATGTAAATGTGTCCAATACTACCATGAATAGTAGCAGTACTTTGTATTGCGTCTGCAATCACAGCATATATCTGGTTATTACGGTGGACACTCCGTACCTCTCTTAATAACTTTAGTTTGCTTGTAGTTCGTCATTCATGTGTGGGTGTATCACTGTTCACTCAATATTAAGCAAAGCACCTAAAGTCATCCCATATGTCATCAAATACGTCCCATGTGAAGTGATAGATAATCAAATTAGTTAGCTTCTTCATTGTCCTTTTCTAGTACTCATTTGCACTGTAGGGTGAAAGGTAAATTAATTAAGCAGTAGCCCTTGTAACAGAGTATTCTCAGTGCCACCCGTAATAGAAAAGTAATAGCTTCACCACCTGCATGTACTGGACCGGTACAGTAACGCAAGTCTGTCTCACTCATCATGGTGTGCAACTTTTTTTCTCGGGTGCAAGTTCACTGTGCTGTCCATGTCATTCTGTCGGCTTGCCTAAGATAACGTACCAATTTTCCTAAACAAGAGGGAAGAAGAAGAATAAGACTGGTGTACTGTCATAGTCGACTGTAATGGAAGTCCATAGTGGTCGTAGAATTTGTTCATTAAAGTACCACTAATGTTAGAGCAAGGATGCAGGAGTGGGAGGTTACATAGATACTGTCCTCAATAGTTATGTACTGTGCTTTCAATTTGCTACTTGTACTGTGACCCAACTTTCGGCTCAATCACTTTGTGTTATTAATGCTAAGGAGCATTGGTTACAGACTATGTCTTTCTTTCTTCATATAGTTGCTCCTTCCAAATCAACAACACGGAGGGAGCAGGCTAGAATGGCCCGGCAACGGAGGCTGGAGGCCACTGTCGCCGAATATCGGCGGCTGGTGGCCCTGGAGGAGGAGGAGGACACGCAGTCGAGCGGTGCAACAACAACATCCTCGGCTGGGACCGCTGCATCCTCCTCCAGGTCCCACAGTGCTCCAGCGGGACCGAGCCGGGATAACAAAGCCAACCGCCAAGCAACAGAAAAACCAGCTGCCCCCCACAGGAGCTGCAAGGAACGCCAACGCCACCTACGAGTCCGAATGTCCAACCTGGAGCAGGAGGTCCAGAAGTATAAGAACTTGGTGAAGGGCCTCCGCTCCGAGCTTGCCACCCTCCGCAAGGAGTATGATGCCCATGCGGCAAAATGCACCAGCACCAGCACCCTCCAGTAGTGGAGTGTCCCTTGCCTTTTTTTTATAGACTTTTGGGGGGTGGGATTTGGGAGTTGGGATCGTTTTGGGACGTTTCAAAGACAATCGTTGGGGTTAGGGTGGGTCTTGAGGGAGATTATTTTGTTAGGGCTACATAAATATACATTTTTAAACTTTATCTGACCATACCTGTTTTTTACTGCTTTTCAGTCTGGTGGGTGGGGGACGGGGGTGTAACAGTAACTTTGTTTTCCTGAACAGTCGTAGGACTTTAGTAGTACAACCGTCAATCTCTTGTCTACTCCGAAATAATACTCCATTATACTACCTCCCACCAAACGCTTATCTTACCTGTAATTAGTGTTAGAAATTAGGGCTAGGCCCAGGGCTGGCTCCACGTGAAATGGGGATTAACGTTGTCAATCCTGGGCGGGTGACATTTCCTCATTGCGGTGGTACTAGTGGTGTGACACAGTGGCAGTTGCATGCCTATGGAAAAAAAGAAAACGAAACCTTGTTTGTCCTTACTGTAGCATTACAACGGTTACGGTACGATCGAGAATATAGCAGGTGACAGTACACTAGAACAGTGCCATAATGTAGCCTAACAAATGGTAAAGTATTTGCTTGCAAGTATAAGTAACTAGTACTTGCGTTGAATTTATTTGACATTGGCTACTACTACTAGAAGATATAGTACTGAAGCTGAGTAAGTCTAGAAGATATCCTCGTATTCCTTCACCAGCCTGTTGCTATGACCTTATCCTCCCCAGCAAGTGTGTGGAATTATTGATGTCATTTTAGTCAGACATCAAGCAAAACAACACAGCCCGGGGGAAGAGGGTTAGGGTTTGTAAAATGGATGGGAATGGGGGTTTCTTTTTGGGTAGGTTTTGTTGAGAGAAGAAAAAAAAAGCAGAGCATGGACAAACAATAATTGAAGATAAAGACAATCTTTGGTTACAAACTAAAGCTAAGCACATGCAGTCACACTCATAGAATAAAACAATGGATAATGTATCTGTATTGCATATGTTGTTGGAGTTGTCCTGTTGAATTTGGTAAGTAAGTTGCATGCAGCAAACAATTCCTCTTATTGGCGGCACTCCTCCATTCCAGCTGACGCTTCGTCCATCAATGTTGGTGACCACTGACAGAAGACACCCTGTCCACTGCCTGCCTGGCGGATGTTGACTGAAACCCGGCCTGTAATTATTGAACGGAAAACAGGAAGTGCTATTACAATACCACTGATAAATAAATAAAAGGTATGTACGCTGTGTGGTTCAAAAAGTGACACTTTGATTTCCCTAATAGACAGTACAATATTTTTGAAATTGCGTGCTCTGTCTGAGTCACCTTTTTAAGGATAAATAAGTATGGCCAAAATATTATAGCGGATCTTTCCCCTCAAGGTAGGTGTACTGTAAACTGTGTTTTAGAACAAAATTTGACCTTCCCAGCAATGCTCCCACCAAGACCCTTACTAAAGCCAGTCGCAAAAATGTAGAAGAACCCCAATCAGATCTCCAAAAACGATGCCTAGCAGAAAAATGGTTACAAAACGTACTTTGAAAGTAACAGTAGGCCCAAATACAAACCGTGCATTGTATTCAAACCCCTTGCAAGCAAGCAAAAGTATCCATAGCCAGCATCGCTCCAACAGTGCTCTACAACACCAGAACTGCGTTGCAATAGAACCCCCCGAAACACATGCAATCCTGCTGCTAGGGCTAACCCTAACGAACCCTAACTTACAAAAAGTGCCAAAACTGGTGTTTCCTTATGGATTTTGTCCAAAACACTTCTATCCGGTATTAGACCTTCCCAGGAATGCCCCAGGCAAGACCCGCCAACCCACCCGGAAAAAACCACCCGACAACACCCCCAAACAGCGAAAAAGCTAAATCTCATAATATCTCTCGGCCTTCGGTCCAAACGCGGCGCTGTGCAGCTAGGTCATCATCATCATCAATCATCATAACTCCTGTTTTCCACCACGGATTTCCTGAAAAGCAAATGCAATCAAGATTAGATTGTCGCAGCAGTGCTTCGACAGAGACCCCGGCCGCAACCCACCCACGAACAGCAGGAAGCCCCCCAAAACGCTACATTGAGCAAGATGACAGAAGAAATAGCAAAAAAAGGCTGTTCCTTAAGGATTTTGTCCAAAACACTTCTATCCGGTATTAGACCTTCCCAGGAATGCCCCAGGCAAGACCCGCCAACCCACCCGGAAAAAACCACCCGACAACACCCCCAAACAGTAAAAAAGCTAAATCTCATACTTACAATATCTCTCGGCCTTCGGTCCAATCGCGGCGCTGTGCAGCTAGGTCATCATCATCAATCATCATAACTCCTGTTTTCCACCACGGATTTCCTGAAAAGCAAATGCAATCAAGATTAGATTGTCGCAGCAGTGCTTCGACAGAGACCCCGGCCGCAACCCACCCACGAACAGCAGGAAGCCCTCTAAAACGCTACATTGAGCAAGATGACAGAAGAAATAGCAAAAAAAAGGCTGTTCCTTAAGGATTTTGTCCAAAACACTTCTATCCGGTATTAGACCTTCCCAGGAATGCCCCAGGCAAGACCCGCCAACCCACCCGGAAAAAACCACCCGACAACACCCCCAAACAGCGAAAAAGCTAAATCTCATACTTACAATATCTCTCGGCCTTCGGTCCAATCGCGGCGCTGTGCAGCTAGGTCATCATCATCAATCATCATAACTCCTGTTTTCCACCACGGATTTCCTGAAAAGCAAATGCAATCAAGATTAGACTGTCGCAGCAGTGCTCCCAGACACCAAAAATCACCCACAAACACCCGGAACCCCGCCAAAGAGCACCCCAAAGGCAAGCAAGTCAGCAAAAACGGCAAGAAATTTCCACCTCATATTTGGTCCAAAACACTTTTGTCCATTATTAGAGCTTCACAGCAATGGGCCCAAATCCGTCAACTCACCCGCAAAGAAGTACAACACCCCCACAAGTGCTGAGTCTTTCTTCATTGGGCGTAATCCAGCACTCTGCTTTGAGGGAAATCGCAGTCTGGAGGAGGAGGATAGAGGAGCATGTTCTTCAGAACTTGTGAACCTGAGGAATGTAGACTGCGGCACCTTCAAATCAATAAGCAAACAAGTGAAGACAGTTCTGCTGATGGTCTTGTTTTTGGGATTAGGTGATTAAAGTTTGAATTAAATTAACTGTGCAAACCAAAGAAAGAGAGACAAACAGGAATAAAAGTGAATAAGGACGAAAAAGAAAGTTCTTGATTCATTGTCTCATTTTCAGGGCTCGGTGTCAGGGAATAAGAAGAAGATTTCGTCATCACACTCTGCGAATTCAGGCAGGATGAGGTCAGTGCCACCGAACAGAGAACAAATCCCCTCATCTACGTTGCCGTCCTCCTCGTCTTCATGCAGCGTGCTTTCTCGTACTTTGTAATCTGGTGGTATGAGGTGCTGATTCATCTTGATCATTGTCAGCCGCTCCACATTTTTGGGCGAGAGGCGGCTCCGTTTGGGAGTTACAATGCCACCAGCAGCACTGAAAACACGTTCAGAAGACACACTTGCGAGTGGGCAAGACAAATAGTTTATAGCCAGGTTGGAGAGCTGTGGCCACAATTGTTTTTGCCATGCCAATACTGCAATGGCTCATCATTAAGAAAGACCTCTGTTGAGTCATTCATATAGTCCTGCACCATCGACTCAAGGTCATCAACGGTTCCTCCACTTTGCTTACTTTTTGCTGTGCCTTTGACATTTTTTCGAGAACCATACCCAAGCAAACTTAGCCAATCCTCTACAACAGCCACTGATACTGTTGTGTGTGGTGCAGATGATCCAGTTGCCTTTAACGGCTGAGAGGTCACTTGTGCCCCAGCCACAGGTGCAGAAGTGGATTCTTGTGACTGGGGATGGCCTGCTGATGCTGATGCTGATGTACTGTCTTCTCCTTCAATAACCTGCCGTTCTTTTTCAAACCTCTTGGCTGACAAGGCTAACCAATTTTTGTACTTTTGAACATCTGCATCAGCAAAAGGAAAGAATGCTTCGCCTGCCAGTGCCTTTTTGTAGCGTGGATCCAGACTAGTAGCACAAATGTAATGCTGTTCTGACTTGATGTTTTTAAGACGTTCATCACCACGTAGGCGCTCTAATAATTTCTCAGACAAAATAAAATGGTCTTTTTTTTTCATCTTTTTCAAACTCAGAAGACACCGCCATCAGTTGGTGCTCCAGCATGCACAACAATGGGATAGCTTTTCCCAAATTACAGTCCTCCTGGCTGACTGCACGCGTGAAGAACTCAAAAGGACGAAGCATGTCTGTCAGGCTTTTAACTATGTCCCATTGCGCCGCACCCAACCGCATGTCCTCCTTCTGAGATGTACCCTCTGTGAAGAAATAGTGATCGAGTACCGTATACTGCTCATACAGACGCTCAAGCATGTAGAAGGTTGAGTTCCAACGTGTTGCCACCTCCTGGATGAGTGCTTTCACTGGCATTTGACGTTCAAGTAGCAGTCTCCTCAGATGCTTCCGGGCCTTAAAAAAATGGCTGAAATGGTTGCACATTTTGCGGCAGGTGGCCATTACCTCGAACGCTGGACTGTGTTTATCACTCAAGAATTTGTGAACTACCAGGTTGATACAGTGCGCCAAACACTCCACTCTAAAATAGTCACCCTGAAACATGGCCTTAACTACATTGGCGCCATTATCCGTGGAAACATAACCAATCATGCGTTTTTGGGGGGATAGCATTTTCAAGACCTTTTTGTTAAACTCTTCCAAAAGGTTTTCTGCTGTGTGACTTTTCTCCAAGCCAAACATGGCTAGTGTTGCATGTTTCCGAGCAG
Organism: Lissotriton helveticus; assembly: GCF_964261635.1. Classification (NCBI taxonomy): domain Eukaryota; kingdom Metazoa; phylum Chordata; class Amphibia; order Caudata; family Salamandridae; genus Lissotriton; species Lissotriton helveticus. The sequence continues at coordinate 629,908,201 of NC_136065.1, read as the reverse complement.
CTTTAAAAACTTGGTCCGGGTCAACACCTGCGTTTAGCTTTGCTTTAACACCTGAAAAAGAGACCCAGTGTGCAGTGATGCACATGTAATCAGCGCCTGCGCCACTGGTCCACATGTCTGTTGTCAGATGTATTGTGTGAACAGCACTCTTCTGCAAAGCTGCCCCAATCGCCTCCAGCACATCTTCATGTAGTGCTGGAACCGCAACTCTGGCAAAATAGAACCGGCTAGGAACCTTCCATTTAGGGCAGAGCGTTGCCACTAATTCTAGAAAACCTACCGCTTCTACAAAAGAAAAAGGGAGAAGGTCCACAGCTAGCATTTTAGCCAGCTTAGTGTTATACAGACGCGTCAGTGGGTGGTTGCGTTCATATGGCACGTCTGAAGTAAGCATTGTTCTAATGTTGCCCTGGACCAAGCATTTACGGGCTGATAATGACTTCGTTGACCCAATTTTGCTCGCTGGTGAACTTTTGTGCGTTGGTGTCTCAGTCGCTCCAACACTCTTAGTGTGCCTCACATTGGGTGTGCTGCTGACAGGGGTACTGGGTGTAAGGGAGTAAGGGAAGTGTTTGACACGTCTTCTTCCTCCTCGTCATCATCAGATGAAACATCAACGTTTCCTTGAATTCGGCCTTTCTTGATCGCATCTAGGTGCGCAAACCATTTGACAGTGTGCTGTCTCCTAAGATGACCTCTCTGGCCTCCGGTACCATAGTTGGTACCTGGCTTACCACGACTAACTGCTTGCTTACAAATGGTACAAATGGCAAACTTTGGATTTTTTGGACAAACAGTAAAGAAGTCCCAAACTGGGGACTCGAAGTGTCTGTGGGACATGGAGGAGGCGGCGCCGGCGATACTGGATGCCAGATGAAGTGGAGGATCTGGATTGCCCAACTTTTGTACGTTTTGCACTTTCACCGCCACTAATTAAGGTCGAGGTTGACGGAGGTCTCTTCTTGCCAGAAAGAAATATGGAAGCGGGACGAGTTGGTGTACTACTTAACTCCAATGATTGTGGTGTTTCCACTGCCTCCTCATCGACAACATCATCATCATCATCACGCTCAGCAGCTCTTCGGGCTAGGGTCAAAATGTCTGTTTGCTGCATGCCCGCTGGGGCTGCAGTGACCTTTATGATGACTGGGTCGTCGTTGGCAGAGTCTTCATCAGCAGCAGTATCCGCCACTTCTTGTTGAGCCTCATCACACTCCATAACTCTGAGACTTTGGACGAGCTTCCTTTTACGCTTAACTACCTTTGTCGGATCATGGTGTGCCTCACTCTCAGACGGCTGTGGTGCTGGTTCCCAAGTTTGATCCGTATCATCAGAAGGAGGTGTGCTTGAAGAAGATGTAGACACCACCCTTGATCTCTTCCTTGCTAGGGGTGTGGAAGACAATGAAGGATCATCAGGAGGAGTGGCTTCCTCAAATGATACCTCACCTTGATTGTCGATTTCCTGATGTGCCCCTACTTCGGGAGGAACAACTATTGTGGCCACTTGTGACCCTCCATGCACCTCTGCTTGCGCATCTCCTTGCGCTGCCTCTCCTTCCACATGTACTTGGGCTTGTACTTGCACATGTGATTGTTGTTGCGGCTGTGGTTGTTCAACACTCGTCAGATGAGCTACAACAACCTGTGTTGATTGAGGGACATTGCTGCTGCTTTCTTGCGATGAGCCAACATCACTGGTCGATGGTGATTGAAGAACTATACTGGCTGCCTCTGCAGCACTCAAGGGCTTGGACTTAAGTTGGAGTGGTGGTGGTGGTGGCACTGAGCCCAATGGAGCGGGGGTGCTGCTGCCAGCTTGGTCCCCAGCAGATCCCGCTGCAGGCATACTTTTTTTTTTACTCCCAAAAAAAGGGGCGGGCGGCACACCAGTGTCCTTGGTAACTTGCTTCTTCTGCTCCTTACTGGCACTTTTCTTGCTAGAGGAGCTACGGGTTACTTTTTTGGGGGCCATCTTCTTCAGAGCAGGTCAGCAGGCAGCAGTTGCACGAGTTGCAGAGGGTTCTGTGTCCAGACGTGACGTCGCGTGACGTTATGCTGCACACACACACCGCTGCAGGACTTCTTCCTGGCACTGGTGGTTCTCTTGAGTCTTCTTGTGCACCTAAAAGCAATGGAAGACAGAGGAACATCAGTTCAGTTATACACCCCAAAAAATTGACAAAACACAGAAAAATGAGCACAATCCCATGCCATCCATGATGTTTACATTGAAGACACCCCACAGAAAGACTAGGGACATGCAAGTATGCAACACTCACTACCCCTGGGCATAATGGATGAAAAGTAGGCAAAATAAGTGCATGCCTCAGACACTGCCTCTCTTCAAAATGGCCCCTTACACCCCAAGCACATGTTGCCTGTACCAGCCAGCACTCAAGATGGCCACCACCACCACCCACATGGCCAGTCCACATCAACAGTACACCCCCAAAAAACAGAAAAACAGCCAGAAATCACCACAATCCAATGCCATCCATGATGTTTACATTAAAGAGAGTGAGACCAGACCACACCACAGGCACACTCAGTCCATGCACCACCACCCCTGGGCAAAAGGCCACACCAGCAGCCCCCAAAAAACGACAAAAAACAATAAAATAAGCACAATCCCAGCCCATCCATGGCCTCAATTATGTTTACATTCAAGAAGACACCCCTCAGAAACACTAGGCCCATGCAACACTCACTACCCCTGGGCATAATGGATGAAAAGTAGGCAAAATAAGTGCAGGCCTCAGACACTGCCTCTCCTCAAAATGGCCCCATACACCCCAAGCACATGTTGCCTGTACCAGCCAGCACTCAAGATGGCCACCACCACCACCCACATGGCCAGTCCACATCAACAGTACACCCCCAAAAAACAGAAAAACAGCCAGAAATCACCACAATCCAATGCCATCCATGATGTTTACATTAAAGAGAGTGAGACCAGACCACACCACAGGCACACTCAGTCCATGCACCACCACTCCTGGGCAAAAGGCCACACCAGCAGCCCCCAAAAAACGACAAAAAACAATAAAATAAGCACAATCCCAGCCCATCCATGGCCTCAATTATGTTTACATTCAAGAAGACACCCCTCAGAAACACTAGGCCCATGCAACACTCACTACCCCTGGGCATAATGGATGAAAAGTAGGCAAAATAAGTGCAGGCCTCAGACACTGTCTCTCCTCAAAATGGCCCCTTACACCCCAAGCACATGTTGCCTGTACCAGCCAGCACTCAAGATGGCCACCACCACCACCCACATGGCCAGTCCACATCAACAGTACACCCCCAAAAAACAGAAAAACAGCCAGAAATCACCACAATCCAATGCCATCCATGATGTTTACATTAAAGAGAGTGAGACCACACCACAGGCACACTCAGTCCATGCACCACCACCCCTGGGCAAAAGGCCACACCTTAGGAGTGGATAGGAACATCTGGACACATTAAGTTTAGGATAGCCTATCTCCCTACCCCGTTTTTAATACTACCACCTGGAGGCCAGAATAAAGTTTATTAGGAACCTACTGGGCAGGTAACTTTTAATTTCATCACATAGTCCACTCCCCACAAATACACATGCACCACACATAGTCCATTAAGTGCTCCTACGTAATTTCGCAAGTCGTAGCACGCCCCAGCCCGTAGAGGACTGGGATGGCCCCAATGATGAAGCATGTCACCGTGGGGCAACCCCGGTGAGTGAGGGGACACCTAAAAAAGGAACAATTTTTCCTTTGTTATACACTAGACACTACTTCCAACAGCCAACCACATTGAGCAGTGGCTGTCCTTTTCTTTAGCTAGGCTCTCAGGTATCTGGAAACAGAAACCTTTTTTTCTGACAAAAGGCCACACCAGCAGCCCCCAAAAAACGACAAAAAACAATAAAATAAGCACAATCCCAGCCCATCCATGGCCTCAATTATGTTTAAATTCAAGAAGACACCCCACAGAAAGACTAGGCCCATGCAACACTCACCACCCCTGGGCAAAGGGCCCCACCAGCAGGCCCAAAAAAACGACAAAAATCAGCACAATCCCAGCCCATCCATGGCCTCAATGGTGTTTAAATTCAACAAAACAGTTGTATCATGCACCCCTAACCAACTCTGGTCCTACTGGATACTGTGGCTACCCACAATATAATTTATTTAATGTTCTGAAAAAGTTCCAAAATTTTACTTGCAGCAACTGTAATGCCCCAAACAAACTTACTTGTGAAAGTTGATTTCTAATCCAAAAGTGATCCAAAGACAGTCAAAAAGGCCTCAAATCCAAATATCCAGCAGCACCCACAAAAAGTAATCCTTCCAGCTCCAGATCCAAATGAAAGTGACCAGGAGATGGACAAAGCACTGGGAGGAGCCTGCTGGACAGGAACAGGAAGTTGGAGACTGTGGGGCACTTCCTTCCTCCCCCCCCCCAAAAAATGGACTCCTTGCAAAAAAAAAGGCCATGCAAATGTCAATCTGAGGAGTGATTCTGATAAAAATCATAATTTTCTGAAGGTTTATCCTGTTTGCTGGTGATTTTCTTGTGCAGAATTGCAAAAGCTCTATTTCGCGAGTGCGAGATTGTTCCTTTCCGCCGCAACTACGTGTTCGCAATTGCGAACTCTCGCGAGGTGTGCTGTGCAAGGTGGCAAGCCGCGATTACGTATTCGCGGGCGCCAAACTCCCGCGGGATCACGCAGCAAGATCCAAAATGGCGCGTCACTCGCAAAGAAAAACAACTCGGCAAACGCTAAATGACGGAAAGTGAACGCCGTGCACCACGCCGCGCGCCGCAACCAAGCAAAAAATCCGCCGCGAGCGGATTCACGGATTTTCGACAAATTCGCGAGAGTTCGCGGATTGCGAATTTGCCGAAAATCCGAAAAATCCGCGATCGGAGCGGATTTTACGCCCATGCTTAGTCCTCAGTCCCTCACTCTCCTTGTGTTATGTTCACTTGTGTTTAACTACCGTCTATCATTTCTCTTACAACAACTTAACTGCTCCTCTCTCATCGTTCTTCACCCCATTTCTTTTAGTCCGGTTCCATTACTACCCCTCATTTCCTATCTTTCAATGTTCTTCTCTTTACTTTCATCACCGAATCACTTTCTCTCAGTACCACTGTTTTAGTCCTCTTCTCTCTTTCCTTCGTTTGCTCCCTTACTCATTTTCCTTTCCTCACTCATTGTACTCCACTTCACTCAGTCCTTCCCTTAGTTTCTTTGTCTACTAACTTCCTCACTCCTTTTCCCTCAATTTTTCTATATTATCCTCTCTCCCTTCATCCCTTCACTCTATGACTCTCCTTCACTTACTCTCAGTTATCTTCCATTCCTCATTCTTCTAAATGCATCCTTAATTAGACTCCTTTCCCTCTCAGTCATTATCTTTTTACTTACTCCTGTTTCCTGATTTAGTTTTGCTAACTCACATTCTTTTAGTATCTTTCTTACCTTCAGTTCATTTCTCTCTTCTTCTCTTCCTCTCTGTCAGTGAATCTATATGCCTTACTCTTAGTAATTTGCTCTCCTTCTATTTCTTTTTCCCTCTTTTTGTCCTTCTACATTACTTTATTTCCCTTTCTGTGTCCTTCACTCTTACTTTATTTCTTAATACACTGTTATGATTTTTAACCTCTTCATTTGTATCTTTTATTTTAAAATATATATTTTACTAATTATAACTTATTTTTTCTTCTCTCTTTCACTGATACAAAGTGTAGTAAAAAAATGTAATTAAAGTTACATTAATTATATGGTAAGTGTGACTAAAAAAATGTAGTTTGTCATCACCCTTTGCTTTAACCTCACTATTATTCTCTCACCCTACCTCACTCCTGTTTCCTTACTCTGCTTCCCTCACTTATTCTTATCCTCCATGTTTACTCCCCTTTCCCTAACTCCCCTCCCACATTCAACTTCTTTCAGTCCCCCTGCTTTACTTCCCTTACCCTCTGTTCCCTTCCTTTGCTCCCTCACTCATTCCGTTTCCCTTAATCATTTACTTCACTCCTTTCACTCCTTCTCTCAGTCCGTCTGTCCTCAGAGTTCCTCACTTCCGTTCCCTTACTCTGTCTCTCTTATCGTCGCTGTCTCTCTCCCCTCATTCTGTCAATACTCTTTCGTCATGCTCACTCCCTACAACTCACCCACACTCCCTCACTTACCTTTCTTTGCTGCTTCACTCACTACCTTTCAGTCACTCCTTCCTTTACTCTCTCTCTCCTTTCTCTCTGTCACTCCCCATGTCTTACCTTTATTCACTTTTATCCACCCTTTTTCACCCCTCTTTACTTACATTCACTGCTCTTTTCTAATCCTCCCTCACTGTTTTACTATCTAATACACAGTCCCTCTGTGTTGCTCCCTCTAGCTCTCTTTCTCTTAACATCACTATCTCTGTCCCTTTCCCTCATGCTCACTCCTTCATTCTTTTTTTTTCCTTTTTTTTTTGGAGCGCGCACCGGTGCGCGCCCCGGTGCACGTACCGGTACGCGTACCCTGGAGAAAAAAGAAGGACAGAGTTTTTTAAAAATGTTAGTTTTTTTTCATAAATTAGAGGTAGTTCTAAAAAGAACTGTTTTTTTATTCTTTTTGTTGTTTTATATTTTTTTATTGTTTTTTTAACATTTTTAACTTTTTTTGGCTTTTCTGAACAGCTTTATATTTTTTTTTGTATTTTTTATGGGGAGAAACAAAAAACAGGGAATTGAAAATGGCTCAACTGGAGCACAAAAAAAATCAGGAAAAATTATGGTTTTCTCGGGCATTTGTGGTTATCCATAGCAACATTGATTAGTGTAATGCTTTGCTGACCATAACTAATTGTTTTGTTACAATATATACAAACAATTTTGTATCCCCCAAACTTTGGGGCTCATTAGGATGGCGGACGGAAGAGCTACCGCAGCCCTGGAGTACGCGGAAAATGCCTTTTCCGTGTCCGCCTGCCGCGGACACTCCGTCCGCCATATCAGGATAGGAAAGAGTGTCAAAATTCCATCCGCGACGGAAGAGCACGCACCGCCGCCCAACTACGCCCGACCACGCGGCGGACGTAACCAATCCAGATACTCCGCCGTACGGACTGACGTCTACGACCGTCCCCCAAATCAAGATGGCGGAAAATACACATAAAACCGCTGCGGAAAAACAACCTGTCTGAACACGGCAGATTCCCCACAGCGAAGATAACATACATAGCAGAGATACCCACCGCAAGCTGTTCGCCACCATGGACCCAGCGCTACGCGCTTTCCCGATGCTCTTCGCGATCCACCACGTCCTAGTCTTGGCCCACTCTCGACGACGACGCAGGTAAGGCACACACCATTGGCTGTCTGGAGGGGAATACCTGCAAGGGTCGTGACGTTGGAAGGGGGAGTGTCATGTTACCGAAACCACTGATTTGAAGCAAATAGAAATACACATTTGTAGTACGCAAGCAGAAATGACTACGACAAACCACGACACATGATTTACTACCTTTATTACACATAATAGGGGTGCAATCACAGTGTATGCGTGAGCATGGGCAAAGTGGGCACCAGAGCATGAACATCAGAGGCAGGACATCAGAGGGCAGAATGCAGTATCAGAGCATCAACAGGGCATTGTGGACAACAGAGCATGAACATCAGAGGCAGCACGTGAGAGGGCAGAATGCAGTATCAGAACATCAACAGGGCATTGTGCCCAACAGAGCAGGTACATCAGAGGCAGCACGTGAGAGGGCAGAATGCAGTATCAAACAGCAACAGGGCATTGTGCCCAACAGAGCAGGTACATCAGAGGCAGCACGTGAGAGGGCAGAATGCAGTATCAGAACAGCAACAGGGCATTGTGCCCAACAGAGCAGGTACATCATTGGCAGCACGTGAGAGGGCAGAATGCAGTAACACAGCATCAACAGGGCATTGTGGACAACACAGCAGGTCCATCAGAGGCAGCACGTGAGAGGGCCTAAGTGCATCAACAGTCCATTGCACTGGACAGGTCCATCAGAGGCAGCACGTGAGAGGGGCTAAGTGCATCAACAGTCCATTGCACTGGACAGGTCCATCAGAGGCAGCACGTGAGAGGGGCTAAGTGCATCAACATTCCATTGCACTGGACAGGTCAATCAGAGGCAGCACGTGAAAGGGGCTAAGTGCATCAACAGTCCATTGCACTGGACAGGTCCATCAGAGGCAGCACGTGAGAGGGGCTAAGTGCATCAACAGTCCATTGCACTGAACAGGTCCATCAGAGGCAGCACGTGAGAGGGGCTAAGTGCATCAACAGTCCATTGCACTGGACAGGTCCATCAGAGGCAGCACGTGAGAGGGGCTAAGTGCATCAACAGTCCATTGCACTGGACAGGTCCATCAGAGGCAGCACGTGAGAGGGGCTAAGTGCATCAACAGTCCATTGCACTGGACAGGTCCATCAGAGGCAGCACATCAGAGGGCAGAATGCAGTATCAGAGCATCAACAGGGCATTGTGGACAACAGAGCATGAACATCAGAGGCAGCACGTGAGAGGGCAGAATGCAGTATCAGAACATCAACAGGGCATTGTGCCCAACAGAGCAGGTACATCAGAGGCAGCACGTGAGAGGGCAGAATGCAGTATCAAACAGCAACAGGGCATTGTGCCCAACAGAGCAGGTACATCAGAGGCAGCACGTGAGAGGGCAGAATGCAGTATCAGAACAGCAACAGGGCATTGTGCCCAACAGAGCAGGTACATCATTGGCAGCACGTGAGAGGGCAGAATGCAGTAACACAGCATCAACAGGGCATTGTGGACAACACAGCAGGTCCATCAGAGGCAGCACGTGAGAGGGCCTAAGTGCATCAACAGTCCATTGCACTGGACAGGTCCATCAGAGGCAGCACGTGAGAGGGGCTAAGTGCATCAACAGTCCATTGCACTGGACAGGTCCATCAGAGGCAGCACGTGAGAGGGGCTAAGTGCATCAACATTCCATTGCACTGGACAGGTCAATCAGAGGCAGCACGTGAGAGGGGCTAAGTGCATCAACAGTCCATTGCACTGGACAGGTCCATCAGAGGCAGCACGTGAGAGGGGCTAAGTGCATCAACAGTCCATTGCACTGGACAGGCCCATCAGAGGCAGCACGTGAGAGGGGCTAAGTGCATCAACAGTCCATTGCACTGGACAGGTCCATCAGAGGCAGCACGTGAGAGGGGCTAAGTGCATCAACAGTCCATTGCACTGGACAGGTCCATCAGAGGCAGCACGTGAGAGGGGCTAAGTGCATCAACAGTCCATTGCACTGGACAGGTCCATCAGAGGCAGCACGTGAGAGGGGCTAAGTGCATCAACAGTCCATTGCACTGGACAGGTCCATCAGAGGCAGCACATCAGAGGGCAGAATGCAGTATCAGAGCATCAACAGGGCATTGTGGACAACAGAGCATGAACATCAGAGGCAGCACATCAGAGGGCAGAATGCAGTATCAGAGCATCAACAGGGCATTGTGGACAACAGAGCATGAACATCAGAGGCAGCACGTGAGAGGGCAGAATGCAGTATCAGAACAGCAACAGGGCATTGTGCCCAACAGAGCAGGTACATCATTGGCAGCACGTGAGAGGGCAGAATGCAGTATCAGAACAGCAACAGGGCATTGTGCCCAACAAAGCAGGTACCTCATTGGCAGCACGTGAGAGGGCAGAATGCAGTATCAGAACAGCAACAGGGCATTGTGGACAACAGAGCATGAACATCAGAGGCAGCACATCAGAGTACAGAATGCAGTATCAGAGCATCAACAGGGCATTGTGGACAACAGAGCATGAACATCAGTGGCAGCACGTGAGAGGGCAGAATGCAGTATCAGAACAGCAACAGGGCATTGTGCCCAACAGAGCAGGTACATCATTGGCAGCACGTGAGAGGGCAGAATGCAGTATCAGAACAGCAACAGGGCATTGTGCCCAACAGAGCAGGTACATCATTGGCAGCACGTGAGAGGGCAGAATGCAGTATCAGAACAGCAACAGGGCATTGTGCCCAACAGAGCAGGTACATCATTGGCAGCACGTGAGAGGGCAGAATGCAGTATCAGAACTGCAACAGGGCATTGTGCCCAACAGAGCAGGTACATCATTGGCAGCACGTGAGAGGGCAGAATGCAGTATCAGAACAGCAACAGGGCATTGTGGACAACAGAGCATGAACATCAGAGGCAGCACATCAGAGTGCAGAATGCAGTATCAGAGCATCAACAGGGCATTGTGGACAACAGAGCATGAACATCAGAGGCAGCACGTGAGAGGGCAGAATGCAGTATCAGAACAGCAACAGGGCATTGTGGACAACAGAGCATGAACATCAGAGGCAGCACATCAGAGTGCAGAATGCAGTATCAGAGCATCAACAGGGCATTGTGGACAACACAGCAGGTCCATCAGAGGCAGCACTTGTTCCAAGCAACCCGTCCCAAGGACCACAACAGTGCAAGGCTGTTATCAATGGACAATGTACACACCATGTGCAATAAAATGTGAGTGAAGTGAACAGCACCTCACATCACCGAATCAGGTGGACTGCGTGAACTACCTGCCTCGGACACACTGCCAGCACCAGAAACAGGAGTGTGAGACACAGCCACAGCCTGAGTGACACACACATGGGCCACAGACCCAGACACACTGCCAGCACCAGAAACAGGAGTGTGAGACACAGCCACAGCCTGAGTGACACACACATGGGCCACAGACCCAGACACACTGCCAGCACCAGAAACAGGAGTGTGAGACACAGCCACAGCCCGAGTGACACACACATGGGCCACAGACCCAGACACACTGCCAGCACCAGAAACAGGAGTGTGAGACACAGCCACAGCCCGAGTGACACACACATGGGCAACAGACCCAGACACACTGCCAGCACCAGAAACAGGAGTGTGAGACACAGCCACAGCCCGAGTGACACACACATGGGCCACAGACCCAGACACACTGCCAGCACCAGAAACAGGAGTGTGAGACACAGCCACAGCCCGAGTGACACACACATGGGCCACAGACCCAGACACACTGCCAGCACCAGAAACAGGAGAGGGCACAACTGAGACAGTGCTACTACATGATGCATGACAGCAAACAACAGACACAGTGCCACTATCTGATACATGAGAGTCAACTGCACCTGCGCCACTGGGACCACTGATATGATGACCCACAGGGCTGTATGGGCCAGGAGGCATGGTGGCCCTGGGAGGTGGGGATAGCTGTACTTGAGCGACATCGGGGTGGGCAGGTGTCAATGGTGTGTGTCTGCGTTTCTTAGGGATATGTGAGTGCACCCTGGACAGGACAGGACTGGCAAGTGGTGTGGACTCAAAAGAAATATCACCCACCATAGGTGGAGCATCTGCTTCCGGGGATCGGCTTTCTGGGGACGTGCTGGAGCCTGCTTGTCGTTTGCTGTGTGCCTGCTGCCTGGACTCAGAATCATGTGTAATGAGGGATGCAAAAACAGGGGACTCCCTCCTCTGCTTCTGACTGGCCTGGATGGGAGTGGAGGTATGGGGGGACTCCGCCGCGGTGACATCTGTTTTCCGTTCCTTCAACAACATCAGCCTCAGTGCAGCCAGGGGTGATGTATGCCTGTCCTTGATTGCGCCAGTGTCCATGGGAGAAGCCTTGTCCCTAGGATGTGCCTTATCCGTAGGAGGAGTGTTGACTCTGGACTTTCCCTGTGCCCTGGACGGTGCCCTGTTCCTGGCAGCAGACTTGTCGTCTGTGGTGTACCTGTCTCCAGGAGACACCTTCCCTCTGTGTGTGTCACTGCCATTGGGTGATGGCCCTTGCTCTGTTGTGTGCCTGTCCTTGGGACTCTCCCTGCTCTTAGGAGGTGCCTTTGTCTTCTGACTGTCCTTTCCCTGTCCTTGGGAGTGGCCCTTCCTTGGTATTGACCTTGTCCTTGGGACTCTCCCTGCTCTTAGGAGGTGCCTTTGTCTTCTGACTGTCCATGTCCCTGTCCTTGGGAGTGGCCACTTCCTTGGTATTGACCTTGTCCTTGGGACTCTCCCTGCTCTTAGGAGGTGCCTTTGTCTTCTGACTGTCCTTGTCCCTGTCCTTGGGAGTGGCCCCTTCCTTGGTATTGACCTTGTCCTTGGGACTCTCCCTGCTCTTAGGAGGTGCCTTTGTCTTCTGACTGTCCTTGTCCCTGTCCTTGGGAGTGGCCACTTCCTTGGTATTGACCTTGTCCTTGGGACTCTCCCTGCTCTTAGGAGGTGCCTTTGTCCTCTGACTGTCCTTGTCCAAGGGAGTGTCCATGGACTTGGGAGTATCCCTTGCCTTGGGAGTACCTTTTGTGTGGAATGCCCGTGTAGCATGTGAAGGCATGTCCCCCAACACCACTTGTGGATCCTGTGTGTGTACTCCGGTGTATCTGACGTTGTCTTTGTTAACAGATTTTGCAGACCTAGGGGATGGTGTCTGTGCCCTCCGTGCCCTGACGTGCTGTCTGACGCTGCTTCTAGTGCAATAACCTGTATTAGAGTCCTGGTCAGAATATTCACTCCCCCCTGAGACATCCAGTGGTGTAGATGGGGAAACAGAAGTAGCACCCTGTCCATGCGACTGTACAATGGCAGACGACACACTGCTTGCCAATGACTGAACTGTCCTGTGTAGACCTGCAAGATCGCCATGCATCCCTTCCATGAATGCCACCACCTGCCCCAACTTCCTATCATGGTCTTGGAATGCATTTGTCATATTGGTCTTCCCCACACACAGCTGTCGCAGCAGATCAACAGCCTCAGCACAAAGTGCATTTTGGGTCACCGTGGCAGGGGCAGCGGTGCCTGCACCGAACGCCACTCTGCTCCCCCTACTCCTGCGTGCACGAACAGTACATGGTGCAGTTGGCGGCATTGTCGGCCCTGTGTGCTGTGTCCCGACCGAAGGTGTTGATTGCCCACTCCCAGTCTGTGACAACAGTGCTGGCTCACCAACACTGTCGGGAGATGAGGACGATGGTGTCTCCACATGCGAGTCCTCAGGGACGGTCCTGTCCCCCTCTCCGGCGCTGCCCTCCTCTGTGTCAGTCTGCGTGTGCGCGAAGTCTGATCCGGATGCATTGCCTCCACTCATCTCCGCCGTCTGTGGCTGAGTGCCCTCTGCCAAAGCTGAAATGCACAGAAAAGAGGTGTAAGTCATGGGCACACTCACGTACAGAAGGACAAGGAATCCCTAATTCCATTGCTGACAAAGTTCTTCTAGCCCCCATCCTGCACACGGCCCACCTCTACCAGTCATTCTCACATTACAAAAGCGTTGGTGGTCGTGACACATGTACAGCATGCGGACAGGGCAGGAGCACGTACATCTGCACACATGTCTTGCCATGTGGCCACGGACCACTACGGCATGTGCTTACATACTCAACTACTAAGCAAGTGGCGTGTCAACATGCCGGACCTGAACGTCAAATCACACTCACCCAATGGCACCAACATGGCATCGCAGCGATATATACGCACCACGGAAGTCAATACTGTGTCTGGGCACCAATACATGCATTGCACTCCCAAGTAACATACACAGACAGTCTGCTCACCGCTAGTTTGCTGTTGATCCACACTCAGCCATTCGGACAGGTCAGGATGCGTCACAGCAATGATACGGTGCATGAGAGGGGTCATGGAGCGTCGGGCCAGACGTGGCGTCCTTGGGATCATCCCCAGTGTCACTTCCGCTACATTCTTGCTCAGCCTGGAAATGTCGTCCCAGCGTTTGTGGCAGTGTGTATGTCGTCTGTTGCACACCCCCAATGCCCGCACATCACGTGCTATGCTCCTCCACACGTCCTTGCGAAGGTGCAGCTTGACCTACCATGATGGGAGACAAAAGGGTGCAAGTCAGTGGACAGTTGGCCTGTCACACAGATAGGGGCAACACGTATCTGTCAGCAGCCATGCACATTCCTAATAATATGTCGAGCCCACATTACACAGCTAAGATTGCAGAAGCCAGGAGTCATTGACCACCTCATGCACACCAACATGTCCCACACTGCACTTACCATCTGTCCGGGTGCACCATAGTTGCGGAGCACACCGTCCACAAGGACATCAAGCTCCGCCGCGGTGAAGGGACGAGACCGGATCTCTTTGACTCTCGACATGGCAAGATCACGGAGTATGGCAGTAGAGCAGCAGTCGGCGGTCAGCTCAGCAGCAGCAGGTCGAGGTGATGGTCACAGGCAGCAGTCGGCAGTCAGCTCAGCAGCAGCAGGTCGAGGTGATGGTCACAGGCAGCAGTCGGCGGTCAGCTCAGCAGCAGCAGGTCGAGGTGATGGTCACAGGCAGCAGTTGGCGGTCAGCTCAGCAGCAGCAGGTTGAGGTGATGGTCACAGGCAGCAGTCAGCGGTCAGCTCAGCAGCAGCAGGTCGAGGTGATGGTCACAGGCAGCAGTCGGCGGTCAGCTCAGCAGCAGCAGGTCGAGGTGATGGTCACAGGCAGCAGTCGGCGGTCCGCTCAGCAGCAGCAGGTCGAGGTGATGGTCACAGGCAGCAGTCAGCGGTCAGCTCAGCAGCAGCAGGTCGAGGTGATGGTCACAGGCAGCAGTCGGCGGTCAGCTCAGCAGCAGCAGGTCGAGGTGATGGTCACAGGCAGCAGTCGGCGGTCAGCTCAGCAGCAGCAGGTCGAGGTGATGGTCACAGGCAGCAGTCGGTGGTCAGCTCAGCAGCAGCAGGTCGAGGTGATGGTCACAGGCAGCAGTCGGCGGTCAGCTCAGCAGCAGGTCGAGGTGATGGTCACAGGCAGCAGTCGGCGGTCAGCTCAGCAGCAGCAGGTCGAGGTGAACAGGCAGCACTGGTACCCAGGGTAGGATGTGTGCTTTTTGACATCACACATATATAGGGCCTTCAGCACGTGTCAGTGGCATACGTCGCAAGCAATTGGTCAGCCCTGGATGCGTGTTCGTAAAAGAGCAAATGACTGGCCCTGGTGTTGCGGTGCACTGCTTCCGCTACTTTCGATTGGCCACACGCGGCCAGCGTTCCCTCTCCCCATTGGCTGCATGTGCAGGGACCGTCACGCTCACACATCGGCAACCGCATGTGCAAGCTTCCGGCACGGATGCTTCAGTTACAACAATGTTCTATCACTGGCGCCACCATGGCAGTGCACGTATTCTGCGGGGGTGGTGCAGGCCTACATACCCTTTAGATGTAGTCAATGGACATGGCAGTTCATGACCCCCCTTACAGTCACATTGCATCATCCACCGTACACCGGCCGGACCAGCCCGGCCTGGGACCGCCGTGCCGGCCATGTCCACAACAGCCGTGCCAGGCCATGTCCACAACAGCCGTGCCAGGCCATGTCCACAACAGCCGTGCCAGGCCATGTCCACAACAGCCGTGCCGGCCATGTCCACAACAGCCGTGCCGGCCATGTCCACAACAGCCGTGCCAGGCCATGTCCACAACAGCCGTGCCGGCCATGTCCACAACAGCCGTGCCAGGCCATGTCCACAACAGCCGTGCCGGCCATGTCCACAACAGCCGTGCCAGGCCCGGCGGTTGTGGACATGGCCGGCACGGCGGCCCCAGGCCGGGCCTGGCACGGCTGTTGTGGACATGGCCTGGCACGGCGGTTGTGGACATGGCTGGCACGGCGGCCCCAGGCCGGGCCTGGCACGGCTGTTGTGGACATGGCCTGTCACGGCTGTTGTGGACATGGCCGGCACGGCTGTTGTGGACATGGCCTGGCACGGCTGTTGTGGACATGGCCTGGTACGGCTGTTTTGGACATGGCCGGCACAGCAGTCCCAGGCCGGGCTGGTCCGGCCGGTGTACGGTGGATGATGCAATGTGACTGTAAGGGGGGTCATGAACTGCCATGTCCATTGACTACATCTAAAGGGTGTGTAGGCCTGCACCTCCCCCGCAGAATACGTGCACCGCCATGGTGGCGCCAGTGATAGAACATTGTTGCAACTGAAGCATCCGTGCCGGAAGCTTGCACATGCGGTTGCCGATGTGTGAGCGTGACGGTCCCTGCACATGCAGCCAATGGGGAGAGGGAACGCTGGCGGCGTATGCCCATTCGGAAATAGCGGAAGTAGTGCACCGCCATGGCGGCGACGATGATTTTATATTGTCAGACGCTGCACCGTGGTGGTGTGTTGTCTGCAGTTGCGTCATGAGGGTTGTGAGCGTGATAGGGAAACTTCATATGTCATGCACTATTCCATGTGTGTCCATACTATGCCCATCGGTGGGCACACAATGTGCAACAGGTGTGCATGTCGACGTGTTGACGTCGGGTGTGCCCTACAGACGTTTTTACATCTTCACATCTACACAGTACATCACGGATGTATCGCCACATTCTGAATCTGTTGTCAGTGTGTGGTTCATGCGTGATCACTACAATGGTGGGGGTACACATGCATTCAGTGTATGTGTGTTGCCTGTTGTGTCAACATGCATGTAATGACCGTATGCTCACCATTATTGCTGTTGGCATTGGTGCATGATGACATGGTGTGTGTGTATCATTATCGTTTGTGTGCATGCACTTGCATGTGTGTCTGTGATGTTGCTTCTACACATTAGGGTCATGACACACGTCTTGTCAGTAATGTTGACATGAGACTAAGTAGCGTTGTACGTGTTGACACACTTTCTGTTGCAAGTGGCTGCACATTGTTAATGGGCCACTCCGTATTGCAGTAACTTTCAGAGATGTCACACATATGACCATTGTCTAAAACATTTTTCTTCTTGCTAATGTTGGCTTACATGTGATGGAGTTGCACATCTATGCGTCGTTTGTATGTTGACTCAAGTTACATCTCTCTCCCACACAGGAGGGCTCCAAATGTGCATCGGCCATTCACTGTGCTGGAGGATATGGTTGACGAGGAGGTGATCAGGAAATTCAGGCTAGATCGCCGTCGATTGATGGAGCTTGTTGCCCAATTGTCTCCTCATCTGCAGCCACGAAGGACGTATCCTGGTTCCATTACACCCACAGCAAAGGTGATGGTGGCACTACACTTTTTTGCTACTGGCACCTTTCAGTACACAGTTGGACATGCCGGGGGGATGTCACAGGCCATATTCAGCACGGTACTTCGGGATGTTCTAAAAGCTATGATGCTGTACAAGGATGACTACATCCATTTTCCACGGCCGGAAGAGTTGCCAGCAGTCAAAGCAGACTTCTATGCACTGGGCCAGATACCACAGGTAGTGGGTTCCATTGATGGCACACATATCGCTCTCATTCCACCAAGGGCACGTGAGCAGGTTTACAGGAATCGGAAGCACTTCCATTCGCTGAACGTGCAGGTGGTGTGCCTGGCCAACAACATCATCTCCCATGTGTGTGCAAGATTTCCAGGCTCCGCACATGACGCCCACATCATGCGGAGCAGCATTGTCCCCCAAATGATGGCAAATCTGCGTCCTGGTCATGCGTGGTTTGGTGGTGAGTATGCAGTGTGGACTATTGTGATTTCTGTGTGGCATGGGGTACCCACCAAATCTGGTAGTGATATTTGTGTCTGTCATCCCCCTACATAGGCGACTCGGCGTACCCAAACCGGCCCTGGCTCCTCAGTCCCATACGTAATCCTACTACAGCGGGTGAAATGCGCTACAATGATGCACATGGAAGGACACGTAGAGTGGTTGAACGTACTTTTGGACTGCTAAAGTCTAGGTTTCGGTGCCTGGATAAGAACGGAGGGGCCCTGCCTTACTCACCAGGCAAAGTATGCAGGATCGTGATTGCCTGCTGCATGCTCCACAACCTGGCCGTGCGCAATGACATTGAACTGCTCTTGGAACCTGAAGACGAAGAAGTTCCTCGGCCTCCCATCCCACCCATGTCGACTGATGAGGATAGTGGTGAGGAGGAAGGTCTGGACCAGAGGCGGCAGCTCATTGATCGCTACTTCCCTTGAATGTGAGTAACTACCTCTTGTGCCGGTTGACAATGCCTTATGTATGTATGCTGGTGTTGTGTGGATGTGGTGTGCATCAGCTGTGTGTTCTGCTGTGTGATGTTTGCATGTGTGTGTGTTCATTTATTTGGACATGCAAGTCTCCATGATGTGTGTCCTCTCATCCAATGCTTTAGTGATGAGTGTGGTTTGTGGGATGTTGCTGTGCAGTGTGTTGTGATGGGTGTGAATATGTTTCCTGACGTGTGTTTGCTGTCTCTGATGTTCCCTAGGTCACTCCTGCATCGGCATGATTATGTACGACTTGGATCCCTGCACCTGGTTACGTCTGTTTCTGAGGCAATCATGTGATTAAACATGGAGGCAACACATCATTGAGTGTGTAAGTGGTATTTATTTACAGGTTGTGCATTGGTGCAGGTGAATATTTACAAGTACGTGTGGGGTGGAGGAGTGGGAGTTGAAGGTAATGGCAGATGAAATGTCCGTACTGACACCACATTGGGTGGTGTCAGGCTAGTCCAGCAGACCTGTGGCAATGATTGGCTATGTGGGACAGGATAGTTGGCAGGGTAAATGGCTGGCTCAGGCAGTGTCAGAGTCATTGGTGGCCCCTCTTGGACCGTGTGGATTGAGCACCCACACTGCTCTCACCCACTTCCAGCCTCGGACGGCCCCTCCGTCTTTGAGGTGGAACGGAGTCAGCTGGGGGTGCAGGTTGTTCAGGGGCCACATCCGTCGCCAGGGGCACAGGTGGTGGTGGCGGTGGCAGTGGCTGTGGCGGTGGTGTTGCTGGCCGTGGGCTCTGGACACTTGGTTGAGAGGGGGGGGTTGTTGCGGGCTATCCATTCCCTCCACATTGTTGTCTGCTGGCCCATGATGTCCACTATCTGGCCAAGGTAGCCCGAAATATCCCGCAACATGTTTGTGTTGTCCACCGAGTCCTGGTGGGCACGATCTGCCTGTTCCTGGCTACGGTCGTACGTAGCCTGGCACCTGGCTAGGGCTTCAAGCGACTCTGCCACAGGATGGGGTGGGTGTCCTTCCTCAGCGCGGCGGAGTGTGGGCCTCGCTCCTTTGTGGCCCACTCTCCCTGCCTGGGTGGCAGGCCGATGGCCCAGCGTCGTGCAGTGGGTTAGGCAGGGTGGCACAGGCAGGAGTGGTGGTACTGGTGGTGGTGGTGGTGGTGGGGAGTCTGCAGATCACTGTGGCCGGTGTTGCTGTAGTTACACAGACGACGGTTTTCGGGGCCGGGATTTGCTGTGAGCCAGATGGCCCTGGCTGTCTGCTTGGGCCCGCACCATCCTCCGCACTAGAGCTGCCGGTGTCATCGTCCCCAGAGAGTCCGGTATGGGTGTGCGGCGAGTCATGCGGCCGGGTGCTGGTTTCACCAGTCAGAGTACGATCACCTGAGGGTATGGGTGTGCGGCGAGTCTTGCGGCCGGGTGCTGGTTTAACCAGTCAGAGTACGATCACCTGAGGGACAAGATTGTGCTGATCAGTACTGTGGACATTACATGTTAATATCCATTTGATTACATTACAGTGTCCTCTCACACACACTCCACCCACCACCACCGCCCTCCCTGTGGACATGGGGGCCTGTTGGGAGTTGTAGTGCTGGTCTCTCACACACACCCCACCCTCCACCACCCTCCCTGTGGACATGGGGGCCTGTTGGGAGTTGTAGTGCTGGTCTCTCACACACACCCCACCCTCCACCACCCTCCCTGTGGACATGGGGGCCTGTTGGGAGTTGTAGTGCTGGTCTCTCACACACCCCACCCACCTCTCACACACACCCCACCCTCCACCACCCTCCCTGTGGACATGGGGGCCTGTTGGGAGTTGTAGTAGTGACCTCTCACACACACCCCACCCTCCACCACCCTCCCTGTGGACATGGGGGCCTGTTGGGAGTTGTAGTGCTGGTCTCTCACACACCCCACCCACCTTTCACACACCCCCAACCCTCCTCCACCCTCCCTGTGGACATGGGGGCCTGTTGGGAGTTGTAGTGCTGGTCTCTCACACACCCCACCCTCCACCACCCTCCCTGTGGACATGGGGGCCTGTTGGGAGTTGTAGTGCTGGTCTCTCACACACCCCACCCTCCTCTCACACACACCCCACACTCCACCACCCTCCCTGTGGACATGGGGGCCTGTTGGGAGTTGTAGTGCTGGTCTCTCACACACACCCCACCCTCCACCACCCTCCCTGTGGACATGGGGGCCTGTTGGGAGTTGTAGTGCTGGTCTCTCACACACACCCCACCCTCCACCACCCTCCCTGTGGACATGGGGGCCTGTTGGGAGTTGTAGTGCTGGTCTCTCACACACCCCACCCACCTCTCACACACACCCCACCCTCCACCACCCTCCCTATGGACATGGGGGCCTGTTGGGAGTTGTAGTGCTGGTCTCTCACACACCCCACCCACCTCTCACACACACCCCACCCTCCACCACCCTCCCTGTGGACATGGGGGCCTGTTGGGAGTTGTAGTGCTGGTCTCTCACACACCCCACCCTCCTCTCACAAACACCCCACCCTCCACCATCCTCCCTGTGGACATGGGGGCTTGTTGGGAGTTGTAGTGCTGGTCTCTCACACACCCCACCCACCTCTCACACACACCCGAACCTCCACCACCCTCCCTGTGGACATGGGGGCCTGTTGGTAGCCATTTACATTTTGGTGAGTTTGTGTGTCCGACGTGCATGGGTTGGGGCCTGGGAGATGTGTCTTCTCAGTTGTGTGAGGCTGACCATGTCGTTCTGTTCGTGGTGCTTGGTTTGTACTTACCAGCCTCTTCTCCTTCCTCAAGTCCGTCTAGGCTCCCTGGGTGAAGTATAACCAGCACCTTCTCCTCCCAATTGGTGTAGGGTATGGGCTCCGGGGGTGTGCCGCCGCCAGTGTGATTGGCTCTCGCATGGTTTTTGGCACGGATGCCTTGCACCCTGGTTTTCAGGTCATGCCACTGCCTCTGTATTTCGTGCTTTGTGCTTGGCACGGTCCCTGACGCATTCACCCGACTGACGATTCTGTCCCACATGTTATTTTTTTGCTCCACAGTGGTCTGCTGGACTTTGGCCCCGAATATGTGGGGCTCAACACGGACTATTTCATCGACCATTACCTTCAACTCGGTGTCCGTGAATTTAGGGTTTTTTTTGGGTGCCATGGTGTGTTGTGCTCAGTGTGTGGGTTGAGTGAGTTGAGGTGTGCAGGTGTGTGGTGTGTAGGAATGGTGTGGTGGGTGTTTGTGTGGTGGGTGTGGTAGGGTGGTGGTTGTGTGTCTTCAATTGGAGTATGCTGTCGGTCGTATTGGGCCTCTCGCTGGCAGCTTTGCTGTGATGCAAAGGATTGTGGTAGTGGGTGGGTGTCATTTTATAGTCGTGTTTCAATGGTTGTTGGCAGTCAGGTGGTAGGTGGGTGTGTTGACTAGTGTACATTATTGGGTACTTGGGGGGTGTCATTGTGGCTTGTGATTGGTGTTGGTGTTTCAGGTGGGGGGGTTGTCCTTTTTGGTGTGTTTGCAATTTACTTTCGGAGAGACTTTTTGTCATTGGTTTAACGTTAGGGATGTTGTTCGTGTTGGCCTTCCGCAGTGATGCACTGTTTCTCGTTGCATTATTTCCGCCACGGACGTGAATGGCTGTGCGTACCGTGGTACAGGCGGCGTTATCCTAATCGCGGACACGGAGTCTTCGCAGATATGGCGGTAGATGTGGCTGTTTCCGCGGTCATGTCCGTCCGCGGCAGTGGGTGTTCATTTGGTTATGTCCGCCACGGACGGTGTTGGATGTGTTCCGTCCGCCACGGACGGTGTTTTATGTGATCCGTCTGCCGCAGTCGGAGTTTCTTGATATAACTATCCTAATCGCAACCGTGGATTCTCCGCGGTGCGGGCGGGAGTGAATTTGCCGCGACCATGGCGGACAGTACCCGTTTCCGTCCGCCATCCTAATCAACCTCTTTGTTTGTATATTTGGAATCACCTCACTTGCCTCTGGACCCGATGGAGTGGGTTCTTTGGTTGTTGAGGTTCTGGATTATGATTGGGGTAGGTTTTTGCAGAGTTCCCTCACCTCTGCTGCAGAATAGTTATTAGGGTGTAAACGCTGCATGTGCCGAATCATAGTATGATTCCCAAAGGAATATTTTTTTGCAGAGTTCCCCCTGGATAGCACAGCACCACAGATGAGACAAGTCACCTTTGCAGCGTTTACTTTTTTGAAACCCCTTGGGATTTTGTAAAACTCCCATATGAAGTGCTCTCTTGGTTTGTATGGGGGATTGTCTTCAGGCAGGAACTGCCTTGTGTCTTCCTCCTCTTCCTCCTCCGCCTCCTCTTCTTCTTGACCACCAATGTAATATTCTGGTGGTCCTTGTGGTGGTGGTGGTGGTGGTGGTGGTGGTGGGGCAGATGCTCCAGCTGCTGATACTACTGTAGCCATATCTGTAAGAAAAATGCAGGTGTTCCTCACTCAAACAACAAAGTGAGAATGAGGAAAAAAGTTGGGGGCTTTCATCATTTGGAAAACAAAACTGTTCTGAACCAATGAAAAGTGTTATTTTCAGTCACATGATCCGGGCTTTCATCATTTGGAAACCAAAACTGATCTGAACCAATGAAAAGTGTTATTTTCAGATCACATGACCCGACACGCTTACGCTACGCGCCCCGGTGCGTGTCCGGGGCGCGCCCGGCGGCGCTTACGTTGCGCGATCGTATGCGCTCGGGTGCTTCTGGGTGCGCTTACGCCGTTCGTCATATGACGCATCACGCGGCTACGCGATACGTCACGATGTTGTTTTCGTTCGCGGCAATAGCGCTAACGGGATGCTCCCCGGTACGCGCCCCGGGGCGCGCCGTAACAATGCGCTCACCGGTGAGCGCATCGGTACGCGCCCCGGGAGCGCTCCGGGGCAAAAAAATAAATAAATAAAAAATAAACATTAAAAAAATAGTATTACATAATTATAAAATATAAAATTCATTATAAAAAATATTACATTTCATACCTATAGAGATTTGCTATTAAAAAACCTATGAAATTCACTGAAAAAAACATAGGTTTCACACCAGTTATAGTTAGGAATTAGCATTTAAAAAACCTATGAAATTCACTGAAAAAACCATAGGTTCACATCAGTTATAGTTAGGAATTAGCATTTAAAAAACTTATAAAATTCACAGAAAAAAACATAGGTTTGACACCAGTTATAGTTAGCTGGAAATTTTACTCGCATAAAACCAATGAAATTCCCACGTTATAGTTAGTTGGACTCACTATAACGTGCGCGTGCAATGCACTGCTGATGACGTCACATATTACATCACTCATGACATGGTCAGTGACATCACTCATGACATCACTGATGGCACCATCCTTGTGACAGAGTGACAGACCTCTTTTCACTGTAATGTAACCCTTGAAACACATATTCAAAAATAGAAACTTAAATTTTCAAAAAAATGGAGATACCCATACCAGTTACAACAATCAATTCAATAATTCCACCATCTATATACAAATCCACTCATTGACCAACAGTTCTATATAGTCACTCATACATATACTCACTCATCATATGTAGTGATACACCTATACATCCTGTTACACACCGACAGTCATCCAAAAGATACTCTCACACATACTCACACATGCAAATAAAGTATTGAACATCCATTTATTTGTATATACAACTATACACACACAACCACCTTACTTCTAAGGAAACTTACACATACTTACTCTCTTAAACAATCACTTATAGAAACACATACATATTTTAACAGGAACTCTTACAATTTCTTACTCTCACATATACTCACTTACATCAATATTCACATATATTAGATTAAAACATATGTAGTTACTGATAAAGACACTAGTGAGACAGTCATTCAGTCACTAACACACACATATATACACTCATCCACCCATACAGTCCTGCACATATGCTGTGTTCAAAACACATACAAACAGAGAGTCAGTCACTCATGCATCTATGTGCTAAGTAATACCCCCACCAAACCATACAAACACTCATACTGATACTAAGAAAAACATCTAATAACCCATATACCTACACATGTAGCTACTCACCAACCCATGCAGCCACTTATACACAAAGTGAAACACTAATCCATATATTTAAATATTTAAACATTACTCACTAATATATGTATTCACTAAGATACACTTAATAAGCGAGTTAACCAATCCATGTAAACACTTATTTAAACATTTATTCTTCCATCAACTTTTACATATACATATATAACACATAATTATTTTTTTTAAATACACACATTGGGGGGAGGAGCTTCGCGCGTTTCCAAGATGGACGTGTGAGCAAAGGGCTCCCGAGACCCTTTTCGCCTCCCGCAACTATCCTGTGAATAATCCTGATTTGGACGACGGGTACCTGTTATTGATGCCCTGCTGATGCCCACATTCTTTTCGGAAATCGATTTGGCCGCCGGACACCGGACTTACTGCACTTTGAACTTTGAGGCCCACATCGTATGCCAACCGGGGGCTCGAGTCCCCGAGGTACCCAGGTGGTAATCGAACAACA
The DNA here is from genome assembly GCF_964261635.1 of Lissotriton helveticus. NCBI lineage: Eukaryota > Metazoa > Chordata > Amphibia > Caudata > Salamandridae > Lissotriton > Lissotriton helveticus. The sequence continues at coordinate 629,883,638 of NC_136065.1, read as the reverse complement.
ACGGCTGATACGCCACGCCCTCTACCCCTGGGTTACTTTCGGTTTCGTTTTCGGTCGTTGTGGTCAGCGACTTGCAGCCGATCGGCGCACCGCCTCTGTTATTGTGGCCAACCTTCAGTCAGCGTTGGATCCCTGCCCTCTCGCCTTTACGAACTTGCCACGACGGTAATGACTTTGACCAGATCCTAAAGGTCCCGTCGGAGTTTGTTGCCCGTCATGGCGGGCAGGGCGGTTGTTGAGAAGCGCACCACCAGAGGCCCGTCCCGGGGAGGGGTTGCCCAATCCCAGACTATCGATCGCTTTACTCGCCCTAAGGGATCCCCGAGCGGGTCGAGTGGGGCCCTCGAGGAAACTGGTGACGGTGCTCCTGAAATTGAGGAGCCAACTTTGAAGGACGTTATGGGCGCCATTGTAGGTGTCCGGACCACCATGGGCCAGCAATATGAAACCTTGGCAGCTAAGATAGACACGGTGGCGATCGAGGTCGCCCTCATCAGGGCGGACTTGGGGAAAACTAATGACCGGGCCAAGTCCCTTGATATCAAGACTGCGAGTCTGGCCACGGATGTCTCGGATCTTCAGACCACAGTTCGCAATCTCCGGACGACTAATGATCTGTTTGCCCGTCGGCAGGAGGATTTCGAGGGCCGGGCCAGACGCAACAACGTTCGCATCGTGGGTGTTCCGGAGACCTCCGCGGACCTGCCCGTAGACGTCCTGGTGGAGGACCTCGTGTTGAAACACCTGGCACCGAAGGTCCTCAGTAAACTTTTCGCTGTGGAGCGGGCTCATCGAGTCCCTGGTGGGAAGCCGAAGTTGGGAGCCGCTCTGCGGCCCATAATAGCCAGGATTTTTAATTTCCGGGACAGAGACGCTATCTTGCAAGCCTCCCGCACGAATGGACCCACCAAATTTGAGAATGTATCGATCAGTTTTTACCCGGACTTTACTCAGGCGGTCCAGAAACAACGAATGGGCTTCACAGGAGTGAAAAGGCGCCTTAGAGATATGGGACTGAAATATGCTATGCTTTTCCCGGCCCGCCTGAGGATCGAGCATGAGGATCGTGCGTTTTTCTTCGATCGCCCTGAGGTGGCCAGTGACTGGTTAGACACTTTGCCGACGCGCCATGATGGCCCGGAGAGCTCGAGGGGTGCTGAAGGCGGTTTGGCGGAACAGGAGTAGTGAGTCTGCATCGGCGAACCTGACTTCACGGCAGTGGCTCAGAGACTGTGTTTTTATAATATGGATACCCGGGGGTGGGGGGGAATGGGGAATCTTCCTCCTCTGGGGACTTTTTCTCTCTTTTTGTAGGTTAGTTTAATGGGGCGACAGGCACACTGCAAGTTGGGGTGGCTTTTCGGTCTACCGCAGGGGTGCAGGGAGGGGGGTTTGTGTTTTGTGGGTTCACTGGGGGTGGTGGGGGGTTCTTTCTTTCTTGTTTGTATCGAGGCTGCGCTTTGTTCCATATTTGCTGCTATGTGCTTGTTTCATGGTGGGGGGGGCAGACTGTTTACTTCTGGGATGGGGGTAGGGGGCTGAGGGTGTTGAGCTGGAACGTTAACGGTCTTGGTGACAGGATAAAGCGGGGGATAGTACTGCAGTATTTGAAGCGATCCTCCCCTGATGTGGTTTTGCTCCAGGAGACGCACTTGGTGGGTAATACGTGTCGGGCATTGAATAGGCGAGGTTACCGTTTGGTGGCCCATTCCGGCTTTACCACTGGATCGAGGGGGGCAGGTATCCTGGTTAGGAACTCCCTCCCCCTGGAGATAGATGGCACGGTGCTGGATGACAAAGGCCGCTACGCGGCTATTACGGGGAGGTGGGAGGGAAAGTTGATTTCCATATTGTCTGTCTATGTTCCGCCTGGTCTGCAGTCTACTACATTCACCGATTTGGGTGGGGTGATTCTGGGGCTGCCTGATGGTTTGCTGGTATTGGGTGGCGATTTTAATTCTGTGGTTAATGGAGAGAGTGACCGTAGCCCCCCCCAGGCTTCTTCCCGCATCGCAGTTATGGCTCGGGAAATTTTTGGATGCTTTTGGGCTGGCGGATTGTTGGAGACAGCTGCACCCTGGACAGCTCCAGTACACCTTCTACTCGGGAGCTCATGGGAGTCTCTCGAGACTCGATTATATCCTCGTGCCGGTGGTGCAGTTGGTCTCGGTACGTGAAATCAAGCATTTGGCTAGGGGGATTTCCGACCACTCCCCGCTTTGGCTTCAAATCGATGTACAGCTGGGGGCTGGGGGTCGGATTGCCCCGATCAATCCATGGCATTTTCAGAATCCCAAAATTAGATCGGAGGTGGTCAAGTGTATGGACTTCTACTTTGCTGAAAATGAGGGATCGGTGTCCTCCCCGGTCTCCCTGTGGGAGGCCTATAAAACTGTGATCCAGACTCTGTCCTTGATCGCTGGCGAGAGGAGGTGCAAAAATGAGGGGGTGGTGAGCTTGGAAACTGAAATTGCTGGGTTGGAGGAACAGTTGGAGTCTGGGGCTACACCCGAGCGATTGTACTTTTTAGCTCTTAAGTAATCTGAATACAGGGCTTTGGTGACTGACGCGGCTGAGGTGATGAACCGTGTGCAACAGGGGCGTTTGTATGATGTGGGTGATAAAGCGGGAAAGCTGATTGCTTGGCTGGACAAACGAGACAGACTGAATCGAGTGGTGCCTGTGGTTGAGAAAGTTGACGGTACGCGAGTGGTGGACCAGATTGAGATAGTCGAGGTGTTTGCCCGGCACTTTCGGGTTGTATAGGTGCCGGTCTCGAATATGCCAGAAGAGGACTCGCACTTGTTGCTTCGTGATCTCGTGCTGCCTAGTCTCTCGGAGTCGGACAGGGTGCTTATGGAGGCGGACTTTTCCACTGATGAGGTTGCACTTGCTATACGCTCCCTTCGCTCGGGGAAGGCCTCGGGTCCGAACGGTATACCAGTTGAATTATACAAGCTATGCCCGGAGAAAATGGTGCCGTATCTTAGTCGGATGTTTGCGGCATCGCGAGACCTTGGGTCCCTTCCTAGGGACCAGAGGCTGGCGTCCATTGTGGTTATCCATAAAGATGGCAAGCCCCGCGAGCGCTGCTCATCGTATCGACCAATATCACTTTTGAATGCGGAACCCAAGATATTGGCGAAGCTTTTGGCAAATCGATTGGTCACGGTGATTAGCGATTTGATACACCCGGACCAGTCTGGTTTTATTCCTCGTCGGAATACTGCGCTCAATCTCCGCCGTCTTCACGGTGTCCTTGCGAGGGCGGGGTCTCTCAATGAACCAGCCATCTTGGTTTCCCTTGATGCCTCGATGGCCTTTGACACGTTCGAGTGGCCGTATTTGTGGGCTGCTCTTGCTAAATTTGGTTTCGGCCCGAAGTTCATCGCGTGGGTCAAGCTTCTGTATGAGCAGTCGTTGGCTCAGGCTGTGGTTAACGGCATAGCCTCGGAGCCCTTTGTTCTCGGACGAGGCACGCGGCAGGGGTGTCCTCTGTCGCCGCTTCTATTTGCGCTCGCGCTTGAGCCCCTTGCCGCGTGGCTCCGCTGGGAGCCCTCACTCAAGGGTATTCGATGGTCCCCTGACTTCGAAGATCGCATATCACTATATGCCGACGACATATTACTGTACCTGACCTCCCCCCGTAAGTCCCTAGGAGTCCTCTTCGACGTTTTGAATTCCTTCGGACGAAACTCCGGTTTAGTTATCAATTGGGCCAAGTCTTGTATTTTCCCACTGACTGGAGACTCCCCCTCTCTGCCCCGCACTTGCCCGATACCGGTTTCTAGAGGTGACTTTAAGTATTTGGGGATCTATATTTCACTGGACCCCATGGTGCGCTACGAGCGGAATTTGTTACCTCCGCTTGTCCGGCTTCGGTCGGACGTTGCGGCATGGTGTAGTTTACCCTTGTCCCCTTTGGGAAGAGCTGCCCTGTTTAAGATGATGTCTCTTCCCCGTTTTCTGTATGCCGTCCAAAACACGCTTGATCTGGTGCCAGCCAGTTACTTTCATGAAATCGAGGGCCTCCAAAGGAGACTGGTGTGGGCTGGACGGCCCCGCATTGCGTTGGCGAAGTTGACGTTGCCCTGGTACGATGGTGGTATAGCATTGCCTGATATTAAAAGATACTACTGGGCATCTCAGCTGAGCGCTGTGAACCATGCCATGTACGGTCCAGCTCCGAATCCTGCATTTGAGATGGATCGGTGGCTGTTGCCCGGGGGTGATTATTATAGGGCGCTCTATTCTCGAGGCGCCAGGAGGAACCTGACGGGTCCCACTGGAGTGGCAGTGCGAGTGTGGGGTAGTGCGACCACGGCTATGGGGTGGGTGGAACACTGACCAGAGCGACCCCATTGTTTGCCACTGAGAGACTGGGGGAGCTATGGACGTCGAAGGGTTTTGATAGATGGGACCTCATTGGCATTAGTAAAGTGGGCGATCTCTGGGCTAAAAATAGAGTTAAGACCTTTGCTGAATTGAAGCAGGAATATAATTTGAATGACACAGAGTATTTTCGCTATTTCCAGGTTCAACATGCCATTGAATTGGTTTTTCCAGCCGGATCTACTATCCCGGAGTGTTCTCCCCTGGAGGACAGGGTGCTCGATGGGCATGTTCCGGACAGCACTATCTCCCTTATCTATAAAAAACTCATCAATGATCGTTCGGACCTGCTTGTTCAGCTTCGGAGTGCTTGGACTAACGATGGGCTGGAGTTGGATGATGAAGACTGGCAGGCTGCGATATCCTCTCCTAAAGAGGTCGCGATCCCGGCGCGTCTGCGACTCGTACAGCTGAAGATTCTGCACCGAGTCTATGTCACGGGTCCACGATTGATGCATATGGGTTTTTCTGCGGATGGGCTGTGTAGGCGTAGCTGTGGTGTGCTTGCTACTTTCCTCCACATCATATGGGAATGTCCGGAAGTGGTGTCCTTTTGGACTAGAGTGCATGCGGTGATGGGTGAGGTGACGGGCGTTGAGTTGTTGCCTGAGGCCGGTCGCTGTTTGTTGAACATCTGGGAGCCGAATGACTGCACTGCTGCTCAGACTCAATGGGTCACGCTAGGGAACATGGTTGCGAAAAGAGACATTGCTCAATTGGGGGATCTCAGAGGGCACCATCAGTTCGCAACTGGGAAGAGCACATGGACTGGTGCATGTTCAGAGAAAAAATTGTGTATGTCTCCCGTGGCAGGCCCAAGAAGTGGGGCAGGATTTGGGACCAATGGAACTCATATCGAGGGGGGATATGTGATCCCCCCCTTACTGAAACTCCCGACACTCCTTGTTCTCCTTGACTGTATGTTTCGGTTTCCTAATTTCCCGTGTTCTACGATTTGTTTCTTGCTCTGTGTCCCCCCCCTTCTCCTGGTATCTCTCCTGTTTCTTAACACTGTTCTTTGTTCGCCACTCCCCGCGCCATATGGAACTGATACTATATTGCAGGGTACAGCCTCGACTCTTTTTTCAATTACGTTTTTTTGTTTATTTGTATAAAATGTGAAACCTTTTTAACATCCTTTCATCCGTAGCCTTTTGAGTAATGTCATGCAATATCGCTGCCGGACCTTTGGTTGTCGGCTGATGAGCTGTGTTCTAATGCGCTACTGGTATTTTATGTGACTGGCCGGCCCTGGCAGTTGTCGGCCTGTAATTGTGATCCTTTCTTGCTAATAAAGGTTTTTTAAAAAAAAAATAAAAAAAACATACACACATTCACTGGATGGTGTCATCAGTGATGTCATGAGTGATGTCACTGACCATGTCATGAGTGATGTAATATGTGACATCATCAGCAGTGCATTGCACGCGCAAGTTATAGAGTCCAACTAACTATAACGTGGGAATTTCATTGGTTTTATGCGAGTAACATTTCCAGCTAACTATAACTGGTGTCAAACCTATAGTTTTTTCAGTGAATTTTATAGGTTTTTTAAATGCTAATTCCTAACTATAACTGATGTGAAACCTATGGTTTTTTCAGTGAATATATATATATATATATATATATATTCACTGAAAAAACCATAGGTTATAGACCATATATAGTTAGGAATTAGCATTTAAAAAACCTTATTTTACTCACACAAAACCATTGAAATTCCATATATAGTTAGTTGCACTAACTATATATCGCGCACCCGCAATCCACTGCTGATGATGTCACATATTACATCATTCATGACATGGTCAGTGACATCACTGATGACATCACTGATGACATCATCCAGTGACTGTGTGTTTCTGTAAAGTTTAAATATGTTTGATATATTGAAGAATGAGTGGATGTATAAGCGTCTGGATGAAGGATTTAGTAGGTGCGTGACTGACTGTATGAGTGAGTGAATAAATGTGTCGTACTAAATGCATGGGTTAGTGACTAAACTGTCTGAATGTGTGCTTCAGTATGTCTGTTGTGATGTAAACTGCTGCATGTGTGGATCATTAGCTATACGAGAGGCTATATATGTTATTGATTGGTTGCCCAAGTATTTGTATGGGAGATTGAGTTTGTGTGGGGGTGGCTGGGAGGTGTGTGACTCTGTGCATAGATGTGTGAGCAGTTGATTCACTAGGTGTATGAGTTCAAGAGTGCATGTGGAAACAGCTACATGGGCGGTTGACTGTGTGCATGAGTGTATTGATGAGTGAATGGATATCTCAATGCTACATGTCATAGTAAGTACATATGTAAAACACAGTACATGTGAGAGTTGGCATATATAAATAACTGTGCATGAGAGCCACTGAATGTGTGAGTGGCTGTATGGATCATTGTGAACTTGTATCAGGGATTGTATAAGAGAGTAAATATGTGTTAGTATATGTTTGAATAAGTAAGGTGTGTATAACTGTATAGTTGAGGAAATGGAGGTGTGATTGATTCTTTGCATGACTGACTAGGTGTGTGAGTAACTCCATGGATGAGTGACAGTGTGTGAGTGTCTGTATACACTGAGTGTATCTAAGGTTATATTAGAGTCTGAAGAGGTTTATCGTATTAGCACAAGAATGATGTCAAATGAGATGTCATCAGTGATGTCATCAGTGATGTCATTTGAGATGTCATCAGTGATGTCATCAGTGATGTCACTGACCATGTCATGAATGATGTAATATGTGACATCATCAGCAGTGGATTGCGGGTGCGCGATATATAGTTAGTGCAACTAACTATATATGGAATTTCAATGGTTTTGTGTGAGTAAAATAAGGTTTTTTAAATGCTAATTCCTAACTATATATGGTCTATAACCTATGGTTTTTTCAGTGAATTTTCAAGGTTTTGTAAATGCTAATTCCTAACTATATATGGTCTATAACCTATGGTTTTTTCAGTGAATTTCATTGGTTTTTTAAAAGCTAATATCTGTAGCTGTAAAATGTATTCTTCTTTAAATCCAAAAATATATTTTATATGTCTATTAATAATTTTTTTTTTAAATATATTTTTTTCTTCCCTCCCGCTTCGCGAATCGGGAAGCTTCCCGTTAGCTGACCTTGATGCCGCGAAATAGTCCGCGAACCCAGCCGTGGGCCGTGGAGGGAGTTACGGTGGGGCAGGGAGGCGGGGAGGGGGAGGGGCAGGGTGGAGGGACCTAAAAACTGACATATGGATAATTGCAGGTAAGTACACAATTTAATTATTCAAACGAAATTCGTAGCGCGCACAGCATCGCATTTTGCGATGCAGTGCGCGCTACGAAATTCGTTTGAATAATTAAATTGTGTACTTACCTGCAATTATCCATATGCCAGTTTTTAGGTCCCTCCACCCTGCCCCTCCCCCTTCCCGCCTCCCTGCCCCACCGTAACTTCCTCCACGGCCCGCGGCTGCGCGAACCGGTAAACGTTCCTTTAACGCAACTGCCGCGTTAGAAAACATCATGACGCCTCGCGTCCGCATGACGTTTCACGTTGTCGCGTGATACGTCATATGACGTGCTACGTTAGCGAACTGGTACGTGAAGCGAGGCGCGAAGCGCAGGTTCCCGGAAGCAAACCGGGAGGCGGCGCAAAGCGCGTATCGTAAACACAGCAGGTCATGTGACTTGGTAATAACACTTTTCATTGGTTCATTTCACTTTTGGTTTCCTAATGATGTAACACTAGGTCATGTAATCTAAAATTAACACTTTTCATTGGTTGAGAACTATTGTTTTTCCCAAATGATGAAAACCCCTCCTTCTTTCCTCACTCTGACTTTCATCTTTGTGAGAGAAAGACCCTTTGTTACCAGTGAGCAATGGCTTCTTTAGTAGCTTCAGCTGGTGCTTCCCCACCACCTCCACCACCTCCAAGGAAGGGAGGACCACCTGCTGAAGTTATAATTCAGCAAGAAGAGGAAGAAGAGGAAGAGGAGGAAGAGCAGGAAGAGAGGCAGTTTTTGCCTGAGGAGCCCAGGAGGTCTCACCGGATAGAAAACTTCATTTGGCAATTTTTTTAAATTCCCAAAGGCCAGAAAAAAGTAAATGCAAGAAACGTAACTTGCCTTATATGTCAAGATAGACTGTCCAGAGGGACCGAGAAGAAATACAGTTATGGAAACTACACAATGCATCGCCATATGACTAGGTGGCATCCTAACAACTACAGTGCTGCACAGTTTCGTAACGAACTAGATAATACCCCTATTATGGCCAGAAGATCTGTTGTACCCGAAGTGACGGGACCAGAGGGCAGGGAGATGGTGCCAAATATACAACTGAGATTTGGGGAAGTAAAACAAGTCTGCGTACTTTGCAATGGATTCATTTGCTACAGAGAAAGTAGCATCACTCTGATCAACAGAGCTATTGACAATCATCTTCCAATTTGTCCGAAACGCCGCAAACAATAAATTCTTTTTTTTTGTTGCTCCTGTTGAGCCCTTTACAATGAATCGTTTTCGTTTCCCCCCCCCCAAAAAACCCAAAAAATATATAAAACCGTTCAGAAAAATTCAAAAAAAGTAAAAAAATGTTCAGAAAAAAAATAAAAAAAATATAAAACAACAAAAACAATAAAAAAAAAGTTCTTTTCAGAACTACCTCCCCGTTATTAAAAAATTGGTAGAATATTTGGAACTCTGCCAACCTCTATTTCTCTTAGTTCGCTTCCCAGTTCGCTCGCCGGTACGCGAACCGGGAGCGAACCAAAAAAAAATTTTTTTTAAAAAAGAACAGTAAGTATAAGGGAAGGAAACAGACAGTTATGTTAAAAGAAAGACAGCTATAGGGGAGTAAACTAGAGATACTATTACCCGTAATCCACTGCTGATGATGTCACATATTACATCATTCATGACATGGTCAGTGACATCATCAGCAGAGGATTGCGGGTAACAGTATCCCTAGTTTACTCCCTATAGCTGTCTTTCTTTTAACATAACTGTCTGTTTCCTTCCCTTATACTTACTGTTCTTTTTAAAAAAAAAAATTTAGATCAGTCAGAAACAGTGAAAGTAATAGAGACAGAGTGAGTGACCAAGAGTGAAGAAGTATGAGAAGAGAGGGACTAAGAAAAATAGTGAAGGAGTAGAGTAATTAAGTAATAGACAAAGGAATGAGGGAAGTAGCAAAGGCAGGAAAGTGATTCTTAAAGAAATAAAGCAGTGGAACTAATAGAAGTTAAATGTGATAGAAATATAACAAAAAGAGTACAAAACATTTACCTCATAATTGTCGTTAAGTCAGTCATTTGTTCTTTTTATACTAAAAAATCTGTGAAAGAGAGAACAAACATTTGAAAAATATTAAAACATGTTTTTAATAAATTAGAAAAAACAAGGGAAAAGATTGGAGGACAAATAGTTTTTCAAGAACTTTGACACTTACAGAAGCCTCTGCTTCTCCATGCCCCTACACAGTCCTAAAAATATACATTTTAAACTAATAGTATCTTGATGCAGATGAAGTGAGTCCTATCTTGCAACATTGTGCATCTTTTGCATGACTGCTGCATCGGTTTCATGTGGCATTGTTTTTTTACAGCATGACACATCTGCCTAGATTCATCATTTTATAATTTTGTCGCCTCATACCAAATCTTTTCAACCGCGACTGCGTCACAAAAGTGACGCACAGTGGCGCAAAAGAGGCATACACCTATCATAAATCTGTCCCTAACATGTTAAATAATTGATTCAGGATGACAATAAGGTGTGGCCTATCCAGAGGTTTGTTTAAGGTGAGGCCTACTCAGGGTTGCAGATCAAACTTACACTTATTGAAGAATACAGAGGAGATAATACATGTGAACGCCTACTAATGAAGTAAGTCATGTCCACTTCACTTTTGAACAAAGGCTAGACCTCTTCTGTGTCCGTGGACAGACCTAAACTTCATCTGCACAATGTCATTCGTAAACTTAGGAAACACAGGTGATGTAATTGAAAAATGTGGAGTTTCTTTTCCTCATTTCACAATCACATCACCTGTGTTGCCTTTGCTTAGGTATCTCATAGTGCAGATGGAGTCTAGCATATCAAACAGTACACAGAAGTTGAGCAGTGTATACAACAATTTTCACACTTAGAAAACCTTCAGCTTCTGCATGTCCCCTACACAGTGCTAATTATATACATTTCAAAGTGATGGTATCTTGCTGGAGATGAACTGAAACCTATCTTGCAACATGGTGCATGTTTTACACAAAAGTGACCCACAGCGGAGCAAATGAGGCGCACAGTCATCATAAATCTCAGCCTAACATTTTAAATCATTGTTTCAAGATGCCGATAAGGTGTAACCTATTCACAGATTTGTTTCAGGTAAGTCCTACTCAGAGTTGCAGATGAAATTTAGGTTTGTTGAAGAATACAGAGAAGAAAATACATGTGCAGGCCTACCAACCAAGTGTGTCATGTCGACTGCACTCTTGGACAAATGTTAGACCTCCTCTGTCTCCAGGAACAGGCCTAAACCTCATCTACACAATGTGATGTGTAATGTTAAGAAACACAGGTAATATAATTGAAAAACGTGCAATTTTTTTTCCTCATTCCACAATCATATCACCTGTGTTTCCTTTGCTTAGGTATCTCATTGTGGAAATGTAGTCTATCATATGAAAGACTACGTAGAATATGAGCACTGTATGCAACAACTTTGACACTTACAGAAGCCTCACCTTCTCCATGCCTCCTACACAGTTCTACATGTACATCATAAATGCAAACAGAACAGAATTAATTATACATGTTAAATGGTTTATTTTTGCTGTTCTCAGAATGTATCAAATTTCACTAAAAACAGTGACTTGAAGGTATTCATCATATAACAGCGGGGAAAAAAAACACAATCAAAATGATTGTGTTTAAAAAACCCATACAACATAACAAATCAGAATTCAGAACTCCTTAAAGTTAACTTACTTTCCATGACGGCAAAGGATGTCCTATGAACAGCTTACACTCTGTTGTGCTGTTATTACTTTCAACCCGCCACTTTCTGAAAGAAAACCTCCATTGTTTTCAAAAACATGTTACATACAATAAATGACTTCTCGCTCTCTACCACACGTTTCCACAAGGCCAAATCGTGTCTGAGCCATTTATAACTCTTAGAATTCTTGTAAGCCAATCCCGTCATGTTGTATTTCCGCAACTTTCACAATTAAAATGTTGAAGATCATTTTCACAATCCTGGACTAGTAATATCTTCCCCTTCTTGCTCAATCATGTTCTACATTTCCTATGACACTGATACTGCTTACTATAAAGCAGACTTACACTACCTTTATGACTACTACAATTATTTAATTCTCTACATCACTTTTAATCACAAAGCAATGTAAAACAGTAGACAGCATTGCAGACTTACATTCCCTCTACTCCATGTTTTGATTGGCTGCTTCAATTAGCTTATAAAAAGAAACAGTTTTTCTGAACTCATTCAAAGTGCACGTATTTCTCCATGACGTCCAGTGTTATGGTAAGAAGTTATGTCTCTGTACTACACTTATCCTCAAGGCCAAATCGTGTAGGAGCCATTAGAACTTCTTGAAATTCCTCAGAGCACATCCCGAGATTCTTTCCCTAAAATTTTGGTTTTAAAAACACCAGGTAAGAGTTTTTAAGGTCATACGGCAATTTTTTTTTGAAAATTAAAACAGAATCATTGCAAAATGACCAGCCATTTCTAGACTTTAAATAAGCTGTGTAATGTCCTGATGTTATTGAAGGACCGTCATGATATATAATTGCTACAGTTACAAAAGTCCTCCCTGATATTGACAACTGTGAAGCCACAAAATTTTTAATTAAAATTGTCAATTTTGTTCCATCAGGCCTACATCGTTGGAACATTAAAATGACATACTGGCCATATGTTCGTATAAATAATGTGGACATCATTTCAGATTTACATTGGCTACACTCCATGTTGTGATCAGCTCCTTTTACTAGCTTATTAAAAGAGACTGATTTACTGTCTGGCAAAGTTAAATATATAAATCTTTCTGAGTCTACACTAGTAGTACTTGATACCCTACAGTTCTCGCAGTCATGCTGCCATTGATAAGAAAGCCCAAACAGGTGATCTACATCTACACCTTCATCATGCAATACATCAAGCATATACATTAAAAACTCCTGACAATCTTGCTGACTATTTTGAGAGAATTGTGTTTGGCCTGAACATCTGTCTAACAGATTTCGAATTTCAGACACACTTTCTATGTTTGTTCTATCAGTGCTACATTTCTCTAACACAGAATTTAACAAACTGCAAAATCTTTGATCAGAATTGACCACAATCTCTTCTTTTACATTTTCTAGAGAAAACAAAACATTAACCACTACATTAGCATAGCAGTTGACACCAGAACTGTTTTCAAATTGAAAACCAACAACATCTTCAACAGAATCCTTTTTGTTTCTGCTTATAATTTCAGGTTCATCGACTTTTCGTCTTTTTGCTACAACCTCCCCAATATTGGTCACATTTCTTCGTTTCCGGCCTACCACACGTTTCTCAAACAAAGGATACTGAGGCAAATGTGGCGCATACTCTCTTCTTAACCTATTGTATTCCTTAACACAATCTAGATCCGCACAAATGTTTGTGACATCACACTCAATCAAGTACAATCCCGATAAAGTTCTAACTCGTGACAATGCCACATATGCCATACCCTCCTTGAACACAGAACTGCCAATATTCACCAATGCACTGTCTACACTTAAACCTTGCGATTTATGGATTGTCACCGCATATGCCAAGCAAACAGGAAACTGCTTACGACGAACATATAAGTCTTTTACAAGCAAAAATCTAGCAGAACAACGACCAATTAGCTGTACTTCCTCAATGCCATCAAATTTAATTTTTAAAAATTCAATTCCATCTCTATTTCTGTATTTCACAAAATCAACAACATTACCCATTGATCCATTTACCAGACCTCTTTCAACATGTAAATTCCTTCTTAAAATTATACGGCAGTTCAAGCACACATTCAGAGTCTTTTCAAAACCTGCAGTTTTAGATATACTCTTCTCTAATGAATCCAATTTTGTTTTCAGATTCTCAGACAAAATAATTGTTGATCCCATATGCTCTACTCTGTCAATAGCTTCCAGTTTCACAATCTCTTGCTTTTCTAAATGCAACATTTTGTTGTTGAATTTGGCACATTCTGCAAGAGTTGGCATCAAACATATTCCAGATTTCTTCTCAGTAATTTTCTGAAAAATATTCTCAGGCACAACATCTTGGTCTGGATATAAATTTGTCAGTAATCGTGCATGTAAAGCAATTTTCAGAAAAATATTCTCAGGCACAACATCTTGGTCTGGATATAAATTTGTCAGTAATTGTGCATGTAAAGCTTCTTTCCCATGCTCGGTCACTTTTCCAATTCTAACATCTTGTAGAATAGTCTTGTAAACTTCATCCTTCGCCTGACGCATATTTTCATGCAGTTCAGCATAATTGAAGTTTAACCATATATTGACGTTGCCAATGCTCCCTAGGCACTTCCTGGTATCTTCATGCGTGAGCATTTTGAACACAGGTTGCCCTTTCACTGGTGTCAGCTGCAGAAGATCTCCGAAAACAATGATGTGTTTGCCACCAAATAACACATCATACTCTGTTTTGAGAACTTCTTGCATTCTCAAATGCACAAAGGCAAGCATGACATTGGAAACCATGCTTACTTCGTCAATGATAAGAAGTTTCATTTTCCTCAAAACTCTTGAAACTTCAAAACAAGCATCTCCCGATAGCTTGTGATATTGTAATTTGTTGTCATGCTCCACTGGCAGCATCAGTAAACGATGTAAAGTAATCCCTTTAATGTTATGTGCTGCCAGTCCAGTTGGAGCGGTGACAACACAAGACAGCGATGACTCTGTCCTTTCCTGCAAATAACATGAAATTGCTTTAATAAGGAAACTTTTTCCAGTTCCCGCTTCTCCACTCACGTACAGTTGAACAGGCTTCAACGACGTACATGAGCACTCTTTCTTGTCATGACTTAATCCATGATCAGTTTGCATGGTAACTTCGTCATATATTTTCCTCTGCTCAACGTTGAGTTGTCTTTCCAACTCTTCTAAGTTAACCGCATCCTCCTGAGCATGTGCCATTGCTCTTTCCACTTCATTCATAGCAGTGGCAGCTTCATTTTCGATAACAGGTCCTCCTAGTGGATCCTGACTCAATGAAGCAGAACTCTGACTGTCCTGAGAACTGTCTCTGGCAATCTCCGCTGCAATCGTTGCTTCCTGCTCGATTTCCACATTCAACATTTCTACATATTTGGGAAAAGCAGGACATTCTATGGTCTCCTTGGCAGCATTGAAAGAGTCTTCATAACAGAGGAAATCTCCAAGCAGTTCCTCTTCTGCACGCCAAGGCTTAAAAAGTTGCAAAAGTGCTAAATAGAAAAACTCCTTTTTTTCAGGAGATTCGCCACTCAATTTTCGATGGTTTACCAAGTGGCATTTCCTTTGCTTCACCAGACATCCCTCACTTCCTATTACAGCATACACTCCTTTCTCAGTATCTTCTTTGATGTTCTTCTTGAATATGTAATTTTGCAGAACCTCGTACAGACAAACATTCTGGAGGTGACTGCTTCGATTTGGATAATATGTATCCAACATGTTGGTCTTCAAAATGTCGGTACTGTTTGGCTCCTTTTCCGCCAAATACTCAATTTCCCGCACAGGTTTGAGAACTCGATTACGCGTTGCAGCAAGACCAAGACTCGCCCAAACGATACTCCTGGACTTGGCATAGAGACTTGCTGAAGACAACCGGTCAGAACATTCGTAAGCTCCGATTTCTCGATGCGACAACATCTTCAGACTGAAACTGTACAACTTCTTGCTGAGGCTCTTTTCATGGGAAATGTCCTCCCACATATCCTTCAATTCTGTCTTCTCTTTTTTGGTGATGTAAGATGTCACATACCGAGCCACAGCCATACATTTATCAGCCACAAACTGTATATCCATGTTAGCATTCCACATGGACAAAATCACCGGGTTGTAGTCGTTGATGTACTTAGACTCTTCGTTCCTCTTCAAATTGTATGTGTTTTTAGGTGATTTCTTCATCACATTATGTCGCAGCGAAGACATCAAACTGTTCACTCTTCCTTTAGAAATCACCGGTCGTGGAAAGCCGAAACGACATTTGGTGTAGAACTTGTCTTTGTTTCGGAATTTACGACGACAGTACTTTCCACATCGATGGCTTTGGAAACGTAGAACTTTTTCTCTTAGGCTTTTTTTCTCCTTTGCGTTTGGAACAGCACACGTAGAATACTGTTCTATGAAACTCATCACTGAGTCTTCTGGATCCGTTCCAAATTTAGGTGCATCCTTGATCCACAGCAACATATGTATATGAGGAGCACCTCTTGCTTGGTACTCCTTTCTCCAGAAGAAATCCAACACCTCTCCAAGAGGTGGATTCTTCTTATTCATGATGAAAGACATCATACCTTCAAATCTATGATTGAAGTACCTACATACATTGACTGGATCCAAAGAGCACAGTTCTCCGGGTGTCTTGAATTCGATGTTTTCTACGTTAGCATTTGCCTCTTGTAGAAATTCAAGTAAGTCTTCCCAGCCATACTCAGCACAGCTCAGAGTGAGGAACCATGTGGGAGTTCCTAAGTTCCTCAGCATACATTTTAAATCACCATGACGACGGTACCAGTACTCATTAGTACCACGCTGACACGCCATGAGATTAATCAGGTGAGAATCCAAAATACTGTCTTGGACATTGACTTTATCCATAAAGTCACTTGCCGAGATGTTTTGCATGTGTATACCACTTTTCAAGATGTGGTTCACTGCATATGACAGTCCAGACAGATCGCTTTCAAACAGGAGATGAAACAAATAAGGAATGCATTGTCGAAACCTAGCATCTCCTGCATACAATCGCAAAGTCCGGTATTCAGAAGCAGGAATTTGATGAGGTCGCTCATCATATCTTCCTCCCTGACCTGTTGGAAAAAGCTGTGGGAAACACCGAGCTTCCAAACTTTCCTCCCAAACACTAATGGGACTCCCTTTCGCTTGTTTCATTTGAAACAACTCAATAGCATTCCCCATGACTTCCTTGGAATGCAAAGGATGAACACTATAATGTTCATATATTTCTTCACTAGTACAGGGTTCTACTTTCTCAATTTGACCAGCACACAAATCGCTATCCTCTTCCTCACTTACTTCCTCTTCTGCAACATATACATTTTTATAGTATTTTTTTTTTTTTCAAATACAATGTTGCCCTTTTGACTTTCCTAACATCTACTAAATCTTGCCATATTTTCTTATTCTTTGTCGGAACCCCATTAACTAAGATAACCAGAGGTTCCTCTTCCACTTTTTCTACTCCAATTGTGTTAATGTTTTTCTTGAAATCTAGAGTCAAATAAACAACTCTTCCCTTTAATCCTCTCTGTAAATCTGATGGAGGCAATTTCCCTGTCTTTGGCTCCATTCTTACAATAGCCTGAAAGGGATGGATACTTTGAATCAAAATAGATTCATAAGTATTTAAATCCTTCAATTCAGAAGGAATCTCAACCAATTCCAGATTATTATGAACTGCTCTAGCAGGCATCTGGTTTTGATTTAATTTGTTACAACAATAAGTACACACACGTTGATCCAATCCCAAATCAAAACAATTTTCTACCATCAAGTATGTTGTAAAATCCTTCCATTCACTATTATTTTCCCTTTCACTTTTTGCATATAAATCCACTAACTTAGTCTGATTCTTATAATAAGTGCGTCGACAACACACACAAGTGAAATTTGGCCTCTCACTTGATTTCACCTCAAACGTCGCAATTTCCCTCTGGAAATTATCTGTACTGGAAACCTGTACACTATCTTCCACATTACTCTCTTCTTCTTGGGCAATTTCAACATTCTCCTCTTTACTTCCAAAGTAACAAAACTCAATTTCTTCACATATATTCTTCACATCTATTTCAGAACCATGCAAAAGAGCAGCGCATAATTGTTTAAGCATAATTGCTGGACTCTTAGCATAATACAACATTCTAACTAATTTCCTCACTTTATTATGATGCCCTGCTAGCATCCTGAAATGATGAAAAACACTCTGGCATACTCTCCTGGAAAGACAAGCCAGTAAATGACCATGCAAACCTATCACTTCTCTCACTCTGCAAGGATCTAATTCTTGCAACAACTTCATTTTCTGCTTCAAACTTTTCTTATTAAATGACCGTATAAAATCACAAAGCAAATTGATGGAATCCTGTTGTACACTGCAAATACTACTACACTTCCAGGTGTACACAGGACCCTTAGGACGTCTCCCTAAAACCTCATTACCTAACACCTCTTCTATCTCTGTTGTCACAAGTTTTTCTTTTTCAACTGGACAACCATCTTTCACTTCATAAGCTCGACCACTGGTGTCAACTGCATGCACCAAATCATTATCCTGGAAATAACTCTCCTCATTAAAAAATGCCTCAGAGCTTGAACTATGCATCCATTCTCCAGAAAAAACTTCACAAAAATTACTACGATTAACTATTCTCTTCCATCTACTATTTCTTTTGAAATCATAAATTGCCTTGTTTAGCTTCCTAATTCTATTGATTGTCAAAATAAATAACTTACGTTTAATTTCAAATGCCTGATCAATAACTTTCTCAACTATTTTTTTTCTCTTATAAAAAACCACTTTCTGTTGACCTTTCTTAATATTTTTTAACAAATTGCCAATTATCCTGTTGCGGAACATTCGTTTACGAATGTCCCTAAACTGTTGTTTCCTTCTACTTTCATGCATAGAGTTATCTCTTACTCTAGCAGTAACATTTTTCATTGGCCTTTCCTTTCCGTTTGAATTGCTTCTCCTTTTCTGGACTGAAACATTTTCTGTAGTAATATTTTTTTACTACAGATATTTCTTATGAATGTTTTTGTACTCTTACCCGGTGCTTTCTTGGTGACTTGACAAATCTTTTTGTTAGAGGACTGCTGCTTTTTTTCATTCACCTGCTGTCTTTGACGTTTTGCAGCCTTTCTCACTCTTTCTTTGGTTGGCATGCTGAAATCTTGAAATGATCTGCAGTTGAATCTGTGGTAAAATATAATAAAAAATGTTATTAACCACTATTACCCAACAGTAAATCAATAACAGTCATCAAAAACTTAACACACTACTTAACATTTTTACATAGAAGATTTTTTTGTGCATGGCAAATTTAGAATACAGAAATAGCAGAAAAGAAATGGAATTTATATTCATTTTACCTGTGCTGTTTTATATGTGAATCTGATCTAATTTTATGAGCATATTTTAATATTTTATTGAAGACACTACACATAACCTGTTTTTGAAGGTGTCTTTATTTTTAAATTAAACGGTTTACATTTTTACTTTTTATTTATTATAAATTTATAAAATAAATGTTTATAGTTCCATAGGCTCAAGCACGTCAGCTTCCCATCCTATGTCATACAATTCTGACAAATCTGCATCCTCATCACGTTCTTCTTCATCCTCAGGATTTAAATCATCCAAAGGATCAACATCCACTGATGTTTCAATTACGAGTTCAATGATGAGGTCGAAATCAACTGATTGCTGATTGTCGCTCATGTTGATGTTGTCTTTATCTTTAAAGAAAGATAACAACAATGAGATGTTGCAGAGTAAGAGACAAATCTCAGAGATTATAATAGTAAAATTGTTTAACAAGAGTAACATTTTGCAGCTATTATTTAACCATGTCCAGCGATGCTGAGGAGGCAGCCGCGGGCCGTGGAGGAAGTTACGGTGGGGCAGGGAGGCGGGAAGGGGGAGGGGCAGGGTGGAGGGACCTAAAACTGGCATATGGATAATTGCAGGTAAGTACACAATTTAATTATTCAAATGAATTTCGTAGCGCGCACTGCATCGCAAAATGCGATGCTGTGCGCGCTACGAATTTCGGGAAATTGTTTCATTCACAAACAACATATGATTTGGGATGAGACATGCACGGTGCAAAGCCTCAGTGCCTTGTACCTGCCAGGTTCGTGAACCCCAAACTGATGTAGATCCTGGATATCTTTACACCGTGTTAAGTTAGCATGGGCTCATTACCGGTTTAAACGCCATTTTTCCTTTTTTGCAACTTCTGCACACGACACTTAGTTGTTGCTTTAGCTTTCAACCTAGTAGTTCATCATGGTTTACATGAGAATAATATGTTATTGCTCTACTATCTGCTTTGCTTCTTAAACTATATCTGTACAGCGAGTGCTGAAGTTTCAAGAACAACACGATACAGAATTGTTATGAGGTCTGATCTCCACGACTTCATAGTCATAACATAAGTGCAGCTTCTGCCATTTCTGGGCATGAGGCGGGTTTTATATTGCTTTGCCGAACACACACATACACAACACTTGATGCGGTTCACATGAAGAGAGAGCTGGTGTATGCTGATGTGATTCCTTCAAATCTAGGACACTAAGGTATGGGCCCGCCCTAAACCAACCCAAAGAGGCCTTCTTAACAAATAATATAATATGTGTATTAGGGAGGGTGAGATATAAGTGTTGCTAACTCTTATTCATTTACAGCATGTTAACATACTGTCACCATTCGCTTTTTATGTACTAGTAACTATTCTGGTAATTTTGCTACTGATAATTGTGGTAGCGTTCTAGTGTTCCTGCACAGGAACAGGATGTGGGGAAACAGAAAGCGGAAGGCGGCCATATTGTTTGCTTGGCGCCGACCGTTGAGCAACAGCTTAGCCCCGGCGCTCCGGAATAAAGATAACTAAAAAGCATTTAAAGACGTACGTTCTCACATTATTACAATGGCGACGAAGATGTGTACTTGTATTATCTAAGATACTACGCCTGAGAAGACGGCATTAGTAAATAAACATTTCAAATACACATGTGTTCTTCTTAACTCCATGTTCTGGTTTGTAATGAATATATAACGACCGAGTGTTCATGAGTTCCACGTATCCTGAGGTACTGTAAGTTCATGTTCTGGATTGTCTAAACATTGAGAGTTTGTTATATCCAATGTGACACTGTAGCTAGCTTGCTAAGGGGTTTTTGGGTACTAAGGTGAGTTTTGGGGCACCCTAATTCGCCGAGGTTCCAATCCTCTGTGCACAGTTCTGTGTGAGAACAGAAACCCTGCGACAGGGGCACCCCTGAGCCTTGCTGGAGCTTCATCACACTTGCGATCAGCCGCGGGCCGTGGAGGGAGTTACGGTGGGGCAGGGAGGCGGGGAGGGGGAGGGGCAGGGTGGAGGGACCTAAAAACTGGCATATGGATAATTGCAGGTAAGTACACAATTTAATTATTCAAACGAAATTCGTAGCGCGCACAGCATCGCATCAGGGAGGATCTACTATGCCCCCTTATGGTCATTTGCCCCTTCGCTTTGGCCTCCTCTTCTCTCTCGATCCTACCGAGAGACAAGATGGCAGCCGCTACGGACTGTTTGGAATGTTTACAGACGCCGAAGAACCAATCAGCTTCGCAAAGCTCCGTAACGCAAAAAGTACGCGAAGCGGAGCGCTGTTACAGATATATATCTTTTTTTGAACGTTAATTTCTCAAAATCCACTGGAGCACATATATTGAGACCTAGCAAAGGCACATCGGGCTACCAGTACCTACAATTTTCCCAAGTTTCGTGCAAATCCATTCAGCCGTTCGATTATTATTATTTTTATTTTTTTTTGCCCCGCGGGGCCCTTTTAAAACCTCCACATCAAACCTAGGGGGTCAGGGAGGATCTACTATGCCCCCTTATGGTCATTTGCCCCTTCGCTTTGGCCTCCTCTTGTCTCTCGATCCTACCGAGAGACAAGATGGCGGCCGCTACGGACTGTTTAGAATGTTGACAGACGCCGGAGAACCAATCAGCTTCGCTTCACAAAGCTCCGTAACGCGAAAAGTACGCGAACTGGAGCGCTGCCCGGTCCGCTGTTACAGATATATATCTTTTTTTGAACGTTAATTTCTCAAAATCCACTGGAGCACATATATTGAGACCTACAAAAGGCACATCGGGCTACCAGTCCCTACAATTTTGCCAAGTTTCGTGCAAATCCGTTCGGGCTAAAAGTGAGGCCAACCGCCCTATGGAAAACTCAATGTTAAAAACACGTTTTGGGACCCCCCTTTTTTCTCGGCCCCCCCTTGACGAACCCCTCCCCAATTTTCAGGGGCTGCTCGGAAACAAAATGTTCCATTTTCCTGAAAATTTCAGCCAATTCCGTCCACAAACGCCAAAGTTATTAGACATAGAATTTTCAAAAATCCCATAGAGAAAAAATCCTAACTATATATACCTACTGGCGACCGCCAGTAGGTAATATATATATATATATATATATATATTCACTGAAAAAACCATAGGTTATAGACCATATATAGTTAGGAATTAGCATTTACAAAACCTTGAAAATTCACTGAAAAAACCATAGGTTATAGACCATATATAGTTAGGAATTAGCATTTAAAAAACCTTATTTTACTCACACAAAACCATTGAAATTCCATATATAGTTAGTTGCACTAACTATATATTGCGCACCCGCAATCCACTGCTGATCATGTCACATATTACATCATTCATGACATGGTCAGTGACATCACTGATGACATCACTGATGACAACATCCAGTGATTATGTGTTTCTGTAAAGTTTAAATATGTTTTACATATTGAAGAATGAGTGGATGTATAAGTGTCTGAATGAAGGTTTTAGTAGGTGCGTGATTGACTGTATGAGTGAGTGATTAAATGCGTCTTACTGAATGCACGGGTTAGTGACTAAACTGTCTGAAAGTGTGCATCAGTATGTCTGTTGTTGTGCAAGCTGCTTCATGTGTTGATCAGTAGCTATATAAGTAGCTATATGGGTTATTGATTGGTTGCACAAGTATTTGTATGGGAGACTGAGTGTGTGTATGGCTGGCTGGGAGGTGTGTGACTCTGTGCAGATCAATGTGTACTTGTATCAGTGATTCTATAAGAGAGTAAGTATGTGTTAGTATATGTTTAAAAAATGTAAGGTGTTCTGTGTTTAACTGTATAGATGAGAAAATGGAAGTGTGATTGATTCTTTTCAGGACTGACTAGGTGTGTGAGTAACTCCATGGATGAGTGGCAGAGTGTGAGTGTCTGTATAGGTGTATGAGTGCATATGATAGTGTTGTCAAGATGAGTGATTGTATGTATGAATGATTGTATGAGTGAATGTGTGTGTAGACATAGGAATCAGTGAGTGCGTATGTAGTAACTAGTATTGGTGTGTCAATGGTTTCAAAAATTATACTCTGTATTTAACACTGGGTGTAACGGAGGTTATATTAGAGTGTGAGGAGATGCATTGTATTATCACATGAATGATATCATCAGTGATGTGATCATTGATGTCAAGTGAGATGTCATCAGTGATGTCATTTGAGATGTCATCAGTGATGTCATCAGTGATGTCACTGACCATGTCATGAATGATGTAATATGTGACATGATCAGCAGTGGATTGCGGGTGCGCAATATATAGTTAGTGCAACTAACTATATATGGAATTTCAATGGTTTTGTGTGAGTAAAATAAGGTTTTTTAAATGCTAATTCCTAACTATATATGGTCTATAACCTATGGTTTTTTCAGTGAATTTTCAAGGTTTTGTAAATGCTAATTCCTAACTATATATGGTCTATAACCTATGGTTTTTTCAGTGAATTTCAATGGTTTTTTAATAGCAAATATCATAAGTTGTCGAATGTCAAGTACGTGGTAAGTGAAAACATTTTCGTGTTTATGCACACTGATCTGCTTTGAATGGTGCCCCCCCCCTCATTTCTATTAGGAGTACTCTCTCTTTGCAGATAGTGAAAGGTAGTTAACGCAGGCCTTTGCCCCCGTTGTAATCCGTCGTGCCTGCTTCTCTCTCCATTTGATTGATTGTTATCCAAGTATTTACTGTTTTAGAATTAGTTCTCTTTGGTTCATTCTCTATTTACAAACAAACACAGAGTCGCAATACTCTGTTTAGTCTTTGCAGATAACGAAAAATCGTGTAAAAAAAAAGAAAAGGAATCGAGCAAAATCAGTAGGCCACTAATGGGATCTCTTTTTGACCTCGCTAAAATAGAAACATTAGGAACAACCCCTCATGACAAATACAAAACTAGTGAGATGAACTGAACTCCACACAATGATGGCTGCAAAACAGCTCGGCTCCGCCACCCACCCCGCCCAAAATAACGATAAAGAGCGGCTGCCATGATTGGTTGCGGAATGGCCACGACGGAGCTACGAAATGATGCTGCTCTCATGCTAACCCCAGCTTCAGTCTGAAACATCCAGAAACACTGTAGACTACCAATTCGATCAGTTCCGGTAGCGCCCCAATGTAACCCGGTAGAGAAGAACTAGCCCTCCCCTCTTTCACTGATGGTTCTTGTTGCCTGTCCCTTCTGTTCTCATTTAACAGAACTATTTAGCCTGCTGAAAGGGGTTGTGTTCCGACCGCTGGTTGGTGGAGACATTTTGACTATATTCTGGACCTGCGTTGTCGCGTAATGCGTCATATGACGCGCCGCGTTAGCGCATCCGGAAGTCATCCGGGGCGCGCAGCGCGTAACGTAAGCATAACAAGTCATGTGACTTGTTAATAAAACTTTTCATTGGTTCATTTTACTTTTCTTATTGTAATGATGAAAGGCTTGGTCATATGACCTAAAAATTACGCTTTTCATTACTTCCGAACATTATTTTTTCTTAAATATATGTTATAATGTTCCAGGCTAATGTACTTTCCCGGAAATTTTACAACTGTCCTGCAAGTAAAATATATTCTTTTTTCGAGAAAAAGAGCGTTTCTTCGTCCCATGATGGAGCCGTTGAGCAAAAGAGGGTCGACCTGCTGTCTTAGTCGCCGATACGCCTGAATATGAGATTCTTATCGATCACTTTATGTTGCAGGAATAGAAAACACAACAGCCCTTGACCATTTATCTTTACTGCGTTCCTTCGTATTATACCTTTTACCCTTCATGTAATTGGTCTGCTTTATTTCACTTGCCTTTTAATGATTCTAAAACAGTGACTATTATTACAAACTTTACCAATGTATATACTACTACCATGTTTTCTTTTAAAAACCTTTATTGTGAAAATTTCATTATACAAATACGAGCCTATAACCACGTGGGCCGGCCACGGAGCAAACTGTAATCGTATGTGATGAGTAGACATTTTCACTGTAGAGGAACGTAACGGGCGGGCCATTAGGTTGCAAGAACTAAGGTGTCTAACAGTTACGGAATCGGTGGACGTACATTTTATAATTAAAATACGACAGGGCCAGTTACAATAAAATTATCTAGATATACATTTGCGGGCAAGTACCATGGGTGACGTTAATTCGAACTTTCAACAGTACAGTAATCAATAACACATCAGAACTTAATATCAATAGGGATGTCGAAATATTCAATCAATTCTCGTCCCCGCCCGCCATGTGCTTCAAAACTGCATACGTATCTCGTGATTTCAAGGTTCTGCAACCAGTACACAACAAGGAGTTACGAGTCCCATTTATTCCGGCGCCATTTTGGGCGAGGACGGGCAGGTCCAGGATATAGTCAAAATGTCTCTACCAACCATCGACTATGATGATGTTCATATGCTGTATTTATTAGAGTAACACTCATCTGTCCACATGAAATTAATTTGCCACAATCTAAACATGTCATTTTAATCTTTCCAAAGTTCTTCTAAATATTTGGGACCGTTTCCCTTGCCTCTGAAGCTCTCAGTGCCACTTCTTTGATGAATGTACTAGCAGGTCAGGGGTTCTCCTCCAAATCTCTCTTTTATGCAGCACTATAATTAATTGGTGCCACCTCTCCATATGACGATGCATGGTATAGTTACCACAACTATATTTTTTTTCGGTTCCTCTGGAGAGTTCATCGTGGCAGATGAAGCGTGTAACGTACCGGGCATTTACCTTTTTTTGCATGTACAGGAAAGGAAAAAAAAATCGAGCGTCCGAGTTCTAAGGTGTCCCAGGGCCATTTTAGTGGAGGACATGATACAGCGATAATGCCCTGGATAAGGACACTTCCTTCGGGCACCCCACGCCGTCTTTCGGCGCAGCATTGTAGGATGGCCACACCAGTGCGGCAACTTGCTAGACACCACCTCGGTGCCATCCGGATCTCGGCGCCCCACTGCAGATGAACTGCCTCCACATGGAGAAGCGGGAGAGGCTCGTTTGCGCCGCCTCCCCCCCCCCTTCGGGCACCCCACGCCGACTTTCGGCGCAGCATTGTAGGATGGCCACACCAGTGCGGCAACTTGCTGGACACCACCTCGGTGCCAACCGAATCTCAGCGCCTTGTGTTGTCTTCCATTCCGAAAATATTGTTGGCAGCATTTTGAAAGGAAAGACAAACAGCCGTTTGTGGCCCTCACTACACCGTTCTCCTAGTGAGTCTCACATTGTTACATTTAGGAAGAATGTTGAAGAGTAGTATGTTGAAAATCTGAAGCCATTGTTATACAAACTCTCAACCAGCCTTGGATGGAAAAATCCTGAAGAATGTACAAACTGAAAACCAGTTTTTCTCTGTATAGCATCAGCAGCAACGCTTGAGTCAGCTTTGTGTGAAGCCGCCATTTTGATTCAATCAATAGCGTCCCCCTGCACACATTCAGGGACCTGGCCGTGTCTTCAGGTCAAACGGATTGTGGGACAAGATGCACAAAGGAAAAGGAAAAAAGTTCCGCCGGACCCCGGGAGGTGGCCGCCTATGTCATGGGCGATCTTAGGCCACACCAGGGCAATAGTGAAGCTGCAGCAGGTGCAAATAAGCTTCAGACAGTGTTACAAGCGCTGCTCAGAACTCTCAACTATGACACCACCTCGGTGCCATCCGGATCTTGGCGCCTTGTGCTGGTTCCGGCCTATTCACACATCGGTCCGCTACTGACGCCACCTCACAGGCCAACGGGGCACCCCACGCCGACTTTCGGCGCAGCATTGTAGGATGGCCACACCAGTGCGGCAAATTGCTGGACACCACCTCGGTGCCATCCAGATCTCGGCGCGTTGTGCTGCCTTCGGCCTATTCGCCACAAGTGCGCACGCAACTCAGCTGCATAGCGAGTGAAACACCAAGGGGCGCCCCACTGCAGCCGAGGAACCTCCATCTTGGGGGCGACGCACAGCATCACATTGCTTTCCAATGCAGTCAGATCCTCAAACAGCCCCCACTGACTGACGCGAACTCACAGGCCAACGGGGCGCCCCACGCCGACTTTCGGCGCAGCATTGTAGGATGGCCACACCAGTGCGGCAAGTTGCTGGACACCACCTCGGTGCCATCCGGATCTTGGCGCGTTGTGCTGCCTTTGGCCCCATTCGCACATCAGTCCGCTACTGACGCCATCTCACAGGCTAATGGGGCGCCCCACGCCGACTTTCAGCATTGTAGGATGACCACACCAGTACAGCAACTTGCTAGACATCACCTCGGTGCCATCCGGATCTCGGCGCCCCACTGCAGATGAAGTGCCTCTCAACTATGAAACCACCACTGTGACATCCGGATCTTGGCGCGTTGTGCTGCCTTCGGCCTATTCGCACATCGGTCCGCTACTGACGCCATCTCACAGGCTAATGGGGCGACCCACGCCGAGTTTCAGCATTGTAGGATGACCACACCAGTGCAGCAACTTGCTAGACATCACCTCGGTGCCATCCGAATCTTGGCATCTCAACGCCTAGTGGTATCTTCCATACAGAAAATATTGTTACGCTACCTTTGGCCCCATTCGCACATCAGTCCGCAACTTAGACATCACCTCGGTGCCATCCGGATCTTGGCATCTCAGCGCCTTGTGGTGTCAGTCAGAAAATATTGTTGCGCTGCCTTTGGCCCCATTCGCACATCAGTCCGCTACTGACACCATCTCACAGGCCAACAGGGCGCCCCACGCCGACTTTCAGCATTGTAGGATGGCCACACCAGTGCGGCAACTTACTAGACACCACCTCGGTGCCATCCGGATCTTGGCGCGTTGTGCTGCCTTCGGCCTATTCGCACATCGGTCCGCTACTGACGCAAACTCACAGGCCAACGGGGCGCCCCACGCCGACTTTCAACATTGTAGGATGGCCACACCAGTGCTGCAACTTGCTGGACACCACCTCGGTGCCATCCGGATCTTGGCGCGCTGTGTTGCCTTCGGCCTATTCGCACATCGGTCCGCTACTGACGCCGCCTCACGTGCCAACGTATTTTCTCCGCATTTTATACCCTATGCCGCATAACAGGTCATGTGACTTGTTTATAAAACTTTTCATTGGTTCATTTTACTTTTGGTTTCCTAATGATGGAAGGCTTGATCATATGACCTAAAAACAACACTTTTCATTGGATGAAAACTTTTTTTTTTTCCAAACGATGAAAGCCCCACCTTGTTTCTGGATGTTTCAGACTGAAGCTGGCGTCAGCATGAGAGCACCACCATCTCGTAGCTCCGTCGTAGTCATTCCGCGAGCAATCATGGCAGCCGCTCCCCACCAGAAGCCTGCAGGAGTCGGGGCCCCCAAAACTTTTGATGAATTCTCAAGGCGGAGGGGACGCTTTCGAGAATGGGGTCCAAGACCTAGCAGACAAGCGTTCGATTTCCAAGGTGTCCCAGGGCCATTTCAGTGGACCAGGCCCAAAAAGGAAAGAGCCTGCCGCCATTTTGAGAGTCCTGTGACAGCCGCCTATCGCTGCACCGCAAGAGTGGGCGCAACTCAGCTGAATTGCGGCTTTTGACACAGTGGACCAAAAACGGACGGAATGGCAACTGAAACGGTAAAGGGGCGCCCCACTACAACAGATGACACTCCACCTGGAGAGGCCCGTTCACGCCGCCTCCCCCGGGGCGCCCCACGCCGTTATTCGGAGCAGCATTGTAGGATACCAAAACCAGTGCGGCAACTTACTGGACATCACCTTGGTGCCATTGTTCTGCTGCCTTGGAACTATTCGCACAACAGTTTGCTACTGAAGACCCACCCCCCGCGACGCCCCACGCCGTTATTTGCTGGGTGGCAACTTACTAGACATCACTTTCGTGTCATCTAGATTTCAGCGCGTTCTGCTGCCTTGGAACTATTCGCACAACAGTTTGCTACTGATGACCCGCCCCACGCCGGAAATCTGGACGTTGTGCTGCGTTGGGACTATTCGCACAGCCGACCGCTACTTCGTTGTTTTTCCCTAAAAATGTTTATATGTTATTACTATTTTTGTTTTCTTGTATATATTTATAAATTATTAAAGTTTTATAATCTTACTACTTTGTCGGAGTGCTATATATTTTTAATGTGACACATAATTGTAAAAACTTTGATGTACAAAGAGTCATCCCTGGAATCTTCCGCTTCACGCTCGGTCCCCTCCCCAATCACAATACAGGATGGTTTTCAGATAATAGCAACGCTTCTGCTGTGACGGATCTCATCGAGTGTGGGCCTTGATCTACTATAACTCCTTTGAAGAGGGGTGAATCTTTACAGCTGTGGCCATAAACTACATCTGCAGGGCTAGCTGATACCCTAGGACCAGCCTGGACAATCGGACACAGAGGAAAAGGAGTGTCAGAGGGTGCAGTAGTGAATAGGGCGAAAGGGAGGTGTCGGGCGGGCACAGGGTGTGATTCTCAGGAAAGAGCAGCGCAGATGGGGGGAGGTTTATTACCCATGCATAAGACAGAGAGCGGGGGTGACCACTGCCTGGGGGAGATGCTTGCGAGGGTGGGGAGCCATGCTAAGGATCGACAGCGTGCACAGAGTGGGTCTGGTCAAGGCATCTAAAATGGCTGCCGTGCACGACAAAAGTGTGGCATTTGAAAAAAGACAAGATGGCGCAGACAATGTTTTTCAACACTTCCTGATTTCCTTCGAATCGAACGTTAACAGACGTTGGGGCATATTACCAAAGTTAAGCGATATTTATCCCTAACGATGCATTGCAAAGATTTTTTTACCGTCAGAAATTATCGCAGATAAACCTTGCTATTATCAAAGTTTATCGCAAATACGATAAAAACCGACCGCAATGCATTAATATCGCTGAAAACTCAGCGATATTCATGCATTACCGAGCTAATCCTCTTAGCCATGTTATCCACCTCCCATAGGATAACATGGCTAAGAACTGCTCAGGGCAGCTGTTACTTTTTGGAGATATTCGCGCTTATCTCGAATATTTCCAAAAGTTGATAATAGGAGATAGCGATGTTAGCGACTGTTTCCAGTCGCTAACATCTTGGCATGCCCACTTTGCATGTCATTAGTGATAAATATCACTCACATGCAAAGTGGGGCCCAAGATGGTCGCTATCTCCTACTAGCCGTCGCTAACTGGTGTTAGCAACAGCTAGGTAATACAGATATAATTTTATCTCCGCGAAGCGGAGCGCTGTTACAGATATATATCTTGTTTTTGAACGTTAATTTCTCAAAATGCACTGAAGCACATATATTGAGACCTAGCAAAGGCACATCGGGCTACCAGTCCCTAATATTTTACCAAGTTTCGTGCAAATCCATTCAGCCGTTCGATTATTATTATTATTTTTTTTTTTTGCCCCGCGGGGCCCTTTTAAAACCTCCACATCAAACCTAGGGGATCAGCGAGGATCTACTATGCCCCCTTATGGTCATTTGCCCCTTCGCTTTGGCCTCCTCTTGTCTCTCGATCCTACCGAGAGACAAGATGGCGGCCGCTACGGACTGTTTGGAATGTTTACAGACACCGGAGAGCCAATCAGCTTCGCTTCGCAAAGCTCCGTAACGCGAAAAGTACGCGAAGCGGTGCGCTGTTACAGATATATATCTTTTTTTGAACGTTAATTTCTCAAAATCCACTGAAGCACATATATTGAGACCTAGCAAAGGCACATCGGGCTACCAGTCCCTACAATTTTGCCAAGTTTCGTGCAAATCCATTCAGCCGTAAGATTATTATTATAATTTTTTTTTTTTGCCCCGCGGGGCCCTTTTAAAACCTCCACATCAAACCTAGGGGGTCAGCGAGGATCTACTATTCCCCCTTATGGTCATTTGCCCCTTCGCTTTGGCCTCCTCTTGTCTCTCGATCCTACCGAGAGACAAGATGGCGGCCACTACGGACTGTTTGCGGCCACTACGGACTGTTTGGAATGTTGACAGACGCCGGAGAACCAATCAGCTTCGCTTCACAAAGCTCCGTTGCGCGAAAAGTACGCGTCCTAGGCCGCTGCCCGGTCCGCGCTTACAGATATATATCTTTTTTTAAACGTTAATTTCTCAAAATCCACTGGAGCACATATATTGAGACCTACAAAAGGCACATCGGGCTACCAGTCCCTACAATTTTGCCAAGTTTCGTGCAAATCCATTCAGCCGTTCGGGCTAAAAGTGAGGCCAACCGCCCTATGGAAATTAACATGGGAAAAACGCGTTTTGGGACCCCCCTTTTTTCTTGGCCCCCCCTTGACGAACCCCCCCCAAATTTTCAAAGGCTGCTCAGAAACAAAATGTGCAATTTTCCTGAAAATTTCAGCCAATTCCGTCCACAAACGGCAAAGTTATTAGACATAGAATTTTCAAAAATCCCATAGAGAAAAAATCCTAACTATATATACCTACTGGCGACCGCCAGTAGGTAATATATATATATATATATATATATATATATATATATATATATATATATATATATACATATATCCAACAAAGCAGGGACCCAATATGGAAACAGGCTGCCCAGAGGTTAAAATAGGCTCTTTATTGGTAGTTTGCCAGCAGGAGCACTTCGTAAAACACACACCTGTGATCAGATAGCCAGACGCGTTTCAGAACAACAAGTCCTTTCATCAGTGGCATTTGCGGTGACAGGAAGAGGCGTTTTAAATTCATGCACCATTAGAATTAATCCCGCCCGCTTCAGGGCGTGGCCCCACGGCATTCTGGGCTTCGTAGTGCATGATAATTTACCCAAGTGGGTGCGTCTCCTCTAGTCAATTTTGTCCTTTTAAAAGTGCACCAAGTTCACGAAGCCACCTCCTCTGCTTGAACACTGCCTCGAGCTTCAAACTGGCTTCCCCCTGCTAGAGGCTCCAGCTTGCCTCTGTTCCGTTACTCGCAGCGTTCTGTGATGCTGCGTCGGACCCGCCGGGACAGCAGTGAGCCTTCATCCACGACCTGGGAGGCCGTTACAAATCCAACAAAGCAGGGACCCAATATGGAAACAGGCTGCCCAGAGGTTAAAATAGGCTCTTTATTGGTAGTTTGCCAGCAGGAGCACTTCGTAAAACACACACCTGTGATCAGATAGCCAGACGTGTTTCAGAACAACAAGTCCTTTCATCAGTGGCATTTGCGGTGACAGGAAGAGGCGTTTTAAATTCATGCACCATTAGAATTAATCCCGCCCGCTTCAGGGCGTGGCCCCACGGCATTCTGGGCTTCGTAGTGCATGATAATTTACCCAAGTGGGTGCGTCTCCTCTAGTCAATTTTGTCCTTTTAAAAGTGCACCAAGTTCACGAAGGCACCTCCTCTGCTTGAACACTGCCTCGAGCTTCAAACTGGCTTCCCCCTGCTAGAGGCTCCAGCTTGCCTCTGTTCCGTTACTCGCAGCGTTCTGTGATGCTGCGTCGGACCCGCCGGGACAGCAGTGAGCCTTCATCCACGACCTGGGAGGCCGTTACAAATCCAACAAAGCAGGGACCCAATATGGAAACAGGCTGCCCAGAGGTTAAAATAGGCTCTTTATTGGTGGTTTGCCAGCAGGAGCACTTCGTAAAACACACACCTGTGATCAGATAGCCAGACGCGTTTCAGAACAACAAGTCCTTTCATCAGTGGCATTTGCGGTGACAGGAAGAGGCGTTTTAAATTCATGCACCATTAGAATTAATCCCGCCCGCTTCAGGGCGTGGCTCCACGGCATTCTGGGCTTCGTAGTGCATGATAATTTACCCAAGTGGGTGCGTCTCCTCTAGTCAATTTTGTCCTTTTAAAAGTGCACCAAGTTCACGAAGGCACTTCCTCTGCTTGAACACTGCCTCGAGCTTCAAACTGGCTTCCCCCTGCTAGAGGCTCCAGCTTGCCTCTGTTCCGTTACTCGCAGCGTTCTGTGATGCTGCGTCGGACCCGCCGGGACAGCAGTGAGCCTTCATCCACGACCTGGGAGGCCGTTACAAATCCAACAAAGCAGGGACCCAATATATATATATATATACTTTACAACTCTTCAATGAGTAGTTTTGGTGCTCAAATCAATCACCCAGATCTGGTCATGTGAGGATGAGAAGATATCAGAGTAGGGTCCATGACAGGCATTGGTGACAGAGAAATCTGTACAGTCATTGGGCTCTCTGGACTCTCAGGTGAATATTTCTCACTCCTGACATTTGGAGTAGGTGAAGGTGAGCCAGGTGCTTGAAATGCAAAGAATCTCATGTAATAGACTTTCCAGGACGGTGAGCAGTCACAATGTGTCCTTTACTGGTCACAACCCTTAGTGAGTCAGCATCAAGGGGAGCATCAGACTTGCGTTTCTGTTTCTGCCTTACGATCACTTGGTCTCCTCTGCTGAACACATTGCTCCACACTTAGCAGAGTCTGTCCTAATAGGTCTTCGTGTGACGTTTGTGAGAAAAGTCAGCACTGCAAAGTTTGTCAATTTTAATAGATCTCTAATTAGTCCATTGTGGCACTGTGGTGGCTTTGCCTCTCCCAAACATTAAAGTGGCAGGGCTTTCAAATGTGGCAGAATGCAGAGTGAACCTGTAGCTTTGAAGTGTAGATTGAAGAACTGATTTGAGTTCAAGCTTTTCCAGCGCAGAGCACTGAACGTTCTTCTTGAGGGTACTCATAAATCTCTCGACCACATCATCTGCCTGTGGTGAGAGAGGGGTGCTTTTCTGATGCTTGATACAGAAATGTGTGAGAAAGTCACTAAATTCCTGACTGTTGAAAGGAGGGTCATTATCACATTTCAAAATTGAAGGAACACCCCAGTTGCACAAATACTTTCTAGTCTTTCAATGACTCTGTCATGAGTCGTTGACATCTCTTCCACCAGAGGACGACAGAAATATTCATCAACAATTACTAGTAGACAGTGTCCGTTGTCAAGGCTCTAAAGAAATCAATGGCAATCTTCTCACATGCATGCTTTGGGAGATAAGACATATTCAATGGATGTGGGGGGCTTAGATGACAAAGAGTTGCATAAATGACAGCCCTTTAACTCTTTTTCAACTCTTTCATCAAGATGCGGAAACCACACTCTGTCTCGTAAAGCTCTTTTAGTAGCAACAACCCCACGGTGTCCCTCATGGGCCAATTCAATAACTCTCAGGTATCACAATTCTTAACCCTCATACGTTTATGCCTTCTGGAGTAGCTGAAAGTTCCTTTTACACATTTTTTAATTTCTGGTATACAAGTTCATCATGAAGTGGTCATTGAGGATTGGCAAATCCTTGTCAGTACTCATGGCAGCAATGGTCTGTTCTACCAATATGGCAGTAGCAGGGGTACTAGATTTCACAATGAAGTTAACATAGGCATTAGTCACTTTAGAAGTAGTGCCATAACACTATTGGCACATACTAGAAGTAGTCAGCAGGGTTTTGATATTTTCCGGGGCGATGCAGAATCGTATAATCATACTCCTGTAATCGCAATCCCCACCTCTTAATGCGAGGAGGCATCTTGGCTTTAGGATTGCCAAAAATGGTGTTTAGTGCTTGGTGGTCAGTGAAAACTGCAAAATGATTTCCATAAAGGAACACATGAAAATGTTCACAAGCCCACACTACAGCTAGGCTTTCTTTTTGGGGTTGTGAATTAGCATGTTCTGTTGTTGACAAACTTCGGCTATCATAAGTCAAAATGTATCTTGGGCCATTGGGATGTCCAGTGTTCTGGGCAGGATGGCACCCAATCCCAATGGGCTAGCATCAAGATCAACCCTCTCCTTGAAATTTCAGATCAAAGCACGCCATTTCAGTTGCGTTCTCAATTGCATGCTTGCTTTTCTTGAAACTTTGTTCACATTCACTTGACCTTTTAAATGCAACATTTCGTTTTAGGTTTCTCGTGGGGGCACTTATAGTGGCAAAATCAAGAATATACATGGAACAATACCTGGCCATATCAAGGAAGTATCACAACATCGTTACATCCTGAGGAAAAGTAGATGACAATAGATGATGTTCTGATCTGAAGTCATTCCCTCATCAGAAAAGACATGGCCAAAGAACTTGAGTTTGGTTTGATGAAACTTACATTTTGCCACAATTAAAGTGAGTCCGGCATCAGCAAGTATACAACACACTTCTGTCAGAGCTTTATCATGTTCCTTTTGTGTGGCCCCAAAAACGAGTATGTAATCACTGTAATTGAAAGAATTTGTGACTAGTTGTATTATGTGAAGAATGACCCCCTGAAACAGTATGGCAGCTGATAACACTCCGAAACTTAGCCTTTTATATTTAAACAAATCAATATGAATTGAAAAGGTAGCAATGTACCTACAGTTCTCTTCTAGTTTGAACTGGTGATACCCTTTGTTCAAATCAAGGCGGCTGCACAATCATGTCAGCAGTGTGCGGACCTGGATGCCGTTCCCGTTACAACACCTTGTTAGCTTGGCGCATATCAATGCAGATGTGCACATCTCCTCCACTGTCCTTTTTTGGTACTACCACTATGCGTGATACAAACCGCGTTGGACCAGTGGATCGCTTAATGATGTCATGATTTAATAAGGTATCAAGTTCTTTCACAATAGCCTCCTGTAAATGGAATATAATTCAACGATGTGGTTGAGCAACATGATAACCGTGCCCATTTATGTGAAGTTGAACTTTCATCGTCTTAAGCCTTCTAATGCATGAAAAAAAGATGGAAACTGATTCACTACCTCATGATAGGTATAGCCATTGTAGTTCACAGAAATCAGTCCCATGTCAGGAGCAGTCCTGAAGCTGAGTAAATATGAGCTCGATGAATTGCCGAGCAAGACATGAATTGGTAATTGTACTTTACATTTTTATGCTTCACAGTGGCTATGAATGAACCTTCACTTAGCATTAGTGTTGAATAAGCCCATGTATATAATTTTGTTTTAGAAGGAATTAAACGGGACACTGGATACAGTTCATTATACTCCTCCACCAGCATAATGTTTATCAATACTCCATTGTCTATGATAGAAGGTATGGAGCACCCATTCAATTTCAGTGTGATTTTGGCCCAGTGTCCAAATGAATGTCACACTTTAACTTGTTGGCCTAATTCTGACTGGCCTTCTTCCTTGCAAGAAGCTAACCCCACATGTGCATGTCACCCGGCAGTCAACATTGACATCGCACACCCATCTACCTCCATGTCGTTCGACAATGATAGCGGCTAACTTTTAGGTGAAGAATTTGACAACAATGCACATCGTTCAGTTTCTACGTGCCTCAACTGATGTTGCTGCTGGGCCTTGTGGATGTGCGTAGAACGTCGCGTCTGGAGTTTTCTTGCATCCGTTTTGTTTTCTCAATGTGACACACTTAATCTTGCCTCCATTTTGTTTTCTCGATGTGACAAACTTAATCTTACTCTCGCTTTGCAGACTGTTACAAAATGGTTCTCTTTCCTGCAGCCTTTGCCTACCTGACCAATGGCGGGAGATATCACGTTATGGCGGAAGATGTTACGTTATGGCCGACTTACTTTTCACACTCAGCGCTGATATTTCATTTAGGGCCATTCCGGCCTCCATGTCAACTGCCTGTCTATCAGCTCTCTCCTCTGCTCTGGCAGCCATGAGTACTCGCTTCAAGTTGAGTGTATCAGCATTTGTCGCCTAAATGAATCGGAAAGGCAACCATCTATTACTCTGAGACGTTAAGCCTCTTCATCGTTAAAACCCATTCAACTAGCAATGCTTTATGAGTGAATCAAGTTTTTCTAAAAACGCATATATCATTACCCCAGCTCTCTTCCTTTCTCGACTGAAAATGAACCTTTTATTGTCGACATTCAGCATTGGATTGAACTTGGTGTTTAATGCTTCTTTGATTTGATGGTTTGTTGCTTCATCACCTTGTGGTATTTTCTTATTCACTTCATTTACTCCGTCGCCTGCCAAATTCTTCACTTATTTATTTTTCTTTTTGTCATGTGCTTCTTTTAGCACATCAATCAATAACTTTGATCCAGGCAGCCATCTGTCACCAATGTTTTGCCTTTTGGCAGTGTCAAAGGGAATCTGTGGTTTAAGGAATGCAGTAGCATCATAATCTCTGGAACTTTCTGCTACCGAGAGTGGAGCTTGCTCCTGCAGCATCTAGTGCCCACCTGTACTTGTACTTGTTCTTCACCGTTCTCACCTCTTTGCATTGTTTCAGGTTTCTACTGCCTTTAGCGTTTCTTTACGTTCACCTGCTTCTGCTCACAGCGTTGTCTTGTACCTGGCTGTCACAGCTTGCTGCACTTTCTGTACCTGGTTGTCACAGCCTTTAGTGTTTCTTGCTGTTAGAAATGTCTCTGCTTTTAGAGCTTTCTCGCACTCAGCTAGCATAGCCTCTAGCGCTTCACTGTACCTGGTTGTCTTCTCCCTTTAGCGTTATCATACTTTATGAATGAGAATTCAGTGTTGTGTTGTGGCGCAGTACCTCTTGTCTCAACTTTCTCATCAATTTTCTAGCTGACGACAAACACACTTTCTCTAAGACCTTCCCTTTTTTCACAGGCCTGGCACTGGCTGCATTGTCGGTTTGACTCCACATTTGCCAACGATTTTTACTTTGACTGAGGCACACATGGCACGGACAAGCAGTTTGCAAGAACACTGCAAACTCTCCAGGAGAGCAATCTTGGTTCTTCGGGTCATGGGTTTACATAATCCCCTATCTGGTTGTCAGTTGTAGCAACCTTTGATCACACCACACACAGAACTCGGTATTACACGTCTTTATTCATAAGCATCTAACTGTGAACTGAACATTCTATATCATGAATTCTGTGGCCTACACACACTATTCTACGGAGTCCATCAGGAACCAAAAGGGACATGTCATCTCTAAATCACAAGACACTACATTGTTGAATTAGACAGATTTGCTCATGTCCACTTATGAAGGCATAGACTCATATGCCTCTCGAGTACCCATGCATATCCTATCCCTGCCCAATGAGTTAATCTCGCAAGCAAACACATATTGTCCTTCGTTTTATTGGAAAGATCATTTGGTTCTGCCTTAGAGGCTTCTTTTTGCTGACATCTGCTGCTTAAACATCCGCAAATTCACTTAAAAAACCTCAGGTTAGTACCACAAAGTTTCCCTTTAGGGGAACTGAATCTTTCATGATTTGCCTACAATAATCCTCAATTACTTTGGCTTTGTATTTGCTGTTCTGACTTGCTCACATTACATTGATTTACGCTGTAACTACATGATTACTAATTTATGACTAATTTGACTGATTTGCATTTTTGATTTTCTATTTGTTAATAAATGTTCATGGTTTTCAAATCTACTAGTCTTTGTCATTCTTCTGGGGCAAATGTGCTTCACACATACATGCCAACAGACCTGATTAAGACAGGAGACTCGCGCTTTTTTAATCCCCAAAGGGCTTTATTTTAGCTGTTACCTCTATAATCTCCTCCTTTTCAATGTAAGTCAATCGGGAAAATAAATTCCCCCAATGTTTTCTTCCAAACCTCCCATGTTCAGCTCTGCCAAGTACAACACATAAGGGGTTAGATAACGCATTTTAGTGTAGGTGTGCGCATCAGTGCGCATCAGTGCTCTAAAATGCATTAGTTACGCTTTTAAGACACTGTGGGGATAATAAGCTCTTTAAGGAAAGAAGCCTGGGCAAGCTTTGGCACTTGTGTGGTGCTGCCCTGACTGCCCCATGAAATTGTTAGATTTTTAGCCTGCTGGCCTGGGCCCACTTGTTGCTATGGTGACTGAGACTCATCAGCCTTGATGATGATACATTGTTTCTGGGAGGGAAAAAATTCATCTCTTCTCTGGCAGCCTCTCATCCTAGGAGACAGGTGTAGCTCTGGCAGCATTCAATAAAAGAGGGTGTGGGCTTAACATAAACAACACCAAGTAACGGGCCCCAGCTCATGATGATCTGTCGCTGTTGGTTGTTTTTCGGGCACTCTGTTGAAAGTCACTGGTCAAGTCTGCCGCTGAGTTTGTCAACTGTCGGGGCACCTGATGTAGCAAGGTGGAAACAAACATTTTTGTATACCCCTTGTAAAATTAACTTTCCATAACAATAATAAGTGCTAAATATGTGGTTTTGAAATTAATCAACATAAAATAGAATGCACACACACAAATACACGTGGGATAATAATTTGCATGAAATTGCCAAGCATAATTTACTAATTTGTCATATATTGTATCATAAAGGGTACGCATTTGTCGTAATCTAATTGAAAATTGCATGAATTGGCTTTTTGTCTGTTTATTTGTGGCATAAATCATGAAGATTGGTAAGTAAAAACACGCATATGTGTTGCTTAAAGCTAGGTAAATACTAACTGGGATATTATTAGACGGGGGAGGTAAACAGAAAGGCTTTATTTCGTAAATTTGCGTTTATTTGTGTTTGTTTCTGTAATAGTTCCTACATTGAGGCCTGTGTGAGCAAAATAAAATGGAAGCTGACTGTAATTCCGAGGTGGAGGTCTAAGTACGCATGCGCCAACTGGAAGCGCGAGCTGCCTGTGCCTGAGCAGTATGGGTCAAGGACAGCGTGGCCTGCCACATGGAGTACATGCTAAGTTTGTTGAAGTCAGCAAGTTAACTCATGGGAATGGGACACCGAATAACAATTTAAAGGACACTTCGAAGGAAGTAAAAATTTGAACAATAGCACCACTATTTTTCTAGTCATAAGGGTGACTTTGCATAAATGGAACAGTAAAGCGATGAGGTGATGCTCATCCAACTCTAAATTGACCAATCACGGACATTCTAGGAAATAAGATAGTGAAAAAGGGTATAAAAGAGGACATTTGGGACTTTGAAGAGAGCTTGCTTTTTGACCTAATCTTTGCACCACGAGACGTCAGTCTGCGCAATTTTTCTTATGGCGCAGGGACTTTGAACATTTTCTGAACTTCAACTTTTGAATGGGTGCGAAGTCCTATGAGAAGGGAACATCGAGAGAGATAGAGAGGTGTTTCTTTGGGAACTATTTTGTTTTTGTGCTGATGTCTGCGTCTCTACATTTGGGTAATATACCTTCAACTTATTTTCCTAAACTGTCATGCTTATAAATAAATGTTTTGAATTTAACTTTTCTTTCAGGATTATTAATGCATAACTGAATTATTTCCCTCAAGTAAAAACGTGGAGATCATGCTAGGAGATTTAATCTCTAAATAAAAATTTTATAAATGGACAATTAAGCAGGTCTTGTTGTCCTTTAGTTAACTTTTACTAGCTGATCCATCAAAAATTAATAGTGGGCTGTTTTACATTTTTCCTTTAGAAAAACCATGGTATTAAAAATAAAACTGCAGTTGTAAATAATGTATACATTTTAAGTTTAGGCACTCCGCTATAGCACCGTGGCTCTCCTTTTAGTCTTCACTGAATTCTCGGAGCAGAATAAATGTGTGAGTGAATGAAAGGTAAGAGTTATGGGCCCAGATGTGAGAAAATAATAAAAAGCTCCATGGGTTAAGGTGATCGTTTATGAAGAATTTTTGGAGCCGCGCTGCACCAGTAATACTTGGTAGCAGAGCATAGGTTGCTATAGGTTGACTAGGATATATGATGTGTAGAGTAGAATATATAGAATGTTGATGTACAGAACTTTTGGACTAACATCTGTTGAGTTCGTATTACGTAATATGTAGTCTGGAAAAGGCTTACGGAAAGTGTGGGAAGCTGGTCACTCTGTCTGCAGGCAGAGGAAGTGTGGCAAGTGAAGTTGCACATCACATAGTCTGTTTCAAAGTGGTGACATTGTCGTATGTTACAAGTTTAGGGACCTTTACGTGTAAAAGTGGTGAATGTATAGCGAGGGCAACCTGTGAAATCTTGGGTCTGAGTACAGGGATCATTGTGTATTCTGTCTTAAAACTCTACCTCGAGAGAGTAATAAAGTTTAACCTAAGCTTGAGAGAAGAGTAAAGTAGAGAGAAGTGCTACTCTATCAGCAAAAGTAAAAATTCTGTGGTAGGGAAGAGGTAAGCGCTGTCTACTGGAAATATAGAATTCTTGCGTGATTGAAGAACTATCCTTTTGGTTTTAGCAAAACAGATCAATGGAGTTGTTTTATGTAGTTACTAACTGATTTTGCTGTATAAAAGTGTAAATACAGTGTGCCGATAAAATTTTGTAAAGGAGGGGTCTGCAGAAACCGGAGCAGGGCTGAAATCAAAGGTATTGCGCTGGGATTCGTCCCCGTGACCAAGACAGCGTAAGGGGTGATTGGTGCATCAGTAACAGCAGCAAAATAATTGGTTGCGCACTAATGAAACGTACCTTGTTCTAATTGGTGCGTTTTTGTGAACCGCGCTGTGATAGGCTGGTGTTACGAGGCAGTTTACGGAAGAGTGAGCGATCTTTTGAAAAGACAGGAGGTTAATAACAAAATTGAATTTTATTACGGAATGGAGAAAGAGAAATCTTCATTGTTTCAAAAATTGAAAAATGTATTCAAAAAGGATAAATTAATTGAAACTAGAGAGGGAAAAATAATTCCTACGCCGAAAACGCCTGCATCATACATGATGACAAAATATGGCTACCATACATGTATATGGTTAGAAAATTGGGCAAGGTATACCAGAAATGATGGTGCATTAGCTTTCCCAGAAGAAGGATCTTTCAGTCTTACGGTGTTAAGAAACTTGAGAGACAAGATGATGAAGCTTGAACCAAGACCCAGACCAACTCAATTTGAAGCCTTAGCTGAGTGGGAAGATGAAATGCATGATTTATAGCAAGAAAGGTTTGGAGACTACATAGGACCAAGAAATAGAGGTCGTGGATTTTGGAGAGCAACGCATGAGACTAGAATGCGAAGGTGGAGAAATGCTAACATGTGTGTAGGAATGTATCCGGTTAGATTGGTAGATGAGGAAAAAGGGTGAAAATGAACAGAAAAATGGAATAATATAGAAACAGGAAAAAGGAGTTATGAGGATTGTGGGTCCGAGGATGCAGTGTTGGAGGAGATCCTAGATAGGAGACCACCGCCATACCAAGCAAATTCTATGGGCACAACTCCAAGTGCCTCACAGTTAGAGGATAGACTAGCAGAAACTCCAAAACGATTCTCAAACTTCAGAGGTCTCCCGGAGAGAGTAGAAATGAGATATGATTTGGATGTTCCATTAATCAGAACTAGATATACTGGGACGCCTAAACAAGGGAATGGAATGGAGAGAATTGGAAATAGAGTAGAACAACAAGAGTACTTCTGAATATATACGTTCAACAAATGAATTAACTGAAAAGATACAGGAGCTTACTAAAAATATAGAAGCTGTAACTGTTCCAGTAACAATAGGTCCTGTAATCCCAGTGTTTGAAAACAAGAAGATAAAAGAGCCATCTTTAACTATTCCTTTAAATC
Organism: Lissotriton helveticus; assembly: GCF_964261635.1. Lineage (NCBI taxonomy): Eukaryota > Metazoa > Chordata > Amphibia > Caudata > Salamandridae > Lissotriton > Lissotriton helveticus. Next base: position 629,841,472 of record NC_136065.1, on the reverse strand, counting down.
AGAGTTTACAAAAAGTAAAAGAAAAGGTTTACCCGGATTTGTCAGAAATTAAACATACCAACCAAATGACACCGCCAGATTTGACTTTTAATCAGAGTCTCCAGTATAAATTTTCAACAGGAGCGGAGTCTGGTTCTATACCTCCTGAGGAAAGTGTAGAGAAAATCGATTTAACACAAACTCCAGTAGGGCCAACAGAGCACGAATTAAGTGATTGGATTAAAACCTTAAAACTGAAAGAAACGGAACCAACATTGTTAGATGTAGCAAGGCTAAAAGTTGATATGGAGGAACTAATAATTGGAACAATTGGTACAGAGAGATTGACAAATTATCAGGATGATGAGATCACATTCATGTGTAAGAGTATTACGTGGAAAACCAAAAGCATGCATGATCGATTTGAAAGCTTAGCGGGTGAAATGGATTTGGATTTTACAAAATACAAAATATTGCAGAAACCTTATAGAGTGGATTTTACTGACAAGGATATAGAAAACATGAATACAGCAAGGAGAATTACTCAAATAAAAGAATGAATTGTGTTATTGAGAAAATGGGGAGATATTGATAAATGGAAAATGATTTGGACAAAGAAAAGAGAGGAAAGCAGTGACAAATCCACATTAATGTTTCCAGTAAGAGAAAAGGAAGAAGTGGTAAAAGAATTTCCTATGAGAGAAATACCTGGAGGAGGATATGTGCATGTACCTTGGAGTAGACAAGATATTTTATCATTCACAAATGATTTTCCCAGATTGAGAGAGAAGCCAGTAGAGGGGTATAGGCAAGTAAATCCATTTGTGAAAGTTTCAAAAGTTTTATGGGAAGACTTAGATGGGTTATTTGACATAGTAGTAACAGCTGATCTGTGGTCAGAGTGTAAGATTACGATGAATTGGCCAAAAGAAGAATATCCATGAGATAAAGTGACTGGTGCTCCTGGACCTGAAGTAATGCGAAAATATGAGCAAGTGATAGTGTTTCTGAAAAATAAAATTCCACCAAAAGAAACAGATTGGGTAAAAATAGACAGGACAATACAAGAAGCCAAAGAGTCAGTTGACGCATTTTATGAAAGACTGTTATTAGTGTTTAAACAGTATAGTGGATATAAGGAATTGAATGAAAAGGACATGAGTCACTTTGTATATCGCTTCGTTTTTGGATTGAGACCAGAATTAGGGGATATGATTAAGCATAATTTGATGGGATGGCAGTAATGTTCCGTGGACGAAGTCTTGAGAATTAAAAATACTGTAGTGATGAAATTGAATGTAAAACAAAGGAAACTCAAGGAGAAAGCAATGTGGGCACAAGTAAAGGTTGCAGAGCATCAAGTAGCTCAATTAGAAAATAAAGCTACAGAAAGGAACCAAAATAGAGTAAAAGGAAATTTTAGTAGGCCAAAATTAACTGGAAATATAGAAGAATTAAAGAAGAAATATCCATGTCATAATTGCGGTAGGATGGGACATTGGAGGAAACAGTGTAAGTATCCACCGAAAGTTAATCTGCAAAATACATCATTAAATCCGCAGGTGCAGAATGAGATAATTCAACAACCATCGCCACAGCAACAGGTAGTTAATCCACAGTGTCAGGTGCCACAACCTCCACTTCCTCACAATGTACACCTACAGACATACAGTACTGAGACAGGATTCTGCTCAGGAGACGGGTAACAAGAAATAACAGAGTGCATGTGAGTCCGCAATATTGGCTGAAAGAAGACGGAAGCGAGTCAGATGACAGTTTCTGACGGGGCCTGAGAGAGGGAGAAGAGTGCATGCTTGGCGCTACTCTAGCGGTAGATCAGTCTGATCCATATGTGAATGGGAAGGTGAATGATGTAGATGTGACTTTTCTAGTGGACACTGGTGCTACCCGTTCTACTGTTAGATCAGTGGAAATTCAAAATTTTCCTCTCTCGGGTGAACACATTCAAGTTGTAGATGTAGCTAATCAGAAGATTAAAATGGCCTTAACAAAACCAATTAAAATAGAGATTGGAAATTTCAAAGATATGCATCGATTTGTAGTGTGTGACAGTAGTCCTGTAAATCTCCTTGGAAGGGACATACTGTGTAAAATGAACTGTGCCACTTATTGCTCACCAGATGGCATTGAGCTTCAAACTCCAGATGAGGATAGTTTGTATAAAATGACAATGACACTAATTGAAGCAGAAAAGAATAGTATGTTTCCTGTGTTTGATCGAGAGAAAATACCTGATGAATTGAAAGAGGTACTCAGAGAGCAAGTGTAGGATTTCACAGGAGAAGATATTGGTTTGATGAAAAATGTAGATCCTGTGAAAGTTTCTTTGAAAGAAGGAATAAGCTATCCAAATATTCCTCAGTACAAAATGACAGCTGAAACAATTGAAAGAATACCACCAGTAATAGATAAAATGATTGAGCAAAGGATTTTGAGAGAAATAGAAAGCAATCCTTGTAATTCACTAATAATGGGATTGAAAAAGCCTAACGGAATGTTCAGAATAGTACAGGATCTGAGAAATGTAATTAGGATAGTTGTTCCATGTTGTCCAATTGTGCCAAACCCAGCAGTAATTCTATATCAAATTCCACATGATGCAGAATGGTATACAGTCATTGATCTATGTAATGAGTTCTTCACGGTTCCATTACACCCTGAAAGCCAACCAATGTTTGCGTTCCAATTCAGAGACCGTATTTTGGCATGGTGCCGAATTCCTCAGGGGTATACTGAAAGTCCCTCAATCTTTAATCAATTGTTAAAGAAATCATTAGAAAATCTAAGCCTACCTGGAGAATCAGTTCTAGTGCAGTACATTGATGATTTGCTATTGGCGTCAAAAACAAAGATGTATGTGTTTCAGACGCTGTTACATTGTTAAATTATCTGGCAGATGAAGGACATAAAGTATCACCATCAAAGTTACAATTTTGTCAGAAAGAAGTACAATATTTCGGCCACAAGATTGCTAAGGGAATTAGACAAGTCACCTCAGAAAGAATCAAAATGATACAAGGAATGAAACCTCCAAAAACAAAGAGACAGGTGAGAATGTTTCTTGGAATGCTTGGATACTGTCGACAATGGATTAGTGGATTTTCACTGATAGCTAAACCCTTACAGAGATTGACAAAAGCAAAAGACCCAATAACACTGAATAAGGCAGAACTGGAAGCTTTTGAGCAGCTAAAAACAAGTCTATGTGAAACACCAGCATTGGGAATGCCAGATTATGAAAAAGAGTTTGAACTATATTGCAGTGAAAGGGAAGGATGTGCATTGCCAGTTTTAATACAGAGACATGGAAAACTGAGAAAGCCAATAGCACACTTTTCTGCTGTTTTAGATCCCGTTGCAAGGGCGTTGCCGGGATGCTTAAAAGCAGTAGCTGCTACAAGTATGAGTTTTGAACAAAGTGAAGGTATAGTGATGGGATTTCCTTTGAGAGTGTATGTACCTCATTCGGTGGAGATTCTCCTCACTAGAACCAAGACACAGTACCTTACCAATAATAGAATGACAAAATATGAGAAGACAATTCTAGGTGCAGACAACGTTACAATTTTAAGGTGTGTAAACGTGAATCCATCTACATTATTACCTGATGTTATGAATGTGGAAGTAAGAGATGAAGTGGATCACACATGTCTGGATGTTCTAGAATATTGCACTAAACCAAGGCCTGATATCAAAGATGTACCTTTACCTAAATCTGATTATGTAATGTTCGTTGATGGATCATGTCTGAGGACAGATGAGGGTGTACTGAGCGCTGCGTATGCTGTTTGTACAGTAGCAGATGTCTTGGAAGCATCTTGTCTGAAAGGAATGCGTTCAGCTCAAATGGCAGAATTGATTGCTCTATTTCGAGCATGTGAGTTGGGAAAAGAAATGAGGATCACCATAGTGACTGAAAGTCAGTATGGATTTGGGGTTGTCCATGATTATGGTCAACTGTGGTCCCATAGAGGTTATATGACTTCAGCAGGATCCCCATTAGAAATGCTGAATTTGTGAAAATGTTAATTGATGCCATTGAATTGCCAGATAAGATAGCTGTTGTAAAATGCGCAGCTCATAAAAAGGAGATGATTATATTACTCATGTAATAAATATGTGGATTCAATTGCAAAATACTGTGCCAAAAAGCTTGCATCTATTAATCAGGATAGGCAAACTGAACATGTTTCAAGAGCTTTGGTGCTAACCACAGTAGTGGAGACATGGCAGGAGGTAAAACAAATGCAGGAAGAGGCTAATGAAGAAGAAAAAGATAACTGGTTACAAGCAGGATGTAGACAAGGAGAAGAGGATGAAATCTGGGTTTACAAAGATGAAAGACCAGTAATGCCTGATAACATGATCTCAAATATGGCCCGAATGTATCATGGTCAAGCCATATCAGAAGAGACGTCATGATTCGAATGTTTAGGCAGACATGGTACAATCCTAAGTTTAGAGTAATTGCTGAGAGCCTTTGTCAGAGATGCCTTGTATGTCAACAACGGAACCCAAGAAGAAAAACTGTTGTGAGTTTGTGAACCATAGGACGGGAGGGAGGTCCATTTATAAGAATGCAGTTAAATTTAATTGAGCTTACACCATGTAACAGAATTAGGTATGTACTTGTGATCATTTGTTTATTCTCACGATGGGTTGAAGCATTCCCCACTAGGAGGAATGATGGAGTGACTGTTGCCAAACTCCTGTTACGTGAGATAATACCACGCTACGGTTTCCCAGTAACTATTGAAACAGATCGTGGATCTCATTTTCACAATGAATTAATGCAAATGATTTGTAAAGCACTGGACATTCGTCAAACGTTGCACTGTGATTACAGACCAGAAGCTTCAGGGGTGGCTGAACAAGTAAATTGAACAATAAAAAACTGAATTGCAAAAATTTGTTTGGCCACAGGACTAAAATGGCACGATGCACTGCCACTTGTTCTAATGATCCTGCGGAGTACTCCTGACAAAAGAACAGGATTAAGTCCCCACAAGATTTTGATAGGAAGAGTAATGAGACAAGCATTTGTACCAGTTGATAAACTGTTGAGCATTAATGATGATATTATACTGGATTACTGCAAGAATCTGTCTGAAATAGTAACTTCTGTGTTCCATCAGGTGGGAACTTAGTCACAAACAAAAGAGAAACATCCAGCTCATGATCTAGTCCCTGGAGATTGGGTTTGGATAAAAGTTAAACACACAGGACTCAACTCCCGGAGAGGGAGAGAGAGGGATCATAGGGAAAGTATTTAACACCTTCAGCGCGGCGCGAATTTTCGCGCTGTGCTGAAGGTTCTAAAAAACGGGTGTGGTCATGACGGAACGGTTCCGTCATCAGCACAGCTCAGCCGACGTTGATGACGGAACCGTTCCGTCATAAGCATCAGTTCCAATCCCCAATCCTACTAATAAACAACACAAGAAAACTGGTGGTCTAGAAAAAAAGAAAGAGAAGTAGACACAGAACAAGGGTACGAGCAGGACCAAAAAGAGATAATTTGACTGTCTGACAATTAGTGGTAGTAAAAAGATAATGACGCAAATGCGACTTCATGCCAGGAGAAACCCTGCCTCAGGATACAACCTGGGGTATCGACGGATAGGGCGGTGCCTCCTTTTTACTACAACTAATTGTCAGACAGTCAAATTATCTGTTTTTGGTCCTGCTCGTACCCTTGTTCTGTGTCTACTTCTCTTTCTTTTTTTCTAGACCACCAGTTTTCTTGTGTTGTTTATTATTTGGATAAAATTTCACAGGAGAAGAAATTGTCTAGTGCCTCGCTGGCAAAAACCTCGACAAGTTATTCTGGTTAGTATCACTGCAGTTAAGTGTGCTGGAATCAAAAGGTGGGTGCACGCCAGTTACACTATTCGTGTGCCAGAGCCTGAAAATCTGCAGGAGGAGAGTGAAAGCACCACTGATTCAGACACTGAGGGTGAACCAGAAAAAGATCCAGATACTGAAGCTCGACCTGTTCGTCGACATCCGGAGATATCAGATACTAGCTCTGCATCAGAAGGAGAAAATAAAATTGTTGAAATACCAAATATTGAAGATCAACCAGTAAGTCGAGATTTGGTAGAAACTAATACCAGTAAGGACACTGAGCTAAGTGAAAATAAAACTGGTAATTCAGAAAATACTGAAGGACAGTCTGAAAGTTCTGAAAGCAGGAACCGAAATCTCGAAACTGGTGAAAAGGAAATAACTCACGATGAGGATGAGCTTCCAAGTACCAGCTATGGATAAGTTCCTTACAGAGTGAAAGAACTGACCAGAGAAAATTTAAATTCCGAAAAAGAATCAGATCCTGTCAAATTCATTATAAATGAAACTATAGAAAGATCTGAAACAGAAACTGACGACAGTGATGACGAAACTCAATTGAGGAGAGGTTCAAGAAAACAAACTTGGAGAGTGGAGCGAAACACTACTGAACCTGAAATAAAAAAAGTAAGAAAAGGAGATAATTGGCCTAAAGAAATTGATGGACTGAACATTATACTGGAAAACGAAGCAAAAGTACAAGAGGATCAAGTAAATGAAATAACCAGTAAAAAGGAGTTGTTGGGAACGAAAATAGAAGTTGTGCAAAGGCCAAAAAGAGTGAGGAGACCAAATCAAAAATATAAATCAACTGAGTGGACCTACATGGTACTGCCTCCAATAAGAGAAGTAAACAGCAGTCAGGGGAACTTGCATTGTCAAGGTGTTGAAAAATAAAGTGACTAAACTGTAACACAAAGAAAAGAAAAGGATTTCCAAGTGTAACAGTGCAACAAAAGGAATATATATATATATATATATATATATATATATATATATATATATATATATATATATATATATATATATATATATATATATATTATATTATATTATATTTTATCAAGCAAAGCCCTCGAGCTTTAAGAGGTCACACGACGCACTGCCAGCCATCCGGTTTTCGTGCCTTGTGATGCATGCAGCTCTGACCTTCAAATTAAGATTAACGATGTCCGACGCGTTTCAAGGCTGCAGCGACTTTTCATCAGGGACTATGCACAGAAGGAGAGAATGTCTTCACCACAACTCCGTTTTCTGCCCTTTATTGCAGATAGGGCCGCCTCAGTGGGCGTGGCTTGGTCGAGGTAACCAGCATGGAGCTGGTATTTGTAGTCCTGTAGTGGTGAGGAGAGGTTAACGCCGTGAGTGAGCTCCCACCTTCTGTCAATCATCAAAAAGTATTTCCTTTGACTAAGGCGAAAGTCTTTACTGCATGCTTTTAATTTCCATCGGCAGTTCGTGCTACTAGATGAAAAGCAGTTTTTCTTCTGCGGCCCCTTTTCTCTTGATTAAACATCCAATTCGAAAGGGAAGGTGGTGCTCCTCTCGTCACGGCCAAGGGCAACCGCGCTAATAGTTTATCAAGCAAAGCCCTCGAGCTTTAAGAGGTCACACGACGCACTGCCAGCCATCCGGTTTTCGTGCCTTGTGATGCATGCAGCTCTGACCTTCAAATTAAGATTAACGATGTCCGACGCGTTTCAAGGCTTCAGCGCCTTTTCATCAGGGACTATGCACAGAAGGAGAGAATGTCTTCACCACAACTCCGTTTTCTGCCCTTTATTGCAGATAGGGCCGCCTCAGTGGGCGTGGCTTGGTCGAGGTAACCAGCATGGAGCTGGTATTTGTAGTCCTGTAGTGGTGAGGAGAGGTTAACGCCCTGAGTGAGCTCCCACCTTCTGTCAATCATCAAAAAGTATTTCCTTTGAGTAAGGCGAAAGTCTTTACTGCATGCTTTTAATTTCCATTGGCAGTTCGTGCTACTAGATGAAAAGCAGTTTTTCTTCTGCGGCCCCTTTTCTCTCGATTAAACATCCAATTCGAAAGGGAAGGTGGTGCTCCTCTCGTCACGGCCAAGGGCAACCGCGCTAATAGTTTATTAAGCAAAGCCCTCGAGCTTTAAGAGGTCACACGACGCACTGCCAGCCATCCGGTTTTCGTGCCTTGTGATGCATGCAGCTCTGACCTTCAAATTAAGATTAACGATGTCCGACGCGTTTCAAGGCTTCAGCGCCTTTTCATCAGGGACTATGCACAGAAGGAGAGAATGTCTTCACCACAACTCCGTTTTCTGCCCTTTATTGCAGATAGGGCCGCCTCAGTGGGCGTGGCTTGGTCGAGGTAACCAGCATGGAGCTGGTATTTGTAGTCCTGTAGTGGTGAGGAGAGGTTAACGCCCTTAGTGAGCTCCCACCTTCTGTCAATCATCAAAAAGTATTTCCTTTGAGTAAGGCGAAAGTCTTTACTGCATGCTTTTAATTTCCATAGGCAGTTCGTGCTACTAGATGAAAAGCAGTTTTTCTTCTGCGGCCCCTTCTCTCTCGATTAAACATCCAATTCGAAAGGGAAGGTGGTGCTCCTCTCGTCACGGCCAAGGGCAACCGCGCTAATAGTTTATCAAGCAAAGCCCTCGAGCTTTAAGAGGTCACACGACGCACTGCCAGCCATCCGGTTTTCGTGCCTTGTGATGCATGCAGCTCTGACCTTCAAATTAAGATTAACGATGTCCGACGCGTTTCAAGGCTTCAGCGCCTTTTCATCAGGGACTATGCACAGAAGGAGAGAATGTCTTCACCACAACTTTGTTTTCTGCCCTTTATTGCAGATAGGGCCGCCTCAGTGGGCGTGGCTTGGTCGAGGTAACCAGCATGGAGCTGGTATTTGTAGTCCTGTAGTGGTGAGGAGAGGTTAACGCCCTGAGTGAGCTCCCACCTTCTGTCAATCATCAAAAAGTATTTCCTTTGAGTAAGGCGAAAGTCTTTACTGCATGCTTTTAATTTCCATCGGCAGTTCGTGCTACTAGATGAAAAGCAGTTTTTCTTCTGCGGCCCCTTCTCTCTCGATTAAACATCCAATTCGAAAGGGAAGGTGGTGCTCCTCTCGTCACGGCCAAGGGCAACCGCGCTAATAGTTTATCAAGCAAAGCCCTCGAGCTTTAAGAGGTCACACGACGCACTGCCAGCCATCCGGTTTTCGTGCCTTGTGATGCATGCAGCTCTGACCTTCAAATTAAGATTAACGATGTCCGACGCGTTTCAAGGCTTCAGCGCCTTTTCATCAGGGAATATGCACAGAAGGAGAGAATGTCTTCACCACAACTCCGTTTTCTGCCCTTTATTGCAGATAGGGCCGCCTCAGTGGGCGTGGCTTGGTCGAGGTAACCAGCATGGAGCTGGTATTTGTAGTCCTGTAGTGGTGAGGAGAGGTTAACGCCCTGAGTGAGCTCCCACCTTCTGTCAATCATCAAAAAGTATTTCCTTTGAGTAAGGCGAAAGTCTTTACTGCATGCTTTTAATTTCCATCGGCAGTTCGTGCTACTAGATAAAAAGCAGTTTTTCTTCTGCGGCCCCTTCTCTCTCGATTAAACATCCAATTCGAAAGGGAAGGTGGTGCTCCTCTCGTCGAGGCCAAGGGCAACCGCGCTAATAGTTTATCAAGCAAAGCCCTCGAGCTTTAAGAGGTCACACGACGCACTGCCAGCCATCCGGTTTTCGTGCCTTGTGATGCATGCAGCTCTGACCTTCAAATTAAGATTAACGATGTCCGACGCGTTTCAAGGCTTCAGCGCCTTTTCATCAGGGACTATGCACAGAAGGAGAGAATGTCTTCACCACAACTCCGTTTTCTGCCCTTTATTGCAGATAGGGCCGCCTCAGTGGGCGTGGCTTGGTCGAGGTAACCAGCATGGAGCTGGTATTTGTAGTCCTGTAGTGGTGAGGAGAGGTTAACGCCCTGAGTGAGCTCCCACCTTCTGTCAATCATCAAAAAGTATTTCCTTTGAGTAAGGCGAAAGTCTTTACTGCATGCTTTTAATTTCCATCGGCAGTTCGTGCTACTAGATGAAAAGCAGTTTTTCTTCTGCGGCCCCTTCTCTCTCGATTAAACATCCAATTCGAAAGGGAAGGTGGTGCTCCTCTCGTCACGGCCAAGGGCAACCGCGCTAATAGTTTATCAAGCAAAGCCCTCGAGCTTTAAGAGGTCACACGTAGCACTGCCAGCCATCCGGTTTTCGTGCCTTGTGATGCATGCAGCTCTGACCTTCAAATTAAGATTAACGATGTCCGACGCGTTTCAAGGCTTCAGCGCCTTTTCATCAGGGACTATGCACAGAAGGAGAGAATGTCTTCACCACAACTCCGTTTTCTGCCCTTTATTGCAGATAGGGCCGCCTCAGTGGGCGTGGCTTGGTCGCGGTAACCAGCATGGAGCTGGTATTTGTAGTCCTGTAGTGGTGAGGAGAGGTTAACGCCCTGAGTGAGCTCCCACCTTCTGTCAATCATCAAAAAGTATTTCCTTTGAGTAAGGCGAAAGTCTTTACTGCATGCTTTTAATTTCCATAGGCAGTTCGTGCTACTAGATGAAAAGCAGTTTTTCTTCTGCGGCCCCTTCTCTCTCGATTAAACATCCAATTCGAAAGGGAAGGTGGTGCTCCTCTCGTCACGGCCAAGGGCAACCGCGCTAATAGTTTATCAAGCAAAGCCCTCGAGCTTTAAGAGGTCACACGACGCACTGCCAGCCATCCGGTTTTCGTGCCTTGTGATGCATGCAGCTCTGACCTTCAAATTAAGATTAACGATGTCCGACGCGTTTCAAGGCTTCAGCGCCTTTTCATCAGGGACTATGCACAGAAGGAGAGAATGTCTTCACCACAACTCCGTTTTCTGCCCTTTATTGCAGATAGGGCCGCCTCAGTGGGCGTGGCTTGGTCGAGGTAACCAGCATGGTGCTGGTATTTGTAGTCCTGTAGTGGTGAGGAGAGGTTAACGCCCTGAGTGAGCTCCCACCTTCTGTCAATCATCAAAAAGTATTTCCTTTGAGTAAGGCGAAAGTCTTTACTGCATGCTTTTAATTTCCATCGGCAGTTCGTGCTACTAGATGAAAAGCAGTTTTTCTTCTGCGGCCCCTTCTCTCTCGATTAAACATCCAATTCGAAAGGGAAGGTGGTGCTCCTCTCGTCACGGCCAAGGGCAACCGCGCTAATAGTTTATCAAGCAAAGCCCTCGAGCTTTAAGAGGTCACACGACGCACTGCCAGCCATCCGGTTTTCGTGCCTTGTGATGCATGCAGCTCTGACCTTCAAATTAAGATTAACGATGTCCGACGCGTTTCAAGGCTTCAGCGCCTTTTCATCAGGGACTATGCACAGAAGGAGAGAATGTCTTCACCACAACTCCGTTTTCTGCCCTTTATTGCAGATAGGGCCGCCTCAGTGGGCGTGGCTTGGTCGAGGTAACCAGCATGGAGCTGGTATTTGTAGTCCTGTAGTGGTGAGGAGAGGTTAACGCCCTGAGTGAGCTCCCACCTTCTGTCAATCATCAAAAAGTATTTCCTTTGAGTAAGGCGAAAGTCTTTACTGCATGCTTTTAATTTCCATCGGCAGTTCGTGCTACTAGATGAAAAGCAGTTTTTCTTCTGCGGCCCCTTCTCTCTCGATTAAACATCCAATTCGAAAGGGAAGGTGGTGCTCCTCTCGTCGAGGCCAAGGGCAACCGCGCTAATAGTTTATCAAGCAAAGCCCTCGAGCTTTAAGAGGTCACACGACGCACTGCCAGCCATCCGGTTTTCGTGCCTTGTGATGCATGCAGCTCTGACCTTCAAATTAAGATTAACGATGTCCGACGCGTTTCAAGGCTTCAGCGCCTTTTCATCAGGGACTATGCACAGAAGGAGAGAATGTCTTCACCACAACTCCGTTTTCTGCCCTTTATTGCAGATAGGGCCGCCTCAGTGGGCGTGGCTTGGTCGAGGTAACCAGCATGGAGCTGGTATTTGTAGTCCTGTAGTGGTGAGGAGAGGTTAACGCCCTGAGTGAGCTCCCACCTTCTGTCAATCATCAAAAAGTATTTCCTTTGAGTAAGGCGAAAGTCTTTACTGCATGCTTTTAATTTCCATCGGCAGTTCGTGCTACTAGATGAAAAGCAGTTTTTCTTCTGCGGCCCCTTCTCTCTCGATTAAACATCCAATTCGAAAGGGAAGGTGGTGCTCCTCTCGTCACGGCCAAGGGCAACCGCGCTAATAGTTTATCAAGCAAAGCCCTCGAGCTTTAAGAGGTCACACGACGCACTGCCAGCCATCCGGTTTTCGTGCCTTGTGATGCATGCAGCTCTGACCTTCAAATTAAGATTAACGATGTCCGACGCGTTTCAAGGCTTCAGCGCCTTTTCATCAGGGACTATGCACAGAAGGAGAGAATGTCTTCACCACAACTCCGTTTTCTGCCCTTTATTGCAGATAGGGCCGCCTCAGTGGGCGTGGCTTGGTCGAGGTAACCAGCATGGAGCTGGTATTTGTAGTCCTGTAGTGGTGAGGAGAGGTTAACGCCCTGAGTGAGCTCCCACCTTCTGTCAATCATCAAAAAGTATTTCCTTTGAGTAAGGCGAAAGTCTTTACTGCATGCTTTTAATTTTCATCGGCAGTTCGTGCTACTAGATGAAAAGCAGTTTTTCTCCTGTGGCCCCTTCTCTCTCGATTAAACATCCAATTCGAAAGGGAAGGTGGTGCTCCTCTCGTCACGGCCAAGGGCAACCGCACTAATAGTTTATCAAGCAAAGCCCTCGAGCTTTAAGAGGTCACACGACGCACTGCCAGCCATCCGGTTTTCGTGCCTTGTGATGCATGCAGCTCTGACCTTCAAACTAAGATTAACGATGTCCGACGCGTTTCAAGGCTTCAGCGCCTTTTCATCAGGGACTATGCACAGAAGGACCAAGCCACGCCCACTGAGGCGGCCCTATCTGCAATAAAGGGCAGAAAACGGAGTTGTGGTGAAGACATTCTCTCCTTCTGTGCATAGTCCCTGATGAAAAGGCGCTGAAGCTTTGAAACGCGTCGGACATCGTTAATCTTAATTTGAAGGTCAGAGCTGCATGCATCACAAGGCACAAAAACCGGATGGCTGGCAGTGCGTCGTGTGACCTCTTAAAGCTCGAGGGCTTTGCTTGATAAAATATAAATATATATATATATATATATATATATATATATATATATATATATAGACAGAAGCGGTAATTGAACTTGAAGGGAAAATTGTAAGTGAAAACAAGGTTAAAAAGAGACAATTGAAGGTAAAAAGATTGTGAAAATTTCTGTGTAAAAAATAAATGGCTACTAATGAAGTGATTAAATCCAAATGTTCAATTTTTAGAAAATGGTGTAGAATGTGGTTAATTTGTACTGGAATATTAATGTTAATATGGTTAATTCTTGCTATTGCCATTCCTTTTAGACCCAATATTGAAAAACTGAAAGCAAATGAGAGTTTGAAAGATAAAAATGATGATTTAAAAATGAAAAATGACATGTATATAGACCTGAAATTCATCAAGCTAAGTCGCTCAGCGATTTTTCTAGAAATATTTTTTCAAGACTATTGTCTGAATATGTGAGGGCAATGGATGCCAGCGATTACTATGTCTGTGTAAAGCTGCCAGCATCTGTCTCCGAAGGTGTGACATACCACCATTTACCGTTAACATATGGAGTAACCTGTAGTGTAATAACAAGTTTATTTTATAGATCTGGAAAATTAGAATTATTCTGACTCCGATTATGTATTTACAAAATTGAAGATTGTTGCAAATTAAGCCTGCTAAAGTTTTTGGAGGATATTTCTTAGAAACCCAAGAATTGACACATGATTATGCCTTTAAACATAATTTGACTTGTAAAATGAGAAATGAAGAGATAGTTTTTCTAAATATGGTTGAGGAAAGGAGACAACAATATAAGCAACGAGAAAAAGTGAAGCAGACTATATCTACAAAATGGGCATTTTCAGATGATAATATTGAAGGACATAATGTAAATGTGGCTATAAATATAGATACACCATTGTTAGGGAAATTATGTATTCAGAGAGATGACACTGTGTATGACAATTATTTTGTGGGTGCAAGTCAATGTGAAGATACTCATAATATCAAAGGGGGATGGGGTTTTAAAGGTGGAAATGACCCCGTTTTTCCGGGGATTTATTTTCTGTGTGGTAACAAAGCTTGTTATAGGTTACCAGATCACTCGTACGGTTCGTGCTATCTTGGCTTTGTCTTTCCTAAAAATGTTCATGTTGATAGAGGTAAGAATGGGATTCATGAAATAGGTAAACCACTAAGCCGTAGAAGAAGAGAAAGTGTAATTGAAATAATAGGTGATGTTTTTGGAGCACTAATACCAGCAGTAGGCATATCATTTAATGCAAACTGATTGTCAACAATAGTAGACAGATTGTCAACAGACACAGCTGGAGGATTTTTAATGGTTAACACTGAAATGTTTGCTATCTGAAGTATGGTAATGCAAAATCGACTTGCTTTAGTTATAATTTTGGCAAAATAAGGAGGAGTTTGTGGAATTTTAAAGGTGCAACACTGTTGTACCTACATTCCTGATAAAAGTCAGAACATTGAGAGATATATTACAAATATTACACAATTGCATAAAGCAATAGAACCACTGGAAGTTGAAGGTGTTTATGAGAAACTTGGTTGAGGTTTATCAGCAGTTAAAAATTGGTTTTATGAAATAAGTAGATCTATTATAGGGAAAATACTAATACCAGTAACTATAATAATAATAGTGATCTAAGTTCTGAGATTAAGTTGTCAATGTAGGCATGGAAGAATTGGCAAAAGGTCTTTGAAGAAAAAGACTGAAGAAAAACAAGACAGGGAAAGAGAAAAAGGTGATATTGAGATGGAACAATTTAAAGAAAAGTTTTATCAAGATAGAAAGAAATTAGAAGAAACAGAAATATAACACGTACTAATTAAAAGAATTTGAAACATGCTGAGATAAAAAATGTCTAAATTTTGGGAGATATTTGTGATAAAATCACTAAAGGGGAGAGTTGATGGAGCAAGGTGGAAATAAACTTTTTTGTATACCCCTTGTAAAATTAACTTTCCGTAACAATAATATGTACTAAATGTGTGGTTTTGAAATTAATCAACATAGAATAGAATGCACACACACACATACACGTGGGATAATAATTTGCATGAAATTGCCAAGCATAATTTACTAATTTGTCGTATATTGTGTCATGAAGGGTACGTATTTGTCGTAATCTAATTGAAAATTGCATGAATGTGCTTGTCTGTTTATATGTGGCATAAATCATGAAGATTGGTAAGTAAAAACACACATATGTGTTGCTTAAAGCTAGGTAAATACTAACTGGTATATTATTAGAAGGGAGAGGTAAACAGAAAGGCTTTATTTCATAAATGTACGTTTATTTGTGTTTGTTTCTGTAATAGTTCCTAAATTGAGGCCTGTGTGAGCGAAACAAAATGAAAGCTGACTGTAATTCCGAGGTGGCGGTCTAAGTACACATGTGCCAACTGGAAGCGCGAGCTGCCTGTGCCTGAGCAGTATGGGTCAAGGACAGCGCGGCCTGCCACATGGAGTTCATGCTAAGTTTGTTGAAGTCAGCAAGTTAGCTCATGGGAATGGGACACCGAATAACAATTTAAAGGACACTTCGAAGAAAGTAAACATTTGAACAATAGCACCACTATTTTTCTAGTCATAAGGATGACTTCGCATAAATGGAACAGTAAAGCGATGGGGTGATGCTCATCCAACTCTAAATTGACCAATCACGGACATTCTAGGACATAAGAGTTACGAATTTAGATAGATAAGTTAGTGAAAAAAGGTATAAAAGAGGACATTTGGGACTTTGAAGAGAGCTTGCTTTTCAACCTAATCTTTGCACCCCGAGATGCTGTCGGTCTACGCAATTTTTCTTATGGCGCAGGGAAATTTTTCTGAACTTTAACTTTTGAAGGGGTGCGAAGTCCTATGAGAAGGGAACATCGAGAGAGATAGAGAGGTGTTTCTTTAGGAACTATTTTGTTTTTGTGCTGATGTCTGCGTCTCTACATTTGGGTAATATACCTTTAACTTATTTTCCTAAACTGTCATGCTTATAAATAAATGTTTTGAATGTAACTTTTCTTTGAGGATTATTAATGCATAACTGAATTATTTCCTTCAAGTAAAAACATAGAGCTCATGCTAGGAGATTTAATCTCTAAATAAAAATAAAATAAATAGAGAATTAAGCAGGTCTTGTTGTCCTTTAGTTAACTTTTACTCGCTGATCCATCGAAAATTAATAGAGGGGTGTTTTGACTTTTTCCTTTAGAAAACGCATGGTATTAAAAATAAAACTGCAGTTGTAAATAACGTATACATTTTAAGTTTAGGCACTCCGCTATAGCACCGCGGCTCTCCTTTTAGTCTTCAGTGAATCCTCTGAGCAGAATAAATGTGTGAGTGAATGAAAGGTAAGAGTTATATATATATAAACTTCTTTATTCGGCTTATTCACAAAAGGAAAAACCATAAAAGAGACATTGATAATACACATTACATTTTTACATTAAAAAAAAAGACTGTTAGCAAGTAAAAGGAACACATAATTTCTAGAAGGTTCATAAAAGTATCGAGTTAGACATTAAGGAATTATTTAAAAACCATTTCATCAAAGGTCAGGTTAAGAGTTAATTTTTCCGAGTATTATAAATTTTTCCTGTGCTTCACAATACATTTTAAAAAATTAAGCACAAGGTAACAAACTTTTTCGGAGTCCAACATTTGGAGTCTGAGAAATGCAGGCCTACATTGTCTCAGTCCCCAACTCCTCAAAATTGGGAGTAGCCAAATTTTTCTGTGAGGGTGATGGAATTTACAGAGCATGCTCATATGTAAATTGGACTGTTTTGACATTCCGTCGCACGGGCAGGGTGGAAGAGTTGCTTCCCAACCGTTTTTCAGTGGGAACGCAACCAATCTGAAAAATGTATTCAGCCTAAATCTAGTCATTAGCATTCTCTCATAGATCGATATCTGAAGTGTTAGATACGGATGAATGCCATAGGCTATTTGTATCATGTTCGCGTGAACTACCGCTGTTTTTGATGATTCCGATGCCAGTCTTAAGGTCTCCAAGTGTCTTAGGGCTAATTGTTTAAGGGCTCTCTTCGAGAGGTCCATTATAGTCTCTGGTTCAAAATAGTATTTCTCCAGCCCAAGATCTTTAAGAAAATTTCTTATATAAGAAAGCCATTTTACTTTGGAGGATTTATCAAGAGCCATTGTGTCGGCTATAATGGACTGAGTCAGCGTATTCTTGTCAGAAGTCCAAATACGCCGCCACAGCATCAATGGTTCAGTTTTAATTAAATCCTAGATGTAGGATGCTCCTAATTCCAAATGTATGGCATAAGTTGAGGTACCTTTAGGGGTAGCTAGGAGAAATCTAAAGAAAACATTTTCCGCCTTCTGTATGGAGCTGGTATCCGTGTATCCCCAGACTCCCGCGCCATATAAAGCAATAGCCTGGCATTTGGCGTTATAAATTTTCATTAGCTCTACTGGGGCCCTTTTTCCTAATCTCTGAGAGAAACTTGTTAAAGCCGCTATTGATCTCTTAAAGAGATGGGCTCTTGTTTCGACTGCTGGCTTCCAAGACATGCGTTCATCTATCATGATACCCAAATATGGGTATTGGGGAGTTACCTCAAGCTTTTGGTTGTCTAAGTATATGTCCTTAGCTCTTTTTTTCCCATTGCCTGATGTCATGACAAAGGTTTTCTTCACATTTACCCGTAAGTCCAGATTACCCATGAAAGTAGTGTACCTATTCAAAGAATGCTGAAGCTCGCGTGGCGTGCGCGCAAGAATGACCGCATCGTCCGCGTAGAGCAAAGCGGGAATCAGGCGCTGATTTATGCGTGGGAGGTCGTGAGCCCCCCTCAACATCTCACCCTCCAGGCCGTTAGTGTAGAGTGAGAAGAGGAAGGGGGCCAGGACGCATCCCTGCCTGACTCCACGCTCTACTCCAAACGGGGCTGTCAGCTCGCCGTTCAGACCAAATCGCACTCTGGCCGAAGCTCCGGAATAGAGTTCCCTCAGAAAATCTAAGAGAGGTGTCTCTACTCCCATTTGGCGTAGGACCGTCCACAGCTTTGCATGCGATACGCAGTCAAACGCTGCGGACAGGTCGACAAAGACCATATATATCTTATTTGGCTTGGCCTGAGTATATTTTCCCATTATTAAGGTGAGATTGAGGGCCTGTTCTACTGTTCCGAACCCCTCTCTGAAGCCAAATTGGAGATCGGAAATGATGCCACGGTCCTCACTCCACTGCTGGAGACGCTCTAGGATTACTCTCCCCACTACTTTCCCGAGCGAGTCCAGCAATGAGATGGGCCTGTAGCATTTCACTTCTTGACGGTCCCCTTTTTTAAAAATGGGGACCATTATGGACTTAGTCCACGAATTTAGAACTCCCTCATTTGCTACGGCTATGCATACTCTTGTTATCATGGGGGCCCAGAGATCTACATTGTTTTTAAAAAAGTCCACTGGGACCCCATCAGGGCCTGGAGCTTTTCCCGTTTTGCTTGTCTGCAATGCTAGCAAAAGATCAGGAATGTCAAACAGGAGCGGGATTGGATACTGTACTTTTGAGGGTAATATATCTGTGGGTGAACTGCTTTTAAAAATCTCGGAAAAGTGTGCAACCCATGTGTATTCGTCTATGGCGACTTCTATCCTGGGGGTATTATTATCAGTGAGATATGGGGCTCTAACTGTTCGCCAGAAGAGCTCACTGTTTTTTGAAACAGCACTCTTGTGGAGATCATCCCAGAGTTTCTGCTTCAATTCTGTCATTCTCGATTTTCGTTCCCCAATGTATTGTTGTCTTAGAAGTTGAATTTGACCTACGTCCCTAGGTTCATTATGTAGGGCCGTTTTTAGTTTAGTTAGGGCAGTTGTACAATTATGGGTGAACCACCCTTTCTTGGCTGAATGTTTTGATCTGGGCTTAGATGAAAGTAATTCCTTAATCTGCTCTAAAATTTGTTTAAAGTTATTTAGGACTTCCTCATGACTTGACGAGAGGTCCAGACATTTTAATATGTTTGGATAAGCCTGTTTGATCAGTTTATTTGTAAATTCTGTGGGGTTGATTTTACCCCATTTGATCGTGTAGCCATTCTGTTTGCCTATCTCTAGGTTATTCTGGGCAAGAGTGTTTACTATAACCGAGTTTTGGGGCTTATACACGGGTAAATAAAGGTGTATCCTTAGCGCTGAGTGATCACTAAGTGAGTTACCGATGACCTGAAAGTCTTTAGCTATACCTAGCAGGCCTGGAGACAGAAAAATAAAATCAACTGTTGTGTGGTAGCCTCTTCCCACATAGGTCGGATTAAGTGAATTTGAATCTGCGCTTGGACAATTAGCAATTTGCAGGTCCAAGTCCGAAAGCACCGCATTTAAGGCATTCCCTGCTTTACTGTGCGTAAAGTGTACTAATGGGATCTCAAATTCGTCCACTATCCCACAGCAGTGTGAATTCGTCATTGGGCAAGGATGAAGATTGAAATCTCCTCCCCATATTAAATGGGTTACCCCATGGCTCTCTCTCCATTGATAAAAGTGTTTTAATCTCTCCTGTACGCTTCTGAGAAGGATGATGAATTGATCTTCATTTAAGTTATTATATAGATTGATCAGAAAAGTTGTCTCCTTGTTAACCAAGGAGAGAGAAAGAATTTGATGATTAGAATCTTGGAACACTGTAGCCACTTTTAACTGAGATAAGGTGTTAGCAATGTAAATTACTAATTCACCTTTGGGTCTACCTATTATACTACTTACTGCTGGAATGAAATAGGTTTTATAGCCTGGTAGATGAAGCTCTACTGTAGACCATGTCTCCTGGAGTCTAATTATTTTATAGGGTTCCAAGAAGTTTAATGCCATCCCATCCTCAATTTTAGAGCGTAGTCCCGCTACATTCCAATAGAGAATGGGTATGTAAGGTGTCGCGTCTTTTAAATGAGCTACGTCTACTTCTACATCAAGTTCTGTGGGTGGCACGGAGATATTTAACTTCTTAATGCTAGGGAGTGCACTGGATTTAATGGGTTCACTTTCATTTGGTGGTCAATCGACCATTTCAAGTCCACTATATCTGTTTGTCAACGGGATGTTATACCAAGAATCCCACCGAGGCGGCTCTCTAGGTACCGGCCTTTGTATGTATGGCCTCCTATCTTTCCAACCTCCCCCCTGATAACGTGAACCCACTGTATGCCAAGAGTAGTCTGGCTCGTAGTGTCTAGGGGCCCCGTAGTATCTGGTATTCAGGGACTCAACCTGTCGGGGAACTGGAACAGCCCATGGAGGGTCTTGTTCCTTTGGGGGACAATTTAATTGTCTAAAAGGGTAAAAAAAAGAAAGCGGCTTAATTCTAATTCCTCCATTTGCGACCGTGTCTTCCCAGGAGCAAATGTACTCTACTGCACGAGGATCCTGAAAGGTAATCACAATACAGTCCCCTGGGATCGTTTTTCTGGTATTGCCCACCCATGGAGCCCTTAATACAGACCGAATCCTTCCGTGCCAAGTTGAAGGGATGGGGCGATTGGTCTGTAGCCAATGCTGTGCCTTGTTTTTTAGGGACCAACTGGGTTCCGCATTATAGTCTGTTAGCTCAGGGACACCCGCCATGACCACCACGTAAGGTGAGGCCTCAGGTGGGAAGTCAGCTGGAGCTCTTGGCGCCCCATAGCTTTTGACAGTATTTCTTCTAGGCCTACCGGACGAGGAATTGGGGGCTGGAAACTGAGAGACCGCGGTTTTAGTAGAGGTTTTATTTGTGGTTTTGACGGGTACCACTATATTTGGGGCAGGTGTAGTTGGTGATTGAAGGTTTGTCTGTAAAGAGGTATTGGTTGGGATGGTAGATGAAATCAGTGTGGTGGTTGGGATTGGTGGAATGATTGGGTTCGGTGTAGTATTAGTGGTGGAGGAAGTGGGTATTGCTATATGAAGCGTCTTCTTTTGAGCGTTTGGTAAATTCGGGTTTGCATTTGCTGTCTTTGTAGGGAGTGGTTTTTTGATGTTATTATCCCCTGTTTTTTGTGGCCCTGGTAAATGATTAGGTTGTTGAATTTTTGCAAACTTTGAGATCTGTGATTCCAACTGTGCTTATCGTTGTTCTAAAGGTAGCAAAGATTGTTTGAATATATCAGCAATCTTAGATAACAGCAACTGGGAGTCAAACCTATCAACTGAACCCTTATAGGACTGTGTAAGGGTTGGGGAGTCCAAAATTACCGGAATGGGTGTTTCATTTTCTGAATGATGAACTAGGACAGGGACTACTATTTGATCTGCTCTAACAGATCGATCTTGTGGGACACTAGGTGTATGAGCCGGCTTATTTAAAGTTGGATGATTAGAGACATCCCTTCTCTTACTTATCGCCCCCTCCCTCCTTCCCCTTGCTAAATTGTTTTCCAGGGAGGACTTTTGTGAGGGGGTTTGCGGGGCTAGATCTGGTGTTTTTTCTAGGTCAGAACTGAGCTGAGAGTCTGCGAACTGGGATACTGATAAATCCACGGTAAAAGGCAGACTACGTCTCTCTCGGCGCAGCATTACCTCTGCATTCGTGTTTCCTAGGACTGGTGATCTAGCCTCCGCCAAATTACCCAATGAGGATCTTTTGGCGAATGCCAGGTCTAAAGAGACCCTTCCTTCTATTTGCGATATGCTTTGGTCTATGAACGTGTTTGCCTTAGTGATAAACTCGTCCATGGGACCAAGCAGTTTGCCCACACTACCCGGGGCTTTGATTTTGTTTCCCCTGGTCACCACCATTTCCACTAAACAATAGGAATAAAAGTCTCAATATGAAAAAAAAAAAAACGTAAAGGGAGAGAGAATGATAAAAAGAATGGCCCAGTCCAGTCTCTTACGTCCTCGAACGGCCTCAAACGGCCCGCTCTTTGCCCGGTCTTCGCCCCGGGCTCCGTCCCGCGCGCGTCCCGCGACGCGGTGGGGCTTTTGTTGTTGAAGTACGTGGGGTCAGGAGGCGTGGTCACCGGGGGAAGAGGCACCAGCTGCGAGGAATGATGATTGCTGGGCCTCGCAGTCCCCCGGTAGGCTCCTTTGCACTAAGAAACACTCCAAGGCCTCCACCTGGGCGGTATCGGGCTGGGAGCGAGTTAACTCACCGCCGAACGCGGAGCGCTCCCACCAGCGGACACTGCCTCAGGGAGCACGCAGGTAACAGGCGTCCTGTAGCAATCCTCTTAGGACAGGCAGAGAGTCAAACAATGACCGGCACCCGCGAAGCGGGTGTCGCGAAAGGTGATGAAGAGAGAAATCAGGAGGCGTGGTCACCGGGGGAAGAGGCACCAGCTGCGAGGAATGGTGATTGCTGGGCCTCGCAGTCCCCCGGTAGGCTCCCCTCCTTTGCACTAAGAAACACTCCAAGGCCTCCACCTGGGCGGTATCGGGCTGGGAGCGAGTTAACTCACCGCCGAACGCGGAGCGCTCCCACCAGCGGACACTGCCTCAGGGAGCACGCAGGTAACAGGCGTCCTGTAGCAATCCTCTTAGGACAGGCAGAGAGTCAAACAATGAGCGGCACCCGCGAAGCGGGTGTCGCGAAAGATGATGAAGAGAGAAATCAGGAGGCGTGGTCACCGGGGGAAGAGGCACCAGCTGCGAGGAATGGTGATTGCTGGGCCTCGCAGTCCCCCGGTAGGCTCCTTTGCACTAAGAAACACTCCAAGGCCTCCACCTGGGCGGTATCGGGCTGGGAGCGAGTTAACTCACCGCCGAACGCGGAGCGCTCCCACCAGCGGACACTGCCTCAGGGAGCACGCAGGTAACAGGCGTCCTGTAGCAATCCTCTTAGGACAGGCAGAGAGTCAAACAATGACCGGCACCCGCGAAGCGGGTGTCGCGAAAGGTGATGAAGAGAGAAATCAGGAGGCGTGGTCACCGGGGGAAGAGGCACCAGCTGCGAGGAATGGTGATTGCTGGGCCTCGCAGTCCCCCGGTAGGCTCCTTTGCACTAAGAAACACTCCAAGGCCTCCACCTGGGCGGTATCGGGCTGGGAGCGAGTTAACTCACCGCCGAACGCGGAGCGCTCCCACCAGCGGACACTGCCTCAGGGAGCACGCAGGTAACAGGCGTCCTGTAGCAATCCTCTTAGGACAGGCAGAGAGTCAAACAATGAGCGGCACCCGCGAAGCGGGTGTCGTGAAAGGTGATGAAGAGAGAAATCAGGAGGCGTGGTCACCGGGGGAAGAGGCACCAGCTGCGAGGAATGGTGATTGCTGGGCCTCGCAGTCCCCCGGTAGGCTCCTTTGCACTAAGAAACACTCCAAGGCCTCCACCTGGGCGGTATCGGGCTGGGAGCGAGTTAACTCACCGCCGAACGCGGAGCGCTCCCACCAGCGGACACTGCCTCAGGGAGCACGCAGGTAACAGGTGTCCTGTAGCAATCCTCTTAGGACAGGCAGAGAGTCAAACAATGAGCGGCACCCGCGAAGCGGGTGTCGCGAAAGGTGATGAAGAGAGAAATCAGGAGGCGTGGTCACCGGGGGAAGAGGCACCAGCTGCGAGGAATGGTGATTGCTGGGCCTCGCAGTCCCCCGGTAGGCTCCTTTGCACTAAGAAACACTCCAAGGCCTCCACCTGGGCGGTATCGGGCTGGGAGCGAGTTAACTCACCGCCGAACGCGGAGCGCTCCCACCAGCAGACACTGCCTCAGGGAGCACGCAGGTAACAGGCGTCCTGTAGCAATCCTCTTAGGACAGGCAGAGAGTCAAACAATGACCAGCATCCCCGAAAAAGCGGGTGTCGCGAAAGGTGATGAAGAGAGAAATCAGGAGGCGTGGTCACCGGGGGAAGAGGCACCAGCTGCGAGGAATGGTGATTGCTGGGCCTCGCAGTCCCCCGGTAGGCTCCTTTGCACTAAGAAACACTCCAAGGACTCCACCTGGGCGGTATCGGGCTGGGAGCGAGTTAACTCACCGCCGAACGCGGAGCGCTCCCACCAGCGGACACTGCCTCAGGGAGCACGCAGGTAACAGGCGTCCTGTAGCAACCCTCTTAGGACAGGCAGAGAGTCAAACAATGAGCGGCACCCGCGAAGCGGGTGTCGCGAAAGGTGATGAAGAGAGAAATCAGGAGGCGTGGTTACCGGGGGAAGAGGCACCAGCTGCGAGGAATGGTGATTGCTGGGCCTCGCAGTCCCCCGGTAGGCTCCTTTGCACTAAGAAACACTCCAAGGCCTCCACCTGGGCGGTATCGGGCTGGGAGCGAGTTAACTCACCGCCGAACGCGGAGCGCTCCCACCAGCGGACACTGCCTCAGGGAGCACGCAGGTAACAGGCGTCCTGTAGCAATCCTCTTAGGACAGGCAGAGAGTCAAACAATGAGCGGCACCCGCGAAGCGGGTGTCGCGAAAGGTGATGAAGAGAGAAATTAGGAGGCGTGTGAAATGATGCTACTCAAGGTTTGGTAGTTTATAGGAGAAATCTTTATTCAGTGAATTCAGTCCAACTCCTAATCACAAGCCTGGGTCTCAACTGTCTACCCTGGAATCTGGAACCCAGCAGTGTTCCCGATTCTAGGCATGACACAGCGATACCACACATTCCCCTTCGTAAAGAATAATAAAGAAACATTTTAAATTGAAAATGACAGAACAAGAATTGATATACAAAGTATAATTCGATTATAGAGTTTGAAAACAAAAACATCAATAACAAGAAATTACATAGTACGATGAACAAATCAGATTATCTATAAAGATGATAATCCTTAAACCGCACAGGAGTGAGACACTTCCTTTGTGTTCGTTGAACAGTATTAGAATCAGGAGTACAGGAGAACTTATTTTCAGGGACACTGCAGAGATGTCGAACCAGAGAACTTTCTCCAATTACTGGCACTGTTGGAGGATCCCGAGTTGGATGGCATGCTACACTCTGAGGTTGTTCCCTTAGGCCACAACCACTTGGGAATCTTTACTACTTTGGACATATTCCACACGTTGCCATCTGAAAGTTCAACAACTTGTCGACCAACACGTTTGACTAATAAAGGATCCGAATATCGTGATTCCCCAGACCTGACTAATCTGCTCTTCTTAACACGCACCCAATCATTGACACTGAACAGTGAAGAATTGGCATGTAAGTAACGATCGTTATCAATAGTCTTCTTTGAATCTAGCATCCTCATCCAAGGTTGACACATGTTGGAGACACTCCTCCTCCCCCTCATCTTCTCAAACGGTGAGAGATCACCCATGCTTCTTGGCGTATTTCTGTAACACCACAGAATTTCACTAATGATTTGCTTACAATCATTACCATTACGTAAGGCTAATTGGAGACCCTCTTTAAACACCTTGATCCACCTCTCTACAATACCATTTCTGTTGGGATAATAAACTGACACACGTTTGTGTCTTATGCCATGACGCATCAAAAACTCCTTCATCTCTTGAGAGACAAATTGTACACCATTGTCTGTTGTAATGGATTCAGGGAAACTTTCTCTTTCGAATACTTCATTCAAAAACTTGATCACCACACCAGACGTTATACTTGAAACCATTTTTACCTCAGGCCACTGAGACAATTGATCGACCAAGATTATCGCATACATCATGTTCTTGTTGAATGACATGGGACCAGCAATGTCTAAGGATACACTTTCCCAAACCCGTGAAGGTCTAGAAACGGGTAGACGTTCATACGTGACATGCTTTTGAGACTTATCACTTAAGCAGCAATCCATACAGTCCCTGACGTACCTTTCTATACACTTGTCCATCCCTGGCCACCAGAACTCACTCCTGATCCTCCTTTTCATAGATGTCATACCCGGGTGACCCTCATGAGCCATCTCCAAAATCTTAGACTGCAATTCGCCAGGCACCACCAGTTGTAAACCTCTAAACAATAACCCCTCAACCACAGATAGCTCTTGGGCAACATGAAAGAACGGTTGAATGCCATCAGACAACAAGTCTTTGTGTGGCCACTGAGTTTTCACAAAATTACATATCTCATTAAAAACAGGATCGCCACTACATGCTAATTTCCATGTATCCTCACGGATGCAACCTTTGGAAATTTCGCATATTGACACTACGTTATCATTATCATTGTCCACCTCAACTACATTGTCATCAGGCACGGGTAGTCTAGATAAGCAATCCGCTAACACATTCCTAATACCAGGAATATATTCAACTTTAAAATGAAAATCATGTAGCTTGTATTGCTACCTGGCAATTCTAGATGTTGCTTTTCCACAACCTTTGGTAGTAAATAAATCTATTAGAGGACGATGATCAGACCAGAGTTTAAAAACAGTACCATAAACATACTTGCGGAAATATTCTATGCCCCACCAGCAAGCAAGAGCTTCCTTTTCCAATGTAGAATATTTACATTCAGCATCTCTCAAAGGTCTCGAGGCAAACCCAATTGTTACCATTTGACCCTTTTGACGCTGCATTAAAACCGCCCCGATACCCACATTGCTAGCATCAGTAATGAGGAACGAACCATGAGCAGTATTAAACATTGCCAGAGCAGGAGCAGATGCAATGTTCTGTTTCAACAACTTAAATTCTTCTTTACAACTTTCATCCCAAAGGAAATGAACATTTTTCTTCATCAAATTTCTCATATTTACAGTTTTGTCAGAGAACAGGGGAATAACTTGGAGTAATATTCGGCAAGCCCCAAGAAAGACCTGAGCTGATCTTTATTCGTAGGGTCTGGAGCTGATTCAATGGCCTTGATTAAATTTAATTTTGGGGAAATGCCTTCTTTACTAATAGTGTGTCCCAAATAGTCAACAGAAGACACACCAAATTTACACTTTTCCTTTGTGAGGGTGAGACCACTATCTTGCAGCACACATAATACTTTATACAGTATTTCAGAATGGTCAGATGGATTAGATGAAAAGATCAAAATGTCATCTTGAAAGTATAAAACATTTTTAAAATCTTTAAAAAGATTATGCATCACCCTTTGAAAGACAGAAGATGCCGATATTAGACCAAAGGGCATTCTTTTGTATCTGAAAGCACCTTCTGACGTGATGAAAGATGTCAAATGCTTACTGTCCTTGTGCAATGCAATCTGATGGTATGCATTAGACAGATCTAGCGTGGAAAAAATGGATACCCCTTTTAATTTCGTAAACATTTCATTTATATTAGGCAATGGATGTCTATCCACCCATACATTCTCGTTTAAATCCCTTAAATCTACACAAAGTCTAACTTTGCCGTTTGGCTTGTGAGCGACAACGACCGTGGATAACCAAACTGAAGATTCTATTTCCTCAATAACGTCTAACTCACACAATCTTTTGAGTTCTGACTTCACAGCGTCCCTTAAATGTAAAGGTACATTCCTCACTTTATGAACCTTAGGTACGGCATCGTCCCTGAGAATTATTTTGTGTTCAAAAAATTTTAAGAGACCTAATGCAGTTTTTGAAAATACAGATGGAAATTTTTTCTCACACTCATGGCCAAGATCAAATTCTACATTCATGACTAGGTCTGAATAGCCAAGCACTTGATCAGGATGGTTGGGATCCAATTTCATCATTAAGTCTCTCTGCTGAGGCCACCCCAACAAACTTGAACCATCCTTTGCCACATAAACCTTGGAATTAATGGTTTTACCTTTAAAACTTAGGGTTGTTGTGAAAAAACCAAGAATTTCAATGGGCTTTTTCCCATACCCAAGTAGTTTTATATCAGGAGGAGATAATTTTAAACCTGGAAACTCTTTTATCCATTCCTCTCCAATGAGAGTACGTTTTGCTCCAGAGTCTGCCATAACACTGATATTCTTCCCCCCAATATCCACTGTACAGTATGGAGAGTCTTTATCACATTCATTAACTTCATATACAGCAAAAAGAAATTCTTCTTCTAAATTATCATCATCTATTTCATTAACATGTTCATTAGAACTCTTCCTTTGCACAAAACTTTTACCATTAAATTTGTTCTTATTTTTACACATTTTACTAAAATGACCTTTTAATCTGCAATATCTGCAAAATTGTCCAATTGCTGGACATTTCCTGTCATTCGCCAGGTGATCTGGATTTCCACACTTGAAGCATGCATATTCTCTCCTCTCTTGGAATGGTTGGTTCTTACTTCTAAAAGAATTTTTTTCTTCAAGATTAGATTTTCTAATAACATTCACCTCAGCTGATTTCTTTTCTGTAAGTACTTTTACACCCAGATTCATGCTTTCAAAACGATGAGCGATATCTAACGCTTTGTCTAAAGTTAGATCCTCTGTGTCCAAAAGTTTTCCTTGAAGCTTGA
Source organism: Lissotriton helveticus (assembly GCF_964261635.1). NCBI lineage: Eukaryota > Metazoa > Chordata > Amphibia > Caudata > Salamandridae > Lissotriton > Lissotriton helveticus. Next base: position 629,813,195 of record NC_136065.1, on the reverse strand, counting down.
CATCAGCAACTTTGTGGACCATTTGATCTCGTAACATTTGATCATGAAAGGTTGAATAATTGCATTTTGATGCTAAAATCCTCAAGTCATTTATGAATGAGTCAATAGATTCACCTGGTAATTGACCCCTACTCAAGAATTTATGACGTGACACTACCACATTAACTTTTTTTATATACTGTTTATCCAATTGTTTGATGGCTTCTTCGAAAACATCTATCACTTGCTCTGTAGATGTTACATTGCGCGAATCAACAGGTAAATGACTGAGGACATGTCTTCCTTCAGCGCCTAAACAGTGCTTCAAAATTGCTAGTTTCCTTTTGTCGGTGTAGTCTTCACCACCAATTGCCTCTATATAAGCACAAAAACCCTCTTTCCACCTTTTCCATTCTAGAATTGGATCACCTGGACTTGGTAGGAAAGGTGGAGGCGCAGAGAAACCTTCCATATTTAAATTAAATGTACTGAATTATGAAGCAAATATATTGAATGTTGAAAGTAAAAAACAATTATTTTTATTTTTTTTACTCTTTTTTCCTATATATTTTTATCGTTGCCTTGTTAAAATGTTTGTTTCTGTGGTTTATTGAGATTATGCAGGTTATTTTCGCTTTGAATAGTCTATTACGATGTTCTCTTCGCGATGTTACATATCCACACTGTTTTTCAATGGAAATTAGCCCAAAAGATGGCCGCCGTGTGTCCAAATGCGTGTTGTCACGTCGTGACGTCACGCGCATGCGCATTCGTTCGTTATGCCTCGTATGCTGACGGGCTCTCGCGCTGACAAGTTCTCGCGCAACAAGCACTGAAAGTGCTGAAATTGATCAAAATGTAATTCCTCACTCACGGAAGGGCGCACAATAGCGGGATTTTCTCCAGTTCGGCTCAGCTCCTGTCCGCAGCTCGGCGCCGTCTTCTTTAACAGGCACCGAAAACGACTCGTGATCCTCCGTTTACAACGCACCTCTCACGTTGCAGGTAGGGACTCCAGGCTTCGGTGTCAAGGTCTCTAACCCAAACGTCGCCAGTGAAATGAAGCTACCTCAAGGTTTGGTAGTTTATAGGAGAAATCTTTATTCAGTGAATTCAGTCCAACTCCTAATCACAAGCCTGGGTCTCAACTGTCTACCCTGGAATCTGGAACCCAGCAGTGTTCCCGATTCTAGGCATGACACAGCGATACCACAGCGTGGTCACCGGGGGAAGAGGCACCAGCTGCGAGGAATGGTGATTGCTGGGCCTCGCAGTCCCCCGGTAGGCTCCTTTGCACTAAGAAACACTCCAAGGCCTCCACCTGGGCGGTATCGGGCTGGGAGCGAGTTAACTCACCGCCGAACGCGGAGCGCTCCCACCAGCGGACACTGCCTCAGGGAGCACGCAGGTAACAGGCGTCCTGTAGCAATCCTCTTAGGACAGGCAGAGAGTCAAACAATGAGCGGCACCCGGTAAGAGTTATGGGCCCAGTTGTGAGAAAATAGTAAAAAGCTCCGTGGGTTAAGGTGAAGGTTTATGAAGAATTTTTGGAGCCGCGCTGCACCACACCCGCTGCGGTAAGATCATTGGCAAGACACCTTACTCATGTACATTACTTACTGGTCAGAGCGGGTAGCATGAAATGGTGGGCACGTTGCAGGATGTCTATAGACACCAGGGAGAACAGTCATTGACTTTCACTGCTCTTTGCTCTTCTGGCCCCCCAGAATTCCCCAGCAGATGGAAATTGTTGACGCTTAAATCAACAACATTTACCCGTAACACCATATATTCTGCATGGTTGCAGGAGGAAAGAGGTATTTCACTTTCTTCTCTGGTCTTGCTGGTGCCAGCGTCTGGGTGAGCCAAGCACAGAGAATTTACCAAAGAAATTGGAAGACACTTTCTCAAGGCAAGTGCGGAGCCTGCCAGACACACTCCTTTGGCACTTCTGGGCTGCAAGTCTAGTTGGGTGAATCATATGGGAGAGGTGTGGCACTACGGCCAGGGCGACTGACGCTGGAATTTGGGGATCAAGATCCCCGGCTCCGGCGGCAGGTTAGCCCAGCACCATGTGACTCTGGGCAATAGCTTGCTTAATCTTCCCAACAGCCCCCAGCGCCTAGAGACCCTTACGGGTGATTGTTCGCGCTTTACAAATGTGGATTATATACACGCACCCACTCTCCCCCCTGTTGAAGTTCTCTCATCTGATCTCTGCAGAAAGTGTATTAACACTGGCAACCAGAGGCATGTTTTTCCTTTAATTTATATTTCAGATGCACAAAAAGTTTTTTCAACAGAAAATGAATGCGTGGTACACACAGTCAAATTGCCTGGCGCGACTGGAAAGCTCCTGTTTTAATGAATGAAAAAAAAAAATCACAATTCACAAATGCCTTATGAAACCAGAAACACGTTTAAGGGACCAGGTTCTGTTTTAGAATGTTGGCATGCAGGTTCACTGTTATAGCTATACTATTAAACTGTTGATGAGGTTAAGCCTAAATCTGAGTAAAAGATCCATCCACTTGTGTACAGCTGAGATTTGAAATTTGCACCAACTCTTTGCACGGTGCAAACCCCTTTCTTTCCTTCTCTACACATTCATTTTCAGGAAAGGGGAGAATAAGTGATTGCCACCTCAAGCCACATAGCAGAGACGTGTTAAAGCCTTCCCATAGCTAGTGAACCCAATATTAGGTTTCATCTAATTAGCATAAAATGTTGACATAAACAGGCGATCGTTACATAGGCGCATGCGCATAAAATGGCTTACGCATGCGTAATGGAGGCAGAAGCACCATCTGACTGAAAGGTTATGTATCGGAACAGTGACTCGGAGATCACGCTCAGCCTGTGACCTGACGTGCGTGTCACGTGATGGTGCGTGGTTGCTAAGGACGCCTAAGAGATACGTTTCTCTAATGGGAATCGAGGGCTATCCTTTCCGGTTTACCTCCCCTCGCCTATGTTTTTTCAAGGGTTCTTACGGGAGACGCGCGGTAAAGTCCAAATTCGGAATATGTCCTTGTGATTCAGGAGTTGGCGGGGGCGATTTGGCATGTAAGGAATAGAGAGAAAAGACTTTCGAAACCCAGTTAATAAAGAGAGCCAAGTCTTGAGCTACAGCGAGTTGGCCATGGATTTGGCTAAAAGCCGTCGCAGAGGTAAACACGAAAGAAGCGTCTGAGGCTAGGCCAAAGAGAATAAAGGTAGGAACGCTTGAAGTGAAGAGGTATGTGTGACTAATACAAAGAGTGGTCCAGATAAGGTTGGACGAGGACAATAACGAAGGCGAAGAGGGGCAGGGCGTGGGTAATGGGAGTGGGCAGGACTAAGTTGAGCAGTGGCTGAGGTACAGATGAGGGAGATACTTGCATCTTAGATAATGAGACACTCTGCTCTTCCGCTACACTCCCCTACATAAGTTGCCCAGCTTGATAAAGTGTTTAGGATATGGCATCCCTTTTTGTCCATCTCATATAGACACACTCTGATTCTGGGTTCACAGCATTTTAGATTGCTTCCACCCTCAGGAACAGAACAGAGCACTCTACTTTTAAATGGCTTCCTAACAATAAAGCATGTTCATTTCATTTCATTTCATAGGGTTTTAGGCACGCATTTTAAAGTAATAGTTCAACAGATTTGTGCCCATACCCCTACGGTAGCCCACACTTAGTGCCAGTCTAGATAGCATTTCTGATGTACTTGTTGTGCTCACTGTGCCACTGGAACCAAGCTACTCCTGACTGACGAGCCCCTGTGAGGGCGAAACCGGTCTTAGGTTGCTTCTGTTCCACTTCAGGGAGGAACTGGGCTAGCAGTTCGGGTTGGACTGTTCCTATTGAAGTATGGTCAATACTAAGTTTCATATGGCAGGGTCCAAAAGAACAATTGTCTGTGGTTAGACAAATTCTCCCTTTTGTGTGTTTAAGGTACTGCTCTAAGTGGCAAAGACTTGTCCAGACTTCAGTCCTGAACTCGCCCCTAATCTTCTGAACCTGCTCACATTTTGGCAATGCTCCTGATTAGTAATCGTGTAGACCACTCTGCTTAGAGTTGGGGACTCCGAAGACGCTGTTAGGGGTGTATACTTTTATTTTATCACTAACATTTTGTTTTATTGCTTAATTAGTGTTTACAGGCTTGGGTTGTAACTTTATTATGTAGGAGGTAGGTGCCTGCTGTGCTTTCAGTCAATGGTTGTAGGCAATGCAGACACCAGTACCTCTTTTATTGAGCTTATTGATGTTTTAAATTGAATGCATTTTCAAGAGAAGCAGATTGATCACTATTGCAGTATCAGATTATTTTACCATGGTGAGAATATTAACCTTTTGCGTCTTCTGTTTGTAGCTGTTCCTATGCAGGTAGATGCATATCCGACTTTCAGTAGAGTGTTCACGAAGATTCTGGCTTGTGTTTGGATGTCAGTGATTTAATGGTTTAAGTGAGTGGTGAACCGATGATTAGCTGTGTGTAGTCAAAAGCCTCTTGTTGACCATTCCAAAAGCTTACAGTGGGTTACAGCCCTCCCATTGCTTACCATTGTTTGGATGTTTTGTCACTCTCATTGGCATGCTTCTTATTCAACAGCTTGCCTTCCTCTTCTTGTGTTTGTCCCTCCCCTGGAGCATATCCTCTTTGCCATATTTTTGATTGGCTGACTTGTTTCCTTCAACTGATTCACATTTAGAAAACTACTTTTTTCTTTTCCGTTCAGCACTCCATGAGAGTGCATATGTTTTCTTGCTTTCTCCCTCGTGTGTTAGTTTCTCTCCTCAGATACCCTCCCCTCGCTCTGTGTTGCTCTTAACCTCATCATGCTTGCCTGTAAAAGCACAGCAACAGGTATATTTTTGCCAGGGTCTGACTAAAGCACCTACTTTAAGGATTGTTTTTGTTTTATCGCCTGCATTTCACATATTGTACAAAAGCTCAGGCCTTGACACACAAAGGCTTTTATGGAGCTGAGGGATGGGCTGGCTGTTGTACTCACTCAGCTGGCCTTTGACGACGAAGGTGTAATTAGCGGGACTGAAAAGGAGATATTTCTGCTCCTGGATTCCATAAATCTGCTCAATGGGCTACTGCAGAGGATCAAAAGATTGGAGCATTCTTCAGTTCTGAGTCCTTTTGAAAGTAAATTGGGCCTTGGCAAGTGTTTTTCTTTAACTTGCTTATTCTTTTTATATTCTGTCCAGAGTTTCCTAAGCGAAAATTGTATGAAAAATAAACAATATCAAACATAAAAATTGAAAATATTTAGGCCATTGTACAGTTTGAGATGCTTTAATAAATCTGTTTGCTTTTCTTCCAGTTTTGTAAAACATTTTTCTTGTATCTTTAAAAAAAAAAATCTTAACAAAAAAGCTTTGGCAAAGCGGACAGTTTGGTACTCTTATTATAAAGGTGAGAAATATTGACTTTGCCAATGCTTGTATGTAATGCTTCCTCTGAATATGACTGCTTTAAGAAGATTTGCAATGACTCCTTTTAAATTTATATCAATAGTCGTTTATTTGACCATTTGCCCGGGATGTGTATGAAAATGGATTTTTTTGGGGCAGCAGGGATTAAAAGCAGAGAAAAATAGATGGCTGTAACCTTTTTGGTAAATCAAACAGGATAAGCCATTAACATACAGTCTATGGAAAATCTGTAGTTTAGATACCAATGTTGATAAAAATGATTGACTTCTTGTAGGCTTCTTGTGTCATTTCAATAGTACCCTATCCATTGGGAAGGTCAAGTCCTGAGTTTACTAGACCACCATTAAATGGAGACAGTGTAAGGTGGGAAACACTGCCATTGTAGCTAGTTACTTTCCCGGAGACCAATCTTTACCCACAGTGGTTTTCTCAACAGACTGTTCATGCAGGTCTCAATGAGGCAGCTTACATCATCCTTGCAGTAAAAGGGTATTGTAAGACTGCCCAGTAGCTGGGGAGGATAAAAGTCTGGCATAGTTGATTTTTCTTTGCAGCATTGGTAGGGCTTTTGCCACTGCCCTCCTGATCAAAGTTGACAAAAGTTGAATTTTCTCTTGCAGGATTTATTCTCTGTACTTAGGTCGCACCATACATTTGAAACAGTCAAAACTCGGGTCTTAGAACAAACCTTTGTGTCTGCTTGCAGTTATTACATCATCTAGCTGTCAGTGCCCTGCATCCCGATCTTTCCTCTTCTCTGGTGTTTAGGATCCTCAGTCAAAGCTTATCTTCTTGTTCCTAATCCACTTGTTTGACTTGTGACATTGAAAATGCACAACATGTTGTTAGGACTACACCCTTTAACTCATGGACAATAAGGAGAACAATTTACAAACCTGATGAGGATGTAAACTGCAGCCTGATTAATACACCCCACAATCGGTTGCAATGCCACACAGCAAAACACATAAAACCGTTCCATCAACAACACACTCCATGTAGCACACAGGCTGTATCAAGCACTTCCTTGCACCAAACGGTAACAATTTGAATGTGTATAGTAGCAAGAAGAACCATTTTGTTCTGCAACAAAGGTTTTTTTTATATTTGAATTTTTTTATATATATATATATATATACTTTTTGAAAACATGATTATAAAAATAAAATGATATATAATTTGAATTACGTGTTTCTAAATATGTTATGTATAGGTCATAACTGTATGAGATAATTGAATGGGCTTTCCTATGAAGTTGTTCTCACAGCCAATTTGACTTAGCTATAGACCTTTCTCTAAAGTACCTTTTTCCCTATGTATAGCAAGTCTATTAAGTTTATAGGGGTCCCCTGTTTTCCAATCAGACAATTATTTACATGGCCATACTTCTAAAAATAGTGTAGTAAATCACACTTGTGGTAGAAGTTGGTCTAGGGGTAGTGGTCTACGTTTCGACCGAGAAGGTAGGAGGGTCAGTATCCCTTACAAAGTGGGTCTTCTTCAGGACGGGGACGGGGTAGGGCAAGCTTCACATTAAACAAATCCAGGGGCTGTCTGGCTGGTTACAAGGCGCTGTGGCCAAGGGGGAGGTAAACTCTTCTGACAGATTCGATTTCAAAAGGGAAGTCAGGCCAGGCTTTTGGAAACCGGTCAAACGTACCACGTAAGCCAGATGCTGGGGTGAAAACCTCCATAAGAGCTCCAAACTACCGGCGTGACACTCCGCCATTCAGTAAGACACATGTAATCACTCACTTAAACAGTCAGTCACACACCTACTAAATCCTCCATCAGACACTTATACACCCACTCATTCTTCAATACACCTTGGCATATATATATAATACATATTTAAACTTTAAAGAAACACAGTCACTGGATGATGTCATCACTTATGACATCAGTGATGTCTTAAGTGATGTCATTTAAGATGTCATCAGTGATGTCACTGGCCATGTCATGAATGATGTAATATGTGACGTCATCAGCAGTGCATTGCGGGGGTGCAAGTTATAGTTACCTGAACTAACTATAACGGCGGAATTTCTATGGTTGAGGGAAATGTCCAAATAACTATAACGTCCCTGAAACCTATGTTTTTTTCAGTGAATTTCTAAGGTTTTTTTAAATGCTAATTTCTAACTATAACATAGCAGACTCGTTTTTAGAGTGGTGGAGAAAGGTGAGCTTGGCTTCCAAACACCTTTTAGCAAGGGAGGTAGCAGGAGAGGTAGTTAGCCCCCAACGTCAACCTTGGGGGGCCAACTACCCCTTTTATTACCTCCAGTAAGTCCCACACAGCAAGATTGCTAACTTGTTATATCAGGCCCCTACCCGTCCCTGCACCACTGTGCAAACGCGCCCCCTGGTGCGTTGTAAATTTGGGGATTAAGTCCCCTTGAATCCTGAGGGTCTCTGGGGGCCAAGTAGCACACCAGGTACCACCATTAAGCGCCACAGAGCTGCATTGCAGAGAGTAGTTCCAAGGCCACGCCCTTTTTTACACCACGCTGCAAAGTAGACTTCTGGCACACTACTGCACGGAGGATGAAGTCAACATGTGTCCTGAGGTCCTCAGGACACAAGAGGACCTCCTCGCGCCACCAGTAATGCACCCGAAGCCGCTTTTGCCGAGTGTTGTAAAAAGGGGCGAGGCCTCGGGCCACCTCTCTGCCACGCAGCTCTGCGGCACTTACTTGTGGTACCTGGTGGGCTACTTGGCCCCCAGGGACCCTCAAGATTCAAGGGGACTTAATTCCCCAATTTACAACGCGCGAGGGGGTGTGTTTGCACACTTGTAATATCAGGCCCTGACCCCTCCCTGCACCACTGTACAAACATGCCCCATGGCACGTTGTAAGTTGGGGGATTAAGTCTTCTTGAATACCTCCAGTATGCCCCACATATTTTCCAAGAACTAAGTGCTCCTACGTAGTTCGCAATTCACAGCATGCCTACGTCCACAACGGATTAAGAGGACCACAGTGATGAAGCATGCCACCTAGGGGTAAAACCCTGTTGGATGAGAGGACTCTGAAAATATTATTTCTCTTTCTGGAAAGTGGGTTTTTCACACATGTTTAGTGGAACCCATGTACTTCCTATGGTTACGTTTTCTAATTCCAGAGGTTTTTTGTCTTCAAGGCTGCTGCCGCAAACAGCCCTGAACTCGCCGAAGGGGAACTTCCCTGCACACGTTCCTCGGGTCTTCCCCCTTACTACTAGCTTCCAGCGTCCTCTTCTCCAGTGATGCCATGCCCCTTAATTCTATCTGCACCATCTACCAACCACGCATCGTCTCGAATGACTAGCAAGTTACCTTTGGCTGGAAAAGGCCTGACCTTGTCGCCCATGTTGGAATTCCTGGCAGCAGAACATGGCTCTAGGCTACACTGTGACTTGTTGGTCATAGTCCCCAAGTTCCTGTTATGTTCACTTCATCACGGTTTTAACAGGTGCCCTGTTTTTACTATATAAATAAATCCACAAGGGCATGTTACGCTTTGCACAAAGTATTTTGAGTCACCAATTGCAAAGGTCGGTGGTGGCTCTTTGCCCGTGTCTGACCGATATATACTGTGTAAGAAATTGGGCTATTAGTTGCAAATGCATTCATCATAAATATAAGCATTCCAGTGTTAATCAGTAATCCTGTCAATAAAGCATTTCAGTTTGAAAACAGGTGTGCCAGATGCTTTCTTCACTCACTATAGGCCACATAATGCAGCCTTGGGACCAACCACAAGGGGTCCCTACACTTCAGAACCCGAGAGCAGAAGTGCTTGCAAACAAGAAAAACCTTTCCTGGGGTCATAGTTGGAGGGCCCAAGTAGACTTAGGGTTAGTGTTTGTAAATATATTATGGGGTTGAGGTGGCTCCTGAACTTCTGCAGCCCTTAAATACAGTCCTTAACCTTTGTTGGTGGTGCCTTTGCCATTGTTGGGCCACACCAAGCACCAGAAAATAGTTATGCCCATGTGGGATAATATAGTGCACCCATAGGGTAACCCTCCTACTTCCCTCAGTAGGTCATTTCCCTCAACTGACCTTCAGGAGGCATAAGGGGGCCTGTGTCCCTGGCCCTGGAGAGCCCCTTCCTGGTCCTGGAGATCTTCTGGGTTTGAAGTCCTTAGTCCGTCCTTGCAGGGCATCAGATGGCTTCTTTGTCCAGCTGGGTTTCTTTTTGCCATCATCCTCTCCATTTCCAGAATCTTCTATTTCTTCCCTTCCCTTTCCCAGGAGCTGAGTGAATTACTGTTGATTCCTCTTTTGTGTGGGGAGATATTTGATACGACTGCTGGGGAGCAGAGTAATTAACTTCTTCCAGTAGGAGGGTCAAAGGCCTGAAATCTGCTTATGAGCTGAACCAGAAAAATATGATAAACCGTGATTTCTCTTAAGGTGTGTATATGGATTAATGGGGACTGCAAAATCAAACTTGGGTGTTGGAAATTTGCTCTTTGCTCTTTTTGGGTCATCCCAGATGTTTGCTTTCTATTACTGAACCCATAGGACTCTATGCATTTTATCTCTGCCAATAAGTGGTCAAAGGTCAAAGATTTGCTTTATTCGGTTAAAATTTAAAACCATCAAAGCACAGGACAATATTTCATGATGTAAACAATCACATTACAAACAACAAATAATATTAATAACATATTACAAATAAACAAATACTGTCAAAACGTAAACCAAATAAATTACATAGCACCTTTTAAAAGTAACACTTGGTGTACAGATATGCAAGTTAAAAAGTTTGTCACCTTTTGAGTACTCCATTTAAAATCCAATAATTCATCAACTAAATCGTCACACCACAAATTGTCTATTAAAAATCACAACAGATAAAAAGGTAGAGGACGGTTACAATTGTAGCTGTACTTTGTTTCTTCGCCTGATGGCCCCTGTAATGTAACTAGCTACCCCAAAGCACACCACTGAGGACCCAAGCATTTGCAAGTAGGCCATCGCTGGTCTAACTTGCTCAAAGTTACAGCTCCTTAACAATGGCAAAATACATTTCTTACGTAATGAAACATAAAAGTCGCAGAAAAAAAACATATGTAAGGTATTCTGCTCGGAAAAGTTATCACAGGGACAAGGCCCCAAAGCCCCTTCTTTAGAAAAACCTTTCGGGAATGATAATAACCATGGGAGCATGTTATACTTGAACCTCAATCAAACAAACAGATGGTATGGCTTGTTTATATAGGTCAAGTATGGCTGGATTTCTCTCCCTATACTCAGCATCACAAAACTCCTGACTGAGGGTTTTACCAATTCCCCTTCCTCCCTCATTAACATTGCCCTGTTCAGGAACTGAGACTTTACGGCCTTAATAGCCGTCTTGCCTAATGCACTGGGGTTCGTGAACAGATCAGGGTTGCCCAGTGAATCCATTTGAGTTTTAATATAACGGATCCACGGGATAGCAGGGGCTCTGTCTAAAGATATACAGGCTTGTAATAATCAATTGGTTTAGGTTTGGTGGCTGCTGTGCCCAAATTCTCAACCAACCTATTAAAGGGGCAACAGCGATCTGGTCTGAGATATAGCCATCCCCAAGGTCCTCATGAATATTAAAAGTAGCAGCAGATGAAGGGAGCGACAACACCTTTCTTAAAAAAACATTTTCTGTTGTTTGGATTTCGCTGGCATCTGTGTAACCCCATACCTCGCTCCCATATAGCACCATTGGGACACACTTTGCCTTATAAATTTTCATGAGTGGTTTACAACCTAATCGCTTTGCAAACCCTAACAAAGCCCCCGACGCCCTGGCAAGAGTATTCTTTTTATGGGCGCGCTGCGTGACCCATGACCTTCTATCATCAAAAAGGATCCCTAAGTATGGGAAGGCTGAGACTTTAATGAGCTCCTGCCCTCTGCAGAAAAATGTTGCCTTTTTTGCCCGTCCCCCACCTATTGACATAGAGTGTGCCTATTAAAAATTGGTTATCAAGTCTAGAGAATCCATAAAATTAATAAAACAATCGAAAAGCAATTGTAACACTCTTGCCGTTCTTGCCACTAAAACTGCATCATCTGCATATAACAATGCGGGGATCATTTTTGAGCCAGCTCTTGGGATGTCCTTACAAGATGAAATTAATTTGTCTCCCAAGTTGTTAATGTAAAGCGTAAACAGCAAGGGTGCAAGGATGCATCCTTGCCTTACCCCTCGCTTAACTGGCCAAACATCTGTCAGACTCCCATTCTCATTATATCGGACCCCTGTCGTAGTATTCTCATGGATATCAGCCAGAAAAGATATCAATACAGGGTCCAGCCCCATGCCATATAGGGAAGCCCAGAGCTTATCCCTGTTCACAAGGTCGAAAGCAGTGGACAAATCCATAAAAGCTAAATGTATGTCCCCCTGCTTTGCGACCGTGTACTTTCCTAAGACCAGATGTAAATTAAGGCATTGGCCCGTTGGACTCCTTCCCTGTAGGTCCAAGACGACAGAGTTTTTATCCAGCCAATCTGTCAAGCGGGCTAGTACGGCTTTTCCCATAATCTTTGCAGCTGAATCCAAGAGTGACATGGGCCTATAACAGGCCCAATCTTCTCTTGAGCCTTTTTTAAATATTGGGACTATAACTGCTTTACCCCAAGACGTTGGTAGACCAGCTTTAGAGGCTGCATTAAAAACAGAAGTTAAAATCTTTGCCCATAAACTAGGGTTGGCCCTTTATAAATCAGCCGGTACCCCGTCTGGGCCCGGTGCTTTCCCCTTTGACGCCTCCATTACTTCTTCCTCGGTAAAAATAATTTTTGGGACCTGTAAAGATTCCCCGCAAGGAAAGAACGGTGGCTGACTGGTCTCAGAGTACAGGCCACTAAAGTGTTCCACCCACCTTTCTGGGAGGATGAGAAAGTCTTTAATTGCGTTAACTGTCTCATCAAATAATGGGCTATTGATCACTTTCCAGAAATGGGTGCTACTTGTCAGAACACTCGGTTGGCTCAGTTCATCCCATGCTTTTTAGCTGGGTTTTTCTTACTTTTATTGCTTTTTTATAATCCCTTCTGGCCTCTACAATCTTACTTGTACCCCTGCCAGGCTCTTTTAACACCTCCAAAAGTGCCGTATGTGCAGTAATACAAGCTTGGTCAAACCAGTTTTTAAATTTCTTGGGCCTTGGTTTACCTTGCCGAGTCAAATTTACCGCTAACTGTTTTGTAATACGCTCAAAGGCACCAAGGATTACCATTGGCTCAGAGTCCGCATTTAAACATAAGCTCAAATCCTCAGAATTACTATTATACAGGTTCTCTAAGAAGTCAGCTGGGGTAATTGCCTCCCATCTCAACCTACGACCCTGACATATGGTGGCTATATTGGAATTTGAAATAAGCGCCAATGGTGTCTCATTTTTAAGGGCCTTAATTTTAATGTCCATCGTAAGGGGATTAGGGTCGCTCAGACCATTCTGTGTAACACAACAAGAGCCTATTAAATCCATTAAAGGGCATGATACGAAGATATAATCAATGATACTTTGGTGACCTTGGCCTATATATGTTGGGGCAGGGCACAGGGTTTCTACTTGTGATGGGCAAAACAAATAATGAGCAGATAAAGCACTCTCCAGACACGTCCCGCTCTTCGTATGCTCAAAATGGGTAACCCCCTGCGGGCCGTATTCGTGCTCAATACCTTGTAAGGAATTAAGATGACCAACATGAATATTAAAATCGCCAAGAATTAAAAGATGGTAGGACATATCATTATTTACATCATAATCATCCAAAAAAACAGATAATGCTCTTAAATGGTACAATTCATTTCTCCTGGTAAAATAATTATAAAAATTTACCACCAACATTGCAGGTAGATTTTCACCAACAAGTTTAACAGCTAAAATATTTGGGGAACTTGTGGCTACAAGCTCTGGTCTGTACAATAATTTGAGGCTGAATAATAACGAGAGACCCCCCCCTCGATCTCCCCATTACAGATGGTTCAGCATTTTTGCTAAAGGAATGATAACCATCCAAATGGTAAGGATCTCTAGCGTCCCAGGTTTCCTGCAAAGCAATAATATGGTGCGTTGACAGAAAGGCCTCCCAGTTTATATCCCCTCTTTTCGACCGCAACCCGGCAATATTCCATGATAGAATCTCTAACTTATTCTCAAATACAGTATGCCCTGTATGTTTTATTTCCAAGGCTACTATGTTAACCGGGTTTGGTAGTACCAACTGGCGTACGACCGCTTCTTCATTTTCAGGCGCCATTGCCAGGGACTTCCCCTCTGCCAACAGCCCCGCTGCTGGCCGCCCTGCCACAAGGACGTCCTTATCCTGCAGTCAACCCTGTTCATCTAAATTGGAGAGAGCCTCAAAACTGTTAAAGACTGGAATAGAATGAATCCCACCTTGTAGTCTTGCAGTGGGCCTATAAAAGTAGACCAATGGTAAAACTGCAATACAGGAAGTAATTGAGGAATGATCTTGTGCTTCAAGGGTTGTTTGGGCAAATTCTGGTGTTCTAAAATTAACAATAACACAGTCCCCCCTAATAGATGATATCAATGACTCCATGCGCTCCCAGAAGGCCTGGTTACCCCCTGGGTTACATGAATCATTAGCATCAACATTTGCAACCTGGTCCTGGTCCTGATCCTCCCCAACATCAGCAGTACCTGATGTTTTTGCCTTCTGAGTTTTACTTTTCCTTTTTGTCTTATTCTGAGACCGAGTTGCTAGGCCACCCCTTGCCCGCTTTGCTTAAGGGCTCACCCAATCCTCCACTTGCACCAATACATTCCCGGGCCGGCCTATTCGGCCTGGTTGACGTGGCATCACAAGCTTCCCCTTTATCTATGGGGGGGAAGGGTTTTAGCAATGACTGAGGTTTGATCCGGAGGGCTAACCATATTTTGTAGGGTAGAGGGTACTAAACTCCTGTCTTCTAATTTTCCGGTTACAATACCTTCCTGGGGAGAGGTTGACTCCGGTGACCAAGAGTTTTGCCCAAATCTTGAGTCCATAATTGGACTTAGCACTACTTCCCCCATGTCCCCCTGTGACTGATCAGTGGGATCGGTACTTAAGAGGCTTATGGGTTGAGCAGCTGTCACCGGTGATTTGGCTAATTGAATGCTACCCATTGAGGATCTTTTATGAGCTGCGTAGACTCCTAGTGGCAGCCTTTTTTCTGTTAGCATTATTTCATGCTGGAGCACCGAACCAGCTCTAACTAAAAAGGCATCCAAGGTGCCTACCACACTTCCTCCCATCCCTGCCTTCTGCCCTACTCTGCTCTGGTTGACGTCATAGCCCTAATTTAATATTGCGCTCCTTAGAAAACGTTATAATCCACTAAGCGCTTTCAATGATTAAGCTTGCAGATAATAAGGCTATAGCTGACACGAACACTCACATCCACAATGCATTTTGTAATACGTCTACTAAGCTCTCCGGGGGTATCCCCCTCACAACTTAAGGATGACGCGGTCAGCAAGGTCTATAGTTCAATGTCATATGTGAAACGCTCAGCTTACTTTATGTCCGGGTTTATGGGTTAGAGGGGTGGCCCAGCCCAGCCTCTTCTGGCCTCTGACGGCCGCAGACGGTCCGGCCCTTGTCCCGGGCTTAACCCGGCGCGACCCGCGCGCGATCCCGCGACTCGGGGGGCTCTCCTGTAATTCATGCGCCTCCCGGTGCGGTAAGGGCGGTGGCGGCTTCCGCCGCAAAGGCTCCCGGGTCTTGTCGTCCCCCCCTCTCCTCTCTAGCCGTGCAGTGTTGGTGTAGAGCTGCGGCGGCGGGAGGGGGACCAAGGGAACCAGCAGCGCGAACAACAATGCCCCCAGCAGTGGGTCCGGAACGTGCAGTACAACAAATGCCCCCTCGGTAAGTTTTCACAGAGCACCCGCTCCACCGGGGCTCTCCTGTAATTTATGCGCCTCCCGGCGCGGTAGGGGCGGTGGCGGCTTCCGCCGCAAAGGCTCCCGGGTCTTGTAGTCCCTCCTCTCCTCTCTAGCCATGCAGCGTTAGTGTAGAGCTGCGGCGGCGGGAGGGGGACCAAGGGAACCAGCAGCGCGAACAACAATGCCCCCAGCAGTGGGTTAGGAACGTGCAGTACAACAAATGCCCCCTCGGTAAGTTTTCACAGAGCACCCGCTCCACCAGGGCTCTCCTGTAATTTATGCATCTCCCGGTGCGGTAAGGGCGGTGGCGGCTTCCGCCGCAAAGGCTCCCGGGTCTTGTAGTCCCCCCTCTCCTCTCTATCCGTGCAGCGTTGGTGTAGAGCTGCGGCGGCGGGAGGGGGACCAAGGAAACCAGCAGCGCGAACAACAATGCCCCCAGCAGTGGGTCCGGAACGTGCAGTACAACAAATGCCCCCTCGGTAAGTTTTCACAGAGCACCCCAATAAGTGGTAATGTGCTTGTGTTCTTTCTTTTAAATATAGTAGAAATGGCATACATCATTTATCATACGTCCCTTGTATATGGTACTATGGGTTTCTTGGGCCTGTAAGTTGCATGCTACAAGTGAGCTGCAGCACTCATTGTGCCACTCACTAAAGTAGAACTATGAAAAATGTCTCCAGGCCTGCCCCTTAAGCCATTGTGTGGAGTTTTATACGTTTTATACTGCCATTACGACCTGGCAAAAGACACCTTTCTGGTACTTAGATGTTAGCCCTGAGATAGGCCCTAAATCCCAATAGGGCAAGGTTCACTGTATTTAAAAGGTAGGGCATATACATTTAATCTTTTACATGTCCTGGCAGTTAAATACCCCAAAGTTGTTTTTGACTGAAGCAAGGCTGACTCTCCCATAGGAAAACACTGGGTTACATTATTGAAAATGATAATACTTAATTTCAGTTAGGGAGCAGCAACAAAAATGACTCACGGGCTCATTATATTAGTAAATTAAAACCCAACTTATTGATGGAGTTGGATTTTGTATTACTTTTTTTAAAATGACACTTTTAGAAAGTCGTCATTTTCCTGCCATATGTAAATGTGCCTTCCCGCTAGTGTCCAATATCACCTGACTGTTGAATGGCTTCCCTCTTGTGAGATGTGGATTGCTTCAGAAAGTGGAGAAAGGATGGTAGTTTGGAGAGGTGTTTTTCTTCCTTGAGCAGAATGGCCTGGAGGGTTGTGTGCAAGCCTCTTCCTGAGATTCAAAGGATTCCTACCCTGTCACTGGCACATGTGGCTCACACCTAGGCCTGCCTCCCTTTGTCTTTCTGATCAGCTTGGCTCCAAACCCAGTGAAAGGGAGGAACTGACCCAGAACTGGTGTGGCGTGACCACAGGGGAGGGTTAGCCTACTTCCATAGCCACACCTATGGGTGAGCGCAGGGAGCTCTGAGCATGGGAAGAAGTGTTCTGCCATGTAGGATTTAGGTAGAGAAGGGCTCGTGGGATAATGTACATTAAATCACACAGGAAGTGCTGCAAAAGTAGGTAGTGTCACCCCTGGAAACCTTTACTGCATTGTTTATAGATTGGCCTGGCGTTTCCCCCACCCACAGACTGGCACCGGTGTAAATGTGGCACCCCAGGTACCCTCCTGAGAGCATTCCTGGATCTGTGAAGCAATGGAAGGACTGCACTTATGGCTGAAGAACCTGAAGTAAGAGTTGACCTACTTGCCTCGAACACAGGGCCCTAGAATTGACTCAAAGTGTCATTTGGCTGAATTCCTGTTTAAGCAACAGGGACCTATGTTTCCAGAGGCCTTTCCTTAATTGCACAGCTGACCCCTTACAACTGAGCCTGTCCTGGACCCTTTTGCTGGACTCTGCTGAAGTGAGTCTTGACCCCCAAGTGCTATCCTCAAGGTCCTGGACCATTGGCTTTATGAAGTGTACACTTCATAAAGTTTCCTGAAACGTGGGACTTAGAAATGCTTTGCAGCTTTTTCCTCTGATCACAGCGAGGGTCCGGGGCTAGCTTGCCAAGCCGATCCAACAAAGGTGCATTGCCGCTGGGCCAAAGATTCAGGTTGCTCCTGCTCCATTCTTCTCTGCAGCAAATCTGATCCAATGGGACTTCACAGAGAATTTGCCCCTGCTTTGTGGAGCCCTCTTTGTCTACACCCTGCAGCCTTGCCAAATGTGGGAAGCTTAGTTCCCAAAAAGTGACAAAGTCTGAAGGTAGAATACTTCACTGAACGATGGTGTGAACAATTTCCGGCCAGTGAGGGACCTTGTCTGGGCATGGAATTCAAATGTCTCCTGCTCAGTGCTTCTCCGCCAAAAGTCACAACTTCAGTCAGACCTCGTCCAATGGCTATATGACAAAAAGGATCCCTCTTCTGCCACTACTGGTTGCCTTACACTGCTGAAGATTATTGACTTTCATTCCAGAGAGTCTGAAGGTATAACTGTTCATCAGGACTAACCTGGTCTCCATAGCTGTCCTGCGCTCCATCGAGGTTTGCCTTATATTTTGCCTTTTTTCAAGTCAAGCTCAACCAGAGGACTATAGTTGGCGCTCAATACTTCTTGGTGCTATTTTGAACCTTAAACTTAAAAAATTAATAACTGCGGTTTTACTCATTAGACTATCGCATTCTGTTGCATTTTTTAAATTAAAATGTACTCCATTTTCCCAAATTGGTTTGGGATTTTTGTTTTGTGTTCTCTTTATTACTGTTTTGACTACGGCATAAATAATGTACCCATTGCCTCTAAGTTAAGCTTGACTGCTTTTGAGCTAAGCAACTAGGGGATTAGGCACACATTTATTTTGTGACTTTTTTTGGTTCACCCTGACAAGGACTGTGATTCATATTTGAGGTGGGTTCTCACCCTCCTCAACTAATACTTCAATTTCTTACATTGCATGTTTCTAGCTCTATTGATACTTTGCTGGAACATATAGACCTAAGTGAAGCTAGACTGTACTTTAGACAGATTTCACCCATCATATATATAATACAGTGAAGCACCACAGGCATATGCTATTAGTGCCTACTTATTCGAAAAGCCTTACCCCAGGTCAGTACTAATCCTCACAGTCCCTTCTGCGACAGGCTACCTGTAGGCAGATACTGGGCTGTGCACAACAATAGTCTCACACACACAACCTGTACATGTGTGCATATGTGTTCATGTGTAGTGTAAAAAGCCCAGTGCCTCTTACCCTACCTACGCAACAGCTGCCTTGTTTTATAAGGCGGACATTTGCAGTTAATAAGCTCAGTACAATTACCGCACATTTATCGTGAGCGAGACTCTGGTACTGCGACTCGCTCACAGTAAAAATAAAAAAAACTGGGTAGCCAAAAGCAAACATTCCTGGTGGGCTAAATGGGTGGAATCCATTTCTGCATTCTCTAACTGATGTAGTGATGTCATTTGAGTGTGTGTAATGCAAGGTTTCATCTCAATTCAAGATGAAAAGCAATGTTATTTACAATATGAAAATACAGTTTTTAGATTACATATGTGGCTGCATTATTTGCTTATGTTGTTGATGATATTGTTAAATGCATTGCTTAATGTGGAATAATTTAGCAATATTATCCGAGTGGAAGGCACTCTATTGTAGTTACTGATTGGGGTAGAGTCAAAGGGTCCAAGATGAAGCCCTATCCCACCCCTGTTAAATAACTACCTGGGAGTGCTCTTTCCTATGTGTAAGTACTGTTTATTTGTTAATCAGACCCTTAAAAGTTGGGGGAAGTTCACAAAGTTGTTAGCGTGTTTCTTATGACACTATAGTTATCTGAGGTAACTATAACTTACACCCCTGCAATGCCCTGCTTATGACCTCACATATTACATTACTCATGACATGGTCAAGTGATATAACTGATGACATCATGACATCATCCAGTGAGTGTGATTGTTTTCTAAAAGTTTATGAGTGCTAAACATATATGCAAAGCTATATTATGTGTCTGACTGTGTGTATCCATGTGTGAGTGGGCGTGTGAGTGCCAGTAGGGGCGTGTGAGTGCCAGTATGGGCGTGTGAGTGGCTGTATGGGTGTGTGAGTGGCTATGTTGGTGTGTGAGTGGCTGAATGGGTGCATAAGTAGGTGTATGAGTAGTTGTGTGGATGAGTGAGTGGCTATGTGAGTGGCTGTATTGGTGAGTGAGTGGGTATGTCAGTGACTGTATGGGTGAGTGAATGGGTTACTGAATAGCTATACAAGTGAGTGACTGGCTGTGTAAGTGGCTGTATGGGTTAGTGAATGGCTATATGAGGGGGTGTTTGGTTAAGTGAGTTGGTGTGTGAGTGGCTGTATTGTAGATTGGGTGTCTGTGTGAATGGATGTATGGGTGAGTGAGCAGATACGTGAGTGCTTGTATGGATGTGTAAATGGGTATTAAAGTGGTTGTGTGGTGGTATGGAAAAGTGAATGGCTGCATTGAGAGGCTGTATGGGTGAGTGAGTGGGTGTGTGAGTGGCTGTATAGGTGAATAAGTGGGCGTGAGTAGCTGTATGGGGAGTGTGTGGCTCTGTGAGTGACTGTATGGGGATGTGACTGGTTGTATGAGCAGGTAGTATGGGTGAGTGAGCAGTTATGTGAGTGGCTGTGTTGGTGAGTAAGTGGCTGTATGAGTGCCTCTCTGGCTGAGTGAGTGGTTGTGTGAGTATTTGTATGGGACTGCGCATGGGTATGCAAGTGGTTGTTGTGGGTACATGAGTTGGTGTATGAGCGCTTGTATACGGGTGTGTGAGTGGTGCTGATGATGATGGCATTTGAGATATCAGTGATATCTCTGACCATGTCATGAGTGATGTAATATGTGAGGTCATAGGCAGTGCATTGCAGGGGTGTAAGTTATAGTTAGCTCAGGTAACTATAACCGCTTAATTTTACTGGTTTTGCACAAGTGAAATGTGAGCCTAACTATAACGTCCCTGTAACCTTTGTTTTTTCAGTGAATTCTTAAGGTTTAAAAAAAATGTTATTTACTAATTATAATGTACTTGTAACCTTTGGTTTTTTTAAAGGGAATTTCTAAGGTTTTTTAACTTTTATTTCCTTCCTGTAACCTTTGAGAGTGAGTGTGTGAGTGAGTGCATGAATGTCTCAGTTGGTGTGAGAGTGAGTGTGTGACAGTCTCAATGGGATTGTGACTGGGTGTGTGTGTCTTTGTGGGTCTGGAAGTGGCTGCTTAAGTGTCTCACTGGATGTAAGTGGGTGTGTTAGTGTCTGAATGGGTCTGTGCGTTGGTGCTTGAGTGTCTGAGTGGTTGCATGAGTGTCTTAGTGAGTGTTTCAGTGGGTCTTTGAGTGGGAGTGAGAGTGTCTCAGTGGGTTTGCGAGTGCCTACATCAGTGTATGAGTCAGTCAGTGAGCGAGTGTATGAGTTTGTTTGTGAGTGCATGTGTGAGTGGGTCTGTAAGTGGCTTATCAGTGTCTGAGTGGGTCTGTTAGTGGGCATGTGAGTGTATGAGTGGGTGTCCAAGCAAGTGTCTTTGTGGGTATGTCCATAGCTGTGTGAGTGACCACAAAGGAACTGCACTTGCTCTTTTATCCACCAAGAGGCCACAGTTTTGCACAAAATAGCTACCTAAGGTAGTTTCTACTCGTTAATCACTAAGTGCTACCTACTTCTGCGTTATGGAGCATGAGGAAATGTCACCTCTGACCTTGTGTACGTTTAGGCAATGTGATTGTTACTTGTGGGCCTTTATCCAGAAATATGTGATAAAACTACAAAAGGTAAATCTCCATCAAACAAGGGTCTTTGCTCTTGACTATATGAAGTAAGTGCTTCTTTATTTGGTTGATATGTCCTGATATTCCTCGGCATCAAGAACTCCTCACCAAATCGACGAGAAACATGCCGCGGTGCCTTTAGGTATGCTGTCCATCATCCTGGCAAAAGGCGGGAAGACCTTTGCATACTACTAAGGTGGACGGGGCAAGGCCAAAAGGGCGGAGCTTCCAGATGATTTGCACATTTGCACACTACACTCGTAGTAGTAATTTAAAGGGAAAACCCTGGAGTGTGCTTTCACCAGGAGAGGCCAGGAAACAACTAATTCATCACGTTGGAACAGGTTGCACTTTAATAGATCAACCATGCATTCACCTGCTTACCTTAATTGAATAGGGAAGGGGGGTCGCGTGCACCCTCCCTAGGCCAATTCTAGCTCGAAGGTCCCCATCCCGGCCATAATAAATATATAATGAAAAGGGGAGGTGGCTGCGTGGCCCCTGTCCCTGGCCAATTTCGGCCCGGGGCCCGGCCTTAATTTATATATATTAAACAGAGAAGGGGGGACCTCCTCCCTGGGCCGATTCTGGCTCTGGTGACCCCATCCCCGGGGCATGGCCAAAATGTAATGGGGGAGGTGGGTCACACGGCCTCCATCCCCGGGCCCAGCCATGTTTCCCTTGGTGCCATGGAGCTTACCTAGGGTACCCAGTGTGCAAAGGGACCACGGAGGGAGCCTCAAGGCCCCCACGGTCCTTTCGGCTCCCCGCATCCGACGGGAGACGGCATTGCTATTGCACACAGGTAGCTGCTGGAAATGCAGCTCCCTGTGTGAAAGAGCAGTCGTTTCATCTCTTTCCCTGCCCCCAGAAAGAGATGAAATCTCAGCTTGCAGCGGGCAGGAGCACTTTGAAAGCTCCTGCCCACTGGAACCAGTGTGTTTTCTTTTTGTTTGGTGGGAGCTGGAGCAGAAGCAAACAGCTATGCCCCGGGGCTGGACACCCTGGGACATAGCAAGAGGCGTCCCTGGGGGGTGGCGGTCCCCAGGGTCTTTAATGGCTCCAGGAGGGAGGGCGGGGCATGCAGCTCCCATTCTTTTTGCACGGGCTGGCCACCCCCATTTAAAAAAAATATGTAGACCTGGGGAGGTGGTGGTCTCAGCGGCCCAGGGTGGGACCACACGTCTCCCCTGCTTATTATTGAAATTAGCCCCGCGGAAGTGGTGGTCTTCTGGGCATTTATAAGCCTTTGTAGGAGGGCCACGTGCCCCCCTCCATTTTTCATTAAAGCCTGCATGCTCCCTGGACTCGGACATCCAGAGGCTACAATTAAAACAAGCTTGGGAGCCTGTGCTTGTTTTTCCTTTTTCATTTTGGTGTGAATTTATTGGAATTTCACAGCAATTTTTTTTTTTTTTAAAGGGTGCTTTTTTTTGCAAGACCAGAGCCTAGGGGTCAGGTTATTCCTACCTTGCACCTTTTTTTTCCCTTTTTTGCGGGGGATTCGGCTGAAGTAGAGTCCCAAGATGACTACAGACACTTCCTGGTTGAAGTGTTGGCAGCCATTCGCGTATTAGCTATTATCATAGATATCCAAATGTGGATTTCCTCAAATTTCTCAAAAACGACTGAACGAATTTACACCAAATAAGTGAAAGTTTGATCTGCGTAACCAAATCTATCTGTCTGCCAAATTTAATGTAAATCCGTCCAGCAGTTCAGGCTGTAGTCGTGTTCAAAGCTCCTAAGGGAATAAACATGGGAACACGCTTTTTTGGACCTTCACCCTCCCTTTTTCTCAGCCACTGCGTGACGGATCACCCTGAAACATTCCATGCACAACAAGACTCACTATGACACCTTTTTTGTAAAATTTTGTGAAGATTCATCAAACGGCGCCAAAGATAGAGGCAAGTCAAAAAACGTTTTTCCTATGGAAACATGGTCTTAACTATAACTACCTACTGACGACTGCCAGTAGGTAGTTATAGATGGATAGCAATTATAGATGGCTAATAGTGAATCAAGGGGATATTTGTCTCTGGGGGTTCTCAGTGACATCAGATAGACACAGAGAGTTCTAACAAACAACTAGAGTGCTAATTTTGTGTATTTATGACAAACGTGAAGCACTCCTCTACATCATGTTGCTTCAATTGGAGCTGTTGAATTAAAAACCTTTCCTATGATTCATTGTGAAGTAAATAATATTGAGGGCTATTGCAGATATGAAACTCGCTATTAAAAAATTGAAGGGAAGTATTGTTTTTTAGTAATTTATAGCATAATGCATTTTTAAAAGATTAAAAATAATTAATGAGAGAGATTCTCTGTTGAAGCCAGCATCATCTTAATACCACTTTAAGTTTAAATAGTAAAATATTGATAGATTTAGACTTTGAAATATTCCATTTAAATACATGGGGGTAGATTTTTAAGAGTGGTAGACAGTTATTAGCAGACAGAGCTACTATTTAAATGAATTGATTTGGGCTCCTCTGGGTAGCCAGGTACTCCAAATGAGTTGCTATTTAGACATTTCATCTTTCTTTTTAGTTCTTCCTCTTCCTGTTGTCAATTTCTGAGCCTTCCAGCATGAATATGCACTGGGTTCAAAATAATCTTTAGAAAAAACATTTTTAACAAACTTTATTGCGTTTTATTGTATAAAAGAAGATACATCGCATACAGTGAATCATTAGCCACATTTTAAACATTCAAATATATATGCAGCGTACTCTTTGTATCAAGCAATATGGGTGGCACAGCACATAAACGATGTTAAGATTGTTACAGGAGATAAACAAAGGCTGTGTATTCTATTTATACTGAGGTAATGCAACTCAATCAAAATGTTCATGCCTAACCCCCCACCCTAACCCCAGCTGGGCTTCTGTTCTTTGTAATTATTAGGGAATTATATTAGTAGGAGGGTCTTGGGAGGGGAGACCTATTAGGTAAGTTCTACGGAGGGCGTGCGCCAGCACTAACACAGTAGGTTTGTGCTGCCTCATGACAGCAGTCGTGGAGTTTGCCAGAGGGTAATTGAAATATCTACAAGGTGAATTCCTCCCCGTATCAGCAGGCCGCTAACCATCACTGTTTGGGAATTAAACGTTTCTAAGAGACCATCCCATACTAATGCTATGGGCTGTTTTTGGAGCCCGCGGTACTCTCCCCTGTACAATGGGTGTCCCTCAGCTGTGCCCCAATGTATGACCTCCTCACGCCAGCTGGCCAATGGGGGGGGGGGGGCAAGGGCGGGGGAAGGGGCGGCTTGAGGGCATTTTTAAACGTCTGGTAATCTGCTATTTGGCCGGGAGGAGCGACGGGCCCAAGCGTGACATCGTTTTAGAATTCTTGGGTGTGAGTACAGACCTAATTGACAGTGCTCTACTGTATTCCAGCGGTTGGCCCACTTGTAGGTCTGCTAAGGCAGAGTGAACAGCAGCCCAGTATACCTTAAGCGAGGGACACATCCAAAGCATGCGTAATAAGTCTGCTGTGTCTGCATGACATCTAGGGCACTTTGGGGTACTGTGGGGAATATTTTGTGCCGTCTGTGAGGTGTAAAATGTGAATAAAATTGAACTGGGAATTATAGGGAAGCTTACTAGAATATTTATTGAAGAATTGCCATTCTTTGTCATGTAGGGCACAACCAAAGTCGTCTTCCCAACAGGTTCAGAGGGGTTTTATTGAGATTTGCCTGGTGCCTGCCAGGTCCCATTTCAAATACTGCGTGGATGAAGGAGTGTGACTCTGGTTCTGTCCCCATTGGTGCCCAGTGTGTGCGAACATATTGAGAGATATTGGTGTGGGTTGCAAAGAGAGAGTTTGGCAATCCATCAGTCTGGATAAAGCCTGCTGTGGCATGAGTTCTCCAACCGCAAACATGTCTCTCAATGTCTGCATACCCGCAGACTCCCAGGGCTTCAACCCAAGGGAAATGAGTGACCCACTGGTGTTGGTAGTCCTCACAGTGGTATGTTTGGTCCGAAACAGGAGGGGTCAGTAGTGTATTTAAGAGCCTGTTTCCAATATGTAAGCTCATGGCCTAGGAGTAGTGGTAGGTGGGGGGGGGGGTCGGTACACCCAGCAGCAATAATGTGTGTAGTTTGCCCAGTTGCAGCGTTCCCTGGGTGTAATTTGTTCCGGTTAGGTGAAAGCCTGCCACCCAGTAGGACAGCCACTGCAGCTGGCCTGGGTAGCAATAAGTCCGAAATTCCGGGACGCCCATTCCACCCTCATTCAGTGACCGCTGTAGTTTGGGTAGGCTCTCTCTGCGTCTCCCCGTACTCCACACCAAATCTATGAGTAGAGTGTTAATCTATCTAAAATATGCTGTAAGAACCACTACAGGTAGATTAACAAAAAAATATAATAGACTGGGCAGCATCACCATCTTGGAGAGTGTCTGACGTCCCGCCACTGAGAAGGGCACAGTGATCCAGAATCGTATTTCCGTTGGAAGGAATTGATTAGTTAGTTTAGCATCCAACAGATCAGTGGTAGACCTATAAATATGTATATTGAGGTAACAGAATGTATGTGAGGGTACCGGAATATTACTTGCACACATCGGCATACTATCTCCCAGTATGTGGCCCTGAAAGTAGAATGCATGGGACTTGGGGTGATTACCATAAAGGCCAGGGAAAATTCCAACCGTTTGAAGCAGGGTGGCTAGGGGCTTCAGATCCATGGTCAGGTCTTGTATGTATGTTATCATATTATCCGGATACATGGAAACTGCATGATGTTGTGGCCCTTGTGAATACACCAGTCGTCTGCCATCTGCCTGATGCGTTGTACCGGGGTCTTCATTGTCACCACAAAGAGGAGTGGGTACAAGGGGCACCCCTGCCTAGTGCTGCGAAATATGGGATAAGTGGAAGATATGTGGGGACCCGTTTGTGCTCTCACTGTAGGGTCTGTAAATAGGAGTTTGACCCATCTGATGTAGGATGGGTGGATTCCAAATTTAGTTAGTGTTGCAAACATATACTCTAACCCCAGGGTGTTGAATGTCTGTTGAAGATTGAGAGAGAGAGAAACAGCATCCAATGGCAGGGTAGTTGGCTCAAGCCACCTCCATTACCTGGTATAGGCTGATATTTAAGGAGGTATTGCTGCGAGGGATGAAACCATTCTGATTGGTATGGATCAGGTCCAGTAGAATGGGGAGTAGTCTTTTCACCAGCACTTTGAGTAATATCTTCTATTTGGTTGTTAATTAAGATAATGGCCTGTAAGAGGACGTGCCTACTGGGTTTGAGTAGGGATGTGACTAGTGCTTGGGGAGTGGTAGGTGGGAGGAAGCCAGCCCCCCATAAATTTGTCTAAATGTGGTAGTAAACGGGTACTGACGGTGGCGTAGAATTCGACCGGTAGTCCGTCCAATACAGAAGTCTTGTTGCAGGGGAGCTCGCTTGTGGCTTTGCGAATTTCGTTCTATGTCAGAGGTTACCTGAGGCAGCCATAGGCCATTAAGGAAGGTAGTTATGGCAGAGTGGGGATGGTGAGGGTGAGGTTCGCAAAGGTGAGAACAGTAATCCCTAAATGCTTTCTTGATTTCCTCCTGTGTAGTGCATCAGGCTCCTGCTGTTGTGTGCAGTGAGGAAATGGAGGTAGGGGACAATTTCGGGCGGATCATACATGGCAAAAGTGTTCCTGTTTTGTCACCCTCGGTATGTAGCTTCTGTATGTAGAAGCTGTAGTCTATGACCCACAGGCGCTTTAGTAGTTCCTCATATTGAATGCAACATTCCTGCAGATCACCGGCGCAAGAGTCCTCTTGGGCGGACACGCGTTCAAGTACCCCTAATTGTGTTTCAGTGTGTTTGATGTTGCGTACAAACGAGTGTCGTGCCCCCAACAATACAGACATGGACGCAAGCATATGGTTACCTTGAATGACTCCAACTCCATCGGAGGGGAGAAGGTGGTACCAGTGTTTCCTGTAAAATTACTAGTGATGGCAGTAGCCAGGGTATCATTAAAGACCATGGCCCCTGATTGGAAAGGCTGTAAACGCCATGTGGGGACTGGGGTAGGGACCTGGCCCCAGGACATGGTAAGCTCTAGTGGGTTATGATTGGACAGGGTTTTACCTAGGCAAGTGGAGTCAGTAATGTTTGCTAACATATGAGGGGCAGAAAATACAGTCTAGACGGAAGTTCAGTGTGTGTGGAGGGGATTGGAATGAGTATTCTCTCAGTCCCACATGAACCTCCCTCCATACATCTGATAATGACCATCGTAGTGCCCAGTCTCTTAACACCCTAGGGGCCAGATGTAGGTGGCCAGTTACCTGGATTTTGAGATGTAGGGCCAGTCATTTTACAGAATCGGTAAATTTACCGATCGGTAAATTCACCGATTCTGTAAAATACCGAATCGGAAAATTTGATATGTAGGTGGGACTCTTCTGAATCAACAAAATCAATTTGATGGTAAAATACCGATTCCGGTGTGCATGCACATGTGTGCATGCACACCTGTGCCATATGACAGGCAGACCTGCCCTTGGGGCATGTATGCCTGCCACATGGCACCCGACCCTGTTTTGGGGGTGCTAGAGGGTGTCAAAGTGACACCCCCTGCACCCTTGTGAAATTCGGTATTTACCGATTCGGTAAATACCCATTCATTCCTATGGGCTTCAAAGCCCATAGGAATGAATGGGCATTACCGGTCGGTATTTACCGAATCGGTAAATACCGAATATTACCGATTCGGTAAATGCACATCTGGATTTACCTACATCTCCCTCATTCTATTTTACCGATTCATAAATACCGAATCGGTAAAATTCGGTATTTATGAGTCGGTAAAATAGATTTACCTACATCTGGCCCTAGATCGCTTAACCGATGAAGCACTTTGGGGCGAGCAATCTAGGTGTGTATCAATGACCGTGTGGAAATCTCCTCCGACCACATAGGTTAAGTAGGACCAGTCAGCCAGCACAGAGGAGAGATGCAATGGAAAGTCATATTTTTCTATGTTTGGGGCATAGACACTACCCGACTCTTGTTGCCTACCATCCAGGTGCCCATGGACAAACACGTAGTGACCATTTGTATCTATTTTAGTCTCCACAACCTCAAACAGTTTTCAAGCCCGCACCCAAACCACTGCTCCACATGTGATAGCTGAAAATGTAGTAGCAAACAGCTGCCCTTACCACTTCATGCACAGTTTCAGGGATTCAGCTGAGGAAATGTGGGTCACTTGTAAATTAACAAAGTGGGCTTTGCGGCAGTTAAGCTGAGACTCAATACTGTGTTGTTTGTGAGCTGAGCCCATACCCTGACATTCCATGTTAAGATTTTAAATGTGTTTGCAACTTATAAAACGAGTGGAAAGCATAAGTGATAACACCCCCCTTCAAACCTCCCTCAACTCCCCGGAATATAAATACACAATTTATTACAGAAAGTGAGAAACCAACAATCGCATCCCAATCCTCTGTCAAGCGGGGAACATTCATTGGAACAAAACAGCAAACTCATCTCAACTGAGCATAAACTGTAGCATCTGCTGTGGGGGGCAGCTATTCGGACTAGAAGTACAGGACAACCTGTAGCAATTGTTCAATCAAATGCAAGTCAGGGTGCCACAGGAAAGAAAACAAGCATTGGCATAGCCAATAGGTCTCGCCCTTGGGGCCTTATAAGTATTTAGTAATGCAGCACAATATCCTTGGTGCAACAACATAAACTGTTGCATGGCTAAAGACTTATAAGGTCCCAAAGGCGAGACCTATTGGCTATGCCAATGCTTGTTTTCTTATTTTATTTCTTTCAGCAGGCTGGGCTGAACTGGCACCCGCCCAGCCAGCAGATCTCTGGGGTCACCCCTGCTCTCTCCCACAAGGTGGATGCCGCCACAAGCACGAGTGTGTGCTTGAAAATTACCAGAGCAACGCCACCTCTCGGGGTGACGCTAATGCTCCTTGAAGCCGGTGACCCCAAAGAAACGGCAGTCCTGAGGAAGGTGCTACAGTATCTTGTGTTCCGTGCACCGAAACGCGTCGACGCACTCTTTTTATGTAGAATCCAAGATAGGTCTAGTGAGCAACTGATACGCACATATAAGTGGTACTTTTGACGTCACTCCTTGATCAATTAATGACCTTTGGATACAGTAATTAACAGTGGTAAAGATATCAGCTAGCCACATTGTGTAGGGGGTTGTTAAAAATTGTGATAATTTCTTGCCTTATATTACGTGGATGGTTAAAATTTGATTTCAATTCTTGAATGTATGTAATGAATTGTAATGGATTGTTGTGATTATTTGTTTTTCCTTTTAAAATAACTTTTTCAAAGATCGCTCTTTGGAATTTTAATTTGTTAATTGATGTAAATTCTCTTATGTTTTAATTAAAAAGACTGTGAACGTTCGAATTTTAGTGTGGAAATTTAAATTCTTTTCAGAGCATACTAGCCTAGCTCTTTAAATTTGATGAATGAATGCCTAGATAGACAGGTATGGAAATATAGTAGTCCATACTCAAGTGTGCACCCAGGGATTTCCCTTTGACTGAGTGACGCTAATGCCTCCTGCCAATGGGGGCGATTAGACTAGGGCAGTCTGGGATGAGGGAAGATTTTATAAATCAAGGTACCCACAGGATCTGTAATTTCAATATTAGTCCTACACTTGGGAAGTTGCACTGTTGACTTTTTCTTTCCTCTTTACTTTTTTTTTACTCGCTTCATATTGTCTCTATAGTTTAAACCATTGTCAACTTTTTAAATTGTTTATTGGTTCTTATGCATGGTGTTGTACGATCACTTAGTTGAGTGGACAGGACTAACTAACTTATTAGCATATGCAGTGTAATGCCTGAGGAGGGCTGCAATGTACTTTTGCTCTAATTTCATACCATGTGCTGTTTAATTAGTGGCCATAATCCTCAGTCTGAATCGTAGATGCATGGTACTTAGTTTAGTGTACATTGTAATATTTGTTTGCTGTAACAACAAAAAAGAACCGAAATCGCCTGTGAAACATTTTACTTCAACCACCCTGGTGATGGTGGCGGACTAGTTTTTGGCGGATGGAAAATAACAGACACCACAGAGGCATCCAACAGAATCAGAGGGGTGACACTGCTACCATCAAATATTTATAGGGGTGCCAGGACAAGTTTGTTCTCACAATTAAAGAATAGCTTACTTGAAAGCATTAAGCAAGGCGCTTTCTTAATATCAAGTCTCCAATGAGGGGTTATTCACGACCAATGTCACTGCAGCATGATTCTGGTCTTCCAACAGTTTCCATGTTTCAAACAGGATGAATCACTGGCAAAAGACAGGTAGAAATTACTGCAGCCACAGACTTGCACGTAATATCAAATGATATAGAGAAAGGAGTTTAATTAGGATAACAGTAGCCTGTAGCCAAGTCTTCTATAAAGCATGAATGTACAGTTGCCAGCAGGGGCGGGAGGGAGGGAGAGGGAGAGAGAAAGGGAAAGAGTGAGAAAGAGAAAGAGAAAGAGGGGGAGAGAGAGAGCGAGAGAGACTGCAGCAGCGGGGACGGCGCTGTTAATAGGAATAACTTCATCAGCCGGTGTTCTTTCTAGTGTGTGCCTGGGCAAGGGATGGTACAGGATTTCCTTGAAATAGAGAACATGTTTCCGAAGTTGCGTCACCGGGTCTCCCCTTTCTTCCCCGTGTCGGTTCCAGCCAGCGTGGGAGGTTTGAGGAGGGAGGAGGCAGGCGAGTAATGAGCTGCACCCAATCGAGCTCATGTATGGTTTAAACAAAGGTCTGTGGGTAGGCAAGAGGTAGGTACCACTACAAAACCGGCATTGTTGTTGCCTGCCCGGTGAGAAAAGCTCTGTCCAAGAAACAACCTTCAGTGGAAGGAAGATGTGAACATCTGCCTATTTATAATGGGAGGCCCCAGAAAACACAGTAAATCTTCTGCGCACTTGAAATAAAGTTTCCCCACATGACCTCTCAAGGCGGTGACTCGCTAGGGTGGAATAGTCGCTCCCCATCAGCCCAATGTACTGGGTGAAAAGGAGAACCAAACAGCGCTTTGTTCTCTCTTGCACAAGACGACATCCCATAATAATCACACTCAAAAATGTTTGGCGTCATCGGACGCAAAATAAAATAAAACTCTAGGTTACTGAAGGTTTGATTTAATCGATCATCTAATAAAGATGTCAGAGTGACTGGGACAAATCCGATGATTAGTTAAAACGCTAAGCAACTGACTAACATACAGTGATGTGCACGAAAACGGACAAAATATATATATCCATCTATGAGCGGATTAATATTAGTTGGACAACGGGTATTTCTTATAATAAGATGACAAATTATCAAAACATTGTTGAAACACCTTACAGAAGGCAACCACATCTTTCACTGAGATTGCATCTCTGTGCTTGTATCAAACACCAACAGCAGAACTGAATAAAATATATGAACACAAAGAATGTATGAAGCAATGAACAAAGACCAGATCTCATAAAGCTTCAGTGACAAATACTGGAATGTATTTTTAAGGCAACTAAATCTATCACTGAGATTGCATCTCTGTGCTTGTATCAAACACCGACAGCAGAACTGAATAAAATATATGAACGCAAAGCACTGATGAAGCAATGAACAAAGACCTGAACTCATAAAGCTTCAGTGGCAAATACTGGAATTTATTTTTAAGCTCTTGGATAACCGATTTGACTTAAAACTTAATTCTGAAAGGATTACTTGATTCCTTAGATACAAATGCCTCCGATTAATTCGCCATAGCAAGCTGCAGCAAAAAAAATCCCAGCAAGATGCCATTTAAGGCATGTCAAAAATTGTATGATGTTGTAAAAACTAACATTTTGTGCCTAAGGAAACACAGACCAGTCCTTCAAAAGTACTTGGGATCACAGAAGCACTTCAGGAGATTAAAATGCAAATCAAACACACTATGGAAAGAGGAGAAAATGTGGAAGAGAGCAAGAGAGAGCAGGAGAGACGGAGAGAAAGTGAGAGGGAGAAAGCGAGAGGAGAGAGAAAGCGAGATAGAGCCTGGGAGTGCTGCCTGCACGCGCGTGCGCAGTCTGCTCATTTTCAAGCACTGCACTCGTGCTTGTGGCGCACCCCTGCTCCCTCCCGCAAGGTGGATGCCACCACAAGCATGAGTGTGTGCTTGAAAAGAACCAGAGCGACGGCTAAAGGTCCTCCTATGCAGCACATGCGCGCTGCATAGGCGAGACCTAACAAAAAGGAAAAACCTACATAGGGATACAGCTTTACATTTCCAATACCATAAGTGTGCCCCTTCAGTAAAGTGCCAAACATCAGGGTCGAAAATGGAGATGCTAGGAAAATCAGATCACTTTGTCTGATGTGGCACGGTGGCAAAGATGCCCACACTTGTGCTAGTGTCCACGTCCAAGGCGGTATTGCTAGATGAGCAGGTTGGAGGCAGGTGCAGTTGTAATCGTGTCGAAGTCACGGTGGCTATAACTGCTTGTCGCCCCTCTAAAGCCTGCTGGGGAGAGGGGGCAGCTCCGGATTGGAGTCAATGAGGACTCCCACGCTGGCGACGTTGGGCCTGCATTGAGGCTCTTTCTGACATCTCTGGGTGTGGGAGGCGATGGGCATTGATTCTCCAACCAGTCTCATACTAACTCAGGGGTGTCGAAGAACAGAGTTCGCTGGTCGTGTACTACCCTCAGACGTGCTGGAAACATTAGGGCATATGTTAAACCCTCTGATCAGAATTGTTTCTTTGCAACTAGAAATGATGCTCCTTTGCACTGAACTGCTAAATTGTAGTCGGGGAAGAGTGCCACATTAGTGTTATCAATGACGATCGGAGCATTTTCCTTGGCCTTCTGCAAAAGAGTGTATTGGTCTCTAAAATTTAGAATACGCACCACTATGGGCCTGGTAGGTGCCCCTGGTGGTGGACAACGTGTGGGCATTATGTGTGTTCTCTCCTTGGTGAACAAGGCTGAAAGTACCTGTGGGGCCACCAAGGATGGCGCCTCTGCTAAGGCGGAGGAAAGTCTCCCCACTGATCTGTGAGCAGGCCAAAAAAGAAAAAATAAAATTATAATAATGCATTGTTATTATAATTTTAATTTTTCCGTTGTTTCTCAGCTGGTTAGGGGTGGGGCTGGATGTGACAGAGGAGCAGGGGAAGTAGTGGTGATCACTCTCTTATGTGCGCGTGATTGTTTGGCTGGCCATATAGGCCGGCCAAACACTCATGCACACTTTGCATGTTCTCCAACAGGCTGTGTTGTACAACTTGGGTGGGGAACAAGACCAAGCTCCCAGACCCTGTCTGAGTGCCAAACCCTGGGGCTCAGACCAATCACAAAGCTGCTGTCAGTAGCGTGATTGGCTAGGGGAGTCTGGAAGTCTGGAGTCTGGTGCTTCCTGTTCCTGCTTTCTGCCCCTGGAGTCCTGGAAGCGGGTGAAGAGGACCAAGAGGCGGCAGCAGCTGGCAGGCAGGTAAGAGATTTTAAAAAAATACTCAGAACCCGCACGCCCACCACTGTTAAGTAGCTGCTGCCGCTGGGGGCCACGGTGGTCTGCAGCCAATTTTAGATAAACAAAGTAGCGTTGGCTCCCTCTGTACCCTTGGGCAGTCCAACAAATCATATAGTGATGCACCTTGCTCAACCCTCCGCATCCTCGGCGTTTTCATGTGAAAGGTGCAGCTGAGAGCACAGATCATCCAGTTCAACTTTATGGGTCGCCTGTTGTGGAGTTAGAGTTGCTATTTGTGTTACTGCAACTTTAACCCTGTCAGATAGTTTGGGGTGCTCATCGCGGAGTAAGCCCAAGTTTGTCGGCAGTGTGCCAATACGGTGTTCAATGGCATCTCTTGAATCCCCCATTTCCTGTAAAAATACGTGACATTTGTCTGGAGCAGTGACCAGTGCTGCATGTGGGATGTAATCCACTCTTGTGGAAGCAGGCGAGCCAGCGGATTGAACGTGCCTTGATTGGGAGATGCCACGGCTTAGTGTTGGGGCAGTCTGTACCTTTGGAGCTTAACATTACAGCTTTGTTCCGCTGTTGTAAGTAGTGTAGACTGGTCAGGTGAGACACAGCACCCTGGGACAGGCGGTTAATGTCAGAGAGTCCCCTAGGTGGTATCTTGCGCTGGGTCATGCATCAGTGGCTCAATAATAGTTCTTCAAGGAGGGGAGGAGCACATCGCCTGAGTACAATAAGTGGAGCACAGACTCCAGCGAAAAGGTGGAGAGAGAAACTGATTTGGCGGCCTGCCGTCTGTGGTCGTAGGTGTCAGTCCACTTATAGTGAAAGCTTGAGGTAGGAAGCAGGAGGGCAAACTAAGCCCTTGGCTGGGATGTATGGTGGCGAGTCAGCCCCGGAGTGGCAAGCAGGTGTTAAGTGGTTCCCAGCAGTGAGGTGACGTTTCCCTGCGTGTTAGGCCCAGATTCACCGACACATTCAGTGCCCAACATGTGGCCACTTATTATGACCAAGCCTCTGCCGTTCGCATGCAGCACTGTGGGAGTGAGGAGCAGTAGGGCATTAAAATTACAAAGGAAAGTCTGCAGGGCCAGATTGTTGTGGCCCTAATGCATTGGTATCAATATAATGACAGGAGAGATCTCATAGGATGGGGACGTGGGCAGCGACTTTATCCCAGCAATGTGTGACTTGAGTTATTGCCCCCAGTTTTTGCCCTAGTGGGTCCCAATACCAGAGGGTTCTCAGGGTCCAGTTCTCACAGCAGTGTGGTGATGCAGGCTAGCATCAGGTGCACTGACAGGGCAGCCTTAAAGAGTCGGGTGTGCAGCACTGGTGTATTTGGGGTGATCCCCCAGGGCCGGCTCACTGATGAGCCGCTCTTCCACTAGAATTGCGGGGAGAAACTGCAGCCTACAGTTCTTATATTGGTGCCAGCTGCGCCCGCATCAAACACAGTCCTCCACCCACCTCTGTTCCAGGCTGCTGAATCTGTGGTTGCGGGCCTGCTGAAGGCTGCACTCGGAGCTATCTTGCTCCCGCAGCATGGTGGCGCCTGACTGGTGTGAAGCTCTCTGGGGTTAGGCGCTCTGTTCCTCAGGGCTGTCGCCCAGTCTTTTGTGGGCCAGCCAAGGCGATCCAGGCTTAGGGGCCTGGGGGGGGGGAGGGCCAGGGGGGCAGTGGAAGACTCACCCCAGTCCGTGGGGTCGATGTTAGCACACCGGTACACCGTTGCAGGAGAGGGGCGGGGTGATGTGAGACTGGCAGAGAAAGTGCGAGCCAACTCTCTCGCCGCACGTCCCTTGCTATGTCTGTCCACGGCTTTACTGCGTCCCAGGCCGCTCACAGTACTGTCGTCAAGGGTAGAGAAGGTGAATGTCAGCAAGTCATAGCATTCCTGCTCTAATTACAGTAAGGATGGCGGCGGAATTAGGATTTTCCTTGGTGCACCGTGGGAGCTTTAAGGGAGTCCGCCCACCAACTTCGCTGGCTTGCCACAGTCCTGGCTTAAAAATAATCTTGATTGTGAGTTTGTCTAAAAAAGTTGTGAGAATTTGGGTGGACTATAGGATATGAGTCATTATCATGAAATACACTTGCAAATACCATCCTGAGTCTATTCAGTATTGTTTATTTAACCTTAGCTCAACCCTGGGTAGCTGTGGCTGCGAGCAGCAAGGCTTGGAAAAGGAACTTGGTGTAAAGCATCTAACCGCACCTAACAACAGAATAAGAAAGTCACACACAAATAAAGAGAAACAACAAGGATACAAAAAAAAGACCATATTTTTATGCATTTTTAGAGACCTTGATCATCAAAACCCACCGGAGAGTTCCAGAGATACAGATTTTAGAAGCTTTCATGCAACCACAAATAAGCATTGGTCAACAAAAATGCTGTCAACTTTTTCAAATTTGTTAGTTAGTGTGACGACTCCGACCCAGGTTGGGTGACCAAATCCGGTAGGGAAAGGTCTAAGAGGCCGGAGAGATTACTTTGGACAGGTACCTGCCCACCAGAGCATTTTTAAAGCAAGTTCTAAACTTTACAAGACAACCGCCATACATCAATAGAGTGGTCTTGATGCTGAGGATACAGGTGGAAGATACTCAAAGGATACTCTGGTTGTGGTGCAGTTGACTGGGGCTGTCTCTGTGGTGGTCTCTCAATCCACAGGTGATGAGGTCGGACTTTTTCCACTGAGATTGGGTTCACTTGAAATATGACAAATCCGGACTTTGATAGCACTCCAGATTCTGGCAGAAATGGGTGCAACTTTTGGCAATCTCTGATTTGTTCTTTTGTGTGACTGGTAACAGCAAAACTTATGCGGGTGCTACCAACTTGTCAGTTTGGGCTCTTCACCTCTTGTGTCCCTGGAGCTGGGTCCAGGGTGATCAGTTGACTGATCCTTGGAGTCACTGCTGTGGGTGAAGGCGGGAAACAAACTTTTCCCTGAGTCAGGAGCCAGAGGCACAGTCCCAATCTCACTAGCCCAAAAGTGCAGTAGGTGCAGTATCGGTGCAGCCTCTCTATGTGCTGGTTAAAGGCAGCAGGGCAGTGTTTGCTCGCTCCTCTCTTCGATTCCAGCGTGATCTGATGGGCAGGGTGCCAGTGGTGCCACAATTATCCCAGAAAAGAGCCATGAGGTGGGTCTCCTCCTACCTAGTGACGTGTTTCCTGCAATGTGTGGCATCTAGATATCTCAGCGTGCCCCATTCTTGCCCCTTTTAAAATGGCACGGCCCTTCCTTGCTCACAAAAATGCTATATAAGGGGGTCAAGGGGAAATTTACCGACCTAGTATCCCATTCCCCTACTTGACATCACAAATCACAAAATAGGGATACCTGGTCAAACAGTGTGTGTTGTTGTACAGAAAACTATGGAAAGAAGAGACAACATACTATATGAAGCGAGTCATATCTGGCTGAGAAATTCCCATCCGACCACCCTTACTGGCGGAGTATCGTCATGTGGGAGTTGGTGCTTGATCCTATTACCGCCCAAACCTTCAAGCGACGGTGCGGGTATGGATCATTCACAGATACTCTAGCCAAGATAATGCTCGAAGAGTGGAGAAGATAGGGTGCAGTGCTCTAGTGACAGTGAAGATAAAATTGAGTACTCGAACAAAAAATATGTTTAATGGAGATTGTTAGAGTGTCAAAGTTAAAACCACGCCCTGTAGTGGAAATTAATAACTACAAAGTGGCGCTGTGCAGGACGGTCGACATGTTTCAGCCATATGGAACAATTGTCCGGCTTTCTTCAGGACCCGAAGGTGGAACAGCTACTGCAATTTATACATAGCGTAGTGAAAAAGAAAAGGGGAAAGTTTGATACTTTACAATACAGGAATCTCAATGGACCTTGGAGCCCCAATGTATCCAGGAGAGCTAGATTTTCTTTTCCTGTTGTAACATAAAAGGAAGAACTTGCAATTCACATATATATATATATATATATATATATATATATATATATATATATATATATATATATATATATATATATATATATAGCCACTTAAGACACACAGAAACTGTACAAACAACACACATGCATAAGTACATTTATACTTAGCAACAACTTTAGAGTATTCTGTTTCTCACACAGAGAGGAATTACCCTCTACTGAGATACTCCCCCAGCTTTATGTGGGAGAAGACCTTACCTCACCCGGCAACCTACTCGGGAAATTGAGGCCCGCTCTGTTTTGCAAAAGAAGAAGACACACATTGGAAACATACAGTGTGTCTAGCTCACTGGCGTTGCATAAAGACCTAATTTACAAAGTAATAGACAGCACACCATCAGATCATGAACCGATTGTTTACAGGATCAGCTCCTGTCACATCTGTTGACTAAATGAGAGTTTCTAAGTGATTTCGCCAATGTTTGATTGAAAATGGCAAAATGTGACAGCCCCTCCTGTCTTACTTAGTCTAACCACAAGGTGGCAATTGGTAGATATGCTAGGGGGGAAAATAAACCGATGTTTTTAGAAAAAGCCAAAGTCAAGCATAGAACCTAGGCTACTACAGCTTAGGTGAAAAAGCCTGTTCTTTTTGTCAGAAAGGAGCATGAGAGGCATAAGATCAAAGCTACCTAGCCCCCAGGGACTCACCTGTCCGTCGGTACCTCTCTCGATCGTCCGAGAGGAAGTGGAGGTACCGACAGGACAGCCTATTCCATATTTATACTAGTGCTAATTGGTCAAATTAGCTCATGAAACCGGCCAATTAACCGCATGAATCGCAGTTTTCTCTTATGCGCATGCTTATTAGATTAAGAGTTAGACGCGCTACTCTCTTCTAAGTCTACAGAGCGCATGTGCCGAGCCACATTGACCCGGGCCTGGGCAGTGCGTATCTACGTAAACCCATGCGCATATCACCAGGACAGCGTTACTCATCTGCGCATGAGCAAAACAAAGCTACTGTGTTTGCTCATGCGCGCTCATATGTTGATCAACGCGCATGCCTAGAGGGAGGGTGTGTATCAACGCGCATGCGCGCCCAATAGCTGATCAACGCGCGCACTCAAGGAATCATAGTTAGTGCTCAGCGCATGCGCCGATCTAGGTAATTGTAGATCGTAGTGCACGAGCTGTATATGGCCATGATGGGCATATAGACGAGGATTAGAAAAGTGACGAGTAGAGGCAATTATCTGCTCCAATGAGTTATTTACTTCTTCTAATGTACACAGCGGTTAATAGCCATATTTGCATCACCGTTGTGCACAAGTGTATACTCTATGGATGATCACTGAATAGGCAGAATTGTCAGGCACTACAAGTGTAACAAGGCATACCTAACTATGTTAGTGTAGAGTATTGAATGTAAGTAAGATGGTACTAATGAGAAAAGTAATCCATGGTGTAATGGTACAGTTGTGTATTATCAACAGTCAGAGTTAGAAAAGTGATATTGGCAGAAAACCATATATCATAGTGACATAAATGATTATAGTTAGGGCTACAGGGAGACCCAGGGAATGGCGTCATTCAGGCCTTTGATATCACACTGAAGCTTGAAAATCCACTTCTGTTCTTTCACGAACAGATATCTCGAGATATCGCTGATGTGTGATGGAATATATGGGTGCTCTGCTTGGTGTTTAGTAGAAAGAAAGTGACTAGTCAGGCAGGTTGACTGTTTTTGACGTCTGATGGTGCTCTTGTGTTCACTTATTCGAACTTTCATTTTCCGAGTGGTATGACCAACATATCTAAGTGAACAAGGGCAGGTTATCATATATATGACGCCCTCCGTTTTGCAATTAGTGTGTTTTCTTAGCAACCACGGTCTGCCTGTGCCTATGTCCACTTGGTCGGTCTTGTAAGTTTGTGGACATGCGCTACATGATCCACAAGGATAATGACCTCGCACAGGCGGAAGATTCCACAGTGTATTGCTGAATTCTGTTGTCTGCATTCTCGGCCTAGTGTGAACCAGGGTGTCACGTAGATTGGGGGCTCTTTTAAAGGAAAAGAGAGGTAGTGGAACAGCAGTCTGTGCCACATTCAGAATATTCCAGTGTTGTTTGACGGTTTTCTGGTTTTGATTCGAGAGGACACTGAAAGTGCTGACAAAGGTCAGTCTCTCTAATGGTGGTTTTTCAATTTTCTTCTCCAGAAGTGCTTCCCGACTATTGTTGGAAGCCCGTTTCCATGCTCGTTTGACGAGATGGCAAGGATATTCTCTCTCTTGGAGTTGTCTGGACAGTTGTACAGCATGTTTTTCATAAAGAGGTCGTGATGAACAGTTTCTGCGGACACGCAGGAACTGTCCTACCGGAAGGTTTTCACGTAGGGCTCGTGGGTGATGGCTGTTAAACACAAGCAGTGAGTTCCTCGACATTCTTTTTTTATACAGTTCACTCTCGAGCTTACCACCACTTGCGAAGATTAAGATATCTAGGAATGGCAACTGTTGTTGGCTATACTCCACAGTGAACTTGAGGTAACGGTTCTGTTCGTTAAGCCATCCATGAAAGGCTACAATTTCAGATGGTGTGCCTCGCCATATCACCAAGATGTCATCAATGTATCTTTTCCATAGCAACACCTGACGAAAGTAAGGGTTGCTATGGTTAAGTACATAAGCCTGCTCAAACAGGTGAACGTAGAGGTTGGCGAGGCTGGGGGCAAAAATACTCCCCATGGATGTCCCTGAGGTTTGGAGGTAGATATCATCCTCAAATTTGAAATAGTTCTCCATCATTGCCAGTCTGGCACACTCCATAATAAAGTTGACGGGGGTGATACTATTCAAATCACGCGGGAATCCAAAAGTGATCTAATGGCCTCTAAGGTCTCCTCCTGCGGAATGCAGGTGTATAATGACTCGACATGGAAACTGACCAGAAGGTCAGTCCCGATGTCGAAGTGCACCTCTGGTAACAACCTGAGTACGTCAGCCGTATCTTGCAGGTATGTGGGCATTTCTTTGACTAATGGCCTGAGAAAAGAATCCACAAAAGTGGATAGTGGTTCCAAAAGGGAGCCAATCCCTGAGATAATTGGTCGTCCAGGGGGAGGCCTAGTTGCCTTGTGTATTTTTGGCAGGCAGTAAAACCCGGGCATGACGGGATTAGAGTTTACCAGAAACTGTGCCTCCTGGGGTGTGATCCATCCTTCAGCATTGCCTTCATCAACCAGAGTCTTGATCTCTGTTTGTAACCTTGGAGTCGGGTCACTAGGTAAGGATGGATCACACCCCAAGAGGCACAGTTTCTGGTAACCTCTAATCCCGTTTTACTGCCTGCCAAGAACTTCCTGGCTGATTTTACATGGTCTTTTTTAAATATATAGTGCTGTGGAGAGATTGAATGTGCTGTACAACTTTCTAAGTAAATAAAGAGATACTAAACTGTTTGAATGTCATCCTGAAGTTGATGGATCAAGATGTGGAAAATTCATAACGAAAGTGGGCAGGGGTCTGATTTCTTACACAGTCCATAGAGTGTTCTGGTATTCTGGAACCCATCAGCAACACTGGAAGCTTGATGTTGAAGTAGAGAATCTAGTAGTCGCTCTATTTAATAAGTACCTTTCCTGCGACTGTGATAAGTCCTAGTGAAGAGAAGATTAATTAAGAGTTTGTCCAGTATGTGGTGCCATTTGTCAGTGGACGAAGAGTAATTTGAGATGAGCAAGACAGCCTGAGGAGTAGTGAAGTTCTTGCTTGTTGAAGTAAGTGTTGCAGTCTCCTTGAGCGCATAAATTAGGGTAATTGTGAACAATTTTTATAATGTAAACTGCCAAATCAAGGAGAGCATGTGGGAAAGCTGGATTATGTTAAAGGGGTTAGTGGATAAATAGGAATGAATTTAAGGTAGGTGAAGGTGACGAGCAAAGATTATTCTACGGGGGCTAATTATTCATGGAGGCTTGATTTGGTAAAGGAGTTCTTGAATACCCGCAGCTAGTCCACCTCTGGTCTTCTTAGTCAGCAGTTTCTGATGAAAGTTAGATGGACTGAAGGTATTTCTTCAAGTAATATAGGTGATGGATGATCTCTTAGCCAAGTTTCAGTGATGAAAAGAGCATCTGGGCTGTAGTCAATTGTAAATTGATAGATATGGAAATTGTTCTTGTTTAGGTATCTAGTGTTACACAGGATAAGGATAAAGACTAGCTGGTTGTAGAATGATCAGTCTCATTGGGATGATAGGAGAGGATTTTAAGTTTAAGGAGCAATTGTAGAGGTTGATGCTTACTCTCAGCAGGAGGGGAGGAGAATATGTGTGTAGAATTCACCTGCAGGGTCCTGGAACTGTGCCAGACGGTATAGGTGTGATTTGATGGTGTTGTGAGTGTGGGCGATAAGGCAGATGGTAAAGTTTTGGAGAGATGAGTGAGGTGCGTGCGATTAATAATGATTTTCTTGGACAGAAGAGGTCAGCTTGTTATGAGTATGAAGGTAGTGGAGGAAGAACAAAGAGACTTGAAGGACAAGTTTGGGTTGATGGAAGAAGCGGAAGGCTGGGGAGCCAGGATTTGCCCTAGTATTGACTGCCAGGGTTCCCAGACTTTTGTTTGTGAGATTGCTCACTGGGGCATTGGTAAGGTGGAATGGAGAGAAATAGTTGGGTGGATTTATAGATTGAATATCGCCTTTGGAAGGTGAGGCATAGATACTTGATTAATGAGAGTTAATGATGGTTTTGGATTGACGCCACTGTGTGTTCTTATTCCTGATTACTTTTGTAACAGTGACCCATTGGGACCAGAATCATCATATAAAACCCTCCTCTCTGTTACACCAAGCTACCTGACTCAGAAACCATTCTTTTCAGGGGGACAGCACGATTAACACGGTGCAGACTACCTGCTTTGTAAAATACTACCATTTAAAAAGTCGAAGACACTGAAACAGTTCTTCTCAGGCTTTTGCACCCATGGTCCCACTAAACACCAGGACAAAATCTTCTTGACTTCTTCAGGAAAAGAATTGAAAAGTCTGCTGCTTCAGGGCTACTTCTGTTTATAAAAGGTGTGTGCATGGGACAGTTTAGACAGAAGCTAATGATTCCCTCATTGTAAAGAATGCCAATAATCCGGTGAATATTGTTGCAATTGGGCCTATTGTTAATCTCCCCAACATTATTATGAAATATATTCCTGTTCCCCCATATGATTACATTTGCCGTTGGTCTGTTGCAGTATGTAATCATAGGCTCCTGTAGTCCACAGCCCACAGCGCTGTGTCTCACGCGCTGATACCTCACTTCACCCACCTCAGCAGCCATCTTGAGCGAGGTAAGGGTGGCGGTGTAGTCGTTGAACCCTCCCGCCCTCCCAGCCTACTTAAGGGGCGGAGAGTTCTCCAGCCAGCAAATTCATTTGTTTTACTTTCTCCCCTGAGGCGGAAGCCGGGGGCTCTTTGCCTAATCTTGTGCACTAATCTCGCTGTGATTTACTATAGCGTGTTACAAATTTAAGCTGTGATTTACAATAGCGTGCTTTTAAAAATTGTAAATATCTTAATTGCCTGTTTTAAACATTGCGCTCACCTCGGAGCGAGAGTAACGTCGCCTTGAGGTCCCACATAGGCTCCTGTAGTCCACAGCCCACAGCGCTGTGTCTCACGCGCTGATACCTCACTTCACCCACCTCAGCAGCCATCTTGAGCGAGGTAAGGGTGGCGGTGTAGTCGTTGAACCCCTCCCGCCCTCCACCCACTTCTCCATGTATAAGGGCACTAGCTTTTCCCGTCCGCGCAGCGGGCGGGCGCGCCAAAGGCAAGCCCGTCTGCGCCCGTCCGCGCCGGAACCGGGCCAAGGGCCATACCCCCTGGCCGATTATCCTGTACCTCAGACCTATTCTACTCGCGATTGACCCTGTTAGAACTCAGACCATCGGCCGACTCGATTTGCCCACGACAAGATCCCTCAAACACATCACATGACCTTGGTGCGACTTGCCCACACTGCAGCTACTCTATCCCTTTACACACAGCTATCGTGCATTCTAAGCATTCGACCATTACTAAAGAACAATCGTTTCTAATAGCACTCATCAACGCCCGCTCACTATGTAAACATAGCCAAGAAGTAGCCGATCTCATCACTGATAACAAGCTTGATATTCTTTTTGTTACCGAAACTTGGACTAATGAGTCATCAGAACCAGACTTAGTCACCGCGGTTCCTAGCGGTTATAAAGCTTATCGGCAGGACAGAGTCAGGAAAAAAGGAGGTGGTCTAGCGATCATAGCTAGAGACCGCTTCACCGTCACCATCTCTCCTATTCCCTCCATCCATTGTGAAGCACTACAGTTTAGAATAAAGCTCTGCTCACTATCTAGTTTTAAGGGAGTACTGATTTACCGCCCCCCAGGGACAAAAACTGGTTTCCTCGCCAATTTTACTACAATGATGGAAACCTTAGCTACAGAAAACACGCTAACTGTTTTAGGAGACTTCAATTTCCACTTAGACCAGGCTGATCAAATCGATACAGCCTCTCTTATAGCGGACATGGAAACACTGGGGCTGAAACAATTAGTCGACAAGGCCACGCACTTAGCCGGCCACATTCTAGACGCTATATTCTCCAATGTGGACGGCCTCCAAATA
This sequence comes from Lissotriton helveticus, assembly GCF_964261635.1. Classification (NCBI taxonomy): domain Eukaryota; kingdom Metazoa; phylum Chordata; class Amphibia; order Caudata; family Salamandridae; genus Lissotriton; species Lissotriton helveticus. Next base: position 629,769,060 of record NC_136065.1, on the reverse strand, counting down.
ACGGACATCCATCCAATGCCGTGGACTGATCACTACGCCATATTCGGTATAATTACCACCAACTCCTTACAAAATATGAAACCCGCCACAATAGACCATGCCCCCTTTAAAGATTGGAAGAATAGCAATCCAGCTGACTTGAAAACACAGTTGGACAATACCAGTCCATCGATTTCTACTGACTCCAACGTGGCCACACAACAATTTTACACCTGGCTTGCTCAGGCTACTGAAAACACCGTTCCCATTAAAACTCTGTCCAGGAATAGATCAAGACCAACGGCCCCGTGGTATTCCAACGAGCTAAGACAGCAAAAACAAATTAACAGGAACCTGGAAAGATGCTGGAGAAAAACATACGACATAGCAAGCAAGAAAGTTTATAAAGATGCTCTGTCACTTTACAAATCCATGATCATTAAAGCAAAAAAAACTATTTTATACCAATCAAATAGATCATGCCAAAAACTCCAGTAAACGCCTATATGAAATCACTAAGACACTGGCAGGAAATGCCCCCGACCTTATTCCCCCTCCTTCCCAAGCTCTTTGTGAGGCCCTGGCAAAAATTTTCTTCACCAAGGTGGACGATATTTTTCAAGCTTTCACATCTAAACCATCTATGACGAACGTCGCTCCATCATGTCCACATCAGACTACTGTTTTTACTAGTTTTCAGAAATTGACAGATGACCACATAAAAAGCATAGTCTCTACAATTAAAACAGGCTCTGCTCTAGACCCCTGCCCTTTATCAGTGTTACCACCAGTACTGGACTCCATTATACCAACGCTGACACAAGTCTGCAACTCCATCTTGTCCTCAGGGAACTACCCCAATTTGCTAAAGAAAACTTTACTGAAACCCTTACAAAAAAAACCTGGCCTAGACAAAAATGAACTCAAAAACTACAGGCCCATTGCGAGTCTACCGTTTCTGGCCAAACTGGCCGAAAAGGCAATGAATTCCCAACTCTCAGATTACATCGAGAAACATCGATTGTTGGATGATTCTCAGTACGGTTTTAGGAGATTTCACGGGACTGAGACTGCCCTTATCAAGGCTGCCGACGACGTCAGGGCCATAAGGGATCAAGGTGGGACGGCTATTCTAGTCTTACTTGATCTGTCAGCAGCCTTCGACACGGTCGACCACAACACCTTGGTCGATCGTGTCGGAAGGCTAGGCATTAGTCACTCTGCCATAGACCTGCTTGCCTCCTTTCTCGCTGAGAGAACTCAAGCGGTCACCCTTGGACCGTTCCAGTCGGTTCAATTCACACTGCCATGCGGTGTCCCCCAAGGCTCATCCCTTAGTCCGACACTATTTAATATCTATGTGTCGGACCTTGCAAATGTCATCAGAGCATACGGGATGAGCCTAACATCTTATGCGGATGACACCCAGCTGGTTCTGGCCATTAAGGGTGATGGAGGACAGGTGGCCCACAACTTTAAAAATGGAATGACGGAAATAGCAGCATGGATGGCCACAAACTGTCTAAAACTCAACTCAGGGAAGACTGAGGTAGTCATCTTTGGACCTCTTCTCCCAGAATGGCCATCATGCTGGTGGCCACCGGCTTTCGGTACACCCCCCATCCCAACCGTAAAGGTCAGGAATCTGGGAGTCATTTTTGACAATGGCCTTAGCTTTATGGACCATGCAAATAAAGTTGCGACAATGGCCCATTACAAATTAAAAATGATAAGGAAGATTAGCCCCTTTCTCCCAGAGGCATTAATTAAAACACTGGTATGTTCCTTAGTCTTGTCCTCACTAGACTACTGTAACGGACTTTTTCTTGATGCTCAGGCCAGGGTCATAAACAAGCTTCAGTCTATACAGAATGCGGCGGCTCGCCTGCTCTCTGGAACGGCCAAATTTCACCCCATCTCAGAAATAATAAGACAATATCACTGGCTCACCATCAAAAATCGAATAAAGTTTAAGTCCTTATGCATAGTCTACAAAACCCTCAATAACCAAGGACCTCATACTCTGAAGGATCAACTAAAACTTTACATTCCCCGCAGACATCTTCGATCCTCGGAGTTGCATCAATTAGTTGTTCCTCGATCAAAGACGGTGTCATGGGGTGATCGCCGTTTTCTTGTGGCTGCTCCTAAACTATGGAACACACTTCCTCAACACATTAAGATGAGTCCCTCTCTCCTTTAGTTTAGGAAACTTGTAAAGACATGGCTGTTCAACCAATGAAATTATCTGCACAATTAGGAAACAAATGAATGGTCTAGCGCCGAGACGCCTCAGGGTATTCGCCGCGCTCTACAAATGTCAAAAATAAATAAATAAAATAAATGTATCATACATATTCTTATAAGGTTTAGTGGTCATCAATTTAATTTTGAATGTGTATATCAATTGCAAGATTCTACTTACCTTTTTTACAGATGTTGTTTGCAACTGTCAATATTGTAATATCAAAACTGATGTGTAAAGCACTCTGTCTCTCTTGAGGCCTTGACTGCACTATTATAAACAATTATTAAATAAAAGTTACTATACTGCAGAAGAAGGATCAAGTGTTCTTTGCAGCATATGGAGAATCTTAACTACTGTACCCCATAATAAGACTCATTCTTTAAACAATTATATGATATTCATAGCTGTGAGAAATTGTGATGTTGGTTGAATGAGGGGTGTCCTCAGTTCAAGTAACAGCCAAAATTGCTGTCAGGGTGAACCACAAAGGTCACTAAATTAACCTGTGCTTAACCCTTGGTAGCTTGGCACAAACATTCAGTCATGCTTAACTTAGAGGCAATGTGTAAAGTATTGATGCAACACACAAACAGTAATAAAGTGAAAACCCAACACAAGAGAAATCCCACACCAATTTAGAACGAGCATTTGCTAAGCAATCGGTCTCGCCTTTGGGACCTTATATGTATTTGGCTATGCAGCACATAAGACTGGGTGCTAAAATATCTACTGTTCTTTAACATGGAGGGAAAGTAAGCACCAAACTGCGTGACATGCCAGGTATGAGAACAGATGGAGAGAAATATTGACTTTCAGCAGGAACTGGTAGTGTCCAAAGCTCTGTTTTTAATATGAAATCAAGGCTTTTTGTGGTATTATCACTGAAAATACAAGATTTGCAAAAAAAAGTTATTGTCTACGGGTGCTCGTGAAAGACCATTTCTTTGGACTAAAATCTAGAGAATGCTAAAGTGATTTTGGTATTTTACTAACCTCGCTGGTCATTTTCTATCAATAAAGTTAAATAGAGGCAGTTGCCCAAAAAATTTAAAAAAGAAAGTCCCTCAGCAGAAAACAAATCTGCTTATTTTACTGACCTCTACTGGTCGTTTTCTATCAAGACAGTTAAATAGAGGCAGTTGAACAGAATAAAAAGTCCCTAAGCGGAAGCAGACAAGTCCTAGGACTGATCTCCAGAGCCCACAAACTACATACACATATAAATATATACTAAAGTATATACAAGAGGTCTACCTAAAAATGGTGTAAAATGTAAGAAATTTCTTGACACCAAAACAAAAATCCAATCAGTTGAACTTGTTATGATTTTTTTTTACATTTTTCATAAACTCTAGTGCCTAAGAGCTCAAAACGCCGAACGCGGACATCTAGTCACGCAAGAACGGGTCAAAAAAAAATGGCGGACCGCGATGGAACGCGGGTCGCATACAAGAAGTGTATTGGACCCGGTCAGCCCGTACATTCAAAATTAAAGGAAATTTTAAAGAAAAGTTTCTGATAAGGTAGAGCTAAGCAGGGCAAGTCTGCAGGTAGTGTTTGAGGAGGATGCGTCGTAGTCGGGGATCCGCTGAATGAAGTTGCGATGAAAATTTCTATGTTCGAATTTAGGGCCTGATTTAGATTTCTGCTGAATAACAAAACAAAAATACCAGTACTGCAAAATTTCTCTGGGATGAATGAACTTAATATAGTGAAACAAAACACCATATTGACAAGACTGCTTTTTCTGTCTGAATTAAATCTTTATATTTATACTTTTTTCAAAGAAACCACATTTTTCATTTTTTATCGCATCAACACAAAGAATACAAAAAACAAATCAATTTGTTACATATCACATATACATTACAAAAATTACAAATGTATGATCAGAAATCTCCAATCACACCTTCCACACACTCATTCACCCAGACTCACTAGAGCCACTCATACTTATTATTTACACAATGTACATTTTTTTGCAACCGTTATGACAATAATCAATAACTTCCTTGGAATAAGTTCCACTTTTTTGAACGTTTGTTATTTTTTTCAGATTTCCTAAGGTCGCAAAAGGCTGGTCTACGCGTTTCGAACACCCTTAATAGGGGGTGCTCTCGTCAGGACCACATATCTGAAAGACATAGGGTAGGTGTTTTAGGGTCAAAGCTAGGAGCACGTCCTTGAAATCGCATGAGCGCCACACTAATTCTTACCTCTGCCTTGTGATAAAACGAAGTGAGAGGAGAAATCTGCAAATAATCAGACGGAAGAAAGAGCGGTCTAAGTATGCCAAAATCAACACCAATTAGTTTCTACCAATAACCATGACCGTCGCTTGCCAATACAAACATACATACTTACATTCTTAGTATCTTGTGTACTGCATTCAATGAGATGTGTTGAATTAATTAATTTGTGCCTGCAGGGTGAGATTCAGATGTGACTGTTCTCTTTTATTCGGAAGGTAAGGGGAGAAGGATTGTCTGGCTGAGGACTTACTTGTGTGCAATGCACTGATGTTTATATTCTTTAGCGTCCGATTCAATGGGTCTGTGTTCTACAAAAAACGGAGAGAAGGAAGGATGGTGTTAGGGGCCAGTTCGCATTTGTTTTTTAGATTTCGGCAGATAGGATATCCGTCACCATTGTGACAGAGCAAACCGTCTGTTGAAATCTAAATCAGGCTCTCAGTCTCTTTAGGTCTCGCCCTGCGATTGCAGGCCAAAGGCCTGCTGTCGCAAAGCGAGACTATTGTAATCATTCTGGCTTTCAAGGACTCAAGGGGAACAGACAGCAGACAAGCGATGTGAACGCGCAGCTCTTGACTTGGATTAGGTCGCACGCGCGTCAACTGTGAACAGCATGTCAGTTTCAGTTTTACACACAGCTTCTACAGTGTGCTACTTTGTTGCAGTTTTAAAGTTTCGTTTTTGTTCTTACTGGTTCAGGGGCAGTGCAGCACACACTATTTTACAACCCACACCATTCTACAGCACACACCATTCTACAGCACACAACGCTCTGCGGCATACAGCACTCTACAATGTACAGCACTCAGTATTCTACATCACATAGCACTGCACTCTACAGCGCCCTGCACTCTGCAGCGCCTCGCACTGCAGCGCTTTGCAGCGCCCTGCACTCTACAGCGCCCCTGCGCTCTACAGCGCCCCGCAGCGCCCTGCACTCTACAGCGCCCCGCAGCGCCCTGCACTCTACAGCGCCCTGCACTCTACAGCGCCCGCACTCTACAGTGCCCCGCAGCGCCCTGCACTCTACAGCGCCCTGCACTCTACAGCGCCCCGCAGCGCCCTGCACTCTACAGCGCCCCGCAGCGCCCTGCGCTCTACAGCGCCCCGCACTCTACAGTGCTCTACAGCGCCCCGCACTCTACAGCGCCCCGCACTCTACAGCGCCCCGCACTCTACAGCGTCCCGCACTCTACAGCGCCCCGCAGCACCCTGCACTCTACAGCGCCCCGCGCTCTACTGCGCCCCGGGCTCTACAACGCCCCGCAGTGCCCCGCACTCTACAGCGCCCCACACTCTACAGCGCCCCACACTCTACAGCGCCCCACACTCTACAGCGCACAGTATTCTACATCACATAGCACTGCGCTCTACAGCGCCCCGCGCTCTACAGCACCCCGCAGCGCCCTGCACTCTACAGCGCCCGAGCTCTACAGCGCCCTGCAGCGCCCTGCACTCTGCAGCGCCCCGCAGCACCTTGCACTCTACAGCACCCCCGCAGCACCCTGCACTCTACAGCACCCCGCAGCACCCTGCACTCTACAGCGCCCAGCAGCACCCTGCACTCTACAGCGCCCAGCAGCACCGTGCACTCTACAGCGCCCAGCAGCACCCTGCACTCTACAGCGCCCAGCAGCACCCTGCACTCTACAGCGCCCGCAGCACCCTGCACTCTACAGCGCCCCGCAGTGCCCTGCACTCAACAGCGCCCCGCAGCACCCTGCACTCTACAGCGCCCCTCACTCTACAGCGCCCCGCACTCTACAGCGCCCCGCACTCTACAGCGCCCCGCACTCTACAGCGCCCCGCACTCTACAGCGCCCCGCACTCTACAGCGCCCCGCACTCTACAGCGCCCCGCACTCTACAGCGCCCCGCACTCTACAGCGCCCCGCACTCAACAGCGCCCCGCACTCAACAGCGCCCCGCACTCTACATCACATAGCACTGCACTCTACAGCGCCCGCGCTCTACAGCAGCCCGCAGCACCCTGCACTCTACAGCGCCCCGCACTCTACAGCGCCCCGCAGCCTACAGCGCCCCGCAGCACCCTGCACTCTACAGCGCCCCGCAGTGCCCCGCACTCTATAGCGCCCCGCAGTGACCCGCACTCTACAGCGTCCCACAGCGCCCCGCACTCTACAGCGCCCCGCACTCTACAGCGCCCCGCAGCGCCCCGCACTCTGCAGCGCCCCGCACTCTACAGCGCCCCGCACTCTGCAGCGCCCCGCACTCTGCAGCGCCCCGCAGCGCCCCGCAGCGCCCCGCACTCTGCAGCACCCCGCAGCGCCTCGCACGCTGCAGCGCCCCGCAGCGTCCCGCACTCTGCAGCGCCCCGCACTCTACAGCACCCCTCGCTCCACAGCGCCCGCAGCGCCCTGCACTCTACAGCGCCCCGCAGCGCCCTGCACTCTACAGCGCCCCGCAGCGCCCTGCACTCTACAGCGCCCCGCAGTGCCCTGCACTCTACAGCGCCCTGCACTCTACAGCGCCCCGCAGCGCCCTGCACTCTGCAGCGCCCTGCACTCTACAGCGCCCCGCACTCTACAGCGTCCCACACTCTACAGCGCCCCTCACTCTACAGCGCCCTGCAGCACCCTGCACTCTACAGCGCCCCGCACTCTACAGCGCCCCGCAGTCTACAGCGCCCCGCCGCACCCTGCACTCTACAGCGCACCGCGCTCTACAGCACCCCGCAGCGCCCCGCCCTCTACAGCGCCCCGCAGCGCCCCGCACTCTACAGCGCCCCGCACTCTACAGCGCCCCGCATTCTACAGCGCCCCGCACTCTAATGCGCCCCGCAGCGCCATGCACTCTACAGCGCCCTGCGCTCGACAGCGCCCGCAGCGCCCCACACTCTACAGCGCCCCGCACTCTACAGCGCCCCGCACTCTACAGCGCCCCTCAGCGCCCTGCACTCTACAGCGCAACACACTCTACAGCACCCCGCAGCGCCCTGCACTCTACAGCACTCTGCAGCGCCACACACTCTGCAGCGCCACACACTCTGCAGCGCCACGCACTCTGCAGCGCCACGCACTCTACAGCGCACCGCACTCTACAGCGCACCAGTGCACCACACTCTACAGCACAGCGCACCGCACCACAGCGCCCGCACTCTACAGCGCACCGCAGCGCCCCGCACTCTACAGCGCCCCGCGGCGCCCTGCACTCTACAGCGCCCGCGCTCTACAGCACCCCGCAGCGCCCTGCACTGTACAGCGCCCGCGCTCTACAGCGCCCCGCAGCGCCCTGCACTCTGCAGCGCCCCGCAGCACCCTGCACTCTACAGCGCCCCACAGCACCCTGCACTCTACAGCGCCCAGCAGCACCCTGCACTCTACAGCGCCCAGCAGCACCCTGCACTCTACAGCGCCCAGCAGCACCCTGCACTCTCCAGCGCCCAGCAGCACCCTGCACTCTACAGCGCCCAGCAGCATCCTGCACTCTACAGCGCCCCGCAGCGCCCTGCACTCTACAGCGCCCCGCAGTGCCCTGCACTCTACAGCGCCCCGCAGCACCCTGCACTCTACAGCGCCCCTCACTCTACAGCGCCCCGCACTCTACAGCGCCCCGCACTCTACAGCGCCCCGCACTCAACAGCGCCCCGCACTCTACATCACATAGCACTGCACTCTACAGCGCCCCGCAGCACCCTGCACTCTACAGCGCCCCGCAGCACCCTGCACTCTACAGCGCCCCGCAGTGCCCTGCACTCTACAGCGCCCGCACTCTACAGCGCCCCGCACTCTACAGCGCCCCGCACTCTACAGCGCCCCGCACTCTACAGCGCCCCACACTCTACAGCGCCCTGCACTCAATAGCGCCCCGCACTCTACATCACATAGCACTGCACTCTACAGCGCCCGCGCTCTACAGCACCCCGCAGCGCCCTGCACTCTACAGCGCCCCGCACTCTACAGCGCCCCGCAGCCTACAGCGCCCCGCAGCACCCTGCACTCTACAGCGCCCCGCAGTGCCCCGCACTCTACAGCGCCCCGCAGTGACCCGCACTCTACAGCGTCCCACAGCGCCCCGCACTCTACAGCGCCCCGCACTCTGCAGCGCCCCGCACTCTGCAGCGCCCCGCACTCTGCAGCACCCCGCAGCGCCTCGCACGCTGCAGCGCCCCGCACTCTGCAGCGCCCCGCACTCTACAGCGCCCCTCGCTCCACAGCGCCCCGCAGCGCCCTGCACTCTACAGCGCCCCGCAGCGCCCTACACTCTACAGCGCCCCGCAGCGCCCTGCACTCTACAGCGCCCCGTAGTGCCCTGCACTCTACAGCGCCCTGCACTCTACAGCGCCCCGCAGCGCCCTGCACTCTACAGCGCCCCGCACACTACAGCGTCCCACACTCTACAGCGCCCCTCACTCTACAGCGCCCCGCAGCACCCTGCACTCTACAGCGCACCGCGCTCTACAGCACCCCGCAGCGCCCCGCACTCTACAGCGCCCCGCAGCGCCCCGCACTCTACAGCGCCCCGCACTCTACAGCGCCACGCATTCTACAGCGCCCCGCACTCTAATGCGCCCGCAGCGCCATGCACTCTACAGCGCCCTGCGCTCGACAGCGCCCGCAGCGCCCCACACTCTACAGCGCCCCGCACTCTACAGCGCCCCTCAGCGCCCTGCACTCTACAGCGCAACGCACTCTACAGCGCAACGCACTCTACAACGCACTACAGCGCCCCGCACTCTACAGCGCACCGCACTCTACAGCGCACCGCAGCGCCCCGCACTTTACAGCGCACCGCGCTCTACAGCGCACCGTGCTCTACAGCGCACCGTGCTCTACAGCGCACCGCGCTCTACAGCGCACTGCACTCTACAGCGCCCCGCTGTGCCCTGCACTCTACAGCGCCCCGCACTCTGCACCGCAGCGCACCGCACTCTACAACGCAGCGCCCCGTACTCTGCAGCGCACCGACCTCTACAGCGCACCGCACTCTACAGCGCACCGCAGCGCACGGCACTCTACAGCGCACCGCACTCTACACCGCACTCTACAGCGCACCGCAGCTCCCCGCACTCTACAGCTCCATGCACTCTACAGCGCCCCGCACTCTACAGCGCCCCGCAGCGCCCTGCACTCTACAGCGCCCCGCACTCTACAGCGCCCCGCACTCTACAGCGCCCCGCAGCGCCATGCACTCTACAACGTCCCGCGCTCGACAGCGCACCGCACTCTACACCGCCCCGCACTCTACACCGCCCCGCACTCTACAGCGCCCCGCACTCTACAGCGCCCCGCACTCTGCAGCGCACCGCACTCTACAATGCAGCGCACCACACTCTACAGCGCCCCGCACTCTGCAGCGCCCCGCACTCTGCAGCACAACGCACCGCACTCTACAGCGCCCCACTCTACAGCGCCCCGCGCTCTACAGCGCACCACGCTCTACAGCGCACCACGCTCTACAGCGCCTACAGCGCCCCGCACTCTACAGCGCCCCGCACTCTACAGCGCCCCGCACTCTACAGCGCCCCGCACTCTACAGCGCCCCGCACTCTACAGCGCCCCGCACTCTGCAGCGCACCGACCTCTACAGCGCACCGCACTCTACAGCACACCGCACTCTACAGCGCACCGCACTCTACAGCGCACCGCACTCTACAGCGCACTGCACTCTACAGCGCACCGCAGTGCACGGCACTCTACAGCGCACCGCACTCTACAGCGCACCGCACTCTACAGCGCACCGCACTCTACAGCGCACCGCACTCTACAGCGCACTCTGCAGCGCCCCGCACTCTACAGCACCCCGCACTCTACAGCGCCCCGCACTCTACAGCGCCCGCACTAAACATAGCGCCATAATAGTTTTGTTCTTTTACACATGCTGCTTATAAATAACGTGTTTTCCTGCAACATGGCCACATGCCACGTTTAGTTATTTAATGCTTTCGGATAAAGTGCAACACTTATAGGAAGCACAATCAACCTCCATGTAACATATGTGAAAATTCTAATTGCCACCAAAAAACGATATTTCCACCTATAAACAGCAATATTTCCACCTAAAGACCAAAGCTGCAACGTCCAGGAGCTAAATTAGCTGACACCCGTTCTATCTAGCATCATAAACTACATCTATCCCCAAATCAGCTACAACAGAAAGTACAAATGGCCTCCAAAACACCAGCCAGCCTCCCCATCTAGCAGTGTTAGCTTACAAAGTTAGTAAAAATGTTCGTAGCACGGGGGCGCTAGAGGGCGCACGAGCGGAATGGCCGCTTGATTAAGTAGCTCCCGTGCCTTGGTCATTGATCCTCCTTCTAATCCTACGTTACAGGGTGCAGACCCGCCAAGTAAGCCCGTCGCTGCCTGCAGGCTATCTCCCTTTACCTCCGTTCAAACTTTGGAGCCGCTGCCGATTCCAGGGCCGAAGATCTGACGGCCGCTGTGACGGCCGAGACCTGCATTGACATCTCCGGGTGAGGAGCGCGGGGGGCGGAGTCCTACGCGAGGCCGCGGTCGGCCGCGAGGGACTGGGCCACACTGCCGGACGACCGCCTGAACTAGCGGGGGCGGCCCCGCGCTGCAATTTGGATCGGAGGGGTCCTGCAGTCGGTCCGCTACTAGCGCCGACCCCCCTGCTGACAGCGAGCCTCTGCACCCGGATTGGCGGCGAGACCTCCGTGCTTCACCCGGCGGGAGGGGGAGAGATGTGAAGGCCGAGGTCAGCCTGGGGAAGGTTCCGACCCATCGTCCTGCAGGGGCTGTCACAGTGCTGCGGCTGAGCTATTCACACCTAAGGCCCTGTGCAGAGAGGAACTCCACGCTGGAGGATGCCATCGCTCCTATGGGCCCCACGCATTGAGGGGTGTAGAGAATTTTGTGCTGGCACCTTTATCACACGATACCCCCATCAGACAATACCTGATAATCCAGTGAGTGTGCTGTGACCTGGATATTGATCTGCCTGCACCACGTTTTCAGGAATACTGTGTTGTCGGCTGGACTGCGAGGCCTCACTGTTCCTTCCTAACGCGGATGTCCCTTGGGCTCGCGGGGGCGACGCCGGACGCGCGCCCTACTTCTAATAGACACTGCGACGCGTGGTCCTGCCGGCGGCTGCCTTACCGAGAGTTGCCGCGGCTGACCGCGACCACCGCTGCCTGACGGCCCACTTGCGACCTCCGAAGAGTCACCAGACCACTCGGGCGCGTGGTATCTGCGGCCTGCCCCCTCCACAGTCATGGGGCGCCCCGATGGACGTCAGGCGAAGCTGAGCTTTGACGGTGCCAAAAAGGGTACAAAATCGGTGCCTGGTGGCCCTGGACCCAGTGGGACGCCTCCGGCGACCGCTCCGTCCCCCCCTACGGACCTGGATTTCCGAGCCCTATTTCAGGAAATGAGGCAGGGATTTACGACAGTGGTCGAAAAGGTTGATGGGGTCTCTGCTCGTTTAGACGCCTTGGTCCACAAGGTGGATCGTCATGAGGAGAGACTCACGACTGCAGAGCAGCGTATACCTACTGCCGAAGATACTGCCGCATCGCATACGACGCAACTAGCGCGAATGGACAACTTACTCCGGATTATAGCGGCGAAGAATGAAGATTTGGAGGCTCGTAGCCGTCGCAACAATATACGCGTCACAAATGTGCCAGAATCTACCAACACGGGCAGGATGGAACTTTTTATTGAGAAATTGCTTAAGGAGACCCTCGGTGAAGGTGCTTTTTCTGCCCAGTTCATCGTAGAACGAGCGCATCGTTCTCTTGCGCCTGTACCCAAGCCAGGACTGCCGCCACGGCCTATTATAGCCAGACTACTAAATTATCGCGACCGCGATACAGCACTGAGGGCAGCCCGAACTCACCGTAACTTGCAGTACAATGGAATCACTTTTTCCTTCTATCCGGACTTTACGCCATTGGTGCAAGAGGAACGACGCAAATTCCTGCCCGTGAAGAAAAAACTGCGTGAAGCCAAGTGGACTATGCTCTCTTATACCCGGCGAAACTACGCATCACTCTTCAGGGACGGCAAAGATTCTTCACCAACCCGCAAAAGGTAGAAGACTTCCTGAAAACACTCCGAAGGGAGCGACAAGAGAACCGGAATGCTGCAGAAGAGCTGGAACGTGATGATCTGCCACCAGAACAGGACGAATGACGTTTGTCCCCGGAGACTCTGTAGGCCGTTTACCCTACTTGGTTGGACATTCACTTAACATATGGACTGCGGCACCTGCACTGGACAAGGTCACTGTCGTCGCATGGCATCTGCACACCTGTGGTAATGTACGCCAAGGCCCACTCTCTTCGCTCTAGGCTCCACCAAGGGCGGTCCGAACTGGAGCCGAGAGTTGGCTGTGCGCACTCTGTTTTACCCCCTCAGGGTACTCCCCTTTAAGCTGTTACTAATTGTTTGGTCACTACATGGGTTAGGGGTGACAGGGAGGGGTGGGAAAAGTTGGGTGGGACTCATTGGCTACTGGCATGATTGGGATGCTGGGGTGGGAGGAGGGTTGGACTGTTTTTTGTTGAGGCTTTACTTCCTTGAATGCTGTAGGCGGATTGTACGAGGTTATGCATGGTCCTTACGAACAGTCAATAGCGGGGAGCCGCTGCAGACCCCGGCTTTATGCTTTGGTTGTTACTACTGCTATTGCTTTGCACTGCAAAATGTCTCTACCTACTGCTAATGTACATTTAAATTGCTTGTCCTGGAATGTCCGGGGGCTGAACGATGCTAGAAAATGTCGAAATGTTGTGGCCTATCTCGATAGGCACCACGCTCAGGTGGTTATGTTGCAGGAGACTCATTTGCCGCCACGAGATGGGGCTACCTTTGCCAGTAAGTGGGCTGGGAACCGTATCTATTTCTTCTTACTCCACATATGCGAGGGGGGGTAGCTATCCTTGTGGCCCGGACCGTACCATTTCACAAGTATGGAGAACTTGCTGATAGGGAGGGAAGGTATGCACTCTTATGGGGCAGATTGGGCCGAGACACTTACACATTTGTGGTGGTTTATGCACCGAATATAGACACACCTGCTTTTTTTACCGCTCTGTGGGGCAAAATTCTGACTGCGGGATCCCGGCACATCATTTGGGGAGGTGATTTCAATCTGGCACTCGTGCCACACTTTGACAGAGCTGATGGGGTGTGCTCCTATAAACCTAGAGCTCGCGAGGCGCAGGTGGAGGTGATTGCTGAGGGGGACCTTCTAGATGCTTGGAGGCACGTACACCCAGTGGGGAGAGAGGGCACACATTTCACCTCACACACGGGGACATGGGCACGTTTAGACTTTTTTCTGATTTCCAGGGGGGTTGCCGCGGAGCTGGAGGGGGTTTCTCACCTGCCTAGGACGTACTCTGACCACAGCCCCGTTGTCCTTCGCTTTCGTGTTCCTGGGTGGGATAACCAACGTCCTCATTGGAGACTCCGCCCTGAAATTCTGTTGGACGCTCTGTTTCGGACTGAACTGGGAGAGGAGATAGCTGCGTTTTTCCCCAGAAATAAAGGATCTGTACACTCTGTGGAACATATTTGGGAGGCATTCAAAGTCACTATAAGGGGCTATTGTATATCCAAGAGCAGTGGGGTCTTACGCGATATCCGTCGTACTATTAGCACACTGGAGGATGAGCTGGGCATACTAGAACGCCGCATGGTGGATGACCCTGATCCGGTGTTACATGCTACCTTTAGGGAAACGTTGTCCAAATTTGAAGAGGAGGCTACCAGAGAGACTAAGTTCCGTGGCAAATACTGGCAGGCCCGAAAATACTGTGAGGGAGACAGGCCTGGGAGGGTATTGGCTGCACTTACTCAACCAACATGTGATCGCAATATCATATTTGAACTCACAGACCTGAATGGCACCACACTCAGAAACTCGGATGACATACTCACTACCTTCACGACACATTACCTCTCATTATACACCTCTACTGTGGGGAACACACCATCTTACACTGACTACCTGAAGGATGTGGCATTATGTTGGCTTAGCGATGGGGACAGGGCCTTTCTAGCTGCGCCTTTCGAGCTCGATGAGATCCGGGATGCCATCATGTCTCTCCAGAACGGTAAAGCTCCTGGCCTAGATGGCATTCCTGCCGAATTTTATAAAGCATACATTGACACCATGGCCCCCGTTCTGCGTGAGGTTTACACAGAATCCCTCGACGAAGGGGTCCTGCCCTGCTCTATGCGTGAGGTCGTCATCACGTCCCTGCTGAAGCCTGATAAGGATCCCAGCTCCTGCAATTCATATCGCCCACTTTCCCTCCTAAACTGCGATGTGAAGATACTAGCTAAAGTCCTGGCCACTCGACTATCGCTGCTAATGACCAGACTCGTCCTACCTGATCAGTCTGGATTCGTTGCAGGCCGCGCCACATCGCACAACCTCCGCACCCTGTTTTCCCTTCTAAGAACCGTACATCCCGACGTGCCTGTCGCAGCAATCTTCCTTGACGCGACCAAAGCATTTGACTCAGTTGAATGGCCCTATTTGTTCTCTGTCCTGACGCGCATGGGATTCCCACCCTTGTTCATGTCCTGGATACGCCTACTTTACACCCGACCTACGGCGCGAGTGCTGATCAATGGCCACCTATCGCAGTCCATTGACATTACTAGAGGCACACGCCAGGGATGCCCGCTCTCGCCCTTATTATTTGCCATAGCTGTGGAACCACTGGCCTGCCGTTTACGTCAACTTCATCGGGACGGCGCGGTCCAATGCCTACAGCGACAAATTGATGTGTCCCTCTATGCGGATGACATCACACTATATGTCAAGCACCCTGAGATAAACCTCAATCCTTTGCTCAGAGAGTTCATAGTATTTGGGAACATGTCCGGAGTACACATCAACTGGTCCAAGTCCCAATTTTTTCCCCTTACTGAGGCAATGAGCGATTTCCCTCTGGAATGGTGCCGGACGGATCTCCGCTACCTGGGGATACGTATTTCCCGAGACAGGGAGGAGACGCTACGAGCCAATTACGGTGTTGCTATCACGAACCTAACTGCTACTGTAGACCGCTGGCTCACCCTGCCACTATCTATGGCCGGCAGGGCGTCCCTAATTAAAATGGTTATCCTTCCCCGATTCCTCTACCTCTTTATCAACATTCCCTATTTCCCCGGCGCTTTCTTTTTTAAGACGCTAAGGTCTGAACTGCGCAGACTTTTTTGGGGAGGCAAGCAATCACGGCTTCAATGGGCCACACTGACCTTGCCCTATGACAAGGGAGGTTTCGATATACCGGACTTCGAGAAATACTACCAGTGCGCTCAGGCGCACTTTGCCTACCACTGGATGGCTCCCACTCCTTACATGCCGCATATAGCGGTGGAGGACTGGATAGTGCGACCCCTCCCGCTGTCAGGATTACTCCTTTGCCCGGAATCATCCATAACCACGCCGAATACATCTGTTTCATGCACGATGGATGCGTGGCGGCGAATTGCCAGGAGCTTAGCATGCCAGCTACCTTATTCGCCGAAATTACCACTTACCTATCATCCGGAGCTCACGTTACTACAGGAGCAGGGATTCCGAGTGTTGTGCACTACACTACGTATCTCCTGTTGGGGCGACCTATTTGTCAATGGTCAATTTAAAACGTTGGACCTCTTCTTCCGATCATATGTCTACACCCCACTAGATCTCTTTTACTACGTGCGTCTACGCGCAGGGATGCGGGACATTCTCCCCAAATTTCCTGACGAACCTGAGATACTCCCCCCGCTCCACTTTCTACTGAACTCTCGAGATGGGAAGCACTTGGTATCTGGCCTCTACCGTCAGCTCAGGAACGCAACGTAGACGCTGGACTCCACTGCCCGGGCGCGCTGGGCGACTGAATTGGCTGCAGACATTACTGATGAGCAGTGGCAATACTGCAGCGCGCTCACCTCTCGCCTCTCTGCCAGCAGCAGATTCAAGATTATACATTATAAATACCTACAACGAATATACTACACACCGATGCGCAAATTCAGATTTGGTCTGGCGGATGATGACCGGTGCATGCGATGCCATGCCAGTCATGCAGATATCCTACATTTAGCGTGGGAATGCCCGCAGGTGGCGCAATATTGGCAGCGGGTACCAGACGCCCTTACAGATATGACGGGCGCCACGGTGCCCGTAGACCCCTTGGTGACGATACTTGGATACACGCAACAGATCCCTAGCTCTTACCGGAAGTTTGTCGACATTGCGTTACTGTTGGCTAAACGCCAAGTAGCCTGTCGGTGGGGCCGAGGCAGAGCGCCTAAATTCAAGACCTGGCTGGCAGACCTAACTTATTGTCAAGACCAATACAACACGTTTGCTGAATTATTACCTACATCCTGTAAACCCAGAGACATATGGGGCCCCCTGGTATGTTACATGCTCCAAAGATCGGCTGCGGACGACGCACCTGAGGGGGATACTGCTCCTTCTTGAGGCCACGATGTCCGACTCAGCAATGGCCTTGCACTCTAGCTGCGACACTCACATGTCATAGATGTTAGCACAGAATATGCCTCTTATAATGCGTAGGGACTAGACTAATCACCTTGCATGCCTGTAGACACATCCTACATCTCGACACGCTACATATGACACGGGGATCCGGTCATAGTCTCCGGACTCACTAGGGACCCTACCAAACCAAGGCTCTATTAACACTAGACTGTACACTACATTGGTTACCTACACTACCTCACCGCTTTGCCAGTTATTATATCCTCTTTTACCTTTCAAGGACGATCGAAATGCCTCTTAGGTTCTTCCATGTTGGGGAGTAATTTATACTTTTGTTCTCTCAATACAGGTTGAAATGAAAACTACTGTTCTGCTGCAGCTCATCCTCTAAAAACCCTACAACGCCGAATGGCCTTATTTTTCTTCTATTTGCTTATACATCGCCGTCGGGCCCCAGGGATGCCGACTCCAAGGCTGTGTTTATACTTGTATACTGCGCTGCCGGCCTCCGGGTTGTGGGCACTAACAGCTGTGTACTTTGGTCTATATCATGCAATAAAGCAGTGTTGAACCTCAAAAAAAAAAAAAAAAAAAAAAAAAATGTTCGTAGCACAACAGATTCTTGTGTCAATTATGTTCGTATTATGAAGTGCTCAGACACCCTTTAGGGAAAGTTTATGCTATATGTTACAGAAACATAAATAGCTACATTAAACATAGCGCCATAATAGTTTCGTTCTTTTACACAGGTTGCTTATAAATAACGTGTTTTCCTGCAACATGGCCACATGCCACGTTTAGTTATTTAATGTTTTCGGATACAGTGCAACACTTATAGGAAGCACAATCAACCTCCATGTACCATATGTGAAAATTCAAATTGCCACCAAAACCGATATTTCCACCTATAGACCAAACGTGCAACGTCTAAGAACTTAATTAGTTAACATCAGTTCTATCTAGCATCATAAGCTACATCTGACTCCAAATCAACTACACTAGAAAGTACACATGGCCTACAAAACACCAGCCTTTCCATGTAGCAGTGTTAAGTTACAGAGTCCGTAATTTTTTTTAGTGATGCAGCAGATTCTTGTCGCAGTTCTGTTCGCATTTTGAAGTGTTTCCTGCAACATGGCTGCATGCCATAAACACATACATGAAAAAATAAATACATGAAACTTACCTACATAATACTTTCATTGTTTTATACAGGCTGTCTCAAACATACACATGCGCACACACACACGCAGGCAGGCGCACACACACACACACACACACCAGTGGCGTAACAAAACTTGAGGGGCCCCCCTGCAAAGCACATGGAGGGGGCCCCCCCATCACCCGGCGGCACGGCCCACCATGTACCACTTTGCCCTACCACCCAGAAATCTAGCATATTTTGCTTTGAAACCTCCAACATTTAAATGAAATGCCTCTATATTATCTTTCTGTAAGTTCTAGTCAGAATGTGGGAAACACTCTCAACATACAGGGCAAGGCGCAGGCAGGGCAGGGTAGATGGAAATATGTTAGCAGTGAAACTATATGATTATGATTGCACACACAGGCAGTGAAGTGCACAGTACAATGAAATACAACAATCACAGTGGCACACAGAACAAAGCGTAACATGGTACACTGCACACCAAAGTGTTCTCGTGGGCACAAAACCAAGCAAATGTGAGAGGGAACTTCACCCATGGCATATCAATAGCCTGGTCTATTTTAAAGGAATCTGTTCTTTCTCGTAATGCTTGTATGTAATGTACACTGATTGACAAGCGCTGGTGCACAAAGAGACAACGCATAGGGTACGCGTGTTAGGAGAATGGGACAGAGCCGTTTGAAGGTGAATGCTCAATGCAGAATACGAGTCTATTCAGGTCAGAGAGAGGGCACTGCATAAAGAAACACGTGGCACTGCACTATGCAGCACATTGCATTGTGCATTGCAGTACAGAAGAATGGACTGCACAGAGCGCGGGACCGCAGCACAAAACATTGGACTAGGCAATGTGCAAGGTGTGATGTAGTAGTACGACTTATGGGTCTGGGAGGGCAAAATGTTACACCTGTGAATAATGTAAATTCTATGCACCCTAGAGTGTGTGGCTCGCTAGTCTGAGAGTGAGACTGCACGTAGAAGAATGTGGGACTGGACAGACAAGTACATTGGACTAGTCTGGGCAGTGCAAAATGTGGTCTTTGGCCCCTCGGAAGAAAGAATAAGCTACGTAGGATGTGGCTGTGCATTAAGTGTCTTTCTGTGCATCTCTGCCCATTGGATAACACAGGCGCTGAGTGTGGGACTGGGTAGCACATTGGGCAGGAGAATAGCGAACTATGTATCACAGAAGAGGGACCTAGTTACATAGAATGGTAGAATGGTAGACTGCTTACTGCGAAATGTGGGACTATGCAGCTTGGAATTTGGGACCGGGTTGCTTCGAATGAGTGATTGTGCAAAACAAAACGTGAAACTGGGCAGCACAGGATGTGACCACAGTTTTAACCCATGCAGAATGTAAACCCAGTGCAGAGATCGTGACTTCCTGGTAGTGGATGAAGACTTGCAGAGCAAAGACCTTCGGACTGGGCTGCATAGAATGTGGGGCCCACACTACCACGGTGGAAAGCCTCCTGACCTGTGCAGTGGATTACAGCCGTGTGTGCAGCAACGTATGTGGTCCTAGAAAAGACCGAATAAGTGAAGAGTGTTACTCCGCCGCAGAGCGTACACCCAGTGCCGGATCCATTGATTTTATAGAACTACAGGTTCATTTATCATTTTATGCCGATGGTATAATTGTAACATCTCGGAAATATCAACTTACATCACGGAGCTGTTTTATGTCTGGTGACATTCACACACACACACACAACGATTTAGATATTTTGCTAAGTTATTTGAGGTAGGCAGTGGTAACTCGTCTCTGGGCCAGGGCTTTAAATGGGCTGGGTCTCACTGGTACTGAGCACCGGCAGTTTTTTAAAGGAGGCCTGGAAATGGGTCTCCATGGGGTTCTGTTTTGTGCCCTAGCACAGGCGGTCCATTTTTTTTCAGACTGCAGTGACAGCAGGCACATCATGTGCTCTGCTCACTTCGCATTAGTGGAGAAGTTACGGCATGACATCATGCCAGGTGAGCGTCGTAGGAATCACTCAAAGAGGTTCATTTTCTCTCTGGATTTCCCTTCTCTTTTTGAAACTCAGAAGCAGCAACACTGTGGTGGGTCACCTGGGCTTTAAGTGGAAGCGTTTTCAATATTAAATACAAGCCATAGTTGCTGCTTATTAATCTTATGCAACTAACAACCATTGACAAAGCCAATAGTCCAGACTTGTAGGTATAATGTTACTTATTGTGTCATATCTGGATGCACTGACAGAAACAGCAAAATACAAGTCGGGTGGCACACTGTGCTAAACAAAGATTTTTAGTTTACATGTTTTTAAGCAATGCCCTTAATTAGATTGTCCACGCCCCTTTGAGCGACCCCCCCCCCAGCTTTTTCATCCCGCTTAAAACCCTGCTGTGGGGCCAACATAGCACTGCAGTGAGGTTGGTTTATTAGCTTGGCTTTGCAGGTTATTGTACGTGCATTTCCACTCACACAGCTGACGCCTCCGGTGAGCACCAGGCAGTGATTCTCACCTGTCCTCCACGGAAGCTTGGAGTTGGTCACCGGCTCCGGGTTTCTTTCACGTGCAACTAACAGAATGCCTGGGGGGTGCTCTCCTGCAGCTTATATGATGAGGCCACCAACACACAGACGCAAACAAACACACAACCGTGCACATACACAAAACGCACAGCACGAGTTTCCCATGTGTGGTGTTCCTCGACAAGCAAACATGCTTTCCCAGTTCTTGAACCTCTCTCCATCCCCAGTGCATCCAGTCAGCTGAAGGCAACGAGGGCCTTCAGCACAGCAGTCAAACATTTTTCCACTACATTCCAACCCCCTCAGTGCAGGCAGAGCACGCACTCATGGAGCTTGACTAACAGCAAGCAATGTATGCCCGACAGCCCCGTGGCTTTAAGTAACCTGCAGGATAATTAGCTATATACTTTGTCAGACACACTGGGGCGCAGCGTGATTGGCTGTGAGGCGAAGGCACAGAACCCTCTGTCAGAGAGCGGAGGGCAGTGGTCTTTGAAATGGGTCTGCTTGTTCCTTCCCCCGCCATGCCATGCCAAGCACACTGGTATGAGGAAGCACGCGCCTTCCAGAACTAGCGCCGGGGGTACACATTAAGTGCAACCACTCTCTCCCTCCCTCCCATCAACAGAACCTATTGGTAAACAGAACAAATGATTTTACAAAAAGAGATGTGTCCCTCCGCTCTGCACCTGTCTGACAGGGGCTGTTGTACCACACGTTGCCCGGGTAGATCTCACAGGGCTCGACGGAGAAAGCTTTGATGACGCTGATATGAACCCTCCAGCGCTTCTTTGCCGAACTGACAGGGGGGGCGGGGAGGGCGATCCCTGGCAGAGCTCTCTTTGTTAGAGGTAATACAACTATCCAGGTACAAGTGAGTGCAACCTCAGACCCGCAACTGCAGCAGGACAAATGAATGACTGTATATCACTGCTGCTCTGCCGGGATCATGGCTGCGGCAGGCACACTTACTTTCAAAGTTTTTTAGGGCAAATAGAATGCTGTTCAAACGCACCTGGGCACGGTTCTTAACTTCTAAAAGTGCGCTCAACTGGGCCGGCAGCGGTGACTTCGGTGGGTGATAAATAAAATCTGTGTTACACGCCCGCGCTGCAAAGGCGTGCACGGGACAAAGGATCTAAAAAATGTGGAAGCTTGGAGCAGCCCGCAACGGACCAGACTTGTAACAAGTCAGGCGGCACACTATGCTAACTGCAGCCAGCCTGTTTATCAGTGCCGCGTCGCGATCCGGCTTTGTTTGCCATGCAAAAGCGCACGCGCCCAACGTTATCCTATGGGACAATGCTGCGCGCGGCCAGGTCTTGTATCCACATTCCCACTCGTTGTCGGCTGAGCCGACAGCTATAGTTCTCTCTGCGAGAGCGCGCTTTCGCGAGCTTTTCGCAGCGAGCCCTAAAAATGAGGCTAAATGTGTGTGAATGTTGCCTCAATAAATCTGAAAATGTATATAGACATCATCGAATAAAGGAACATTCTGGAATGCCTGTTGGTTCGATATACTGGACTAGGTAAAGATAATTGCATTTTAATCTGCACTCCGTGGTCCCCTTTAATTTATCAAAGAGGCTCCTTTTACTATTAATTTGATTTCTTATTTGGTTATGGACCCATTGTGAATTTTATATGGTGAATCTTTGAAGTAACTAGACATGAGGCCCCGTTTGAATGGATCACTATTCAACAATATGCATTATTTGTTTAATTAATTATACTGGTAAAAATACTTTTGTGACAATTACTTTCATGCACGTTTATATTTTCTTATTTAGGAATGGTGCTGACAAGCCCTTAACTGAAAGTGTACTGCGACTTTTGCTCTGAAGCACCTCAAAATGCAAAGCCCAAAGAGCACCTTCTCTCCACGCAACAAGGTAAGAGTTTCTCCAGCCTTTTCTGGCGGGATAGTTATTATTTTTCGATCTTCTGTATTTTTTACTGATGACAGGAGGTGGTGCAAGCGGCCATTAGCTGATTTTGTGTGGAGATCTTTATAGTAGCCTTAGAAAATAAGGAAGACATATGCTGGTTAAAATCTTCCTGGTCCAGGACTGCCTCCCAGTTAATGAGTTTTGGGCAACATAACTGCTACATTTCCCTGTGACATTATTGTTTCATCATCCCTGTCCATTCTGTCATCTTCTTATTTATACTATTGTCTGTGCTAGGATTATATGCTTGTGTGCGTTTATGTGTTGTTTTTGTGTGTTTTGTTCATGCACTGTAGTATACGCATTAGTATATTTAAAGGTCCCTCCTTAGAGGCTGAATAGACTGGCTGGTGAAGTGACTTGGTCAACCGTGCGAACCTCATAATCAGGAGGTTGAATACTATTGTGTGTATTCTCGTGTGTCTCGGCTTAGCTGGCAGTGCCAAGTGAAGTGACTTGGTTAACCGTGCGAAACTCATAATAAAGAGGTTGAATACTATTGTGTGTATGCTCCTGTTTGTCGACTTAGCTGGCAGTGCCCATATGTCCTGGAAGGGGTGGGATACCTTTTAGTGTTCCCTAGAAAAAGCAATAGGAGGACAGATTCCTGCAGTGCATTGCTACTATTGTACAGAAAGTAGCAGTGTCATAGATAAAGTGGGTGCAAGGGTTTTCCAGACGTCTTCCTTTACCAGTCTGTTTTGTGATAAGGAGTTAGTTGGAAAGAAGATTACTGTAGTGTGTAGATGCCTCGTAAAGTTTAGGGGACCCCCTCTAAAGCAATCACTTTCAGGTCAGGGAGAAGAGGGGAGAAAAACTGCAAACACAATGAGACAACTCCCTCATGGCCTCCTAATTTTTCCGGGATTCAACCTCTAATTACATGGGCATACCCATACTACAATAACACATTCATTTTACTTTCTCATTTTTTTATTGAAATTATATACTCATTTAACACTCCTTTCAAATAATTATTTTCACCGCAAAATACATTATCATCAAAAAATGATAGTACAATATTAATTATTCACATACTAATACACATACTAGTATCTCCAGGTAGAGAACTAAACCAAACACAATACTCTATCTCACTCATATACAGTCACAACCTCATATATCTTGACAAGTTAACACGTTTTGTTGGTTTTCGGTCTATTGCCCAATATAAAACCACTATAGTTAGTGGGATTTTACAAGGACTTGGTCAACGCGTTTCGGTGGAAGATAACAGCGATAGAAACCACCTTCATCAGGACCCGTCAACATATGTTCTCTATACCCTGGAATTACTCTTAATTAGGTCTTCAATATCACGTTTACAAACCTCCAAAAGTTCTCCGAGATCACTCCAGGTTCTAGTAGTGCAACGACCACGGATTTACTACCTTAAATATCTTGTAAAGGAGGGGAAGAAACTTCAATCCTGTCTTAGTTTAGCCACCAGATTTTTTTTCTCCAAAATGTACACTTAAATGTCTTGTTAGAACGGAAACATCTTCAATCCTGTCTTTATTTAGCCAGTAAAGGTTGCACTCAGAGTCCCTATAATACTATTATAACCATGAACTTTTTTTCTTGTGTATTCCTTTATATATGTTGGCAATACCTCTATGCGAAAG
Source organism: Lissotriton helveticus (assembly GCF_964261635.1). NCBI lineage: Eukaryota > Metazoa > Chordata > Amphibia > Caudata > Salamandridae > Lissotriton > Lissotriton helveticus. The sequence continues at coordinate 629,744,890 of NC_136065.1, read as the reverse complement.
TTGTCCAACTACATCAGTCTTCAGGCCACGTACCATTCATAAGATCACTATTTTATCCTGCGTTCCTCTCCATCAGCGTCATGCACCATTCATCCCGCCTTTACGAGTGTGTAGATGCCTCTGCATGGAAGCTGAGTGACTGGGACAAAGTCCGGGGGCAGCGTAAGAGAACAACTTGTGGCACTATGCCTGTCCTGAGCCTCTGGGTGTTGTTGCCTCGGAACAGGTGGATCCCCTTCCAACCCCTGCCTCCAAAATCTCCGAGTTACACCATGACCCAGAATTGGATGGCAGCACAACATTTTGAAGTCTAGGAAGTAAGTGACAAGTACACAGGCATGCAGGTGCATTGCAGAGGGTGATCAATCTAATGGGTGGTTCTGCATACCTGAAAATCCCATACCTATGTTCTGGCTTAACTCTAGCCCCTGCCTTGATGGTCTGAAAAATGAATTTGTGGGAAAAATATACTGGTTTAGTAATCCTTAAAACACTTTCCTTTTCCCTGAAGTAGGGAATTGAATGGTGGACCTTCCGTTCAAACTTAAAGGCCTAGCAATGTCCCTCCTGAATAGTACTCCTCACTACCTACAACTAGTGGAGAGCCTTCTAGCGCAGGGATGCTGCTGGTATCAGGTTTGGGGAGCCTGGCATTAGTAAATTCCTAGTGAATCAGGTTTCGTCCTGATTCCACTACTCTATCTCCTTAGTAAATGAGTAGGTGCAAATAGGGGGCAATATGGTTAAGACCACATATGAGAGTGTATATAGTATCACTTAAACTAGGTTTGGAAGGACTGGGAGTACCTCACCTCGACAATTAAATGAATCCCTAAATATTCTGTGCACCATGTGAGAGCTGTCCTTGAGTTTGTAACTCCCACATAAATGTACATGATACGTTACTTTTTGTGTCTTCTTCATTACGTGGGCTATGATTTTATATGCAGTTTCGGAAATGTCTAATTTGATGTGAAAGTCCTGTGTGAATGGGGTTATTGGGAAACATGGCACATGGTGTACTCAGAACAGCACCCCATCCCTACTCTTTGGCCTGATCAGTCAATTTACATTCACCAGTGGAGACTCAGTCTAAGACAGTGGATTTTACCTGTGGTCCTGGGGCCACTGGGGTCAGCAAAGCCTACTCTGGGGTTCTGGGGATCTGTGAAGCCTACTCGGGGGTTCCTCAACTGCTTAGAAAATTAAATAAGATTAGCAGATTAATAAAGTGTGTTTAAATGAAAAAGCAATACGTAAAATCCCAAATTTTAAAATGCTCAGTAAACATGAAAAAATTTGAGGCTAGAAAAGTAAGTTAGTATCCTCGCTTTGATTTGTGGTGCAAGTGCATCAAACAAAATGTAGTATGGACGATGAGGCAAGCAGTTTTGCTGGACCGTATCAGCAACTCTTTGTGGGGGGAGATATAGTAAAGAAACATTGATTGTCTCATAGCGGAGATGTTTATGCATGCACAACTCTAACACTCATTGGAGGTGTGACTGCATGGCTGTGCAATAGCAACTTGATTCTTTCTCCTTTCACCATGAATCCCATGTATAACTCAGTGTCATACAGTCTTCAATGTCCAAAGCCCTTGCAGAAATTGGTGCGAGAACAGTTCTTCCTTAAGCTTGGGAAAGCACAGTCTGATGTCCATAGACAGCCATAGAGACCTCCAGTGTCTTGTTTGGAATGTAAATACTTCAACTGCAAATTGAGAGGCGATGTTGCATCATACCTTCAGGTTGATATCAACAGCGGCAAATTCTCACTGATCTGCTGTGAGATCTATTGGTTAGCATTGGAATAATTCAGTACATGGTAGATCCCTCGTTCCTGTAGTAGTGAAAAGTACATTTTATGGGCCACAATACTTCCGGTCAGATGTACGACCAGTGTAAATTGCGACTCGCAATTTGCACTCGATTGTGAGTTGCAATTTACAATGTACAACAGTGTCAGAAACACTGATTGCGATTCCCAATGGGGTCACAAAATGCGAGCCTCATGAATATTAATGAGGCACTCTCAATTTGCAAACCCATTGGGAATGGCTGTCCCTCCTAGGGATGGTGGCCAGGTGGGCTCAGCAGACCTCCATGTCTGGGACTGCTTTTCAGAAAAGCAGTTTAAAAAAAAAATGCAGCCCGTTTTCCTTAAAGGAAAACGGATGCATTTTTAAAAAAGTGCTACCTTCAGGCTTTTGGCGGCCACCAGCTTGCCGTTACGCGCACAAGCGCGCGACGTGCACAGCTGCCATTTGCCACTCGCCAGCCTGGTTTCACTTTTGCTATTGTGTACTCGCGCGCCGTCACTTTCAGGGCTGCGCCAACAGTTGTTTACAGAGACCCCTCGCAATCCACCTCCCCGGCTTTCTCTTCCTTCTCCGCCCCCACTCTCTTCCGACTCGATACACAGCAGCCCCAACTTTGTTTCTCCCGTTCAGCGCCGCTTTCTTCTTAAACTGTTGTTTTGTCGCTATCCGCGCAGTTGTTTCAGCTGCCACCCGTTTTTTATATACATTTCCACAGCCTTGTTTCAGCACTCATCCTGTTTTGCACCCCTGTTCTGGCACCTAACCACTCCCTTGGCTGCCTTCAGCGTCCACCTCAAGCCAGAACCCCTCCTCCCCAACAAACTGTGTCCACAGGTATAGATTATATTTTTAAATTCAACTCCCCGCTTTTGTTTATTTAATTTATTGGCATAGCAATGCGTATCCAACTTTGTTAAGTGTTTTACTTGTAATAATATTTCAGTGTGCCCTCAAGTTCTTAAACAGCTCCAGTAATTACTATTGTTGTTGGTGAGTGAAACTGACGTGTTCATTTATGCAAGCTCTGAAAACATTTATTAAATCGTGTGTAATATGCCCGGCTTGTATCCTGTTGTGCGAAATGGTGTTATTGCACTCCAAAACAATAAAAAAGTACACTTTCATGTATTTGAAAGATCCCAAAAGCGAGACCTATTGGCTATGCCAATGCTTGTTTAAGGGCAGGTAGTGGTACCTGGGACCACTGCTTGCCCCAAAAAACTATTTTCCCCTGCTTTTGCCAAGGGGGAGGGGTCGACTGGGGACCCCTTCCCATTTGCGACTTCATTACCACACTCTTGAAGAGGGCAGTAAATTGCGAGTGTTTTGCGACTGCAATTGCGATTGCCAAACTGTCTTACATGGCTTGTGAGTCGCTATTAGGAAGATAGCAAGTCGCAAAACACTATTTTGCGAATCGCAAAATAGTGTTAGTACACGGCCCAGAGGAAAATTGCATGCGCAAACGGGTCGCAAACCCGTTTGTGCATTCAATTTTCCATCGTACATCTGGCCCTTCATGTCCTTGGCAATTTCTAAATACAACACGACTAGAACAAGAAGTTAGTCCTTCTCCTATATGACCCCTGTAGATTGGAATAACGTCTTGCATACCTTGAAAACTACCCGATCTTTACTGAACTTCAAGTAATTATTTAAAAAAACTTGACGGTTTGGATCTTGTATCTACTTGGTGAAGTCTAGCTGTTATACTTGGTTCTGTATTTATATTTCATAATTGTTGCTGCTCTGATATATTATTTTTTTAAAAATTGTCAGTTGCTCTCTTGCCTTCAGAGTGTTTCCATAGCACACTATGCATAGCGCAGTGATTTGGATTTGCTTTCAAGTCGGCTGAGGAGTTGGCATTCTGTCAGCATGAAGGTGGTTTTGTGGCTCAGGATATGGGTGTACCTGTATTCAAAGATTTTTAAAGTTGTACATCTTTCAGAGACAACTGTTATGGTAATACCAAAATGTTGATATCTGTGGATCTCTAATAATTAGTATTGGATTTGAACCATGCTAGATATAAACTTTTGATGTAGACATAGACTTCTGGTACAATTAATCAAACTAGCACTACTTACAGGAGTATTCTTTGAGGTTTTTAATTGCCTTCTTGCTTTCTGGCCTCCCACTGCATTATAGACATTGTAGTTATATTATTTTCTTTTTTATCTTTAACAGCACATTTCCATCGAGTAATTATTTTTAAAGAACCCATATACATCACCCATATTGCATTTTGGTCACTGTAGTAATCAATGCAGTAATAAGTTTCCTCATGAAGTATTTAGTGCAACACGGATATCAGATTTACTCGTCTTGGAACTTTTTAGAGTAGTGTAACAGTACCAGTTTGAAATCATTTAAATGTTCATACCCTAATGCCACTAGTCCCTATAAAGCACCATTAGATATCCAAACTCCATCAAACCAACCCTAATACATTTTAGGCGTGGTTCTTGGCTTTGGTAGACTTTTTTTTTCTTTGCTGGTCACCTATTGCCTTGTGGTCTATGTAGTTCTCCCTTTTACAGTTAATTTGCCACATCACTTTTGTATGAAAAAGTGTTAAAAAACTGACTATATGTTCATATCCACCCAAAAGTGAGGGTGTTTGGTTTTACCCAGGATAGAGAAAATAAAGATGGAAGGTGAATAGTCAAGGTTCTAACGGCCAGATTCATGAAACGAAAATCGGCTCGCAAAGGGCCAGATTCTGAGAATCTGGCCCTTTGCGAGCGCAATTATTGCATTTGGGATTCATCATCCCAAATGCAATAATCGCTATTATAGAATTCGCAATTGTGCGAGGAATTGCATTTAAGGAATCTCTATTTGAGATTCCTTAAATGCAATTCATTAACCAATTTTGAATTGCGAATTCGCAATATTTGGCCGCTATTTACCACGAAGTCTGACTTCGTGGTAAATAGCGAAAAAATAGAAAAAAGCACTTTAGTGCATTTTTCTCAGTTGCATGTTACACACACACATGTCCTTTGGACATGTGTGTGCGCAACACCTGTGTAAATTTTCATTTCAGGGGTGCTACAGGGTGTCCTTTGGACAACCCTGGCACCCTTGAAGTCGCATCCTTATTTGCGATTAGCAAATTGCTAATCGCAAATAAGGAATAACTCCCCATTCATTCCTATGGGCCTGTAGGCCCATAGGAATGAATGGGAAGTTTTTCCTTATTTGCGATTAGCAATTTGCTAATCGCAAATAAGGAAGATGTAGGAATCGCAATATTTTTTGCAATTCCTACATGAATCCCGTTTTGCAAGTCCTTAATAGCGATTCCTTATGAATCGCTATTACAGACTCGCAAAACGGGACTTTGATGAATCTAGCTGTAAGTTACAAAGAGGCAGCACACCAAACCCTTCAAAGAAAGGCATAAAAGGGAATGAGTAAACTGTGCTAGTATGACAATAAAAAGCAGCAGAGGTAACTTCAAAAAGCTGAATTACGGAAACAATATTGTTGTTGAATCAGAAGGAAACTAGCACAGAAGTCCTGCTCGTGAATGAAAGGTTCTTTTTGAGACGTGCCTCTAACCTCTCAAAGTTTAATCTTCCTTCTGCTGATGTAAGAAAACTATGAGATAGTCAAGTGAACTTCTTCGCAATTCCGCAGAGGAAGCAGGGATGTACTGTGCATGGAGCGAGTAGGTGCTGTAGAAAGAGCAGTAGAAATTTGCAGCACAATCTTATACAGGAAACCAGAAAAGTGAACCAAAGAAATATTATGATCTCATGCTTTCTTTTTTTTTCTTTTAGGCTTCCTGAGGAGCAATGGCCATAGCACCACCTGAATTTTTCAATAGTTCAGGAAGAACTGAAGTTTTCACGTGGCAGCCAAGCATAGTCACCATGCACGTGACACGGCCCAAGTCTGCGAAAGGACGCACCAGAGCCAGTGTGAGAGTCTCACATAATGCGGAGCCCTTGTCTTTGCCAGTGCCAACTCCATCTCCGGCTTGTGTTTCTAGTGAAGTGCCACACAGCCAGCGTAACTCTGCTTCTGCCACCAGCAAGAAACTGTCTAATGTGCGGATGAGTCAGGAAGAGCTCCCTGAGCTCCTGCAGCAGATGCCATCTAGACCTTCTTCTTCCTTGAACAAGTACACAGTTTTGCCTTGCATCAGAAGAAAGGGGACAGGAGACAGTGCTGAGAGCAATGTGTCTGAGCAAACAAGCAAGCTACATTTGAAAGAGAGACTGCAGGAAATACCGGTAAAGCCGTTCTTTAGAGGAGACAGACCAGCTAAAAGTAAGGCTAGGGCACAAAGCTCTAAAGAACCTGTGGCAACACCATCCACTAGTTCAGAGAAGCTGCAAGATACTGCAAACGAGAAAAGTTCTTCCTCATATCTGGACCTAGAGGAACCACTGGAGGAGCCAAGATTACTTCTCGCTGTGAGATCTCCATCAGGCCGTAGATATGAGCGCTATTTTCGGCCCACTGATACTCTTCAAACCATAATAGCTGTGACAGAAAAGAGGGCAACTGTTCGTTATAAGAAATGTAGCATTGAAACTATGGAAGTACCACGCAGGAGCTTCTCTGACCTGAACAAGTCACTGGAAGATTGTGGGATTCCCAACAAGTCTGTACTCTGCATCTTACAAAAAGAGCAAGACTGATCGGGTGTGGTACTTTAAACACTTTTGGTCCTGAAAAATGAGTAACATGGCACAGATTCCTGGCTTTGCCCTAGAGAAGCCAACTAACTCCTCACCCTTTTGCCCTCAATACCACAGATTATGGAAGAGCCTGATTTTGGGGCTTGGCGATCTTCCAGCGGGACAGTCCTACAGGAAAAATATTGTTTAAAAAGTGTGTTTTAATGATTAAAAATCAACGAGTGAATATGTATGCCCCCGCACACTAAGTGACCACTAATCCAAACACTGAGTTCCCCTCCTGAAACAATGACCTCTTTTGCATGCACCCTTCATAATCAGAAGTCACCTCTTGGGTGACTAGCCCAAGTTATGCAAGACCAGCTCCTTTGTCTCTATTTTCTTGACTTGCAATAGGGGAAGCTGTAAATGCTTGCACCATGCGATGCCAAGAGAACGCAGATTTCATTGATAGAAAAGAGGACTGATGCATGATGAGTGAGCAGAACCTAATATTCAGCTGTGGTTTTGAAAGCTACTCCTTGGTAATGAAACTTGCTTTTGTCATTACAACCATATAACTTCTTTACACTGGTCTATTTTAAAGATTGATGTACACCTCGAGGGTTCTGAAAGGCACCTGAAAATGCCCACGCCCCAGAGTGTACTCTTATATTAGCCCATTATGAACTTTTACTTTCATCCCAGATATCACAAAATAATCTTTGTGAGTCGCCCTTTAGCACCCCTGCATTCATCTCTAAAGTTTCAATACTTGTCACGTACAATGTATTTAGGTGCAAAGACTTAGTGTTGCTAGGTATGTCTTGACTACAATGTTATGAATGCCAAACCACATTTTGCTGGAGGTTGTACATTTTTAAGGCATGGGGGTTGGTCTAGATTGTAAGATGGGCAGTTGTATGTATGAACATCTCGAAGTAACACTTCTTCGAGGGTAGTTTGGTAAGAATCTGTGAACTTTGGAAGGTGACATCAGATGGCTAGTTCAGTGTGAAAAAGCCTTATCGTTTTCATTCTATTATGACACTGAACAGTCCACTACATGGAAATGTAGCATACCCCAGGACAGAAAAGACTAAACAAGCTTTGTTAAAGGACCCATTACAGCTGAAACCAATGCCTCGCCCATTCTCCATGTTTTTCAGGAAGTTACCCTAAAACATCATCATGTCTGTCTTGGAGGGGGGATGTTGAGAGTGGACTGAATAGTACTGGCGAGATGGAAATAAGGTCTGGCCAGATCTGTATGTGAAGTGGGTGGGCAACTAAGGCCAGACTAGGTCTGCAGGTAATGTGGAGCTTGAACATACCTACATGCAGAGGGGAAAGGAGAGCATGTGGTTGCATACATTCAAAGAATGTATGCAATATGGAATATAGAGTCGGCAATTGTCATGGTCCATATGTTAGAAGGAAAATGTGGTCAGAGCCTTACTAGGTTTGCATGGAAGAGGCGATGAAGGTGATTGTTCCAGGCAGTTCTTTAGGAGAGGACTTCAGAGGTAATGACCAGTGATTATGGAGCCTGTCTTGTTTTGTGGGAGATGGAGTCAAAACCTGATGAAATCTAGGTGCGATTTGGAAGATGGTTCTAAGTACTGACTAGGTTTGCAATTTGAAGAAGGAAAGGGACAGATCAGTTCTGCATGCAATCATGAATTAGAGCCAAGCCTGCGTAATATAAGCATGAAGCTAACCCTGGACATGTTTGGCCTGTGATTTGCTAGATGGATCTACAGCCTTCCAAGCCATGGATAGGGTGTGGGGTAGGTGGAGACTGGGGAAGTATGCATGTGATGTTGGAGATTGAGCTTGTCACTGGTCACCTTTGCAGGTGCATTGCTTATAATGTCCAGCTCAACTGTTAATATCCTTCCCATTTCACTTTATTTCTGACATATACTGAATCACAAGAGAAACTGCACTTGATGTTGAGGTTGAATTTATAAACTTCAAAATAAAAACTCGAATATTGACTCTGTTTTTTCTCAAAGACTTTACATAGTGAACTCTTTAAAAATGTGACCCTTACTTGGAGAATTGACAAGCTAGGCACTGATTCAAGAACAGTGCCACCCGAAGCCCAGGTGGTCAGCTGATTTAAATAAAAAAATACAATCCAAGTGAAAAACCTACCCAATCCAGCATTAAGCCAGATACTGATCTATGTCTAGCAATGCCCAAAGCTAGCTAGTGTTGTAACCCTTTTTTTAAAATCCCATTTGCATACTGAACAAAATCAGTCATTGGCCTGAGCCACATACTGGGCCAGAAGCAGCATTGAGCAGATCCAAATGCTGCTACAAGCCCAAACTGATCAAGCTGAAAATTGTCCTGAAAACTTTAACAGGCTCAGCAAAAGTCCATACATAGCACCATCCAAGACAGATAATAAGAGAAATCTGCTATTTGCTGACTCATATTATCCTCTGACCTGAGCACATATAACACTCACCACAGCCAAGTGCTGATCCAAACATGCCATTGCCCTCATTCACTAGCAATCCTGTACTTATTTGCTGATTCAGCCCTGAGAGTTGAGAAGTGTCTGGTTCATACATGTGTCTAGGATACACATGCTTTGAAAACTCCTGCCATCTAGTGTTGGAAGTGAACATTTGCAAGTTGGTTTTGTTTGAAGCAGCTTCTGTCACCAGATTCTCTTGTGATGTTCTCCCTTAGCCCATAATTGTAATAAAGTGGATTATTATTTGGGTGAGTGACTATCCACCTCATGGAACAATTCAAATCCTTCTGAAGTAGAAGTAGCGCCAAATATCCCAAAGCTCCAATGGTAGACCAGGACTAGGTGCAATTTGAGGCTGACTATAATGTAGCATAGGTCAAATACACCAACCAGGTTTATCCTGGTGAAACATTGTGCCTTCTTACATAGTCCTGTAAGACAATCCACTGCATGAGTACACTTCTACTGCATCCATGACCGCAGGGAAGGCCCCCAGTCCCAACCCTGCATATTATGTGGCGTTCAGAGGAGTCATCTCTGCCCAGTCAGGTCAGCCTAATTTGCGCCTTTGAAGAATTTCACACCTATTGAAGGCTAGTTACTGGCTTGGGAAAGCCAGCAAGCCAAATGGAGATTAGGATCCCGAAACTTCAGGCAGGGAAAAGGTAACTTTTAGAAAGTTACTTTTCCTTAATATTTATAAAAAATCTCATTATCATTCAATTGGATTTTTATTAACTAATAACAACAGTTAAATTATTTTTTTAGGTGGTCCATTTCCAGAGATACAATATTAGTATTTAATGTTGCTCCCTAGTGTTTCACTATGAGCCAGCCTGCCTTCCGACAATGAAAATAACATACGGGTGCTAGTCTCTCTAAGGATTAGTTTACATTACATTTTTGCATGTTCCAGTTTTAAATACCATGCACCCTGCCCTTTTGGCTACAGGACTTACTTGAGGTGACTTATTATTTAAAAGGGAGGTTTTTACCTGTCACAGGAGATTATTTTGACAGGTCAAATTCCATTATTTACACTGTTGCAGTCAGGCTATTGGCCGTGTTTACACTGCCACTGCAGTGGAAGGTACAACAGGTGCTGTAATCCACTAGTAGTATTTACCTTCTAGCCCCTGGGTGCATTAGCATCATATACTAGGAAACTTGTAACCAATTAAATATACCAGTTAGAAGTTAGCAGGGGTAAAGTGCACAGAGTTCTAAAGCTAGCAAAATGTAAACAATCTGGGATGACCACGCAGAAAAGGCAGATTTCGTACAACAATGCACCATTACAAAGACTCAGAATGTTTTTTTTATGTCTTTTGGTTCGGGTGTTCCAGTTCCAGGTATGGGAACATCAACTGTTTCTCTGGGACCTTTGGTGCCAGTCGCCAAGGACTCGGCTTACTGATGGAAGACTGTAGTAAGGCATTGGTGACTGTTTTGGATTCAGTTCCTCGCCGCGGCTTCTTCAGCAGAAATCAGGTTGTATCTAGAATAACTGTGGAGGAGAATTTGATGGAAAAAATTCCCTTCCAATTTAGCCTTTTAAAAAAAATATATATATTTATTGGCTTTAAGTCAAAGTTGAACTGTTATACAACTTCAAACAGAATAAGAAAACAGGAAAGAGAAGGAGGGGCGAGAGAGTTGAGAAAAGGGAGGGAGGATGAAGAAAGAAGGGAAGGAGGGCAGAACAATATAGCTTAGCACAGTAAATTAAGTCAGGTTCTGCATAATGTCCCCAGTTACAACACCCCAGAAGGGGCAAGTATCAGGTTGACAGTCGATACATGTAAATACAGCAACATAAACCGCAAGATGGAGGCGACCAGGTTGCTAGTTAGATAAATGTGAAGGGTTAGGAGTCACCAGTGGAGATATTGTTCTGAAAGTGGGTGGGGGACTATGTGGGGCTCATCTGTGGGTGTGCTGCAATAGTTGAGGATAGGATAGCGGTTTGCTAGCGCATGTAAGCCATGAAGGGTTCCTAGATGTCTTTCGGACAAGAATTTAGGGGCATCAATTCCCTGAAGTGTGAAAGCTGTTCTTTGCAGTATGTGACATCCTGTAACCAGGCTTTGATCGTGGGAACAGGTCTCCCGCCCTAGTGAATCACCACTCGCTCTTTTGTCATAAGAAGGAGCATGGCGGAGAGCCGGTGTGCACTTGTTGGGTAATCCTGGATGTATCCCAGTAGGCCCACCACTGAACAACAGATGGGAGAGTGACCTGTGATGGTAAGAATGATGGAGAAGACTTTCTTCCAGAGGTCCGCAACCTTAGGGCAATGCTATGCTAGGTGTATTAAGGAGGCCTGTGATGAATAGCACCTAAGGCAATGCAGATCTGCAACTAATCCCATTCGTGAGAATTGCAGTGAAAATGTATCAATATATAGTCTTAAATGGATCTGCAAATTTCCATGGATCTGTCAGCATTGGGTCTCTAGCCTGCCTGTCTTCAGAGCGCTAGGAGTCGGCCTGCTCATTGTGTAAGGCATTAAAGTGAGAAAAAAAGAATCTGATATTGCAGTGAATTCCACAGACCCCCCCCCCCCCCCCAAACAAAATACACAGTCACGACCCATCTGCTGCCCCAGACCTAGGGCCGTAAAGGTGCCAAGCACGAAGAGGGAAGTCCTCTAGCTATTCAGCCGGCTCAGAGAGACCGAAATGTCAAAGTCTTTTCCTCACATGTCGGTGGTGGTACACACATAGTTCCAGTGCACAGGGCCCTGGACGGAAACAACTGCAAGAGCCTCCATTCCGCCACAATCACTCGAGCATCTTCCTCGAAAGTGTTCTCATACTGAGGCCAAGCTGAGTGCTGTGAGCCCTGAGATGAGCCAAAAGACACAACCCCTTCAGGCTGGCTTTTGGCAGCAAGAAACTCTCTCTGGTCTAGGAAAGCCTCTGCTGTAGGGCCGCAAACCTCCGAACTCATCTGCTCTGGCTTGACCTGGAGTCTCTGAGAAACAGCCTTGGAAGCCGACTCTGACCCAACCCCAAAGGCTGTTCTGAGCAAGGCCTCTACACAGAGATCATACTTGAGCCCCTTCTCATCCTCAAGCTCCTAGACGAGCCACAATTGTTAAGCAGCAAAAGCTGTTTATGCCCTTCTCCACCGAAAGCTACTAGCTCGTCCAATCCCGCAGGAAGAGACCCATGCCTCACAGTCAGATAAAAAGAAGAGGAACTCACTTTTAAAGAGTAAATATCGGAGGAACTGCAGCTCTTTCCAATCCCGAAAAATTATAGGGACAAGGTCACTAGTCCCGTACCACAGCTCCCTCTCACTAGCCCTCAATCTCATCCATGAATTCTTATCACCCCCCGCCCCCCCGCCCCCCTCAGTAACTACACCTGCCTGTTCCCTTGGCCACACTCATATGGTTCACGGCAGCCACAAAGATATTCATGACACACAGCAAGACCCTATGCGACCCGGGGATGGGTTTGATCCTTGGGAAGATAATCATATGGAATTTCAGAAGGATGCCTTTCTAGAGCTCCTTCCTATTAAGGCTCTCCCCAGACAATACCACTGGGAATCGCCCAGCTATCCAGAGGGTGTCACAACACCATAAACATAAGCTCAGGGCTGGTGGTGGAATGGCGACTTCTTATTCAAAACCCTTTCTGAGCTGAGAGGTCTGTCCAGTAATAACCCATGCTAGAGGTTGAGAAAAAATACAGGCAGCGCTAGATGCCCTGGTCTACATCAGGGCTATACCCTACAGTACTCTTTGGTGGTACAGACTGGCAGAAAGAGAGTTTTTGCTCAGGCAACTGGTGTTTCTCCAGACAACGAGAGCAAGAAGATTGATGTGTCTAGGAAAAAAGTGCCACTCAGTGAAGAATCACCAGTTCAGTTGGACAGCTCTGTAGATATGATCACTATAACTGGGAAGAAATGGAGGAGTTGGTCAAGCACCTCCCTGAGACGTATACCAAGAGGGATAAGAACATGTCATGGAGGGGAACCCCTTCTTCATCACCATTACTTGATGTACCCTGCACTCTGCTGATACTGCTTCTAAAGAAATAAACACCAGCATCCTGTTCCAGCGCCACACGTTGGTTAAAAGTGTCTGGCTTTGCAAAACAGGTTGAACAGCACCTCATTAGCATCCCATTCAATCGCCAACATTTGTTTGGTAATCAAGTTGACTGTATGCTTCAAACAAACTAAAATGATACAGAGACTACGAACGGCTTGAGTCCTGTGTAGACCCAAACACCCAGGTCTGCCTTTTGCAAGCAGTAGGCAAGAGAAAGTGGCAAGCCTTCTACTTCTATCCACGGTAGGGATTTCAACTACATATTACCAGTGACACAAGTCTTTCTGCAAAGGTGGATGCTGTGGAAATGGCAGAGGCAAGGGTAGTGGTGGCTCCAGCAAAACTGCGCGTCTACCTACACATATTGACTCACCCACCATCCCCACTGATCGCACAATACCTGTTAAGATTTACGTTCTTCCTTCAACAATGGGAGGAAGTACCCTCAGACAAATTGATTCTCTTGGTGGGACAGCAGGGGTACTGCCCTTAATCCCACATCATAGCACCAAATATACCATGTTTTTGCTAAGTAATGAGCCAAGATCATCTACGATTATGGCAGCAGGGTGTACAAGCACTCCTTGCTAAAGATGCAATTTAGCTGATGCCCCCCACACCAGTGAAGCCAAGGATTCTACTCCCTGTACTTCCTTATCCCAAAAAGAATAGAATTCTGTGGTCTATGCCACACCACAGGCCATTGAACCGGTACATCCTGTCGGAGCACTTCAGAATTACTACCCTGGAGGACGTCATTCGAGTGCTCTGCACATGGTGAGCGTCTCTCTAAAGGATACATATTTCACATGCCCATACATACAGTGTATCATCGCTACCTGTGGTTTGTGGTAACTGGGCAATGCACCAATTCAAAGTCCTAACCTTTGGGGTCACAAGAGTCCCAAGGGTATTTTCCAAATTTCTAGTGGTGGTATCTGCACATAGGTGCAGAAACATCATTCATGTCTTCCCTTACCTGGTGGCTGGCTGATAGAGTGGAAGCTGTGAATAATACCTAGCACGCACACACACACACACACACACATACAATAGTATCCCTGTTACACAGGTTAGAATTCACAGTACATGCCAAAAAGTCGCATTTGTGCCACAGAAGATGTGGAAAATGACTAAAATTAGGTATATATAAGCTGCGTTCATTTATGTTCACCACAGCCACTGTTGAAAGTAAAGTGAGAATCGTGAAACAGTGGCCAGGCCATCTTGTCCCTTTTAGGCCCCATCATGCACGTAAGTGGCAGCCATTTTGTGTGTCGTGGCCTCTCTGCCCACTGCCAATAGCCTGCGCATCTCTCCCCCTCACTCCCCGGCCTCGCAAGCATTCCCCCGCGCCCCGACAGCCCCCGGTCTCTCCTGCTTGGTCCATAAACACACCTCTAACGCAACCCTGTCTCCGAGCCACATCCCGTGCTGAACCCCCCTCGCTCTTTCATCTCATTTCAAAGAACAGGCCCTTTTGATAACCTCTTCCTCCCTGCCCGATTGTCTGGCCTGATCCCAGGCCATCACCTAGCCCAACAGATGCAGTTTATTGCCCCCTACAGTAGGACCTCGCCTCACATCAAAGGAGCGGGGATTAATCAATGCTTTCGCACCCCGAAGATCCGACTGATCACACACATCCCCGTTCCCAGCGGAATGTCCAGCTGCGCGATAACCACCACATGCTGAGATCGGGGTGGGAACTCTACTGTAGATATGTGTGGGAACGGGCCTGGACCGGGGATTCCGAGGATGTCTTTCCTGTCCTTCAAAGAAACATTACGGATGCAGTGTATGTAATAAAGCCATAAACCTGCGTATAAGAGGCCAGGCCTCAGAGATGCGGTTAGAGCACCTCGAGAAGATACCCTGTTGTCTGATTTGACGTGTTCTGCTCCGTCGGAATAAACTCCTGTTTCCTGCCTTCCGTCTCCAGCGCCTGCCTCTTTGTTTGGTAATCTCGAATGGTATGAGAGGCGGCTAACGCCGGGCAAATACTGAAGGTTTCTTGGTCGAATTCGGCCCTACCTTTTCACAATTGGCGTCCCAAACGTGGGGCCCATCAGCGACACGTGGATCCAGTGGGAGAGGTCCCAACGACAGAGTGAACGACTGCAACGATCGGGAAGTGCACCTGCCCGATAGACCCTCGTCTGGCAGCCGATCATCCGAACTTCACTGGTTCCGAG
This sequence comes from Lissotriton helveticus, assembly GCF_964261635.1. Classification (NCBI taxonomy): domain Eukaryota; kingdom Metazoa; phylum Chordata; class Amphibia; order Caudata; family Salamandridae; genus Lissotriton; species Lissotriton helveticus. The sequence continues at coordinate 629,729,676 of NC_136065.1, read as the reverse complement.
CAGACCTCTCTCGAGTGCTCTACGGTCCTGACTGGGAACCATCAGGAGTGCCACAGCAATTACGGAGAATAGAGGACGATCAGGTGCTGGAAGCGGAAGACGAGAAACTGTCCATGCGGTCCGGGTAAGGTCATGTAACACGACAAATTGCGAATTGATTGTTTGATTGTTTGAAAATACTAGTATTACTCATTTGATTGTTTCTGAGAGATTCTTTATTTGCAAATCAGCACAGAGTCGCAATACTCTGTTTAGTCTTTGCAGATAGTGAAGGGTAGGTAATGCAGGCCTTTGCCCCCGTTGTAATCCGTCGTGCCTGCTTCCCTCTCCATTTGATTGATTGTTATCCAAGCATTTACTGTTTTGGAATTGGTTCTCTTTGGATCATTCTCTATTTGCAAACAAGCACAGAGTCGCAATACTCTGTTTAGTCTTTGCAGATAGTGAAGGATAGGTAACGCAGGCTTTTGCCCCTGTTGTAATCCGTCGTGCCTATTTTTATCCCTCATTTGATTGATTGTTTATCCGAACATTGATCGTTCGGAATTGGTTCTTTTTGGGTTATTCACAAATAAGCACAGAGTCGCAATACTCTGTTTAGTCTTTGCGGATAGTGAAGGATAGGTAGTGCAGACTTTTGTCCCCATTGTAACCCGTCATGCCTATCTTCTCCCCATTGTTCAGTAGTTGGTTCAGCCCGGACCGTTATTAGAGGTAGATCATCTGCGAACAGGAACGACCCTATACCACCGTAAACCTTTTCCTTTCCTCGAATGAAAACATGAATCCGTCACCCCCCCACCTTATACTGAATACCCCTGGCCTTTGACCCTCTCTTACACGCGGTCTGTACTACCGCCCTCGGGCGATCTATGTAATGAACAGACTACCATTGGTTATCTTTGCCGCACTACCAGTTCCTCTGGGCTTCAATGCCGAGACATGAGGGACTGCATCCCAGAGAGATAAGTCAAGTACGTGGTAGGTAAAAACATTTTCGTGTTTATGCGCGCTGATGTGCTTTGAACGCTGCCCCCCCTCTCTTTTTCTTTTTTTTGCAGGTTACATCGGAATTTCAGCTGAAGTATGGAGAAGACCTAAAATCGCATCGTGTTCCACGCGAGGAAAATAGGCTAGCTCTGTGAGACGATACATTATATGTAGGAGCTATCTCTGGGAGCGTGAAAAAATTGTATGGTATGAATGTGCGCATGGGCCCTGATTTGTACGGTATGAATGCGTATGTGTGGCACACGTCTGGGTCAATAAAAGAATGCTTTTTGTATGATTGAGGCGTTGATCGAACGGCTAATGGGATAGAAAAATTAAGCCCGAACATGGTACCTGCATGTGAAAGACGAATAAAAATATAGCACTTTCCTTACTTAGGAACGACTCTCTCTGGAGCTAGCGAATGGGAGAGTGGCCTACACCAGAAACTCGAAGGCTTATTTCAGTACGACGAACCCAACCCCAACCAATATCCCAAATGTACACCCAAAATAATGCGCACCAGTGAGTCAATTTATGTGCTGACTAAATAAGAAAAGTTAAGAGTACCCCGGGTTGGGGTTCATCCAAAATCCCCCTCAGCCCAGATATTAGGGATATTGTTATTTTTAGATTCACCCCTTCTTCTTCCACCCTCCTAGAAAAGTCAGAATTGTACCATCGCACGTCCGACTGACACCCCTCCTTTACCTCAGCTTGGATCATCATTTGCTAGATGTTGGAAGACCCCACCGTGAGTATAAGCGCGACTGGACTAGTGTCCGACCAATTAAGAAGGAGTAAGTATTTTTGAAGCGAGGTTACCAACAAAAATTGTCTACTATTAGGAAGGAAGGAGAACAAAGAGCTCAACCCCCTGGCCTTATTCCGTCACCGCCCCTTGCATACGACAGTGAGACACTCTATAGCTGGAACCCCGGAAGAAATTGCGCTAACATTACAGGTAAGCTCGGCTTCACCTGCCTACAATGCCAAACCTGCAATTTCTCCACTACTAAACCCCACGCCATTCGACAGCTCTTAGGTCCGGACAAAACCACCTCCATTACGATACTTCACATCAATGTAAGATCATTAGCCAAACATCACCTTGAGGTTAATACCCTAATCCTGGATGAAAATCCAGATATCCTCTTCCTCTGTGAAACATGGCTTCGCGATGGCACCTCCACCATTCCCAACCTTATGCTACCAGACGACTATTTGATGTCGGCCATCAACAGAGGGAGAAGAGGAGGCGGTCTCGCTATAATCTACAAAAAACCGCTCTCCTGTTCTTTTGTTAAGGAAGATTTGTCAGACTCCGAAAGCGCCCTCTTCAAAATCACCATAAACCCTAACTTTACCGTGTCGGGTCTCTACATCTACCGCCCACCTGGCCCCTCTTCAAAATTCATTGAGGCCCTCCTTGAGTCAACAACTTCTCTAATAACCAAAAGCCCCAATTTTACCATTCTGGGAGACCTTAATCTTCATTTTGATCTACTTAATGACCCTACGATCAAAACACTCCTTGCAGACCTCTCCGCACTACAACTCAACCCTCTCATCTCCACTCCAACTCACCTAGCTGGCCACATCCTAGACCCAGTTTTTTCAAATTTAGAAGAACTCACCTCAGAGCCACCCCTTCCTATGGGATGGACAGATCACTCCCTTATTAAAATGACCATTCCGGTCAATAAAAGCAGGCTCAAGACGGCATCGACCAGCCGCCTAAAAAGACCATGGCATAAACTGTCTCAAGAGGACTTTCACAAGACCCTAGGGGATTTCTACCTTGACAACAACTCTGACATCAACGCCAACTATAGCACGTTTCACGAGTGGATTACGGGTGGACTAGACAGTCTTATCCCAGCAAAATGGACAAAAGGTCGTAACTCTCCATCCAACCCCTGGTACAACGACACACTCAAAAATCTACGGAAAGAGTGCAAAAAGGCAGAACGCCTCTGGCGTAGGGAATACAACAAAGAAGACAAAGCTAAATACCTTCTGTTACAGAAAACCTATCACAAAGCCATCCGTGCTGCACGGACCGCTTTCTACGCCAACAAAATCGAATCTAGTCCCACTCCCGCTAAAGAAATCTTCAAACTGGTACAAGAACTGCAGAGCAGCAAAACACCCCTCCCTACTATTTCCTACGAGCAACAATGTGAAGAACTTGCCAGGTTCTTCGTTGACAAGGTACGGAAAATTTACACCTCCTTCCCCCAACACGACCCTAGTACCATCAGCAATCCTTCAGTTTCTCCTAGCTACTCGACCTTGACCTACATCCCAGAAATCTCCAAAGACATCCTCATCAGACTATGTAATAGAGTCAAATCTGGCTCCCCCGCAGACCCCATGCGCCCGGCTCAATTCCTGGAGTCACTCAACTTCTTCCTACCAGCGCTAACCGCCATCCTGAACCTCTCCTTCACTTCAGCGTGTGTACCATCTGCCTGGAAGCAAGCGTGGGTTTCGCCTATCATCAAGAAACCCACCCTAGATCCATCTAAACCGGAGAATTTTCGTCCAATCTCCCTGCTCCCATGGCTATCCAAACTCGCTGAAGCGCATGTTAACAGCACTCTATCCCAGCACATGGTCAAAAACAACATTCTGGACCCATCACAAAATGGGTTCAGACCAGGCCATAGCACTGAGTCTGCTCTCTTAGCCACCACAGAGCACCTCCGTACGATCTTAGATGCCGGTCAAAGTGCTGCGCTGATCCTTCTGGATCTCAGCGCGGCATTTGACACGGTATCCCATGTCATCCTTCTTAAACGTCTGGAGACCTTTGGAGTAACCGGTCATGCCTTGGAGTGGCTTAGATCCTTCCTCGAGAACAGGTCTTTTCGAGTTTCTGCCCCCCCCTTTCTATCTAAGCCCCACCCTATTGAACAGGGAGTCCCGCAGGGCTCTGCGTTAAGCCCCTCTCTTTTTAATCTTTATGTTCAGCCTCTGGCGGCAGTGGCCAAAGAATGGGGCTTGACATTAGTATCGTACGCTGACGATACACAACTGGCCATCGCTCTCTCAGATGGTCCTTCCAACTTTTCCTCTAATTTCAAAAACGGACTCTCTGCGGTCGCCCAATGGATGACAACGAACTGTTTACAACTTAATGGCGGAAAAACAGAGGTGCTCCTCCTTGGCAAAAACACCAGCCTTTGGAACGAGCACTGGTGGCCGTCCTCCCTCGGTACCATCCCTCCCCCCAAGACTCTAGTGAAAAACTTAGGTGTCTGGATGGACGACTCACTCAACTTTCGAGCCCACACCAAAAAAGTTGCCGGCACCTGTATTGGCCTACTGAGAAGCCTCAGCCACATACTAGGCTTCTTTGACGCAAAGACCCGCCAACTCATCATCCAAGCCACCATCCTCTCGCGCCTAGACTATGCCAATGTGCTCCTTCTTGGTGCCAACAAATGTGAGTTAGCACGACTCCAACGCGTGCAGAACTCTGCGGCTAGAACTCTGGTCGGCCTCCCCCGCAGATGCTCAGCCAGAACGACCATCAGAAAACTGCACTGGCTCCCTGTAGACTCCAGAATCAAGTTCAAGACCCTCATCATGACCTTCAAAATCCTCAAACTCAACACCCCCCCTCTGCTTCAACCCCTTCTTACTCCCTACGCGCCGTCACGGAACCTAAGGTCGTCCAACCAAAACCTTCTATGCGTCCCACGCATAAAACTCTGTCGCATGGGCGGCCGCTCCTTTAGGTTCCTGGGAGCCAAGATGTGGAATGAACTACCACATCACATTCGCTCGATAGACAACTTATCAGCTTTCCGGAAAGCAGTGAAAACTTTTCTATTCCCTTGCCTGTAATCCTTCCTCTATCCATGGACTCTCCACGCTTAGGATCTGATCCGGGTTCCAGCGCCGGGACGCCTCATTGCCGGGGCAGCTGTAGCGCTTTACCAAAACAATAAGATAAGATAAGAATGAATTAAAGGGAATACTGAGAATACGCAACATGCATGACAAGTCCTTTTGCCCAAAATAGCTCTGTGTTCTGTCTTAGGTTTCCGTACTTGATGTATGTGCTGTCGCACCCTATCTGGTATTTGTGTGTACGTAAACTATGAATTTATGTTTTCCCTCAGCTTGTGTTTTATACGTGAAACCGACCCGTACTGGTCTATATGTGTGTGCACTGAATAACCTAATATTATACACGTTTCTCTCTCTCTCTCTCTTTATGTTGTACGTGTACTAATAGCCTATTTGGTGCACACGACGCTCTCTCCCTCTGAGGGCTCCCTTGCTCCCTTTTGAATAAATGACGACACTGTACCTCGCCGGCACAGGTATAATTGGCTTTAGACACGACAGTGTTTGAACAAATTGACAGAAACAAAACGATCGTATTTTGCCATATTACTACCTCTCCTTTCTGTAAAATGATGGAACTTAATTGGCTGAGAAAGAAAGGACAGGTAAGACGACTAATGTCCCCTAATCTGACCCTTAAAAGGGAACTATATGTCAGTGGCTTTTGTTTTAGTGCTTTAGTAACACCACCCTCATCATTTGGATTACCACCGCCCATTGCACAAAAGTAGAATGTCCGAAACGTCCCCGTTTTTCCAGAATGGTCCCAGTTCTGTAACCAGCCGTCCCAGAAAATCTTAAAGACTGTAGCTGATGACCTTGTTTTTAAAGATAAATCGTCCAAAAACTGATAAAAGTTAGCCGTTGCTGTCAGAAAAGAGAAAAAAATGCTTAACGTATGTCCTTCCCTGGAAAAGGTAGCTGTAAGCCCATGATAATAAGCACTTCACACTTTTTATGAATTAGCAGACTTTGAAGAAAAATATAGCTCAACAGGATTTGTTTTAGAAAAACACAAGTCTCTACTAGAGGAGCCGGTTTGAATTCGGTGAACCATGTAATTGTTGGATATCAGACTTCTTGCCACGCTCGCGAATGTAACAGGAATAAACACCAGACAGACATGATGTTTGAAAATAGAAAGATACTTGCAGACCTGCACCACAGCAATGATGCATGAGTTAACAGCATACACCGATGTAAGGATTACTAAGCATCCACCCTATCGTGACCAATAAACGTTTCCCCAACTACTTGGGGTTGGGAGAGAAATTAAAGTGTGTAAACATCTTCCCCTGCCAGTTCTCTAAGACTTGTTTTTTGTACTCATTTAAAGATAACGTGCGGTCGTCGGAGGAGAGGGGCCGGACGTGACGCACAGCCTGGCTGCAGATCGGGGAATATCTATGACCTCGACCAAGGTGGAGCCACAGAGCAAAGAGTTGCGGGACAAGGCACCATTCTCAACGTGGAAAGTGAAGGAAAGAAGGGCTGTCCAGAAGCCCCTACATGTTGATGAGCTCGTGCCGAAAGTCCCAGCCCATTGTGCCCGATTGATGGGCACACTTGCTTGAAATTTCTGCCCTCCTTGGTCCGTTTCAGACCTGATCCCACTCCACCCTCTTTTCCCTCGGCCTCCCAAAGCACGCCCCCATCACCCCTTTTTCCATATGGAGTTTTTGAACTTGACTTAAAGAAGAAACACAGCACAAAAGATAGAATAGGGTTTGTCCCGAAAGAAGAACGGAATACGGGTACCCCGGCTAAAGTACCTATGGTAGATTAGTTAGGTAACAGGACAAACAGGACTGTGGTCCGAGAGCAAAGAGTGGCCACACCCTGCAACGCGAAATCTGAATCCGAGCTGGACGCATAGCTCCACCGCCGGTGCTCAACAGTGCCAACGAAAGAAGAAAAACAATGAGAGCCTACCAGTGATGGCTCGCTGTAATAAGACACTGGAAAGACAAACCCTTTTTTTGAACATTGCCACCCCTTGACTGTCCCTTGTATTAAGTTGAATTCCTCTCCCAACCGCTTTGTATTGATTATCACCCAATTGAGCTTTCGAAACCTTACATCGGTCACTTCCAACTGTACATGGATAACTAAGAAGGCGTTAACTCTGTATCTTGATGATTGTAGAACACCAGTTATGCACATGAACATGCTGTCTAGTTTTGACCCCCATGGAGTCCAGACCTCAAGTGATAATAGCCCCTATCCTGCCAGAACATTTTTGTATGACATCATGTTTATATTCGAACGAATCTCCTACATCGTCTAATGTAATGTCCCCGCCTCCAAGGTCTAACGTATGACGCAGCTAATGTAATTTTGTATGCACTGTCTCCCCGCCCATCACATTGACTACATATGGTTATGTACGATTCTGTCTGCATTGATAGCAGAATTATTTCCATCTGCCTGTAATGCATATGGGCTACCAAAGCGAATTGTATAACTAATGTCAGCTTGTACATCCTCCCCTGTGACATGAACAGGAATGAACTAACTTATGATAAAAACTGGGGACTGTGGAAAATGACTAAAATTAGGTATATATAAGCGGCGTTCATTTATGTTCACCACAGCCACTGTTGAAAGTAAAGTGAGAATCGTGAAACAGTGGCCAGGCCATCTTGTCCCTTTTAGGCCCCATCATGCATGTAAGTGGCAGCCATTTTGTGTGTCGTGGCCTCTCTGCCCACTGCCAATAGCCTGCGTGTCTCTCCCCCTCACTCCCCGGCCTCGCAAGCATTCCCCCGCGCCCCGACAGCCCCCGGTCTCTCCTGCTTGGGCCATAAACACACCTCTAACGCAACCCTGTCTCCGAGCCACATCCCGTGCTGAACCCCCCTCGCTCTTTCATCTCATTTCAAAGAACAGGCCCTTTTGATAACCTCTTCCTCCCTGCCCGATTGTCCGGCCTGATCCCAGGCCATCACCTAGCCCAACAGATGCAGTTTATTGCCCCCTACAGTAGGACCTCGCCTCACATCAAAGGAGCGGGGATTAATCAATGCTTTCGCACCCCGAAGATCCGACTGATCACACACATCCCCGTTCCCAGCGGAATGTCCAGCTGCGCAAAACCACCACATGCTGAGATCGGGGTGGGAACTCTACTGTAGATATGTGTGGGAACGGGCCTGGACCGGGGATTCCGAGGATGTCTTTCCTGTCCTTCAAAGAAACATTACGGATGCAGTGTATGTAATAAAGCCATAAACCTGCGTATAAGAGGCCAGGCCTCAGAGATGCGGTTAGAGCACCTCGAGAAGATACCCTGTTGTCTGATTTGACGTGTTCTGCTCCGTCGGAATAAACTCCTGTTTCCTGCCTTCCGTCTCCAGCGCCTGCCTCTTTGTTTTGGTAATCTCGAATGGTATGAGAGGCGGCTAACGCCGGGCAAATACTGAAGGGTTCTTGGTCGAATTCGGCCCTACCTTTTCACAAAGATCCAACCTTTTCTATGGGCTACATTAAATTAGATTGTGGGGGAAAACCACCCAAACCAAGAGAGGGTCATGGGATTTGAGTACCTGTGGTCTCTTTTTCAGACTGCAAGTCTACATTTATCTTGACTGCAGCTGTGTCTGACGAGGTCATAGTCACAGGGGAGGGCCATTGGAAGCATCTAGTATTGGTAGAACCCAGAAATTTACATGCATTTCTATGATGGAAACACAAAACGTTTCTGTTGGGTAGGCCTTTGGTGGGGGAACCTACCCAGGCCAAAAGTTGGGTGATGGTGACGCTCCCGCTGCGCCTGGAGGCGCCTCAAGACCGCGGAGCGCCGAGCGGGCCTGGGGGCATTCTTTGAACTCACCTGCAGTGGCGGGGAGCCGTGAGGGGAACGGCCGGGCAATCCCTCCACTAATCCAGCCGTGAGGGGAACGGCAAAGGCAACGGACCAAGCGGAGCCACGGGGACTCACCTGGGACTCTCCTGGCCAAGGCGGGCAGTGAACGCCTACATTTCCCAGCAGCCCCGGGTCCTGGCGCGCTCGTGACGCTCCCGCTGCGCCTGGAGGCGCCTCAAGACCGCGGAGCGCCGAGCGGGCCTGGGGGCATTCTTTGAACTCACCTGCAGTGGCGGGGAGCCGTGAGGGGAACGGCCGGGCAATCCCTCCACTAATCCAGCCGTGAGGGGAACGGCAAAGGCAACGGACCAAGCAGAGCCACGGGGACTCACCTGGGACTCTCCTGGCCAAGGCGGGCAGTGAACGCCTACATTTCCCAGCAGCCCCGGGTCCTGGCGCGCTCGTGACGCTCCCGCTGCGCCTGGAGGCGCCTCAAGACCGCGGAACACCTCCCGCAACGCGGGACGCACGCGGGACGGCGCCGGGCTAAGCCCTCTGTGGCCCTCAGAGGCACGAAGAGGCCGGGACGGGCCACCCCATTTGGCTGTTACAAAGTTGGAGGTACTGTATTTTTTCATACCGATTCTGACATTGCACTGTTCACACATCATGTCCATCTGGGAGGAGTTGAACGCCCTGTGTGGCACGAACTACGCCCAGAATGTATCTACTCCCCTTATATTGGACAGAGATGCCGATGAGGTAAATGACATTGACATTGTGAATACAGACAAAATGTGCACTAGTCCCTCACCACAACCCTCCAATTTACCATTAATAATTTTTCCAACCGAGGCGATGAATAAAACACCCGACCCAGTCTCACCACCTCAATTGACCCTACTGGCACAGATTTAACTTTTGTTAACAACCACACTATCACCTTTGATTACAAAAATCAATGAGCTGGGAGACAGGCTGACTAGTATTGAAAATAAATTATCTAGAAATCCTATCGCCACTGAAACAACTGCCGCACCCATTCACTCTATTCTCCCCTGCAACAAAGAAAACTTCAAACCCACGACACCTATGAAAGCTCGAATCCCTGAACCTCTCATCTCTCCACCCAATCCAAGAGGCCAGAACAGCATTATTTCTAACTCCGTACCTGCACCCCATAGACTACCCAGGTTTGCACATGAACACAGGAATTGGATCAATTTACCTCCAGAAGCTGCCCCCTACGTGACTGTTCTTTCTGGGGTCCCTGCACCGATTCAGGGCAAATTTGAATCCCATCAGGACTTGTTAAATAAAACCATCTCCTGGCTAAAACAACACAGACCGTTGCCACCTGCTTTAGATGGCGGCATTTTGAGGGTCAGGAGGGTGGGGTGGCTTGGTACGTCGGCCAAAGACATCCCGGGCGGCCTTATTTTAATTAAATTCAAAACTATGAATATTGTCCCCTTTTTGCGATCCTCCCAACCCAAAGAGGGAGATGGTCCCATTCGCATATGGGACTTGCACGATTTTTATCCCGGCCCCCGACCCTACCCGTCCCTAAGGCAAGCGACATGGAACTATAAATTTTGGTAAAAGGGGATGCCATGAACTGTGTGCTACAAACAATTTTTAGAATGATCTGTGTGATATTGATGCTGTTTTTTAATATTGCCTTTTGTCCTCTCTTACTTCTGAATTTTAAACTTTTTAACTGTGTAATTGATGATTTTAAACCGAAATTTTATGTCTATTTTTATAACAGTTATAACTATGTATGCTTATATGATATTTCTTTTTGAATATCGAATAAAGCTTATTTTGAACCTTTGAACCTTAGGGTGATGGCATTCAATTGGCTGCTGTCTCTTTTTCAGACTGTCCTTTTTTAGTGTATGTGATAAGGAAACTGTAGGCGATGATGTCCTCTTTCATAGTGATAGTGTAGCACGCAAGTTTATACATTCATAGTGATAGTGCAGCACGCAGGTTTATTTATTTTTATTTAGGCGATTTGTTAAGCGCTCAATTACCCGTGGGTGTCTCGGCGCTGAGTGAAAGAACTAGTCCAAGAGGAGTTATTGCGTGAACAGCCAGCAATATTTTTAAAAAGTGATACGATCTAAATCAACTCCCGGCTGAGCCTCAGGAGGTTCTACAGTCTAACAGGCGATGCTCATCAGTCGGCGCGCTTTATACCTGTATGGGTGCGTGGCCTCGCAAGTGGGCGTGTCCCGTGGCTTGCGAGGGGAATGGCGGCCGAGAATGTCAGCAAGACTGGGTTTGCAGCGCTAAATCCGCTGTAAGTGGAGTGGCCTGCCCAGGAAGATCTGGTGCCAGGAGGCAAGTGAGTGAATTAAAATTCTATGCAGTTCCAAGCAATATTTTTAAAAAGTGATACGATCTAAATCAACTCCCGGCTGAGCTTCAGGAGGTTCTACAGTCTAACAGGCGACGCTCATCAGTCGGCGCGCTTTATACCTGTATGGGGGCGTGGCCTCGCAAGTGGGCGTGTCCCGTGGCTTGTGAGGGGAATGGCGGCCGAGAATGTCAGCAAGACTGGGTTTGCAGCGCTAAATCCGCTGTAAGTGGAGTGGCCTGCCCAGGAAGATCTGGTGCCAGGAGGCAAGTGAGTGAATTAAAATTCTATGCAGTTCCAAGCAATATTTTTAAAAAGTGATACGATCTAAATCAACTCCCGGCTGAGCCTCAGGAGGTTCTACAGTCTAACAGGCGACGCTCATCAGTCGGCGCGCTTTATACCTGTATGGGGGCGTGGCCTCGCAAGTGGGCGTGTCCCGTGGCTTGCAAGGGGAATGGCGGCAGAGAATGTCAGCAAGACTGGGTTTGCAGCGCTAAATCCGCTGTAAGTGGAGTGGCATGCCCAGGAAGATCTGGTGCCAGGAGGCAAGTGAGTGAATTAAAATTCTATGCAGTTCCAAGCAATATTTTTAAAAAGTGATACGATCTAAATCAACTCCCGGCTGAGCCTCAGGAGGTTCTACAGTCTAACAGGCGACGCTCATCAGTCGGCGCGCTTTATACCTGTATGGGGGCGTGGCCTCGCAAGTGGGCGTGTCCCGTGGCTTGCGATGGGAATGGCGGCCGAGAATGTCAGCAAGACTGGGTTTGCAGCGCTAAATCCGCTGTAAGTGGAGTGGCCTGCCCAGGAAGATCTGGTGCCAGGAGGCAAGTGAGTGAATTAAAATTCTATGCAGTTCCAAGCAATATTTTTAAAAAGTGATACGATCTAAATCAACTCCCGGCTGAGCCTCGGGAGGTTTATACATGCGTCCACTGTAAGTGTGTCTAGAGAGACCATGGTCATAGGTGGAGGAGCTAGTGTTAGTAGAGCCCAGTAATTAGCACACTTTTCAATGGTGGAACCACACAATTTGTTGTTGTGCAGGCCTTTTCTGGAACTTCAACTGCAGGTGACTATTACCACAGACGCCTCTCTTATGGGGTGGTGAGAACATCTCAACCACATGACTGTTTGGAGTGCTCAGATGCAGGAGCAACAGGGTTGTCCTATTAACTTCCTGGAGCTTACAGCAATCCAGTTGGCATTCGGAGCATTTTACATTCTTATTCAAGGCAAAACAGTCCTGGTAAAGACGGACAGCAAGGGATTGGGGGGGGGGACTTACTCATCTTCGCTGTTAGCACTATCCCAAAATAGATGGAATTGGGGCATTGGCAGTCACATTCAGCTTCTAGGACAGAATCTGTCAGGAATGGACTTCATGTCACAGAGTGAGGGATGATCTACAATTACTTCAACAAATGGCACACTTCTAGAGTTGATCTATTCACTGTTGAGCAATATGCCATAGCTTCATCTTCAGGGACCCACACCTGCAGTCTATGGGCAATGCACCATGGATACATTGGTCTGGAATATGTGCTTATGGTTTTCTCCCTCTGATATGATAAGTTGTGATGAAAATGAAATAAGCATCTATGACCCTCTTTCTGGTGACCCCAACTTGGACATGTTTGTATAAATGCATGAAGAACTACTGCTCAGACCAGATCTCTTGACACAGAATCAAGGTCAGCTCATACACTTAGCCCTCAGTCATTTGAAACTAGCATTCTAGCACCTCTTTCCTGAAGTTTGGTTACCTTAAACTATCAGTGGGGTATGGAAATGCTGTTTGAGGCACACAAATTCACCATACATGCTGGCTGTGCTGCAAAGTGGAAAACGTACCTGTTAATGCTTAGGGAAACACCTAGACTCTGTCAAAGCATCTGTTCAAGGCATCCTTTGCTGCTTACTTAATTTACAGAAGGTCGGATTGGCATACACCTCTATCCGTTTACACTTAGCTGCTGTGGCAGCATTTATGAAGAGCCGAGAACGTTTGCCTCTCCGAAATAACTATAATGAAGACCTTAATGTCATAGCCTTAATTCAAGAATTCCAGTGCCACCCAGGAATCTAAATACAAACTTGACAAGACACATGGGTCGTCCTTTTAAGCCATTACACTCTTGTAGCATGCAATTCCAGTTTTAGTACCCTTCAGCTTAAATCCAATATTCCTCTGCTACCCCTATAGCATACTAAGAGCCCTGAGGGACTGTAATCTTGAGAGCAGCTAACACGTAGACTTGCATCATCCGCATAGTGTGAATGCAAATGTTGATATCCTTAGACAATCCTGAGCAATATTTGTTGTGTGCAGAGATGCTGTGACCACGGAACCACGTGGACAATAAGGCTAACATGGTACAATGCTATCTGTTGGGAAACGATGATTTGATCCATTCAAAATATATTGGTGACTTCAGTTGCTGGGCATTGCATGAAGCTGCTGTGCATGTGTGTGCTTCAGGCTACTTGTTGTCCCAGTAAGATAAACGAGAAACTGAGACGTTATCTGCAAAATATTATCGTGATGACACCCAGAAGAGGCCCATTGATGAGGTTTCCTGGTCTGGAATCCAGTCGACAGGCATCTGAGGTATAGCTGGACTCTGAGAAAGACTGAATATCTGTGAACTCCCTTATGGTGGATTTTCAATCTCACCTACGGCAAGCAACCGGGCCTTACTTGCTATACTTTGTGGAGGTTTTTATTCAAAAAGGCAACAATGCCAAAATCTGTAAATAATTTAGTTTAACTGAAGTAAAAAAAAAAAAACTTAAGATGAAAGCTTGATTGGCCAGGATATCAGCACAATTTAAGGTACGGTGACATCTGAGAATTATTTAGACTGTAGTGGAAAGAGCGCCGGACAGCTCTGCAGGAATCATTCGTTGGAGAAAATGCTTAAGCTTTGGTGCTGGAATGGATGGGAAATAGGATTGTGCGATCTCGGGCATCATGAGTAAGATTTCAAGCCTAGCAAATCTTAAGTTGGCTGATCACTGAATAGGGATGGTTATCATTGCTCATAGATTTAGTTAAGCTTCAGCTATACTGATGAAACTGCATTGGCTTCCCATTGCATCCAAATTTTCCTTAAATGCTCTGTGCCTTGGACACAGATCCTTGTGTATGACTTCAAAAATATTTCTGAGCAAGAGAGTATACAGGTACTCTTTACATTCACTCCTGAATTTCCTCAGTTGAGAAAAAAGCAGATTTGGAGGAACAACTTCTTCTGGTCTAACACCTGTCCTATGGAATAGATTAAATTAGAGCTACAGCATGTCTCTCATCTACTGTCTTCTAGGACACACCTAAAGACTTGACTTTTCTAAAAACCTGGAAAATCACCACTGCCTTTCAACTTCTCATCTCTTTCTGCTCAGCGTCAAGAAGCCTTCATAAATATATGAGCATTTTGCAAAATCATTGTATTATTACAAAACATTTAGCACTGGCCAGGTCGGCATTTGATCTCAAATAGATTCATGTACTGTTAACAAACACTATAACTGTATATATGAACAAGAGTAAGAAAAGTGACCTAGGAAGAGGTCTTTCAACCTTTGTTCAATGTTCATTTTTGTAAGCATCTTCTGTATACCATCCCAGCTTCCATTGATATTCTCCAAATATAATCCTCCCTCTAAGACTCTTAAATCATCCTCATTGTGAGTTCCATCCTGTTCTATATATTCCATGTATCAAGACTTTCTTTTTGGGGAACAAACAGATCCATATCATGTGAGACAATAGGTCTTTGTGGTACTCTCCTTTCACACAATCTCATGACTCCAATTTAGCTATTCAGAACTTGGTTCACCTTCTTTGTTATCTCCAAAAGGATTGCAGTATTTGAAACACTCAGGAGCTTGGGGTTAGGTTCTATAAGATTAATGAAAATTATATCTGGTCTTTCACATGCTTCCCACATCTTAACCTGATCCATGCCTTATTTATTTAGTCACTACCATTGTACTTTTGCTGATATTTCACACATTTCCATTGCCCAAATAGAAGGCATGCATTTCCAATGTCACCACTACCCTCTGCCTAAAAGCTATCAGATCTTTGATGGTCAATCTAGGTTTCTGCAATATTATCTAGTCCCCTGTCCTAATAAAGAGGACACATGTTCCCATAGTTTAACAAGGAAATTATTTTTGTTGCAGTAACCCCACATTTTTCCTGTCTAGATTTGATGGCTTTGGGACCATGTGCTATGCCACTACTAAAATGTGGCACAATGCGTGTGTCTTCCCAAAACATGTACTGTGCATTGGTTTCACCTCATTGGCTTTTTTAACTTTCCTGTAAGCCCATGGAAGAAATGCACCAGTGGTGTGGAACATATTTGACAAAAATAAATGGTTTCAGGAAGTACTAATGTGCTCTGGCTGGGCTACAATTTAAAAACACTGCAGTAGCACATGGACAAGTACCTGTACTATGTCCTATTTTATATACTCACTAGGTCACCCCTAAAGTGTGCCTTGTAAGCTTACAGAAACAAACAAGATGATGGACAGAATGCTTGAATTATTCTTAGCCCTTGGCAATAGCTCTGGGCTACTTTCCATCCATCATTTTTCACCCAATGTACCACACTAGAATGAGACCTCCCATAAGCAAATCAGTCTTGGTCCTGTCACAGTAGGAACGGTTTAGCCCAAATTACCAAGCCAGGTCTCCTTAAGAGGGGAACTGAAGCAACCTTAGGCCAGGTATGGCTTATTTAAGCACCACAGCTTGTGTTGAGTAGCGCAGTGACCTTTGACCCATGCCATGACATACCCATTGCACTTATGCCATCTACTACAACAAACAACAAGGTGATGGAAGGAATGTTTTAATTATCCTTAACCACTGGCAATTGCTAAGGCCGGATTCTAGTTGTTCTGCCCTTTATGCTACCCTAGACCGAGACCTGCCATGCTCACTGTGCCAAACGCATGAGCTGCATCCTGCTGATTGGGCCCACATAGGGTGAATCCAGTCTGGTAGTGCTTGTGTTCCCTTTCAAATGTGACTAATCCTAGCAATTTGGCTAGAGTGTTTGTTTTCAACAGTGCCAACGCCTCTTTGCATATGTCTGGTTTCTTTCTGAGGTCACATGGTGGGCAAAAAAAACCTGCAATATGGTCCTGAATAGTTAAGAGTAACAGGCCTATACATGAATAAAATCAGTACCTGAACTATATTTCACATAGTTTCAAACATCTAATTGAAAGGATAAAGGAGATTTTGAGATTTTTAGTAGAAAAGGTTTGCCTTCAGACATACTCTAGAGATACAATAACCATCCTTGACTGGCTTGCTAGCGACACTATTCCTGGAAGAAAGGGGCTTGCCCTTGGGGAGATGGAAGAAAGGGATGTTTTCAACAAGTGGTCACATAGCAAGGATTAGCCATCTAGGAAGCGGAACAGACAGCTGGCAGAACAAAGGGCAGCTTTTACAGTTCTTCCTTTGACTTGGAGATTCCAAATGGGGCTGTCAGTAACTGCTGTCATTCAATCTATTGGCCACCAAAGACTTTCTAGCTTCATCCCTAGCATGATGAAAATATTTTTCAGCCTCTACAGACTGGGGAGGGCACCTTGTCTCAATAGGTGAATGGCTAGGATACAATCAGAACACCTCCAGGTGGATGGTGGTCTGAGCTATCTTCTTTTAGGGATTTGAGAAGTGTTTGTAGTAAACCAAGAAAGGAAGTGCTGAAGATACTGTGGGAAAGAAGTCTGGATTGAATGTTGGAATTCTCCAGTCTCTGACTGTGCACAGGGTAAAACTGACACCTCACCACCACCTCTCCAGAAAATTCCTGACTGGGGCAGAAAACACCTAGAAGAAAAATGACTCTGAAAGATGGAAAAAGATTAACTATGGATTACTGGCTCTTGCTGGTACACAGGAACTGGAACACATCACCAAGGGTCAAGGAGATTCCTTGTTGTTACTTGCTACATGGACACAAAAAGCTGAAGGATTCCTAACTCCAAGAAGGCCCAACTGACAGATGAAGACTGTACACTGCAGTAGCTTTGGCTGGAGCGAAACCTTGTGCTTAGAAGCTTGCCCTGAGGTAGTTGGTTCTACTTGAACTTAACATGCATTTCTCTGGAGTGTTGCCAGCTATTTGTGCCACAGTGACCAGGAATTGAGAGGAATTTGTCTTAGAACTATGTTGAGACCTGATGAGGGTGTGTTTATTAAGTAGGTAATGGTGCTCATGTGTACAGTGACCGGTATATACAATGTTATCTAGCCGTTTCCATGCAGTCTCAATAGTTAGGAATTAAAAATCCCTTCCTAGCGTTGGAGACAAATATGAATTTTTCTATTTTTTAATATAAAGAATATTTTATTCATTTTTGATTAAATCAAATTTTGATCAAACTTTTGCTCTTTGATGTTTTTGGGAAAAAGAAGTTTGATTAATAGACAGTGGCCAGCTTCACTTGCGTGCAAGGAGAGGAGGCTCAAGCTGACCAGAAGGTGAGGAAGTAAGATTATGCGAAGGCTCTGAGACCGGGCCGGAGGCTCGCGAAATGCAGACCACCTCGGAGGAGAATGCAGGAGTTGAAGAAGCTGCAATTTAGAGTGATGACCTGCACCAAGGAGCATCTTCTCCTACATTGATCACAGCTGGGCGTGGTGTTGCCTCTTGCAGTTGTCCCCTATTCTCTTGCTCTACTGAATAAAAAGGCAACCTTTCCCCTCGAAGACAAAAAAAGAAGCGTGAGCCCTAACTGCTGATGGCAGCACATGCCCTTGAGAAAAAAATGCAGCAGTTACCATTCAAGCTGAAGCTAAGGAGAAGAAGACAGCAGTAGCCCTGCCTGCTGAGGAGAAACGGGCGGAAGCAACTCTTGCAATGGAGGAATGTGGATTGGGCGTGGAGTTTTGAAAGGCCATACTGGCTCAAGAGAGGTGCCAGCGCAAAGTGGGCCTTCCAGGAGGGCATCAGAGTCCAGCAACTGTGGTGGGAGTGACAAGGCGGTACCAAGGAGGGTCTATTACTCCTTGCTAGAGATGTTTTTCCTAGATAGGTGGTTGGGGATAGCATAGATAAGTGGTGTTAGGCTTATGGGATTGCTAACAAGATAACAAAGGTAGATAAGAATGCTTGGTTTGTTTAAGCTTTTTCTTGTCCAGGGAAGGAATGGCATCCTAAATCTTGAAGAGGGATGAGTATCCACAGATGAATGCTACCTTCATTCGCAACTTTGCTTGCACATCACAGAGAGTTCAAGGACTCCCTGAGGAATCAACAGTCTTGGGTGAGTCTTTTTGTTTGTGTCATTGAAGTCAGTGGAAAGTTGTGTGAATGGCAGTAAAGAAAGTGAACATTATGATCTGTATAATATGTTTTTGTGAGAGCACATGTTAAGTCGCTGTTTCACATAATTCACTAGCATCTGCTGTTTAGGAGGTATGTGTAGTGAGGTCAGGGAGCATAAATATGGGTAGCCCAAAGGCTGATAGTGCGCTGAAGCTACAAGGACTTCTACTCGCCAACGACATCCACTTGGCTGAAATCCAGGGGCACAGCAAAACCTTAGTGAGGTTGATCAGTCAATTTTATTCGCTCCCTGAGGGTTTAAAGATGTCTGCTGCTCCTGCATGACTTGCCATGTGAGGGTAAAATCAAGACGAGGGCTTCCTCGTATTACACTGTCAATGGTGGAGAAACCATTTGTGAGTGTAGGAGTGAATTTTGTCAGACCCCTTGATGTCTCAAAAGTATTAGGGAACATATTTATCCTGGTAGTGGTTATCATGCCATCCAGTACCCTGAGGTCATGCCTCTGAGGAGGGTGACTGTGTCCATTTCGGCCAGGGCCCTGTTGACCATCTTTACTCAAGTGGGGTTCCCCAAAGAAGTTGTATCTGGCAGAAGGCAACCTTTCATGTCAGCATGCAATAGGTCAAGGAGGAAGAGTGTGGAACCACTTGGAGTGTTTCTATGGCTTATCACCACCACACCAATGGGACTGTTGAAAGGATTTCTCAAGACCCTAAAGGGCCTAGTGAAGTCCCTTTGGCATGAACTGGGATTTCTTACAATCATGCCTGTTGTTTGTCTACCGCAGATACCACAGAGTAGAGAGAACCGTCAAGTCTTGTGAGAAATAAATTGAAGAGAACTCACAGGAAACCCACAATGTTAAATGTGTGCTAGGACTAAGATCCAGAATAGCTTAGTACATGAAGAAGGTAAACACAAATCTGAAGGCCAGTCAAAAGCTGATGAAACAGTGGCATGATGAAAAGGCAACTTTGCTGGAATGCTAGCCTGGCCATCAGATGTGAGTAAATCAGCAGTAAAACCCCAGGCACTTCAGGATAGGTTGACCAAGCCTTTTACTGCGCTGGAGATGAAGAGTAAGGCGACTTAACCTATGGTTCTTGACACATCCAGGTGCCATTTGAAGGTTCTTCATATCAACCAAGTGGAGTCCTGCTATATGACAGACATAACCACACACAGAGTGACTGGTGATGGAGACAAGGAGGAGAGTGAGTCCCCCTACCATCTCTTGTCATGCATTGAGAAAGATGGCTTAGTGGTGAGGGTTAAACTCTCCACTGCTCTTAATAAATTATATAAGAGGGTCTGTCACTAGCTTTTGAGACAGTTTGCCTCAGTTCTCAGACACACCTAGGCTCACCCGGTGGTGTACCCTTGATATAGTGATGACCATATGCCTGCTATACATGAAATGTATTAGCTGACAGATAAGTTGAGGGCAAGCATTGAGGGAGAAGTCTTCGAAATGTTAAGACTTCTTGGTGATTGAACCCTCCAGCAATCCTTGGGTCAGTGCACCCGTTTGGGTGCCAAAGACTGTCCTGTGATATGTTTTCTAGGTTCTTCTAGTACCGCAGAGCTCGGTTCTCTAGACCCCCATGTCACCAGGGACTCGGTCAGTGTGCCAATCCAAGCCCTCTTAGACTGCAACCACCCCACAACCCACTGAGCAATGTTTTGGATGAGATGTGTTTTTGGTGAAGCCAGTCCCATGAGACATTACTGGTATAGTTAGTTGAACTCTATACCCCTGTTCATTAGGGAAACAAAACACAAGAATACTAGTAAGCGAGGAATGCATTCTAAAAATGTATTTTAAAATTAAACATCTAGTCTAATGCACACAATATGAATTATAACTACAATGAAGACAAATAAAAATGGCAGCAGCAACGAATACCAAAAGAGTGAACAAAATGAAATACTTTAATATGATTGCTATTATACATTTACAGTAATTCCACCCCCAATCTGCTACTTCTTAGCACTAAGCTCTGTGTAGCACTGCAGAAAATAAAACCCCTTTTGCCTTTTGAGTTTGGTTCACACCTGAATACGTTTGAACACTAGGACTTGTTTTCAATATAATAGAAAGGCCTGCTATTCTTGTCTGCCAAGGCCAACTGTATTGCTAAGTTCAGCCAGTGAAGAGGCGAATGTTCTGTGCCTTCCCAGTAGCTGTCATGTCTTGCTCGCAATAGAGACAGACAAATCTATATCTTTATAAGAGCTTTATTTACTGCTTCCTTCTGGGTCCCTGTCCCTACTCTAACTGCCCCTTTCCTGTGTCCGCTCCTCCCCTTCCTCTGGCCCCCTTGCTCCACCCTCTCCCAGCTACTAGAATGCATTCCACCATTACATCTCCCCCCTTGTTAACGAAATGACCTTAGCGTCCAACATATTTAGAGTTCCTAGATCAGCCATACGAGTCCGCGGGCTGTTCGTTTGAGCTATGGAGACGCATCTCAGCTTGCATTATGTGGCCTTCTGTCTCCTCGACGAGAGCATCCTTTATTACAAGAGTGCATCTTTGCACTGGCACGAATTCTCGTGTGATGTGTGTTTGCTCAGATTCATGGTGATTTTCACTCACCTTCTGAGTGATCAACTCACTTTCAGTGTCTGAGGTGTCTGTGGAGAGCTCAGCTTGATATCAGCAGTCTGTCCTCCGTTGTGGCTCTTGTTCAAGTGACGCTCGACCTCTTTCCTGAGGGGATGTTGTTCTGGTTCTCTTCCGAGCGCCTGCATGTATTTTTGCTTCTTATTGTCTTGTCCGGTCGAGAACAACACTGTCTTCCTATTCCGAGTCCTGGATACCAGACGGTAAGGTAAGAACTGCAGAGAACATCTTGGTATGGCTTGGAGACTGATTTGCTGTCTCTAGTTGTCTCACCCACTCCTGCTCGCGCCGGGAACAGGTGAACCCTGGGACCGGCTGGGTATTTGTATGTTTCGTTCTCATCCGATGATGACCTGTCTCTATTGACACGTCTGGCTTCCCTTGCAGATCGACTGGCTGGTCCATTTCCATCTGGGTGCTAATGGCCACTATATCTGTTTTTCTGTGATAGGACCTTCGAGTCAACCTCGCTGCCACTAGCCAGGGTGACGGCGTAGTATTTGTGTCTTGATGCACCGGTGACTGACATGACAGGTTGTCCGGTGGAGTGATTGAGCGTTCATGGACATTGGTGTGAGACGTGTTGCTGTTGACGGGAAGAATGTCCCTTGGTTCTTTGGTGTGTTCGGGTGACTGACGCCGTGGCCGTTGTTGGGACCACGACTGTCGACTCGAAGGATCGGACCGACATGCTTTCTGATTCAGAGGAGTTCTCTGTCAATTTCCTTTGAGAACGTTCCTTTGAGAAGGTCTTGACGAGTGGACTTCTTAACTGTGTAGTCCTTGACGAGTTGCCTTGCACGCCGGAGTTGTCTCTGAGGTGTTTCTCCGGGTATCTTTCTCGAAGTGTCTTCGTTGTCAATTCACTGGAGAGGTTGTTCGATAACCACGTACTCATGTCTTGAATTTGATCCCAAGGTATTTCATTTCTGTCTCTCTCGCATGATGATAAGGACCTCCTCTCCGTTTCTTCATTATTTTGCGTGTCATGAACGCGTTTGTCTTCCCCTTTTCGCTGTCTGGAGTCCATCTTATGCGGTGCACTTCCTCTTCACACTTGTTCGGTGTACTGACATCTGAGTTACCAGTGTGGCGTGTTCTCCTGTTTGACGTCTCCTCGGATTCGTCTCTCGAACAGTGAGATGCTTGTGTGTGGTCATGTACTGATTTCCAGTGTTGACTTGATTTGTTCAGACTTCTATGTTTTGCCTTTCTTGCGCGTTTGTCGGACAGACTGTCATCTGGTCCATTGGTGCAATCTGGCCCACTTGACACTTCATCTGCTTCAGAACCGTTTGCACCATCTGTTGACTGACTCCTTGAAGTTGAATAACTTCTTAAGGTTGTGTCAGTGGCGCTATCACAATCCTGACTCATCCTGCTCTTTCGTGTTGTTGACTCGGAGTATTTTATGACGCTTTGTCTCTTGTTTTGTCTTGGCTCTGATCTGCCTTCACCCTCCCTTTTTCTGGTTTTGTTTGATATGTCTTTTACTTCGACCCGCACTCCAACTTCGGCCCCTCTGATGATTCTCCTTAGCGACCACTGCCCCTGAAGAATCTTGCGCTTCGTGTCTGCATTTGAACAGCCTTCGATTATCCGAAGCCGAACGGCGTCTTCATTGGTAAAGGTATTGAAGTAGCAGCCGGGTACCAAGCTTTGCAACCGGGTGATGAATTTTGGCAATGATTCTCCTGGTTCCTGCCGTGCTGTGGTGAAGGCGAGGCGAGCATGATCCACGTCTACCGGTGCATGGAAATGGGTACGTAACTTCTTTTGGAGTCTCTCATAGGTCTCTGTGTCCTTTTCAGGGAATGTTCTGATTCAACGTCGGCCCTCATGACCTACCAACTGGAGGAGTAGTATCAGACATTTGCTATCTCTTCGTTCACCGATTGCGTCTAGGAAATCGTCCAATGATTCCAGCCACCGGTTCCATTTGGGGCCTAAACTCTGATTGTCAGTCTGTGTCACTGGGGGCGGTACCTCAATGCAGGGATTGGACCGATGGGTTGCTGTAACCACCGCCATGAGGGAGGAAAGTTTCCGTCTGCTACCGTCGCAGGATTGTTCACTTTGCTTCCCGTCTTAAATGCTGACCACCTTCGGCCGAGTTCTTGTGTCTGGTCGTTTCCTTTGATTCTGGGAATGTTCGCCACACCTGGGTGACTACTGTATTCTGTCCACCCTTAGTATGATTGTCTCAGTGAGTTAAGCTTGGATTTTCTGACCATGCGTGACTCAGCAAATCCCCACTTTCTTTTGAGTTGCCTGCTAGCTGCAGGTGATTTGGGGCTCTTCCGCGATGATACGTGACACCAGTGACATCTCGTTCTTGTGTTCCTTTCGGCCTGGCACAGGTTATCCAGTGGTTTCAATGATGAGAGAATGCTTCCTTGATGTCCGTTTACTCATGTTTCTGGATTATTTTAACTCCTCAGCTCTTCTTACTGTTGATCATTTATCTTCGCGTTGTGCTGAAAGTTTACTTTGGTACTTGCCTTTAGCTCGTGTTTGTTACGTTCGGGATCTGCATTTGCTTGGTGCATTCAGGATTTGCACTTGCTTGTGCTCGCTGACTTCGGAACTTGTATTCGTCCGTGCTTGGTATGCTCGGGTTTGTATTGGCTCTTGCTTATGGTGTTTAGGATTTGCATTTGCTTATGCTCGTTTCATTACTCTGCTTGCATTAGCTTATGCTTGTTCTGTTGCACTCCCTGTATTGGCCAGTGCTTGTTCGTTTACCTTTGCCAATGCTTGCTCCTTTACAATTACCAGTGTTTGGTCTTTCACATTTACTAATGCTTGTTGCTTTACGTATACCAATGCTTGTTCTCTTGCATTTACCATTGCTTGTTGTACTATTTCTCTCCTTGTCTTTATCAATGCTTGTCTTCTTAGACTGCTTCTTGCATTTGCATGTGCTTGTTTGTCGTTGTCTTTTCAGTGCTTTATTTTTCTTCACTTGCATTCGCCAATGCTTGTTTGCATGTGTCAATGCTTGTTCTATTACAGTCACCAATGCTTGTTTCATTTACAGTTTCCAATGTTTGTTTTCCACAGTCGCCAATGCTTGTTTTGATCCAATCTGCCAATGCTTGTTTCCACCTCTGCCTGCCTGACCTCAAGATGGCTGCTCTGGATCCTTGACAGAGTTTGGGACAAAACCTGCCTGACTCCAAGATGGCCGCCGCCACCGGATTCTCACTTTTCACGAGACTTCACATCCAGTCATTCAGTCTTCTGGACTCACCGGCAGCCGATCCCGGGGGCAGCACACTCCAAATTCCGGATTGTCAACAGCTGCCACAGTCAGGTGAGGCTTGGGGTGGGCTCCCACGGCGTCTCACCAGGTCCCGCGCTCACTCGGCGATCGCGTGCCAATGCTCACGCATCGGGAGTGAGGTTTCCGATGCCGGGACTCTTCGAGCTCCGTTTCGAGCTCCGCTTTCGTCGCGCCTGTCAGCAGATCCTCTGGGGGTACTTTCCTTCACCCTGGGCACTCTTCACTACTTTGAGGTGCAGGGCAGAGTCGGGGTGGGCACCCGACCTCTGTTCCGTTGGGGCACGCCAATTTACACGCATCAAGCGTGAGTCGCGTTTTTGGCGCGATCGAGCGTTTCTTTTCTTCCGACGCTCGGGCGCTCGTTTCTTCGTTTCCTTCGGGCCCCTTTCAATCCCCTGGCTCTGGGGAGAGGGTCACTCGTTGCTGGCCTTTCTTCTTTAGGCGGCAGCACGGCTCCACACAGCAGCGTTCTTCTTCTTGGAACACTGCACGGGACAGGGTGCTCTCAACAGGGTTCTGTGGGCACTGGGCATGCCAATCCCACCCTCGTCGCCAGTTGTCATGTCTTGCTCGCAATAAAGACAGACAAATCTATATCTTTATAAGAGCTTTATTTACTGCTTCCTTCTGGGTCCCTGTCCCTACTCTAACTGCCCCTTTCCTGTGTCCGCTCCTCCCCTTCCTCTGGCCCCCTTGCTCCACCCTCTCCCAGCTACTAGAATGCATCCCACCATTACAGTAGCCTTCAATTACAATCGGTGATACGATTATGCACATGCTGTCCCAGTGCTGCGTGCCATGAAGGTTTCCTCTCTAACCCTTCCCTCGTTTTGTTCGGCTTTTATAACATTATTTCAGTGTTAGAAAAACTCTCAGAATAAACAATCAAGCTGAGAGTGGTGTGATGCCCTTTCACTTATTTTCATTTGGCGAGACAGTGTTCTCTTGAACAGCAGCAATAAATGAGAAGCAGTTATCAACCTTCTAGAAACTCGTCAAAAATCAATATTAAATAATGCAGAACAGCAAAGTCAGCCCTTAGATTCAATACTATGACTATATTAAACAAGCATTAGAAATGCAATCGGGCTCGGATTTATTTGAGTTTGAGCTAATGGCATTGTAAATGCCAATGTATTGTTGCTATGTGTTATGGAGTGTGTTCATGTGGTGTGTACTGCCAGTGATCTCCTTGTGAGTGTGAGAATATTGCACCGTTACTGCCTGTGATGTCCTTCTTGTGAGTGTGAGAAGCTTGCACCTCTGCTGCCTGTGGTCTCCTTGTGAGTGTAAGAAGCTTGCTCTGCTGCTGCCTGTGATGTCGTTCTTGTGAGTGGGAGAAGCTTGCACCTCAGCTGCCTGTGGTCTCCTTGTGAGTGTAAGAAGCTTGCACAGCTGCTGGCTGTGATGTCCTACTCACTACTCTACTCTACTCACTACTCACTACTCTACTCACTACTCACTACTCTACTCACTACTCTGCACTCTCTACTCACTACTCTGCACTCACTACTCACTACTCACTACTCACTACTCTGCACTCACTACTCACTACTCACTACTCTGCACTCACTACTCACTACTCTGCACTCACTACTCTACTCTACTCACTACTCACTACTCACTACTCACCTCACTACTCTACTCACTACTCACTACTCTACGCACTACTCACTACTCTGCACTCACTACTCACTACTCTGCTCACTACTCACTTCTCTACTCACTACTTTCTACTCACTACTCTACTCACTACTCTACACACTACTCACTACTCTACTCACTACTCTACTCACTACTCTACTCACTACTCTGCACTCACTACTCACTACTCACCTCACTACTCAACTCACTACTCTACTCACTACTCTGCACTCACTACTCTGCACTCACTACTCTACTCACTACTCTGCACTCACTACTCACTACTCTACTCTACTCACTACTCTACTCACTACTCTACTCACTACTCTACTCACTACTCACTACTCTACTCACTACTCTACTCACTACTCTACTCACTACTCTACTCACTACTCACTACTCACTACTCACTACTCTCCACTCACTACTCTACTCACTACTCTGCACTCACTACTCACTACTCTGCTCACTACTCTACTCACTACTCTACTCACTACTCTGCACTCACTACTCTGCACTCACTACTCACTACTCTACTCACTACTCACTACTCTGCACTCACTACTCACTACTCACCTCACTACTCTACTCACTACTCACTACTCTACTCACTACTCTACTCACTACTCACTACTCTGCACTCACTACTCACTACTCTGCTCACTACTCACTACTCTACTCACTACTCTACACACTACTCACTACTTTCTACTCACTACTCTACTCACTACTCACTACTCTACTCACTACTCTGCACTCACTACTTTACTCACTACTCTACTCTACTCACCTCACTACTCTACTCACTACTCTACTCACTACTCTGCACTCACTACTCACTACTCACCTCACTACTCTACTCTACTCACTACTCTGCACTCACTACTCTGGACTCACTACTCACTACTCTACTCACTACTCTGCACTCACTACTCACTACTCACTACTCTACTCACTACTCTACTCACTACTCTGCTCACTACTCACTACTCTACTCACTACTCACTACTCTCCACTCACTACTCTACACACTACTCACTACTCTACTCACTACTTTCTACTCACTACTCTACTCACTACTCACTACTCTACTCACTCTTCTGCACTCACTACTTTACTCACTACTCTACTCTACTCACCTCACTACTCTACTCACTACTCTACTCACTACTCTGCACTCACTACTCACTTCACTACTCTACTCACTACTCACTACTCTACTCACTACTCTGCACTCACTACTCACTACTCTGCACTCACTACTCACTACTCTACTCACTACTCTACTCACTACTCTGCACTCACTACTCACTACTCTACTCACTACTCTGCACTCACTACTCTACTCACTACTCTACTCACTACTCTACTCACTACTCTACTCACTACTCTGCACTCACTACTCTACTCACTACTCACTACTCTGCACTCACTACTCACTACTCTACTCACTACTCTACTCACTACTCTACTCATTACTCTACTCACTACTCACTACTCTGCACTCACTACTCTACTCACTACTCACTACTCTGCACTCACATCCCTGAACTCACTACTTTGCACTCACTATTCTGCACTCACTACTCTGCACTCACTACTTACTACTCACTACTCAGCACTCACTACTCACTACTCTGCACTCACTACTCACTACTCTGCACTCACTACTCTGCACTCACTACTCTGCACACTCACTCTGCACTCACTACTCACTACTCTGCACTCACTACTCACTACTCTACTCACTACTCACTACTCTACTCACTACTCTACTCACTACTCTGCACTCTCTACTCACTACTCTGCACTCACTACTCACTACTCTGCACTTACTACTCACTACTCTGCACTCACTACTCACTACTCTACTCACTACTCTACTCACTAATCTACTCACTACTCACTACTCTACTCACTACTCACTACTCTACTCACTACTCACTACTCTACTCACTACTCTGCACTCACTACTCACTACTCTGCTCACTACTCTGCTCACTACTCACTACTCTACTCACTACTCACTACTCTCCACTCACTACTCTACTCACTACTCTACTCACTACTCTACTCACTACTAACTACTCTACTCACTACTCACTACTCACCACTCACCACTCACTACTCACTACTCTACTCACTACTCTACTCACTACTCTACTCACTACTCTACTCACTACTCTACTCACTACTCTACTCACTACTCTGCACTCACTACTCTGCACTCACTACTCACTACTGTACTCACTACTCTACTCACTACTCACTACTCTACTCACTACTCTGCACTCACTACTCACCTCACTACTCTACTCACTACTCTACTCACTACTCTACTCACTACTCTACTCACTACTCTACTCACTACTGTACTCACTACTCTACTCACTACTCTACTCACTACTCTACTCACTACTCACTCCTCTACTCACTCCTCTACTCACTCCTCTACTCACTACTCAACTCACTACTCTACTCACTACTCAACTCACTACTCTGCACTCACTACTCTGCACTCACTACTCTACTCACTACTAACTACTCTACTCACTACTCTACTCACTACTCACTACTCTGCACTCACTACTCTCTACTCACTACTCTACTCACTACTCTACTCACTACTCTACTCACTACTCACTACTCTACTCACTACTCTGCACTCACTACTCTACTCACTACTCACTACTCTGCACTCACATCTCTGCACTCACTACTCTGCACTCACTACTCTGCACTCACTACTCACTACTCTGCACTCACTACTCTGCACTCACTACTCACTACTCTGCACTCACTACTCTGCACTCACTGCTCACTACTCTGCACACTCACTCTGCACTCACTACTCACTACTCTACTCATTACTCTGCACTCACTATTCACTACTCTACTCACTACTCTACTCACTACTCACTACTCTACTCACTACTCTACTCACTACTCACTACTCTACTCACTACTCTGCACTCACTACTCTGCACTCACTACTTTGCACTCACTACTCTGCACTCACTACTCTGCACTCACTACTCACTACTCTGCACTCACTACTCTGCACTCACTACTCTGCACTCACTACTCACTACTCTGCACACTCACTCTGCACTCACTACTCTGCACACTCACTACTCACTACTCTGCACTCACTACTCACTACTCTACTCACTACTCTGCACTCACTACTCTAGTCACTACTCACTACTCTACTCACTACTCTACTCACTACTCTACTCACTACTCTACTCACTATGCACTCACTACTCATTACTCACTACTCTGCACTCACTACTCACTACTCTACTCACTACTCTACTCACTACTCACTACTCTGCACTCACTACTCTCTACTCTGCACTCACTACTCACTACTCACTACTGTACTCACTACTCTACTCACTACTCACTACTCTACTCACTACTCTGCACTCACTACTCACCTCACTACTCTACTCACTACTCTACTCACTACTTTACTCACTACTCTACTCACTACTCACTACTCTACTCACTACTCTACTCACTACTCTACTCACTACTCTACTCACTACTCACTACTCAGCACTCACTACTCACTACTCTGCACTCACTACTCACTACTCTACTCACTACTCTACTCACTACTCACTACTCTACTCACTACTCACTACTCTACTCACTACTCACTACTCTCCACTCACTACTCTACTCACTACTCACTACTCTGCACTCACCACTCACTACTCTGCTCACTACTCTACTCACTACTCTACTCACTACTCTGCACTCACTACTCACTACTCACTACTCTACTCACTACTCACTACTCTGCACTCACTACTCACCTCACTACTCTACTCACTACTCACTACTCTACTCACTACTCTACTCACTACTCTACTCTACTCACTACTCTGCACTCACTACTTTACTCACTACTCTACTCTACTCACCTCACTACTCTACTCACTACTCTGCTCACTACTCACTACTCTACTCACTACTCACTACTCTCCACTCACTACTCTACACACTACTCACTACTCTACTCACTACTTTCTACTCACTACTCTACTCACTACTCTACTCACTACTCACTACTCTACTCACTACTCTGCACTCACTACTTTACTCACTACTCTACTCTACTCACCTCACTACTCTACTCACTACTCTACTCACTACTCTGCACTCACTACTCACCTCACTACTCACTACTCTACTCACTACTCACTACTCTGCACTCACTACTCACTACTCTGCTCACTACTCACTACTCTACTCACTACTCACTACTCTCCACTAACTACTCTACACACTACTCACTACTCTACTCACTACTCTACTCACTACTCTACTCACTACTCACTACTCTGCACTCACTACTCACTACTCTGCACTCACTACTCACTACTCTGCTCACTACTCACTACTCTACTCACTACTCACTACTCTCCACTAACTACTCTACACACTACTCACTACTCTACGCACTACTTTCTACTCACTACTCTACTCACTACTCTACTCACTACTCTACTCACTACTCACTACTCTGCACTCACTACTCACTACTCTGCTCACTACTCACTACTCTACTCACTACTCACTACTCTCCACTAACTACTCTACTCACTACTCACTACTCACTACTCTACTCACTACTCTGCACTCACTACTTTACTCACTACTCTACTCACTACTCACTACTCTACTCACTACTCTGCACTCACTACTCACTACTCTGCTCACTACTCACTACTCTACTCACTACTCTACACACTACTCACTACTTTCTACTCACTACTCTACTCACTACTCACTACTCTACTCACTACTCTGCACTCACTACTTTACTCACTACTCTACTCTACTCACCTCACTACTCTACTCACTACTCTACTCACTACTCTGCACTCACTACTCACTACTCACCTCACTACTCTACTCACTACTCTGCACTCACTACTCTGCACTCACTACTCACTACTCTACTCACTACTCTGCACTCACTACTCACTACTCACTACTCTACTCACTACTCTACTCACTACTCACTACTCTACTCACTACTCACTACTCTCCACTCACTACTCTACACACTACTCACTACTCTACTCACTACTTTCTACTCACTACTCTACTCACTACTCACTACTCTACTCACGCTTCTGCACTCACTACTTTACTCACTACTCTACTCTACTCACCTCACTACTCTACTCACTACTCTACTCACTACTCTGCACTCACTACTCACTTCACTACTCTACTCACTACTCACTACTCTACTCACTACTCTGCACTCACTACTCACTACTCTGCACTCACTACTCACTACTCTACTCACTACTCTACTCACTACTCACTACTCTACTCACTACTCTGCACTCACTACTCACTACTCTACTCACTACTCTGCACTCACTACTCTACTCACTACTCTACTCACTACTCTACTCACTACTCTACTCACTACTCTACTCACTACTCACTACTCTGCACTCACTACTCTACTCACTACTCACTACTCTGTACTCACTACTCTACTCACTACTCTACTCACTACTCTACTCACTACTCTACTCACTACTCACTACTCTGCACTCACTACTCTACTCACTACTCACTACTCTGCACTCACATCCCTGCACTCACTACTTTGCACTCACTATTCTGCACTCACTACTCTGCACTCACTACTCACTACTCTGCACTCACTACTCACTACTCTACTCACTACTCTACTCACTACTCACTACTCTACTCACTACTCTGCACTCACTACTCACTACTCTACTCACTACTCACTACTCTGCACTCACTACTCTACTCACTACTCTACTCACTACTCTACTCACTACTCTACTCACTACTCACTACTCTGCACTCACTACTCTACTCACTACTCACTACTCTGCACTCACTACTCACTACTCTACTCACTACTCTACTCACTACTCTACTCACTACTCTACTCACTACTCACTACTCTGCACTCACTACTCTACTCACTACTCACTACTCTGCACTCACATCCCTGCACTCACTACTTTGCACTCACTATTCTGCACTCACTACTCTGCACTCACTACTCACTACTCAGCACTCACTACTCACTACTCTGCACTCACTACTCACTACTCTGCACTCACTACTCTGCACTCACTACTCTGCACACTCACTCTGCACTCACTACTCACTACTCTGCACTCACTACTCACTACTCTACTCACTACTCACTACTCTACTCACTACTCTACTCACTACTCTGCACTCTCTACTCACTACTCTGCACTCACTACTCACTACTCTGCACTTACTACTCACTACTCTGCACTCACTACTCACTACTCTACTCACTACTCTACTCACTACTCTACTCACTAATCTACTCACTACTCACTACTCTACTCACTACTCACTACTCTACTCACTACTCACTACTCTACTCACTACTCTGCACTCACTACTCACTACTCTGCTCACTACTCACTACTCTACTCACTACTCACTACTCTCCACTCACTACTCTACTCACTACTTTCTACTCACTACTCTACTCACTACTCACTACTCACTACTCACTACTCTACTCTACTCACTACTCTGCACTCACTACTTTACTCACTACTCTACTCTACTCACCTCACTACTCTACTCACTACTCTACTCACTACTCACTACTCTACTTACTACTCTACTCACTACTCACTACTCACCACTCACTACTCTACTCACTACTCACTACTCTACTCACTACTCTACTCACTACTCTACTCACTACTCACTACTCTGCACTCACTACTGTACTCACTATACTCACTACTCTACTCAGTACTCTACTCACTACTCTGCACTCACTACTCACTACTGTACTCACTACTCTACTCACTACTCACTACTCTACTCACTACTCACTACTCTGCACTCACTA
The DNA here is from genome assembly GCF_964261635.1 of Lissotriton helveticus. Taxonomy (NCBI): domain Eukaryota; kingdom Metazoa; phylum Chordata; class Amphibia; order Caudata; family Salamandridae; genus Lissotriton; species Lissotriton helveticus. Next base: position 629,696,849 of record NC_136065.1, on the reverse strand, counting down.
CTCACTACTCACCTCACTACTCACTACTCACTACTCTACTCACTACTGTACTCACTACTCTACTCACTACTCTACTCACTACTCTACTCACTACTCACTCCTCTACTCACTCCTCTACTCACTCCTCTACTCACTACTCAACTCAATACTCTACTCACTACTCAATTCACTACTCTGCACTCACTACTCTGCACTCACTACTCTACTCACTACTAACTACTCTACTCACTACTCTACTCACTACTCTACTCTACTCACTACTCTACTCTACTCACTACTCACTACTCTGCACTCACTACTCTCTACTCACTACTCTACTCACTACTCTACTCACTACTCTACTCACTACTCTACTCACTACTCTACTCACTACTCTGCACTCACTACTCTACTCACTACTCACTACTCTGCACTCACATCTCTGCACTCACATCTCTGCACTCACTACTCTGCACTCACTACTCTGCACTCACTACTCACTACTCTGCACTCACTACTCTGCACTCACTACTCTGCACTCACTACTCACTACTCTGCACTCACTACTCTGCACTCACTACTCACTACTCTGCACTCACTACTCTGCACTCACTGCTCACTACTCTGCACACTCACTCTGCACTCACTACTCACTACTCTGCACTCACTACTCTCTACTCTGCACTCACTACTCACTACTCACTACTCTGCTCACTACTCACTACTCTACTCACTACTTTCTACTCACTACTCTACTCACTACTCTACTCACTACTCTACTCACTACTCTACTCACTACTCTACTCACTACTCTACTCACTACTCACTACTCTGCACTCACTACTCACTACTCTGCTCACTACTCACTACTCTACTCACTACTCACTACTCTCCACTAACTACTCTACACACTACTCACTACTCTACTCACTACTTTCTACTCACTACTCTACTCACTACTCTACTCACTACTCTACTCACTACTCACTACTCTGCACTCACTACTCACTACTCTGCTCACTACTCTCCACTAACTACTCTACTCACTACTCACTACTCACTACTCTACTCACTACTCTGCACTCACTATTCACTACTCTACTCACTACTCTACTCACTACTCACTACTCTACTCACTACTCTACTCACTACTCTACTCACTACTCACTACTCTACTCACTACTCTGCACTCACTACTCTGCACTCACTACTTTGCACTCACTACTCTGCACTCACTACTCTGCACTCACTACTCACTACTCTGCACTCACTACTCTGCACTCACTACTCTGCACTCACTACTCACTACTCTGCACACTCACTCTGCACTCACTACTCACTACTCTGCACACTCACTACTCACTACTCTGCACTCACTACTCACTACTCTACTCACTACTCTGCACTCACTACTCTACTCACTACTCACTACTCTACTCACTACTCTACTCACTACTCTACTCACTACTCACTACTCTACTCACTATGCACTCACTACTCATTACTCACTACTCTGCACTCACTACTCACTACTCTACTCACTACTCTACTCACTACTCACTACTCTGCACTCACTACTCTCTACTCTGCACTCACTACTCACTACTCACTACTCTGCTCACTACTCACTACTCTACTCACTACTCACTACTCTACTCACTACTCACTACTCTGCACTCACCACTCACTACTCTGCTCACTACTCTACTCACTACTCTACTCACTACTCACTACTCTGCACTCACTACTCACTACTCACTACTCTACTCCCTACTCACTACTCTGCACTCACTACTCACTACTCACCTCACTACTCTACTCACTACTCACTACTCTACTCACTACTCTACTCACTACTCTGCACTCACTACTCACTACTCTGCTCACTACTCACTACTCTACTCACTACTCACTACTCTCCACTCACTACTCTACACACTACTCACTACTCTACTCACTACTTTCTACTCACTACTCTACTCACTACTCTACTCACTACTCACTACTCTACTCACTACTCTGCACTCACTACTTTACTCACTACTCTACTCTACTCACCTCACTACTCTACTCACTACTCTACTCACTACTCTGCACTCACTACTCACCTCACTACTCACTACTCTACTCACTACTCACTACTCTGCACTCACTACTCACTACTCTGCTCACTACTCACTACTCTACTCACTACTCACTACTCTCCACTAACTACTCTACACACTACTCACTACTCTACTCACTACTTTCTACTCACTACTCTACTCACTACTCTACTCACTACTCTACTCACTACTCTACTCACTACTCTACTCACTACTTACTACTCTGCACTCACTATTCACTAATCTGCTCACTACTCACTACTCTACTCACTACTCACTACTCTCCACTAACTACTCTACACACTACTCACTACTCTACTCACTACTTTCTACTCACTACTCTACTCACTACTCTACTCACTACTCTACTCACTACTCTACTCACTACTCTACTCACTACTCACTACTCTGCACTCACTACTCACTACTCTGCTCACTACTCACTACTCTACTCACTACTCACTACTCTCCACTAACTACTCTACTCACTACTCACTACTCTACTCACTACTCTGCACTCACTACTTTACTCACTACTCTACTCACTACTCACTACTCTACTCACTACTCACTACTCTGCACTCACTACTCACTACTCACCTCACTACTCTACTCACCTCACTACTCTACTCACTTCACTACTCTACTCACTACTCTGCACTCACTACTCAACTCACTACTCACTACTCTACTCACTACTCACTACTCTGCACTCACTACTCTACTCATTACTCACTACTCTGCACTCACATCTCTGCACTCACTACTCTGCACTCACTACTCTGCACTCACTACTCTGCACTCACTACTCTGCACTCACTACTCTGCACTCACTACTCACTACTCTGCACTCACTACTCACTACTCTGCACTCACTACTCTGCACTCACTACTCACTACCCTGTACTCACTACTCTGCACTCACTACTCACTACTCTGCACACTCACTCTGCACTCACTACTCACTACTCTGCACTCACTACTCACTACTCTACTCACTACTCTGCACTCACTACTCACTACTCTACTCACTACTCTACTCACTACTCTACTCACTACTCAACTCACTACTCTACTCACTACTCTACTCACTACTCTACTCACTACTCACTACTCTACTCACTACTCACTACTCTACTCACTACTCACTACTCTGCACTCACTACTCACTACTCACTACTCTACTCACTACTCTACTCACTACTCAACTCACTACTCTACTCACTACTCTACTCACTACTCTACTCACTACTCACTACTCTACTCACTACTCACTACTCTACTCACTACTCACTACTCTGCACTCACTACTCTCTACTCTGCACTCACTACTCACTACTCACTACTCTGCTCACTACTCACTACTCTACTCACTACTCACTACTCTACTCACTACTCACTACTCTCCACTCACTACTCTACTCACTACTCACTACTCTGCACTCACCACTCACTACTCTGCTCACTACTCTACTCACTACTCTACTCACTACTCACTACTCTGCACTCACTACTCACTACTCACTACTCACTACTCTACTCACTACTCTACTCACTACTCACTACTCTGCACTCACTACTCACTACTCTGCTCACTACTCTACTCACTACTCACTACTCTCCACTCACTACTCTACACACTACTCACTACTCTACTCACTACTTTCTACTCACTACTCTACTCACTACTCACTACTCTACTCACTACTCTGCACTCACTACTTTACTCACTACTCTACTCTACTCACCTCACTACTCTACTCACTACTCTACTCACTACTCTGCACTCACTACTCACCTCACTACTCACTACTCTACTCACTACTCACTACTCTGCACTCACTACTCACTACTCTGCTCACTACTCACTACTCTACTCACTACTCACTACTCTCCACTAACTACTCTACACACTACTCACTACTCTACTCACTACTTTCTACTCACTACTCTACTCACTACTCTACTCACTACTCTACTCACTACTCTACTCACTACTCACTACTCTGCACTCACTACTTCACTACTCTGCCCACTTCTCACTACTCACTACCTCCACTAACTACTCTACACACTACTCACTACTCTACTCACTACTTTCTACTCACTACTCTCCTCACTACTCACTACTCTACTCACTACTCACTACTCTACTCACTACTCTGCACTCACTACTCACTACTCAACTCACTACTCACTACTCTACTCACTACTCACTACTCTGCACTCACTACTCTACTCATTACTCACTACTCTGCACTCACATCTCTGCACTCACTACTCTGCACTCACTACTCTGCACTCACTACTCTGCACTCACTACTCTGCACTCACTACTCTGCACTCACTACTCTGCACTCACTACTCACCACTCTGCACTCACTACTCACTACTCTGCACTCACTACTCTGCACTCACTACTCACTACCCTGCACTCACTACTTTGCACTCACTACTCACTACTCTGCACACTCACTCTGCACTCACTACTCACTACTCTGCACTCACTACTCACTACTCTACTCACTACTCTGCACTCACTACTCACTACTCTACTCACTACTCTACTCACTACTCTACTCACTACTCTACTCACTACTCACTACTCTACTCACTACTCACTACTCTACTCACTACTCACTACTCTGCACTCACTACTCACTACTCTGCACTCACTACTCACTACTCTACTCACTACTCTACTCACTACTCTACTCACTACTCACTACTCTACTCACTACTCTGCACTCACTACTCACTCCTCTACTCACTCCTCTACTCACTACTCAACTCACTACTCAACTCCCTACTCTACTCACTACTCTGCACTCACTACTCTGCACTCACCACTCTACTCACTACTAACTACTCTACTCACTACTCTACTCACTACTCTACTCACTACTCTACTCACTACTCTGCACTCACATCTCTGCACTCACTACTCTGCACTCACTACTCTGCACTCACTACTCACTACTCTGCACTCACTACTCTGCACTCACTACTCACTACTCTGCACTCACTACTCTGCACTCACTACTCACTACTCTGCACACTCACTCTGCACTCACTACTCACTACTCTGCACTCACTACTCACTACTCACTACTCTACTCACTACTCTGCACTCACTATTCACTACTCTACTCACTACTCTACTCACTACTCTACTCACTACTCTACTCACTACTCTACTCACTAGTCTGCACTCACTACTCTGCACTCACTACTCTACTCACTACTCTACTCTACTCACTACTCTACTCACTACTCTGCACTCACTACTGTGCACTCACTACTCAACTCACTACTCACTACTCTACTCACTACTCACTACTCACTACTCTACTCACTACTCACTACTCTGCACTCACATCTCTGCACTCACTACTCTGCACTCACTACTCTGCACTCACTACTCACTACTCTGCACTCACTACTCACTACTCTGCACTCACTACTCTGCACTCACTACTCACTACTCTGCACTCACTACTCTGCACTCACTACTCACTACTCTGCACACTCACTCTGCACTCACTACTCACTACTCTGCACTCACTACTCACTACTCTACTCACTACTCTACTCACTACTCTACTCACTACTCTGCACTCACTACTCACTACTCTACTCACTACTCTACTCACTACTCTACTCACTACTCACTACTCTACTCACTACTCACTACTCTACTCACTACTCTGCACTCACTACTCACTACTCTACTCACTACTCTACTCACTACTCTGCACTCACTACTCACTACTCTACTCACTACTCTACTCACTACTCTACTCACTACTCACTACTCTACTCTACTCACTACTCACTACTCTACTCACTACTCACTACTCACTACTCTACTCACTACTCACTACTCTGCACTCACATCTCTGCACTCACTACTCTGCACTCACTACTCTGCACTCACTACTCACTACTCTACTCACTACTCACTACTCTACTCACTACTCTACTCACTACTCTACTCACTACTCAACTCACTACTCTACTCACTACTCACTACTCTACTCACTACTCTACTCACTACTCACTACTCTACTCACTACTCTGCACTCACTACTCACTCCTCTACTCACTCCTCTACTCACTACTCAACTCACTACTCAACTCCCTACTCTACTCACTACTCTGCACTCACTACTCTGCACTCACCACTCTACTCACTACTAACTACTCTACTCACTACTCTACTCACTACTCTACTCACTACTCTACTTACTACTCACTACTCTGCACTCACTACTCTCTACTCACTACTCTACTCACTACTCTACTCACTACTCACTACTCTACTCACTACTCTACTCACTACTCTGCACTCACTACTCTACTCACTACTCTGCACTCACATCTCTGCACTCACTACTCTGCACTCACTACTCTGCACTCACTACTCTGCACTCACTACTCACTACTCTGCACTCACTACTCTGCACTCACTACTCACTACTCTGCACTCACTACTCTGCACTCACTACTCACTACTCTGCACACTCACTCTGCACTCACTACTCACTACTCTGTACTCACTACTCACTACTCTACTCACTACTCTGCACTCACTATTCACTACTCTACTCACTACTCTACTCACTACTCACTACTCTACTCACTACTCTACTCACTACTCTACTCACTACTCTGCACTCACTACTCTGCACTCACTACTCTACTCACTACTCTACTCTACTCACTACTCTGCACTCACTACTGTGCACTCACTACTCAACTCACTACTCTACTCACTACTCACTACTCACTACTCTACTCACTACTCACTACTCTGCACTCACTACTCTGCACTCACTACTCTGCACTCACTACTCTGCACTCACTACTCTGCACTCACTACTCTGCACTCACTACTCTGCACTCACTACTCTGCACTCACTACTCACTACTCTGCACTCACTACTCACTACTCTGCACTCACTACTCACTACTCTGCACTCACTACTCTGCACTGACTACTCACTACTCTGCACTCACTACTCTGCACTCACTACTCACTACTCTGCACACTCACTCTGCACTCACTACTCACTACTCTGCACTCACTACTCACTACTCTACTCACTACTCTACTCACTACTCTACTCACTACTCTGCACTCACTACTCACTACTCTACTCACTACTCTACTCACTACTCTACTCACTACTCTACTTACTACTCACTACTCTACTCACTACTCACTACTCTACTCACTACTCACTACTCACTACTCTACTCACTACTCTGCACTCACATCTCTGCACTCACTACTCTGCACTCACTACTCTGCACTCACTACTCACTACTCTGCACTCACTACTCACTACTCTGCACTCACTACTCTGCACTCACTACTCACTACTCTGCACTCACTACTCACTACTCTGCACACTCACTCTGCACTCACTACTCACTACTCTGTACTCACTACTCACTACTCTACTCACTACTCTGCACTCACTATTCACTACTCTACTCACTACTCTACTCACTACTCACTACTCTACTCACTACTCTACTCACTACTCTACTCACTACTCTACTCACTGCTCTGCACTCACTACTCTGCACTCACTACTCTACTCACTACTCTACTCTACTCACTACTCTACTCACTACTCTGCACTCACTACTGTGCACTCACTACTCAACTCACTACTCACTACTCTACTCACTACTCACTACTCACTACTCACTACTCTGCACTCACATCTCTGCACTCACTACTCTGCACTCACTACTCTGCACTCACTACTCTGCACTCACTACTCACTACTCTGCACTCACTACTCACTACTCTGCACTCACTACTCACTACTCTGCACTCACTACTCTGCACTGACTACTCACTACTCTGCACTCACTACTCTGCACTCACTACTCACTACTCTGCACACTCACTCTGCACTCACTACTCACTACTCTGCACTCACTACTCACTACTCTACTCACTACTCTACTCACTACTCTACTCACTACTCTGCACTCACTACTCACTACTCTACTCACTACTCTACTCACTACTCACTACTCTACTCACTACTCTACTCACTACTCACTACTCTACTCACTACTCTGCACTCACTACTCACTACTCTGCACTCACTACTCTGCACTGACTACTCACTACTCTGCACTCACTACTCTGCACTCACTACTCTGCACACTCACTCTGCACTCACTACTCACTACTCTGCACTCACTACTCACTACTCTACTCACTACTCTACTCACTACTCTACTCACTACTCTGCACTCACTACTCACTACTCTACTCACTACTCTACTCACTACTCTACTCACTACTCACTACTCTACTCACTACTCACTACTCTACTCACTACTCACTACTCACTACTCTACTCACTACTCTGCACTCACTACTCACTACTCTACTCACTACTCTACTCACTACTCTGCACTCACTACTCACTACTCTACTCACTACTCTACTCACTACTCTACTCACTACTCTACTCTACTCACTACTCACTACTCTACTCACTGCTCACTACTCTACTCACTGCTCTGCACTCACTACTCACTCCTCTACTCACTCCTCTACTCACTACTCAACTCACTACTCAACTCACTACTCACTACTCTGCTCACTACTCACTACTCTGCTCACTACTCTCCACTAACTACTCTACACACTACTCACTACTCTACTCACTACTTTCTACTCACTACTCTACTCACAACTCTACTCACTACTCTACTCACTACTCTACTCACTACTCTACTCACTACTCACTACTCTGCACTCACCACTCACTACTCTGCTCACTACTCACTACTCTACTCACTACTCACTACTCTCCACTACTCACTACTCTGCACTCACTACTCTGCACTCACTACTCTACTCACTACTCTGCACTCACTACTCTGCACTCACTACTCTGCACTCACTACTCACTACTCTACTCACTACTCTACTCACTACTCTACTCACTACTCTACTCACTACTCTACTCACTACTCACTACTCTGCACTCACTACTCTCTACTCACTACTCTACTCACTACTCACTACTCTGCACTCTCTACTCACTACTCTACTCACTACTCTACTCACTACTCTACTCACTACTCTACTCACTACTCTACTCACTACTCTACTCACTACTCAACTCACTACTCAACTCACTACTCACTACTCTACTCACTACTCTACTCACTACTCACTACTCTACTCACTACTCTGCACTCACTACTCACTCCTCTACTCACTCCTCTACTCACTACTCAACTCACTACTCAACTCCCTACTCTACTCACTACTCTGCACTCACTACTCTGCACTCACCACTCTACTCACTACTAACTACTCTACTCACTACTCTACTCACTACTCTACTCACTACTCTACTCACTACTCTACTCACTACTCTACTTACTACTCACTACTCTGCACTCACTACTCTCTACTCACTACTCTACTCACTACTCTACTCACTACTCTACTCACTACTCACTACTCTACTCACTACTCTGCACTCACTACTCTACTCACTACTCTGCACTCACATCTCTGCACTCACTACTCTGCACTCACTACTCTGCACTCACTACTCACTACTCTGCACTCACTACTCTGCACTCACTACTCACTTCTCTGCACTCACTACTCTGCACTCACTACTCACTACTCTGCACACTCACTCTGCACTCACTACTTACTACTCTGTACTCACTACTCTACTCACTACTCTGCACTCACTATTCACTACTCTACTCACTACTCTACTCACTACTCACTACTCTACTCACTACTCTACTCACTACTCTACTCACTACTCTACTCACTACTCTGCACTCAACACTCCGCACTCACTACTCTACTCACTACTCTACTCTACTCACTACTCTACTCACTACTCTGCACTCACTACTGTGAACTCACTACTCAACTCACTACTCACTACTCTACTCACTACTCACTACTCACTACTCTACTCACTACTCACTACTCTGCACTCACATCTCTGCACTCACTACTCTGCACTCACTACTCTGCACTCACTACTCACTACTCTGCACTCACTACTCACTACTCTGCACTCACTACTCTGCACTGACTACTCACTACTCTGCACTCACTACTCTGCACTCACTACTCACTACTCTGCACACTCACTCTGCACTCACTACTCACTACTCTGCACTCACTACTCACTACTCTACTCACTACTCTACTCACTACTCTACTCACTACTCTGCACTCACTACTCACTACTCTACTCACTACTCTACTCACTACTCTACTCACTACTCTACTCACTACTCACTACTCTACTCACTACTCTACTCACTACTCTGCACTCACTACTCACTACTCTACTCGCTACTCTACTCACTACTCTGCACTCACTACTCACTACTCTACTCACTACTCTACTCACTACTCTACTCACTACTCTACTCACTACTCACTACTCTACTCACTGCTCACTACTCTACTCACTACTCTGCACTCACTACTCACTCCTCTACTCACTCCTCTACTCACTCCTCTACTCACTACTCAACTCACTACTCAACTCACTACTCACTACTCTGCTCACTACTCACTACTCTGCTCACTACTCTCCACTAACTACTCTACACACTACTCACTACTCTACTCACTACTTTCTACTCACTACTCTACTCACTACTCTACTCACTACTCTACTCACTACTCTACTCACTACTCTACTCACTACTCACTACTCTGCACTCACCACTCACTACTCTGCTCACTACTCACTACTCTACTCACTACTCACTACTCTCCACTACTCACTACTCTGCACTCACTACTCTGCACTCACTACTCTACTCACTACTCTGCACTCACTACTCTGCACTCACTACTCTGCACTCACTACTCACTACTCTACTCACTACTCTACTCACTACTCTACTCACTACTCTACTCACTACTCACTACTCTGCACTCACTACTCTCTACTCACTACTCTACTCACTACTCTACTCACTACTCTACTCACTACTCTACTCACTACTCACTACTCTACTCACTACTCTGCACTCACTACTCTACTCACTACTCACTACTCTGCACTCACTACTCTCTACTCACTACTCTACTCACTACTCTACTCACTACTCTACTCACTACTCTGCACTCACTACTCTGCACTCACTACTCACTACTCTGCACTCACTACTCTGCACTCACTACTCACTACTCTGCACTCACTACTCACTACTCTGCACACTCACTCTGCACTCACTACTCACTACTCTGCACTCACTACTCACTACTCTACTCACTACTCTGCACTCACTATTCACTACTCTACTCACTACTCTACTCACTACTCACTACTCTACTCACTACTCTACTCACTACTCTGCACTCACTACTCTGCACTCACTACTTTGCACTCACTACTCTGCACTCACTACTCTGCACTCACTACTCACTACTCTGCACTCACTACTCTGCACTCACTACTCACTACTCTGCACACTCACTCTGCACTCACTACTCACTACTCTGCACACTCACTACTCACTACTCTGCACTCACTACTCACTACTTTACTCACTACTCTGCACTCACTACTCTACTCACTACTCTACTCACTACTCACTACTCTACTCACTAATCACTACTCACTACTCACTACTCTACTCACTATGCACTCACTACTCTGCACTCACTACTCTGCACTCACTACTCACTACTCTACTCACTACTCTACTCACTACTCACTACTCTGCACTCACTACTCTCTACTCTGCACTCACTACTCACTACTCTGCTCACTACTCACTACTCTACTCACTACTCACTACTCTCCACTCACTACTCTACTCACTACTCACTACTCTGCACTCACCACTCACTACTCTGCTCACTACTCTACTCACTACTCTACTCACTACTCACTACTCTGCACTCACTACTCACTACTCTGCACTCACTACTCACTACTCTACTCACTACTCTACTCACTACTCTGCACTCACTACTCACTACTCACCTCACTACTCTACTCACTACTCACTACTCTATTCACTACTCTACTCACTACTCACTACTCTGCACTCACTACTCACTACTCTGCTCACTACTCACTACTCTACTCACTACTCACTACTCTCCACTCACTACTCTACACACTACTCACTACTCTACTCACTACTTTCTACTCACTACTCTACTCACTACTCTACTCACTACTCTACTCACTACTCTACTCACTACTCTGCACTCACTACTTTACTCACTACTCTACTCTACTCACCTCACTACTCTACTCACTACTCACTACTCTACTCACTACTCTACTCACTACTCACTACTCTGCACTCACTACTCTCCACTAACTACTCTACACACTACTCACTACTTTCTACTCACTACTCTACTCACTACTCTACTCACTACTCACTACTCTACTCACTACTCTGCACTCACTACTTTACTCACTACTCTACTCACTACTCACTACTCTACTCACTACTCTGCACTCACTACTCACCTCACTACTCACTACTCTACTCACTACTCTGCACTCACTACTCAACTCACTACTCACTACTCTACTCTGCACTCACTACTCTGCACTCACTACTCTGCACTCACTACTCTGCACTCACTACTCACTACTCTGCACTCACTACTCACTACTCTGCACTCACTACTCACTACTCTGCACTCACTACTCTGCACTCACTACTCACTACTCTGCACACTCACTCTGCACTCACTACTCACTACTCTACTCACTACTCTACTCACTACTCTACTCACTACTCTACTCACTACTCTACTCACTACTCTACTCACTACTCACTACTCTGCACTCACTACTCACTACTGTACTCACTACTCTACTCACTACTCTACTCACTACTCACTACTCTGCACTCACTACTCACTACTCACCTCAATACTCACCTCACTACTCTACTCACTACTCTACTCACTACTAACTACTCTACTCACTACTCACTACTCTACTCACTACTCACTACTCTACTCACTACTCTACTAACTACTCTACTCACTACTCACTACTCTACTCACTACTCTACTCACTACTCACTACTCTGCACTCACATCTCTGCACTCACTACTCTGCACTCACTACTCTGCACTCACTACTCTGCACTCACTACTCACTACTCTGCACTCACTACTCACTACTCTGCACTCACTACTCTGCACTCACTACTCTGCACTCACTACTCACTACTCTGCACTCACTACTCACTACTCTGCACTCACTACTCTGCACTCACTACTCACTACTCTGCACTCACTACTCTGCACTCACTACTCTGCACACTCACTCTGCACTCACTACTCACTACTCTTCACTCACTACTCACTACTCTACTCACTACTCTGCACTCACTATTCACTACTCTACTCACTACTCTACTCACTACTCACTACTTTACTCACTACTCTACTCACTACTCACTACTCTACTCACTACTCACTACTCTACTCACTACTCTGCACTCACTACTCACTACTCTGCACTCACTACTCTGCACTCACTACTCTGCACTCACTACTCTGCACTCACTACTCACTACTCTGCACTCACTACTCTGCACTCACTACTCTGCACTCACTACTCTGTACTCACTACTCACTACTCTGCACTCACTCCTCTGCACTCACTACTCACTACTCTGCACACTCACTCTGCACTCACTACTCACTACTCTGCACACTCACTACTCACTACTCTGCACTCACTACTCACTACTCTACTCACTACTCTGCACTCACTACTCTACTCACTACACTACTCACTACTCTACTCACTACTCTACTCACTACTCTACTCACTACTCACTACTCTACTCACTATGCACTCACTACTCACTACTCTGCACTCACTACTCACTACTCTACTCACTACTCTACTCACTACTCACTACTCTGCACTCACTATTCACTACTCACTACTCACTACTCTACTCACTACTCTACTCACTACTCACTACTCTGTACTCACTACTCACTACTCTGCACTCACTATTCACTACTCTGCACTCACTACTCTACTCACTACTCACTACTCTACTCACTACTCTACTCACTACTCTGCACTCACTACTCTACTCACTACTCACTACTCTACTCACTACTCTACTCACTACTCTACTCACTACTCTACTCACTACTCTACTCTCTACTCACTACTCTGCACTCACTACTCTCTACTCACTACTCTACTCACTACTCTACTCACTACTCTACTCACTACTCTACTCACTACTCTACTCACTACTCTATTCACTACTCACTACTCTACTCACTACTCTGCACTCACTACTCTACTCACTACTCACTACTCTGCACTCACATCTCTGCACTCACTACTCTGCACTCACTACTCTGCACTCACTACTCACTACTCTGCACTCACTACTCTGCACTCACTACTCACTACTCTGCACTCACTACTCTGCACTCACTACTCACTGCTCTGCACTCACTACTCACTACTCTACTCACTACTCTGCACTCACTATTCACTACTCTACTCACTACTCTACTCACTACTCACTACTCTACTCACTACTCTACTCACTACTCTACTCACTACTCTGCACTCACTACTCTGCACTCACTACTTTGCACTCACTACTCTGCACTCACTACTCTGCACTCACTACTCACTACTCTGCACTCACTACTCTGCACTCACTACTCACTACTCTGCACACTCACTACTCACTACTCTGCACTCACTACTCACTACTCTACTCACTACTCTGCACTCACTACTCTACTCACTACTCTACTCACTACTCACTACTCTACTCACTACTCTACTCACTACTCCACTCACTACTCTACTCACTACTCACTACTCTACTCACTATGCACTCACTACTCATTACTCACTACTCTGCACTCACTACTCTACTCACTACTCTACTCACTACTCACTACTCTGCACTCACTACTCTCTACTCTGCACTCACTACTCACTACTCTGCTCACTACTCACTACTCTACTCACTACTCACTACTCTCCACTCACTACTCTACTCACTACTCACTACTCTGCACTCACCACTCACTACTCTGTTCACTACTCTACTCACTACTCTACTCACCACTCACTACTCTGCACTCACTACTCACTACTCTGCACTCACTACTCACTACTCTACTCACTACTCACTACTCTACTCACTACTCACTACTCTGCACTCACTACTCACCTCACTACTCTACTCACTACTCTACTCACTACTCACTACTCTGCACTCACTACTCACTACTCTGCTCACTACTCACTACTCTACTCACTACTCACTACTCTCCACTCACTACTCTCCACTCACTACTCACTACTCTACTCACTACTTTCTACTCACTACTCTACTCACTACTCTACTCACTACTCACTACTCTGCACTCACTACTTTACTCACTACTCTACTCTACTCACCTCACTACTCTACTCACTACTCTACACTCACTACTCACTACTCACCTCACTACTCTACTCACTACTCACTACTCCACTCACTACTCTACTCACTACTCACTACTCTGCACTCACTACTCTCTACTCACTACTCTACTCACTACTCTACTCACTACTCTACTCACTACTCTACTCACTACTCTACTCACTACTCTACTCACTACTCTACTCACTACTCTGCACTCACTACTCTACTCACTACTCACAACTCTGCACTCACATCTCTGCACTCACTACTCTGCACTCACTACTCACTACTCTGCACTCACTACTCTGCACTCACTACTCTGCACTCACTACTCTGCACTCACTACTCTGCACTCACTACTCTGCACTCACTACTCACTACTCTGCACACTCACTCTGCACTCACTACTCACTGCTCTGCACTCACTACTCACTACTCTACTCACTACTCTGCACTCACTACTCACTACTCTGCTCACTACTCACTACTCTACTCACTACTCACTACTCTCCACTCACTACTCTACACACTACTCACTACTCTACTCACTACTTTCTACTCACTACTCTACTCACTACTCTACTCACTACTCTACTCACTACTCTACTCACTACTCTGCACTCACTACTTTACTCACTACTCTACTCTACTCACCTCACTACTCTACTCACTACTCACTACTCTACTCACTACTCTACTCACTACTCACTACTCTGCACTCACTACTCACTACTCTCCACTAACTACTCTACACACTACTCACTACTTTCTACTCACTACTCTACTCACTACTCTACTCACTACTCACTACTCTACTCACTACTCTGCACTCACTACTTTACTCACTACTCTACTCACTACTCACTACTCTACTCACTACTCTGCACTCACTACTCACCTCACTACTCACTACTCTACTCACTACTCTGCACTCACTACTCAACTCACTACTCACTACTCTACTCTGCACTCACTACTCTGCACTCACTACTCTGCACTCACTACTCTGCACTCACTACTCACTACTCTGCACTCACTACTCACTACTCTGCACTCACTACTCACTACTCTGCACTCACTACTCTGCACTCACTACTCACTACTCTGCACACTCACTCTGCACTCACTACTCACTACTCTACTCACTACTCTACTCACTACTCTACTCACTACTCTACTCACTACTCTACTCACTACTCTACTCACTACTCACTACTCTGCACTCACTACTCACTACTGTACTCACTACTCTACTCACTACTCTACTCACTACTCACTACTCTGCACTCACTACTCACTACTCACCTCAATACTCACCTCACTACTCTACTCACTACTCTACTCACTACTCTACTCACTACTAACTACTCTACTCACTACTCACTACTCTACTCACTACTCACTACTCTACTCACTACTCTACTAACTACTCTACTCACTACTCACTACTCTACTCACTACTCTACTCACTACTCACTACTCTGCACTCACATCTCTGCACTCACTACTCTGCACTCACTACTCTGCACTCACTACTCTGCACTCACTACTCACTACTCTGCACTCACTACTCACTACTCTGCACTCACTACTCTGCACTCACTACTCTGCACTCACTACTCACTACTCTGCACTCACTACTCACTACTCTGCACTCACTACTCTGCACTCACTACTCTGCACTCACTACTCTGCACTCACTACTCTGCACACTCACTCTGCACTCACTACTCACTACTCTTCACTCACTACTCACTACTCTACTCACTACTCTGCACTCACTATTCACTACTCTACTCACTACTCTACTCACTACTCACTACTTTACTCACTACTCTACTCACTACTCACTACTCTACTCACTACTCACTACTCTACTCACTACTCTGCACTCACTACTCACTACTCTGCACTCACTACTCTGCACTCACTACTCTGCACTCACTACTCTGCACTCACTACTCACTACTCTGCACTCACTACTCTGCACTCACTACTCTGCACTCACTACTCTGTACTCACTACTCACTACTCTGCACTCACTCCTCTGCACTCACTACTCACTACTCTGCACACTCACTCTGCACTCACTACTCACTACTCTGCACACTCACTACTCACTACTCTGCACTCACTACTCACTACTCTACTCACTACTCTGCACTCACTACTCTACTCACTACACTACTCACTACTCTACTCACTACTCTACTCACTACTCTACTCACTACTCACTACTCTACTCACTATGCACTCACTACTCACTACTCTGCACTCACTACTCACTACTCTACTCACTACTCTACTCACTACTCACTACTCTGCACTCACTATTCACTACTCACTACTCACTACTCTACTCACTACTCACTACTCTACTCACTACTCACTACTCTGTACTCACTACTCACTACTCTGCACTCACTATTCACTACTCTGCACTCACTACTCTACTCACTACTCACTACTCTACTCACTACTCTGCACTCACTACTCTACTCACTACTCACTACTCTACTCACTACTCTACTCACTACTCTACTCACTACTCTACTCACTACTCTACTCTCTACTCACTACTCTGCACTCACTACTCTCTACTCACTACTCTACTCACTACTCTACTCACTACTCTACTCACTACTCTACTCACTACTCTATTCACTACTCACTACTCTACTCACTACTCTGCACTCACTACTCTACTCACTACTCACTACTCTGCACTCACATCTCTGCACTCACTACTCTGCACTCACTACTCTGCACTCACTACTCACTACTCTGCACTCACTACTCTGCACTCACTACTCACTACTCTGCACTCACTACTCTGCACTCACTACTCACTGCTCTGCACTCACTACTCACTACTCTACTCACTACTCTGCACTCACTATTCACTACTCTACTCACTACTCTACTCACTACTCACTACTCTACTCACTACTCTACTCACTACTCTACTCACTACTCTGCACTCACTACTCTGCACTCACTACTTTGCACTCACTACTCTGCACTCACTACTCTGCACTCACTACTCACTACTCTGCACTCACTACTCTGCACTCACTACTCACTACTCTGCACACTCACTACTCACTACTCTGCACTCACTACTCACTACTCTACTCACTACTCTACTCACTACTCCACTCACTACTCTACTCACTACTCACTACTCTACTCACTATGCACTCACTACTCATTACTCACTACTCTGCACTCACTACTCTACTCACTACTCTACTCACTACTCACTACTCTGCACTCACTACTCTCTACTCTGCACTCACTACTCACTACTCTGCTCACTACTCACTACTCTACTCACTACTCACTACTCTCCACTCACTACTCTACTCACTACTCACTACTCTGCACTCACCACTCACTACTCTGCTCACTACTCTACTCACTACTCTACTCACCACTCACTACTCTGCACTCACTACTCACTACTCTGCACTCACTACTCACTACTCTACTCACTACTCACTACTCTACTCACTACTCACTACTCTGCACTCACTACTCACCTCACTACTCTACTCACTACTCTACTCACTACTCACTACTCTGCACTCACTACTCACTACTCTGCTCACTACTCACTACTCTACTCACTACTCACTACTCTCCACTCACTACTCTCCACTCACTACTCACTACTCTACTCACTACTTTCTACTCACTACTCTACTCACTACTCTACTCACTACTCACTACTCTGCACTCACTACTTTACTCACTACTCTACTCTACTCACCTCACTACTCTACTCACTACTCTACACTCACTACTCACTACTCACCTCACTACTCTACTCACTACTCACTACTCCACTCACTACTCTACTCACTACTCACTACTCTGCACTCACTACTCTCTACTCACTACTCTACTCACTACTCTACTCACTACTCTACTCACTACTCTACTCACTACTCTACTCACTACTCTACTCACTACTCTACTCACTACTCTGCACTCACTACTCTACTCACTACTCACAACTCTGCACTCACATCTCTGCACTCACTACTCTGCACTCACTACTCACTACTCTGCACTCACTACTCTGCACTCACTACTCTGCACTCACTACTCTGCACTCACTACTCTGCACTCACTACTCTGCACTCACTACTCACTACTCTGCACACTCACTCTGCACTCACTACTCACTGCTCTGCACTCACTACTCACTACTCTACTCACTACTCTGCACTCACTATTCACTACTCTACTCACTACTCTACTCACTACTCACTACTCTACTCACTACTCTGCACTCACTACTCTGCACTCACTACTCTGCACTCACTACTCTGCACTCACTACTCTGCACTCACTACTCTGCACTCACTACTTACTACTCTGCACTCACTACTCTGCACTCACTACTCTGCACTCACTACTCACTACTCTGCACACTCACTCTGCACTCACTACTCACTACTCTGCACACTCACTACTCACTACTCTGCACTCACTACTCACTACTCTACTCACTACTCTGCACTCACTACTCTACTCACTACTCACTACTCTACTCACTACTCTACTCACTACTCTACTCACTACTCACTACTCTACTCACTACTCTACTCACTATGCACTCACTACTCATTACTCACTACTCTGCACTCACTACTCTACTCACTACTCTACTCACTACTCACTACTCACTACTCTCCACTCACTACTCTACTCACTACTCACTACTCTGCACTCACCACTCACTACTCTGCTCACTACTCTACTCACTACTCTACTCACCACTCACTACTCTGCACTCACTACTCACTACTCTGCACTCACTACTCACTACTCTACTCACTACTCACTACTCTACTCACTACTCACTACTCTACTCACTACTCACTACTCTGCACTCACTACTCACTACTCACCTCACTACTCTACTCACTACTCACTACTCTACTCACTACTCACTACTCTGCACTCACTACTCACTACTCTGCTCACTACTCACTACTCTACTCACTACTCACTACTCTCCACTCACTACTCTACACACTACTCACTACTCTACTCACTACGTTCTACTCACTACTCTACTCACTACTCTACTCACTACTCACTACTCTGCACTCACTACTTTACTCACTACTCTACTCACCTCACTACTCTACTCACTACTCTGCACTCACTACTCACTACTCACCTCACTACTCTACTCACTACTCACTACTCCACTCACTACTCTACTCACTACTCTGCACTCACTACTCACTACTCTGCTCACTACTCACTACTCTACTCACTACTCTCCACTAACTACTCTACACACTACTCCCTACTTTCTACTCACTACTCTACTCACTACTCTACTCACTACTCACTACTCTGCACTCACTACTCTACTCACTACTCTGCACTCACTACTTTACTCACTACTCTACTCACTACTCTACTCACTACTCTACTCACTACTCTGCACTCACTACTCACTACTCACCTCACTACTCACTACTCTACTCACTACTCTGCACTCACTACTCAACTCACTACTCACTACTCTACTCACTACTCACTACTCTGCACTCACTACTCTACTCACTACTCACTACTCTGCACTTCTGCACTCACTACTCTGCACTCACTACTCTGCACTCACTACTCTGCACTCACTACTCACTACTCTCCACTCACTACTCACTACTCTGCACTCACTACTCACTACTCTGCACTCACTACTCTGCACTCACTACTCACTACTCTGCACTCACTACTCTGCACTCACTACTCACTACTCTGCACACTCACTCTGCACTCACTACTCACTACTCTGCACTCACTACTCACTACTCTACTCACTACTCTACTCACTACTCTGCACTCACTACTCACTACTCTACTCACTACTCTACTCACTACTCACTACTCTACTCACTACTCTGCACTCACTACTCACTACTCACCTCACTACTCTTCTCACTACTCTACTCACCACTCTACTCACTACTCACTACTCTGCACTCACTACTGTACTCACTACTGTACTCACTACTCTACTCACTACTCACTACTCTGCACTCACTACTCACTACTCACCTCACTACTCTACTCACTACTCACCTCACTACTCTACTCACTACTAACTACTCTACTCACTACTCACTTCTCTGCACTCACTACTCACCTCACTACTCACTACTCTACTCACTACTCTGCACTCACTACTCTGCACTCACTACTCACTACTGTACTCACTACTCTACTCACTACTCACTACTCTGCACTCACTACTCACTACTCACCTCACTACTCTACTCACTACTCTACTCACTACTAACTACTCTACTCACTACTCACTACTCACTTCTCTGCACACACTACTCACCTCACTACTCACTACACTACTCACTACTCTGCACTCACTACTCTGCACTCACTACTCACTACTGTACTCACTACTCTACTCACTACTCTACTCACTACTCTGCACTCACTACTCACTACTCACCTCACTACTCACCTCACTACTCACCTCACTACTCTACTCACTACTCTACTCACTACTCTACTCACTACTCTACTCAATACTCACTCCTCTACTCACTCCTCTACTCACTCCTCTACTCACTCCTCTACTCACTACTCAACTCACTACTCAACTCACTACTCTACTCACTACTCTGCACTCACTACTCTACTCACTACTCTACTCACTACTCTACTCACTACTAACTACTCTACTCACTACTCTACTCACTACTCTACTCACTACTCTACTCACTACTCACTACTCTGTACTCACTACTCTACTCACTACTCTACTCACTACTCTACTCACTACTCTACTCACTACTCACTACTCTGCACTCACTACTCTACTCACTACTCACTACTCTGCACTCACATCTCTGCACTCACTACTCTGCACTCACTACTCTGCACTCACTACTCACTACTCTGCACTCACTACTCACTACTCTGCACTCACTACTCACTACTCTGCACTCACTACTCTGCACTCACTACTCTGCACTCACTACTCTGCACACTCACTCTGCACTCACTACTCACTACTCTGCACTCACTACTCACTACTCTACTCACTACTCTGCACTCACTATTCACTACTCTACTCACTACTCTACTCACTACTCACTACTTTACTCACTACTCTACTCACTACTCACTACTCTACTCACTACTCTACTCACTACTCACTACTCTGTACTCACTACTCTACTCACTACTCTACTCACTACTCTACTCACTACTCACTACTCTACTCACTACTCTACTCACTACTCACTACTCTGCACTCACTACTCTACTCACTACTCTGCACTCACTACTCACTACTCACTACTCTGCACTCACTACTCACTACTCTGCACTCACTACTCTGCACTCACTACTCACTACTCTGCACTCACTACTCTGCACTCACTACTCACTACTCTGCACACTCAGTTTGCACTCACTACTCACTACTCTGCACTCACTACTCACTACTCTACTCACTACTCTGCACTCACTATTCACTACTCTACTCACTACTCTACTCACTACTCACTACTTTACTCACTACTCTACTCACTACTCACTACTCTACTCACTACTCTACTCACTACTCTACTCACTACTCTACTCACTACTCTACTCACTACTCTGCACTCACTACTCACTACTCTGCACTCACTAGTTTGCACTCACTACTCTGCACTCACTACTCTGCACTCACTACTCACTACTCTACTCACTACTCTGCACTCACTATTCACTACTCTACTCACTACTCTACTCACTACTCACTACTTTACTCACTACTCTACTCACTACTCACTACTCTACTCACTACTCTACTCACTACTCTGCACTCACTACTCACTACTCTGCACTCACTACTCTGCACTCACTACTCACTACTCTGCACTCACTACTCTGCACTCACTACTCACTACTCTGCACTCACTACTCTGCACTCACTACTCACTACTCTGCACACTCACTCTGCACTCACTACTCACTACTCTACTCACTACTCTACTCACTACTCTACTCACTACTCACTACTCTGCACTCACTACTCTACTCACTACTCTACTCACTACTCACTACTCTGCACTCACTACTCACCTCACTACTCACCTCACTACTCTACTCACTACTCTACTCACTACTCTACTCACTACTCTACTCACTACTAACTACTCTACTCACTACTCACTACTCACTACTCTACTCACTACTCACTACTCTGCACTCACTACTCTACTCACTACTCACTACTCTGCACTCACTACTCTGCACTCACTACTCTGCACTCACTACTCTGCACTCACTACTCACTACTCTGCACTCACTACTCACTACTCTGCACTCACTACTCTGCACTCACTACTCACTACTCTGCACTCACTACTCTGCACTCACTACTCTGCACACTCACTACTCACTACTCTGCACTCACTACTCACTACTCTACTCACTACTCTGCACTCACTATTCACTACTCTACTCACTACTCTACTCACTACTTTACTCACTACTCTACTCACTACTCACTACTCTACTCACTACTCACTACTCTACTCACTACTCTACTCACTACTCACTACTCTGCACTCACTACTCTACTCACTACTCTGCACTCACTACTCTGCACTCACTACTCTGCACTCACTACTCACTACTCTGCACACTCAGTTTGCACTCACTACTCACTACTCTGCACTCACTACTCACTACTCTACTCACTACTCTGCACTCACTATTCACTACTCTACTCACTACTCTACTCACTACTCACTACTTTACTCACTACTCTACTCACTACTCACTACTCTACTCACTACTCTACTCACTACTCTACTCACTACTCTACTCACTACTCTGCACTCACTACTCACTACTCTGCACTCACTAGTTTGCACTCACTACTCTGCACTCACTACTCTGCACTCACTACTCACTACTCTACTCACTACTCTGCACTCACTATTCACTACTCTACTCACTACTCTACTCACTACTCACTACTTTACTCACTACTCTACTCACTACTCACTACTCTACTCACTACTCTACTCACTACTCTGCACTCACTACTCACTACTCTGCACTCACTACTCTGCACTCACTACTCTGCACTCACTACTCACTACTCTGCACTCACTACTCTGCACTCACTACTCACTACTCTGCACTCACTACTCTGCACTCACTACTCACTACTCTGCACACTCACTCTGCACTCACTACTCAGTACTCTACTCACTACTCTACTCACTACTCTACTCACTACTCTACTCACTACTCTACTCACTACTCTACTCACTACTCACTACTCTGCACTCACTACTCTACTCACTACTCTACTCACTACTCACTACTCTGCACTCACTACTCACCTCACTACTCACCTCACTACTCTACTCACTACTCTACTCACTACTAACTACTCTACTCACTACTCACTACTCACTACTCTACTCACTACTCTACTCACTACTCACTACTCTGCACTCACTACTCTACTCACTACTCACTACTCTGCACTCACTACTCTGCACTCACTACTCTGCACTCACTACTCACTACTCTGCACTCACTACTCACTACTCTGCACTCACTACTCTGAACTCACTACTCTGCACTCACTACTCTGCACTCACTACTCTGCACTCACTACTCACTACTCTGCACTCACTACTCTGCACTCACTACTCTGCACTCACTACTCTGTACTCACTACTCACTACTCTGCACTCACTACTCTGCACTCACTACTCTGCACTCACTACTCACTACTCTGCACACTCACTCTGCACTCACTACTCACTACTCTGCACACTCACTACTCACTACTCTGCACTCACTACTCACTACTCTACTCACTACTCTGCACTCACTACTCTACTCACTACACTACTCACTACTCTACTCACTACTCTACTCACTACTCTACTCACTACTCACTACTCTACTCACTATGCACTCACTACTCACTACTCTGCACTCACTACTCACTACTCTACTCACTACTCTACTCACTACTCACTACTCTGCACTCACTATTCACTACTCTGCACTCACTACTCTACTCACTACTCACTACTCTACTCACTACTCACTACTCTGTACTCACTACTCACTACTCTACTCTACTCTACTCACTACTCTACTCACTACTCTACTCACTACTCTACTAACTACTCACTACTCTACTCACTACTCTACTCACTACTCTACTCACTACTCTACTCACTACTCTACTCTCTACTCACTACTCTGCACTCACTACTCTACTCAGTACTCTACTCACTACTCTACTCACTACTCTACTCACTACTCTATTCACTACTCACTACTCTACTCACTACTCTGCACTCACTACTCTACTCACTACTCACTACTCTGCACTCACATCTCTGCACTCACTACTCTGCACTCACTACTCTGCACTCACTACTCACTACTCTGCACTCACTACTCTGCACTCACTACTCACTACTCTGCACTCACTACTCTGCACTCACTACTCACTACTCTGCACTCACTACTCACTACTCTGCACACTCACTCTGCACTCACTACTCACTGCTCTGCACTCACTACTCACTACTCTACTCACTACTCTGCACTCACTATTTACTACTCTACTCACAACTCACTACTCTACTCACTACTCTACTCACTACTCACTACTCTACTCACTACTCTGCACTCACTACTTTGCACTCACTACTCTGCACTCACTACTCTGCACTCACTACTCACTACTCTGCACTCACTACTCTGCACTCACTACTCACTACTCTGCACACTCACTCTGCACTCACTACTCACTACTCTGCACACTCACTACTCACTACTCTGCACTCACTACTCACTACTCTACTCACTACTCTGCACTCACTACTCTACTCACTACTCTACTCACTACTCACTACTCTACTCACTACTCCACTCACTACTCTACTCACTACTCTACTCACTATGCACTCACTACTCATTACTCACTACTCTGCACTCACTACTCTACTCACTACTCTACTCACTACTCACTACTCTGCACTCACTACTCTCTACTCTGCACTCACTACTCACTACTCTGCTCACTACTCACTACTCTACTCACTACTCACTACTCTCCACTCACTACTCTACTCACTACTCACTACTCTGCACTCACCACTCACTACCCTGCTCACTACTCTACTCACTACTCTACTCACCACTCACTACTCTGCACTCACTACTCACTACTCTGCACTCACTACTCACTACTCTACTCACTACTCACTACTCTACTCACTACTCACTACTCTGCACTCACTACTCACTACTCACCTCACTACTCTACTCACTACTCTACTCACTACTCTGCACTCACTACTCACTACTCTGCTCACTACTCACTACTCTACTCACTACTCACTACTCTCCACTCACTACTCACTACTCTACTCACTACTTTCTACTCACTACTCTACTCACTACTCTACTCACTACTCACTACTCTGCACTCACTACTTTACTCACTACTCTACTCTACTCACCTCACTACTCTACTCACTACTCTGCACTCACTACTCACTACTCACCTCACTACTCTACTCACTACTCACTACTCCACTCACTACTCTACTCACTACTCACTACTCTGCACTCACTACTCTCTACTCACTACACTACTCACTACACTACTCACTACTCTACTCACTACTCTACTCACTACTCTACTCACTACTCACTACTCTACTCACTACTCTGCACTCACTACTCTACTCACTACTCACTACTCTGCACTCACATCTCTGCACTCACTACTCTGCACTCACTACTCACTACTCTGCACTCACTACTCTGCACTCACTACTCACTACTCTGCACTCACTACTCTGCACTCACTACTCTGCACTCACTACTCTGCACTCACTACTCTGCACACTCACTCTGCACTCACTACTCACTGCTCTGCACTCACTACTCACTACTCTACTCACTACTCTGCACTCACTATTCACTACTCTACTCACTACTCTACTCACTACTCTACTCACTACTCTGCACTCACTACTCTGCACTCACTACTTTGCACTCACTACTCTGCACTCACTACTCTGCACTCACTACTCTGCACTCACTACTCACTACTCTGCACACTCACTACTCACTACTCTGCACTCACTACTCACTACTCTACTCACTACTCTGCACTCACTACTCTACTCACTACTCTACTCACTACTCACTACTCTACTCACTACTCTACTCACTACTCACTACTCTACTCACTACTCTACTCACTATGCACTCACTACTCATTACTCACTACTCTGCACTCACTACTCTACTCACTACTCTACTCACCACTCACTACTCTCTACTCTGCACTCACTACTCACTACTCTGCTCACTACTCACTACTCTACTCACTACTCACTACTCACTACTCACTACTCTACTCACTACTCACTACTCTGCACTCACCACTCACTACTCTGCTCACTACTCTACTCACTACTCTACTCACCACTCACTACTCTGCACTCACTACTCACTACTCTGCACTCACTACTCACTACTCTACTCACTACTCTACTCACTACTCTGCACTCACTACTCACCTCACTACTCTACTCACTACTCTATTCACTACTCTACTCACTACTCACTACTCTGCACTCACTACTCACTACTCTGCTCACTACTCACTACTCTACTCACTACTCTCCACTCACTACTCTACACACTACTCACTACTCTACTCACTACTCTACTCACCACTCACTACTCTGCACTCACTACTCACTACTCTGCACTCACTACTCACTACTCTACTCACTACTCTACTCACTACTCTGCACTCACTACTCACCTCACTACTCTACTCACTACTCTATTCACTACTCTACTTACTACTCACTACTCTGCACTCACCACTCACTACTCTGCTCACTACTCTACTCACTACTCTACTCACCACTCACTACTCTGCACTCACTACTCACTACTCTGCACTCACTACTCACTACTCTACTCACTACTCTACTCACTACTCTGCACTCACTACTCACCTCACTACTCTACTCACTACTCTATTCACTACTCTACTCACTACTCACTACTCTGCACTCACTACTCACTACTCTGCTCACTACTCACTACTCTACTCACTACTCTCCACTCACTACTCTACACACTACTCACTACTCTACTCACTACGTTCTACTCCCTACTCTACTCACTACTCTACTCACTACTCACTACTCTGCACTCACTACTTTACTCGCTACTCTACTCACCTCACTACTCTACTCACTACTCTGCACTCACTACTCTGCACTCACTACTCACTACTCACCTCACTACTCTACTCACTACTCACTACTCCACTCACTACTCTACTCACTACTCACTACTCTGCACTCACTACTCTGCACTCACTACTCTGCACTCACTACTCTGCACTCACTACTCACTACTCTGCACTCACTACTCTGCACTCACTACTCACTACTCTGCACACTCACTCTGCACTCACTACTCACTACTCTGCACACTCACTACTCACTACTCTGCACTCACTACTCACTACTCTACTCACTACTCTGCACTCACTACTCTACTCACTACTCTACTCACTACTCACTACTCTACTCACTACTCTACTCACTACTCTACTCACTACTCACTACTCACTACTCTACTCACTACTCTACTCACTATGCACTCACTACTCATTACTCACTACTCTGCACTCACTACTCTACTCACTACTCTACTCACCACTCACTACTCTCTACTCTGCACTCACTACTCACTACTCTGCTCACTACTCACTACTCACTACTCTCCACTCACTACTCTACTCACTACTCACTACTCTGCACTCACTACTCTGCTCACTACTCTACTCACTACTCTACTCACCACTCACTACTCTGCACTCACTACTCACTACTCTGCACTCACTACTCACTACTCTACTCACTACTCACTACTCTACTCACTACTCACTACTCTGCACTCACTACTCACTACTCACCTCACTACTCTACTCACTACTCTATTCACTACTCTACTCACTACTCTGCACTCACTACTCACTACTCTGCTCACTACTCACTACTCTACTCACTACTCACTACTCTCCACTCACTACTCTACACACTACTCACTACTCTACTCACTACGTTCTACTCACTACTCTACTCACTACTCTACTCACTACTCACTACTCTGCACTCACTACTTTACTCACTACTCTACTCACCTCACTACTCTACTCGCTACTCTGCACTCACTACTCACTACTCACCTCACTACTCTACTCACTACTCACTACTCCACTCACTACTCTACTCACTACTCACTACTCTGCACTCACTACTCACTACTCTGCTCACTACTCACTACTCTCCACTAACTACTCTACACACTACTCACTACTTTCTACTCACTACTCTACTCACTACTCTACTCACTACTCACTACTCACTACTCTACTCACTACTCTGCACTCACTACTTTACTCACTACTCTACTCACTACTCTACTCACTACTCTACTCACTACTCTGCACTCACTACTCACTACTCACCTCACTACTCACTACTCTACTCACTACTCTGCACTCACTACTCAACTCACTACTCACTACTCTACTCACTACTCACTACTCTGCACTCACTACTCTACTCACTACTCACTACTCTGCACTCACTACTCTGCACTCACTACTCTGCACTCACTACTCTGCACTCACTACTCTGCACTCACTACTCACTACTCTGCACTCACTACTCACTACTCTGCACTCACTACTCACTACTCACTACTCTGCACTCACTACTCTGCACTCACTACTCACTACTCTGCACTCACTACTCTGCACTCACTACTCACTACTCTGCACACTCACTCTGCACTCACTACTCACTACTCTGCACTCACTACTCACTACTCTACTCACTACTCTACTCACTACTCTGCACTCACTACTCACTACTCGCCTCACTACTCTACTCACTACTCTACTCACTACTCTACTCACTACTCACTACTCTGCACTCACTACTGTACTCACTACTCTACTCACTACTCTACTCACTACTCACTACTCTGCACTCACTACTCACTACTCACCTCACTACTCTACTCACTACTCTACTCACTACTAACTACTCTACTCACTACTCACTACTCTGCACTCACTACTCACCTCACTACTCACTACTCTACTCACTACTCTGCACTCACTACTCTGCACTCACTACTCACTACTGTACTCACTACTCTACTCACTACTCTGCACTCACTACTCACTACTCACCTCACTACTCACCTCACTACTCACCTCACTACTCACCTCACTACTCTACTCACTACTCTACTCACTACTCACTACTCTACTCACTACTCTACTCACTACTCTACTCACTACTCTGCACTCACTACTCACTCCTGTACTCACTATTCTACTCACTACTCTACTCACTACTCTACTCACTACTCACTCCTCTACTCACTCCTCTACTCACTCCTCTACTCACTCCTCTACTCACTACTCAACTCACTACTCAACTCACTACTCTACTCACTACTCTGCACTCACTACTCTACTCACTACTCTACTCACTACTCTACTCACTACTCTACTCACTACTAACTACTCTACTCACTACTCTACTCACTACTCTACTCACTACTCTACTCACTACTCTACTCACTACTCACTACTCTGTACTCACTACTCTACTCACTACTCTACTCACTACTCTACTCACTACTCACTACTCTGCACTCACTACTCTACTCACTACTCACTACTCTGCACTCACATCTCTGCACTCACTACTCTGCACTCACTACTCTGCACTCACTACTCACTACTCACTACTCTGCACTCACTACTCACTACTCTGCACTCACTACTCTGCACTCACTACTCACTACTCTGCACTCACTACTCACTACTCTGCACACTCACTCTGCACTCACTACTCACTACTCTGCACTCACTACTCACTACTCTACTCACTACTCTGCACTCACTATTCACTACTCTACTCACTACTCTACTCACTACTCTACTCACTACTCACTACTCCACTCACTACTCACTACTCTACTCACTACTCACTACTCTGTACTCACTACTCTACTCACTACTCTACTCACTACTCTACTCACTACTCACTACTCTACTCACTACTCTACTCACTACTCACTACTCTGCACTCACTACTCTACTCACTACTCTGCACTCACTACTCACTACTCACTACTCTGCACTCACTACTCACTACTCTGCACTCACTACTCACTACTCTGCACTCACTACTCTGCACTCACTACTCACTACTCTGCACACTCACTCTGCACTCACTACTCACTACTCTACTCACTACTCTGCACTCACTATTCACTACTCTACTCACTACTCTACTCACTACTCACTACTTTACTCACTACTCTACTCACTACTCACTACTCTACACTCACTACTCACTACTCTGCACTCACTAGTTTGCACTCACTACTCTGCACTCACTACTCTGCACTCACTACTCACTACTCTGCACTCACTACTCTGCACTCACTACTCTGCACTCACTACTCTGTACTCACTACTCACTACTCTGCACTCACTACTCTGCACTCACTACTCTGCACACTCACTCTGCACTCACTACTCACTACTCTGCACTCACTACTCACTACTCTACTCACTACTCTGCACTCACTACTCTACTCACTACACTACTCACTACTCTACTCACTACTCTACTCTACTCACTACTCACTACTCTACTCGCTATGCACTCACTACTCACTACTCTGCACTCACTACTCACTACTCTACTCACTACTCACTACTCTGCACTCACTATTCACTACTCTGCACTCACTACTCTACTCACTACTCACTACTCTACTCACTACTCACTACTCTGTACTCACTACTCTACTCACTACTCTACTCACTACTCACTACTCACTACTCACTACTCTGCACTCACTACTCTACTCACTACTCTACTCACTACTCTACACTCACTACTCACTACTCTGCACTCACTACTCTGCACTCACTACTCTGCACTCACTACTCTGCACTCACTACTCACTACTCTACTCACTACTCACTACTCTACTCACTACTCACTACTCACTACTCTGCACTCACTACTCTGCACTCACTACTCTACTCACTACTCACAGTACTGGTAGTACTGGTGGTGGTGGTACTGGTAGTGGTAGTACTGGTGGTGGTGGTGGTACTGGTAGTACTGGTGTTGGTAGTACTGGTGGTGGTGGTAGTGGTAGTGGTAGTACTGGTAGTGGTAGTACTGGTGGTGGTAGTACTGGTGGTGGTGGTACTGGTAGTATTCCAGATACGTTCTCCTTTATTTCCTTTTTATTAATAACATATTACGCGGCTGAGACATGAAAATCCACACACTGACAGGTTTGACTTTGAAACCGTAGACGAAAAAGGCTGCCCTTTTTGAAAGGCCTTTCGTGTGCTGCCCCGGAAATCCTGCATTGATGCACAAACCCAAGTTTATACAGAGAACCAGAAACTACAGACAAAAATAGTGCAGCGCCGTGTGCGAGGAAAGGAAGGAAATGCCGGCCTTTGGAAATGAGAGTATTCAGGAAACACAAGAACTACAGTATGGACGAGCACGTATGAGTCATCTTCTGTGAGCCTCGCCTCTCGTCATTTTACATTGAACCAGACCATCTGGATTGCATTACACGGGCACTCTGACAGCTCCTAATTAAAATTAATGGTCTGCCCTGCGCGTAACCGCACAGAATATGCCAAAAATGGCCGCCTAACATTACATATACCCTATGGCATCAAGACTACTAAAAAAACAGGACCGCGACGACCAATCACTATTAAGTTAATAAAAAAGCGCACTGAAAATGCACGAGCAAAGAAAAATGTATCCAGCATGAACGAAAAAGCCGCTACAATACGACTCGCAACTCCTCCCCACTTCTGACGAAGTGGTGACGTCGCCGAGCCCGTAAAAATACTTGATTAGCACGTTGAAGAATATAACATAAGCTAAATGTGCTTTCCATTAATCACATGCACACGGTTTTGATTTATTGGCACATGTAACTCAAGCAGGGGAATACCCAGAAAAGAAAAGACATAAGTTTCATAACCCCAGCAATGGGGACTCCAGAGATGAGGTTCTGCATGGACCACAAGGGGCTTAAAGCAGTTACAAAGACTGCTGTCTACCCCATGCATAGAGCTGATAAACCCATTGACTGGTTGGGGGCTGCCTAGTTTCTTTTGATTTAACTTCATAGTAGTGCAAGAGGTCCTTAATCGAGGATGAACATGAGATACCTGTATTCCAGACCTCAGATGAAGACTTACAAATAAAAGTGCTGCCTTTTTGGTCTGAGGAATAAACCGTACTCCTTCCAACGTTTGGTGAAACTGGTTCTGTCTCCGCTAGAAGGCTTTAGTGCCACCTACCTGGATAACATTGCAATCTAGAGCTCCAGCTGGAAGGACCACCTGACCTACTTGAAGTGCTTGTTCAGGTCCAGCAACAGGCAGGCCGGACTATCAGTGGCCAGTAACTGCCATATAGGTCAGAGGTTTGCGGTGTAACTTGCCCATAAATTTGTCATGGGACACGCAGGCTCCCCAGCCTTAGATCCAGTCCATTATGGCCTGGAAACCTTCCAAGACCCACACTCGGGTCTAAGCTTTTTGGACCTTCCCTGGTGCTGCCACAGATTGGTCAAGGGCTATATGTTGCGCCTCTGACAGAACTGGCCTTAAAGAAGCAAACTAAGAAAGTGATCTGTTTGGCAGTGTCTGAAGGCCTCGGACAACCTGAATGGATTACTGTGTTCTCCATCAGTAATCATGGCACATATTGAATGGGAATGTCCCCTGCATGGCATGCAGCCATATTCTACAGCCCGGAGAGCGCAACTCTGTGTATATCTGTTATCCTGACTTTTATTTTGCTTTTATGTTGCTGTCCCCTCATCTAATCGTGTGTGCAGACCTTTGACCTGCAGGGGCACACCAAGCACGCCCTCGTTGTGGGCAGTGCATGAGTAATGGGAACTAGTGGCATCTATTTGCAATGTCCATGGCCTAGCACAAGATGGAGAGTAAGAGCTGTGCTGCCAGACTTTGGAAGTGTACTACATGCATTCTGTGGCAGGAAGGACGAGACCCAGACACTGAAGTGAGGAGGATGGAGACGGAGCTACCAGTAGAAATTGTATGAGGCCTTTGATTGGCAAAGAACTGAGGATACATGTTCCTGAGCACTGTCATTTAGTGGCGGGTGAGGGTGCATGGTTGGTCTTCAGACTCTGCCGTGAGAGATGAAGATGTTTGTAGGTGAGGCCTACCCCTTTGTTTCTGATTACTATATCAGTTAGGCTAATGACAGCTAAGTGGGAAAACCTCACATCTCCTTGCGCCTCTAGTGTGGGTACTCTCGTTTGGAGAGAACCCCAGTGCTACTTTCTGTGTGAAGCATCTCTATAAACAAAGGAGAGCAGCCAGAGGAGGACACTTGAAAGAAAAGCCTCCCAAAACGGGTTCTACAGTGTGAGCCAATGGGTCGAATCTGTATAGGCGGTTGTCAATAAATGTGAGGCCAAAACCATCCAACTTTGTCCCAGCTCCAGGTTCTTCATAAATAAGGAAGGGAATGATCTGCAGATTACTCAAAGGACTTCTATAGTAGTCTCTCAGAGGTGAGAGGGTATCACCTTAAGTCTGTACTTTGTGCAGGAGTTATGGATCTGCCTTTAAGCACCTAGAAGGCCTGGCTACTGAGAGACGGAAGGAGTCTGCCTGGCCCTATGGGAGAGGAGATTGTGCAAGAGGCCAAGGGCATCCCTGATGGCTACAGGACATTCAGTGAGAGCTCACTGCATAAGAGCGAACTAGGGAGGTACCATGTGCCTCTGGCCCCCCATCTCTCTTGGTTCCTGCAGGATGTTCTACACTGTTCTCATCAGCCCGGTGAGGGCTGAAACGGATTGCTGGCCAATGCACAAATGCCATAGGCCCTGGGGAGGTGGAGCTTTTTCTGTGTATTTACATAGAACTCTACTGAGGGCGGCAACTGCGTGTTGGTCATATTTTTAGATGAGGGCTGCAAGTGCCTGATTACTGTGGGTCAACGGGACGCACATACCTGTTGGGACCACTGTTGATCAAACATGGATCTGTCCATGGCCCATGTATGGTTATAGTGGTTAAGTCTGAAGACAACTGCAATAAGCTTGAGGCTGGGCAGGCCTGCTGAACGGTGTGGCCTATGCCTGGCCTTTCGTGGACTTTTCATTTCGCTGCCACCCCCACTATGTAATCAGAAGTGAAGTTGTTAACTGGAGGTGAACAAGGACTCTAAACGTGCCATTCATCCGGATACAGGAGTAAGACTAAAAAAAAACTGTGAATTTGACTGTAGGCATAACATTGCGCCAGAGCTACAAGAGGATGTGGGAGTAAAGCAGATCAAGGGGCCAATTATGAAGAAGTAGCAGAGGGAATGAGGCAGGTGTACCGTGTAGAGAGAATCGCACTCAGAAACACTGATTTGGGATTTGTGTAGTATTAGTGCAACTGTGATTAAATAATTTTCTTGAAAAGATAAGCACTAGGCTAGACATTGCGATTATGTGTGCTGGTTAATAGTTGAGTGCTGACCTTGAGCACGCTGATACTACCTCCCTGAGAAGCCTATGGCTGCTCGCCCTCACTACCCTGAGAGTGAAGCGCGTGAAGGGTTGTACTTCGCCACGTTTACAGAGCCACAGTACGAAGGACATCCGTGACAAAGAACCCTTACCATTCACACCCAACTTAAAGCTATACCCCTGAATCTCGGTGTTGCTGTAAGCAGGGTGTTTGGGGTGTGACACCCACAAAATAAATGCATTTGTGGCTTGGTAGTTGTGTAAGGGGACACTGAGGCAGGCCTGCCATCTCTGTTGTGTTTTTTCTCGTGAGGCAAGAATAAAAGACAAAACAGTGACCTTTGATGTAAATAGGAGAGACACGTAGATACCAGTCTAGTGGCTGAATTAAAAAAAGCGAAACCAGATAACCTGGAATGATTCTCACTTCCCTGCTTGTCCCAATTATGTGACACAAGGCTAATATTTTGGTAAACAGCCAATAGTTTGTAGTCATTACTTCGCATACCATTACAATGCATGCATTACCACGCATTCGTTGTACAACACAAAGCAATTACTTTTTTTTTTACTTTGCATGTGCAAATACCACGCATGTTTTTACAAATAAATTAGTTGTAAAGGCATGTATGGTATGCTTTTACAATGAATTTCATTGTAAAGGTATTCACATGCGAAGTAAAAACTAAAAAAACTATCCAGGTCATTGTGAGGAAACTGAAGCAGTTTCCTCACAACGACGTGCACCGCCCCTCGGAAACGATGTGAGGTAGGTCCCAGGAGGAGATAGGAACCACGAGGAGAGAGAGGTAAGGGGGATTTGGTGTGGGGTGGGGTTTCATTTTTTAAGGCTTTAGTGTAGTGTCGGGGGTCGTGGGGTGGGGGATTGTGTATGGGGTGTTTTTTTTTAGGGTTTTAGGGTAGTGTTGTGGTGTATGTGTAGTGTAGGGGGTCGTACTGGGGTAGTGTTTTAGGGTTTAGGGTAAAGTTGTGGTGTTTGTGTAGTGTAGGGGGTCGTGATGGGGGTAGCGTTTTAGGGTTTAAGGTAGTGTTATGGTGTATGTGTAAAGTAGGGTAGTGTTTTAGGGTAGTGCAGGGGGGTCGTGCTGGGTAGTGTAAATGTAGTGAGAGGACTGTCACTTACCTTAGAAACTTTTACCACAACTATACCTTTACCATGCATGTTTTTGCATTGTAATGGCATGCGTGGTAAAGGCTTAGTCGTGGTAATAGTTTTGCATAGTAATGGTATCTCGTAATTGTCAATGCGTACTAATACAAGCATTTTAATGGTATGATTTGTATTTGTATGCGTTGTAACGACTCATTCAAATATTTTACTCCAGAGACTCCTTTTTCTTTATTATCACATCTGAATATTCTTTTTAGTACTTGAGGTCAGAATGTATGCTGAACAAACCCTGTTGTGTTTGATTTAATGGACTATAATGTTGCTCCACCTATAATAGGAATCTAGGCCACATTTGGAGTGTACATGACTACGGACTTGCCTCAGAATACCCTTATGTCATTGTAGTTTGGGGTGAGTCATGAATGTTTCTAAAAAATACAATTTTTAATAATTGTTTATGTGGTGATATAATAGAACGTACTACTGTGAAATGCTTCTGCAAGTCCATCCTTAAATTTGGTTATCTCACCCCTCCACCCTGCAACCCAATGCTTTCATAAATGGGAAATTTGAGATTCACATTTCTCAAAATGTCACAGGCCACGCTGCACCTCTGCCCCCACCGATGAGACTCGGTAGCTATAGTCTGCCGCATGATCTCCCTAACAGGATCCACCTCAGACCTATCTGCCTATCAGAGGCACTGATCTTGCATGGCTGATTCTGCCTTACGAGACCAACAGGGCCTTAGCACTTCAATTGTTCTAATGTCGTGGTGAGCCTCAGCTAGGACTACCAGTGCTAGGGGTTCGCCCTTCTCTGCACAAGTCCTCAGATCAATAGAATAGAAGTTGGCACGGAAACTAGAATATAAAAACAAAGTATTTATTAAACCTCATGAGGTGGAACTACATTCACA
The DNA here is from genome assembly GCF_964261635.1 of Lissotriton helveticus. Taxonomy (NCBI): domain Eukaryota; kingdom Metazoa; phylum Chordata; class Amphibia; order Caudata; family Salamandridae; genus Lissotriton; species Lissotriton helveticus. The sequence goes on along the minus strand of NC_136065.1, from coordinate 629,658,535 downwards.
CAACACCCTTTGGCAGTGTATGAAGTAGCACACTGAACAGAAGGAACATGGTCCTTTTATACCCACACATTTGCTCAGAAGAAGGCGGTACAAGTACAGAAGAGAAGGTTTACATACATAAAAGGTCATGCAGAAATGCACAGTCTACTGTAGGGCGGAGCTTAGCAGTTTGCTAATTGCAGAAAAAATACAGTTACAGACTAAGACATACGTGAACAGTTGCAGTGTCTTCTGCGCATGTGCAGAGTAGCAGAACCTAAATACAGTCTGTCCATAAGCACACGGGTAAACGACAGTAAGGAAGGACAGAGCACATGGTGAGCACATGGCAGACAAGACGGCTGCAGAAAACAAGATTGCTTCAGCTAAATGCTAACAACGATCGCTGCCGAATTACAGCAGACGACCCTTTTAGCATCAGCTTAAGACATTCTTTCATTTGGGGTAATCTGGATTCACATCTTGTAGGTTTATTTGCATCATTTCATATCTTGTAGGTTTATTTGCATCATTTCGGTAATCTCTTTAATCAGCATGTGTTGGGCTTTTATTTCTGCAACATTTCGCTTAGCAGGCGTACAGGCTGTAATGCAGACGGAACAAAGCATTGGACCACATTGTATACATACACAGCATGTAAATAGTATTACATATAGGATGGTCAATAGCTTCCAGGTAACAAACAATGTCCAAAACCAGCTGGCAAAAGTCCAGGGGCCAGTCTCTGGGTGAATTTCAGCAGCAATCTTATGCAGTTTAGAGATTGCATCAAACACTGAAGGAGAGTGATCCGGAATGTAGACGCAGCAACTACTACCGATGATGCAACATGCACCACCTCGATCAGCTAAAACCACATCTAGAACCATACGAGTTTGGAGTGCTACAATCCTTGCAACTTGCAGCTCTTCTGTTATATTCCCAAGTGCCATAGCTGTCTGATTGGTAACAGCTTCCACAACACGAGTCGATCGTCTTATCTTTCTGCTGTTTATTGCAGCAGCCACAAAGAAAAACATTCGTTTCCTCAGTGAGTAGTTAGAAAGGTACACATCAGTCATATCGGATTCAGACTGAATTTAATTCAGTTATAAGCAGTGATATACAAGCACAGTTATTTTGTATTTAATTCATACATTACATAACGGCGAGTTTACTCATTGTTCAAAATAGTGCTCAGTGGGTGACAAAAAGGAGGGATACCAGATTCAGTAGGGTAGGGGGTGGTTGGAATAGATGGAGGGACAAAGAAAAGGAATTGTGTCCTGTTAGACAGTTCAAAATTAATAACGAAGCATTTCCTTTCTGTGAATAGTACACATAGTTCCCTGTACAATCAATACACGACGGCCATTTATGGCAGATACTGGCAAAACGTGTATGTTGGAGAAAATATGTCGACGTTTCGACCCCGATATGTAAGGGCGGGTGGTTCCTCAGTTTAGGGTCTTCATCAGGACAGTGAAGATAGTGTAAGAGAGCACCTAGGAAAATAGATATGGATATCACTCAGTGGATGCGTTTAAAATGAAATTTAAAAACCATAGGGATCAAAGATTGGTCCCAGAATTCGTGTACCTACATAAATTCCGGCGTATCGGATAGTCCCACCTCTGTTGAAGACTCGCGCCGTGGTTCTGTGAAAGAGCGATAGGCATTAAGGAAGGTAAGAAAGGGGCAGGTCTGGAAGTGGACCTCCCAGGCATGAGATGTCCCTACTTACTGAGTTCTTGGGGTTGTCAGCCTTGGATAGATGTATGGGGTCCCAAGTTGAATGGGAAATGGCGTAGCATCTGTGGATACAAAATATATCTTTGTATCTCTATGCCATTGGGTGGGTGCACAATATTCCAGACACACAGGTGGAGTTCAGGGAATCAACGAATGGAGAACTTACTTAAAGTATCTTGATTCTGTATAAGGAGGTGAGGATTCAATCAAACACCAACTCAATGGATAAATCTTCCACAAATTATTCTTGCATCATCTGTAAAAACCACAAGCACAAAGACATTCAAAAATAAGTCATTGTGTCAGGTTCCTACTAAAAGGTATGGGGAGCGCTAATCAAGATAAGTGCTTTAGTTCTCGTCAGGGACAAATCCCAGGAGGGAAACAAGTAAGAGTTCTGGGCATCTAGAAAGCGCGGGAGTGCTGATAAGGCTCAAATGAGCGCCAGGGTTGCTAAGATGCCAGGAGCGCTCTTTCTCTGAAACTGGAACAGGGTTAGGAAACATCAAGAACAAGGGTTTTCAAGTCCCCGATTACGCTGTGCAAATAATGCGCCAGGGAGACTAAGATCTCAGGGGTGTTGCGCCTATGCAATTGGATCGGGGCTGGGAAAAAGCGTACGAGGAAAGTATAATCAGATCCCCGGTAGCGCTGTGTGGTAACAGGGTTGCCACGGGAGGCGGGTGGCTGTGTCGCCAAAACACGTACCTATGATGAGCTGCGAAGGCTCCAAAGCCGGTCCAGTCGGCGCCCGCACAGGATCACTACTGAGAAGCTGAATGCGGGGGGCGTGGTTAGTGAGGCGTGGAATACTGCCTCGCGGTGCCGGCGCTGAATGCTGCTGCTCCCGCGGTGGCTGGACTGCGCATGAGCACAGGTGGGGACGCTGTCCCTACTGTAGTGCGCGGCTGTCCGGGGATGCACGCTGGCATCCAAGAGTCAGTCCTGATGGAAAGGGGATACCCGAGACGCCTAGTGACAAGGGCAAGAAAGAGGGCCTGGTTCAGTCCAAGGGAAGATCTGCTCCAACCCAAAGAACGTCCAACTAACCCAGACAAGATTGTCTGTGTGACCACATTTTGCACCAAAAGCAATTTGATCAAGAAGGCAGTCAATAAACATTGGGAGATAGTAGCAGATGTCATCAACCACAAAGAACCCCCGATGCATGCCTTCAAGAAGGCCAAAAATATCAGAGATAAAGTGGTCAGTGCTCTTCTGGAAACACCTACCCCTCCGACTGTACAAAGTATCTGGAACCTTCCCCAAGTAGTAGGTCACTTCAAATGTACCAAGTGCAAAGCGTGCCCACTCACCATAGAGACTAAGGCTTGGGAATATCGGAACCATAAGGTTAATCTCAAAACAATGACCAACTGTAATACAAGTGGGGTTATCTATGCCATTATATGTCCATGTGACCTTGTATACATTGGACAAACTAAACAACATGTGAAGAAGCGCATTCTCCAACATTGCAGTCGGATAAGGTGTCAAACACCAGGCTCCCCCTTGGTCGAACACTTTGTGTCTAAAGCCCACACTCCTGATTCCTTCAAATGGCTGGTGGTCGAGAAAATCGAAATTGGTCCTAGAGGGGGTGATCTGGATTCACTTCTGAACTTACGCGAATGTAAATGGATGTACACTCTTGATACTGTAGACAATGGATTGAATGAACTTGATGCTACCTATTCCCAGCTAGCGGGATTATCATCTGACTACTGATTTCTGATAATGCTTCAAAAGGATAGGCTGTGATATACATTATTTGTGAATTTGCTTAGTCCATTTGGATATTGTTGATCCAGAATGCTGTACTGATTACGATTCAACATTTAGCAAATGTCCACGTATACCATCTGCGACCAACCAGTTGAACACTGGGGGTCCGCTACCTGCGCTGAATAAGTAGGTTAGTACAATGCATATCTGTTAGCCTCCATGCATAGATGATGTAGATATTTTGGATGTATCCCCCTTTTTTGCCTCTATGTCTAATTATGTAACCAGCTTTACCAGTGTCGAATTATATACTGAGATAATCACCCACAACTGCGGTTTATGCAGGAGTACATACTGATAATTGATGTGATTTTTCATTTACTAGCAGAGGGTTTGGAGACTAACCTAGGTTTATTCACCTCTGATTTTTCATGTTTGTCTCTAGTGTACATATGACTGATAGACCGACCCACTAACCAATGAATTGCATGTCCTCCTTATCCTCCACGGGTGCAATTTGTGGCATCCATTGTTGTTTTACAACCCTTTACCTAAATATAGTTAGTATGATAAGGACTGACTCTTGGATGCCAGCGTGCATCCCCGGACAGCCGCGCACTACAGTAGGGACAGCGTCCCCACCTGTGCTCATGCGCAGTCCAGCCACCGCGGGAGCAGCAGCATTCAGCGCCGGCACCGCGAGGCAGTATTCCACGCCTCACTAACCACGCCCCCCGCATTCAGCTTCTCAGTAGCGATCCTGTGCGGGCGCCGACTGGACCGGCTTTGGAGCCTTCGCAGCTCATCATAGGTACGTGTTTTGGCGACACAGCCACCCGCCTCCCGTGGCAACCCTGTTACCACACAGCGCTACCGGGGATCTGATTATACTTTCCTCGTACGCTTTTTCCCAGCCCCGATCCAATTGCATAGGCGCAACACCCCTGAGATCTTAGTCTCCCTGGCGCATTATTTGCACAGCGTAATCGGGGACTTGAAAACCCTTGTTCTTGATGTTTCCTAACCCTGTTCCAGTTTCAGAGAAAGAGCGCTCCTGGCATCTTAGCAACCCTGGCGCTCATTTGAGCCTTATCAGCACTCCCGCGCTTTCTAGATGCCCAGAACTCTTACTTGTTTCCCTCCTGGGATTTGTCCCTGACGAGAACTAAAGCACTTATCTTGATTAGCGCTCCCCATACCTTTTAGTAGGAACCTGACACAATGACTTATTTTTGAATGTCTTTGTGCTTGTGGTTTTTACAGATGATGCAAGAATAATTTGTGGAAGATTTATCCATTGAGTTGGTGTTTGATTGAATCCTCACCTCCTTATACAGAATCAAGATACTTTAAGTAAGTTCTCCATTCGTTGATTCCCTGAACTCCACCTGTGTGTCTGGAATATTGTGCACCCACCCAATGGCATAGAGATACAAAGATATATTTTGTATCCACAGATGCTACGCCATTTCCCATTCAACTTGGGACCCCATACATCTATCCAAGGCTGACAACCCCAAGAACTCAGTAAGTAGGGACATCTCATGCCTGGGAGGTCCACTTCCAGACCTGCCCCTTTCTTACCTTCCTTAATGCCTATCGCTCTTTCACAGAACCACGGCGCGAGTCTTCAACAGAGGTGGGACTATCCGATACGCCGGAATTTATGTAGGTACACGAATTCTGGGACCAATCTTTGATCCCTATGGTTTTTAAATTTCATTTTAAACGCATCCACTGAGTGATATCCATATCTATTTTCCTAGGTGCTCTCTTACACTATCTTCACTGTCCTGATGAAGACCCTAAACTGAGGAACCACCCGCCCTTACATATCGGGGTCGAAACGTCGACATATTTTCTCCAACATACACGTTTTGCCAGTATCTGCCATAAATGGCCGTCGTGTATTGATTGTACAGGGAACTATGTGTACTATTCACAGAAAGGAAATGCTTCGTTATTAATTTTGAACTGTCTAACAGGACACAATTCCTTTTCTTTGTCCCTCCATCTATTCCAACCACCCCCTACCCTACTGAATCTGGTATCCCTCCTTTTTGTCACCCACTGAGCACTATTTTGAACAATGAGTAAACTCGCCGTTATGTAATGTATGAATTAAATACAAAATAACTGTGCTTGTATATCACTGCTTATAACTGAATTAAATTCAGTCTGAATCCGATATGACTGATGTGTACCTTTCTAACTACTCACTGAGGAAACGAATGTAATGAACACTGTTTTGTAACCGACCTTTCTTTGTAACTACATGCTGACCCAGGTCGGTGTACTAAGGGTTTACCCCATTATCACCTACCACAAAGAAAAACAAGCCCAAATTGAAATCCAAGTATTGTTGCAAGGTGGTGTCAGTCTGGTCCACCTCATCAGTGCTTGTTGTCCTCTTATATCTGTTCTTAGAAATATCATTGTACAGTTTGAAATCCTTGTGACGCACCAGAAACACAGGGGGCAACAGAAAGGACACATAGCATACTCCAGACCATCCAACAGGTAGTTGGTAATATCACTTGTTACCACAGACAAAGTAGGTATTATGGGAGGATATGAAACTACTGTTATTGGCACCTTCAATAGTCAGAACCACGGTACACTCATTTCTTCCTGCTGGAATTTTCCCAACACTGCTTATACAAAAGTCTGCTTTAGATCTAGTAACAGAAATCACAAATGGTCCATTGTACTTAATAGTTCTCATATTTGGGAAAACATATGGCGTGGAAATATTTTGAGATCGATACTCCTCCTATTCCCATTTAGTCCCTTCAGCTCGAGGATAACCATCTTCATCTGGATAACACACTTTATTGAGATGGTAATTAATCCGTCCTACTGTCATCCTTCAGATGTTAGCGTTTTCAGAAGCAAACAAAAGCGCAAACCAGTCTTGGCAAGAACCATTATGCGAGAAAGGAAGAGGAATAAAAGGTGTTCCTCCCTTCTTCTGGTGAGCAGGTATCATCCCACACACCCAACAGTCGGTAGTATTTGTGGCATTGTGCGTATGATGTAATATTTGAATAAAAGTGTTGTTCAGGTAGGCTTGTCAATGCTTTTGCTCATGGTATGGAAGCGTAAAGTAATGATGTTCAGCTGTTACTGGGGTAGTGGTGATCAGAAGCTGCCGAGCAGGAGCCACTTTCTCAACAAACCAGGTTGTCACTGCTACAACTACCATAGCAATAACAAATCCTACAGCACATATGGCATTTTTATTACAGATCTTAGCAACAGTGGATCTCCCTGCAGACATGATCACTTCGTTGTTCAATCAATCGTTGGAGCTCTAAAGTCCTGGGCAGCCGTTGGTTTCTTCACCAAGGGCTATGACGGGTGTCACCATGTAGAACTGATTCCCCTCCCCCGCCACTTCGGCTCTGTTTCAAAAACCCAGGACGGTAGCTCAACCAGTCTTTTTCAACAATGCAGACTCTTTCCGTGGTCTCAGTTGGTACCGGGATACTCCAGGGATCGCGTGGTCCGGGAAGACTTACTCAGATTCGTCAGGTGATATGGCATGGCCTTTCTCCGTATCCAGAATCTCTTGATGGTCAGTCAGCACAGCAGATTCCACCAAGGTAGGCGACACTCGCTTACAGTGAGTGCTGTGAATCCAATTCTTCTGGTTCGTCACTTGAACCGCTGTCCTCGTAGCTAGGAGCACCTGTTCCGGTCCTCACCACCTGGGCTCCAACCTGTTCGACCTCTCGAAGAATTTTACTATCAAATGATCTCCAGGACGGAGTTCATGGGCCTCACCTGAGACCTGTCAGGAAGAGCTTCTCGAACCTGTTGATGAATAGAAATCAAACTGTCAGTCAACTGTGCTAAGTAGTCACTCATCAGAACACATGGTACATCATGTATGGGGCATGGTTTAGTAGCTCCCCAAATGTTCATCAGTCTCCCAAATACCACCTCATATGGTGTAAGCCCAGATCATGAATATGGCACTGATCTAATAGACAACAATGCCAAGGGCAACGCATCAGGCCATTTCAAAGAAGTGGAAGCCAGTATTTTCGCTAATTTAAAATGCAAAGTAGCGTTATACCTCTCCACCAATCCTGCTGATTGTGGGTTGAAGACTGCATGGAACTTCTGTTTGATCCCTAATCCTTTCAGGACATACTCAACAACTTGCCCAATAAAATGAGGTCTGTTGTCACTCCACAAAAGTTTGCAAACACCAAATCTAGGGAATAATTCCTTTAAAAGCACTTTTGCTGTGGTGAGAGACGTATTATCCTTTAGTGACTAGCCACTAAAATCGTGGAATGCCTCCTCAAAACGTGTAAAGAAGTCAGAAACAGATTCATCTGTCTTTTGCTTACAGGATGCTAATACAGTCCAGTCTATCTTTTTAGAGGGAATAATCATCTTTAACTTAACTAATATAGCTGCCGGAAGATATAAAAATAGCTGACATGGTTTCTGTGCGGGTTCCCTTTCTATATCCATTTGTTCTAAAGCTTTCCATCTCGCCCCAAAAAAACCACGATCATCAATTTTACAAACAGTTCTCCACAGATCCGGGGGTAATATCAATCCGAAAAACATATCAATATCAGGAAGAGTCATGGTACAAGAGCTAATGCCGCCCTCAACTTCCTCAATCAATCAAGGGATTTGTAAAGCGCACTACTTACCCGCTAGGGTCTCAAGGCGCTGGGGTGGGGGGGGGAGGAGCTGCAGCTAGTGGTTGAAGAACAAGGTCTTGAGCAGTCTTCTGAAGGCCGGGAGGTCTGCTGTCTGTCGTAGGTGGAGGGGGAGGGTGTTCCAGGTCTTGGTGGCGCAGTGGGAGAAGGATCTGCCCCTGGAGGTGGTTCTGTGGATGCGCGGGACGGCAGCCAGGGACAGGTCGGCGGAGCGGAGTTTCCTGTTGGGTGCGTAGAAGGAGAGTCAGCTGTTGAGATAGGCTGGGCCGGTCTTGTGGAGTGCCTTGTGTGCATGGATCATGAGTTTGAATGCGATTCTTTTGTCAACGGGAAGCCAGTGCAGGTCTCTCAGGTGCAGGGTGATGTGGTCTCGGCGTGGGACGTCTAAGATCAGGCGTGCGGAGGCGTTCTGGATTCTTTGGAGTCTGTTGATGAGTTTGGACGGGGCTCCGGCGTAGAGGGTGTTTCCGTAGTCGAGTCGACTGCTGACGAGGGCGTGGGTGACGGTTTTTCGTGTGTCCGCTGGGATCCATCTATAGATCTTGCGGAGCATACGGAGGGAGTGGAAGCAGGAGAAGGAGACTGCGTTGAATTGGTTGGTCATGCTGAGCCTTGAGACGAGGATGACTCCTAGGTTGCGTGCGTGGTTGGTTGGTGCCGGGGGGGGGGGGGTCCCCAGTGATGTTGGCCACCAGGAATCGTCCCACGCTGAGGGGTTGGGCCCAAGGATGAGGATCTCCGTCTTGTCCGTGTTCAGCTTGAGCCGGCTAGCCTCCATCCAATCAGCGACGGCCTTCATACCTTGGTGCAGGTTGGATTTGGCGGTGAGGGGGTCCTTGGTGAGGGAGAGGATCAGCTGGGTGTCGTCAGCGTAGATTATGTTATGGTCGTGTAGTCTGGCGATGCGAGCGAGGGGAGCCATGTAGACGTTGAACAGCGCTGGACTGAGGGTGGATCCCTGCGGATTGGAACAGGGGAGGCGGAGACTCTGGGTTCTGTCGGAGAGGAAGGAGGTGGTCCAATCCAGGGCCTTGTCTCGGATCCCTGCGTTGTGGAGGCGTGTGCATAGTGTGTGGTGGCAGACTGTGTTGAAGGCGGTGGAGAGGTCCAGGAGGATGAGGGCTGCTGTCTCGCCGTTGTCGAGTAGGATTCTGATGTCGTCTGTGGCGGCGATGAGGGCAGTCTTGGTGCTGTGGTTGCTGCAGAAGCCTGACTGGGAGGGGTCCAGGATGCTGTTGTCTTCTAGGTAGCGGGTGAGCTGGGTGTTGACGATCTTCTCGATGACTTTCGCTGGGAACAGCAGGGAGATGGGCCGGAAGTTCTTGAGGTCGCTCGGGTCTGCCTTGGGTTTCTTTAGTAGGGCGTTGATCTCGGCATGCTTCCAGCGCTCAGGGAAGGTAGCTGTCTCGAAGGAGAGGTTGATGATGTTACGCAGGTAGGGTGCGATGATGCTGTCGGCTTTGTTGACGATGTGGTGGGGAAGAGGATCAGACGGGGAGCCTGAGTGGATGGTGCTCATGGTCTTGGTTATGTCTTTGGTGCTCACGGTTAGAAGGTCGTGGTCGGTGGGGTTCGGAGTGTTCGTCGTGGGGGGGTCCGTAGGGTTAAGCCGGGGGTTGAAGCTGTTCTGGATATCGGTGATCTTGCAGTGGAAGAAGGCAGCGGGGGTGTCCCACAGGGCTTGTGAAGGCAGAATATCGTTGGTGCAGGAGCTAGGATTGGAGAGTTCTTTCACGATGTTGAAGAGCTCTTTACTGTTGTGGGCGTTGTTGTTGGGGCAGTCTTTGAATGAGGCTCTTTTGGTGGTCCTGATGAGGTGGTGATGGTTGCAGATGGTGTCTTTGTGGGCTACGCCGTTGGCGGGCGTTCTATCGCTGAGCCAGATGTTTTCAAGTTTCCGGCAGGTGCGCTTGGAGGCCAGGAGCTCGGGGGTGAACCAGCTGGCTCTCTGGCTGTTGTCTCAGTTGGTGGGTTGTCTCACTGGTGCTAAGGTGTTGGTGCAGTCTTCCATCCAGAGTCTGAGGGTGCGGGCCCCATCCTCGGGGTCGGTGGGGCTGGTCAGTGGGTTGAGTGCGAGGTGTGTTTCTAGTAGGTCCTTGGTGACTTTGCCCCAGTGTCGGCGGGGGATCTGTGGGGTGCGGTGGTGTGTGACGGGTTTCTGGAAGGTGAAGTGGACGCAGTCGTGGTCGGTCCAGGTGAGCTCGGAAGCGTGGCTGAAGGCAACGTGTGGGCTGGAAGAGAAGATGGCATCGAGCGTGTGGCCGGCGATGTGGGTCGGGGTTGTGACGATCTGTTTCAGTCCGAGGGTGGCGAGGTTGTCAACCAGGGTGGAGGAGTTGCTGTCGTTGTTGTTTTCCAGATGGTAGTTCAGATTGCCGAGCAGGATGTAGTCGGTGGAGGTCAGTGCGTGCGTGCTGATGAAGTCGGTGATGGAGTTGCAGAATTGGTGACGTGGGCCGGGTGGTCTGTAGACGAGGGAGCCTCTGAGGGTGGTCTTGGGGTCCGTGTGGATCTTGAAGTGCATGTGTTCGGTGGTGGTAAGGGTGTCGTCGGTGTTTGTGGAGACCTTGATGGTGTTCTCGTGGATTATGGCAAAACCTCCTCCGACTCCGTTGGTGTGGTCTCTGCGGGAGATCTTGTATCTGTTGGGGATGGCCACTGCGATGTCTGGGGCGGAGGCTTCGTTCATCCAGGTTTCGGTCAAGAAGGCCACGTCTGGTGATGTGGTGGTGAGTAGGTACCAGAGCTCGACGACGTGCTTGTGTGCGGAGCGGGTGTTGCGCAGGATGCAACGCAGTCGGTTGGGTTCCGTTGCTGTGGGTGCATCTGCGTTGTTGATGCAGGAGAAGCTGCAGTTCCGGCAGGAGAAGGGGTCTTGAGTGCGCTTGGGGGTGACTTTGTAGCAGCTGAAGGTGCGTCCGTGGTTGAGAGCGATGAGGGTGTTGGCGTCGTAGCAGTAGTCCTGGGTGGTGTGGAGGCCAGGGGGTCTGGCGCTGGGCGCGGTCCAGGCGCGAACGGGCTTGCCTTCGGCGCGCCTGCGGCTGCCATTTAATGGGAGGTGAGGAGGGGGGATTAAGCTGGGAGGGGGGAGGGTGGGACGGGCAGCGAATGGACACCGGGGCGGGGCCACAGGGCAGGCAGGGGGGGCGGGGCCGCAGGAGAGGCAGCGGCGGGAAATACACGACAGGCAGGGGGCACGGGCACTACGCGGGGGGGGGGTCACAAGAGCGAAAAAGACAAAATGGCGAAAATGGGCAGGGGGCACAGGCACACACAGCAGCGGGGGTACAGAAAATCAATAAGGGGTCAGGGGGCGCAGGCACACAGCAGCAGAAGTACCTGTCATGCAGTGGCAGTGGCGCGAGACAGCAGCCAGGGTGCAGGGGGCACCAGGAGCACAGGAGGCGGTATCAGGAGGGAGACACTGGCGCAGGTGGTGCTGCAGCGCTCATAAAAAGCGGCTTGATTTTTCTGCGGATTGGGCAATGCAGTTTTAGGATCCAGAACATCTGCTCTATTCCAAGGAGTGTAAACCCAAATATAAATAAAATAACCCTTTGCATCAGTGGAATTCTTATCATCATTGGTTCCCGTACCTCTAGGAGAAACATACAAAGGTGCAGCTTCCCGCATAGGTCTCACATGAACTACCACATTCTTATCTGTTTCGGGAAGTAGAAGCCTGCGTCCCGCTGGTCTGCGATGTTTGTGCAGCTGTGTCAGCTGCCTTTTCTCGCAAACGGACTGCCCCAGCACGCAGTTTAACCAAACGTCTGAGTGAGTCAGCCACCTGAGAGAAGACAAAAAGACCATCATGCATTTGCTTACAATCATCTGCTATATCATCAGGTTCCAACCCTCCAGAATGTTTCCTAAACCGCTCAATGACCTCTGATGCTAAACCCAATTTATTAAATTAAGTAGACTGGGTTTAGCGTCACAAAAATAGTGCACCCTTCCACAAGACGCTATGAAGGAGAAATGCTTTTTTTTTCTCCTTTATTTTGCAACTTTGCATGTTTGTATGTGTACATAACAGTGCAGCAAAGTGGGAAAATGTCTAAGCATAGTATTTTGTACTGGAAGGGTATCCTTCCTGTACAAAACTTATGCTTAACTGATGCAGACACCCTTGCACTATGGTGCAACGGTGTCTTCGTGCCGCACGCCAGCTAATTTCAGCACCGGCGCAGTGAAAGGGGAGCAGAGCGTCATAACTCTGTAGACATGGTGTTCTGCTCGCTCCTCATGCAGTGCAGCGTTTGCGGCTGCTCCACTGTGTGAGAAATTGGTATATCTGGCCCCTACAGTCTTCATCAAAGCTTGCAATCAAATGATTCTGTGACCCTAATTGCCATATCAATTCGTTGCTATGTATTTCTGTAGTTTCTATTTTCTTTTGGGTAACAGTACAGCGAATGTGATCACACTCTCTAAATATATGTTACTGTATAAATACTATTCAAAATACACAGTAGCCGACTGGCTATGGTTTTGGCGATGCTTATTTCAAAACGGTCTCACAATAATCATAGAAGTTTTGCCAGATGCAGATATTAGTGGAATAAGAACAGTTTTACTTACCTGAACGGCTTGCAACTTGTTTACACGCATGCTGTGTACTCTCCTGCCATCTAGTGTTGTTCTGGAATAGTACAACTGCTTTTACCAACTTTTTAGGTCTCGGACCTAAAGGCTGCGCTTGCGCAGTCTGGGGTCGGAGAATTAATGTTCTCTAGTAGCGCTTTGGAACCCGCCTCCCTGCCCTGTCTCTCCTCCATTGGATGGCTTCCTAAATGGAGGCCAGCCATTGGAGGAGAGATGCATCACTCCAATTTAGCCCCGTCTTTTTCGGATTTGGGGGCGTAAGTTTTGCTGTTCTTTAGACAGTGACGTTGTCTGTCACTCAAAACAGCAAAACCACGCCCCCAAATCCAAAAAATTCGGAAGCTGGCGGGCGCCATTTTTTCTCGTCTGCGGTGAGGTGAGGATCGATCGTCTTATGCCGCAGGACCCTGCCGCCGCCTCTTCTACCCAGTCCCCCACCCTCCTGTCACCTGGCCGCCCGGAGATCACTGCTGCCGCCGGCTCCGTTTGAAGGTAAAGACTTCGAGATCTGCACTGCCGCCGGCTCCGTTTGAAGGTAAAGACTTCGAGATCTTCTGTCTCCATACTTGCTCGCATTTTTGGTGAAGCCTAGCCTCACTGTAAGTAGCTACGCCCTAGGCAGTCACGCCGCACCTCTTTGAAAAGATTTTGAACGTACACCAAGCTCTGTGTACACTCATCGCATGTGCTCTAAAAAATGGACACTGTCCTATCTCTCCCTCGGTTATCTTCAGTCTTCTTTCGCGGTTTCTCTTTACATTTGATTCTCTTATTTACTCTCTTTAATTCAGCCTCTCACTCTTCATTTTTATATGCATCTCTCACTCACTGATTTCATCGCGCTCCCTTACTCACTCATGCATGCTCCCGCTCACTGTCTCGACCACTCAGTTTCCTTTTCGCTTCCGCCCACTTTCTCCATCTTCCATTCTTTCTGTCTGTCTATTTTGACCCGTCTCTTGTTCCCCCCTTACTCCTTCCCTCCTCTTGCTTTCCCTAGCCTCCCCATTTTCTAGTTCTATCCTTTCCCCTCCCCCGCATTGCAGAGGCACCGACAGGCCAGCGGAAGCCGTAGCCTTCCTTCCATTTCTCTGTAGCCGTTACTTCGTCCAGCCATTGGCCCGCCTCCCCGCCCCCTCGCGCCCCTCCCGCACGCTGCGTGGGCCGCTGCAGGCCGGTGGAAGCCCGGCTATCCTTGCCTGTCGATGCCAGTGACACCCACACAGAACCATCCTGGCTGCTGCCGCAGAGCAGCGAGGAAGCCCTGCTCCTGGCAGATTCCTCTTCAAAGGAGACGGACTCCCTTCCCCACAAACAAATATTCAGATCACAAGGTGTGGGCGGCGGTGGAGGGAAAATCTCAGTGGATTCCCTGCCTGTCGGGCACTGTCGAAAAAAATGGCTTTCCTGCTGGCAGTGTGCAGAGGGTTTGACAGAGGGGCCTCATTTTAACCTCTGTAAACATCAGGTGTGTGTGGCACGGTGTGTTTGCCACACACCTGAGTCAGAGATCACTGCTGCCGCCGGCTCCGTTTGAAGGTAAAGACTTCGAGATCTGCTGTCTCCATACTTGCTCGAATTTTTGGCGAAGCCTCTCTACCTCACAACTTCACTCTCTCTCTCTAACTCACTACATCACTCACTCTCTATCTCACTACCTCACTCTTTCGATCTCACTAACTCACTTTCACAACCTCTCTCTCTATCTCACTACCTCACAACATCCCTCTCCCTCACTACCTCACTCTTTCACTACCTCACTCTCTCTATCTCACTACTTCACTCTCTATCTACCTCACTCTCTCGCTCACTACCTCACACTCTCTCTCTCTCTATTTCAATACCTCACTCTCTCTCTGCCAATGCAATAGGAATCACATATGCGCAAAAAAAAAACTAATGCCAATAGAAATAACAATGCCATTTATTTAGGGATACAAAAAAGAAAAAAAACATAACGAGCAATACCAATAGCTCTACCAATAATATTGCCGAGACCATTGCATTGTAAATGCTTGTTTTTCTTTGCAGCCTACCAGACAGGGCAGCTGTCTGGTTTGCTAAAGACAGGTTGCTTACCATTGGCTTTGTGGTTTGTAACTCACATCTGCTGGATTTCAGTTTGATGGCTTTATTTGCTTTATGCTGTCCATTTTGAGTCTCTACGCTGCACCACTCTACTCTGCCAGTGTACTCTACCCCACTCTACTATGCACCACAGCACTCTATTATGCACCACTCTGCATTCTATGCATACTACTCTATATCACGGCACGCTACGCCACTTCACTCTAATCTGAAACAATCTACTTACACCACTTCACTCTCTGCCACTGCACTTTATGCTTCACCACTCTGCACTATTGCAATAAACACTGCACCACTATACTTTACCTTCCACCACTCCACTTCACTGCCCTCTGAAACAATCCACTCTAGTCTATGCAACTCTGCAGTAATTCACTCTATGCCACTCAGTTTTATATTGCTGCACTCATGCTATTGCACTCTATACCACTTTACTAAAAAAAAGTACACACTATGCCACTGTATTCTATACCAACCTACTCTGCACCACAGCACTGTGCGCCCCTATACTCTATGCCACTTTACTATGCACCAATGCACTCTACTCTGAAGCACTGCACTCTGCCACTGAACTCTATGCCACTCTACTCTGTGCCACTTTATACTATGCCACTGCACTCTACTCTGTAACATTCTTTCAAACCAGTGCACTCCACTCCACCCTAATCTACAGTGCATCACTGCACTCTACACCATTCCAGTCGAAGCCACTCTACTCTGCACCTCACCACTCGACAACACTGCACTTTATGCCACTACTCTATACAACTCCACTCTACCTTGTATCACTCTACTCTGAAACAATCTACTCTATGCCACTCAACTCTACACCACTCCGTTACAGCAGACAATGCTATGCCACTGCACTCCACCCTGCCCAGCTTTACTCTACCCTGCACCACTTTACTGTACTCTGAAACAATCTACTCTACACCAATCCAACATATGCCACTGCACTCTGCGCTGCTCTAATCTTCTGTGCACCATTGCACTCTAGTCTTGGCCACTCCATACCACTCTACTCTGCAACATTGCACACCCCTACCACTCCACTCTACCTTGCACACCTCCACTCTAGCCCACGTAACACTACTCTTAAACAATCTACTCTATGACACTGCACTCTATGCCACTGTACTCCACTCTGCCCCTCCACCACTGCAACCAATGCTGTGCCACTCTACTTTATGCTACTGCGCTCTACCCTGCATTACTTTACTCTACCCTGCACCACTACACTCTACACAATCAACTCAATGCCACTCTACTCTATGCCATTGAAGTCCATGCTATGCCACTGTACTCAAAACCACTGCATTATATCCCAATGCACTCAACACCACTTTACTCAAAACCAATGCACTCTGTCACTGCACTTAACACCACTATACTATACAACATTCTACTCTGTGCCACTGCACTCTACACCACTCTATTCTACTCTGCACAACTGTACTCTATGTCACTGCTCTCTGAACCATTCTATGCCCCTACACTCTGTCACTCTACATGACTGTATTCAATGCCGCTGCACTCAACTCCACAACACTCTACCCTCCACCACTCCATTTTATGCCACTTCACTCTATGCCATTCCCCTCTACTCTGCACCATTCTAATATATGCTACTGGACTCTATACCAAGGCACTCTGCACCAGTTTATACAAAACCAATGCACTCTACATCTCTGCACTATATGCTAATCTACTCTGCACCACTCTACTTTATGCCTTTTTACGATACTCCTAGCTGTGATGCTGTGCTCCATTAAACTCTGCTCCACTGACAGTCCATTCCTCTACTCCACTACACGACACTACACAACTCTCTCTATGCCACTTTACTCCATTCTATTCTATGCCGCTAATCTACTCTGCTGTATGCTTCTCTACAACACTCTTTGCAACACCCTCTATGGCACTTCACACTGCTCCAGGACACTATGCCATTTCACTATACTATACTCAACTCCGACACAGGGCTCCACTCTAGACCACTCAACTCTATGCCCTTTCATTCTACAACAATCAACTGCCTCCACGGCACTCCACTATACGCTTCTCCATGACACTCCTCCACACACCACTCGACTCTACTGTATGCCACTCCATAACACTCCACTCTTCTCTAGCTTATGGTGAGCAGCAGTCACTCCAGTGTACAACATTGGTAAAAAAAATTGCCAATACCTTTCGCATAGGCAAGACCTTTTGCCTTTGCCAGTACTTGCTTAGGTCACAGCTTACCAGACAGCGTAGCTCTCTGGTTTGCTAAAGACATCTTGGGGATATTCAGAATGTTCACCTAAGAATGTTTTCTTTCAGTTGCTTACCTTTGTCATTGTGGTGTGTAACTCATATTTTCTGGCTTTCTATATGCTGGCGTTATTTGGTTTAGGCTGTCAACTCAAGTTCATCCCTCCTGTTGGCCAAACCTAGTTTACTGTAATCTTCCACAAACTCACTTTCTGTTAACAGTCCTTTGAATCTTGTTCTTATCTTGTCACATGTGGTGTGCTTTCAAAGACAGAGGTCAGGCTGTCTCTTTCAGGGAGCTTGGTGTTTTTTTTCTTTCTCTGACTTCAAAGTGAGAGGATTTATGTGACAATCATGCTGGCTAGTAGGGGTCTGATTGAGGAAGGCTGTACAGATATTTTTTCCCCAGCACAAAACAAAATGTAAATATCGGTAAATGATCTGTGCTGATGATCAAATCAATACATTGGGTGATGACATTTCCACACAGTCGTTTGAGCGCTGCATACTTTTACCAATTAAACTGTATAAGTGCAAATGTAAGTGTCATTTCAATTGAAGATGTGTTGCATGCAATGGCAGAAAGCTAGCATACAAGGCATACTCCACGTTACCCCCACTCCACTCTATTCCACGCCAATGCACTCTTGTCTGCACATCTCAACACTGCATCAATGCACTCTTCTCTGCACCCTTCCACTCTATGCCAATGCACTATACCCCACTCTACTCTTCGCTGCACCACTGCACTCAACACCACTCCACACTACCCTACTCACCAACACTGCACTTAATGCCACTGCTGTTTACGCCACTCCACTCAAAACCAATGCACTCTACGCCAGTCTACTTTGCACCAAATCACTATGCCACTATTTTACTAGGCACCACAGCACTCTGCCCCTCTGCACTCTATGCCAATGCACCCCACGCCACTCTACACCACTGCCCTCTGCAACATTACACTCTGCCACTCTATACCACTAAACTCTACATCATTGCACACATGCCACTCTAATCTACTCTGCACCACTGCAATACACTCTATACAACTGCATTCAATGCCACTTCACTGTACTCTGAAACACTATTTTGCCACTGCAGTCTATGGCACTCTATTGCACTCTGCGTCACTCCACACCACTGCATGCTGCGTCACTTTACTCACAACCAATACACACTATGCTAATCTACTCTGCACTCTTTGCCACCCTACTCTACAGTGCACTCTGACACTTCATTCTGTCATTTCAACATCTACGCATCACTACTGTATGCCCAGTGCACTCACCCCACTCTTCGTCATTGCACTCTACACCACTCCACAACACGAAGTCAGTGCACTCTATACCACTTCACTCTACCCTGCACCACTCCACACCACTTCACTCTGAAACAATCTACTCTAAACCGCTGCACTTTATGCAACTCTAATCCACTTCACACCACTGCAATCAATGCTGCACAACTCTATTAGATATCACCTTACTCCACTGCGCTGTACGTCACTTCCATTCTACTCTGAAACAATCTACTCTGTCCTTAGTCTATGCCACTCTGTTCATCACTCCACTCCAGGCCACTGCACTCTACACCACTTTACTCAAAGACAATATACTCTATGCCAATCTACACTGCCCTTTATGCCATCTCACTATATGCCACTATGCAGCACTGCACTCTATGCCACTCTACTCTGTGCAGCTCTATGCCACTCCACAGTACTGCACTCAGCCAATGCATTCTATGCCACTCCACAGTGCACCACTCTACGCCAGTTCAATCTACTCAAATAATTGACTATGCCACTGCACTATGCCACTGCACTTTACACCACTCTACTGCACGCTGTGCCACTGCAATCAACACTGCCCCACTCTACTCAAAGTCACTACTTCACTGCACTCTACGCCACTACACTCTATGCTACTCTAAACATCTGCATTCTATTATCAATTCACTCTGAACCACTTTACTCAAAACCAATGCACCCTAGGTCAACTCCTGTGCACCACTGTACTTTATGGCACTATACAACATTCTTCTCTATGCCACTACACACTACGTCACTACACCATTGTGGTCAATGTCACAGCATTCTACTCCATTTTATTCTACTCTGCACCACTGTACTTTACATCACTGCTCTCTAGACCACTCTACAACACTGCACTCTGCATGACTGCAGTCAATGCCACTGCACCACTCGACTCTGCCACTGCACTCGAACCTGCACCACTCCACTCTACACCACCCCACTCAATGCCACTTCACTCTACTCTGCAACACTGCTCTCTCCGCCACTGAACTCTCTGCCACCCTACTCTGCATAGCTCCACTCAATGCAAATCTGCTCTAAGCCACTTTAATCTACTCTTTGCACTGGGCTCTGCCACTTCACTCTACTCTGAAACAATCTATTCTATTCCACAATGCCAATACCCCCTACATCAATTTACTCAAAACCAGTCTACTCTGCACCACTGCACTGTACACCACTATACTCTGACACTGCACTCTACATCACAGCATAGTACTCTGCAGCACTGAACTGTATGTCACTCTACTGCACTCTGTTAATGCACTCCACCACACTCTAATCTACTGTGATTCACTGCACTCTGCAACACTCCAGTCTAGGCCACTCCACAGCACTGCACTCTACACCAATGCAGTGAAAGTCACCACCCACTCTACACCACTTTACTCTGAAGCATCTACTCTATGTCACGGTACTCTAAACCACTGTATGTCACTGCATGCTACATCACTTTACACTATTGTGCTCTACGCCTCGTTATTGTACATTGCACCACTGTACTGTCACTGCTCTCTGTGCCATTCTACCCTGCAACACTGTACGACCCTGTACTCCAATAGAATACCCTGCATGACTGCACTCTATACCACTGCACTACTCCACTCTATGCCACTTCTTTTCTATGCCACTCTATTCCACCCTACTTCACGCAATTGCACTGTATGCCACTGCAATCTACTCTACACCACTCTACTCTAGGCCATTATACTCAAAATCACTGCACTCTACGCCAGTGCACCATCTGCTCTATACTACTCCACACCACTCCACTACTCTGAAAAACATCTACTCTAAGCCACTGCACTTTATATGCCACTCTACTCTGTGCCACTGCAAACATTCTGCGCCACTCTACTCGACGTCGCTCTACGCCACTTCGTTCTACTTTGAAACAATCTACTCTGCCAATAGAATCTTTGCCACTCCATTGCACCTTGTGTAACTCCACACCATGCCACCACTCTACGCTACTTTGCTCAAAACCAAGGCACTCTATGCCAATCTACTCTCACCGCCGCACTCTATGCCACCATACTCAAAACCAATATACTCCATGCCACTGCACTAGATGCCACTCTACACAACTGCACTCTACTCTGCAGCCCTGCACTCTATGCCAATCTACTCTGCACCACCGCACTCTAGACCACCATACTCAAAACCAATATACTCTGCCATTCTACACCACTGCACTCTACTCTGCAGCGCTGCACTCTATGACAATCTACTCTGCACCACCACACTTAAGCCACCATACT
This sequence comes from Lissotriton helveticus, assembly GCF_964261635.1. Classification (NCBI taxonomy): domain Eukaryota; kingdom Metazoa; phylum Chordata; class Amphibia; order Caudata; family Salamandridae; genus Lissotriton; species Lissotriton helveticus. The sequence continues at coordinate 629,637,863 of NC_136065.1, read as the reverse complement.
CAAAACCAATATACTATATGCCACTCTACACCACTGCACTCTACTCTGCAGCACTGCACTCTATGCCAATCTACTCTACGCCACCATACTCCACTATATGCCACTCTACACCACTGCGCACTACTCTGCAGCCCTGCACTCTATGCCAATCTACTCCGCACCACCGCACTCTACGCCACCATATTCAAAACCAATATACTCAATGCCACTGCACTATATGACACTCTACACCACTGCACTCTATGCTAATCTACTCTGCACCACCACACTCTACGCCACCATACTCCAAATCAATATACTCTGCCACTCTACTCTGCATCACTCAACTCTGCACCAGTCCAATCTACTATGCACTAACTACTTCACTCTACGCCTCTCTAATCTGCATAATTTCTTTGCCAGTGCACTCATCCCAGTCTGTGCACCACTGCACTCTACATCACTCCATGCCATGCCACTCCACAACACTGCACTCTACGCCACTACTCTGAAACAATCTACTCAGTGCCACTGCACTTCATGCCACTCTACTCTGCACCACTCCACCCCACTACTCTGAAACGGTCTACTCTATGTCACTGCACTCTATGCCACTCTGCGCCACGCCACTCTATGCCAGTGCAGTCTACGCTATGCCACTCTACTCTGAACTGCTGCACTCTATGCCAAATTACTCTACACCACTTTACTCCAAACCAATACACCCAGTCACTGTACCTATACCAACTACTTTGCACCACAGCACTTTACACCACTATACTCTACATTCTAGTCTGCCACTGTACTCTACATCACTACACTATTGCGCTCTACATTACTGCACTCTGCACTACTCTATTTTAAACTGCACCACTGTACTCTACATCATTGCATACTGCGACACTGCACTCAATGAGTTACACTGCACCACTCTATGTCAGTGCACTCTACACCACTCTTTCGGTCCACTCTTACGCCACCGAACCTGCACCACTCCACTCTATGCCACTCCAGTCTAAGTCACTCTACACTCTGCAAAACTGCTCTCTCCGCCACTACTCTACACTGCTGTACTCTATGCCAATCTGCTTTAAGCCACTCCACATTGCACTCTACAGCACTCCACTCTATACCACAGCACTCTACTCAATCTTCTCTATGCCACTGTAGTTTATGCCACTGTATGACAATCCACTGTACGCCAATGTACTCTACATCACTTTACTCAAAATCAATCTACTCTGCGCCACTGTACGCCACTATAGTCTGCAGTACTGAACTGTATGCCACTCTACTGCACTCTGTTAATGCACTTCACGCCACTCTAATCTACTCTGTACCACTGCACTCTACACCACTGCACTCTACGCCATTCACTCTGCGCCACCCACTCTGCGCCACTTTACTCTTCTCTATAGCAATCTACTCGAAGCCACTGTAGTCTACGCTATGCCACTGTACTCTAAACCACTGCACTCTGTCACTACATACTACATCATTTTACAGCATTGTGCTCCACACCACTGATAAAGTCAGGCATGTAATCACAGTTTGCAAGTATGGTTGAATTGTTTTTTTACATTCACAAAGTAATTAGACCAAATGTGGAAAAAACTTATTTTTGAATCTTACATCCTCATGCACTAAGCAAACAAAGGTGGGATGAAGAAAGGGAAGAATAAACTGAATGCTCTTTGCGGCATTCCTAAACCTTAAAATGCAATTGAGCCAGTATTGGAGGCAGGCCGCAGGCACACAGATCTGTAAGAGCAGAAAAATGTCCACTTTCTAAAAGTAAACACAAGGAGATGATGGATGGAGCGCTAAATCTTTTCAGACACTCCCCCGGTCACAGATCAGGGTTGAATCTATCATCGTTCTTTAGCTCACTTCGCCACCTCAGTTCAGACCCAGCTATTTGCAAATCAGTCTTGACCCTGTGCCTCATGGGAACAGTACAGCCCGAACTGCCAAGCCAGGTCTGTCCAATTCATTTCTTTGCATTTGTCACCCAGAGTGAGACTGGTATGCCCAGACGTGGGTCCCATGCTCTCCATGCCACTGGAGTCAAGCTATCCTGGCTGATAAGTGAAACCCCGAAACCGGTCCTAGGATGCTTGATTCCAGTCCAGAGAGGACCTGGCCTGGCAGTACGGGTGGGACTTTTCCCATTAGGCACAGGGTCAAGACTGATTTGCATATAGCTGGGTTCAAACTTGAATGGCATGGTGAGCAAAGAAAAAAATGATTTAGGCCCAGATCTCTGCACTGGGGTGAATGTATAACATTGTTCTGCATTCTGTCCATCAATTTTTGCACTTTCTTAAAGTGGGATATCTAAAATAGTAATGTGAATTCCAACCTTACCAGCAAAGAAGATTTAGCATTACCATTCCAAAAATAGAATACATGGAACAGCTAATCCTTTTGCACCACAGATTACAGCTTAAAAGAGTGTATTAAGGAACTCCCAATGTTAATGTATGAGAGGAGTAGGCTTCGCAGTAGTGAAAAACAAATGTAGGTGTTTTTCACAAGAACATGTAAAACTTAAAGATACATATCCTACACTGCCCAATGGGCTACCTTAGGGGTGACTTATGTATAATAAAAGGGCAGTTTAGGGCTCGGCAAGTTTTTTTTTAATGCAAAGTCAACATGGCAGTATAACTGCACACACCAGCTCTGCAGTGGCAGGCCTGACATGTTTAAGGGGCTACTTGTGTGGCTGGCAGAATCAGTGCTGCAGGCCCACTAGTAGCATTCAATTTACAGGCCCTGGGTATATGGCATACTACTGTACAAGGTACTTACAAGTAAATGAAATGCGCCAATTGTGTATACACCAATGTTACCTTGTTTAGGGGAGAAGCATGTGCAGGTTATCACTGGTCAGCAGTAGTAAAGTGCTCAGAGCCATAAGGCCAACAAAAAGAATCAGCACAAAATAGGAGGTAAGCAGGTAAAAAGTTTAGGGGAAGACCATCCTAATGCTGACCCATCTAATAGTATGGTATAGGATTGTGTGTCTGAGTATTGAAGTCAGTCCGATCCCTTTTGGAAGCCACCGGTTTAGTAGGGCACAATAATGAAAGTGAGAATAGTTTATCAAACACTGGAAGTTTAACACCGGCATTCCTGTGGCGGGAGAAACTCTTAATGCATCGCAAAGCATACAACACAATACGGAAACGTTTGTTTAATCTATGCGAATCGTTATTGCAGATGGATGATACGAGTGTAGAGTGCACTCAAACCGCATTATCTTGCACAAAATTATAAGAAGCCCTATGAGATAAATTTGCAATATGAATTAGTCTTGTGTAGGAGGCGCACAAAAATTAGATGTACAGTGTGTGTGGAAGCGAGATGCTCACCAATGTAAAAAAAAAAAAAGCCTGATGTGCGAGTCACATATGAGATTCTCACAGAAGATGGGTATAGTGAGATATGCAGAATGAGGTTTGTGGGCAAAGCTCAGATATGAGGTGTTCATGATAAACACCAGAAACATAGTGTTTGTGTGAAGCTTACAAATGAACCACTGGGTGAAAGGTCACAAATGAGTAGTGTGTGGTATGCACAAAGGCACAGAAAACTTTATTATATGCGAGGCTCACAAAAGCTATAAAATGCTCAAAACTAGCAAATATCTTGTACTAGGATTATACGAGCCAAAATATTGAGCTTTTAATTGAAACAATGATTCAAGACGTTGAGGCTTTGCTCAAGATTAAGAGGATTTATTTACAAGTGACATTTGGAGAGTTGCAGATTATAGCCCGCTGTAGCGTTAAAGGCCCGAGCCGAAGGCGAGGGACTTTAACAAGGCAGCAAGACTTTAAAATCAGGTATAGCCCTGCTACGAAGGGCTATAAGAACTTCTGCCACTAGAGGGCAGAATGGTTTAACAAATAAAACAAAGCCTTCAGGGAGCGTGAGGGGATTGAAATCCCCTCAGGTTCCCTGAAGCCTTTGTTTCCAGCCAGAGCTGTGAACAAAGAAACATTGGAATGTGGGAGCTCTAGGCTTATACCAGCCATTATAAGCCCGGAGCACTCCATTGTTTTCAATGGAGCTACCAACATTCCAATGTTCTAATAACTATGAAGGAATATTTGTGGAATAATTATTGCTACCAAGAAAAGGAGTGGCCTGGTTTGGTAGCTCTGATACCTATATAATTTTCTCAAAGCATATGTATGGTTGGGGTATTTGCTTTTATCTTATGAAGCGCAGAGGAAACATACACCCTTGGTGTAATATCATTGACAATATTGGGACGTGAAGGAGAGGATTACTGGTGCATGGTCTATTTGAGGATAATATTTGTCTAAAGTTTACAGAATTTAGAGATGCATGTTTGGATTAAAATGTGTGTTTTGCACTTAGGCTGATGATTTGCATCTTGTGCAATATATAATGTACATCAAGTTTACGATAAGTAAATAGAAAATAGATCTGCAACTTTTGGGGAGTGTCAAGAGGGAGATCCAGCACTACGAAGAGAAAGAATTGTATTGGCCTTTTGACCAGCTTTGCATTAAAGGAAAATTGTTTGTAGAGGAAGCTGGTATAAGAAGACATTGAGAAACAGTACTTGGGCCATGCTTCAGGGAAGAAAACAAAAACATGGAGGCGAAGTGAAGTTGGCATGTGCAGAGATGTGCTCATCCACGAAAGCGAAGAGAAAAGGGGTACAATAGAGCCAATCAATAGTAAGTAGGGGGGGGTAATCCCCATTGGATAACATTAAGCCTCAGCACTCTGCCACCCTGGTGCCGCTGAGGGTGTTCTTTGAGTGAATCCTTGACCCTGGGGGAACCCTGGTTCTAACCCCTGAAACCCAACTCCCACAACCAAGTACTTACCTTTAAAACAATAACTTAATTTCCTCCCATAGGATTGTATGGACTGCTTTTCTGTGAAAAAAGTGTGGAGTTGGAAATTGTAGGAGAACTTAAGAAAGTGTACACAAACAGACATTTGCCTTTTATTTAGGAAATCTCCCAGTGTGATATCTAGGCATATCACATAGAGTAGAAAAAGTAATCTGAAAGGTATTCTAATAAGTTATCACAAAGTAATTGCAAAGTAACTAAAAATTAATTTCAACTATTTCTGAACATTTGACCTTCTTGAAACTGCATTCAACTGTATTTCAACTGTATTACACAAGAAAAGTATTATTTTACAGATCTGCACAAAGTCTGGCTTAATTCTAAAAATAAAATAAAACAAAGAAGTATTTGTATACAAAGCAATTGGTCAGACCTCATTCAGTATGTAAATCATTTTTTGCGGGAGTGTGTACAATTAATGTGGTGGGTTCGTATGCAATCCTTAAAACTCCAATGAATTTTTTTAATTGCAATCCTGGGCATGGATTTCTTTTTAATTCATTTTATATTTTTAAACTGTTTTTATCTAGCAACCCTTTTATTTGATATGAAATGTTGCCTTTTATGGAATTTTATCCGAAATAAAGAATTTTCAAATAAAAAAATAAATAAATAAAATGTTTAACAGTACCCTCTAATAAAGCCTTACTACTCGCCCACACTACCACAAATATAGTGTAAGGTATTATCTGCTTTAACTTCTTTAAGCCTTTGGGGATCCACTGGACTCTGTACACGATGCCTTACTTTGGTATAGTATATACAGATACAGCTTCCTACACTGGGTTTAGTCATCACAAGAAGAAATCTCTTCTGTCAACATCACCGCGTTCCTGGGGTTTGTTGTAGATTCCCCAAAAAATAACCTTGAGCCTTTCCTCTAGGAAGATGGCAAAGTTATGACAAGAACTACTAAAAACCCTCTGGAAACAGAGTACATGATTGTGTAGGATCACCTACCTGTCCTCAGCTATTCAGTGATCTTCCCAGGTCCTCTATACTATAGGGTGCAGCGACAACTCAAGACTCCGCACTTTCACAAAGGGTTGACCTACTCAGATTGTGCCTCTGACGATGCCTCTGACGAACAAAGCCACTCGTGGCTCTCACACATGAAGCCCTGAGACGAAAGAGTTATTTTTGGCTACAACCCAGATTTACTTATAGAATCCAATGCAAGCAAAACTGGTTTGTGGGAAAACTATCCAGAGGCAGAAAGTGGTCAGAGAAAAAGCAGAAGCTGCACATCAACTGCCTAAAACTCCTGGTGGGGTCATTTACGATACAGTGCTAGACTAAAGACGGGATACAATTGTGTGTATTGCTGCAGAAGGACAACATCTAAGAGGTCATGTACACCAACCACCTAGGAAGGATGCAATCAAAAGCACTCGCGGATTTAGCAAAGATTTTCTGGAAGTTCCGTCTCAACAATCGATAGATGAGGACTGTTCTCAATGGACCTACTCGCAGCTGGCGACTGAATCTTGACACAGTGGCAACTTTTATCTAAGGACAGGCCAGAAGTCACAGTTAAAACACTACAGATCAGCTAGTTCGAGATTGTGTGGCTGATCTCTGCAGTGAGGTCTGAATACCATGGATGCTGGCAAAGCATATCCTAAATGTTTTATCTAGCATGGCGACAAATGAGATGGCTTACAGGCAAGTAAACTCTTTTCCTTTAGCTATCTGCGCAGGCATGCCCCAATAGATGGTTCTCTTGTAGGGGAGCACCCCTTTTGTTACAAAATTACTAAGGGGAATTCACGTTACTCTTCCCCCGGAGCCCCAGTATTCTGCCCTTTGGGAGGTTAATAGGATTGTTTTAACCTTTTTACTTCATGGTGGCCTAATATGTTATCAAGGAATTAGATTTCAGCTAAACTAGCCATGTTAATATACTAAGGATCCTGCAGAAGGGTCTAGGATATGAAGGCCGTCAACATTATTTACTTTTTTTAATTTATTTTATTTAAAACATTTATAAAGCGCCTGGTTACTCCCTTCGGAGCATCCCAGCGCTGATTCCACACCTCACAGTATCCTTAATACACACTACTAAAAAAACTGTTAGATGGTCGAAAAACCCAGGTCTTTAGCTTCTTTCAAAGGACCAGTTCAGATCGTTCCTCTCTCAAAGGGCTAGGAGAGTGTTCCACAGTTTGGCAGCCAGGTAGCTGAAAGAATGACCTCCCATTCATGCTCTAGCCACCCGGGGGATTACAGTGAGTACTGCATCTGCGGCAACGACTAGGGTGATAGGGCTTTATCAAAGGCTAAAGGTATCGAGGATCCTTCAAGTTCAAGATTTTATGTCAAAAGCATGATACTTTAAAAGAAACTCTTTCCTTAATCGGAAGCTACTGGAGTTTGCTGAATGCTGTGCATGTAGAAGAGTATCTAGGATTATTTAATAACATCTGTCCCCCAGCATTCTGTACTCCTTGAAACATTCTTAACCTACCTAGGGTACCCCCAAGAAAGAGCACATCAAAATAGTCTAGTCTCGGGACCAAAAGAACTTTAACTACTGTGATCCTGGCCGTGTTGGGAAGAAAGTCCAGGATCTTGCGTAGCATCTTTAGGATGCTAAAACAGACCCCAGAAAGACTATCTAGCTGTCCAAGAGATAGGGTGAATTCATTTAATTTTTTTATAAAGTTTTATAAAGCGCGAACCAGACCCAAGAGGGTATCAGAGCGCTTTACATTTAGGATTGTTGTGTTAAGAGTTACAACAGATACAAGGGCACACTAAGATACAGTACACATAAACAATGACTCACGAATTCGTAGGAGGGAGGGGAGGAAGGAGCAATAGCGGGGAGACTACGATGAACTGTGCCCAATGTCCGGCTGGGTAGGTGACGGTCAAGGGGGAAACCAGGGTCAATCTCCTCATTAGCTGTCTAGCAGCTCCACCGGGCATCAGCCATGTTGCTCAGGTCTCAGCATTGGGGAAAACCAGCTTTTAGTTTATTTGATTTGAGAAGGTTATATAGCGCTGACTATACCCGGAGGTATCAGAGCGCAAAACCAGAGGATTGTTGCATTACAAGGTATATTTAAAAAGGTTTATATAGCGCTAGCTAGACCCGGAGGTATCAGCGGGCTATACAAGAGGTACATTGCATTACAAATTACATCAGTTACAATAGCGTAGTAAGGTACAGTCAACAAACAACGAGGATGAGAGAATTTGTAGGAAAGGAGGGGAGGAAGGAGCCATAACAGGAAGACGAGGAAGAACTGTGTCCGATGTCCGGCTGGGTAGGTGACGGTCAAGGAGGAAACCAGGGCCACTCTCCTCATTAGCTGTCTAGCAGCTCCACCGGGCATCAGCCATGTTGCTCAGGTCTCAATGTTAGGGAAAACCAGTTTTGAATAGATACATAGGCTACGAGGATAGAGGTAACAGAAGGAGGCGGGAGGGGTTGGAGTGCGCCAACAGCTCAGTATTGGAGTGCCCCGGACCCACGGGGGTCCCCCACGGCGGTGATTAAGACTGGCATCAGCCCTCATCCTGATAGGGAAACATGTGCTCCTCTGGGTGTTAGTGTTGATCGCGCTTTGATTGCAGGAAGGTCCGCCATCTTATGATCAAGCATCTGGGACAGGCATACCGGAGGTTTTTGAGGTGAGAGGGCATGATTTGCATTAGGCAAGGGAAGGGCTGACATGGTTCACTTTAAGTATAAATACAAAATACAGGCAGGACGGAGGTCTGTAGCGAGGTGAAACAGTGTGTGGGCCCCTCACCCACCGCTCAAAGCCTCTCTGTACCCATGTCGCGGGCACGCCAGTCTTCTGTTATGGCAGCCCTCCCCTACAGGGAGTTGATGGGCAGTGCTGCGACTCTGGAAGCGAACAGGGGTGAGGGGGCCTCTGTTGATAGTCCGAGGGGGGGTCAGCGATGCATAGCCTCCGTCCCACATACTCAGAATGCAGCCCCAGCTCACTTCAGGCGCCATCCAGGTCACGGGCACTCTGGAACATTGCGGATCACTTCCCAGCACTCAGACGGCCCAGAACTGCGTAGCCAAACTCCATTTCTGACAGTATCCAAAATGACAGGGTTCTTTGCTGCTCCTTTAGCGCTACTCCAATTCTGTGTCACTAAAACTTGGTGTGGCATTACCTTTAACTTTCAGCTTAGGGGTTGGAAATTGCTCCGAGGGAATCAGGCCACCAGGCAGTGGACCGGATTGAAGGTTGTTTCCCCAGAACCAACACCTAAGTTTTTTCAACATTTAATTTGAGGCAGATGTGGTCCCCCATTCTGCTAAACCTAGCAGACAAGCTTGGAAATTGGCTGCAGAAGAACTTTCATCCTGGGCCAAGGTGATAGTGGAGTGTCATCAATGTACGACACTATTTTAATGCCATATCGTTCAATAAATTGAACAGAATCTGGCTTAGAGCCAAGCCTTGCAGCACTCCCTCCTGCGGTGAGCAGTAAGTAGTATTTTATAAAGTGTGCATCTGCCAGGGCTTCTTAGCGCTAGACCTTACTAAATGATGAAACCTATCTACTAAGAATGAATAGTAAAGAACCAGGTTTTAAAATGTTTACTAAAGGAGGCTCCATTAGATTGAGATCTCAGAACGAAAGGCAGGGAGTTCCACAATTTACAGAACTCAAACGAAAGGCTTCCCCTCCCCATCTGGCTTTAAGCCAGATGGGGAGCCAGATCCAAGATCCAACATGGCGATTAGGCCTATACCAGCTAAAGGCCTTCCGAAAATATGTGGGGCCTCCACTGTGTAGGGCTTTGTGAACAATACACAGGGCCTTGAATTTGACCTGTTCAATCACAGGTAGCCAATGCAGGTCCAGAATGCCTAATCTTCAGAAGCAGATGAGCGGCAGCATTCAGGAGGGACTGAAGCTTCAATTGCAATTTTTTTGAATGCCTAAATATACTGCATTGCAGTAAAATATTCTGGCTAAGACTAATGCAACAATAACTGTCTTTTGCATGGCAGTAGGGATAAAAGGAAACACCTTCCCCCGACCCTGAGATGATGGAAACAAGAGGAAGAGACTATTTAATTGGTCTTAAAAACACAGTTCATCAAACCACACTCCAAGATGTTTTATTTTCTAAACTGGGAAGGGTATCTAAACTAGATGGCCACCAGGATGAATTCTAAAAAGAATTGTTAGAACCAAAGAGGATACACTCAGTCTTTACCAAATTCAATGTAAGACCATTTTCTTTCTTTTAATTTACTGGCTACAGCATCCATATTGGAGAAGACGGATAGCACAATGTGCCATCTGCGTATGACACTACTGCAAAACTATAGGACCTAATATTTTTTTCTACAGGGGTGACATAGATGTTAAAGAGCATGGGTGATCGTGAGGAGCTATGAGGCAAAGTGAACTAAAGGGAGCAGAAGCCAAACTATGCTCTTGACCTGAAAGAAATCAACTCAGAATGGTAAGAGCTGCACCTCTAATCCAGATCCCCTCTAGCTGCTCTATTAACAGTGAATGATTTACTGCATCGAATGCGGCAGAGCGGTCGAGAAGTATCAGCGCAGCCCTACCACCTGAATACACGTCATGGAATCTCCTCGGTGTCAACCAATAATGCAGACTCAGTACAGTGAGTAGGCCTGAACCCATATTGAGTAGAATCCAGAACATTATGAATGTTGAGGAAGTTCACAAGATCTACATTAAGTGCGTTCTCCAATATTTTAGCTGGTAAAGGTAGTCTCGATATTGGTCTATCAATTTTAATGGCGCCAGGATCAAGTGTTTATTTATTTTTTATTTTTTTTACTAATGGGCAAATTGAAGCCTGTTTCCACTTCACTGGAATGTGGCCTGATGTCAGAATTCTATTGAGCAATATGGGAAAGTGTCTAGCAACTGCTGTAGAAACCATGTGGAAGATTGAAGGAGGAGAGGGGTCAAACAGAGACCCCGATTTCATGGTCTCCAAAACAGCCATTAATCTGTTCGCAGTCAAGGGGGTAAAAGTAATCATAATTGGCTGACATGATCCACCATCATTCATGGATTCTTGAGTTACAGTAGGTGACACGATTGTCATATCTAGCCAAATCCGTAATGACATGGAAGAGAACTCATCGTAAATTTCAGATACTTTTGACTGAAAATGCTCCGCCAGCCTATTACAAAAGACTTGCGTTGGTGGCATAGATTCAATTAGATAGAGTAGTAACGGTGTTGAAAAGTTCTCTAGTCAAGTTTTTTGCTGGACTTTTTGGTAAAGTATCTAAATTTCTCCAAAATTAATGTTGTATACTCCTCTCATTACTTTATATTTCATTTTATCCTCCTCATTGTAGTCAATTCTCCATTTTCTTTCAGAGGCCCAGCTATTTGCTCAAATTATTTAGATTGAGTATGCCATGCGGCAGTAGGAGCTTTTCTAAAACAGATTTTTCAGGCCCAAGTTTCATACCAGCAGATTCTAACCAATTTCTAAAATAGTGTGTAGCTACATCAACTTCGCCAATCAAATCAAGATTCTCGGAGTTCAACAGCTCGTCAAATATTGCGCTGCCAATTTTTTGCCATGAATGCCTCTTTATCAATCTTGGGGAATTAGAATGACAGGTGTCCTTATTGAGGACTTAAAGGATAAATCAACTGCATTGTGATCCATTGATTTGGACTGAATAACTATCAGAACTAACCCCAGAGTAACTAATGTATATACCATCCAAAGTACGATTGGGTCTATGTGTTGGAAGATTCACTATTTGAGGTCAACCAAAACTTTGAAGACAATCAGTTAAATGCGCTCTACCTGACTTATCACTGCACTCCAAATGAAAATTGAAGTCTCCAAATAGTGTAAAGTTTTTAGACTCTATACTGGACTCCATAAACGTGTGTATAGATGTTCTAAAGCACTCTCTAGGACCTGGTGGGCGATAAAGTAAAGAACCATTAAACAAACTTGTGCCATTAAACGTAAGAAAATAACAAGGCCTCACCAAGTAGATGAGGAACCAAACTAAAGGATGCCTGAAAATACCTGTGATATACCACCGCTATTTTCTCATCTGGTTTGCCTTGTCTATCGGATTGAAAAATTACACATCCTTCAAGTATGGTAACTCAAATTAGGATCAGATGAAGGGTCCAGCCAAGTTTCCTTAAGGAATAGTAGGTCGGGATGAAGGGAATCTATAAAATTAGCAAAATCCTGTTGTAGGGATCTCACATTTAAGAGTACATAGCCAAGTGATTCTGATATACTCCCTACAAGTTGAGTAACCAGTAGCCAGAGTAGCCATCTCTAACATTACTACAGTCATTTAAACATGGGTTCAATGTATATTAGCACTTCCGGCATCTAAAAGGACTCACAGTTAGGCTAACACTATAAGAATCAGTCATTGTACTTACATCTATGACTGATATCCAACAATTCCTTCCTGGTGAATGGGGGGAAACTACCAGGGGCCTGGTGCTTGGCACTGTCCGGTTGAGAACAGGTGCAGACAGGCGTGCCTTTGGAGCGCCTGCTCCGCGGACATGCTGATCGGTCCGCTAAGAAGACCGGCATACAGGGCGTGGCTATGGTCGCAGCCTGCCTGCACGAAGCCAAAGACACAGAGGTGGGAAAAACTAAGAAACAAAGAAACAACCAAACAGGAAGAACGAGGGTTCAGTAACTCCTGCCTCACCAATGCAGGCTCCCCTGCAGGTAAGGATACTGGTAACACAGAATTAAACTAATAAAGGGAGAAAAAGTGATATTATTAAAATATTAAAAATGGGCAGTATACACCCAACATACGGCCAGCTAATTATAAGTGAGCTGGGCACCTCCCAAAGGTGGCCCCTGCCCGGATCCTACAGGGAAATGAAAAGCGCCGAAGCAATGGCACTAGTTGGCAGCACAAGGAATGCTGCGCGCTGATCAGTCTGCTAAGAGGCACACAGGAGGGAAGGGGGGGGGGCCTGCACAAAGCCAAAGACGCCTTGGAGGTAGGACAAATGAAGGGACAACCAAACAGGTAGCCCTCAGAAATACATCACAGGTAGAATTTCTCACTTCGGGCTGAGCGGCTTTTAATATATGTAGGAGAACTAAGTACAACTCATGGGGTGATCACTTATCCAGCTTTTGATGAGGTTCCAAAGTTATGTATAGTGAAATGCATGAACGTATATGAGAAAGTGGCGGATCAATTGAGCTCCCCTGGGGAAAAGACTTGCTGAGCTTGGTATGGGAGTCATGGAAAGCAGTTTCTTACCAGACTATTGCAAGGTGGGTACGATGGGTCATGCAAGACGCCAACAATGATACCAATAAGTTCAGTGCACAATCGACGGGGGGGGGGGGTGAGGGAGGGAGATTCGCAATGGGCATGAGTCACACGAAGAAAGAGGAATCCTAGAAAGTGGAATAGGACTATATGGTGGACCCTAGCCGAAGGACACTTTTCACTTGTTTCCCTGGATCTTCTGGGAAAGTTAGTTTGTTGATGCTTAAAACGGCTGCGGTTTATGAAATCCTCACTTCCAGGTCATTAATCAAATTGAAACTTTGTATTGAAAAATAGGAAATTGTATATTCTGATGCATACATTTCTTTGTTGTCAGGCAACACCTTTTGGTCATGTGGGTGAAACTGGAATGCCAACTTAAAAAAACAGAAAAAAAGCATTTGCATGTATGTTAAATATCTGTATTTAAAATCTGTATTTAAAGAATTCTGCATTCAAAACACACAAGACCCAGTCCTTCAGCAGCAGTTGCAATATGTTCAAGTCCACCGATTGCTTTTTTGTTCTCAGTTTAGAAGGAAGAAACCGTAAATTAACCCCTGCTGCTCCATTACCCCTCTCTCAGTTTAGCTCTTTATCTAAAAACTCTAAAGAAAAAGAGAAACGCATACTTCAGGAAAATAAAACGTTCAAAGTCAGATTTTTTCAGACTCCAGCTCGACCAAGCAAAAAACCGACCAAAAAAACTGTTCGAGCTAATCCGGTCACAATCCAAGGAACAACCCCAAGCTGTCGACACATAGGGCAATGCACCCTCCTGTGAAGATTTCTCTGCCTTCTTTAGCCAAAAAACTGACAACATAAGGAACAATCTCCTCATTGACGCAAGCCTTTACTCCAAACCCCACTACATAACACCCGATGAACCAAAAAACAATGCGACATGGTCATCCTTTGATACCTACTCTGAAGAAGAAATTGACAGACTACTCAGCTCCCTGAAACCATCCAATCACCTCAATGACCCTCTTCCTGCTAACGCTGTAAAAGACTTCACCCCTTTGCTCCTCCCACTCTGGACTAAAATTATCAATAGCTCACTTCAACAAGGATCCATCCCTGACGCCCTCAAAGTTGGACATGTTACACCTCTACTAAAGAAACCAACAGCTGACCCCTCTGATCTAAACAACTACCGTCCTATTACCAACATTCCCACTCTCGCCAAATTGTTGGAAAAATGCGTTCAACTTCAATTGACAAAGCACATAGAACAGTTTGATCTCCTCAACCCTCATCAATCAGACTTCAGAGCAGGGCACAGTACTGAATCTGCTATGACTCACATAATAGACAACGCCCTCCAAATTTTAGATCAAAATGATACCTGCCTCCTCATCCTTCTTGATCTCTCTTCAGCATTCGACACTGTGAAACATGAGAACCTACTCGAACTCCTAAACACAAGAATGGGTCTTTCTGGGACTGTTCTTCAGTGGTTCACCGCCTTTCTACACAACAGGTCTCAGAAATTCAAGAGCAACAACCTGATGTCCTCTCCTGTACCGGTATCGTTAGGGGTCCCCCAAGGATCCTGCCTATCCCCTACTTTGTTCAACCTAGTTATGGAACCTCTCACCGCATTGCTACAAGCATCCAACATACACTTTCACATGTACGCCGATGACACTCAACTTTATCTCAAACTACAATCACCCAAAGACATTATGCGTCTGAACTCAACGATCAGAAGCACACAATCCTGGCTGGTCGATAACCACCTCAAACTCAATGCTATGAAAACTGAGTTCCTTCTGATCTCACCTCCCGCGAAAATCTCTACCACGCAAACCTGGCTTAAACACCTAACTGCACTCAATGTCCAACCGACCATAGTGGATTCAGCTAAATCTTTAGGCGTAACACTGGACGCCAATCTCAACATGCAGCAGCATATCAGCAAGGCAACTAAGGGAGCGAACTTCCAAATAAATACCTTGAGGAAACTTAAACCCTTCCTCCCAGCCGAAGACCTCCAAACTGCAGTACAAGCACTAATCATCCCTCGCATAGACTACGGCAGCATGGCCCTCTGTGGTCTCCCCCTAACCACAACGGCACCCCTGAGAGCTTCACTAAACGTGGCAGCGAGACTCATCACTGGATCAAAAAAACACACACACATCTCCCCTGACTTTAAATCCCTGAACTGGCTGCCTTTTGAAGCCAGAATTCATCTGAAAATTGCCTGCATGACGCACAAGGCTATACACCTGAACTCTCCCGGCTACCTCTCTCAGAAGCTGACAATTTCCGGCGGTTCCAGAACCACCAGAAGCACAAACAATCTTCTGCTGAAACCTCGAAGATTCCGGAAGGAAAGAACTTACAAACGCTCCTTCTCAGGAATGGCGCCTAGAATCTGGAATTCACTCCCGCCTGAAACCGGGCTCATCCCCTCCACTTTTCTTTTTAAGAAAGAAGTTAAAGCTATCCTCATGGCTAAACACACTTGAACTACTACTTTTGATCTTTTAAGACTGTGCGTCGATCTGTACTACTTGTTCTGATCCCTTGCACTTTGTATTACCCACCCTACCCCTTGCCTATGTAAAGCGCTCTGTTATCTGCAAAGATCTTGTTCGCGCTATATAAAACTTTCAAAATAAATAAATAAAATAAATAAAATAAATAAATTTGTTTGAGACATTCAAAAACAGCCTTCCCAACAGCGCACTAGGAATTTGTTCTTTATAAGCAAGTAATTCATATTCCTTAAAAGACCCCAAAATTCGGATAATCCTAGTTCGACCTCATTTGGTTAATCAACAAATACCCACATAAAGCACGAGATCAGTAAATTAGACTGATACCAGAGTTGCAAGAGCAGTCAGTAACAGTAGAGTCACATTTGGTTTCAGCAGCTTTTAATCCAAATTACACACGAACCAGTAGCCTGAATCAGCAGTGGACAAAGTAGCTATAATGGAGTCCGCAGGAGCTAAACAAGCCTTCACATAAAATCCTGCAGCCACTTCCAATGTGTCCCAGTGAGCAGAATAAATCCTACAACCGAGAGGACTTTCTGCGCGATCAAAACCAAATATGCGATATGGCAACCCAACCAACAGTTTCATACCCCCTCGATTTAAGCACGCATGTTTATACAGCCTTGTAAAAGTACTACCCAGGCTGTGCAGGAGTGTTCTATACCCAGATTGTGCAGGAGTGTTCTCTATGCAAAAAAAACCTGCTGAAAATCCAGTTTTAACAACTTAGATTACTGGTGCTGTTCAGTCAGGATGAG
Source organism: Lissotriton helveticus (assembly GCF_964261635.1). Taxonomy (NCBI): domain Eukaryota; kingdom Metazoa; phylum Chordata; class Amphibia; order Caudata; family Salamandridae; genus Lissotriton; species Lissotriton helveticus. The sequence goes on along the minus strand of NC_136065.1, from coordinate 629,621,451 downwards.
TCAGGAGTTAGATATCCACGAGCCCTACATCACCTAATTCAGTAATTTAGAACAGAATGGAACAAATATTAACTTCCTGCTGTCCAACCAGTGTCAAAACGGAGGGAACAATGTTGGGCTTCAAGCTCGTGGAAGAGAGAAAGGAGCCAAGCTCGGGCTGCTTGGCACAAATTTATTTATTTCCACGAGAGCCAATGTAATGCAATGAATCCACTTCCACTCATGATTCAGCAGGTTATTTCTAAGAGGACACTGTAGCACATGGTTAAAGTCTCAATATAGCAGCCCAAATCAAATATTCTGCTATGAAAAATTCTAAAAGGTACTGTATCATGTTCAATCCCCTCTTTGAGAAACCCAATTAACTCCCAGAACAATAGGTCTCAATGAAACTCGTTGCATAAGTCCGGATCCAAACTCAAAAGTGAAACTTTAGTATAGAATCATGTTCATGAAATAAAGCAATTGCATTCTTATCCTTTTAATCGTTTATAAAAAAAATACATTATGCAAATCAGTAAATTTAAAATAGCAGAGATCTAGTGGATCTCCAACTTAACCTGGATCCTGGCCTATCAAAAATTACGAGTGTAGTGTGGAAGCAGAAAGAGCACTCAACCAGCTGATCCTCACAGTTGCCCACATTCTGACATGAATAGATGGGCGAGTTTGTGTAGGGTTACTGGAGTAATGGTATACATGACTTGCTCTGGCCATCTCAGACGTTTCTGCCTCATTTGCACAAGCACAAAACAAGTCTTGTTTCATTTAAATAAAAACCACACACTAGGCAGCTGGATCATTAAAAACAAAGGAATATGTCCTGTGGAAATAAGCTGTATGATTTTTTTTTTTAGGAGAGGACACCTTGGAAGTAATCATCTAACCAGAGGAAAACAAGTCATCCACTGGATAACTGTTTATCCACCAACTCTCGTATACCTGGTCATAGTCCACCCCCAATGCCTCTGTATACTAAATGGAACGTCCATTCCCTGGGGAAAACGCCATTGCCCAGCACAGTTACGAGTGAGTCTTGCAGACAATTCATTTTATACAATGTGGGCACATGGCACCATGACATGTTCTTGTGTTATTTGGTGTCCATAGAATCTCGGAATACCAAACGTCTTCACAGAATGAGCATTCTTGAAAGGAGCTTGCTATGTCTTCCAAAAGTCATTACAGACGTCTGGTCCTCTGCGTCCCACACTTTGGCAAATTAGTTGTGTTCATGAAGGCTGAAGGTCTCCCAAGCTGAAATCGCAATACAGGGTACCAAAGCTGTGGACTCCAATGTCCCCTTCCCATAGAACCTGGTGGCACCATTACCAAATTGAGGCCTCCACCGGTTCTTGATGTCCTCATGATTTTCAATGTAACAGAGTCCAGCCGATTGACTATAGTGAGAGTTCAAGCAGAGGGGAGCCCACTGAAGGCTTCAGTTCTTACTTAGCAATCTTCTCAATTTCATCCAGGTCATCAGTGTCCAGCTTCTCAATCTTTTTACCTGTAGAAGTAGAGTTAAACATTGAGTGAGATTCTCAAGAAGAGCAAGTGAAGGGGGAAAACAGACAAATCTACAAACAAAGTGATGGAAGGCATGTTTGACATAATCTTAGCCACTGGCTATCGCTCAAGCCGCATCCCAGACCATCGTTTTTCGTCATCAATGTCACTCTAGACAGAAACCCGCCATATGCAAATCAGACTCAGTCCTGCTCCAAGGTGAGCAGTTGAACCCTAATTGCCCGGCCATGTCACATTTTCACATGGTTGGTTTCTTTCTAGAATGGCAGAATGGATTAAAAAGGATGGACTGAAAAACTTTGTTTGATGCAGATTTGAAATTTTTGAGAGAAATTGTTGGGAAAAGCAGGAGCAACAGGGGGACGAAGAGAATGATACAGAACAGGTAAGGGGAAATAACAGAGAAACATATGTGGAGGGCAAAATAAAAGATTGCAGAAGAAGGCTGGGAGAAAGTCAGAGAAAAGTGGCATAAATTACTGAGGGTGACAGCATGGGAACAACTAAGAAGTGACTATTTCAAAAAGGAGGACAGAGTAGCAGAAAGATAAATTAAGTAATGGAAGTACGGCAGATAGGGCGAAAGTTAATGGAAAGAGGTAGCGAGCGAGAAACAGCTGAAAAGGTCCTCCTAGCACAATAGAAAGACTGCCTGGGCTAGAAGAGGATAAACAAACGGAAGTAAAAACTGAAGTTTGGGCAGAGAACGGGTGGTAGTGGTAATGCAAAATGTGATGCTTCATAGAAAACAAAACAGAACCGAAAATGGAGCACACTGCCGCAAATGAAGTGTTTTCCTATATGTACACATGTGGTGGCAGCCTGCACAGCGCTCTGCGAAGCACTTTCTGGTCCCTTCTCCAGGGGACAAAGTAAATAAAGTTGGGGCTAGCAGTAAGCAAGAAAAACAAAGTAACACAGAAAAGTCAGCTATTTTTGCAACCCAAATGAACAGTAGACTCCGTGCAAAGATTTGTTTTGGCAGTCATCACACAGAAAACTATCTTCATTGCAGTGTGGAGTTACAATATGTCCCAGGCAAACCTAAACTAAATGAACACCCTCACCCAGATCATCCCTCATAATTGTCATCAACATCGTTCTTCACAACACTTACTGAGAGAATACATTTGTAAACAGTGCATTTGTAAACAGTGCTGCCTTTGATGGCTAACACCTTCTGGAGTGAGCTGTGACTTTCCCTAGAAGCAGCTGGATTGCCTTTGTTTGACAAAGAGTGACAAGTCAGCTATCCATCTAGTCATGCTCGTTTGTTGTCAAGAGACTGTGGGGAGTTCAAAAAGAACATTGTCAAGACAACTGGCTTGTTGAGATGAGGCTCACTGGGTACCTTTGTGGTAGATAAACCTAAAGTTCGATTTTTATTTTACATTTGAAGAAACCAAGATCTGGCTTTTTAATGTACATTTTGTATCAAACTGATTTGTCCGAGTGACAATAACAGCAAAAGCACTGTTTTATCGCCGCTTCATGAATAGGGTCAAAGGAATGTCTGGCGAGTTTGGAGTACATAGTTTTCAGTTCCCAGCTAGAACAGACCTATAACTGGCGGAAGACTGCACGTGAACTCTAATTAGTTGATATGAGAATGTCAACAGAGTATCTCCCTTCTATCTGTGCAAGACCACTGCTAGATGAACTTTGATGCACTTGTATGGAAATCGAAATTCGCAAGATACAGAAGATAGAACAGGAACAGTTGTGCCTTGATGGAGAGTGGAGGCATACATCTATCCTAGTACCAACCACAGCATCTTGGATTTAAGTTAAACATTTTGAATGTGGAATTCTCCTTGCTGGTCAATGGATCACCGAGACAGTCTGCTTGTAAGCATAATGCAATAAGCATCAGTTGCTGAGACGCCTGGATGTCTGGCACAGTGAAGACAAAGCATGATGAAGGCCTGGCCCAGGACCTTTATGAGGAAATCAGGAGTCAGGCTGAACTTGTACATTTCGTTTACTGATAACCTGAGCCGATCTGTGTGCCAAAGTGTGTGTGGGCCAAGGCTGATACTATCAGAATTATTTTGCAGGCCTCCTTCTGAAGTATGCAGATTCACTGAAAAGACGTGTGGGTAAAGACTGAGCGATGACACTGATCATGCTTCTGGAGAATTCGGAGTACAGTGACCAGTATACCTTTGCATGTCCAGAAAATAAGTATTCCACATGATCGCATGTTACCTGTTCTGACAAGGGACATTATACTATCATTCCTTGCTCCTGTGGCAATATCTGCAAAAATCTCGAAATCACACAGTTGCTCAACTCCAGTGGCAAGGTGCGCCAACAGGAAACACAGCCACGTTTTCAAATAGATGTTATGATGTTTGAATAGAGGCCACAATGCTAAGAAGAAAGCTGCGGCTAATGCTGAAGGCCAAAGTAATAACAATGAAACCTCCACCTTACCTGCAAGTGATGCGCTGGAAGACCGCTCCTCATAGCCATTCAGCATAATCAACTCTCTCACTCCTATGGACAGGGCCCTAAAATTCTACCCCTAACTGGTCACAACAATATTACAAAACACGTAGGCACTGGAGTCTGGCCCTCTGCAGTGCATGGCGTGTCAATACCACTGTCCACACTTGAACAGTGACTTGGACTGAAAGAGGCTCAAAGACTACAACTCTTTAACTAAATAATACACAGGATTCTGAATAATCTCAAGAGGGCCATACCAGAGAAATAGGCATTTTTTCAGATACTGGGATAAAGGGCAGAATCCTCTTACATTCAACTCGGCTGTAGGTAGAAAAATTTGAGGAGCAGATAAAAGAGAAAAGTAGTCTGGCAGAGACCATGGGACAGAGTAGGGGTAGAACGGATAACTCAGACCAAGATGTCACGTACTGAAGTGTTCCTGAATGCGGTTCAGGATATTCATGCTATGCTTGCTGTCCACCATGTTGATGGCTAATCCACGCTTCCCAAAGCGACCTGTCCGACCAATCCTGTGCAAGTACGTCTCGTTATCTGGATTTCCGTCCTTATCCACAGGTAGGTCAAAATTTATGACAACGGACACCTGTTCCACATCAATGCCTGAAAGAAAACAAAATAATAAGCACATGCGAGGGGTTTAACAGAGCATTACATACTTGACAATAAAAACCTTAGTACAGATAAGGCGACTGTAAAGAGCAGACATCTCAACAAGTGTAAGCATTACTATCTATCCCAAAACATAGGAGGCGGCCAGAAGCCAGGATAAATGTTACAGGCGAGGAAAAGGTGACACACTCCCCGTAGAGGGATTACAAGAAGAGACAATGGACCGGGACTTCCACTGATTCCCTGGTCTCGTGTCTTTGGCATCCGCAGAATGCTGTGACCCATAGGGGTAAGTATTACACCAATAAACACAGTGAAATTGACAGGAACAGAAAATAAGCTAACAGTGAGGTAAGCATAAGGCCAACAGACCAACTACTGCCAATAAACAGGGAAAATGTGGGGTGCATACTGAATGCGGAGATGGTACACAATAATTAAAACCCCAGCAGTTCAAAGTGAAAAAATCTCACAAGCAAGATACCAGAAACTTTAGAACTACTGGCACTAACAAGGAGCTTGGCGCACTTTTTTTCTGCAGATGGGATGAACTAGGCTAAGTTTAGAAAGGGAAATTAGTCGGTGTTGGACTTTGGCCCTTAGGGCAGGTTCACCCCTAGACTTTTTGCTTTAAAATGGTGACCTGGCAATGGTGATTTCTGGATTCTGCGCACTTTCACTGTGTCCCAGTGGAAAGTGCGTGCGCACTCTGAGTGCATGTGCTGAGCTAGGCCTGCCCGCCCATAGGAATGCATGGGGAATGTATGTGTCCCTGGTAGTTCCTGATGCGTGGGGTGTACAGGCTTGAGTCTGGTATGTGTGAACTCGTGAGAATGAATGCTGCGCAACGGTATGTGCGGCTTGTATGTGTCTAGTGGGGAAGTATCATTCCTAGACATGGCTGTACGTGTGCAGTGAGGGTGCTGGAGCGTGATTGGCTGGAGCTGGCTGGCATGCCAGGCTCCAGGAGGTCTGGATGGGTCTGCCCGGTGGTGAGTGTGAGATTAGCATGAGTGATGTGTGGGAGGAGTGTACCTGTGTCCTGGATGGGCTGGGTTTTCCCCACACAATGCTGGCTCCGCCCCCCTGTGGTGTGTCTAATGACCCAAGCCCTGCCAGTGAATAGAGAGGGTGGTTGAGGTAAACAGAGTACTCAAGAACCAGCTGCGACTGGTTCCGCCCCCACCCTGCCTTCAGACAAAGGGAAATGGTGTATAAAAATGGGGCTGTGTCCCCACAGATGTTGTTCTCTTCCAGGATCCTGAGTTGGCTGTTGCTGCTGTCGCTGGGCAAGAGGACCGCCACTTGGAGAGTCTCCCTGCCTGGAGACCCAGTGTGCTGGCTCGGGGCCCAGCCCTGCCCTCCTGCCTGCCTACAAGGACCTTGCAGGGTCCTTTCCTGATTTATAGCGCTGGGAGCGCTGTATTCACTTGCCTAGCGCCTGGGAGCGCTTTATTTGACTTGTTACGCTTGTGAGCGCTTTACTTACAGAGGCCGGTGCCCACCCGGCATTGCCTGCCCCGAGCGAGTGTCCACCTCGCTGATTTGGGATTGTTTTGCCCCGGGCAGGTGCCCACCCTGCCAGGGACCTTGCCGCTGCGTTGGCACCCCGAGCGAGTGCCCACCTCGCTAAATATTTGGATTTAAAGCCGGTGCCCACCCGGCATTGCCCTGTGTAATCACCGCCGCCGGCCCGATCCTCAGTGAAGCGCTGTCCCGCCTCCAGATTCCAGGGCCGCGCTGCGATTGGCCGCAGCCGCAACCCGGAAGTCAGGCAGGCTGCGGCGGGACAGGGACAGGCGACCCAGAAGCTGCACAGCCGCCCAATCCCGGTGCGGCCCCAGAGGGAGAGACCCGCCTCCAGGATTTCCCGGTGAAGCGCGGGAGAGTCCTGATTGCCGAGAGCCCAGCAGCAGGAGAAGACCGGCAGTGATTCCCGCCCCCGCTGGAGGCCAGAGCCGGTGAGTGTTGCCACAAGAAGAGAAGGGAGGGGCGCCGGGACACGTTGTCGGTGTCCGCCCCCCCCCCCCCCCCTCAGCAGCGCGACCTCGCGCCCTTGTGTTTAGAGCCTGAGAGGCTATGGGGACATGTGTATTTGATTCAGAGTCCCCCGTGAGGGACTCCAACGCTGCCCACTAGTTCTTCGAGCCCACGAGAGGTTCCCCGCCCGCATCTTGGTTTGTTGGAGCCACGAGGCTCCAGGGGCAGCATCCATTTGTTCAGAGCCCAGAGGGGCTCGTGTGGGCACTACTTGATTCTTGAGTCCAGGAGGGACTCCCACACGCGGCATTGGTGTTTCCAGCCCAGAGAGGCTCCCCCAGTGTTTCTAGGTCCCCCATGAGGGACCCCAACAGCCCGGTGAGGCTGCATTGATTCTTTTAGCCAGAGCCTGAGAGGCTCCAGCATTGCCCCGTCCTCACCAGCTGCCCAGCACTTTGTGGGCAGCTGCCACGTTTAGGCCCTGACATTGGGACACAGGGACTGCTACAGGTGGTGGCGAATGTGGATTTTGCGCTATTGTGTTGCTGTTCCTTGCACCTCTGATTGTATGTTATGCTTCATGTGCTTTACCTTTACACCTCTGAATGGGTAGTTTATTCATCATGTGTGTTGTTGCTTTTACACCTCTGAATGTATTGTGATGCATCATGTGTTTCCTTCCTTAGACCCCTACAGGTATAGCGATACTTAGGTGGTTTCCTTCTTGCTAGTACAGGTGGTACTAGCGAGGCCCAGGTTCCTTGTGTGATCTCCTAGGATAGTGAGGATTGCATAGGTGGTGCTCACCTGGTACCAGTAGTGGCTGGTTGTGTGTCACAAGTTTTATATTTTGTGCTACAGTGATTTACATTCTAAGTGCTATTTCTGAAAGTGTTACTTCTGATTCCTGACAGTGGTCCAGGTGGCCCGGTCTTGTACATATCCCCTGTAAATTCTGCCCGTGCCTCTGGCACATTGTAAAGTGTGTGTTTTATCTAATGTGTTTTGGTGTAATACAAAGGCTATTTTTATATAACCTTGTGTGGAGTTTCCTTTGTGGTGGGTCCTGGATGTTGTTGCTGGGGTGCGTGCGCAAATACTTAACTTACATCGCCTCCAAGTTTAGCCTTGCTGCTCGCACCACGTTACCTAGAGGGTGAGCAGGGGTTATCTTGGCGTGTAACTCCCTTGCCCTGACTTGGGAGTGGTGGTCTCTGACTGACTTTGGCGAAAGCCCTGGCCAGCCAGGGATCCCGTTTCCAACAGTCGGGGAAAAGGCCTTTTTCGGAATATACATTCCCTTAGCAGAACCTTTTTCATGTGCCTCAAGTACAAAATAGTGCCAGCTGCAGTCGGAAAACTCAACCGATTCAGATTCTTTGAGACTTAGAATCTAATACACATTGCTAGATACATGAAGTATGAGAAAGCCCTGTAGGCGATTTTCAGATAGTCTTTGGATCACATACCAAAACATGAATGCAGGATAAACATTCTTGGAATTAAGTAAGTTATTTAGACCGCAATGGTGATTGAGTTCAATTAATGAACACATCTAAGGTCCAATGCGGAAACCTCCTCGGAAATATTTAAACAACTGCTTAAATCCTTTTAGAATATTTCTAACAATTGAATAAACATTTAAGACCATCACTTAACACACACATGCTAAATGTCGGAAGCTGGCTCTCTCTATATAGTGCACTAAACCGAAGTACACTGTGTAGACAAGTGCAGGCAACCCTCATTAGTTTACAGGGGCTTGCTTCAACAATCCCAAAGAGCTCTTCGAGGTGGTAGTGTGGGCAAGCAGCTTTAGGCTCATCAGAGGGGAGTGCTGAGCATTTGTTGTACATACACAGCCAATAAATGGGACACTCGACAAAGAAATTCGACTCCAATTTATAAAAACACAGATTTTTATATTGTTTTAGGCACCAAGATCTTTGTGATCAGGTAAGTACTTTGTAAGAAAAGTTTAAAGCATTTAATAGACAACATTGTATACGTGATAATGGTAACCTATGGGAGAAAATGTATACTGCATACGCCCACTAGTCAATGACTTACTGGACTGTTCTTCAGAACTTAAGGTAAGTTGGGGCCAAGGTCCAAGGCAATACCAACAGGTCACCTAGGTGAGCTCTGGGGCACCTGGGTGCAGAGGTGCTTGTTCATGACGGGTGCCCTATTTAAGTCAATGGGAAAAGTTCCTGCAAGAAAGATGCTGGAAATGTAGACAGGGGGAGGGACAGATCTGGTTGAACCCAAAGGGGGACGCTGGTCTCGAGGGTCTCTGTGGAACACTGTCAGTTTACCTGCACTCGGGCTGGGGGCTCATGTGCAGTGTTGCTTTGCCCGGCAGTGTCGCATTGCGGGAGGCTCCAGCAAGTGTCTGTTTCCTGCAAAACCGGCTGCAGGCAGGGACTGGGGGGCCAGTCCGGTTGAACCCAAAAGCGGGCTCAGCTCTTAAGGTTCTCAGGACCCCGGATGCACCATTGGCCGGCCCCCCCTCCGAACTCGGGGGAGGGGGAGGGCGCCCGAGCACTTTGTTGAGGCCGGTTTTCGGCTGATTTTGTTACATGGACGATTTTGCAGCTATGCTGCAAAAACGGCCCTGTAACAAAAACAGCCCCCAGGGGCCCAAAACCAGCCCCCACCCGTGCGGCGCACCGGGGGATTGCCCGGAGCCCGCTATGGCCAGTCCGGGCCTGACAGAGACTGTTTCTTCACGGGTTGACGTGGCGATGAGGTCCTAACAGGTCAGCTGGGCCACTCTTAGTTGCTGGCCTCTGTGGTGCCAACATCACTCGTTGGCTGACAGTCTTTGTAGGGTCAGTGTCCGAATTGGACCACCAACAAGGCTTGGCTGCTGCAAGGGGTCTGGTACCCCGGATATTGGTGCTTGAGGGCCTAGAGTCTCGTTGCTCGCTGGGGAGACTGGGCTGACCTCTGGGAGCACAGAACACCTCCTCCTAGCTGCAGCATCGGAGAGTCTGGTAGTCAGCAGATCAGTAAACCCGAGCTTGTGTTTTGGTACCTGAAGGATGCAGGAAATAGCTCCATTACTCCACAGGAGATGCTGGCTGTTTTTCGAAGGGCTGGTAGTCTTCACAGGCCTTTCGGGGTCGTACAGAAGCAGGACAAGTAGTAGGATACAATGCACCCTTCCTTAGGGCTGTAAGTTCTGCTGTAGGGCCCGCTGTAGGGGTGACTTACATATATATTGTATGCAGTGACTTGGATAGCACACTGAGGTGTGTGCCATGTCTTGTTTTAACCATGGTTTTCACCACGCAGCCTGCAATGGCAGTCTGCATGCAATTGATTTGGTTCCCTTAGGGTGGCATAAGACCGGCTGCAGCCCTTCGGGACCCTCTGTGGTACTCCGGTCCTATGTACCAGGAAGTACCATGTCCTAGAGACTTACATGGATGCAACAGAGTGTACCAATTGTGTCAGTTTACCGGGTTTAGGGAAATAGCACTGGGCCTGGTTAGCATGCTTCCAGTACACTTTCAGTCAAAAACATCAGTATTGGTGAGTAAAAAGTGGGGGTGACCATGACAGTAAGAGGCACTTTCCTACACTAAACAATTAAAAGAACAGACTTACGGCCATAAGTTAACAATGAAGAAGAACTGTACAGACCAGGAAACGGAAAGAATACCTACTTTGGCACTACAACCACAAACTTCATTCTGCATCTACGAGATGGAGGGACTGGTAAAAACCTTTTCAAAAGTCAAGGAAGAAAAACAGGCAAAATGGCTGCAAAGGCAACAGGAAAGCAAGCCCATGTATCCATGTTATGAGTAAGCATACAGGCTAGAGTTGCAAAGGAACATTCATCTGCTACTCCCCATTAACTGTGACATGGACTACTTAGTCTGCATACAGCAATTGATTCTGTGCTACATTTATAGCATAGGATTTACTGTGATGTCTGCGCCAGAGCCACTCGGGATGCTTTATGCTGCTGGGACTCCGTGATTCTTGGTCTTGGCATCATAAATGGCTGTCATTTTAGTACACAATGGAACCCAAGGAAGCAATATGCTAGGGACCTTAGGGAAATTACGTCTTTACACAGAACAAGGGTCCCTAGACAAGAAAATATATTCTGCAAAATAAATATAGGCTAGATAGCAACTATATTCTTTGTCCAGCCGGACAGTATTTAATTTACAATAAGTAAAATGTAGACAAGTATAGTGTAATACAAACAGGACACCAGCCGATGCCCAGCTGATACACTTAGGAAAGGACAACACAAAAATATATACAGGCAATTCCGGTAGTCTGTGTATCACAATTCACAGTCAGACAATACAGTTAGCACACTATTGTTTGCATACATTAGCATAATTCATATACATATAGTGTGGCAAGGTCAACGACGTTTCAAACCCTATTTATAGTCTAGGTTCATCTTCAGGACAAAACAGTACATGCCTTCTTATTAAAAAGTCAAAATTAACTTTTTTTACCCATACTGCCGGGCTAATATGAGGGGCCCAAGCCAGAATAGTAAAGTGGTGGTCCGCCGAATATGTTGACGGCCAGCAGTCAACCGTAATAGGGGCAGTACGATAAGGCGCAAGGAACGGGTCGACAATGCGGTCCGCCCCCGAACGCGGAGGCAGGGTCACAAGCGATGGTTTGATTCTGTTTGCTCAAAGGCCCATAGAGATTTGTTGGCGGCTCTAAAAACTGTCCCGAGAGTAAAAGAGGAAATTGCGAGGCTTAGGAAAATTTATAAGGCCGCAGTAAAGAACCGCAAAGATTCCATTAAAAGTGAAGCATGGGATAACCTCCTCTCGGCGGCGGTGTTGAAGGACAGCAGGAGATTCTGGGAACTTATTAAGCAGCCCCTTTTCTCGGAGGACAGCAATTCACCAATGGATTGTGTGATTACTGAGGATAAATGGTTGTCTTTTTTCAAAAATGTATATGGGGGGGACTTAGTTGATGTGCATATCGACAGGCGCCTATCGCCCAACGGGCCTGTACATTCAATTGTTTTTAGCCCCCAAGAAGTAGAAAAGGCACTTGCGGAAACCACTAAACACAAGGCACCTGGCCCCGACGGAGTTCCGGCCGACTTTTTCATGTTTTCACCTAAAATGTGGTCGAGGGTGTTGTCCAACGTGTTTAATGCTGTCAACGATAACTCAGCTCCTGCATCATGGGCTACATCTACCATCGTCCCCATTTACAAAAATAAAGGGCAGCGGGATGATCCAGCATTCTATAGGCCTATATCCCTTTTGGACTCTACCGTAAAGATTTTGGGGAGAGTCCTCTTATCAAGACTGAGGGAGAATGTTGAGGGCTGCGGCGGTTTGTGTGAACTACAATATGGTTTCAGAGAGAGTAAAGGTACAATAGAGCAATGCATTAATCTGTATCTACTTACCTCAAAGTACACGTTGGCTAAGGAGGGCTCAGTGTACCTGGCATTCATGGACCTCTCCTCGGCCTTTGATCTCGTTAATAGGTCCAAATTATGGTCGACCCTCCTGGATTTAGGTATTGATGAAGCCCTGGTTATGTTTATGGCCAAACTGCATCAGGAGCTTTTTGCATCCGTACGAGTCTCTAACAACGGTAGGCGTACTCCTTTATTTAAATCTCTGAAAGGGGTACGGCAAGGTTGCATCTTGGCACCCACGCTTTTCATCATCTATATTAATGGACTGGGGGCTTACCTGAGAGGCTTGAGCACGGACGTTCCACGTGTAGGAGATGACCATATCCCGGCACTCCTGTACGCGGACGATGCCGTGCTGATCGCCCGCACGGGTAACGGGCTACAGGTCCTTCTTAACTCTTTTGGCTCTTTTATGGAAAATCTGGACCTTAAGGTCAATGCGTCCAAATCGCATACAATGGTCATGGGCAGAGAGCGTGCGAAGAGAAGTCACAAATCTTTTTTCTGTAGTGGGATCCCTGTTTCGGAAGTAACCACATTCCCTTACCTGGGAGTTTTGTTCGACCAAAAAGGCACCTGGGGACCACAGATAAGTGCAAAAAGGCTGGCAGTCACTAGATCTGCTTCTGCACTCTTGGGTTTTGCTGGCAAGCTGGGTGCCAGGCCCATGGAAGCATTGCTGAAGATCTATAAGAGCAAACCCGTTGCCATTGCCTCATATGGATCTCCTCTGTGGGGGTATGTTAATCTTGACCCCATTCAGAGGGCAGAAAATAGATTCATAAGATCACTCCTTTCTGTGCCCCAGTCAACCCCAACTTATTCTATTCACAAGGAGGTTGGCCTACCATATTTGTCGGACTCATTGAGTGTAGCACCATTGATCATGTGGCTTAAAATGTGGTTAAATGTTGATCTTCCGCTGAACCATAAGATTCTGAGGGATGTCCAATCAATGGATAACTACAGTAAAATCCCATGGTTGGCTTACTTAAGTAAATCATTTAAAGATTTGGGTCGCCCAGATTTGTTCCTCTGTCCTGAGAACATTAGGGCCCAAGACATAGCCTTTATAAAAAAGGCATTTAAAGAAGGGAAGGAAGCCTGCCGCGAGGTATTTGAGCTGCAGAAACCAGCAGTTAGGGCTCACTACCTATTGGTTAGCACTCCTAATTTGGCACCTTATCTTCGCTATGTAACAATCCCTTACCACAGGTTTTTATTAACTAAACTTAGGTTTAATCTTATTCATTTCCACCTAGGCTCTTTTAAGGGATGGCAGAAGCCAGAACTAGCCGCCCCTTGTAGCTGCGACAATTTCTCTGTGCAGGATACAATGCACTTCGTCATGTTTTGTAGCCTATATCATGAGCAGAGGAAAAAATATTTGCTCCCTTTATTTAAAGAATTAGGGTTCACACAGGTGCGCCCGGCGCTGCTCTATTTACAGCTCATGACAAACCCATGCACAACGTTTAGATTAGCAAACTTTTTAGTCGTAGCCTCTAGGGCGAAAGCTGTTGGACAATCTCCGGTCTAAAAGATTTTTTATCTTAATGAGTTTATGTGTATTGTTTTAAATATAAATGTATCCTTTTTAAATTGTGTAAATAGTATTTATAATGTATACTGTGTATGATGTTTTTTAGATGTTAGGAAACTTAATTATGTTTCTTATGTCATGTTTTAATTGTTTTTGTTTGTTTCTTTGTATGACTTTGAATAAGTCGAATAAAGATATTCTGACTGACTGACAATAGTGTGCTAACTGTATTGTCTGACTGTGAATTGTGATACACAGACTACCTGAATTGCCTGTATATATTTTTGTGTTGTCCTTTCCTAAGTGTATCAGCTGGGCATCGGCTGGTGTCCTGTTTGTATTACACTATACTTGTCTACATTTTACTTATTGTAAATTAAATACTGTCCGGCTGGACAAAGAATATAGTTGCTATCTAGCCTATATTTCTTTTGCAGAATATATTTTCTTGTCTAGGGACCCTTGTTCTGTGTAAAATCATAAATGGCTGTAGCAGCATAAAACTAACTAGAACCTTCCAGAACACACTGATGCTGGTTCACTAAATTCCCTAGATGATTGTAACGGGGTTATAAACAAATGATATAAGATGCACAAGACAGTTCCTTGGCCACTGTGCACACAATCATGATACAACTGTTATCTGTGGACATTCAATTAATCAACAACTAAATGCCATATATTGTAACATGACCAGGTGGTGAAGCACCATCTCTTACCTCTTGCACAAACATTTGTCGTCACTAATACTTTTTCTTTTCCCTCTCGGAAGCGATCAATCACAGCAGCTCGCTGTTCTACCATCATCTCACCACTCAGCAAAGCCACTTGGTGTCCTTCTTTGACCAGTTCTGCTGCCAGCCACCCAGCTGTCTTGCGAGTCTGATAAAAGAAAAAAGATGTAAGCTTCAGATGTTTCTGGCAATATAAAGACACCTGCAATAAGGTAGTGCTGCCCACAAAAGGAAACATGGTAAAGACTGAAAAAATTCTTCTCCTAGACTCACATGACAGAAGATCATGGCCTGAGCTATGGTGATGGCCCCGTAGATGTTGCAGAGTGCATGAACTTTCTCATTTCGGTTGCTGCACATCACGTAGTACTGCTTGATGGTGTCTAGCGTCTCCTCTTCTCTCTTCAGTTTGATGATATTTGGGTCAGGAACCACTTTTTGAGCAAATCGCCACACAGATTCTTCAAAGGTGGCAGAGAAAAGAAGCATCTGGCAGTCACGGGCTAGCATTCTGGGGGGATAAAATAGGAGATAGATCAGTACCACAAGATCAAAGGTTTCCCAAAGCAGTACAAGGAACCTCTAGCACTTTTATGCAGCACTAACCCTCCTTTCTCAACGGCTATGAAATATTTCTATATTGGAAGGGCCAAGACCCTATCACAAAGCTCTAGAAAGTGTAGCCGGTATCCACTCCTGATACACACAGGTCCTGCTCTCCCATAAACCAGGGCAGCCATACTCCTCTTTTCTCCATCTACCTAGACAAGCATATACTATCTAATCTGTGTCTTTTGACCGTGTTCTGATTTTCTATTTCAGCTGGTGGTCACTCAGTATGACAAGCATGCTCTTTTTATGCCACATAAGCCTTTTTTTTTTATTTATTTTTTTTAAAGAAAGGACATGTCTACCCCTTCATGTATAAGGGGTATGGTCCCCTCAGGGACAGAAAAGTAATGTGTCCAATGCGCTGAATGTGACAGTTCCTTTATCAGTTCTAATCCTTGACAAGGACTATGGAATATGCAGAGGTCAAAAGAGATGAAACATACCAAGTTCTCACCTCTGAATCCGGATGCTCTGATCTTGATGGCCTTGCGTTGCAATCATCACATCCGCCTCATCCAAGACAAACACCTTTATCTTTCTGGGATCGATAAACTTAAGCTTTGAACACCAATCCAGGACAGTCCCAGGTGTTCCAATCACAATCTGCTCCTGAATCTTCACCCCTCTCTCCACTGGCAGCAGCAAAGTAAGAGTCAAAAAAGTGGTACACATTAAGAGAAGAAATTAAAAAACAAGTAAGGGTTTAAGGATAGCGGAATGATGTGGGCTGATCAGTGACAGATGAAAAGGCATTAACAGATTAGCAGAGGTCATAAAAGAAGGTAGTAGAACATGTGGAACATGGAGAAAATTAGATAAAACGTATTAGATGATACCATCAAGACCACAAAGTCTCAGCTTTTTACTGTATAGGAACTTACTACGTACCAAACAAAGGATTTGCTGCAAGTCATGTCAGCAGACAGAGTTTATCAAGGGTTGCCAGGATGAAACAACCAGGAATAGCAAGACACAGTGAAGGAATTCACTATTAAAAGTTTGATTATAAACATAAGTGATTCGAACTCGAGAGTTCCCATCTGTACTATTATAGATCTAGCACAATGTAGAATTCGTTTGAGTTGTGGGATGTTTAAGGAAACTGTAATAAGCTATTTTGGAGGACTACTGGAACTTCTGAATGGCCTAGGACTATGGAGGTATTTTCTGGAGATGCAGCGGTCTAGACAAATTTTAATTTGCCAGCATTCTTAGAATTGCTGTCACAAGCCTATTGGCGCTCATGGTTTTGTGGGGTTCAAACAATAATCCACATTCAATTGCCATTATTATCCTACGTCTATCAGAATGTAGGGTGTGACATGGAATGTGTCAGTAACCACTGAGGTGGATTTCCTAAGATCGTTTTCATGATCCGGACTGCTATTATCATGAGAACATGGGATTCTTTAAGGAAATATAAAAAATAAAATTACCTTTGGTGGTCAAACGAATTAGAGAAATAAAGTGTTTTACCAACTCTTGTGAGTTAAGCCCTTCACGTCCCAATAAGAAGTGCATGTGCCAATGAAAAATATAACACAGATACTTATACATAACACTTCTTCCAGCACTGACAACAGCCACCTCAAATGGGTTCAGACTATCATACCAGTCCTTTTTCACATGCGGTTTACAAGAACCCACAATGCCAAAGACACAGTAGGCACATCATAAGAAGGCAGCAGTGTTGCTCAAGGACAAGTCACCTTTTTCTTACTCTTCTTCATTCCAGCCTCCATTTCTCCAAAAGGCAAACAGTCTTATCACACCAAGTGGAGGAGAAATTACATATTAATTTCTCTCATGTGAAAACTGAGCCATGGCACTGCCTAAATGTAAAATGAGGGCATTCTTAAAGCACTCAGAAATAACTGGGCTAAGGGCTACAAAATGATTTGTGACTTATTGGCTCTCAACAGGTTCTGTTACCCAGAATCCCTTGCAAACCTCAAACTTTATCCAAAAACAAAAAAAAAAAGACATTTTCCTCATATTTCCTTGATGGAAAGTTCTGGAATCTGTGGGGATCCACAAAATTCTACCCACCCAGCACTCTCCAAAGTCTCCCGATAAAAATGGTACCTCACACGTGTAGGTGGGCCTAGTGCCCGTGACAGGAAACTGACCAAAATGCAACAGAAACACACCACATTTTACAGTGAAAACTGACCCTTTGCTTGCAAAAGTGCCTAGCAGTAGATTTTGAACCCTAGCTCTGCAGGCAACTACGGAAACCTAGCAAGCCTATACATTGTTTAAATGTATACACCCAGGAGAATCCAGGATGGGGTGACTTGACTGGTTCTCACCAGGTTCTGTTACCCAAAATCCCTTGCAAACCTCAAACTTTGAAGAAAAACAAAAAAAAAGAAATACCTCACATTTCTGTGATGGAAAGTTCTGGAATCTGAGTGGGTCCACAAACCTCCACCCACCCCGCATTCCCTAAAGTCACCTGTTAAAATGGTACCTCACTTGTGTGGGAGGGTCAAGTGCCCGCGGCAGGGAAGGGCCTAAAACGTATTGTGAAGACATCACAATTACCTCCCCTTTCCACTGATACCTCTCCCATGTGTTTCGGTGCTCGGGCGGTGATAGCCGAGGGAGCACAGAAACTGTGAAACTGAACTGAAGTTTCAGTTTCGTTGTAATGACAGCGCGCCATGCGTGTGATCGTCATTGCAAGGAAAACCAAAACAATGCCTTGGGAGGTTGGGGAAGCTCTTTGAAACCGTTGGGTGCAAGTGCGCTATAAAAGTATTTTTAACATAACATAACCTCCCGAGGCAAAAAATATTTCAAAAACGGGCAGAACATGATAGGGGTTTTGCAAGTTTGCTCATGACGGAATGGTTCAGTCATGAGCACACTTGCACTTGTGCTAATGATGGAACTATTCCATCATGAGCACTGAAGGGGTTAAAATGCCTTTTCCATAACGCTAGAGTTACTGTAAACAGTGCAATCCGATTTGGGCATTTTCCAGGATCACAGCCTAGGCCTACTATTCCTGAATGAGACATGGCTCAATAAATTCTCCCTACCTGCCATTAATGTAATGACTACCAGACTACTCGATCAAGGGGTTAGATCACAGATAGACCAAGGGACGTGAAGGAGTCATATATAGAGACTGCATCATACAAAAAGTTACAAGAAATACAGGTCTCCAAGTTCCTTTGCCTGGCAGCAGAATTTAAGTTGACAAACAAGACAGCCATCAAAATAAACATTATCTGCCACTCTTTGGAAAACAGTTGTGTATTTACTGAACAAGTGATAAAACATTTTACTGAAAAAGCAACGGACTGTAATTGACACTACTAGGGGATCTTAACCTTCACTGAAATGGTATGAATGACTCCTATGCCTCACAACTGTGATTTTCTAAATAATAATGAACTACCATAAAATGTGTGGTACCCAACCATGTAAACCGGTCTACAATGGATTATTTTATCGCCAACGAAGTGGCTCAGAACGGCCAGGCACACATACTGGTTAACTGGTCGGATCACAACCCAATTACGTATTTAATCATCTCAGAGTGGTGACTGAGGGTGAGATAATAACACAGACCCAAGCAAAAGGTTAAAGATACAATGCATCGCTATATCCCCAAGGAGGTGCAGGAGAGGTACAGAGGCGCTGGGTGAAGAGGTACAGAGGCGCTGGGTGAAGAGGTACAGAGGCGCTGGGTGAAGAGGTACAGAGGCGCTGGGTGAAGAGGTACAGAGGCGCTGGGTGAAGAGGTACAGAGGCGCTGGGTGAAGAGGTACAGAGGCGCTGGGTGAAGAGGTACAGAGGCGTTGGGTGAAGAGGTACAGAGGCGTTGGGTGAAGAGGTACAGAGGCGCTGGGTGAAGAGGTACAGAGGCGCTGGGTGAAGAGGTACAGAGGCGCTGGGTGAAGAGGTACAGAGGCGCTGGGTGGAGAGGTTAATGACTGATAGAAGAGAACGTGGGATGGGAGTCCATGTGTCCACATTGAGCCGCTTCCAGGTGCTTTGCAGGCTCGCACGCATAAATATCAACAGTGGCGGTTTGACAGGTGCTTTGACACTCGGCCTCTGGGAGGGCGACCCCGCCTGGATGCGAGAGAGTCATTTAGGGGTCCGGGGACAGGTGCTTGAGAGGGGCCAGCGCAGGTGACCGAGTAGCAGGAAATCATGGATTGGTGACTTTATTACTGCTGTCCTGAGAGAGGGGTCCTTCCTTCCACTGTGTGACCTCCAGCGGTTTAAGTGGGATGAAAAAAAATCGGGGGGATCTCTCAAAGGGCATAGCTGACGTTATTAAGGACGTGACTTAAAATCACATAAGCTAAACATCTGTGCTTAGTATAGTGCGCCACCCGAGTGCTGCTTCTGCCACTGCAACCAGATATATAATACAATACGTAACATTCACCTACAACAAGTTAGGACTATTCGCTTTGTCAATGGTTCTTAGTTCTATAAGGTAAATAAGCAACAACTATGGCTTAGTTTTCTAAAATATAAAAAATTCTTCAGTTCTGAAATGGCGAGGCTGCGAAAGAACTGTAAAGCTACTCTTCGAAGCCCCACACCCAAACCCTGCTCTGCCCTCAGAGGGCTCCTGTAAGTCCCCTCTGCCCTCAAGAGGGGGTCGTTTTGTTAGTAGGTGTGACTTTCTGCCACTGCCCTTAGTGGGCTGGGGAGTCTGTAGTTTCTGTCTATTTATTGAACCTGTGTGACCTCCTGCCCGTTTCTTGGACCTGTGCGACGCCTCTGCCCTCAGAGGGCCTGGAAGACGCGCCGGTCTGTCATCAGCGGGGGTCCGAGCACAGAAGCAAACGTGGAAATAAAGATGGCGGGGAATCGGAGAGTGAGACTCTGGAGCACAAAAGGGTCCAGAAGGCCCCCTGGGGGCAGCGAGGATGCGTCTCTGATATTTATATTGCGCTCTTGAAAGGACAGACAGCAGCTAAGCTCCCCCAGCTCTCACACCACCCCAAGTCGGTCGAAGTTCTACAGAAAGGGGAGAGAAAGGCAAATCAGACAACAATAAACTCGATCAATGTGTTTCCATGATCCAATGGTGCGTAGCGACAGGTCAGTGGCCGGCCAAAGGCTCCTTCCTGTCCCTCCTTTTGTTGCCTGGTGTTGTTAAAGTGAAAGCGTCAGACATCTAAGAAGTCACATAACGGAGACTGAAGCGCCGCGACGAGCTTCTGAATGACAAAAACCTTCTGGCGGGGAAAAAGCTCAGCAGTGTTCGGTGAGATGCCGGCGCTGCATACGACGGGTCACTACTCATGGCAGCTTTAAACATATAATTACAAACGCATACCACTACAGCTGACATTGCTCCAATTAGTGTCTCTATAAAATAGTGCTCAACCACGACATAAAGCCCACCATGTCACGCCGCAAGTACATGATCCAGTTCGGATGGACGAGCCGAAAAGGAGACAGGGCGGGAACAAAGAAGCTTCAAATAGGGAGTGAGCATTTACCATAAACAATGACGCTTGCCAATAAAAAGGATAGGCGGGGCTTCCACTCCACTTCTAAAATCTCCTAGATTACAAGAGGCCTTACAGAGCGAGCAACGCATGCGCTGCTACGCTAGGCGAGACCTAAAAACAAAGACAGCATACTCCAAGCTAAGGCAATAGGTTCTTCTGTTCCACATTAGACTAGACATTGTACGGCCTAAAATAACTCTACATGAAACCTATTCCCAAGTTAGCGGTCATAACTACTATAGAAAAATGTTAAGAATAATCAGATTTCTTTGTTAAAAAATGTCAAACGATTGCAGAGCCCTACCCACACAAGCAGATGACAATACAATTAAAATTAATTTTCCAAAAATATGATGGTCTTTAACAATTAAAAAATATATATATGAAAACGAACCCAGGAAGACCATTAGGAATACAAGACCATCCTCTCACTTCTTGGATGCGATACCTGCTTTAATACTGAAAGACATCAGTCCATCTCTTACCCTTGAGTAACTTCAGGTGAAGCACCACACTGTCTTAAAGTCAGACGGGTCATCCTGCGCCTAATAAAATAACAAAAAACTATTTTGCAAAAACTAATCTTACATCTCTGCCAGAAACCTACTGAAAACAGACCTACCTGAATATATACAGTCTGGATTAAAATTTGGAGAAGCATTGTCTCCTCTTCAACCTCAATTTACAGTAGCATTCAATCATAGGGGCAGAAAGGTTTTCAATGGCACAGCTCCCAACTGGGTTTGTTATTTTCTACGTAACCAATTCTAGCAAATAAAAGTGAACAATCTCTCAGAAACAGTAGGTCTAAGCTAGGGGTTTTCACAGGGCTCAGTCCCATCATCAGACTCTCTTCAATATATATTTGGACTATCTTAACACAAGCCTCAGTTTATTGTCAGCTTTGACGAAGACATACTCTCAGACACTGGAACACAAGCAATCCCCTAAGACATTTCGCCACTTGGAACCAAACTTCCTCACAACCTAATTGCTTCTCATCTCATACTACAGAGCTCAATCATTGTCTAATCATGGCTAGACACACTAGATGCAGAAGACAGCAAACCTCATTACATGCACAATATATTACTTGGCGTCACTCTAGATTACACACACACACACACACACACACACACACACACACACACACACACACACACACACACACACACACACACTATTGCCCTAACAAAAAAAATACTTTGTACTAACTGAAATCATTCATTCCAGAATCAGACTTTTAAAAAGTGTTACAATTAATAGGCTTATAAAGACTCCACTATGCTCAACTAAATGGGTATTATTAAATTACAAATAACTCCTCTGAAGGCTACCCTTTAAGCTCCAGCAAAGGTACTATCATAAGTTAAAAACATTAATCACATCACCCTAGCAGTCAGAGGTCTCAAATGGCTCCAGGGCATTCCTGCTCTTTACATGGTGTTAAATCTGTGCTTCTGGAGCCAACTTGGTTTAGAAAACCAAAAAGCATTTCACAAGAATCACAAATGTGCCCATAAAATGGAGAACCCGATACCTCTTATATTACAATAAAATCCCTCTATGGAAATACACAATAAGGAGCGCAAGAACATTATCTTCAAAGCTTACCAAGGAACGGACAATACAGGTTTTGATCTCAGAACAACAGAGATGATCAATTTCTCCATATCTTGTTTATTTGTTCTTGTTTATCTGAAGTATCTGATGTTACAAAGATATTCTGTAATGTGACACTATGAGGTCTAGGTCCAGAAGGTGTGCTCTGTAGATAACTCTTATGTTGTAATCTTCTATTGATTTCAATGGTAATGCTTTGCCTCTGTTAAGAGCGCCTACAAGCTATATCAAGAGCAAATAAAGTGGAAATGGCCAACAAAAGAACTCTAAAATTCTCTCAAGGGCCAACATCACAAGAAGTACTAACGACCTGAGAATCCCATTCTCAGGAACAATATTCAGACATATTTTACTACTAATGTTGACCCATCTTTAGGACAAACCTTCTGAAGGACCTCCAAAATTCTTTTTTTATATTAATTTCACTAGAGTCCTTTCATCAATGACACAAACTAGCAAATCAGAACATGGGATTACTAGTGGTTATGTGAAATAAACAGGATATGAAGCAGTCTGCATAAAGTGCTATCAATATCGGCTATGGTTCCATGGATGAAGACTCACATTTGTTTCCCCGAACAGCATATGCCAACTTCAACTCTGGGTAGAATTTGCCCATTTGTTCAATCACCTTTCCTGTTTGAAGAGCCAGCTCATAGGTGGGGGATAGACACAGGCTCTGCAAGAAAAGACAGTGCATAACATACACAGGTGAAGTTTGAAATAAAAAAAATAAAAAAAATTAAAAAAAACACAGGTTATGATCATTCACAGCTTCCAGATTGTTCGCAAATAATTCACGGTTTACAATTTGAGAACATGATACAACCACAAATCAAAATTCTTCATTAATATGCCCGGTCACACTTACAGCAGAAAGTGCGTGTCTACCATGCCCTTAAATGTCACCCAGTCAGTTCCTGTCTACCACCTCCCCCAACGTAGTAAAAACAATGCTTGAAGAAAGCTAAAAATAGGTTACTTTCCTGTAACAAAATTCTACAGCATTTATATGCCTCATATTAACATGCTTTTGAAAACGGCTTGTCCCCAGGTTGGGAACATTTAGTATAGGAGTTGACTATATACAGTATAGAAGCCCATCCTTCAAGTCATGTGGGCGGGTTTAGTCTCCAGGGAGTGGTTGACCTAAGCTCTGTCCACGGAGTCTGTAGGAATCTTACAGCATGAAGAGTTTATCCTCAATATTATATAACAGCCTCACTTGGAGGAAGGTGGGCTGTGTATACATACGAGTCAAGGGGGCTAGCAAAATTAGTAAATCCTATGTAACTTGCTTTCAAACCTTGGGTTTTTAATGCAATACACATCCTTGTGGAATAGAATAGCATGTATTTGTATTGGGACGCTGGTAATATGAAATGTAATCTTCTAAGGAACATACTGCTCACAAATGTTAATGAAAACACATTTTTGGAAAATCAATGTCCACGCAGATACATATCAGGAAGGCATGTGCGGTCATCCTTCATACTCCTAGTTAATATCGCCTGCAGCAGTGTACTGACATGCAGTGCCACAGTTGTTGCCATGCTTTAGATGGATAGACTGTTATTCTGCCAGGCAAAGGTCTGTTAGTCTTAAAATAATCCAGTTTATGCACACTACAAACCGTGTGACAATATTCTATTTGGACAAGGCTGGCCTTTTAACCAAAAGATCAATAAGAAAGTAGAAGAACATAACTAAATAGTTCAACCCATATATTCACTCCAGACTCCTTTCACATCCAGCACTTTCAGTGACCTATTCAAGCTTAGAAAAATTATGAAGAGAAAAGACAGCAACAGTGTCTAAGTATGGTGAAAGTCAGAGAGAACCGTCGAGCATAACTACTTAATTTCACACCCAGGAATGGCTCAAAGGGTTTTGGACACAAGTGTTGACAGGACAATATTCACTTCTCACATGGGTGCAAGCCTATTGTTGTAATCTCACTGTTTTCTTTTGGTACATTCCACCCACCTCTCCCTTTTCCCCTTACCGTGGTATGTTCCGCTGAAGCTGGACTTAGAATGTCGACAGATGTCTGTTGTTTTGAAGAGTTGGATGGCCAATAAAGCAGAGTTGGAAATTCCTCTGCGTCTCTTGCTTGAACTTTTAACACTGGCGACGTGTTGCTGCGAAGGGGGCAGTTGTGGCCATCTCCCCTCTCTGTACTCTGACCATTAACGTTCAGGAAGGAGGAATAGATAGTAGAAGGTCGTATTCCTCATGTCATCATGTGAAGGGGAACAGAGTTGGAGGGGAATCAAAGTGTAGCGGTATCAGAGGTCATACTGGGTAATTAAGCGAACCTTGCCAGCGGGATATAGAGCTTGAGTGACGTTGTGAAGTAGCATGTCAAAAGGTGTTGCGGAGTCAGCCTATCCCTCAAGAATGGCAGTGTAGCGGGAGTCCCTTGTTACAACCTACTTGCAGGTCAGCAGATTGCTGGTGGTGGCGTCACGTTGACAGAAGGAAGCTCCTGTGGTACGCCGGTTGCAGAGTCAGGTACTCATTGAATGACTCATCGAGTGTGAGGAAAGGTGGAGAGTCCTTCGTGTTAGCTGTGGGCGAAGAGCGGATCTTGCAGCAAGAAGGGTAGCGGCGAAGAGCAAGTGGAGTGACGCTTGTCGGTTTCAACATTCGACGTGCACTCCTGTCAGCCTTGCGGTAGAGGCAGCTTTTCAATGTGTGGGAGCAGGAGCCATGAGGGAGACTTCTCTCCAGGTCATGCGCAGATCCCTGCTACCATTTCCAGAGGTAGCATTTTGTTGAAGTCTCTCCATCCTGTCAGATGCGCATGGTTGTCATAGAAACAAGGGAAAGGGAAAGATCCCTAAACGCCAGGAACTGCTCTGGAAGGTGCGCTTATGTGCGGTGTCAAATAAAAAGGCACCTCTTCCGCCCCATAGACGTACAGCGGGGATGTATTAGTATTATTTGCTCATCTGCTTGAAGATTTGGTTATACATACATATACGCATGGGCTAAGGACTGTAGTGTAAGATCTGCTGTGCATTTTCACGTCCCTGTGTCAATTGACATTGTGCTTTCTGGAGACTGTGTTTACACCCTTAACCAAGGCACTTGGAGATGCGCTGGGTAGTTATGACTGGAGTTATTTTGTGCTAACATGCGCTGTTGGTACTGGCATATTCCACAATTACGTTACTAAGGAGACTCCTCCTCTACTTACTAGTTTCTCCACTGCATCACTGCCTCTTAGACCTTTTTCTTCATTTTACTGTGGGGTGACTGTTTTGTACCATGATAGCAGTGCCAAGCATGACCCAGCCACCTCCACTTCTAAACAAAATAGGAGAACCTGAGATATGCTGGAAGGAATGGGTCAAACTTTTTTAATCTTACTTAATTGCCATAGGTGGGGAACCGTTCACTGCAATGCGCAAACAGCACATCCTTCTTCACAATTTGGGTATATAAGGGCTGAAAATTTACGAAACGTTGCCCGAACCAGAAAACCAAAATGGCGAGAGAGTGGAAGGTATGGATGATTTTGCCACTACTATGGTAAAGTCCGAAACACACTTTGGGGAAAAAATAAATGTAGTGTTGGAATGGCACAAATTTTTCAGCAGGTCCCAAGGAAAACAAGAGTCAATTACCAGCTACATTGCAGCATTAAGAGGTCTCACCTAACTGTGCGAATTTGGAAATTTGACAGACTCTTTAATTAGAGACCAATTGGTACGGTGCACCAAGAATGTGCACATTCAAGAAAAACTTAGCAAAGAATCCCTGCCTTCGTGAAGCAGTCCGTATTGCCAAATCAGTGGAACACACCGCTAAATGTATGAAAGAGATAAAAACCACAACAGAAGTGGTAGCTAATATCCAAGAGGAAGTGGAGGTATGTGAGGTAAATAAAATGCAAAATAAGAATAATGTACACAAGCTCCCTGGGAATGAAAAAATACAGATGCTACAGGTATGGCAGCAGCAACCATCTTGCTAACAACATTCATTGCCCAGCTTGGAGCGTCACTTGCAAGAAGTGAAGTAGGAGGGGACTCTTTGCAAGGTCTGCAGGGAAGGCGATCCTCATCATGGAGAGGGTAAGAAATAAAATGTGTCTTGCCCAGTAACAAGTAAATTTTCCAACTTAAAGAAGATACTGTAAATGTAATTTATCCCAAATGTGACGTGAAGTTGAACAGCAAAATTGTTACCATGTTTGCTGACTCGTGCTCTCCTTTTACATTGTTGAACTGTAAGGACTACAAATGCATGGACAACCAGAACAAAGCCTTGCAGAAACCTGACGTTTTCCCCACAGGCTACAACAAAGAACCTATACCCCTTTTAGGCATGAGAGAGATGCAAATTGAATAGAAGGGGAGAATCACCGTAGGCAAGGTGTACATCGTAGAGACAGGATCAAATCGGTTAGGGTGGCAGCACCAAAAGGAGCTGGGAATCCTTCTTAACCCAAACAGGGAGGAAGAGGTCCTGCTAACTGATCAGTATTTACCCAGCACCAACATCTGTTAAGAATTCCCTAAACAGTTTGAAGACAGGTTGGGGCTCCACCGTGATTACCAACACAAAATTGAACTCAAGGTCAACGTTAAACCAGTTGTACACAAGATGCGTCCTGTACCACACCAGGTGAGAGAGCCTTTGGAAAAAGTTAAAAAGATTGTGTATGATGGGGGTTATACGACCTGTGGACATGTCGGAATGGTTGGTGCCTGTTGTAATCGCAGCCAAGGCTAGTGGGGAGGACATCCTTTTGTGCGTGGACTTACGAAGCCTAAGTGAGAACATCTGGTTCGAGAGGTACCCACTCCCCAACATAAATGAGATGATCAGCACCATGGGTCAGGCTAAATTCTTTAGTGTCATTGATCTGTCTATGGCTTACCATCAGGATCAGGCCCCTCACTGCATTCATTACCCCCCCCCCCCATTACCCCCAAGGAGCTTCCATGTTCAAGAGGATGCATTCTGGTCCGGCATCCACCGCGGAGGTGTTCCAGAAGATCATGCACAAGATCCTAAAAGATATAGACCATACAATGTGCTTCCAGGACAATATTATGGTGTACGGTCGTTCTGTGGAAGACCATGACCTCACCCGTAGACTTGTATTCAGGAAATTGATGGATGCAGGGTTGACGGTGCAGAAGTCTAAGTGTCAAATAAGAATGACTTCTGTCGGCTACCTTAGGTTTTCCATTTCTGAGCAAGATTATAGACAAAAAAACAACCTGCTGGAAGCTGTCAAAGATGCTCCTTACCCTCAGAGTAAGGACAAACTTAAGTCCTTTCTCGGTCTTATGGAATACATGACCAAGTTCATCAAAGATTTTGCTTCAAAGTGTGATCCCTTACATGAACTGCTGAAAAGAAACAAGGATTTTGAATGGCTTGACCAACACAAGCGCACCGTAGATACGTTAAAGGAGGAGGTATTGCAGTCACCGGCCTTAGGCACTTTTGACCCCACTAAGAAAACAATCCTTACCACTGATGCGTCAAAAAAGGGGTTAGGGGACAACTTGTCACAAAGAGATGGAAAGGGAGAAAAAAGAATTGTGTTTGCTTCCAGGTGCCTTTCCAAGACAGAGAGCAATTACTTTGTAACTAAAAAGGAGGCACTAGCATGTTACTGAGCGGTAAAATATTTCATTTTCATGTGGGAGGTACATTTTAGCGTTCATACAGACCATAAGCCCCTTACTTTCATCTTTACAATGAAAGGGACAGAAAACTGCACTCCCCGGATAGGAAAATGGATCTTAGGACTGAATAATTTTAACTTCAGGTTAGAGTATGTTCCTGGGGAGGAAAACAAAATTGCTGACTATCTGTCTAGAGCACCTTTGAGAAATGAACAAACCGAAGAAATTTGGACAGCCCCATCATGGTGGTGGATGAGCCAGCGTTGACGGAGGAGGAATGGGAAAAAGGAGTGGAAGAAGATAAAGACTTAAACAAACTTAAAGAGTTAATGGTAGAAGGATGGCCCAGCACGTGGTGTAGCGAACTAGATGTTAATCTCAAGGACTTTTGGGAAGTGCGTTATGAATTAAGCACCATAGGGAACAGAGTTTTCCGTCAGAACAGGATTGTACCACCTGCTAACCTCAGGAATAGAATACTTGAACTTGGACACAAAGGACATTTAGGACACAGCCTTACCAAACGAAGAGTGAGGGAAAAATTCTGGTTCCCCAGAATGGATACTATGGTGGAACAATTAGTGAAGGATTGCGTTAGCTGTGCCTAGAGCGACAAAAGCAAATCCCTAAGAAAGGCACCTCTATCCCCAGTTGAAGTACCCATTAAGCCATGGAGCAAGCTGGCCATGGACATAATCTGACCCATGGACAATTTGGGTATCCAAAAAAAGTTCATGTTGGTCTCAGTCGACTACACTTCCCAATGGTTCTCATATAAATTTGTTCATCGCACCAACACTTGTGCCGTTCTTGAGTTTCTCAAAGAGGTCTTTGCGAAAGAAGGCATACCATCCTCTCTGGTCACGGCAATGGGGTACAGTTTACGTCACAGCTCATGATTGACTTTCTAGCCAAACTGAACATCAAACATGGGAAGACTGCCCTGTACTGCCCCAAGGCAAATGGCCTGGTAGAGAGGTCAAACAGACTCATTAAAGAACACTTTCAGCTAGCCTCTACCTATGGTTGGGAATTATAATCACCCCTGCGTGACTATCTATGGGCATACCACACCTCCCTAAAGCTAGTAAAATGTATTTCCCCCTTTTTGTCCCTCAGGAGGAGAGAACCCTGCAGTAAACTCAACCCCAGTTGGTTGGAGGGTGGGAAGGTGGCAAATCCCAATCCTGTGGAAGCTAGTAAAAAGGTCAAACTGCACCAGGCAAAATACAAGGGTTGGTATGACAAAAAGAACGGAGTCAAAGCCCCAGGGTAGAGGGTAGGTGATATGGTGCAGGTGAAGAAGAATGTAAAGGGGCCACATATCTCAAGTAAGTTTTACCCTCCCTGTCGCATAGTCCAAAAATTCAAAAATGTGGTCCTTCTTAAAAACGGACAATATTGGAGCTGTGACAAGACTACGAAATGTAATGTGTTTTCTGTTGGTAATTAAGGGAGATGTGTTGTAATCTCACGGTTTTCTTTTGGTACATTCCACCCACCCCTCCCTTTTCCCTTTACCATGGTATGTTTCGCTGAAGCTTGACTTAGAAGGTTGACAGATGTCTGTTGATTCGGAGAGTTGGATGGCCAATAAAGCAGACTTGGAAATTCCTACGGGTCTCTTGCTTGAACTTTTAACACCTATGTTTGGGGATAGAGACTCCCACCAACTTTCATAAATCATTTCCCAAAGGGGTTGGTGAACAATAATTTTTCCCTTTTACAGGCAATAGCCGAAACTCTTAAGGTAGTCCCAAGGGCTAGGTACAAGTAAATACAGTGATGCTGCACAGTGTGGAGTCCCTTTCCTATGTTCCAGACTCAAAACTGTGTGCATTTTGTTCACATATTTCCCCATGTGAAGAACACTCTTGCTTGATGCACATGATCATATTGAATAGTTTCTTACCTGTCGGTGTAGTTTTGCAGCCTGAAGATCTTTCTGGATTCACTATGCTGTGCATATTCCGCAATCTGGTGGTTGGGTCCGGAATCGTAGTCTTTTTTTCTCTCTTTTTTTTTTTCGTAGCCCAGGTGGGCGTCGACGTCCCACCATTTGGTGTACCTTCGGTGACGTCGGCATGCTTCCGGCGGAAGCTACCACCCTTGGGCGCCATCTTCGGATTCTTTTTTTGTGTCTCTTTTTTCTTTTCTGTGTTTGTAGTGAATCCATGGCTATGTGTGTTAGTTCTTTTTTCAACGTAATTCTTTTCACGTATCTTGTAAGCTTGAACTTGCTTTCTTTTCTATGTGTTTCCACCTTCTTCTCCAGCCTCATCTTTCTGGCGGAGGCGTGTGGGTTTGCTAGTGAATCCAGAAAGATCTTCAAGCTGCAAAACTACACCGACAGGTAAGAAACTATTCGTTTTGCAGCGTGAATCTTTCTGGATTCACTATGCTGTGCATAGATTTTGTAGCGGTTTTCGTTACTTTTGTGGCGGATGGGTGGAAGATGAGCGTTGGTTGTTGAATATATGTTGAAGCACCTTTTGTCCTACTTGTGCTTCTTTGTTCATTTGTACATCCACGCAATAGTGCTTAGTGAACGTGTGCACTGAAGCCCATGTTGCCGCCAGGCATAAGTCCTGAATTGGTGTGTTGGCCAGAAAGGCAATTGTTGCTCCTTTCTTCCTGGTGGAGTGGGCCTGCGCCCCTCCTGTTAGCTCCTGGCCCGCTTGTTTGTGGCAGAATTGTATTGTCTGTGCGATCCATCGGGCTATGGTGTTTTTAGTCACTGGTTTGCCCATGTAACTGTTTGCGAAGGAGACTAAGAACGGTTTTGTTTTCCTGTGTCCCTTCGTCCTTTCAATGTAGTACATCACAGCCCTTCTTGCGTCTAGAGTGTGGAGCGACCTCTCAGCGCTTGTAGTAGGGTTTTGGAAGAAGCTAGGGATCTGAATACTCTGATTCATGTGGAACCTTGACACCACCTTTGGCATGAAGTGTGGGTCTGTTCTCATCACGACCCTGTCACTGTATCTGGATGTAAGGTTCCTGCAGTGTGAGTGCCTGCAGTTCGCTCACCCTTCGTAGCGAGGTGATTGCTACTAGAAAGGCCGTTTTCATTGTTAGCATTTGCAGTGATGCCTTGTGGATGGGTTCGAAAAGTGCTTTCATGAGCTCCGTCAGTACCACATTTAGGTTCCAGGCCGGTGGCGGCATTCTCTTTGGTGGCGCTATTCTTTTTGCCCCTTCCAGGAATCTTTTTACGACTTGAGTTGTAAAGAAGCTTCTCCCTGTTTCTCCTCTTGTGTATGCCACAATCGCTGCCAGGTGCACCCTCAGCGAGGATGAGCTTAGCTTAGCTTTAATTAGGTGCGTGAGGTACCTTAGCACCGTAGATTCCCTGGTCAGTTTTCTATGGAGTTTTTTCTTGCAACACCATTGAGTGAATCTTTTCCATTTTTCCCCATAGCACTTGCGTGTGCTGGGCCTTCTTGCCTCACGCAGCACCCGCAGGGTGCTCTCTGGTAGTTTTAGATCTGCGAACTCTAAGTCCTCAGGAGCCAGGCTGAGAGGTTGAGGCTCTCTGGCTCTGGGTGTAGAACTTCTCCGTTTTCCATGAAGAGTAGATCTTTTCTTTTTGAGAACTTGTGGGGGGGTGGGGGGGGGGGGGGGGGAGGGGGCAGCGCCATCTCCATTATCTGAGAGTACCAGGTCTGCCTGGCCCATTGTGGTACCACCAGGATGAGCGTCATGTTGCTCGTCATGCATTTGTTGAGAACCCTGGGGATCAGTGGTATCGGGGGGGAAAAGCGTAGGCAAATGTTTTTGACCAGCTTATCCATAGGGCATTCCCCTGTGATAGTGTCTCTGGTTGCCTGGATGCAAAGTATTGGCATTTTGCATTCCGGCGTGTTGCAAACAGGTCTATTGTTGGTGTGCCCCATTTCCTGAATAGTCTCTCTGTTTCCTGAATATTGAGTTCCCACTCGTGGGACACTGAACTCTGCCTGCTGAGCCAGTCCGCTTCTACATTGTCCTTCCCTGGCAGGTGTATGGCTAGCAGGTCTATTTTTAGTGGTATAGCCCATCTCCAGATTTCCTGTGCCAAGCTTGACAGAGGGAATGATTGAGTTCCCCCCTGTTTATGTAAAACATCGTTGTGGTGTTGTCTGTTTGTATTAGCACCTTCTGGTTGTACAGGTGTTTCTGAAAGGCCTTGAGGGCTAGCAACACTGTTTTCAATTCCAGGTTATTGATGTGTCTGACTGCATCTGTAGGGCTCCACAGACCCCTCACTCTGAGCCTGTTCATGTGTGCGGCCCATCCCTTCTGGGATGCGTCTGTGGTGATGGTCACTGTTGGTTCCGGTGGTGTTAGAGGTTTCCCTACTGTTATTCTTTCCTTGGTCCACCACCTTATTTCTTCCTGCACTCTGTGCGTTACAACCACTAGATCCTCCCAACTTCCTGTAGCTTGTGACCATTGCTGTTGCAGCCACTCTTGGAGTTGTCTCATTTGTAGGCGTACATTGGGGACCAGGTGTATGCATGACGCCATCATCCCCAAGATCTTGTTCACGGTCCTCACTGTCAGAGCTCGCCCCTTCTGGTAGTGACGTTTCTCCCTCAGTAGGCTGAGTGTTCTCTTTTCGCTGGGTAACACCCTGCATTGGACGGTGTCGATTTGAGCTCCCAGGAAGATTTTCACTTGCTCTGGTTCCATTGAGCATTTTCCCCAGTGTATGGAGAATCCCAGGCTTGCTAGCGTTCTTGTGACCTGTTCTGCATGATCTTTGCATGTCCTGTAAGAGCTTGCCTTTACGAGCTAGTCGTCGAGGTAGGGGTACACGTGTATCCCCTTTCTTCTTAGATGTGCGGCCACTGCCGCGAGGCATTTGGTGAACACCCTTGGTGCGGACTTTAGGCCGAATGCCAGGGTCGTGAATTGGTAGTGATCCTTGTTCACTGTGAATCTTAGCATGTGCTTGTGCTGCCTGTTCATGAGGATGTGCAGGTACGCATCTTTGAAGTCTATGGTGGACAAGAAGTCCCCGGCCTTTATCTGCGGGATGACCTCTTGTAGGGACGTCATCTTGAATTTTTGAGTCTTTACGTATTTGTTTAGGAACCGAAGGTCCAGGATGGTCTTAGACTTTCGTCCACTTTTGGCACCAGGAAGTAGTTTGAGTATACTCCCCTGTTGCGTTCTTTGAATGGAACCCGTTCGATGGCCGCTTTGAGGAGGAGTTCTTGAGCTTCCTCTTGGAGTAATCGCAGCTCTCTTCCAGAGTGCTCTCTTTTCTTTGGCTTTCTGTTTGGTGGTCTCTTTTCCAACTCTATGCAGTATCCGAACTGCATAATGTTGAGTATCCACTTGTCTGTTATTTTTCTCCACTCCTGGAGAAAAAATCTCAATCTTCCTCCTACTGGCGTCACATGTTCCTTTGTGTCTTGTCCGGGTAGCCCTCTCCTGTTTGTTTTCCCGTGCTCCTCCCCCGGAGGGTTCGAGTGGCAGAGCACCTTTTCCCGTGTGAAGTCACTTAGAGGGGGGTTGTTCACCGCCTCTCCTTCTCTGGCCCCGTCCATTTCCTCTTGATCGAAAGGACTGGCCCCTGCTCTGGTAGTTCCAGTTTTGCCTCTGCTGGCCCTGGTGACTTTGGTTGTCACTCTGTTGTCCCTGGTGGAATGCCTGGTGTGATTGCCCTTGCTGGCTTCCACCCCTGCCGTTCGGCCTCCGTGTAGGAGTGCCCCTTCTCATCCCCCTGAATTGCAGGGCCCCCATGGACCTTGCCGTCTCGTTGTCCTTCTTCAGTTGGGTGAGCTTCTCATCAACTGGGGCTCCGAACAGTGTTTCACCGTTTAAGGGTGTGTTCAGGATATTGTTCTGAACCTCAGCCTTGAAGCCTGAGATCCTGAGCCAGGCTTGCCTTCTCTCTGTGATGCCTATAGCCATCAGTCTGCAGGATGTTTCTGCCCCATCCAAGGCTGTCTTGAGGCACGAGTTAGCGATGCTTTTCCCCTCTTCCACAAGGTGTGATGCCCTCTCACGGTATTGTACCGGGAGGTGCTTGAGCAATTGGCCCATCTCATCCCAATGCTGGTATTGATGTCTATTCAGGAGGGCGTTGGAGTTTGCCATCCGCCAGTGCGTTGCGGCGTTCCTCTCTATTTACCTGCCGGTTAGATCCATCCTCCTGCTTTCCTTGTCAGGTGGAGGTCCAGATGTTGTTGGGACGTTTGCCCTTTTTCTGGCCGTTGCAGCGATTATTGAGTCTGCTGTGACGGATCCCTTGATGTAAGCTGGGTCCTGGGAGGAGAATTTGTATTTCTTCTCCGTCCTCGGCGTTATTGATCTGCATGTAGCCGGGTCCTTGAAGGCTTCCTTCCCCTGGTCTGTGACACTCTTTAGCATGGGCAAGAACTGGCTTCTTGTCTGTGTGGGGAGCAATGTCTCCAGCAGGAAATCTGCTTTTGGCTTCTCCTCTTCCAGCTTAACTCCATAGGCTGCTGCCGCCTTCCTGACCACCTCATTGTATGCCCCAATGTCATCCGGTGGCGAAGGCCTCGAGGGGTATGTCTCCACAGCCTCCTCCGGGTTTTCGGCCTCGATGTCCTGCCATTCCTGGTCTTGGGCCGTCGAGGAACTGAGCCGTAGCTTGACTGCTGCTCCCCGTAATCCCCTTCTGTGTAGTAGAGGTCTTCTTCCTCTTCGTGCTCCGAGGGGTACGGAGTTTTCGGCATCTCTTCGACGTCGAACTCCTCGTGCTCCTGTACCTCAGCGACGGTCGGTGCAGGCTTCGAGGGGTTCCTGTAACTTCTCATCTTTTCGTCGAAGTCCTTCTTTCTCTGAAGGATATTCTCCATATCGGCCTCGAGCCTTCTTTTCTTTCTCTGCATCTCTGCGGCCTGCTCGTCGTTGAGCGTTTCGGCTGCTCTTTTCGGCGTCGTCGTCGTAACTTTCTTCGGCTCTTTTTCCTTCGAAGTGGAAGTCGAAGCCCCTTTTTCGGGGGCTTGCTTCGATGACCTATGCTTTTCGCTGGTCTTCGGCCTCCGGGAGTCCTTCTCGAAGGATCCGCTGGGCTCTTTTTCGGAGGATTCAGCTTCGGTCGTCGAAGTTTTCGGCGCCGGTGCTCCTTTCGAGGCTCTGACTTTCGAGAGTCTGCCTCTGGCTTTCGAGACCCTGTGGGGTTTTCGGGGTCGTAGACTCTCCTACCTTGTCAGGCGTTTTCTTATCGGTCTCTGCGACCGTGAAGTCATCTGGACCTTCGGCGATGTCGTCCTCGTCGTCGGTGGAGAGGCCCAGTTCGTAAAGCGTCGGGGCCTGGCCCTTGCCCTGCATCGTGTGGTGAACTGTCCTCTGTCTCTCTCGAACTCGGAGTGTCTTCGGCTTGAAGACGGAGCAGGCGTTGCAGTCTCTGCTCTCGTGGTCGATTGGCAGGCAGAGGTCCTTCTGCGCGAACTTGTGATGGCAGTTTTTGCAGAATTTAAAGGGTGTCTTGTAGATCCCTGCGATCAGGGGGCCCCCTGTGTGCGCATTCCTCCAAGGACGTCGAAGATCTCGAAGTTCTTTCCTTTCTTCGTCGTCTCTTCTCTGATTTTCCTCTTCTCCCGATCTTCAGGTCTTTACCGTCGAAGAGTTGCTGTATTTCCTCCTTTTCTCCTCCAAAACTTCTGGAGCATCACGTGACGATCCAGACCCAATGGCGGAAAAAAGAATCCGAAGATGGCGCCCAAGGGTGGTAGCTTCTGCCGGAAGCATGCCGACGTCACCGAAGGTACACCAAATGGTGGGACGTCGACGCCCACCTGGGCTACGAAAAAAATAAAAATATAAAGAGAAAAAAAAGACTACGATTCCGGACCCAACCACCAGATTGCGGAATATGCACAGCATAGTGAATCCAGAAAGATTCACGCTGCAAAAAGTGGGCTAACAAAGTGCCCACACTCTAGACACTCAGGAGCCCATTATAAATCAAATAAAACAGACCCTCCAGGATTTCGCGTTTTGCCGCGAAATCAGCACTTTTGTAAAAATGCTGCGATTT
Source organism: Lissotriton helveticus (assembly GCF_964261635.1). NCBI lineage: Eukaryota > Metazoa > Chordata > Amphibia > Caudata > Salamandridae > Lissotriton > Lissotriton helveticus. Next base: position 629,585,775 of record NC_136065.1, on the reverse strand, counting down.
TTATATAAGAGCCCACAAAATCGGCACTTTTTAAAAACTATTTCAAAAGTTAATGTAAAAATGTTGCATATTTCCAAATCCTAAAGGTGCAGTTTTCTCACAAAGGCGGTGCATTTTATTTGTAAGCACCACTCACTTATGTATGTTTGGTTCTTCTGATAAGGAGAATGTTACACCTATTTTAGTAGAAACTCTTCCTGAATACCTAAACAGTTGTAACTTGCATCAATGCCCTTTTTGTATAGGTTGCACCTGCCATGAATTAGACTTTTATTTTGTAACTGGGTCTAAAGCCTTTTGATGTGTATCTAGTCTAGACACGGGTTATATTTTTAGAAAAACAAAGGGCCTCCTGTGATTTCACAACCTGTCTCTGATCCTTGGGAAATGATGCAGGGCTGTGGCCGAGTCAGCTGTGCACAGGGCACTGAGCCTCTAGTAAGCATACTTAGGGACGTTAGACGTGGGTTTCGATGAACATCCGCCATGAACACACTTGTGCCTCAGCACACATGCATACACGGTTTAGAAGGGTTGTTTTTTTACATTGTTTATGCTTTAAAAAAAATATCATTATTGTTGTTTTTCTCCTTATTTCCTCTTTTATGTCTATCAACTATGCTCGGTGCTTTATGTACTGACAGCGGCGAGTCCTGAGCTTATTCTGCTGTGTATCTTATTTGCTGAGCATGAGGAGCACATGGTCGACTTACCCTCTGTATGGGACTTGTAAGAGATGAGGATTTTGTATATGCAAATAAAATCAATAAACGTATTTACAAAAAGAGGATCCTCACAGAAGTGTTGACAGAATTGAAGGCATTAGAAACAAACTACACGTGTCTGGGCAGCAGTTGGGAAGGGATTTTCTGCTGTAGGTAGTGGACTTAGCATTACTAAAAGATGGATGACTAAATCTTTCTAATAAACCCTTACAGTTTAGGCACCATCCACTCCGTTGTTATTGTGGAACCAAATTGGTTTCACTGCGATTAAAATGTATTGTTGATACAAGGTTCTTTCATATGCTTTCAGTCAAAAGGTCAATGTAAACTTTATTCGGATTTTAGCAAGTAATCCATAAAAGCACAGCAAACTAAATACATACATTTAAGACTCTCACCCAAAGCCAGCGTAAAATGCTGCAAGTGCACAAGATTGACATAAAATAATTCAGAACATACAAACACAATAAAACAATGACTTTAAACTTTCACTCATAGCCGGCATATGTTGTTATGGGTGCAGTTTACCGACTTAAAAGTAATATCCAAGATGCATTTGTGCAATTTAGGAAATGCACCATATACAATTCTAAACTTAATTAGTGAAAAACTTTCTATATACAATCTTAAATAGTAAAATAATCATTAGGAAAAAAAGAAGAGGTGGTAAACAGCTTAATAAAATCAATAATAAATTGAAGACTGGGCAGAGGGCTTCACATAATAATTAATCTAGCGTGATACTTTAGTCTAGACTTAACAATCCAGGCCCTTACTTAATCTTTCTCATAACACAGCCTTTCAAGGTGACTCAAAGATTTACACCTCCTAATTGTATTCTTGATATACGTTACAATAATGTGACATTTATAAACATCTGGCAATTCCCTGAAAAAATCAAAGGCCACCTGATGATAATTGAGACCCTGGGATAGAAAAAGTATGGAATACTCTTGATCTGATATCTTTATAACATTTGCCGAACAGCATAAAGTGCATTTTAGATTGCCTAGCTTTTCCATCACATGGGCACTTAGGTACATTTGTTGACCAAACCTTTGATTGGGGAAATGCAACAATGTGATGGATTATTTGGAAGAGTAGTCTAATCAAGTAAAATCTGTCCTGCTTGTGAGTCATGCTTGATTATGAGTAAAATAAAGTGCAGCAAAAATGCCGCCAATTTTCCATTTTTGTGTCGCTAAACTTGCTAATCCATGCCGCTATATCCTGGGGGGGTCTGATTAAAGAACCGGGGTAGCAAGGGGGGGAAAAAAAAAAGTCTCTCCGTTATTCAGTACAATAGTCAATGATCAAAAAAGCAAGCCAATATTCCTGAGCATCTGTTTGAGAGAATGAAAATTTGCCTAGGTCAAGTGAAGGTAAGTTTCAATTCTATTAAAGACACTGAGACGAGGATTATACTTTTCTTCTTCTCTTTAATTAAATATTTAACACAGCAGCCATTAAAGTCATAAAACGAATTTCCCCATGAACACTAGCAAAAAAAACCACCAAGAGTTTGATACCCCTTCTTCAATGTCCATGACCAGGTACCAACAAAGTACTGTTACTGCCTACTCTCCCTCTTTCTTTGCACAAATCAAGCTAACAGTTTAATTTATGCGTCCTGTTTAAGCCCACCGTTTCCTGCAAAGACATTGCATCTGTGACCATTCCAACATAATCTTCTTACGCCAATAGCATCAATCAGTCATGCAAACTTCAGCAATGAACCTGATAATAGAGTAAATGCAAATTGTATGGCATAGCCTTATCCAATGACAAATTAAAACAGACTACTTACTCAAATACGGACGGGTCTGTGTCCGACTCGATCCTCGTACCAGTGTCCTTAATAGAATTGAAACTTACCTTCACAGTTTTGACAATAACTACCTCTGGCTCATAACTGAAAGTACTTCCTTAGTTACTGATAAATTCAGTAACTCATAAGATCAATTTGCCACCTATCCTTATACACATCAATACACATCACTGGCTTTTTCAATGTGAAAACCGCATCCACACAATGACTCATTACATTCACCAACTTACCAGACCTCCCAGGATATTGTGGCATGGATTAGCAAATTTAGCGGCACAAATATGGAAATTTAGTGGCACATATGAAAATTTTGCGGCAATTTTGCAGCACTTTGTTACTCATAATCATTCATTTTCAGCCTGAAATCAATGGAAACTGTTTTAGCAGAGTATTCTACTTTGAATTAGGCATGTTTAAAGTGTCTGTAGCTCTACAGAAGCACAGCCCCAGTCCTAACCACATAGGAGGGAGCTCCCTGGGATGTTCTAGCGCCCATGTATGCACCCCAGCCGGGGAACCGCTGCTTCCTGGATCCGGGAGGTAGGACACCTCTTCCTCAGGCTCCCTAGGGCGCAGGATCACAGTGACTGATCCAAATAAGTGAGACAGACTGCACAGGGAGGTCACCTCCTGCTTACCTGGCCCAGTCCCCATAGGTTGACTTGAGCAAACATAGCCTGGCCTCAAAAGGGAATCTTGTCCTGAAGATTTTGGACGACGCTTGAACATAAAGGATTAGTTTCTAGACCCCAGCTTAAAAGGTTTGAGAGTTTTTTTTTTACTCTGCAGTTCCTTTTTGCACCATCAAGTACATTACCAAATAGTTTTGATCCTCTAAAATGTAATTTTTTAAGTAGACCTCTTCGAGTAGAGTCTAGTTTCCATGGCTTCATCCAAAGCAGTCTAGGACCAGCTATTGAAGCCCCAACCGATGCTGCGGCTGCCCACACGCTTTTATTTTCTTGTTTCCCTTTTGGCCTCCAATTTTTCTTTTTTCCCCTGCTCCAATAAATGTTACTTCTAGGCACGGTGCCAAGATCCTGTGGCTCAGGAGGTATTTGTTGTAGATAATTTGATAAAGATTTTAGATGGTGTTTGCAATTCCATTGAAGTGCAGCAGCCTGACCAGGCATGCACTTTACCTTAAATGACGCTGACAGTGACCATAAGCACATGTTTGTGCATATATAACCGAGTCCGGCTCCTGAGAAAGGGATACAATGTAATGATGGATGTAAATCAGGGTTTTCTGGTTACCATTTTTCCATTTTACCCTTAAATGTGTCTGGTGGCCATTTCTGAACAAAGTGAAAAGTTTGTGTGTGCTAAAGAAATACGAAATTTGCCTGGTAGCAGTGTGCAGTTGCTGGGTCCTAGCAGAGGAAATCAAAACTTTTTTTTATTTAAGGGTTGGGAATGGGAGTAGCAGCGAGCAACAGACTGGAAGGCGAGCAGCTGAGCAGCAGTGCTGGGCACTTACACAAGCAATGTAAGTATTGATTGGTTGCGCACAGGCTGTTTTGTACTTGATTTCGTCTTTTGTAGTGTGCTCCTGAGGTATCACTCTCGGACTTATCGAGTGTGAATATAGAATACTAAGCAAGCATCCTCTGCATGTAGGGGATGACCCTCTAGGCACAACATAAATCGCTGGCTGGCGATTAAATGATAATCTTTTTGTTCAATAAAGTTTCTTCATACTTTGTGAGTCTAAACTGTGAATTTAATTCAGAGATCAATCATATATCACATATTCTTGATGTGTTTTAGCTCTTTTCTTCACAGGTTATATGCAGTTCAAAATGGCATTCCCAATGTATTTCGTGCACAACCGTGCACTTCTTAAGGGGAATCTCTGCTGGTTAGTTCTGTGTATTCTTGTTCGCCGTACGTTCGTGTAGTTACTACACGAACGTACGGCGAACAGTGCACGGTTGTGCACAAAATACATTGGGAATGCCATTTTGAACTGCATATAACCTGTGAAGAAAAGAGCTAAACACATCATAAAGAATATGTGATATATGATTGATCTCTGAATTAAATTCACAGTTTAAACTCACAAAGTATGAAGAAACTTTATTGAACAAAAAGATTATCATTTAATCGCCATCCAGCGATTTATGTTGTGCCTAGAGGGTCATCCCCTACATGCAGAGGATGCTTGCTTAGTACACTTGCACAAGCAGTCACGAAAAAAAACAAAAAGTTGGAAATAGAAATTGAACCAAAAGAGGAGCAGGAAAGTGGGGGATAAGTTGAGTGGGCAGGAGAGGGAGGAAAGCCATTTACTTCCATAGAGTGCAAAAAAAGACAAGTCTCACTTCAGCAGCTTTGGAGGCTAAATCAACTGCTCATACAGAAACCATGTACATAGGTGTTCCCGGGATGGGACAGTCCCAAGAATAGGGAAGAAATCCATGGCTTTGGCCGGAAACTGAGATTAGAAAGAAAGCCATGAGCCCAGGGCTTACTGAAGGCCTGCTCTGTGTGCGTTAGTGTTGTTGACAGCAGGTCAGTAGGACAATAGCTAAAGCTTTCTGTAGGAGTGGCATCAAACCATCTCGAGTGTCTTCGACGGACATACATGATTTTTTTTACTCTGCATTTAGAAACAAAGGGTAAACCAGAAAAATGTTGTAGAGCAGCACAGCTTTTCCGATGCAGAGGATGTTTGTCTGAGCACAGGTTGTAGGGAAGCCCAAACCCAAATTACAGATGCTGCTTCCCTGGGTGAACAGCTCGGGATTTCTTGCTACACAGTGGTTGTTTCCTGGAATTTATGTATTTAAACGATTGGGAGAATATAGTCTGATAAAGGACTTTAGACTAGGGAGACAGGAGTGGGCAGATTTAGCGAGTCCCACTAGGCGAGTCCACAAGTTGCCTACCTATGAGGTGCTGGTGGGGGCAAGGCTTCTAGCCCAAGTTCCTCCAAAACTGAACCCGGCCATTACAAGACCGGCGCCTTCGGAATTCCCCATTAAGCATGAGCAGTTCACCTGGATTTCCTGATGTGAGTAGTAAGGGGTGGATTGAAATAGGGGGAGTTCGTGTGTAGTCTGGTCGGTAAAGACGAGGAGTCAAAAAACAAACTGTCTACAAAAATCCATTCTTGTTCATAGTCTTAAAGCACAAATGACTTCTAACTACTTTGAAGAAGAAAACAAAACGGCTTTTGCAAGGACATAATTAAGTACAGGGAGCATAAAATTAACGTATGGGGCAGAAAGCCCTGTTAATGCTCTAGCGTGACACAGTGTTGTCTTGTTTGCCTAATTGCCCAAAACTCATGCAGCTTCTTCATATGGACTTTTGTACTCAACTCCCCTTCCCCTTGCAGGCGGCCTTCACCTCAAGCCCGAGAGCCCCAGACCTCTCGCCTGGACCCTTCTCCTTTGTCTGGCCATGCTGGCCTGCCATATGCAGTTCCTTGGTCATTCCATGAGTCAGGGGGCTGCAGAGAAATTTTTGATTGTCTGTGACTGACTCAGTCAAAGACAATCAGAGTGAGCGCTTCAACTAGATCGCCACAAGAGGTCCTTGTTTCCCAAAAGTTGGGATTTGAGAAAAATTTCAGGGGCAGTTTTGTAAAAATCGCTACATTTTTACAAAACTGCCGATTTCACAATTTTTTTTGCAAATCGCAAAATCCTGGAGGGTCTGACTTACACTTCCACAAAAAAATATATATATACAAATTCCATAAATGAAGGGAAGATAAAAAGATGGCAGACATCTTCAAAAGTTGAAACAGTAGAATGACAGGTGCAGCTGCAATTTGTGATCGCAAAGTGTCTGAGGCAGAGTTCATGAACCTTGACGTTTAATGATCCTGCCAGGTAGGGAGTCATCACAAAAATCCCCTAGGGATCCAGCCACTTCCAAAAGCGTAGTGCCTCCTAACCCTGGGTTAATGACTCCACCCTGCCCAGTATGTTGCAGTGCCACATGGGGGTGGTGTTGTAAGGGCCATGAGCACCTGCACCAACCTCTCTGATGTATGGCAAGAAGGCTCTTAATGCAAAGTGGATGGCCTAATTTTCCAGTATACTGATGTGGAGCCAGACCTCTGCTCGAGACCACTTGTCTCTGATCTCCACTCTGCAAAAATGGCCTCACCACAGTGGTCTGCTGATAACTCAATCATGCTTCAGCAGTCACCACTGCATGTTTTTTGCAGTCTTCTCAGAAGATTCGTGGCTGCAGAAGGGGCTTCCAACCGCGCCAACCCTATTCCAGCTAGAGGACTCAACCTATGCTGGGCAGTGTTTCACCCTGACCTCACAGGTTGGGTGGCCAGACGTCAGGTCAAGCCACAGACCCCTCCTCCACCACAAAACCTTCTTAGTCTGTTCTCTCTGCATCATGGCCGTCCAGTAGGTGGCAGGATACGCCATCACCTCCACCACTGGTGAGATATCACCTCGAACAGGTGGGTGCTGCAAATAGTTTGAAGGGGCTACACCCTCCAGGCCTCCAACTTACAATCGGCTGACAGAGAATCACCTTACCCTACTCTGCAAGGAAGTCTAGACTCTTGGTCAAGGGAGCTAAAGAGCGGGTTCCCAGGCTAGAAATAGGCTGTGGGTGCTATTCCTGCTATTTTTTGGTTCCAAAGAAAGTCGGCGGTCTTCGTCCTATCCTCAACCTCAGAGCCCTCAACTACTTCCTCAAAAAGGAGAAGTTCAAGATGCTTACTCTTGCTCAAGTCCTGTCTGCCCTGGACCCAGGAGACTGGATGGTAGCGTTGAACGTGCAGGACCCCTATTTCCATATCCCCCCCGAACATTGCTGCTAACTGCGGTTTACAGTGGCCACGAGCACTTTCAGTTTACAGCTGCTCCCCTTTTGCCTCAGGGGTGCCCCTCGGGTGTTCACCACGGTGATGGTCGCAGCCCATTTATGGAGATCAGTGATTCCAGTCTTCACCTATGTAGACGACTGGGGTGCACTATCAACGTGCCAAAGTCACACCTGACTCCCTCTCAGACACTCCCTTTAATCGGAGAAGTTCTAGACACGGTGAAGCTTTGGGCTCATCCGCCTGAGTGGAGAGTTCAGGAAATTCAGGCCATGATACCGATGTTTCAACATCTGTCCTGGATTTTGGTGCGAATGACTGAGGGTGTTGGGCTTCATGGTCACCTGCATCCTGCTAGTAGACCATGCCAGATGGCACATGCAGGCTCTGCAGTGGAACTTGAAGTTCCAATGGGTGCAGCATAGGGGAAATCTCTTCGACCTGGTTCAGATATCAGAGGACCCTGCAAACGGCCTGTGGTAGTGGCTGACAAGCTGTGATTGGGTCAGAGGCAGACCCCTCGCTGTTCCCCACCCAGATCTCACAGTAGTGACAGATGAGTTGCTTCTGGGATGGGGCAGCCACCTGGGAGAGGAGGAGATCAGAGGACTCTGGTCTATGGCAGAAACCGGACTCCATATAAATCTGTTGGAGCTTTGTGCGATCCAATTGGCAATGAAACCCTTCTTACCATCCCTCAAGGGAAGGCTAGTTCATGTGTTCACAGACAAAACTACCGCCATATGGTACTGCAACAAACAGGGCGGGTGGGTTAATGGAATCGCAGTTAAGAGGCCCTACGTCTCGGGACTTTGCTGGAACAGGGCATTTCACTGGTGGTTCAAATCAACATCTGTCCGGTTCTCTGAACTCTAGAGCAGACAAACTCAGCTGTCGAATAACGATTGTTATCTCCATCTGGAGGTGATGCAAGGTCTCTTTCAACAGAGAAGAGAGCCTTGGTTAGATCTGTTCGCCTCCAAAGCGAACGCACAATGTCAGCAGTTTTGTGCGTTGGGAGTTTCCAAGGCGGCTCTAGCTCGGCAACACTTTTCAGCACTAGTTGAGCACAGGCCTCCTGTACGCATTTCCGCCCATACAACTCCTGTCCAGAGTGCTCAGAAAGATCAGGAGCGACCGGGCACTCAGTCTCTGGACAAAAGTAGTGCTCCACACTAGGGCTTCTTTAATGCCTAAGTTAGGTACACCTTTCCATTTGGGACAATCTGTTATCCTGCCCTCCTTCTGTGCAACTCAGCATACTTCCAAGGAAGAGTGCCGCCTCCACTGTCTGGACCCAAAAAGAGCATGGTGGTTCTACCTTAACCACACTAAAAAGTTCCGGGTGGACGACCAACTCTTCTTAGGGTACACTGGAGCAGAGAAGGGGCATGCTGTGCAGAAGAGGACCACATTTGTTGGGTCATCCTCTACATAAAAGATATGTTTCGCCTTTGGGAAGCAACAGCCTCCTGAAGACATTATGGCCCATTCTACCAAGAAGAAGGCAGTTACCACGGCTCTCTAGTGTGGTGTTCTGGTTCGGGTCTTCTGCCAGGCGGCCATGTGGACATCTGAGCAAACATTCGCGAAGAATTACTTCCTGCACAACCCTTAAGGACCCTATTTATTTTTATTTTTTTACACACAATGTTCAGGCACTTCATGGCCCCGCGCTTCTGGCGTGGAAAGTTGTGAAAAGTAACAGACGTCAGGTAATGATGCAGATGTCATGATGACTAACCAAACACCTACAATGTCATGTGGAGTCGACCAATGCCACTTATCAGCCAACAGAACTGCTATCAAAAAGCTTCTGGATCCAGCCTGATGCCTGGAAGTTCAAAGGTAAGGAATCTGTGGCTAGATTGTTGCCTTTTCCAGACAAGGCATTACTGAAGGCCAGTAACTTATCCATCACAGTCGAAATGCACAAGAGAAACTGCTCAGGGAAGAGAGGTCGAGCCCACCTTCAGCAGCCAGTCCTCGAGGTAGGAGACGACTGCCACACAGACCTAAGATGCACTGAAACCACATCTATTCCTTTTATGAACACCCAAGGTGCAATGGTGAGGTCGAAGGGGAGCACTGTAAACTAAAACTGATCTTGGCCCACTCTGAACAGCAAATAGCACCTGTGGGCTTGCATGACAAGGTGTGGAAATAAGCATCCAACAGTTCCAATGCTACATCTAGACTCCAGGATCAAGGGCATATGAGACCTGGGAACTGGCGAGCATCTTGCATTTGTCCTTGCACAGAAAAGCATTGAGAAGGTGAAGGTCTCCATCCGGAAATTATATGAGTGCCATCTGCAGATAGCGCTAGGCCCTCCAAATAAAGTTAGTAAACTTCATACAGAGCTTCACTTCTAGTCGAATCTGTGGAAAATGACAAACCTTCACGTCAATATTACATTACCGCTTCGTGGAGTCAGTCACCTTGTCCTCAAAATAATGCAAATAAAAAGTGAATTTCATCTTCAATTGTTTTATCGTCACATGCACAAACCAGACAGGTGCAATAAGACCCCTTAGGAGGACCTTTATTCAATGGTAAAGCACCTAAATGTAATTTTAGATATAATTGGTACATGGATTGTGGTTTTTGAGAACCCAAAAATTCCTCTCTTCTAGGGAGCAGTTTATAGTGACAACATGCAACACCTATTTTGAATTGATTATTTAAAAAAAATCCTGATGCCACTTGAGTGGCTGAGAAAAAGTAATTTTATTTCTTTCTGTGAAAGTTTGGCAAAAATACTTGGCTGTGGCCAATATTTATTTGAACACAAATTAAATTAATTGCGCATACAAGACAGCCAACATAATTTGAATCAATTATCAAGGGTGTGTTGAATTTGGTAGGTACACTGTTCTCCACCAAAGGGATCTCTTTCTCCATAGCTAGACATACAAAGAGTAGTTCCCAGTAGACTATATGCTTAGGTTCTCCAGGTAACACCAAAATGTGTGTTGTTACATGCCTTTAAACCTATAAAGACTGTACTAGAAAGAAGAGATCAAACTCTGCTTAAAACAATTGCCCATTTCATTTTGAACATCAGCTACCATAGCCAGGTGGGTTAAAATGGTTCAAGGAGGAAGCCAGTATTCATTTAAATATATTGGTGATCGCTCTACTATAGGAGCAATCACACCTTTCTTTTGCACAAGACTGGAATACATTATGTAGGCCATGGAATCTATTTAAGACGTTTTATTTTTAAAATATTTTTAGGTTTACAGCAGAGGTTAGAAACCGGAAGGAGAATAGTGGAGGAACTAGAGTACAGAATTTAAACTATGAGAGAATGTGAACTAAGTAATCATGTTGCTTTCACTACTAAGAAAAAAAGCTTAACAAGATGATGTCTAATGCATGTATTAGGACTCTGACCTGTCTTGAAGCACTTTTAGTTAGCAATAGTATATTAAAAGCCTTGTCTGTGTCCTTGAGAACAGAAAATTCTAAGACACGAAAGGTAGAAAATGTGCTATTCTCTTTCTAATGTGGTAAAACAGCTGTGCAACACCCTACTCACAACTGAGTATTTTCACATTTAAAATCCTGAGATTAAATATCAGAAGCAGAAATTGTTATTATGGATACAAAATTTGTCAAAGAAGAGAATGTTTCTGGATATGAAATATGGCAAATGTATTGGAAGAGGAACTATTGATTAAAATGAGATACATCCGCCACATGATTACAATTATCTGTTAAATCGCAGGTTTTCCTCATCCCAATACCTTCCTCACTTTATTTGAAATAGTTAAAGATGTTCCTGAAGTGTTATTCATTTTGTATATTGTATTGCCCCTTTTGATTTATTAAATGAATCACTTCTAGAATCCGCATAGTGTGTTGGCAATTTACAAGCTTCATTTGTGCTCAATATCCTGGCTCAACAGGGACAGTGGGAGAACGTTTGACAGAATCTTTCGTTATCTGCTTTATTCCATTTCAGATTGGCTTCAATTATACACAATGAATGAAAGGTAAAATATGATAAGATAAAGAGATCCATACCCAATTGAGCAAAATCGTTTTGCCCAACTTAAACTCAAAAACTACGAGGGAAGGCCTGGCCCAGCCTCTTAATGAAATCCTGCAATCTTCTGGGACTAGGAGTCTCTGAGCGCCATTACACTGCTTCCATCACAACCCAAGAACTTCAATACTGCTCTAAGTCAGTGTAGATGGAAAACCATGGGGTACAGGTCCAGTTGGCTAGTGTGGAGCCCTGGGTTACATTAAGCAGCAAGTGTTCAAAGCAGTTTCAGCATCTGTTCCTAGGAAGTCACTGTCTTGTATATCTCCCTTGATTATATCCTCCCTACCCCCCCCCCCATCCCACCCCCACCTCCCCCAATGTGCTCTGACAAGTGCCTGCCTTTCCTGGCCTTGTACTCCTTCCATGTAGAATGTTGTCCTTTAATTTCTAACAGGTTGCCTTTGAAGAGAGTGGCTTTGCTAGGTATTGTGCTGAACTGCTCTACTTCATTAAAGTGGCCTTTACTTTCACAATGCTCATCTTTGTTTCATTGTCACAACTCATGTAGTCTTCTTGCCCCGTTCCTAGCTGGAATCGGGAGCAGAGGCAATGGTCAGTCCACACCAATAAACCTTCTGTCTTCTCAGAGTCCCTAGTTTCCCCAGCCCAGCTTTAAAACAGGTCCCAAAATGTGCAACCCCTCTCTCTCCTGGTGTCTAGGAAGGAGCAAGGGTACAGGGCCAATCATTAGGTCGGGTGCTCTAGACATAAAGTAATGGGGAATGGTAGGTTAAAGTGGGTTGAATCTTAGAGTAGGTTTTTATTCTAACATGCTCAAAGATTAATATCAGAACGATATACCAAAGTTAGGTTATCATAAAGTGTAGGGTGTCTTTTATTAAAGAAGACTCAGGGAAGCGGGGTGTCGCCGAGCTCAGCCTAGGGCCCAACCACAGAAGCTCCCACAGTCTAGCTGTTTTAAACCCAGAAAACACATCTTTGCCTTGATCCCAGCAAACACAGCACTGCTTCAAGCCCAAAGCCGAGTCACAGGTTTACAGCATAACAGTCTACTGATAGCTTTCTTGCCTGGAGAAGAAAGAAGGGAATGCACATGGCCTGAACGCATACTTTTGCATTGCATCTCAAGTAATTAATCGTATTAAAAATTAAAGGGAAAATGAAAAAACCTTCATTGAAAATAGCCTAGACACAAGTTAGTGCTTGTAAGAAACAGACAAGCATACTGAGGAAAGTTCACCTGTGGGTATTTGTGGGCAGGGTCCACCCGGCTGAGCATAGCAAGTACGAATGCAGCTGTTTTTCCTGTCCCAGACTGTGACTGTGCAATCAGATTTTGTGGCCTGAAACAAAGGAGCAGAGAATGATGGTCAGTTGGCAGGAGGAGGGGTGAGGTGGGGGGTAGCTTAAAAACAGCAGAAGCTAGGGTCCAGAAAAATAAAACACAGGGTGATAAAAAGACAAAATTAAACAAAAAGCAGTGTATGTAACCAATATAGAAACTAAGATGGCAGAAAGCTTAGTAAAACAAGAAAACTTATATAATACGATGCAAAAAGGAAAAGGGAGAGGGGTGCTTAAGACAGAAGGTGGGGAGTTACAGATAGAAGGTGTGGTATTGAAGAACAAGGTTGGAGGATTAAAGAAAGAGTGCAGGAATTGCTGGAAGTGAGAGTTGGGAGTGGGGACTTAGTTGACAGAGAAGCAAGCCAACTGGCAAGATGGTGGTGGAACCTAGATTATTGTGAGTCGGGGGTGGTGGGATTAACCAAGGCGACCAGGGGTGGAGAACTAAAGTCCCAGGGTGGTATGGTGAATAAGGATGCCTGGAAGAACCAAGGTGACCTGAAGGGTTGGAGGTGATCATGGGTAGGCGATAGCCAAGGAGAGTATGTGTGGAGGACTAAAGAGAGCGGGGTAGAACTAATAGTTTACCAATGGTATGCCAGGGAGAAAAAAAAGCCTGGTGGGCCACGATTGTAGCAAGCATGCGGAGTAGGTGAGAACAAGAGGGGCTTGATGCAATAACACGGGGTACTAAGGAGACCAGTAGCTGGAAATAAAAGAAACAGAAATCGGGACCATGAGGAAGGGTCTAAAGGAATCATGGGGTACACCAAGGTGAGTGTGAAGGGAGACCAGGCAGAGCAGGATGAGACCTACAGGAATAGTGGAAGATGGATGAGAGGAGAAGTAAAAGAAGAAGGGATATTCAAGTGTATGGAAAACCGATATGGGGTAAAGGGATATGAAAAAATTAGAGCAGTCAAGTCAAGTCAAGTCAAAGAATTTATATAGCGCACTACATACCCATAGGGTCTCAAGGCGCTTAGGGAGGGGGAGAGGATTACTTGTCAAATATCCACGTTTTAAGTTGCTTTCTGAATGCTGGGTGGTTCTGGGTAAGGCGAAGGTAAGTGGGGAGTGAGTTCCAAGTTTTAGCAGCTAGGTATGAGAAGGATCTGCCTCCCATGGTTGTCTTGTTGATGCGAGGTACAGTGGCGAGGGCTTGGCTGGAAGAACGTAGTTGGCGGGAGGGGGTGTAGAAGGACAGTCGTGAGTTGAGGCATTCTGGTCCGATGTCGTAGAGTGATTTGTGAGCATGGGTTAGCAGACGGAACGTGATCCTCTTGTTGACGGGTAGCCAGTGGAGGTCTTTCAGGTGACCAGAGATGTGTTCGTTACGCGGGATGTCTAATATGATTCTGGCAGAGGCGTTTTGGATTTGTTGGAGTTTCTTCTGGAGTTTAGCGGTAGTGCCTGCGTAGAGGGTGTTTCCGTAGTCCAGTCGGCTCGTGACCAGAGCATGGGTGACTGTTTTTCTGGTTTCGGTGGGGATCCAGCGAAATGTTTTTTTGAGCATGCCAAGAATGTTGAAGCAGGATGAAGATACGGCGCTGACTTGTCTGTTCATTGAAAGTGAAGAGTCCAGGATAACGCCTAGGTTCCGTGCGTGGTCTGTCGGGATGGGTGCTTTTCCAAGGGCTTCCGGCCACCAAGAGTCGTCCCATGCAGAGGGGGATGTACCTAAGATGAGGACTTCTGTTTTATCTGAGTTCAGTTTCAGACGGCTGTGTTTCATCCATTCGGCAACTTCTTTCATTCCTTCGTGTAGGTTAGTTTTGGCGGTGCTGGGGTCATTGGTGAGAGATAGGATCAGTTGAGTGTCATCCGCGTAAGAGATGATGTTGAGGTTGTGTTGGCGTGCGATGGTCGCGAGGGGGCTCATGTATACGTTGAAGAGGGTGGGACTGAGTGAGGATCCTTGTGGTACGCCACAGATGACTTCAGTGGCCTCGGACTTGAATGGTGGAAGGCGGACTCTCTGGGTTCTTCCGGTGAGGAACGAGGTGATCCATTCAAGTGCTTTTCCTTGTATTCCGATGTTTCTGAGGCGTTGTAAGAGGGTGCTGTGGCAGACTGTGTCGAAGGCAGCAGAGAGGTCGAGGAGGATGAGGGCAACTGTGTCTCCATTGTCCAGTAGAGTTCGAATGTCGTCTGTTGCTGCGATGAGGGCGGTCTCAGTGCTGTGTTTTGCTCGGAAGCCAGATTGTGAGGAGTCGAGGGATTTGTTGGCTTCGAGGAAAGCGGCGAGCTGGTTGTTGACAGCTTTCTCGATGACTTTGGCCGGGAAAGGAAGGAGTGATATTGGGCGGTAATTTTTGAGTTCGGTGGGGTCCGCTGTGGGTTTTTTCAGAAGGGCGGTGAGTTCAGCGTGTTTCCAGCTTTCCGGGAAGGTGGCGGAGTTGAAGGAGCAGTTGATGACGTCTCGGAGGTGCGGTGCTATGACGGAGTCTGCTTTGTTGAAGATGTGATGAGGACATGGGTCTGTGGGGGATCCTGAGTGGATGGAGTTCATCAGGCGGATGGTGTCCTCAGTGGAGATTGGGTTCCAGTCGTTAAGGGTGTTCAAGGGGGTAGAATGTTCATCATATGGTTGGGTGGGTTGTCTCCGGGTTGGTTGTCGAAGCTGTTGTGGATGTCTGCAATTTTGTTGTGGAAGAATGAGGCTAGGGAGTCGCAGAGGGCTTGGGAGGGGGTGATGTCGTTGGAGTTGGCCGAGGGATTGGTAAATTCCTTGACGATGTTGAAAAGTTCCTTGCTGTTGTGGGCGTTGTTGTCTAGTCGATCCTTGAATGCTGTTTTCTTGGCCTTTCGGATTAGTTGGTGGTGTGAGCGGGTGGCGTTTTTGAAGGCGTCTTTGGTGCTAGTGGTTGGGTCTTTTTTCCAGGTCTTTTCAAGGGAGCGGCAGAGTTTCTTGGATTTCTTAAGATCATCGTTGAACCATGAGGCCTTCTTGCTGATAGGTTTGCTTTGACGTTTTTTCAGTGGTGCTAAGGTGTCGGCGGTGTTGGATAACCATAGGGTGAAGTTGGCGGCGGCTTGTTCTGGGTTAGAGGAGTGGGCTGGGGTGTTTAGAAGGAGCGATGAGGAGATCTGGTCGATGGTGATTTTGTTCCAATTTCTTTGTAGAGTTGGTTGGGGGTGGTTGATGGGTTTAGGCTTGTTGTAGGTGAAGTGAACGCAGCTGTGGTCAGTCCAGAGGAGATCCGTTGTATGGCTGAAGGAGACATGATTGCTGGAGGTGAAGATGGGGTCGAGTGTGTGACCTGCGATGTGGGTGGGGGAAGTGACCAGTTGTTTAAGTCCGAGGTTTGCGAGGTTGTCCAAGAGGGTGGCGGTGTTGCGGTCGTTCTTTTCAAGGTGAAAGTTGAGGTCTCCCAGAAGGATGTAATCTTTGGAGGGGAGCGCGTGTGGAGTGATGAAGTCCGTGATGTCTTCACTGAATTTTGCGCGGGGTCCTGGTGGTCTGTAGAGGAGGGTGCCTCTGAGTGTGGTCTTGGGGTCGATGTGGATCTGGAAGTGAAGGTGTTCAGAGTTGGCGAGGTTGGCGTCAGAGCTGGTAGAGATGTGGATTGAATTTTTATGGACGATAGCGATTCCTCCTCCTGTGTGGCCGGTACGGTCCTTGCGTGTGATCTTATAATCTTCCGGGATGGCAATGGTGATGTCTGGGGCGGAGGAAGCGTTCATCCATGTTTCTGTTAGGAAGGCGACGTCTGGAGAGATGGTGTCTAGTAGATTCCATAGGTCAATTGCGTGTCTGTGGACCGAACGAGTGTTGAGGAGGATGCATTGTAGGTAATTGGGGTCGGGAATCTGTGGTGTGGTAGTAGCGGAGATGTTGTCGGAGCCGATGAATTTGCAGGAGTAGCAAGAGAAGGGTCCATGGGTGTGTCCAGGAGCGGCTTGGACGCAGTTGGGGGCGCGACCGGGGTTAAGTGCTAGTAGTGTGGCGGCATCGTAGGTAATGCGAGAGGGCTGGGAAGCGCGAGGGGCAGGGGGTCTGGCGCTGGGCGCGGTCCAGGCGCGGACGGGCGTAGACGGGCTTACCTTTGGCGCACCTTCGGCGCGAGTGGGGCGCGGTCGCTGCGCGTGAACGCTGCGCGCGGGAGCTACTGTCATAAATGGAAGGTGGAGGGGGAGGGGCGAGGGCGGCTCAGCTGGGAGGCGGGGCGGGCTCAGGAAGCACAACAACAACAACAACAGGGACAAAATGGAGGGGGGAGCAGATCAGGGCGCCGGGGGATAACGCGCAAAAAGCAAACTACAATGCAGAAATGCTACAGGCAAGCGAGGCAAACACAAATGAAATTGCAGGCGAAAAACAATGGCACAGTTGAATGCAAATGAGCACAGCTTCTACGATACCGTGTCTCGGCAGAGAGACAAGGGAGCGAACCACTCAGGGCAGAGGCGATGAGGGGTCACAGAGCTACGAGGTCCGAGGGCGCCGTAAATAGCTAGTGGGAGGGCGGCTCAGCTGGGAGGCGGGGCGGGCTCAGGAAGCACAACAACAACAACAACAGGGACAAAATGGAGGGGGGAGCAGATCAGGGCGCCGGGGGATAACGCGCAAAAAGCAAACTACAATGCAGAAATGCTACAGGCAAGCGAGGCAAACACAAATGAAATTGCAGGCGAAAAACAATGGCACAGTTGAATGCAAATGAGCACAGCTTCTACGATACCGTGTCTCGGCAGAGAGACAAGGGAGCGAACCACTCAGGGCAGAGGCGATGAGGGGTCACAGAGCTACGAGGTCCGAGGGCGCCGTAAATAGCTAGTGGGAGGGCGGCTCAGCTGGGAGGCGGGGCGGGCTCAGGAAGCACAACAACAACAACAACAGGGACAAAATGGAGGGGGGAGCAGATCAGGGCGCCGGGGGATAACGCGCAAAAAGCAAACTACAATGCAGAAATGCTACAGGCAAGCGAGGCAAACACAAATGAAATTGCAGGCGAAAAACAATGGCACAGTTGAATGCAAATGAGCACAGCTTCTACGATACCGTGTCTCGGCAGAGAGACAAGGGAGCGAACCACTCAGGGCAGAGGCGATGAGCAGTGAGACAAAGAAAATGCAAAAATGAGGACAGGCGGAAAACAAATAAAATAACATTTTGATGATGGGAAGAGAGAGACAACATCCCAAAGTATAGTATTATGCCGATGCTTAAACAACTAGAAGTAGAATCAACTAGATGGAAGGGCATCACTGGACGCCACAGCATCACTCGTCGCCACCACAGCATCAATCTGTGCAACCATTCAACAACAACTGGTTCAAATATGTTCTCTCAATATTTCAAGCTTTATTACAAATGTCACAAAAAGATGTTAATATTTCACTTCTGTTCTTGGAGGATTTTTGTCACAATAAAATACACTGAACATAATCTTCACAAAAGTTATTTACAAAAGTTAAAGCTATTGTCATTATAAATTACAATAACTTATTTAAGTATTAATGATTTAAAAAAATTAAAAGCCATTGTTATTTGTAATATCAATACATCTAAGTCAAGTAAAACAAAACATGTTGCATTACAAATGCTATAGGTGTCACATTTGCAAAAGTTAAAAGTATTGGCATTGTAAACGACAGAGCTATTAATTTCGCTATTTTAAACCAACACATAAATAAAAAAATTGTCATTTACAAGAACAATAGCTCAAACTTTCCTAATGCGAGACCTATTGCATTGCAAATGCTTGTTATACTTAACTCCTAGCCCATTACTCACAATCCGTACCCAATTTACCCTTAATCCATTACTGTTAACCAGTTACTCCCAATAACATTCCACAGTACACTGGCCTTCACCACCTTACCCTAAACCCCTTATCCAGAACACATTTTCACCGTATGTTCAGTGAACTGAATGTGATGAGATGGCCTACGATGTAAATGTAGTCTATGAGAAAATGGCATAACAATGAAACAGATACTAATAAATTACTTGTTTCCCCCATATTCTATTCATGTCCTCTCACCCTAATTTCGAATGTTTCTGAATCCATACTCCCTCCTTTGTACCCCCTCAATGGGAATGTCAACTGGATTCTATATAAGCTTTAAAACTTTACTCGGTACCTATATGAGGTATGAACATTCCTATCCTAAACAAATGCCTGCTATCACTGGTGTCCAAAGAAAAGAAACACTTGTTTAAGATTTCCAATGCTCCACTGTGCGCACCCCCACTTCTCCTCACACTCGCTAGGAAGAGTTGCTTACGGTTCTGCAAGCATCATGGGCAGTGCGTTCTCCTGGATCTTGGATGGCCTGTTGAAGCCCATGGCGTAGACACCTTCAAGGAGCTGTGGCTTTCTAAAATGAAAAAGGCATATGTAAACAGAGGGCAAGGAATCTACAATGGAGCGAACACTATTATGCAATTAAAAGATTGATAGAACCAGAGATCTGCTGTTACCCTGAACATGTAACATCCATCCATCGAGAATCCACAGCCAGTGACTCACCCCATTCCCCTATGTGAAATATCCACAATAAACACTCTGAAAGAGGGCCACAAAAAGATACTTTAAGCAGTCTCTAAAGGCAATCCACACCCAAGACAGAAAAGTATTGTTTCCCCAAAGCCAATGATGGCAAAACACTAATCAACTCAACCCTTTCAGGGACCTGGAACAACACCTCTAGAACGGCTGATCTTTATTATTATGGGTTAAAGCCTCTTGAAAAGCAGATTACTAGAACTTTGAGGGAGATAGCTCTGGCTGTATTTATATAAGATTATGAAAGTGTCTATCGATTTATAATGGATAAATACATTTCTGTAGTTCAAATATGTATTCAAACTGACTAAGTAAGATCCCATCTGCAGAAAAAAACGTGGGTGTACAAAATGAAATTGGACAGGACAAACAAAATGGCTAAAAGTCAGATTTAGTACCAATTTGAATTAGATTAAATCATGAACGAAACCGGATCCGCTCTGCTGTGTTGTCTTCATGATGTTAAATGGAAGCATTGTTGTTGGAGTGACTGGAAATGGAATAAATACATGTGAACATGCCACATTGTTTCCTTCTGTGCCCCAGTTGCGGTTAAGCATAAAAAGCATTTTCCATCTCCGTTCTAGTTTAACTGCGTTGTTTTGAGGCAGACTACATGTTTGACAGACATGAGTGACCAAGGTTGTGATGTGGGCTAATCAATAAGTCATTATTGGTTCCTTTAACATCAGGTTTCCTAGAGCACCATAATTTCCTCTTCCACCACTTTATTCCTCAGTTCTGTACGAGCCCTGCTCTTGCCGTTCTAGCAGGGAGTATGGATAAAAGGTCAAGCGATAACAGAGCTGCAGATCAATAAATGTGAAGTATACAAAACAGTGATGGATGGAATACTTGAAATAATCTCCACGTTATTTTGTTCTGCATTTTGAAATTACCAAGTTTATTATGGGCTTCCTGGTCTAGATTCGTATTGCCTAGTTTGCAGAACTAGATTGTGATAGGGTTCTACAACTGGACATTAGTGGCTGTGCACCAAAAGAGAGATTACAGTAAAAAGCTTCAAACCAAATTTTGAAGCAGTCTTACTTTTCAAGACAATTGTGATCCTTTACTACTGATTGTGCTTTCGACACTTAAAATAACTTTACTGTTACATTTCTCATCCAATTCAGTCCACTTTAACATAGGAATGCTCATCATTCTCAGTTACTTCGAGCTTCCCAAATCTTAATTTCTTATTTAATGTATACACATCTGTTTCCCCACCAATAGTAGTTAATGCTGTGCACATGCAGGAAATCCAAGCATATTCTTAAAATTTCCTCTAACACGACTGTGCAGATCTAAGATCCAGATTAAAAAGAGAATCAAAGCTAAACAAGACAGAAAGGTAAAGCCTACTTTAAATTTCAAACGAATCTGCTAATGCACAAATGCAAATGAAGAACTCCCACCCACACTATTTCCTGGGCATTCTGTATTGCTTAACAGCTCCTTTAACATCTGAAGCTTGTAAAACGAATGACAAAACCAAGGGTAAAAAAAAATGAAAATGGCCAGAGTTCAGAAGAACACAGCAGTAAAAGCCAATTTGCGATCAGTAGAGATTGTTTCCAGGGAGACCCTAACATATTCTAGAAATACATTTGGCTCAATAACTCTAGAAAAATAACAAGGCACTGCAGCAGAGTATGACCGTACCATAACATTTGCAATTAATAACCAAAATACAAAATCATGAGAAGAATTAGACTTCTGCAACAATGAAACCCACTCCCTCTTAGAGATGTATGTGAGGATTACGAAACATGGCCGAAATTTGTATTATGTTAACGTAATTTCGGATTACTCTTGTTAGGAGATCCCCTGGAAATTATGCTATTACACCATGTCACGTTATCATGTGCAGCTCACAATTAAGATTTAGTATGAATGTGCCATTCACAGTAAACATTTACCCTGAATGTAAACGAACAACGCAACAGCCGGTTGTGTTACTTTTTTGTACATTTTGTTTTAGCGCAAAATGAATCTTTGAGTGCAAAGTGGGCACAATGACACTTCCTTCCAAAATACACCACCTACTGGTAGTTGTGCATTTCCCATAGTTTGAAAAATATTTCACATAATTAGTCCAAAAAAATTCGCACACCTGTGATTACTGGCAAGAGATGTGGTTAATGAGGACCATAGCAGGATGAACACAGCTCATGATTCCTCAGCACAATGCTTACAATTACAATTGCTATTTCTTCAAACAGAGGCAAAATGCTTACGGCAAGGATGTTGGCAAATTAACATGCATTTAATCAGTAAGACGCAGCTGTTTGTATCTTTAGGCAGGTATGTAGGGTGTAAAATAGCCGATTTTCTTTAAATGAAAGATCTTGCTGTGAAAGAGGGCTGCTCTGTCGGTCAGTGCAAAGTAGTACAGATGATTACATTTCACAGTAGTCTGGCTACAGGAGTAAAATGAAATAAGCACAGTGAAATTAAATCCTATATTAATGCTTAAAGTGAACAGCTAAAGAGAGTGAAAACTGCTCCTTAGTCAGGTTGAGAAATTGATGTGCGTTTAGAAACCCATGGTTCTATGCATACCCAGCTTCCTAATGCCCAAAAGAGAAAGCTTTAAAAAATGATGGGTTGAATGATTTAATTAACTTTGGCAATTACTAAGCTCTCTGGGTTTGTAAGGTACAATAAGCAAAAAACAAGGAACTAGAATGAGACCTGAAAAATTGTCAGTGGCCGAGATAAATGGCAAGTATTCTACTTATGATTTGTTTTTGCCGAAATAGGAAGTTGTAGATTTAACAGACCATCAGTTCTGCAGATTCCTAGCTCAAAAGATAAATGAAATAGTTGAACTATGTTCAGGAACTATAATTGTGTTGGGTTCAATAGTAAAAAAAAAGCTTCAATTGTGGAATTAGAAGCAATAGTTAGTTTCTAGTGCAATCTTCTCCAGTTTTATAGATTATGTATTTCCCTCTCCAGGTAACTAACATTTTAAAGTCTGTAATGGGTGTCCCATGTGTTTTATAGTATTCCAACATGACTGCAGGCTGTGCTGGGCCGGACGTGCACATCAGGTCCTTCGGTTAGAGCTGGTGAAAACAAGCCATATTAAATGTACCCCAGAAAAGAAATGATCAACTCTCAATATAAATAAAGGGACAATATCAGGCAGCCAACTTACCTAAACGTCATAAAGCTATCAGATGCCCTTAAGGACACGTTTTGACGAGTGGCCCTGCCCGATGGGCCTCTTCACCTACAATTTTTATATTGCCATTTTATATTTTAGCTCCAAACCCACCAGTACACAGCTTTACTCACAAATGGCACAGCCGTAACTCACAACATGATTAAACAGCCCAGGCATGCCACTGAAGTACATCTACGACTATCCAAAAAGTACTTCCAATATCTGCACGAACCACTTGAACTCAAGGTTTCACCTAGGTCCTTAGTGTATATCTCTGGTGCCATCTATTCTTAGTCCCCTGGGGCTGGGTGATGCTGGAGTTAGCAGACACCAACTAACATGGGTTGAGAGACTGCCACCTGGTGTTTTTGAAGTGCCGATGAGGAGTTGCTACCAGGAACTGCAAAATCCAAGGGCCACCCTGAGACCAGAAAAATTGCATAAACGGCGGTGAATACAGACACGAGTAGGATCATTAGTGTCAGTGTCACCCATGAGGTCTAGCACCTGCAAGGGTCTCAGTAGGCACTCAAAAACGTTGATTGCAATAAACCAGTGACCAGCTCCTTGTCGGTTTGTAAAAGTCAGTGTCCACATCAACATCAGAAGACAGCTTGAGCCGCTGAATTGCTAAGTACAAACACGGCACCCTGAACTACATAAACCCACAAAATAGAGGGTGCAGATGTATCATAACAGCACAGGTAGTCGGTAACCTTCAACTAATTGGAGTGACTTTGAAGAACCCGTAGAGCGATCTTAAAACATAAAAAATTGCAAGGACCATGCTATAACCTGCCATGCTGCTGAGAATTGATTTTACACTACAGTTTAGGAAAAAAAAGGGATCGGAGTCTTATCTCAGCCTAAGAATGTGCACTGACCATAGTTGATTTTTTTTGGGGCAAAACACCGACTTGTGATCAATGTTAGGTCTCGCCTGTCGATGCGCATGCGCATCGAGCTTGCGAGACTATTGGGGCTTAAACAGTCTTTAACCAACTTGCAAGGAATCGTGGCGATTCCTTGCAGTGCCCGTGAAATTCAAGCTTAATGCGCATGTGCATTGAGCTTAAAAGCGCGTGCACATGCCCCCAGCCGCCTGCTTGCATGTATTTTCCCTCAGCCGCACTCCTCCCACACCCCCGCTCCGCCCCCTCCCCTGCCTGCCGTGTCGCGTTTCTTCAGTTCCCTTAGCCGCACTCCAGGCCCCTGCTGCTTTCACACCCTCATGCCGCTCTCCCCGCTCCGCCCCCTCCCCTGCCCGCTGTGTCGCATTTCTCCTCCCCCCTCCCCACAGCAATGCCCTCGTCTTGTTTTACCCGTTTCTTCTTTTCTCTATCTGTCCCGCGTCCCTTTCTCTCTTTGCCTCGCAGCGTCTTTTTTTTTTGCTTCTGATGCCCGTAGGTTTCTTTACAGTATCTCAAGCATGCCAAAAGTTCTTTTGATTTAAACATAAAAAACGACCATGTCTAGAACTTAAAGAGCAAGAGATTAGTGCCTTTCGTTTTTAAACTCTGATTTCCTCAAACAAACATGAGCCCGCGTCCCTTTCTCTCTTTGCCTCGCAGCGTCTTTTTTTTGCTTCTGATGCCCGTATTTTTGTGCAGGCAACCGAGGGGTTCATTCATGGCTGGCCGGTGGCCGGCCGTACTTTCAGTTTCCTGCTTCTCCAGCTCCTTCCTCTCTGCTGGAAACAGACAAAAGGCGCCAGTGGTGCACAACATAGACGGAGCCATCCGGCTTAATGATTGCTTTGGAATTCCATGTGTTAACAGTAAACAGACCAGAGGCGCCAGGAGAGCACAAGCCACACAGAGTTGCACCCCCACCTCCCCCTCTGGCCTTAGTTAAACGAGGTGTTTGTAACCAAGGCTGCGTCTTCTTTGGTGCGTTTATAATGTACATGGGATGTTTGGGTTCATGCTGGGTAGCGCTGCAGCCATTGACTCTCCCCCAGCCCTACCCTCCTTTGGCTTCTATAACGCACTGTTGTAGTACTGTTAAGGTGGGCTAAAATACAGGCACTTTCTTCTAAACTAAACATATGTTTGTCGTAATCTCTTTGTTTTAAAGTGCAAACAATGTTTTAAAATGCTGCCGCTGTTAGTTACACGAGGTGTTTGTAACCGAGGACGCTTCTCCACATGATCGCCTGCCTCTCGCACACATGTGAGTGCGTTTCAACTATGTTTTATTAGTACCGTGCTGTGTGTTGGCTTTTTCATATGTTGTCATGGGTCTATATTTTTATAATAATGGCAGCGCTTTAGGCAACGCCACCTGCAGATAATTACCCGGACGTCTGCTGAGGCAATCAGCAGCGCTGCTCTCGAAGAATAACACGGGGTACATAGCAGTGCCACGCGACCGGTCCGGCGCGCTCTCCTCCCTGCTACCGGGGGCCAAGACAGGCAGGGATATCCTTAAATTGCACAGCCAACGAAACTCCAGGGCAAATGTGGTAAGGGGATAAACAAGGGCACGGCGAAAACATGGCAACAGTCACCGCATGCAAAACTCGATTGCTGTTTAATTTCCTACCCCACCACCATACACGCATACAACCACCCACACATACAACCACCCACACATACAACCACCCACACATACAACCACCCACACATACAACCACCCACACATACAACCACCCACACATACAACCACCCACACATACAACCACCCACACATACAACCACTCAAACAACTACACACACAACCGCACACACATCTGTCGCACACACATCTCACACACGCAACGCCACTCACCCACGCAACGCCACTCACCCACGCAACGCCACTCATCCACGCAACGCCACTCACCCACGCAACGCCACTCATCCACGCAACGCCACTCATCCACGCAACGCCACTCATCCACGCAACGCCACTCATCCACGCAACGCCACTCATCCACGCAACGCCACTCATCCACGCAACGCCACTCATCCACGCAACGCCACTCATCCACGCAACGCCACTCATCCACGCAACGCCACTCATCCACGCAACGCCACTCATCCACGCAACGCCACTCATCCACGCAACGCCACTCATCCACGCAACGCCACTCATCCACGCAACGCCACTCATCCACGCAACGCCACTCATCCACGCAACGCCACTCATCCACGCAACGCCACTCATCCACGCAACGCCACTCATCCATTTGAAAAACGAAAAATGTCAAACTCTTCTATTGCGAGACCTATTGCATTTTCAATGCTTGTTTAGAATTAATACCCATGTTGAAGGAGTTTCACGACAATGAAGGACTAAATTATGTTTACGTGTCAGGACTGACTAAATTATGCAGCAAGAAAATGCAAATATGTGGCCCATTATTATTATTTTGCTATTTTGTTATTTTATTACAAAGAAATACTGTTAGTGAAAAAGTTTCAACTCATTAGTACAAATATACTGCTTGAAAATAGCAATCGCCAACCAACAGCTGAATGGTTAAAGTTTGTCACTGTGTAAAACCAGATGGTTATTTTTTTTAAACTTTTGATCGTTAGAGGCAGAAATACCTTGTTAAATCAGAAACTGCAAATTATACAGTAGGTGGTGGATTATGTGGCAAGCGTGGCATATACATAACCATGCAAAAAATAACATTGTGGCCGCGGATTTGCATATTTCTACTATACTGACTGGACAGTCTGTAGTACATTGTTCATGTTATTATCCTGTCCTTATCTCTCTACCTGCTCAGCCCAGTGTGAATGTGCTGCGTGGAATGTTGGTGTGATGATGCGGAATGGAATGTTCGGGTGCCTTAGAGGTGAAGTGTGACAGTTGAAGCATTGGCTGAGCAGCAGGCAGGCTGCTCCTGGCGGGGCTGCTTCACAAGAACTCAACAACTTGTAACTGATCTTAATAAATCTACCAAACTACATCTTGCCGGTTGGACTTAATTACTAAATATTTTGGTGACGAGTTGGTGACTAACCCATGTGTTACATATGAAATACCTGAACCTGGCTATCAAAGAGGATTTCATGATAAAGAAACCTTCAGAGCCTTCAGATGCTGCCAACGTAAAGTACATTTCCAGGAGGAGGGATTCACAGAAAATCTCTACTGTCCATCAATCAATCAATCAGAGCAATTTGTAAAGTGCGCTACTCACCCGGAAGGGTCTCAAGGCGCGGGGGGGGGGGGTCAGGATCCGTTACTGCTCGAAAAGCCAGGTCTTGAGTTGCTTCCTGGAGGAGAGATGGTCCTGGGTCAGTCGTAGGTGGATGGGGAGGGAGTTCCATGTCTTGGCCGCCAGGTAGGAGAAGGATCTTCCTCCGGCGGTGGCTCTGCGGATGCGTGGTACGGTGGCGAGGGCGAGGCTGGTCGATCGCAGCTGGCGGGTGGGCGTGTAGAAAGTGAGGCGGTTGTTGAGGTATTTGGGGGACCAGGTCGTGGAGAGCTTTGTGTGCGTGGGTGAGGAGTCTGAACGTGATCCTCTTGCTGACGGGGAGCCAGTGCAGGTTTCTCAGGTGGGCGGAGATGTGGTTGTGGCGGGGGATGTCCAGGACGAGTTGTGCGGAGACGTTCTGTATGCGTTGAAGTCTTTTCTGTAGTTTGGCAGTGGTGCCCGCGTAGAGGGTGTTCCCGTAGTCCATTCGGCTGGTGACGAGTGCCTGGTTGACCGTCTTCCTGGTTTCGGTGGGGATCCATCAGAAGATCTTACGGAGCATGGGCAGGGTGTTGAAGCAGGATGACGAAACTGCGTTGACTTGTCTGGTCATTGCGAGGGCGGAGTGAAGCCCAGGTTTCGTGCATGGTCCGTTGGCTTGGGGGTGGTGCCCAGGGCAGGGGGCCACCAGGAGTCGTCCCAGGCGGAGGGGGATGATCCCAGGATGAGGACTTCCATCTTGTCTGAGTTCAGCTTTAGGCAGCTGTACTTCATCCATTCGGCGACGTCCTTCATTCCCTCGTGTAGGCTGGCTCTGGCGTTTTCCGGGTCGTTGGTGAGGGAGAGGATCAGCTGGGTGTCGTCGGCGTATGAGATGATGTTAAGGTTATGATGGTGTGCGATGGCTGCGAGGGGGCTCATGTAGACGTTGAAGAGGGTGGGGCTGAGCGAGGATCTTTGAGGTACGCCGCAGATGACTTCGGTGGCCGCGGAACAGAACGGGGGGAGGCGGACTCTCTGGGTTCTTCCGGCGAGGAACAAGGTGATCCACTCCAGTGCTTTCCCAGAAGAAACCAAGAAGCTGTTCAACCATAAGCAGAGATGTTCACATGAAAGAAGAAAAAAACCGGTGCAGCATGCCTCGGAGCCTCACCAGAGTCCTTTACATCGGACAGCCCCAGCCCAGAAGTGCCGGTCTTACCTACATTATATTATTTGGACTTTGATGTATCCAGCACTGCTTGTGTCATCTAGACTAACAATATACAGCCTGTGAATTCATTTCGCTCTCGTATGAAGTTTTTCAGGCACAAATTGCGTGACCCGGAGCACATTCAAAATTCATATGGAATTTGGCTACACGTTGCAGTCAAAAGGAACGGAGGGGATTTTATAAGAAAACTCATCTTAAGGTTTTTCACATGGCATACATATCTTGGTTTCATACATCTGTAGAACATGGAGCTTCCAACGGTATGGCCTCTGCCCTGAATCTTTCATGGTAGTGTCTATTTTTGTCGGTTACACTGCATGCATGCACTGCACATGTTAATGGTTTGGCATAGTCGACTCTGTGCCGGCGGTCAGAGGCCACCTTATGTGAGAAAAACATAGTGGTGAGTATGTCGATATTTAATTTTTTCTTCACCATCTACAACGTCCTGCTGGTACGCTTGCCGTTTTAACCGTTATATGCTGTTTAAATATTGCACGTGCATCTTCCCTCGTGCATGAAGCCCGACGGACCACCTTGAGGATCCTCTGATGTGCGCCCTTCCACTGTATCAGAACTGGCTGAGTGACACTGTTTGGCACATGCACGCACCTGGAGCCATCCGGCACTGGTGTGTCCGAGTGCTGTTATCTTGAGATTTGTGGCAACACGCTAGCACAGGGGCTACGGAGTGTACCTTTTGGTCCAGCCTGCTTTGGTTATCATATGACCAGTCCTCGAGCAGTGTGGTCGGTTTGTTCTTACTTCGACAGCATGAGGTCAAGACCATATTTCAAATGTTTGGGTACTGTCTTCATGAATCTTCAGCAGTCCTTCATGTTTTTTTCCCTCTGACGTTCCTTTCCAAACAAGCTGCAGTATAGGGGATTTTACAACTTCGTTCAAGACGCGGCACACTCCGCATTATACACCTGGCACCGTATCTTCACGTGTACTCGTCTTTGGTTGGGAGCTTGCAGCCGCACACTAGGCTGCATATTGTTTGATTAAGCTAATATGCTGCCTGCTGTCAAGTTCGTGACTGTGCGTTTTCTGATGCACATTTTCCTCTGTTCATTCATGTTTTTTCAAACCGCATACAGCATAGGTTTTCTGACCAGAGGAAAAGGAAAAAAGTTTGCTGTACAAGTGCTGTTCAAAATGCCTCGGCATATTGCGTTTCGATCTTTATGTTGTTGACAATCTCATCGTTCAACAAAAAAAAGCTGCAGCAACATACTGGTCACAGTTTTTATTTTGTTTGACAAGAGACAAAGGAAATTATTGAGTAGAAAATGATTATATCTGATCTACTTTTCTTGTTGGAGTAATGTTCATTACTTGCTATGTTACACTCCCTTACATGAGGGATGAGCATGGGCTCTTGTCCCATTTCTACATTGTACATTATATGAACTCTATATGGGGGTTTTCTTAATGGGTTTAGTTCCCATTTACATGCGTTGTTGTTATTAACCCTTACACAGGGTATGTCTTATTGGGTTATAGTCCCATTTACATTAGTTCCTCACCCTTACATCAGGGGTAGGTTATGGGTGTTAGTCCCATTTACACGCACGAGTAGTGCATTACAATCCTTAGAGGGTGTGCCTTCATGGGTCTCAGTCCCATTTCTGCTAGTGTTGATCCTCACTTGAGGGTTGGCTCAATGGGTGTCAATCCCATTTACATTGTTCATGTCACTAAACTTTACAAGAGGTACGCGATTATGGGTTTGTTGTTTTTGACTCACACGTGGGGTGCCAAAATGGGTTCCAGTCCCATTTTCACAACACAGATTTTCTTTACTTACTTTAGGAATCCCTGGATGGGGCACAGTTTTCTGTGTCTACACTTATTACTGGTTACGTTATGCAAACATAGTTTTTCATCTGAACATGAAAATGGGGGAGGATGTGTGGTACTTTTTGTATTCTTATTCTTCTACTCTGTTTTCTGTCTTGTTCAGTTCTCCTTGTTATGTTATATTTTCCTTGGATGCTGGACTTTATTACTTATTTGGACATTCTTTGTCTATTGTTGTTCCCACATTGTTTTCTTACTCAATTTTTCATTTATATGGTGGGAACAGTATCTATGTATTTTGTGTGAAGGGGTGTAAGGCTAGCGTTTAGTTAATTTTTCGTGCTAGGTCTTGCCTCCTCCCATGCCTGTCTGGCCAGTGGGCGTGTTTGGGGGTAGCCATAGGTGCGTTTATGTCTATCTGCTGACTGGGACTCAATTGCACAAAGAATTTCACCAGGACGCCTTACCGGATATCGCCATCAACGAAAGGAGTGGAGCGGGTAACCGCCATTTAGCCCTGCAGCCTCCCTGTGTCCCAGGAGGGACTGACCACCAGCTCGCCACTTTACAACTTGCAGCATGCGCGGCGACTGGTGTGGGGTCGAGGCAGCAGGAGCGGCAGAAAACAACACCCGGGAGGAGGAGAGAGCAGCGAGAGGCGACTGTGGGCGCGTGGTGCAGGGACTCCATAGACCAGGAGTCCCCGCGTTGCACAGGTGTGCACGGCCGCGCCCACAGCAAGACACGCCCCCAGCCGGCCAAACCGGGTTAAAAGAAAACACGCCCAGAGGGCAGTGGGACTCAATTGCACAAAGAATTTCACCAGGACGCCTTACCGGATATCGCCATCAACGAAAGGAGTGGAGCGGGTAACCGCCATTTAGCCCTGCAGCCTCCCTGTGTCCCAGGAGGGACTGACCACCAGCTCGCCACTTTACAACTTGCAGCACCCGCTTCGCGGGTGCCGCTGCGCGGCGACTGGTGTGGGGTCGAGGCAGCAGGAGCGGCAGAAAACAACACCCGGGAGGAGGAGAGAGCAGCGAGAGGCGACTGTGGGCGCGTGGTGCAGGGACTCCATAGACCAGGAGTCCCCGCGTTGCACAGGTGTGCACGGCCGCGCCCACAGCAAGACACGCCCCCAGCCGCAACGCCCTACTTAAGAACAGTACAACACCGCTCAGCGGGACGCGAGCGGGACGGCCGGAGCGAAGCCCGGGCAAAGGGCGGGCCCTCTGAGGCCCTCCGAGGCCGGAAGAGGCAGGGTCGGGCCACCCCCCCAAGGTTCAGTATTGCCTATTATTATTATTATTCATTATTCTGCGTCATTTGACTATATTGCTGACTTTGGCTGTAGACCATGAGGAAAAACACTCATAAGCCCAAGATGCCCAACCTAAGACCCAGTACAAGAGCAAGTGCAAAAGCTAAAAAAGACCCCCCCCCGCCTCTACCAACTCTAACTGCCATCGATATAATGCTTAAGCAAACCATTGGGGCGGTATCTAACGCCATCGCCAACACAGAAAGAAGAATGTCCCTACCTCCTGTAACAATCATCCAGGAAACACAGGAATCACACTTCAATCTAACTGAGGCCTCACATGACTTGGTGGAGGAATTTGATAATAGTTTGCCAATTTCGCCTTCGTCGTTCGTTGAGCTCCCCTGTGCTCAGGCGCCAGTTGACATTAGCAGTGACAGATCCGGTGTACAAATAAACAACCAAAAAAATAACCTCCAAAGTACAAAGAAATCTTTTAACAAGGAAGGCCCTAAATGTGGGGGGAAAAAAGGCTCATCAAAAACAAAAAATCACAACCTAGTAACCCCCATAAACCCATCAACACCGGGAATCCCTTGCTGGATTACCAACATGGTGTCTGACCTTAAAACGGACCTCGAGCATTCTATCACTGTGTTGTTAAAACCCCTTATTGCCAAAATAGATAGATTGACATCAATAGTAAATAATAGGGGGAATGGCTTAAAAACAGCCCAAGCGCAAGAAAGTAGTTCAACAAAACAGAATGTCGCTGTATCCAAAAGTTTAACCAAAGATAAGGCCCCCACAAAATTGGATGTAGCAGTAAACAATCCTATTAGAGCTACACAAAAAGGCACCAAAGACACTATAAAGGTTGCCACTACGTCGACCACAGGTAAAAGCAACAAGCAAACAACCATTGGGAATAACACATTACCTCTGGGATCACCACAAATACTGGAAGGAACTCAGTCGCTAGACCCCAAAGCGAATGCCAAGACTAACCGGACTTCTTCTACAACAGGTAATAAAGAAAATAAAACAGCTACTCGCTTCAGGACTATTAACCTTCCACCTGAGGCATCGCCCTTTGTAGTCGTTTTAACTGGAGTCCCGCCGTTAAGAGAGGATCAACGAGAATCACAAGAACACCTGAGAAATAAATGTGCACAATGGTTACAAATTCATAGACCCCTCCCCCCGAATATCTGGGGAGAAATCCTATTCGTAGGAAGGGGGGAGTGGATCGGCAAAGGCACCAAGACCATAGCAGGGGACATCATCACGGTAAATTTTAGAGATATGGCAGCTGTAAACTTTATCTGTAACGCCCCTCCGAGCCATACCCGCTCACAAATACATCCAGTACATTTATCATATTTTTATCCCTTTTCGTCTCAAAGACCCAGGCAGAGCAATAGACCACCACCAAACAGTATTCCCTACATGGGTTACCAACATAGACCATCCCAATGGCAGAGACCAAGCATTGTCACGGCAAATTATGACCCTTCCCTGATGCAGCACGCACATTGGAACAGGTTCAGCACACTTGAAGGGGTGGATTGACAAGGAGGGGACAATCAATCCCCCACGAGTGTAAGGGAGAACGAGGCTAGCACTCTGCTAACAGGAAATAACAAGAGGGCAGGCAATGGTCCAGACCTTGTGCTCGGTAAAAGGGATAGTAGTAAACCACCGAACACAAGGCGGGGAAGAGAAGGTTGGATGGACCCTCCGGTACATGAGTCAATCAACAAACAGAGTAGATCAGTTGCCCTCAGCAAAGTAGCTGTTCAAAGCAGCATACAATCTAACCTTGGCACCTTTATGAAAGTGGGAAAACACACTATGTCTCACTTGGGAGCCCCCGAAAGAACCCCAAAGGAATCTACTGAAGCAAAATTATCATCCGTATCCTGGAATATTGCAGGATTAGCGGCCAAATTTGAATCGCAGGAATGGCTTAACTACATCAGCCAGTTCCATATTATTTGCCTGCAAGAAACTTGGGCCACTGAATTAAATGATTACAGCTTGGAAGGTTATAAAAGCTTTTCAGTACCAGCTAAAAAAGTAACCGCAGGGAGAGCTAGTGGGGGCCTCGCCATATATGTCAATTTAAATATTAAGGGCACCTGGTCAAACATTAAATGGCCATCACATAACCTTCAAATCTTAAGGTTTGCCTCACCAAGACTAACCTTTTTCCTACTTAATTGGTATAACGCCCCTGCATTGACGGAGAAGGGCAGTGCGGTATCCGAACTAGAAGAATGCCTGGGAAAATTGAAGTCCTTAAGTAAGACACCAAATAAATCAAATTTAATATTAACGGGAGATTTTAATTGCCACTTATGTGATAAACTGAAACCTTTTAATAAAGACTGGTCAAGATGCACCATAATGAAAGGGCCACATTTTGAACACTCAAAAGAGGGTTGGGATCTAGAGAGATTAACGAAAAGGTACAATCTAACCCATACCCTAGACCTTGTGGCATTGGGAGAAAAAGGAGAATTGACCCCAACATTTAAAGGAAGAGGCTGTCACTCTTATATTGACTTTACTTTAGTCTCCCCTATTTTAAAAAGAAATATTAGCAAAACCATTATCGAAGCCAGTAGTTTTAGTGACCATAATCCGGTCATTATTACAATAGAAGGCCTCGATTTTAATATCCCATCCAAGAGATCTGACATTATGGAAAATGCAGTGGACCAGGGGAGAAGAATCAAATGGGCCAAAATCGATGGGGATAGATTCTATAAAAAATTATTAATAGAGGCCTCAGTTGCAATCAACAAATGCTTGGACCCTAGTGTAGGCGGTGCCCAGGTGGTCAGGGCATTCGAAGAAATAGCGCATCATGTAAATAATTCTTTGAAATGTACTGGGCCTAACAACAACAATATGTTCTCTAATCCCCGTTGGTTTGACTCAAGCTGCACCAAGGCGCTCAAAAAATTGAAGGATAGTCTCCATTCTAAACCAAGGGATAAGACCATGGTGGCCAAAGACAGAGCCGAATATAAAAAAACCCTGCTGAAACGCAAACAAAGTTTACAAAACCAAGCTTGGGAGAATCTGAGGGACGCTGCGGAAAGGAAAGACTCTGCAAGCTTCTGGAAAGTGATTAACTCCCCATGCTTTCAGGATCAAGGGGTACCAAAAATTATGAATATCATCCTGCCGGAACAATGGCAGACTCACTTCCAGAGCTTATATAATCACTCAAGTCACCAAATAATTGAGGATGTATCAAGGGACCATCAACCGGCAAGATGGACTTTTCCCTGAAAGAAGTCGAAAAGGGAATAACTGGGCTCACTAAAAACAAGGCCCCGGGGCCGGATGGAATCCCACCAGACCTATTCTTGAGCAAGCCTGAACTGTGGTCGCCGGTACTTACCAGGGTGCTAAACGAGGCAGTGGTGGCAGGACTGCCTCGGTCCTGGTCATCGGCGACCATAGTCCCAATCTATAAGAAAGGGAACCGTGATGACCCCCAATGTTACCGACCCATCTCGCTTATAGATGTTACAGCAAAGGTACTTGGGAGAGTCATCTTACAGCGATTGCAAGATTGGGCCGAGGAGCATCAAATCCTCTCGGACATACAATACGGCTTCAGGCAAGGTAGATCAACTACCGACCAATGTTTAAATCTGTACCTCCTGATCGCCAAATACACCATCGCCGGGAAGGGAAACATTTACATGGGGTTTATGGACCTTTCTGCGGCCTTCGATCGTGTAAACAGGAGAAAGCTTTGGGCCATGTTATTAGAATTAGGAGTGGACCAACCGCTAGTTAATACCCTGCAAAACCTCCATTGGAATACCACTGCAAGTGTGAGATACAACCAGGATGGTAAAAAGACCGACCCCTTCACCTGTGCAAGCGGAGTAAGGCAGGGATGCATCCTTGCGCCCTTCCTTTTCTCCATTTACATTAATTCTTTGGAAAAAGACCTATTGAATCTTAAGGTGGACTCACCCCAAATCGGTCATCGTGCTGTACCCGTACTACTCTACGCCGATGACGCGGTCCTACTCGCAAGAACTCCTTTAGGACTGCAAAAACTGATTGATGGGTTCGTTGTGTTCATGGAGAAATTGGACTTGGCAACCAACCTGGAAAAATCTTACATCATGTCAGTGGGGCAACCATCAAAAGGGTCTTTTTCCTATCATATTGGGCCCCATATTATAGATCAGGTTAAGACTTTTTCATACCTGGGGGTATTATTTGATCACCATCTCACCTTTAAACCACTGGTAGAAAAGCACTCCTTGAAACTGGCAGCCTCAGTAGGCGCCATAATGGGGTATGGGCAAAGACTAGGCAAATGGTCGCCGGAACAAATATTAAATCTGTACAGGGCAATTTGCTGTGCGAAAGTCTCCTACGGTGCAGAAGTGTGGGGCTTCCTGGATAATAAAGCACTGCAGATCCAGACGGAAGAGAACAAATTCCTAAGGAGAATTTTGAAAGTACCACAGAGTGTACCGGCCCATATCATTCACGAAGAAGTAGGAGAACCCTTCATAGAAGATAGGATTAAAATTAAACCTCTTCTGGCATGGGTCAAAATATGGTCCAACCCTGAAGCGTCGTTAACAAGACAAATCATAGAGGATTGCTTGAAAAGAGACAAAGGTCAAACCATTCCCTGGCTGAAATATGTCAAGAAAGCCCTAGAAGAAATTGAATGTACTAACCTTTTTATAGACCCAGACTCTGTAACACCCGAGAGCAAGACTTTGGTAAAAAAACTTTTCACAGCCCATCTGAAGACAATAAGGGCAGGAAAAGAAAATCACAAACCAACCAACCATTCTTATAATGAATTGACAGCTAAGAATGGTATGGAACCTTATTTGAGGGTCATGTTTAACGCTCAGGATCGCTTTTTTATGACACGGTTTAGATTGAACATGCTCCACCATTTACTTGCAGTCCCGGCTGGGTTCACCCACACAGTGGAAGAGAAGGGTACCTGCGGCTGCGACCACAGGTCTCCGCAGGATACCCTTCACTTCATTTTACTATGCCGATTTTATACTATGCCTAGACGGAAGTTCCTGGTGGGGATCCTGAAAGACCTAAAGTTTAAACATGCCAGATTGGCCTTGAGGTTTTTCAAGGAAGCGGAGGATGCCCACACTCTTTTTTGCATTGTAACCTTTATTAGAATGGCCATGAGACTGAGGAACACTAGAGAAATTGGTCCTTAATATTTATTCGGCCCTTGATCAACTTAAACTTAGGAACCCTGGGTCTACTTAGAACGTCAGAAATCCTCCTTTTTTAAAAATTTTTAACATTTATATCTTTTATGGGAAAATTATGATGGTGATGATTTTTAATTGTCATGTGTGTATTTTGCATTTTGTGCTTTTATGGTGTCTTTTTAAGAACCGAATAAAGATTACAAATTGAAAATGCCATATTATTTTATTCTACACTTTAATTTATTTAAAGGGGAGGATGGGTTTTTTCAAATTGTGTATATCTTATCTATTGTTTCCTCTTCATTTACTTCTACGCATCTTTTCACTCTTTCCTTTTTAATTTTTATTGCATATGTTTAGCTGCATTTGTGTAATTCATCTTAATTTCTTTTTATGGTTCTTCTTGTTGTTACTTCTTTCAGGTAACCACAGTTATGCTTCTGTTTTATAAGAAAGGGGGATATGTAGTATCTTGTTCATGTTATTATCCTGTCATTATCTCTCTGCCTGCTCAGCCCAGTGTGAATGTGCTGTGTGGAATGTTGGTGTGATGATGCGGAATAGAATGTTCGGGTGCCTGTGAAGTGTGACAGTTGGAGCATGAGCTGAGCAGCAGGCAGGCTGCTTCACTACAACTCCTCTACATGTAACCTACTTCAATAAATCTACATAATGTACATCCTACTTGCGTGGGCCACGTTACTACACAGTGGCCCAAACAGTGTGTGATTAGTGTCATCCAGAATACTAGTTCTCAACTTTCAACACCCTGAAGCAAAGATTGACTGCGCAACCAAACTTCTGTTTGAGAGTAAAATATACAGAGGGAATCGTAGATAACCAAATGGATGGTAACATGTGATCACTTGAAACAACAGGCAACAGTGCTCACCACTAGCACTACCAAGTACAGTTTGTTATGCATTTCTTTGCTTTAAATATTCCTTCTTTCTAATTCAACTCTAATTATGGAAATGAAGCAGCAGCCTTCCTAAGAATTTCAGTTGTCCAACGAGAGAGATCAGTGGATACTAAACATAATGAAATGCATTTGCTCGGTTTTTCAACTAATAGTCAGGCTCTATATTTTCACGGACCTCGCTTTACTTCTACATGCATCATGGCCCAATGGAAAGGAAGTGGTGGCCAGCTCCAATTAGCCCACTTCTTGCTTCTGCAGACAGCATCTTGATCTCCCGTCCTGATCAAAAACCTCTTTCTTACAGAACAAAAAAGGACTAAAAATCCAAGCTTATATGAGTGACAACTGAGGAAATCAATAAGATTAAATACCCTTTTTTCAAGATCCGTCTAATGTGGAGCACAAGAGTAGTCTTAAGTCGTAGATCTACCTCAGAGCGTCTATAGTTACATAATCAAAGGTTTAACTTTGATACACTTAAGGGATCCATTGGTGCCCTTCTCTGCAGCCAGCTTTTCGGCAACACCCCCACACAATTATGTACTGACCTTTTTCCGTACATTGTTTTTTATTAGTTATTGGGCAAGTCGCAGTCATATTTCAAAGCACTCTACAGTTACGTTACGAATGCAGCCTGTAGTACACGTTTTTAACTGTACAGAGAAAATCATTTTCTCAGTTCTTCAACTCAGTGCATCAGTTTTTGTTTTTTTAAAGAAATAAGCAATGGATTTGGTCAGGTGAGTATGGGCAGAACTGTTTTTTTCAGCAGGCATTTCCTGCTCATCCATGCACACTTTTTAAAGGCGCTTATCTGTATACAGATCTACTTAGTCTGGCTCGGTGTCTGCTTCTCAAGTCTGCTGTCTTGGGTAAAACAGTACTCAAAGGCAGGCATTTGGCCTTTCCTGAGCGTCAGGGTAAGGTCACATGGTGCCATGGAACCCCAAGGAGCGCAGCACTGCATGAACTGCAAGAGCGGCAGGGCTGCAGGTAGGTGCTACGAAGAACATAATCGAAGGTTTGTAACATTCGCGGCCGGCAAATCAAGAGCAATAAGGACACTAAGCGCAACAAAAGATATTAAGGAAGCAAGAAAGCCACAAAAGAGGATGCAACAGAAACCTAAGAGGTGAGAAACAAAAGGTTCTGAAAAATAATTATGAAAGAAGGAAAGTAACAAAAAGGATACATGTAAAAGCATCAGAAGAAAGGACAGAAAAGAAGGGGAATAGTAAGAGAGAAGTAGATGGCGAGACAACAAAGGTGAGAGAAGCAGGAGAAGACGTCAATGGAAGTGGTCAGGGGAAGAGAGACTATAGCAGCACAACATTTTAGACCAGGTCCCTAAGACTGAGGTCGACTCAGCGCAGACTTCCCCACTCCTAGATGCATGATCAGAAGCAGCCGAGGAGGATAAGCAACTGCTGTCATTCCTGCATCAATTCTGGGGTAGCTGAACATCAGAGATGCCAGCAAGACTGATCTATTAACAGGATTTGAAAAACACAAAAACATATTGGAATACTGTGCCTTCGATGAAGCATAGTTATGTTCTTCTAAATGTAATATATATTTTTTATATCCAAAGACTTTTCTAGCAAGATAGCAGCATTACGCTGCACTTTACTTAAGAAGCCAGTAAAGACCTTGTTACAACACTATTTTAAGATGCAGAGCAGAACTGGCCAGAAAAAACCCAGGAATTCTAGATTTTGCTAACTGCAGCATGTTTTGCAATCTGAGCTCTGTATTTTTATTTCAGTAGCTTTTATTGATAAACCAAAGGAGTCCAACATTATCAATTATGATCATTCACAGTGTGACTTTTTGTGTGAGGATCTTTTGTATATCAGCACAGAAAATATGTTAAATGTAGTAGAAGTTTTAAGGCAAGGTTTCCCCAAAACAGGAAGGTTTGGGCAACACAGCAAAGATCTCAAACTGTAAGCCTTGCTGCTTAGGACCGGTGAAGGATCTAAAATGCTTGTTATGATATCCAGAGGTGTACCTATTTTGGTTGCCTTTATGTGGACAGTTTGTTGCTGCCAAGTGGCCCCATGGAACAAACAAGGTAATGGACGCGTTGCTTGAATAAACCTGGAGATCAATCCAAGGGCATTCCATTCCATCGTTTTTCAACCACTATACTGCTCAAGACAAAGACCTGCCACATGCACATCAGCCTTGGTCCTGCTCCAATAGGAACCGTCCCACCCTAACTGCTAAGCCAAGGCCCCTCCAGATAGGAGCACAATTAACCCCAGACAGGAAGACTGACGTGGAATCTGCAAGCTCCACAGGCGGAGATTAATGCAAGCATTCCACTATTACTTTATTTCTTGCAGTGGAGATTGTAAGTGAAATGGGGATGCCCAGACATGGGCCGCTGTGCTCACTGTGCTGTAGGACTTAAGCTATACCTCACTTAGTGTTTCCAGCAGGTGGTGACCTGGCCTGGACAATTCATATTGGGGAAGAACCAAGGAAGCTTTGCATACAACTGGTCTATGTATAGAATGGAAACATGGGCAAGAGCTGACCGACTTCAACACATCCTCAAGTGATTACCAGTGGTTCAGATGAATTTGAGCCTTCCTAACATTCCTTTGCCGTTTGTTCCCAAGTCACCCCATGGACTCAGATGCCTTCTTTGATGGTAAAAAAAAAACTGTGTGGCTCTATTCTATGGCAGCTGCTTGTACCCATTTTGGTCCTCCATATCTATGTGTCAACATAGATTTCACAACTCAACCTATCACACGAAGCTACTTTGTCAGAAAACTCATTGCACATGTGGGTTGTGAGTGACTCTTGTCTCGACCTGGATTAGGCGCCGATGCTTCTGTGAGCTCTCTGTTCTAGCATTCTACCTCAGGATGCATTTGCAGATGGTGAAGCCGAACCCCCCCACTAGTTAATTTACTTCACAGGTACTGGCTGCAGACAACCTCCATACTGATAGATACAAAAAAGATCGCCCACAAACCCCAGCCATACCCTCTACCCTGGACTCACAGCCTCAGTTCCTCGAAGGACTTGACTGAGTAAAGCGGGGAGTTGGGGTCCCGTTGCAGCACCTCCACTTGGTTGGTGTTGTTGACCAGGTTGCTGCGGATCAGTTTGTTCAGTAGAGACTGGGCAGCTCGGTCCTCTGCGGGAGGTAACAAATTTAGTAGAATTTTTTTATTAACATTTTCAGCATTTTGTAGTTCAAAACCTTTTACAGTATTTTATACATACTAAAAAAATCAACATGTAGCAAACAAACAATGCAAACTGGATTTAATATTTAAAGCTAACTGAAAAGCAGCGTAATTTAACCTTGTGTGGTTCATTAGCAATGTGACCTTTTTTTAAAGCCACTACACTCCCAAGTGGAAATCAGTGCTGTGTTTTAGTGAAAGGTTACATTCCTCAAAGAGATAATTGAATAGAATCGGAATGTTTGAGCTGCTAAATAAGTTCTGAGCTGTCAATTTTATGGACTAGTTAGAAGAATATAGGTTTGGTAATCTGGAGCCCCCATGATTATTTATTTTTCACAGGTGGGGCGCAGCAGTAAAACTTTGATGTCCACTGGCTCTAAGTCCAAACCCCCTGCCCTCACTATATGTATCCCTTGCACAAAACCTGTCGCCTTC
Organism: Lissotriton helveticus; assembly: GCF_964261635.1. Taxonomy (NCBI): domain Eukaryota; kingdom Metazoa; phylum Chordata; class Amphibia; order Caudata; family Salamandridae; genus Lissotriton; species Lissotriton helveticus. The sequence continues at coordinate 629,545,145 of NC_136065.1, read as the reverse complement.
TGTGGAAATGCCTCGGTAAGAAACAAAAGACTCGACTGGTTGCTAAGATCAACAAGCGAACCCAAGTATAGCCCAACAGGATAACACTAGCTGAATTGGCAATGTTACAGACACTTTGCGAGCATGTAGGTGCTATGAAAATATCGGAGGGAAACAACTCTGCTCCAGAAAGTGCTTGCACCTGGTTTTCGATGTAGATCCGTGTTTTCAATGTTATATTTACCAAACAAATGTTAATTTCTTCTCTGAAGTAAAAGCACTGACACACTGACATTTTGGAGTGTTTTTATTTCCCAATTCTCTACCCAAGTTCCTAATGTCTACCTCCTCCAAAAGAGTGAATGGATTGTGCACCCTGGCTACAAAGCGATAGTCAAGGGTCACTTGATTCCTGATTGGGGGTGTAATGATCTTTTGGTCTTGTGACACTAGTGGTATACACAGACGCCCCCAAACGATACTACCTAGTAACCACCAATTGTCACAGGACATTTGGAAAAGGTCTCTATTATGAAGTATGATACAGTGAGGTGTATCACTATACAGTGTCATGTAATGCTACTAGGTTAGGACTGTGCAGCGTGCATTTGTGAGCTGTGGTAAATTGTGATGTGCTCTAATGTGATGTTGTGTTGCACAATGCATGTAGGAAAGTGCCCCATTTTGGACACGGTCACCCCCATTTATTGTCTGGTATCCAATGCAATTTTGATATGAGTGCACTGGGTTCCTGCTATTCAAGTCCCCAGTGCCAGTCCTCTTTCCCCAACCTAGAATCCCCCCTAAATACCTTTAGCACCTCCTGCAAGCCATTAGTAAATGGAACTCATGGAGCCTAGGGCAGGCAAGCTAAAGAGGGTCTCTAAGGGCTGCAGCATGTGTGGTGCCACCCTAAGAGACCACTCAAACCCAACATGGGCTGAGTGCAAAGGTGGAGAGAAATGTGAAAACACAACATGGCACACATTAAAGTTTGCCATGCCTGCAGACACTGCATATAGTATAGATAAAAACAGATCCTGTGCACACGCAAATGAAGCACGTGGTCCTAGTGTCAGGACTCAAAGTTACGTGCAGAATGAAAATTACGTGAAAGTTCAAAAATCTCAAGCACAAAGGTTCGTGTGGTTGAAGAATATTTATAAGTCAATTGTTGGTCAGTACAGAGAATAATACACGTCTTTTGTCTTCATTCCCCCGTCTGATGAGCGGGGTATTTGACGACCTACATTCTCAGTTTAATACTCACGTGGCCGGCATCATACCAGATACCACCACCACGGTCTTGATTATACTGTAACCTTCAGCCCTGATGAGTCACATCTCATTCACGGTGTGACGAAACACGTGTCGGCTGGCTATTATTCTCTGTACTGACCAACAATTGACTTATAAATATTCTTCACCCACACAAACCTTTGTGCTTGACATTTTTGAACTTTCACGTAATTTTCATTCTGCACGTAACTTCGAGTCCTGACACTAGGACCACGTGCTTCATTTGCGTGTGCACAGGATCTGTTCTTCTTCTATTTTGATTTAGGCCTTCCTACACCTTTGCAGGGGTTGTTTTGCTTTTGGGTTTGTGTTCCCCTGTCCTGCTTTGCACCGCGTGCCTATCGCACGAACATTTCAGTCCAGTGATCACACTGCTCGGAGCGCCACTGCTTCCTGTTCTCTCAACTCAAACCCATTCTCTTAAATATAGTATAGATAAGCCAGCCCAACAACAAGTCTTATAGCCCTAAGAGTGTGCACTATTCTAATTGTGTGGGCATTTCTGCATGAGCAAATATGCCCACCTGATGTCCAAGTCAATTCTTAGCTATCACAAGTGGAAAGGGAAACCATTTTAAGCACGCGCTGGACAGTGAGAAAAACGAGTTCCCCCAGTTACATGATGGCTTCAATGAAATCTATGGTGATTGTAATCAAAAACTTGTATTAATAAACCCACACTGATTCCAGAGGTGAATTTATTAATACATGCACCAAGAGGGCACCTTAGAGGTGCCCCCTGAAAACCTACCAGCTTCTCATGTGCTGGCTGACTGGTGTAGAGAAGCCTGCCACCACAGACAGGTGTCTGACTCCCTGCAGGTGAGAGCCTACCCTCTCTGGGAGCAGAAATAATGCCTGCTTTCACTGCAGATGGTGTCACATCCTCCGAGCAAGCGGACTAAGTAATAAACATATCAAGGCAGGAGGCTTCAAAGGCCTCTACTGCCTTTCATATGGGACCATGGCTTTCCCAGACAGAGGAAATGCCGACTCCTCTGCCCTGGAACCATTCGACACCAGGACAGGTGGGAAATTAGATATGCTGGGAGGCGTGGTGCACTAACAGGCCAGCCACATCGTTAAGGAAATTTCCGCCATTTTGGTAATGGCAGAATTAGGAACTCTGGGACAGGGTTATACCCACTTCCCACAGGAAGTGGTCATTTAGAGGGGGTAGTGACCTCAAGGGTAAGTAGCCCCTTGGCTACCACCCTTGACTCTCCCTTAACACACCTAAATCTAATATTTAGGGCAGCCATCTGACACCAGAAAAGCAGCTTCTTACAAAGGGGAGAGGGGTTGGCCTAACGGCTAAGGCGCTGACCTCGGACCTGGGGATCTGGGTTTGAGTCTCGGTAACGACGCCAAAAACCCCCTGTGATTCTGGGCAAATCACTTAATCTCCCCGTGCCTAAAAATGAAAGTGTGTCCTCATGTAACGTAACTGGTGCTATGTAAAGCGCTCTGATAACTGATTCGGTTCGGTTCTAGTTCGCGCTATATAAAACTCTGCAAAAAAAAAAAAAAAAAGATATCAAAAAGCTGCAGAGAGCAAGCAACCAACTTGGCCCTAGCCCTACCGGCATGCCTGCTGCCCCAGCCAATAGCATCAAAGACGATTCGTCCTGCAGCAGCTCAGATTCCAAAAGCCTGGAAGAACTGCCAGAAATTCAAGGAGCTACCATAATCTCCCGTGGAGTAGCGAAGCTACTATCCTGCATGCACTAAAGAAGAACCGGGAAGACTTCGAACTTCAAAAATCTGACACCGGAAAGCATCACTGCACCCGTGCACCCCAGCCCGAGTCGAAGTGGGCCAACAGTGCCAATGAGGCCCTGAGACCCAGCAGAGACTATAACCCCGCCTTCAGTTTGCTTAGACTGGACTTCCAGACGATGCCTGCATCCTTTTTGTGCAGGCCCCCCTCTACCGAGAGGGTCTCCTACAGCCCAGACCCGACGCCTAAAGACACCACTGTACCCGTGCCCTTCAGCCACAGGAGAAGTGGACCAACGGTGTCCCTATGCACTCGAGCATCCGGAGGACCCTGTGTGGTTCAACTGGACTGGCCTCCCAGTCCCAGCCTCTTTACCCCAGGACTATTGCCTATTGAAACCAACGGGACACACAATGCCATAAAGCACCTTTGCACCCGGATGCCCCAGACCCTACCAAGGTGACCTGTTGGTGCTGCCTTGGACTTTGCCCCATACTTACCCTAACTCCAGAAGATGGGCCCTGTATGTTGCCATAGGATAACATTGCCACATTAGAGACAATACAAGTTACCTACCGTTTTCTTCAAAGCTGCTATTTAAAAAAATACTTGCCCAACAAAGAAGTTCTTGGTGTCTAAATATAAAAATGAGATATTTTCTACATTGGTGTGGATCCCATTTATTGTGTGTATCATTTATTGACTGTGTGTATGCAATAAACACTCCTCCTTGATAAGCCTAAGGCTGCTTGATCATACTACCACTAAAGAGAACCTCGGATTGTTAAATTAAGTCCTGGCCACTCATAAGGGGTACCTGTGCTCTCTACACAATACGTATTTTTTGGTGTATGATATAAAGAGCCAGCTTCCTACAATGTGTTACAAAATGGTGTCACAGTATTCAGCAATGTGACATTCCAAGGTCTGATATGGGGTCCTTAAATGTTATATGGTACAGTATAGTACAATTGTGTATGCAGTTTTGTACAGGTAGTATAGAGTGATATGATATTATTGAGCACAACGTGGATGTGGTATAATAAAGATGGAGACGTGATGTTGCACAGAGAGCTGCTATGTGACGCTGTAAGTTCTGGTGTTATGTGGTGCATTATTCGATCAAGGTAGCAAAACCATGTGGTGATGTGTCGTGTTGTGTAGTGATTATGTGCGGTCATGAGAGGACATGTTGGAAGGTGAGGTGCACTATCTTATGGGGTTATGTGGCGCTGGGTGAAACAATAAGGTGTGTCAAATTGATAAGAGTAGTGTGTAAGGTTCTCTTAGAGAGAGGTGGCACGTGCTTAGTGAAAAAATACTGCCCTCACTCACAAAATTGTGAAATGCTTCATCATCGGGCTAGCTTCAATACACCCCTGCGCAGACTAACGCCTGGGGTGGAGCAAACGGGAGGGGAAGACCATACAAACATGTAAAATAATATATGTAATGGATTCTGGGATCACAGAAAGAAAGAGTGCAGTGAAGATTAAAACTAGTTCAGTGGTATCTTTATTAAACAATTTATTCCTAGACCTAAAAACGTGAAGGAAGGTGGTGACAGGAAAGTATTAGAAGTTCCTTCCCCCCTCCTTACTGCCAGATTGTCAACATGTTCCAACAGTATTCATCAGAACCTTTCAGATCCCAGTGTCTTAAAATCCCTCAATACCCAGAATTTGGAGTCCCCGAAACCACTTGTAGATCTCTACACGGCAAGTATGTGACAAGAGGTCCAGTCGGAGCACCACTCTTGGAGTAAATGTGACTACAATGGGTCTCCGCCTCTTACTCACCAGTTTAAGCATGCGCAAATGTAAACTCGATTAACTGAAGTGTGTTACTGAGTGGGTCCCTCTCCCTGCGAACAACTGTTTCCGGGAATTCCAAACTCAGGGTATTGAGGGATCTTAAGACACTGGGATCTGAAAGGTCCTGTTGAATGCTGTTGTGACCTGAAATTGTGGGCATGTGTCAAGCAGCAGAAACCTGTCAAGAATCTGGTAGTAAGGAGGGGTGAAAAATTCAGAAACTGCCTTTATTTTTATGTGCCTCTCATAAACAATGTCTTATATTAACATACAATATATCATGCCCACATATTACGGTCTTTCTCTGTTCAGTATGCGCCTTGTCCACAATACATCACTGGATTATCGCCTTCTGATGAAAGACCTAGAAACTAATTGATCTACCCAGTGCATTAGATTAGCTAGAAAATGTAGCTCTATCTTAGTACATGCATTAGCACAGTGTGTCAATTTTGACATCAGTTACAAAGCCAGGAAAAAAAACCAGTAACTAGCACAATTTGCAATAACCTAGACATAAAAGTAATGCAACAAGGGCTGTGACAAGTTGGAATACAAAATAGCATGAACATGTACAAAAACCCTGTATATTCCAGATCTCAAATGCATGATAAGGGCCGGTCTCTACACACTAAAGGTGGATCTCACCCTTTTCATCATCATCCGTTTTCTCTGGGTTATCGTCATTGTTAACAGCACCTGAAAGAAAAACAACTAGTAAACAATGGGATAGGACAGAAAAGATCATGTGTCTGAATTGTCAGTAAAAGGCCTATGATTTACAAGGTAGTCACAAGTGTAACTTCGAAATGCCTGCTGCTTTATACCAATCATTTAGATGCATGGGAAGTCAAGTTTTGAGGGAACGGTCGAAACCACACGTCTCTCGTTTACCCTCTAGTAACAGAGTTCCTTTTTCAACAAACTTGTACATGAATGTTGGAAACAGTAGACAAGACAGCAAATTGATTGTGGAAATAGTTTCTTTAGCAGAGGCTGATCGGAGTAGCCCAGTTAGAAGACTAACTTTTAATAATTACTCTTACATTCCAGTTCCTATATGTGGTACAAATCCTAAGCATGGTAGACGTGTGCCTCTGACCAAACTGGGCATCAGGTAATGTTCAATGTATAGTTTAAGAAAAAAAACAGTTGCCAGCAGGGTTCCATAGGACCCATCACATTTGATGTGCCTGTCCTGTTGAAGACGATGGACCAGATAGTAAATACGCCTTTGGTACCATATGGAGAAACGGAGTAGATCTAATGCAGACTGGGAAGACTCAAAAAGGCTACAGTTACTATCCTATATTTGGTAGTTAGAGGTAGGGCATACATTGTTTAATATCCTCTGGAGCCCAGCAACAGCAATCCATATCCTGTGGTTGTAGATTGGGGTTTTTGTAACCAAGTGTGTTAATCCGATACAGCCCAAAATCCATTATCCTTTGAAATGGTGAGAGGCTGCTTACCTCATGATCTGGAGGTGGGGAGGCATGGTTTTCATGGCCAACCATGCAGCAGCTTTAACTGGACGTCCTAACTGTCCAAGTTAAAAAGGAGGGAAAGTACTAGCGGTTAGTGGCCTAGATCTAAAGAGAGTTCTAACCATGACAAATCTCGAATGGGGGGAGCTAATGTTAATGTTTACCAAGTAGAGTCCTGATGCTAGTAGACCGTACTTGGCTTGTAAGGGGCAGTTAAAAATGTGTACCAAATGTTCAAAGCCAAATATGAAACATAACGCAATTAAAACAAACATTTTGTCCTAAAAAAAAAAAAAGATGCAAACTATAACACAGAAGCCATAAGGAAGAAAATCTGGAAAGGTGGAAAGGAGCTGGGTAAATATTAACTAATAGCATCTGGCTAGCAAAACAGAAGATTCACATCAAAAGCAGGTTTATAAATACATTTGTGCAAATCATATGTCTACTGTTCACATGTTACTGTTTTAATACAATAATATTACTTAATGAGCATGCATAACCACAAGTATAAAATGAAGAAGGAAAATAAGAAGTTAAAAAAGGACTTCCCTTCCTACAGCATATCGGATGTAAACACAGGACATGGAAGGATGGTCAATGTAAGCCTGAAGGGGTGCGGTTAACCTAGGTCAAAGCAGAGCGTGATATGAAAGTAGTGAATCCAGGGCAAACCAAAGATGTAGAATGCAGCCCAAGGGAAGGTGCTGATTGTAAACAGATAAGGACAGAGTTGGCAGGCCAAAGCAGAATCGTAGGGGGAAAGCAAACAGGCAGAGATACATGGAATAGAGGTGTACTAGAGGGGGTGGATTAAGCCTCCACAAGAGGGCCATCGAGGGTTGAATGTAAATGGGGGACTAAGGCATAGAACCTGAGCATGAAAGAAATTTGGGGTTGGAAGGGCATGGAGCAGAATAAAACAAGCGTTTATAACTGCAGTCACAAATTAACTCAAACTGGAGAGCTGCGAGACAGCCGGTGTGGTTCGGAGTAGAAAATCACCTCACATCTCACTAGGTTTAGGTGAAGCTGACATACACATATAAAAATGTCCTATGGGCGTGCATAAGCGATTATGATAAGCTTGTGCGCTTTCCACATTCCTAATCAATTACTGTATGACTCGTTTCCAAGAATATATATTAAACCATCAACATTTGTGCAGTACTGTCGAAAATGAGGCAGTATCTGTGAGGCCTGCACAAATAACATGACTACATTTGTCCTTCACTGGGAACCAAACACCCTATTGTATCACTTGACTCAGAGGGTAGCGTTGCAGAGCAGTCTGAGGCTTGCTCAAAGGAGGTGGTGTGGGCTAGTAATCGCCATTACAGGGGCGCAGCAAGGACACTCAATTGACTGTCCAGTCTGTACTTTGCTTTATAAAAGTAAGAGTACATTTATTAAACTTACACACTACTCAATACTATGCACCAATTTACAAATACACATAAGCTGTTGTAATTACTTTGTGACATTGCATAACATCTCCACCCATCCTGCAAGGGGGGGGGGGGGGGGGGGGGGGGGGTCTAGTACCACCAGTCCCATGAATGAACATCATCTTGTCCCCCCTAATGCAGGTAGTTGAACATAACCTGGAGCGAGGGCCTTGCGCACTGGCCTCATCCCAGTGGCACCCACCCCATTACCTCAACAAGCATTTAAGATAGGCGCACCTGCCCTGGTGACACATAACCCTGACTGAGAATTTCCTACTGACCATGAAGTATACACCTCTATATCTTATGGGCTAACAGTCTGTGTTCTTCACTGAAGCGCCGCAGCAAGAATCTATGTTGAATCATCACTTTAGAATGACAGTACTCATCACATTTATGGATCATTAGAATGCATTGCAATTACAGCCCATAAAGGCATCACAGACGAAATCCCAGGATTAAGCATATACAGCCAGACATCCTAGCAGGAATGTCTGGCAACATAACCCCACTTTGCTTATGACATCACCTTACACAGGTACTTCACATCACACATGTGACCTTCAGTCCCTCTGAAAGAAAGAACATTAGTAAATGCACTATGGGTGCAATTACACCTCTTCACCTCCAGGGGATGACCTTCTCCAGACATCCCCAACTCAGCCTTTCACTCCTTGAGGCAGTTCCTAAAGCACCCCCAGCTGTAGAACAAAAGTTCCAGCCATGGAGATAAAGCGGACTCCTGGCTGAGCCCTTGAGGGGTTATTCTTTTGAGTCTCCATGAGCCTTAGGAAGGGACCTTTACTCGTGCTGGGGGAGACTGCGTTGCTCCTGCAGCTTCCCCTGCACCTAGTCACCCATGTGGTGGTGCCCCCATCTTCCTGGGGCCACCACCAGTAGAGAAAAAGCGGACTTTTCCTTCCTCAGCCCTGCATATTATAGTAGTGGCTCCCCCGCTGCGTCGGGCAGACCCGCGACGCATCCCTCCGGCCGCGTCCTTCCTCGTGGGAGGATCCGGTCTCACCCGGACCCCCCAGGTAAGTGTTACAGCTTGGGGAGCCCACACCCAGCTGTTCTGCCAGTTTTCCGAGGGCCCGGTCTCACCCGGGCTCCTCCCAGCTCCTTTCTTGGTTTTGGGGTCCCGATCCCACTTGGGACCCCCGCAAGCTCTTCATGTTGGACGGCGGCCCGGGGATCCCACCCCCGACTGCCCCGCCCGGCCAGCACCCGTGCTGCTGCAGGAGCCGGCACTCCCCCCTGCCTCCCCCCTCCTCCCGGCAGCCAGCCGAGGAGAGTGCGGCGGCACTTTACCGTCCTTCCTTCACACTCTGGAGATAGGGTCCCGTGGCCACCTCTTCACAGGGCCCCTGGAGACCTCTTCGCAGTAGTGTGTGGACGGCGCTCCCAGACTGCTCCCCCTCAAACAGGGCCCGGAGTTGGGATTCCGGGCCCACCCCAATTCTTCACGGGGAACGAGACAGCGCTCCCCGGTTTCATCTTCGGCGGAGGCCAGGGTGGGCTCCTGGCACCCTGCGGGGGCACCTTCATGGGAAGCACGACGGCGCTCCATGACTTACATCTTCGTGGGGGCAGTGCAACGGCACCCCCTGCCTTCAGCGGGGCCCGTAGTTGGGATCCCGGGCCCCTTTTCATCACCTTCACGGGGAGCGCAAAGGCGCTCCCTGCCTTAGATTCTGTTGGGGGCAGCCCCCAGGACTTGACCCACCACAGTGGCCCATTTATGCCTGACGGCGGAGCCCCATGCTGTTAGTCGTCGGCCTTCTTGGAGGTCAAAGGTCGCCTACCTTCTGGGGAGCATGTCTCAGCCCACAGGGTACCGATCTGCACCACGCTCGCCTCCTTGTGCTCCTGGTGGCGCTCCCCAGCCACTGGGAGCACTCTCCTTTGCCCTCTGGGTCTCACAGAGTGTGGATTCAGCAGGGAGCGATCTTCACTGGCTCCCTGTGCTAGCCTTTCGCCTGGCTCTCCTCCTGGGCCTCTCTTCTCCCTGCGCAGAGGCCCCTGCTTCTGCGCACTGGTCCTGGTCTCTTCTCCTGGCACTGTTCAGGATCCTGGGACAGTCAGGCGGTTCCTCCTTCCAACTGCCCATTGCGCTAGGCTCCAGCACCAGTCTTCCTCAGCAGACCACACCCCAGAGAGAGCTTCTCTTCCTGTGCAGACACTTTTTAAAGATTTTGGGAGGGGGCTGGCAGGAAGTCTCTGTTTGTCCTATAAATCAGCAACATCACTTCACTGCCACTGCACCCTCCTTCCTGCCAAGGCCTCTGGGTTGATTTAAGATGGTGTCGTCCAGGGGTCTCCTGCCACATGTTCTCTGAAAGCCCCTTCCCCTACACTGCCTTCTCCCTTGTGCAGCCTGGCGCCAGGCACCCGGTGACAGGTGCCGACGGGTGAGCCTGTAGCTCCACCCATCTTCTCTTCTTTGGAGAGGAGGCCTTTTCTCTTGGGAGGAAGGTCATTAATCCAGCCTGCTAGGGTCAGCTCCCAGCTAGGCCCTAGTTATGGGCTGACTGAGAAATATGACATTTCTGGATGACCCAAAAGCAGTAAAAATACGACTTTGGACTCTGCAGAATACTTCTTCTCACACCATATACAGTGGACTTTAGAGCGTGTCTGGAATTTGTACACTTAGGAAAGTGAAACTGTCGTAATTTGGCAGCAACTGAGTTAGTATTTAGCTCAGCTACACGAACTTTCATTGTTAACTTGACCAAACGTGCGGGGGCCATTTTGTATTTCCTGGCTTCCATTTTTGTATGAACATGCGGCCTCGTGGTCAGCATGCCCTTTTGTCCTTTCTCTGTACCAATGACCATTTACTTTGCCCAGCAACAGGCTATTTTTAGCACTGGTCAAGCTCACGCATGCGCACTCGAACATTTAGATTAATGAGCGGTCACCTCTTAGGAATGTTCTCTAAAACTGACCAGTGGTACTAAACTCCTCCCACATGTTGGCGGTGTTCCAAAAATGCCCTTATATGTACCTAAACTGTGCAAAAGTATACCGCCTACCTTTTTATTACTGTTAAACTTGTATAAAAGAGGTCGCGCACCGATGTTCGGTGTGATACTTCTTGCATTACCGAAGGGTGCTGTAGGAATGTACCACCACCCCATGGGGTTCTAATAAACTTGTCTTTTGCATTTCCAGTTTCCGTGCCAACTTCTATTCTATGGTGTTCGAGAGTTTTTTGCAGAGTATGTAGACCTGACGAAACCCAATACCACAAATTGGCAACCACAAAGGGACTCATCGGCGACTCGGATGCCCGAAGGAGAGGTCGTGACAAAGGATTGGAAACTCGCCATGGACGCGTACGCTGCCACTGAGTGACCCGAGTCTTGGCACCCACGGTGTTTCTTCCTTTCCTTCTGACCGGACCTTCCAGAAGGTGCCGGTCCTCGACTGAGATCCTGATCGGTTGGGTTGTCGTGCAGTGCCCGTTTGGCTGATTCGATTAAGGAACTTGGCAGTTGGAATCTGGACGTTTGAGAATATTTGGTAAGCTTGTGATTGGTAAGGTAGTCTACTGACGCTTACTGTGGCTTTTTGGATTTGTTTGAGTTAGCTAACATTTGGATCTATGATTTGAGTTATATGTGGAGGGCACCTCACATAGACAGGCATGTAGAGATATTTCTCGGACTTTGTATTTGTTTGAACGGCACACCGTGTGTAAAACATTTTTAAGTGCCATTTTATGTAGTATCGCGTTTTTCGTGATATTTTGACATGCCTGTTCTCAGCACACTTCGAGGAATGTGCTGTTTTGGAAATGGTACCAATTATCGATTAAATGAATCTCAGCCGGCTCCCCTAGAGGGGACACCTAATCGTGAAATGTACATAAAATTTGGCCTTCCTCCCATAATGTATAGTACATTGTGGCATAAATATATACGAAAACTGATTGTGAATTGCAATGGCCACTACATGGGTCGTTTGATCTGCGAAAGGTTCAATATGTGGAGCAGTGTTTGTTTCAGCGCAGGTCTAGACAGGATATGTTTGATTGTGTGCGTATGTGGGAGAAAGCGGGGCGTGAACGAATGAAGCGTGAACAAGCCTTGGCGGACAAAGAGCAGCGAAAGGCTGCTCGTGATAAAGCTTTACAGTTGCAGGAAAAGGAATTGCAGGAACAGAAAGAGAGGGAGATTCGAGAACGTAATTTGCAGGTTAATGGTCAGTTTCCTATTCAACGTCCTCTGTATCCTGTCCTTACTAATGAATCAGATGATTTTTCATTACTAGATCGTTGCCCGCCTCCGTATGTTCCGCCTACGGCCCCGGATGTGGACTCAGACGAGGATAATCAGGGAGATCAGCGTATCAGGTTAACTGCTGATCGAGCTACGGAATTGTGCGGGTTTGCTCGTAAACTTAATACAAATTCTATAACTGTTTCAGAGATTGATGGTCTTATGTGTAAGTGGTCCGATCGAGAACGATTGTATTTTCTGGATCATTTTGGAGATGAAGTTGTTGAACGATTTAGAAAGTATTCATCGGAGTTGGAACCTAAGGATATATCAGTTGGTCGTGATAATTTTCGTAAAGGTACTTTTGTTCTTGCAGATGCGGATGAGTTTTTCCAGCGTTTGGTTAAGCTACGGGATGAAGCGTCATGACTACGAGCGGCGGAAAAGGCATCGGGTTCGCCTGCGCCTGGATCGACGGAAGTATCGAAAGAGTGTCCTATCTTTGGAACAGATAAGAGCGCTGCAGTTAATGTCATGCCTATGCGAGAAGCTGCGCCTTTGTATGTCCCTCCTAAAGGGCAAGGCACAGATGTCTAAAGATGCGAAGGGTTATTTTATATATATATATATAATTGGGCTTATACGCCTTGGAATAGAACAGATGTTATGACACTTAAGAATGCTTTGCCTGACCCCCGCAAAAATCCAGCAGCTTTCTATGAAGGTGTGGAAGGTGCTCTTTCTTCGTGTGTTATGACATTAGTTGAGATTGATCTTTTCTTTGGGTTGATATTGCCTCCCGATATGTGGAGGGCAATTCGTAAGTTTGATGATCGAGCGGTTTTGGGTGCAGATTGGAAGGACTTGGCTCAAGCTGATTTGGATAGGAAACCCGCGTGTAAGCCGTGTAAATTGATTTTAGATCTCCCGGCGGCTATTTTGAATAATTTAAAAACGCTTGTTCCCCCTAAGAAAAATGATTGGCCAATGTTTGCTTCTTGTAAACAGAAGCCGGATGAATCGGTCTCGGACTTCTTTTCACGTTTTGAGGAAGCGTTTCACGATTACAGAGAGCAATTATTAACAGAGGACACGGGCAGGCATTTGTTTGTTGATAAGTACGTGGCTAATCTCCTACCAGAGATTGCGAAACGTTTAAAAACTAGTGAAAGTTCATGGACCACGGCAACCCCTGCTTCTTTATTAATTATGGCTCAGTATTATGAACGACAGGAATTGGAGGTTAAGGAAAGTAGTGATAAGAAAGCGAAGGATTTGAAGACGAAGGTGATGTTGGCTGAGGTTTATGCTACGCAGCCGAGAGGAAATGATAGGGGTAGACGAGGATCGTATGGTACGTCTTCCACCCGTTCCAACATTTCTGAGGATCAGTGTGCATACTGTAAACAGTTTGGACATTGGGCTTCAGATTGTCCGGTGCTTCGAGAACAGCGTAATCAGCGTGGTCGAGGGAGTGGAAGGTCACGGAATAGTTATTCAGGACCGAGAGGTGGAGCGAATGATCGCGGTAGGTTTGAAGCGAGGGGTCGTGGTCAGGCTGATCATAATATTTTTGATCGACGGAATCAGTATCAGATAGCTGAAGGAGAGTTTACTGAGTCTCAGGATAATAATTATGCATAGGAGTGCGTAGGATGGGGTGTGGAATCGGTTGAGGTACAAGTTGATCAAAGGGGTCCATATATATCAGCACATGTTTTGGGTTCTACTGATCAGTTTCTGGTCTATACAGGAGCTACACGTAGCGCTCTGTCCAAACACTTGGTTCCAAGGGCTCCCCTGTCTGGCGAAACGATTACATCAATAGGGTTCGATGGAACACCTTCTCTTAGCCCATTGTCTCAACCCCTTACATTTCACATTGACAAATTCACTGCCCCATGCCCGTTTTTGTTATCTCCAAACACGCCAGATAATATTATGGGACTTGATATGCTTTAACATTTTCGAGCAACTATACGCTGTGCCCCTGAAGGGGTACGGGTTATTTTGAATGAGAACTACCCAGAGGTTGAGAGATTGTGCCTCATGCAGGAGGCCGATGCATTAGCTTCTCTCCCAAGCACTTTATGGGCCACTTCCGATACTGATGTGGGTCAAATGATTATTCCTCCCGTACATATTCCTGTAAAGGAGGGAGTGTCTTTGCCCCGCGTACCACAGTATAAGATATGCAGAGAAGGTGAAATTGCTTTGACACATATCGTAAATGACTTGATTGAGGCAGGGGTGGTGGAGGAAGTTCCCTATAATGTTTGTAACAGCCCAATTTTTCCGATCCTCAAGAAAGACACAGACACTAAGATTTATCGTTTCATTATTGATTTGAGGGAAATTAATAAGATAGTGGTACCCCAATATCCGGTGGTGTCTGACATTACTACCTTACTTACCTTGATTCCACCTACCGCCACTACATTCACGGTTATCGATTTGAAGAATGCTTTCTTCTCGATTCCCATTCATCCCGATAGCCGATATTTGTTCAGCTTCACATTAAATAACAAATCATATAGATTTTGTCGGGTTCCTCAAGGCTACACAGAAAGCCCTAGCATTTATAGCCAGGCTTTAAAAAGACAGCTTGATTCTTTTAACTTACAGTCTGGGGTGGCTCTTATTCAATATGTTGACGACATTTTACTTGCAGCAGACACGCAGGAACAATGTGAGGAGAGTACTCTTTCCCTGCTTTCTTTCCTTGCTAAGAATAATCACAAGGTCTCGAGGAAGAAGTTGCAATATTGTAGACCAAAGGTGACCTACCTCGGTCATCTTTTGTCTAAGGAGGGGCGTGCATTGACATCAGACCAAATTCAAGCGATATTAGATACACCAGTCCCTCGCACTCAGAAAGATGTTCGTGCTTTCATAGGTTTGACGTCCTTTCGTAGACAGTGGATACTAGGATTTTCGCACATTATAAAACCTTTGCTAGCGTTGTTGTCCAAAACTACACCAATTCCCCTTGAATGGACAGATGAATGTCAGAATGCTTTTGACAAATTGAGACAAGCCCTTTGCTCTGCACCAGTGTTAGGTACACCAGACTACACAAAGATTTTTACATTATATGTACATGAGAAGGATGGGTGCGCATTGTCAGTCTTAGTGCAGATACACGGAGACAAACAGAGACCTTGTGCATACTTCTCAGCAGTACTCGACCCTGTGGCTCAAGGATTGCCTGGATGTTTTCGAGCAGTTGCAGCAACAGCTGTGGCCATACGACAGAGTGAGGGGATAGTTTTGTCACACAAATTGTTGGTGTTAGTTCCACATGCGGTAGATGCTTTATTGAACCAAACGAAAACACAGCATCGAACTAGTGCTCGTTTAACAGGATACGAGTTAACGCTGTTGGCGCCACATATTACACTAAAGAGGTGTGCCACTTTGAACCCTGCTACTTTATTGCCATATCCTGTTGCTGAGACCCAGAAGGAAGAACATCATGATTGTGTTTTTCTGACCGAAGAACAAACAAAGGGTCGTATCGATTTACAGGATACGCCACTTCCAGATGTAGATGGGGAACTGTGGGTTGATGGATCGTGCTTAAAGCTGCCAGATGGTACAACTTCCGCAGCCTATGCGATCACGACACTTAAGACAGTGGTAGAAACAGCACGAATACCGCAAAAATCGGCCCAAGCAGCTGAATTGATAGCCTTAACGAAAGCATGTGAGTTAAGTGCTGGATTATGCGTGAATATCTACACTGATAGCCGTTACGCTTTTGGAGTAGTGCACGATTTTGGCCTACTCTGGAAGGAACGAGGGTTCCTGACCTCACATGGAGTGCATATTATGCATGGAGAATTAGTACGTGACCTCCTGAATGCACTATTATGTCCAAAGAAAGTAGCGATAATCAAATGTAGTGCACATAAGAAGGTGACAGACAAAATAGGGCAAGGAAACGCTTTTGAAGATTGCATAGCGAGAGAGACTGCCATGTTACAAAATGTCTCTCCCATGTATGTGGTGAAATCACAGGCTGAGCGATGGCATGATGCTAGAGAGGAAATATTAGACATACAAAAATCAGCATCTGAAGCGGAACTTGCAACCTGGGTAACTGAGGGAGTGTTGGATAATGAGGGTTGCTGGCGTAGCAAAGATATGGAAAGATGGAAATTGCCTGCCGCTTATTTGCAAGCAATGGTTCAAATGACACATGGGCTGGCACATGTTGGAGCTCTTGCAATTACTAAATTGCTTACACGAGTTTGGGAGCATCCTGAGATTGCCAGCACGGCTAAGAGAGTAGTGCAGACCTGTCTGATATGCTTACAGCACAATCCTGCAAGAGGGACTTATACTCCTAAAGGAGGGTTTGTTCCACCTACTGCACCATTTGAAGTACTACAGATGGATTACATCCAGCTTGAGCGTTGTAACAACTTGAAGTATGTCTTAGTGGTGGTGTGTGCCTTCAGTAAGTGGATCGAGGCCTACCCTACGAAGGATAATACTGCGTTGACAACAGCTAAGGTGTTGCTCAAAGAGTACTTCCCACGCTATGGTGTTTGTAAATTTCTGTGGAATGATAATGGTCCTCATTTTGTTGGGAAAGTAGTGGAGTATGCCCTGAAAGGATTGGGAATTAAACAAAGATTCCACGCTGTTTTTCACCCGCAGTCAGCAGGTCTAGTGGAAAGGTATAATGCAACTCTAAAGCTGAAGTTAGCAAAGATCGTGGCATCCACGTCTTTGAAATAGCCGGATGCTTTGCCTTTGGCATTACTATCTATTAGATCAGTGCCACATTCCCGATCTGGCCTCACACCATATGAAGTAGTGTTTGGAAGGCCTATGAATATCTGGGGAGTTCCAAAGCCTCGCTTAATACATGATGTACCTTGTATAATGATGAATGATTATTTGGCACGATTAACAAATGATTTACTTTCTATTCATCAACAGGTTCGAGAAGCGCTCCCCGACAATTCCATTGGAGAGGCTCACGATCTCCGTCCTGGGGATCACGTTATGGTCCGCGCGTTCGAGAGAGCCAGCAGTTTGGAGCTGAGGTGGCGTGGCCCTGAACAAGTGTTGTTGGCAACTCGGACGGCTGTGCGAGTCACGAATAAGAAGCGGTGGGTACATTCCACTCACTGTCGTCGTGTCTCTCCGGATCTGGTGAATCCTGCGGTGCTGTCTGATTATCGAGACATCTTGGATGCAGAGAAGAGCCCAGCTACTACGCCTCACGAGTCGGAGGAAGCCTTCCCGGACCACACTGTTTCTGGTGGAGCGAAGTATAACCTACGTTCAAGGAAATAATTTTTTTTTTTGCGAGACTGGTTGAGTTATCGTTCTGAGGTTTGCGAAAACGGAAGCCGAGAATATCAACGGGGGGGGGGGGGGGGGGGATCCGTTCTGTCCAGTGTAGCGACACCCGTCTTGAATCTCGGAGAAGACACCAGCGGCTACCTCGGATCTTCGCACTCAATTTTTATTTTTTAGTTGGTTGTGAAATTTTTGTTCTTTGAACTATGGCACCCACGACAATGAGGAACAGAAGAATTCTTGGTGCTGTACTTTTTGTTGTGACTATAGCGGTAATAGCAGTAATAGCATGGACTGTAGAACGATTGCTTCCTGCACGAGAATACTTACTGCCTACCACTCCAATCCCATCTGAACATTTCCATTTTACTCTGCCTTATCATGAAGAGAGACATAGACAGACTTACTTAAATAACAGTTTCATTCAGATTCTACACCATACTCATAATATGACGAACACTTCGAACTGGTGGGTATGTGGAATGTTGCCTGGACATCAAAAGAAAGGAGGAACTCCACTTATTCCTCTTCCTTTTTCTCATAATGGTTCTTGCAATGCTTGGTACACTCTTCTTTTTACCCTAAGATGGCCAACCAAAGTTTGACTACTTTTTCGACTCAATAAAGTATGCTATAATGATAGAGATGGTTATCCACAGGCAGAAGGAACTAAATTTGAGTGGGAAGAATATCGACCAGACAATGTCACTACGCCTCGTATTTTCACTAATCAAAGAATTACAAATATGTCTAGTTTACACATGATTACGGTTATTGATACCAAGGCTGACCTATGTGTTAGGAATAAAGGTACAATTCCGGTAGGGAAGAGCGAATGTAATATTACTCTCACATTTGATACACCAAGTGGTATTGCCTTTGTAGCCTCACGAAATACTTACTTTATTTGTGGAAATAAAGGATATCATCGTCTTCCCATTGGGTGGTTAGGAACTTGCTATATATCTTTTGTACTACCCCCTGTGTTTATTGCCCCACCTATGTACCATAATGATTTTGTATTATATCATGATTTTATATTAAATAGGGTTAAGAGAACATTAGAGATTGAAAATGTCGACCAAACTGACACCTCCTTACAACAATATGTAGATTTTAATTTAGGCCTGTTTTCGTTTGTTGGTGCTGCCTTAAACAGCAGAAAAATAAGACGGCTAACATGTGTTGTGGAAGCTGTTGCTAATGAAACTGCCTCTGCTTTAGGGAACTTAACTGAGGAACTCCAAATTACCAGGATTGTAACGCTCCAGAACGGAATGGTTCTAGATGTAGTATTAGCTGATCGTGGGGGTGCATGCCGCATTATCGGAAGTAGTTGTTGTGTTTATGTCCCAGATAATTCGCCTTCTGTGTATGATGCCATTTCTAAATTGCATAAAATTGCTGCTGAAATTCACCCCGAAAATGGACATTCTCTAATTGGTTCTGGACTTTGCTTAGTACCTGGGGTTGGAAATTACTGACGATCCTATGTATGATTATTGGAATACTCTTCTTCCTTTGTTTGTGTATCCAATTTGGCCCTACTTTATGCTCTGTATGTATTACAGCCTGTATTCCATCCAAACGAGCTATTGCCAAAAACGAGCAAATGATTAACACAGAAGTAATGAAAATAATGATGATTAATATTGATGACGAGTATCCTGATTACTTCCGTTATGAGGTAGCTTCAGCTAAATGCTAAAAGGGCCGTCTGTCGTAATTTGGCAGCAACTGAGTTAGCATTTAGCTGAGCTACAGGAACTTTCATTGTTAACTTGACCAAACGTGCGGGGGCCATTTTGTATTTCCTGGCTTCCATTTTTGTATGAACATGCGGCCTCGAGTTCAGCATGCCCTTTTGTCCTTTCTCTGTACCAATGACCATTTACTTTGCCCAGCAACAGGCTATTTTTAGCACTGGTCAAGCTCACGCATGCGCACTCGAACATTTAGATTAATGAGCGGTCACCTCTTAGGAATGTTCTCTAAAACTGACCAGTGGTACTAAACTCCTCCCACATGTTGGCTGTGTTCCAAAAATGCCCTTATATGTACCTAAACTGTGCAAAAGTATACCGCCTACCTTTTTATTACTGTTAAACTTGTATAAAAGAGGTCGCGCACCGATGTTCGGTGTGATACTTCTTGCATTACCGAAGGGTGTTGTAGGAATGTACCACCACCCCATGGGGTCCTAATAAACTTGTCTTTTGCATTTCCAGTTTCCGTGCCAACTTCTATTCTATGGTGTTCCAGAGTTTTTTGCAGAGTATGTAGACATGACGAAACCCAATACCACAAAACTAGCCCATGGGCCCCACATCCCCATGGGAGAATAATGAGTGAAAAACAGTAAAACACACTGACATTCCCTGGCATGTTTCTTCCCAGTGTATAAAGGCTATTCCAGGTCACCACCCAATTCTGCATACGTCCTGCCACAACATTCACTTTGTATCTGGTCCTGGGCTGCGCATGCCAGGAATCTCCCCTGCGCAGCCCGTACACATGTGTACATGCATGTACACATGCATGTACACATGTGTCTACATGTAACCAGCCCGGTTCCCCTTACTCCAGCTGCAGCGCAGCGGCCTAGTCAAGCTAGGGGGACAACAATAAAATCCACATTCAGTCTCTTTCATCATGAGTTCACTGTGGGTGAGTCCCAACTTGAGGCTCTCCCACAGTAAAAGCTCAACAAATAGGTGCTCAAAAAGCAAAAAAATCCAGGCGGCTCATTGCGTCAGAACCACCTTCTAACAAGTACTAAGTGCAACAAAACAACTCAACAAAAACATAGGGTTAAACAACTCACCATTGGTGTCCGCCTTCGGTATCTCTTGACCTTTTTCATCCGAAGGTTGTAAGGGAGGTACCGCGAGCTGTAGTATAAAACATATGCATAAGAGCCACTCCATTTTCTTAAATCAAACAGTCATACCTATACTTTAATCTTGCAGGACATAGTCCATAATCCAAATCCAGCAGGCAAAGAACACCAAAGATGGTCAACCCACAGGTTTGGAAAGGTCTGCAATGGTCCTGTGCTGAAGCTTTTCTAGTTTCTATACTCATAACTTCTCACCTTTGTTGGGTTTTCAGAAGGCTTAGATTTCTCATCACCAAGATTCAGGTTCCCGAGCTAAACAAGAAAGAAAGCATATTTATTACAAACAAAAAGCGTACAGCTACACTTTCCAGCCACATACACAGAAGCATTGAGGTGTTTTATACATCCAATACCCAAGAGGCGATAGAGCTTAACCCCTTCGACGCTCATGACGAGCTCAGCTCGTCATGAGGTATGCCTGCCGTACGCTCATGACGAGCTGAGCTTGTCATGTAACGCGTTTTTTTAAAAAAACTCAGCGTACGGCGGAAAAATGCGCCGCACGCATGAGGTTAATGAATAAGCAAGCTTATAATAACAAGAGCCACACAGAATTTACAATACACACCACCTTTAGATAGCAGTATTTTTACTACGTTTTACTTTTATATTTGCTTTGCCTGTTGCATATATTTGCAGACAAATGTAAATAACTACAGGCTTACCAAGACCAGACTTTGCCAACGCTTGCTGTAAACTCTTGCCATCTGCATATTTTGGTGCAAGGCAACAAGCAAACAAAAGATCCCGCCTTTTTGCTGAAAAAAAATCTGCTTGGACGTTCTCTAATAGCAGCATAAACGGTTTCATGTTGTATGATTCAAGGTGGGCTGTTAGCACTTTAGGGACATCAAAATATATTTCTCATTAAATACAAGTTAAATTGGCTGAATGGCCCCATACGACCACTATTTTTTTTTTTATTGCATGCAAATGACCTGCAACCCAGTTGCAAAATCAAAATGATGCAAAATGAATACAGGAAAGACAAATATTTTATTAGCGCATTGAAGTCACGCAGTAAACTCGTAGCTTGTGTGTATTATAATATTCACGAGTAGCAACAGAATACTACAGAAGCCTTACTGAAGAATGCGATGGCTACCGTGCTACCAGCCATAAATGAATGAAGACTTTCCGAACAAATATAAAGGGAAAAAAAACTGTTTAAGATGTAAATTTTGAAACTACAAGGAGGGCTACTTGAATAAATAAAATGCTTCCTTGACATCATTCCCACAGATTCCGCTATAAATGTTTCTCCTGGCAGCATACTCGATTCTGGTGGTTTTCTAGCACTTCATGGCGTCCTGAGATGCTTTAGGACAAGTTGTGAGCCAGGTCAATATAAGGCGCCAGCACCTACTCATAAGCAGGACCTGGGATGACCTAGTTTTACGGTGCATGCTTCGACTATTTATTCCGATTATGTTTGTGTTATATCCCATGTTTCTTATTTCATTTGTTTTCTGTCATATTCTTCATTACTTATGTTCTTTCATGTAATTGCATCCTAGTGTCTTGGTTGCCAAGTTATTGTGGAATGTTCTACTCCTGATCTTCAGTTGAAGACAGGAGCTTCATGGATGTGCACTCTGATGGATCTAATGCTGTACTTGATATTCCTGATTAAACTTAATTCTTAAGTTTATTACCTTCTCCTGTCATACCTTGGATACAACATAAATTGGCGACGAGGGAGTTTTATTTATCATAAACAGTAATGCCCACACCTTAGTCTTTGGCCTCTAAGCACTGGTTTCAAGAGTCACAGTAAACGCCTGACAAAGCCTTTTGAATCCCTCAACCACTTGTTTCTTTGTTGTCCCATCTCGATCACTTATTGTGATACCTACTTGAGGAGGTCCCAAGGCAATTCGAGGGGTATGAAACACCACTTGCAACAGTCATTTATAACAGGTACCCTGAGGCTACAGTACCACTAGGCCCTGACCTGAATAATGAAGTGCTTGCCTTTAGCAAATGACTTAACAGTAATGAGGCAGAATAGTCAAAGTCTTACACAGGGAGGGAGAGTGGACGAGATACTGAAAACACTAATACCCCTAAGAACTGAAAGGTCAGTCTATGCTTTGCATTTTAAAAAGAAAAAAGTATTTTAATACACATGGTAATTAAGAATACACATAATAACTATGGTGCTTGGTTCATGTTCTTGAGCATCCCAAAGAAATTCAAGAGGGAAGCCACATTGATAAGTGCAAGGGAAGCTCAGGACTTCTAAACCTGGACTCTGTCTAGAGATCGTTCCACTAAGAAATGGCAGAATAATAATAAAAAACAAAAAAAAACCTCCCATTCCTTTAGGAACAAGGAGAAAGAAAATAGCGGAAAGAAGACCAAAAATAGATAGCCTCCTCTCTGGAACAGATTCAGTTCTTCAGACCTCTCCACATAAACAGTCAAGTACCCCAGCCATCAGCCCCTCGGATGCTGGGATTGGACATAGGTCCATATTTTGTGACCCACTAACATGTCGGAATACATGTTAGCATCAACATCCTTTGAACTGTTCCACCAGAATGTATTCCAGAAGCTTAAGCCACAGCCCCCTCCACTGCCAAGCCAACACCAGTTTCGGCAGGCGAAAAGAGACGTTCAACTTCAAATCTTATTTCATTGATGGCAGCGCTTGGACACCCTCAAGGGTGACGAGCAGCGCTCTAAAAATCCACATTGCAATGGCATCAGGAGCTAGAGGACAGCTACTGATTCAGACTTTAAAGTCGCCAATGTTGAAGACACTATGACAGGCCTAATATTGAATCCTGTAATAAAGAAATCCCCCTGAGACTACGATCATGAGCACCTGAGCAGTAGCATTTTTCAGAGGTTTACAATAAGGCATCAAAAACTTTGTTAGTGAGTGACCACGCAAGTAAAATCTCTTCAGACGGAGGTAGCTTACAATGTAGCTTTGGCAAAGTGCAGCGTGTGTCACACAGCTTTCGTCTACAACTGCATAAACCATTGCCGAGCACATGTTGAAGCAAAAAGATGGCATCCCTTTCTCCCAGAGCAAGGAAGTAGCTTAGACCGTTTGCGTAGGATTCAAGACCAACTTGCAGAAGGAAAGGCATGGCACCAGTGGGTGCACTGCGATGCCTGTAGCATGATGTAGGACGCAACCGGGGAGTGAGCAGTGCGAGATGCAAGTAAGAGTCCCTGTTATCTGCCTCGTTGCCTGCATCCGTGATTTCTGCCCTCTGCCTGCTTGCTGCATTCTTCGTGGGGGTGGAGGTGCCCTGGTGGGGCGCGGTCCCAGGGCTGATTTGACCCTCGCAAAAACACCTGCGGACATCAACAACACTCTGGGAGAGGACTCTATCTCCCAGAGTGCAACTTCCCTGAACCAGCTGCCGCGAGTGAGGGGGAGGCGTGGCCACTGCGCTTAAAGCGCTGCCTCCCACCACGGTGCAGGACACAGCCCGGACGAAGCCCGGACCAAGGGCGGGCCCGTCTGTGCCAGTCAAGGGCTGGGCTGTGCCAGCCAACTGACGTCTCAGTTTGTCTGTTTGTGTGGGCTGGAGCCTAGTTGTGGTGTATGGACATCGTGTTACAGGGACTCCCGCGCTGCGGTGGGAGAGGCAGTGCTTTAATCGCAGTGGCCACGCCTCCCCCTCACTCGTGGCAGCTGGTTCAGGGAAGTTGCACTCTGGGAGATAAGAGTCCTCTCCCAGAGTGTTGTTGATGTCCGCAGGTGTTTTTGCGAGTGTCAAATCAGCAATGGGACCGGACCAAGGGCGGGCCAGTCTGTGCCCGTCAGGGGCCGGCCGGGCTGGGCCAGCCCTCTGACGTCTTAGTTTGTCGGTTTGTGTGGGCTGGAGTAGCGACTAGGGCTAGCCTAGTTGTGGTGTACGGACATCATGAATAAACGTAAAGCAATAGCGGGAGCGGGGGTTGTGGGGACACTTGATGCGTTCCCTACTAGGGCTGATGCGTTCCCTACTAGGGCTGAATCGGTGTTAATGCACGAAATTGAGCTCACTGAACGCAGGCTATCGTTATAACCAGTAGCCTACACAAGCATTCATGGAACCTCCCCACTCCTCCCCTGCAGTGAATCAGTCACCATCGAAGCCACTGACAAGTATAGTGGTCTGCCTTCCCTATTCCACATCAGTCAAACGATCTCCTCCTCCCCTAATCCAGGAAATCTGGAAAATTCCCCTAATACCACACAGGCTATCACCAATGGTCAGAAATCTAGCCATGTTACAATAGTTGAGCCACCGTCCAAAAAGAGGAAAGCTCGAGGTCCTTCAAAAAACAACCACATGCTTTTAAGATCTGGGAAACGTAAAGGGGAGTCTACCGCGAGCACTAGTAGTACGATGGCTAGCAGCTCTGCAACTAGCCAGTCCCACCCAGCGGTCACATGTGTTTCCTCTCACTTGAATAACGAGGTAGACCTTTGCACTAGGATTGAATCCAAACTATTGGCACTGATCGACCCCAATTTAAAGAAGTTGTCCCACATTGAAGAAAGACTTGATAAAATAGAGATGGGTATTTCTAAACTCCCCCCAAATAATTCCAACGGGACAATGGTGGGAGGGGTCACGACACATGTGAATGAGAGGCTAGTGGGAGTTATTGGGGGCCCGGTTAGCAATGCAAGTTGCTCTACATCCATGCCAGGCACTGTTATACAGGTGGCACACCCTGACAATCTGCCCCTCACCTTAAAACCCTCATTCCCCACTATGAAGCAGGTTGAGAGACAGTCTTGCCACCAGGTCCATCTGCCCCATTTCTCCAGTCCCTTGAGCACCCAGTCTTTTCTACACCTACCACCGGAAGCTACTCCATATACAGTCATTCTGACTAACGTCAGAGTGCTCGCCCCTGGTGCATGGGAGCCATGGTCCACGCAAAGAAATAAGGCACTATATTTGTTGGGTGCTAGGACAGGTATTAAGGAATCTGTATTTCATGAGTTCAAGATGGTTCGCCGGGTCCCCTGTGTGGGAAAATCCTACAAGTACCTCCCAGGTGATTGTGTGGTTCTTAGTTTTAGATCCCCAAGATTGGTACATCACTTATTGGAGAGGGCGGGTAATTGTTTCATCAAGGAGGATGACATTAATTGTGTCCCCGTGGGTTTTTTCTACAAAACAGAAGGGATCATTAGACGTAGTGAGAGGAGGGGTGAACCAAACATATGTGGCCAACCCACCCGCCAGATTCCGGCTTTCCAGATTCCCACTAGTAATCGATTTGACGCCCTAACCTCCATGGAAGAGATAGACTGACTTGAGGCCTCTGGTGGCCTGACTTTAGCAGGAGCTTTAGGTGTCAGGGGATCACTCAGGTCAGTCATGGGCCCTCTAGATACAATCTATACGGGGCCCTCTTGTACTTTGGACGCCTTTGACTTTGGTTCCGCCAATCGTAGCCTTGTAGACTTGGGGACTACTTGTGGTAACGGGATGATTAAAACACCTGATATGGCACCAAGGGACACTATCACTATTTCCTCTGCCAAATTTCCCAGTACCCATGGTGCTTCCAAACAGCATAATATCCCCCCAACAAGTTAGTAGTTGTGAGTAACAGCACAGGCACACCCGATCTACTCAACACCACTGTAATACAGCAAGTAAAGCCCTCAATGTTTTTTCTTCCTGGAATGTAGCGGGATTGTTAACTAAAACTGCCTCAACTGACTGGGCAGTGTTTATAGATAAATACAGTATCTTGTCCTTCCACGAAACGTGGTCACTGATTCCCATTTTTTTTCCCAGGTTATCTTAATTTTTTTAAACCAGCGCTGGGGGGCCAGAAAGGTAGGCCATCTGGTGGACTCACATGTTGGGTCAGGCAGTCAGATGGATGGGTGGTGCAAGAAGTTCATATTGACAGTCCCGACATAATGGAATTGCGGCTAAGGAAGGCTGATGTGCTAGACGTCCTGGTTTTCAATGTCTAGGCTAGAGGGCTGCCTGGGGGTAGAGCTCCAACAGTAGTTGCCGACCTGGACAAGTTTTAGGTAGTCTGGGGGGTGGCTGCAACCTGATAATAGCAGGCGATTTCAATTGCACCTTTGAGCCCCTCGACCATGAAGACGGAAGTCTCAGCTTGGAAGAGGATGCCCAATGGAATATCCCGCAATTAAATCTTAGCCCAATCAAAAAGTGGACTGAGGCTGCATTACACTTCAAAGGGTTATGCTTGGAAAGAAACCTTAGAGCAGCCAACGGGAGGACGCTCTGACAGCAAGGGCACTCACACTTTTAGCAATGGAACTAGAAGTAGTCGCATCGACTATATACTTCTCAATGTAGAAATCTGGTCCCTTATGTTAGACATGAAGGTCCAGGAGCAGAAAGAAAGCGATCATAACCCGCTAATTCTAACCGTTAAGGTTCCTGGCCTATCTAGTAGTGGTTCTAGGGTCGCCAAGGACAGGCCAGTAGAGGCCTTACTCACCAACGATTTGAGGAAAGTTAGATGGGCAAGGATGGTGGATAATCAGGGTGATGTGGCTGAGATGAAATCCCTGGTCGGTCGCTCACTCTACATTTTATATGATTGCGACTCCCAGGAGGCGGTAAATCGCATTATCTCCGAGGTTCATAACGAGCTGTTTGGGAAGCTTAAAAAATTCTTTATCAAACCCAATAAAAAATGGGGGCACTATCCACGAAGGTAGCCTCCTGGTATAACAAAACTTGTAGGGAGGCATAGAAGTTATTGGAAAAGGCCATTAGATCACAGGTCACATTAAAAAAAAGACAGAACTAGGTACAAGGCATCCCACAGCAGGCGAAGAAGGACTGGGATGAGTCTCGATGGCATGACCTGCTTGTAGGGAGCAACAAGCAAAATATGGAGCACTTCTGGCATCTTGTTAAATGGGGCAGTGGAGCAACATCTCAAGTACCCTTAAACCACGTTGCCCCGGAGGTGTGGGTGTCCCATTTTCAGGCACAGTTTTCAGCTACTAGTTGTAATGCCCCTGTCATCTATCAACCTGTTTCCGATACTAGTGCATCTTTTACCCGCCTCGAGGTGGAAAATGTGCTAAAATCAATCCCTAGAGCCGGGTACCAGACCCAGATTGTATCCCGGCTGACTTGTTTGTATCGGATAAAGAGAACTGTGTCCCCTACATTCAATACCTTGCAAATGCAGTAGCCAGTGGCGCACTTATCGCCGAAACGTGGTTCGGCGCTGAAATCCTACCTATACACAAGAAGGGTGACCGTTCGTTACCAGGCAACTATAGGCCAATAAGCCTAATCGATTCTATCCAAAAAATAGTCGCAAGGCTTGCCTTAGTTAGAATCCAAAAACAACAGTTGATGGACAGAATGCAGAACAATGTCACACATTCACTCCAGTACAGAGATCTGTGCCTAAATCCATTGTTTTTTTGCTCACCATGCCATTCCAGTTTAAACCCAGCCATATGCAAATCAGTCTTGACCCTGTGCCCCATGGGAACAGTCCAGCCCGAACTGCCAAGCCAGGTCCTCCCTGGACTGGAAACAAGCATCCTAGGACCGGTTTCGGGCTTTCAGCCCTCATCAGCCAGGATAGCTTGATTCCAGTGGCATGGAGAGCAAGCGACTCACGTATGAGCATCCCCGTCCCACTCGGGGTGACAAATGCAAAAACACTTGATGGGCAGAATGCAGAACAGTGTCATACATTCACCCCAGTACAGAGATCTGGGCCTAAATCCAAGAGGCACACGGTCAAGACTGATTTCCATATGGCCATGTCTGAACTGGGGTGGCGAGCAAAATAACGATGGATTAAACGCAGATCTGTGACTGGGGGGTGTATGTTTTGCCAATGTTTAACATTCAGTCCATCATCTTGTGTGTTTTGCTGGTCGCCCTATGTGGGAAGGGTATGCCCAGACGTGGGTCCCGTGCTCACTACACCACTGGAGACAAGCTATCCTGGCTGATGACGGCTGATAGTCTGAAAACGGTCCTAGGATGCTTGATTCCGGTCCAGGGAAGACATGGCTTGGCAGTTCGGGCTGGACTGTTTCCAAGAGGCACAGAGTCAAGACTGATTTGCATATGGCCATGTCTGAACTGGGGTGGCGTGGTGAGCAAAATAACGATGGATTAAACCCAGATCTGTGACTGGGGAAGAATGTTTTGCCAATGTGCAACATCCCGCCCATCATTTTGTGTGTTTTAGTTAGAATCCAGGCTTGGATAGGCAAGATTGATATTCTGACCCCATTACAGGCAGGGTTCCGTCCGCATATTAGCACCATTGACCAGGTTTTTAGGTTTGTTCTAGTGTATGGAAGGTAGTGGTCATTGGAGGTGGTATGATTTACGCGGCCTTTGTAGATCTAAAGACCGCGTTCCACTTAGTCCCTCGCACAAAATTATGGAGTGCCCTCCAGTCTCTGGGGATGCCCTACGAACTATTGAGTATCCTGGTCAAATTGCATGAATCAAATTACGTGCAGGTCCAATGGGGGAAGCAGTGGAATGTTACCAAAAGGTTTGCGGTAACCAAGGGTGTCCGTCAAGGGTGTGTTCTGGCCCCAACCCTGTTTTCACTTTTTATTAATAGGGTGGTCCATTATTTTACATCCCAGCCCACTGATGCCCCCATGTTGGCAGGAATGAAAATACTGCTGCTCATGTTCGTGGACGATACCCTGTTACTCTCCAGGACTCAAAAAGGTCTGCAGGTTGCCCTGGAGAGTTTTGGGGTTTTCTGTCGCGAGCATGAGCTTGAGGTAAACGTGGACAAAACGAAGTTCATGGTGTTCCATAGGTCAAAAGTCGGGGAGGGTACATATGAATAATGTCCCCTTGGAACAGACTGACACCTTCACTTATTTGGGAAAGAAACTAAGCTGGAACTCCCAGATTGATTTGCTGACACTCAAACACTCCCAACTTGCAGGAGCTTTGTTAAAAGAGCATAGGCTCTCCAAGACTAAGCCCATAGCCCCTGCCCTAAAAATATATAATCTTAAAATAGGTTCATCAATGTTGTATGGGGAGGAACTATGGGGTTTTAAAGATTTAACTTCCTTGGCTGCTGCCCAAAACAATTTTTTAAGAGCTTTGTTTGGCCTTCCGCAGTCCACTCCACTCCACTCATTATTTTTGGACTTGGGCTGTAATAAAATCGTGGACCAGGCACGGTAGTGGAGAAGTGTGGCTCAGTGGTTAGAGGCGGCAG
The DNA here is from genome assembly GCF_964261635.1 of Lissotriton helveticus. Taxonomy (NCBI): domain Eukaryota; kingdom Metazoa; phylum Chordata; class Amphibia; order Caudata; family Salamandridae; genus Lissotriton; species Lissotriton helveticus. The sequence goes on along the minus strand of NC_136065.1, from coordinate 629,515,765 downwards.
ACCCGGAAGCTGAGATCAGCCGTGGACCAGGGTTCGATTCCCCGCCTCGGCCTCAAAAATTCCACTGACTCGACAATTCTCGCTCCGGTGCCTACTCGACTCACGGGGTCACACTCTGCGACTCTGGGCAATAGCTTGCTTAATCTCCACTACGGCCCCTCGCGGCGGGATGCCTGGCTTTCACCTTGTGAATACCCTGCCGGGGTATCTCTCACAGGGGAATACCAGGACGGGTTCCCTAAGCAAGCGCCTTGAGACCCCTGGGTGAAACGTGCGCTATATAAATCGAAATACATTTACATTTACATATAGACCGGTGGCATTGTGGAGAAGATTCTTGACTACTTCGGAGCTTACCCAGTATGCTCAAGCGGTCTCCGAAATTAGGTCGTTGGGTTATACAACCAAAATCCCTTGGATAAAGAATCTAAAGAACACACTGATTAGCATGGGGAGGAGTAAATTGTGGGAGGATCCAGTAGTTGCCGTCTTCCCCTCGATAAAGGATTTGAAAGCAGCCTACTGGAGTATGGTTAGACTGCAGCAATGTAAACAACATTAAAGCTGCTCTCCGACTCGTGATTTTAACGATCATAAACACGAGCCAAAATTAGATTCATACTGGGACATCATTACAAGACCCACCGACAGGAAGCTCTTTCACCAGTTTAGGGTGGGCTCTCTCCCCATCAAAGTGTATACCAATAGATGGCATCCCCCCCACGGATAACAAATCTCCTTTTTGCCCAGCCGAGATTGAGTCACTAGCTCACATATTCTTTGTATGTCCCGCCTACAGGTCACCTAGGCACAAATGGTTGAAACCAATTTGCAAGGATATGGGTATCAGAGTAGCTATGAAGGCCCTAAGGATTTTAAAAACCAACACTGATGATCCTATTGTCATAGCAGTGGTCAAATTTCTAAGCTGGTCGTGGGTCATTCGAGCAATAAAGATGAGGGCCTGCTAAAATAATTTATAGATTTGGTCTCCATAGTAGCAGCTACTTTTACCAATCTATCATAGCTGACAGCAATCTACATGTATCATGTTCGAATTGTCTCTTATGTTGCTTGTAAATTCTGTGATTTTAGCTATTTATATATCGTCCTACTTGTTTCTATAGACAATTTGAGATAATGCCGTACTGTACGTACTTTTTACTAATTTTATCTACTAGGTAATTGTAACGGTCTTATTGTTCTTGGGTATAGCGGATATTCTGGCATTGTGTAAGTTTATATATTTTATTAATGCATGTTGTCTTATGATTTTTGTTAATCGAAATAAAGACATAAAGAAACAAACTGAACTGAAAAGAGAATGACAACCCCCCCCCCCAAATCTCACTGTTAGGACTGACTGATTTGTCCACTCCTCTGCCTAATGTCATCCTGCAAAAATCTTGCAAGGTGATCCACGGCAACTAGTCTGAGCTTCCTGCAAGTCCTGTTTCCCAGATCTGTAATCTGTTTCCAAACACATCAACAGACTGAGTCTCATAGTATTTCAATACCGATGTTTTGTTTTGCTTTCCTGAACACATTTTCTTTATTAACTGGGTTGTTTTCACTGGGATCAAATTGAAATATGGGTGCTGAAAGGCGTCAAGTGTTGGGAGACGTGTCACAGTGGTGCTCCAAGTATTAAATCCTGGGGAGAAAAAGCAGACAAACACAGCTGCTCGAGATGGCAAATGATGGAAGCACCGAGAATGGTCATTGGAACTGGAGTCAAAGGCAGCTAACTTGATTTGATCTGCACTTTGTCTTCCCTAATTTGCCCTAGGAACACTGCAGCAAGTGGTCTGAGAATGAAGAGAGTACAGTGCGGCAGTCTCAGCACAAAAACCAAGCTGTACATCAGAGGCTACTAAAAGCTACTTTCTGCAGCGGTGTTAATTTTCAGCTCAACATACAGTTGCTAAGTGTGGGATGGCAAGGAGAAGCTATAATCACAAAAATACCTAGGGAGCTTTAACCACAACCTGAAATTATATATTTCAAATTAAGTCCTTATGTGTTGCCCTGTGATAGGTCTGGATTCATTTTATTCGATTTTAATTAATCTAAAATCATCTTCCTTATTTCTTCAGATTTGCAGTCTGAACAAAGCTAACTTAGATCTTGTGCTTGTCCTTTAAAGGCTGTTTATAAATCATTGACGTATGTAACGAAGTCTAGTCAAAACAATAGTTTAGGGGAGGAGCTGCGAGCCTGCACAGGATGACTGCGTAGACTTTCGGCTCTGCCGAGTCGTCCGTTGGCCCCGAAATCCTGACTACCATCCTGCCTCCTGGGCCAGGGAAAGTGCGGCGGAGGTGAAGCGGAGAGGGTGGGGCTTCGGCCGGGGCTCTGGTGCAGCGCCGGTCGGGAGTTGTGCACGCTTGTAATTCGGGGCCTACCAACAGCGGAGACCGGGGGCCGGAGTTGCGTGGCTGGCCGGCCTGAAGTTGAATAACACCGGGGACCCGAAACCGGAAGTGTCCGATCAGGTCCCCTCTGGAACAGCGCGAAATCGGCGGAGGCGGCTGCCTTACTGGCGGATGGGGCGGCTAGATGTCCCACCCCCCCCTGCCCCTCCCCCGCCCTCCTCCTGTGCGGAGTGTGCGCCGGCCTGGAGGTCTTGGAAGCGGCATCTTCTGAGGAAGACGGTGGGGAAGGGTGCCTGACAGTGCGATGGTGGCAGTGGATGTGGTGTGCTTTGGGGACAACAACCCCCCCCTCTAAATGACTTCCTGTGCTCTGTGGTGGAATAGGTGAACTTGGGGGTTGCTTAATAAGCCCTCCGGTGGACCCTGTTACGCAGATTGTCATTTCCAGTGGCAGCATATAGAGGGGCCCGGAGTCGGTTGAACAGACCTGAAGTGCAAAAGTGACGGTGTGGCCCTACTAGGCCTGGTACACCGGGACGCCCGGAAGATCCAGAGAGAGCCGGCAAAGAAGTCCCTGCGGGGTTGGCTGGACTGAACGACAACGGCAGATAAAATGGCGGCCAGGCAGGATGGGGAGAAGAACCCCTCGAGATCGCAGAGAGTTCCTAAACCGACGCAATCCAATAAGCTGGACCGCTATACCCAGCCAAAAATCTCGCTTTCTGGAGTGGGAACCACCAACGGTGGCCTCGGGTGCAAGACCTAACAAAGAGTGGGAAGTCATACTACAAGACATTATGGGTGCTATAGACGGAGTTAATTCCTCCTTGGGTTAACAAATGGAGACTATGGATGCCAAGCTGGACACGGTGTCTATAGAAGTCAATCTTATACGGGCGGATTTGACTAAGGTGAATGAGAAGGTCAAAGCCTTGGACATTAAAACTTCTAGTTTGGTTGATGATGTCGCCCAGCTCCAGCAGGAAGTACGAGTGCTCCAAACCTCCCATGAGCAAGCGGAACGCAAATTGGATGAGTACGAAAGAAGGGCCCGGAGAAATAACTTACAAATAATAGGTGTCCCCGCCCCTGAACTATTTGTGGTGGGACTCATCCTCAACCAGCTACAGCCCAAGGGCCTCAGCAAGCTTTTCAGTGCGCACACAGGGTGCCCAGGGGGAGGTCGAAACCGGGGGCACCGCCACGCCCGCTGATAGCTAGGATACTGAACTTTCGTGACAGAGACCGTATCCTGAAGACAGCCAGAGTTGGTGGCCCTGTCCAAATTGAAAACACTGCCATCTCGTTTTTCCCGGACTTCACGCAGACAGTACAGAAGCAATGTTGGAATTTTCTGGCAGTTAAAAAGAAACTACGCGATAGAGGTTTGAAATATGCCATGATGTTTCCTGCGCGCTTGAGTGGAGGCATGTGGTAAGGTGTGGTTTTTTGATAATCCTGAGGTGGTATCTGACTGGCTGGACACTCTCTCTGGTGACCGAGCGGAGTCGTCGGGCCATGCGGATGAAGAAGCGGGGCTGGAACAGGAGTGAGAATCTTCTTGCACCTCTTGTATGCCTTTCTCAGGAAATTGTGCCAGGACTGGGTGGAACCGGAGAATATCCTGACTTATGGGAACTTTGAGGGATGATTGGATTCGGGGGTTTATTGTCGTTGGGCGAGGTTCGGGGCGGGGGTGTTGGAGCGGGATCCTCCTCCATTGTTTATTTCTTTTTTTGACGTGCTAGGGGCGACAGGTGCTCTGCAGTTTTTAGCGGGCAGTTTTGAGCGCCGTGGGCAGGGCAGCAGGGAGGGGGGGCAGTAGGGGGGGCATGTTCATGTTTTGTATTGTTAGAATTGTAGGTTCCATCAGCATCAAGTATTGGTCAAAAGGGCAGCAAGTGGGGGGGGGGGGGGGGGGGTAAATGGGGCTGGGTAGGCGATGGGGGTAGTGAAATAAATGTATTGAGTTGGAATGTTAACGGGCTAGGGGACAAGATTAAACGTAGTGTAGTCCTTCAGTTTCTAAAGAGACGGGCACCAGATGTGGTACTACTCCAAGAAACCCATTTAGTAGGCAATTCGTGTAAGGCACTGCATAGAATGGGGTATAAACTGATTGCGCATTCGGGAATCACCTCGGGTTCGAGAGGAGTGTGAGGGTTGATCCGTAACTCGTTCCCGCTGTCTGTTACCTCTGTGTGGGAGGACGAAAAAGGTAGATATGTTGGGGTATCGGGCCGGTGGGAGGGTCGCCAGGTCACCCTTCTTTCCGTATATGCTCCACCTGGGCTTCAGGCCTCAACTTTGGCTGACCTGGGATCAGTCCTCCTGTCTCTCCAGGAGGGTCTTTTGCTGATGGAAGGCGACTTTAACGCTGTTTCAGGAAACATGGACAGATATCCCTCTCGAGCTCTGGGGCGGACGGTGTGCTGGTTACCTGACTTTATGGAGGCAATGGGTCTTGTGGATTGTTGAAGGATGCGGAACCCAAACCAGAAGCAATATACATTCCATTCTGGGGCACATAATAGTCTGTCGTGATTGGACTATTGTCTAGTCCCTGCAGCTCAATCTATGTATGTAGCGGAGGTCAGCCATTTGGCCAGAGGGATCTCGGACCACTCTCCATTATGGGTCCATGTTATTGTACATCGTGGCTCAGCAGGGTGAGTGGCCCCTATAAATCCTTGGTATTTGCGGTGCCCCAAGGATCGTAGGGAACTCCTCGCCAAGCTGGAAGAATACTTTGTCCTGAATGAGGGGTCTGTTACTTCATTGATATCCTTGTGGGAGGCGTTTAAGACTGTGGTTAGGGGGCAGGCAGTGTCATTGATAGCGGAAGCCAAGAAAGAGAAGCAGAGAGAGGTGGTGGAATTGGAGGCTGAAATTGAGCGACTGGAAGGAGAACTGGAGCAAGGAGTGATGCAGGACAGGCTCCATCATCTAAGCCTTAAACAACACAACTATAAGGCGCTGGTCTCAGACAGCGCAAGAGCAATTGGTAGGGAACAGCAAGGTAGGCTCTACGACCTGGGGGACAAGGCAGGAAAACTTATAGCGGGCTGGATAGGAGGGAGCTGGCTGACCGTCTCCTCCCAGAATTCATCACGGAGGAGGGTGAGGAGCTAGTAGATCCTCAGTGTATAGCGGAGGAATTCGCCAAGCACTTTCGCACTGTCTGTACTTCGGTCTCAACTAGGCCGGAGGCTGACTCTCACCTTTTGCTCCGTGATCTGCAGCTCCCACGTCTTTCTTCGGAAGATAAGAATTTCATGGATAGTGACCTTACAGCGGATGAGGTTGCCTTGGCTATCCGTTCTATATGCTCTGGTAAGGCATCAGGCCCCAATGGTTCTCCCTATAGAACTGTGTAAGCTCAGACCGGACCGGCTGGCACCTTATTTAAGAGGAATGTTTCTGGAGTCCAGAGAGGAGGGGACCCTTCCGAGAGACCAGAGGATAGCATCAATAGTTGTGATACATAAAGAGGGGAAGGATAAGACCAGCTGTGCCTCATATAGGCCTATCTCCCTGCTGAACGCAAAACCCAAAATTCTGGCTAAGATATTGGCCAATAGGCTGATAAAGGTCATCAATGATTTGGTCCACCCTGATCAATCGGGCGTTATGCCTCATAGAAACACAGCTCTGAACCTGCACAGATTGCATGGGGTTTTGGCCAGGGCACAGACGATAGGAGAGCCGGCTATAATTGCGCCCCTCGATGCTACAATGGCTTTTGGCACAGTTAAATGGCCATATTTGTGGGCGTTGTTGGCCAAGTTTGGGTTCGGCCCTGGATTTATTGGCTGGGTGCGCCTGTTGTATTCTGAACCTTTTGCGCAAGTAGTAGAGAACAATAAAGTTTCGGCCACCTTTCTGTTGGAGCGTGGCACCCGGCAGGATTGTCCACTGTCCCCTCTTCTTTTTGCGCTGGCAATAGAGCCTCTGGTGGTCAGGATACGCTGGAAACCCTCGATTAGGGGGCTGAGGTGGTCCCCTGAATGGGAGGATAGCATTTCCCTATAAGCTGATATTTTGTTGTATTTGACCTCCCCGCGTAAGTCTCTCATGGTAGTTTGTGATGTCCTTGCCTCTTTCGGACGTAACTCTGGCCTCTCTATTAATTGGAGTAAATCGGTTTTATTTGTGTTGAGTGGGGATTCTCCTGTACCTCCTAGGAACTGTCCTATACAAGTTAGTGAAGACGGCTTTAAATATTTGGGAATTTTTGTATCTCTAGATCCGTCAGTTAGGTATTCCCGTAATCATCTTCTTCCTCCTCTTGGTCGGCTCGGGAGGGAAGTATCTAATTGGAAGAGGCTTCCTCTTTCATTATTAGGCAGGGTGACATTGTTTAAAATGATGGCTCTCCCACGCTTTCTTTACGCCTTACAGAACTCCTTAGATGTGGTGCCCTCAAGCTATTTCCATGAGATTGAAGGGCTACAGCGGAGTTTGCTTTGGGAGGGGCGGCCGCGCATTGCATTGCACAAGTTGACTCTTTCATGGTAGGATGGTGGCATTGCTCTCCCGGATATTAAACAATATTACTGGGCGGCACATTTGGCTGCAATTAACCACGGTACGTATGGCCGGATTGATAATCCCGGCTACGCCATGGACAGGTGGTTGCTTCCCGGTAATAATTATAATAGAGCTTTATATTCTCGGCCTAATAGAATACAATTTATTTATTTATTTTTAATATTTATAAAGCGCAGCATTTTGACGGGGCCTACTAAGCATTCGGTCCATGTGTGGCATGGGGCAACGAACCCCGTTGGCTGGAGGGATAGTGTGACTATGGCTACCCCGCTGTGGGACTCTGAAAGCCTTGGTAAGCTCTGGAAGACGAAAGGCTTCGACAGGTGGGATCTTATTGGAATCTCCTCCGTTATGGATATCTGAGGGAAGGGGGAGATTAAATCATTTGAAGTGATGCAGAAAGAATAAGCTTGCACCCTCTGAATATTTTCGATACGTGCAAATTCGACACTCTCTCCTGTCAGTACTACCTTGTGGTGCTGAACCCTCAGAGCCTTCTCCCCTGGAAGACAGGATACTCGATAGACACTTGCCTGATAAGACGATCCCTCTCATATATAAGAAATTGATCAATCATAGGACCGGCTCTCTTGGGGCACTGAGGGACAAGTGGGTGAGGGACGGGCTTGTGTTGGACGATGAAAACTGGCAGTCAGCAGTGTCGTCGCCTAGAGAGGCCGCTATTTCAGCTAGTCTCCGTCTGGTACAGTTAAAAATTTTACATAGAATTTACCTAATGGGCCCTAGGCACATGGGTCTCAGACTCGGGGCTCTGTAAACAGAAATGTGGCTCTATCGGTACCTTCATGCACATCATTTGGGAGTGCGATTCCGTAGGCGCGTATTGGCGCAGCATTCATGACACAATCAAGGAGGTGCTTGGGGTTTCTCTTTCCCCAGAGGCGAGGAGATGCTTGCTCAATGTATGGGAGCCTACTGACGTAAAAAGCTCGCAGACGCAATGGGTCACATTGGGCTATATGATTGCCAAACGTGATATCGCGCAGTCATGGGGAGTGGAGCGGGCCCCCTCGCTTGAAGGATGGGAAAATAATTTAGATCGGAGTATGTTTAGGGAAAAGACTACCTCTGTTGCGAGGGGGCGCCCACGTAAATGGTCAAAGATCTGGGGACCTTGGAATAGTTACAGGGGAGAAATTTGTATGCCGCCCTTTGAAGCTGTCTCAGATGATTCCCCCTCCATGTGAAGTTCCGACAATTTTCTTGAATTTGTATATTCTGTTGTCGCAGGTCGTTTGCTCAGCTACTGTAATTGACCCACTGTAATGTTTTTATGTTGATTGTTTCAATAACATTTTTTTTAAACAATAGTTTAGCATCACTATAGAAGGGAAAGACAACAAATTTAGAGGGACAGCCGGGACAGCCGAGCCAGCGCACAGTCAAGGAAGGCTCTGGCTCTAACAGCCTGTGTACGAGCCAAGCCTTTAAAATATTGGGAATTTGAATCATGGGACAAACATGTTAGAATATGATATGCTGTCTTCAACATTCAAAAAAAGTATTTCTTTCGCAATGCAGATGAATTTCACCTTGGTACATCAGATTATATCTCTGCATTGAGAAGTAGTTATTAAAAGTGACAGTTTTTAAACATGTACCGAGAAACATTCAATCATTCGCTCTGACGACAAGACTATGAATGAACTGAGGCAAGTCATTTTTCATGTGTACCGTATATGTGGCCTACATTAGCATTATTGGAGCAACATTATAGGCTATAAAGTAGAGCACTAGAGATTTTTGCACAGTGCACATCAGGACCTCGTATTTGAAGGTGCTCTTCATATGTGATAATGGACAAAAAGGAGGCTCGGTGAAATAGAGTATTTGCATAGGATGCACAGTTTGGTCAACAGGAAAGCCGGAATGGACCACAGATTTGCTAGTTTCCCGCTGTGCAATTCAGCCACTAGATGGCTATCTTTCTGACATCAAAGGTTAATGTTTTGTTCTCAATTCTTGGAGGATGAGATTAGACTGTGGCCAATGAGCAGAATTCACATTTTATTTTTGGCAATTTTACATAGTGTAAACCTTGACCAAGAACATAAGAGAGCTTGACACCAGACACACACTAATTTATACCGTTTTTCTCCAACACAGGGAAATTTGCCAGACTTCACAGGACAGTGAACCATAGCAGAGATTCGAACCAAGATCCCCAAGCTACTTGGCCGGCAGCACAAGCCGCTAGGCTCCATCGACTCCTGTAGAAGCTCAGCTATTTCTGGATCGAGATTACAAGAGGACCTCGAGCTGAGCCAGCTAGGCTTCTGGACCGAGGTTTGCAGTGGCTTGTCCACCTCCAAGTATCACTGTGCCTCCCTGGTTGCTCACAACATAGTGCAATGTAAAACGGATTCTTAATACAGAATTTTAGATGGATGATTGGATAACGGGGATTTTAACCAATGGGCTCTGAGTGACATAACATAGAACACACACATCAGTTATTTTCCATACAGTTAGGTAGAATATTTAAGTTTTTGCTTTATTAATACCAATCCTCTTGGAGCTATGGGAAAAGGAAAACAGAGGATACAAGCGTAGCTGCTTCATTCGAGATTAGCAAGGCAGCCAACACCACAATGCAAGAATGGAAACCAACTTCTGTCATTCCTATGGCTTTGAATGATTTAATTGATATTTACAAAGAAAGAAATCTAGTCTTTACATACACAATTAAAGTGAGGCAGTGCATTCCCTGACAAACATTCTGCGACAATGGTACCGGTCACAGAATACATTATTGGTGGACAGGCTATTAAAACGATTGAGAAGTGCAGGGCAAATGAAAGAATGTTTGTGCCGTATGGTGGACACTAAAGATGCAGGGAACACTAAATGGAAGTCAATTTTCAAGATCATAAAGGAAGAAATATATTTTACAGTCAAGCAGCCCTGTCAAGAGCTCAGAAGAGGTCAGCATCAAGAGTGAGACCTTTAGCCGCTCCAGGCTTTGTGCGATATAAGACTGCATTCTGGGACTTTTAGTTTTAAATGTAGCATTAACAGCTAATAAGTAAATATTTTTGCATACCAAATACCTATGACCAAAAAAACATGGCAGACTGAAGAAGTAATGCATGATCTAGGATTCTTTGCAGGTGCACAGATTACTTCGGCGTTGTTACAAAGAAGGCCGTTTTAAATATTGCAGAGACCTAATTAGCTATATGCCGTGCAAATGTGGGCAAACTGCATTAGAAAACAGCATTCGCAATGCAGAAGGTCTCACATTTGCAAGAGTTTAACCCCTTCGATGCTGATGACGGAGCGGTTCCGTCACCAGCATCGATTGGGCTGTGCTGATGACGGAACCGTTCAGTCATCAGTACAGCCGGGGGGGGGGGGGGGAGGGAGCGCTGGCGCTCCCCCCCCCTGTGCAGCGATTTTTTTTTTTTTGCAGGGGTGGCAGCGGAAGACTTTCCGCTGCCACCCCCTGGCCCCCCCCACGCTTCCTGGTGACGTCAGCGCGCGCCGACGTCATCAGGAAGCGCTGGGCGCGCTGAAAGCCATTTCTTTCCAGCGCGTCCAGCAAAGAGGTTCGTGTTTTGTGCTCCGGTGGGGTGGGGGGGGGCGGTTTTCGGTGCCTTGAGGCATCGGGGGGGAGGAAACTGTGTTTCCTCTCCCCTGATGTCCCAATGCAGGGCATTCCTGGTGCACGATCGCGCACAGCGTCGCGATCGTGCACCAGGAATGCCCCACTAGACACCAGGGATTGCGTGTGTGTGTTTGTTTGTGTGCAGGAAGCGACCCCTTGGGCAAGGGTCGCTTCCTTTGGGGGCTATAATGATTCTCAGACTTTTCTGCCCCCCTGGGGCAGATCTGCCTTTTTTTTGGCCGATCTGCACCGAGGGGGGGGCAGAAAAGCCCACTAGACACCAGGGATTGATATTTGGCAATATTTGTTTGTCGAGGAAGCGACCCCTTGGGCAAGGGTCGCTTCATTTTTGAGGCATGAATATTTTCAGACTTTTCTGCCCCCCCCCTGGGGCAGATGGGCCGTTTTGTTTGGCCGATCTGCACCCAGGGGGGGCAGAAAAGCCCACTAGACACCAGGGATTGATTTTTATTTATAAAGGAAGCGACCCCTTGGGCAAGGGTCGCTTCCTTAGGGGGATAAAAAAAAAAAAAATCAGACTTTTCTGCCCCCCCTGGGGCAGATCGGCCGTTTTTTCGGCCGATCTGCACCCAGGGGGAGCAGAAAAGCCCACTAGTCACCAGGGATTTGTTTTTTATTTGAAAAGGAAGCGACCCCTTGGGGAAGGGTCGCTTCCTAGTGGCCCTAATATTTTTTTAGATTTTTCTGCCCCCCCCCCCTGGGGGCAGATCGGCCGTTTTTTTGGGCCGCATCTGGACCCAGGGGGGGCAGAAAAGCCCACTAGACACCAGGGATTGATTTATATTTATAAAGGAAGCGACCCCTTGGGCAAGGGTCGCTTCGTTAGGGGGATGTAATATTTTTCAGACTTTTCTGCCCCCCCTGGGGCAGATCGGCGTTTTTTTTGGCTGATCTGCACGCAGGGGGGGCAGAAAAGCCCACTAGTCACCAGGGATTTGTTTGGATTTGAAAAGTAAGCGACCCCTTGGGGGAAGGGTCGCTTACTAGTGGTCCTAATTTTTTTATAGACTTTTCTGTCCCCAGATTGGCTGTTTTTTTTTTACCGTTTCTGGACCCGGGGGGGGGGGGGGGGGGGGGAATAGAAAAGCCCACTAGACTCCAGGGTTATTTTTTTTATAGGGAGCGACCCCTTGGCCAAGGGTTGCTTCCTTGGGCCCATTTGTTTTCAGTATGTTCTGCCGTGTCTTTATTTGGCCTCTCTGCCCTCCGTAGGGTTGCTTCCAGGGGGCCCACGTTTATAATGATTTATAATCTTCCCCCCTTGGGGACAGACACCCCATTTGTGACATACCCTGTGACATAGCCTGTTGTAATGTGTGTTGTTTTTGTTTCTTCTAATGTGTATTGTTTTCTTTTCTCTTTAGATTGTTGCAGTGTGCGGTTCTGTTATTGGTGGTTCTGTTCTGCTGTTTCTGTAGTTGCATGTGTTTGGTAAGAGACCTTTTTTTTGTTCAATTGTAATGTAATTGTTTATTTTGCAAAGTGTGTAGTAATACGAGTATGTTTTGTTTCTGTTTGTTGTGATTGTAAAACATGTTTTGCATTTGTTTTTGATGTGTCCTTCTGTAGATGTAAGTTTTTTTTCTTCTTTCTAGTGGGATATCGTTGCCTATTTGCTGTGTCTTTGCAGAGTAGGTGCTGGTGAGTGTAGTGTCTTGTAAGTGAATTGTATATTTTTTCTAAATATAGTTTTTTGTGAAAAAGTCTTGCATTTTTTATCTTACTTTGCGCAGTGTTGGGGTTGTCGAGTCGTTTGTGCAGACTCCTTTATTTGTAAGGATAATGGCTAGCCGCCGGATTACTGCTCAGCAAGTTGTTGGAATGCTTTTTGATTCTTCCTCTGACCATGGTCCAGAGTCTGACTCTGATTCTGAGCCAGAGGTGGGAGGTGAAGATTCAGGTAGTGAGTTTTCTCTACACATGGCTTCATCTGATGATGAAGACACTTTGAGTGCTGATGAAGCTACTTTTGGTGTGGATGATGTGCCTGTGGTTGGGAAGGACATTGCTGTGGTTGTGGTGGACATTGTTGTGCCTGTGGTTGCGGAGGACATTGCTGTGCCAATAGTGCGGCAAGAGACATCTGGGCTGCAGCCTGGGGCTGCTAGACTTCCAGTTGGTGTAGTGAGACAAGAGGCAGCTGGGCGGCGGCCTGCGGTTGCAAGACTTGACTATGAAAGTTCTGACCTCTGGGTTGCACCAGGCATGGTGCAGCCGGCATTGCCTGAATTTACTGGTGTTCCAGGGTGTAGGGTGAACACTGAAAACTTTTTGCCTATTGATTTTTTTCAAGTTGTTTATGGATGATGTGTTTTTGGCAGAGATTGTAGAGCAGACTAATTTGTATGCTGAAATTATTTTGAGGGTGAACAGTGCCAGCCTTAAGCCCCACGCTAGAGCTACCCGGTGGACTCCCACAAATTTGGAGGAGATGAAAAAGTTTTTGGGTTTAACTTTTTTGATGGGCTTGCTTAGAAACCATCAATGGCTTCATATTGGTCTACTAGTCCCTTGATGGCAACAGCTATATTTCCGGCAGTCATGAGTCGTGATAGGTATTTGCTTCTGCTGCGGATGATGCATTTTGTTGACAATAGTCTTGCTTTGCCACGAGATCACCCTGATTGTGACCGTCTTTTCAAGATTCGGCCTGTCATTGATTATTTGGTTGATCGATTTTCTGAGATCTTTTATCCTGGGAAAGAAATTGCAGTGGATGAGTCTTTGCTGTTGTTCAAGGGCCGCTTGGTATTTCGGCAATACATTCCTAGTAAGAGGGCACGCTATGGAATCAAACTGTATATGCTGTGTGACAGTGAGACTGGATATGTCTCTAATTTCAGGGTGTACACTGGTAAGGAATCCAGGATTAACCCCCCTGGTTGTCCGTCGACTTTTGGAGTGAATGAGAAAATTGTGTGGGAACTTGGTCGTGGATTGTTTAACAAAGGCCATCATTTGTATGTCGATAACTTCTACACTGGTGTGCGGTTGTTCAGGGAATTGGCCAAAGTGGACACTGTTGCTTGTGGCACAATCCGCTCAAACCGTAAAGGTTTCCCAAAAGAACTTGTTTGTCGAAAGCTTGCTCGGGGACAGTGCAGTGCATTGCGTTGTGAGGAGCTTCTAGCTGTGAAGTGTTCAGACAGGAGAGATGTCTACATGTTGACTTCCATACACGATGAAAGCACTGAACCGGTGACTGTTTGGGGTCAGGTTGCAGAAGTGCGCAAACCTGTGTGCATTTTAGACTATAATAGGCACATGGGTGGTGTTGACAGAGTTGATCAGAGGTTGGAACCGTATGCTGCTCTTCGTAAGGCTTACATTTGGTACAAGAAGTTGGCTATCCATCTTTTCCACTTAGCAACCTTTAATGCTTTTATTGTGTTCCAGAAATCTTGTCCCCAGTCAAAGATGACTTTTGTAAAGTTTCAGGAGTCTGTAATAGGCAGCCTTGTTTTAGTGGAACAGGCAAGTGTTCCTAGAGTTGGAGTGGTGGAGGATGTTGCCAGATTGAAAGATCGCCACTTTCCTGATACAATTCCTCCTACAACCTCAAAAGACTTTCCCAGTCAGAGATGTAGAGTCTGTTGGCGAAGAGGTTTGCGGAAGGAGGTTCGTATGTACTGCCCCGACTGCCCTTCAAACCCCGGGCTGTGTGTACCTGCTTGTTTTAGATTGTACCACACGCAAAAGAATTTTTGGGAGTATCAATGAGTGGTAAAGTGAACTGGTTGGTCTTTATTCTGTAAAACGTATTGTTCAGTTTCAAAGTTTGTATTTGTGTAGTCTTTTTAGATTTAGTTGTCGAGTTAGTAGATTTGTATCAATTTGCAATTTGTTTCTCTTTTATTAAAAAAAAAAAACTAAAGTATGATGTTGGTTTGCGTGTAGTGTCCATTGTCTGACTGTGTGCATGGTTTGGCGCTTGGCTGCCGGTGTCTGTGGACTGGTGCTTGTCTGGCGGTGTCTGCGGACTGGTGCTTGACTGGCGGTGTGCGTGGTCTGGTGTTTGGTTGGCGGTGTGCGTGCTCTTGCGCTTGCCTGGTGTTGTGTTTGGATTTGTCTTTGGCTGGTGGTGTTCGTGGAATGGTGCTTGGCTGGCGGTGTGTGTGGAGTTGTGCTTGGCTGGTGGTGTGTGTTGAGTGGCGCTTGGCTGGTCGTGTGTGTGGAGTGGCGCTTGGCTGGTGGTGTGTGTGGAGTGGTACTTGGCTGTCTGTGCACGGAGTGGTGCTTGGCTGGTGTTGTGTTTGTGGAGTGGCGCTTGGCTGGTGTTGTGTTTGTGGAGTGGCGCTTGGCTGGTGGTGTGTGTGGAGGGGCGCTTGGCTGGTGGTGTGCATGGAGTGGTACTTGGCTGTCTGTGCACGGAGTGGTGCTTGGCTGGCGGTGTGTGTGGAGTGGCGCTTGGCTGGACGGTGTGCGTGGAGTGGTACTTGGCTGTCTGTGCACGGAGTGGTGCTTGGCTGGTGTTGTGTTTGTGGAGTGGCGCTTGGCTGGTGGTGTGCGTGGAGTGATGCTTGGCTGGTGGTGTGTGTGGAGTGGTACTTGGCTGTCGGTGTGCGCTGAGTGGTGTTTGGCTGGCGGTGTGCATGGTCTGGTGCTTGGTTGGTGGTGTGGGTGGACTGGCGCTCGGCAGGCAGTGTGTGAGTAGTTACTTTCTGTTGGTCACTACACACTGCTAGTTGAGTGACACTCCACACAGTCCATCATTTTGTGTAGTTGCAGTGTCAGAAATGTGGGCGTGTGAAAGTGATGGGCCCTTGAATGGCGCTGTTTGCTGGTGTGAGTGTTGAAATGTGATGGGTCCGCGGCTGGCGGTGTGAATGTTTTGTATGTGTCACGCGTACGAAAGGTGTATGAATGGCCTGTAAAGAGGTTGGTGCCTTGACGTGGCTTTACAGCTCACGAGCTGTGAGTCAGTGGTTCAGTTTATAATACTTTCAATTATACACAGTGTATTTCATTTTTGTGAAATTACTTGCGTATACAATTGTATGTACTGAATCATCACTCACCCTCATGCCAAATCCAACCAGTATGTGTGTGTGCTTGCGGATTAGATGGGTGTGCAGTAATAATTGTTTTTTTTCTCTTTCTGCAGTAGGGTGTACCTTGTCCCTTATTGTGATTGTTGTTATGTGTTGCTTTTCCATTCAGGTGGTGTCAATGGTCTGGTTTGTATCAGGTATGAAAGGTGCGTGAATGGCCTGTAAAACGGTTGGTGCCTTGTCGTGGCTTTACAGCTCACGAGCTGTGAGTCAGTGGTTCAGTTTATAATACTTTCAATTATACACAGTGTATTTCATTTTTGTGAAATTACTTGCGTATACAATTGTATGTACTGAATCATCACTCGCCCTCGTGCCAAATCCAACCTGTATGTGTGTGTCTTTGAGGAATAGATAAGCCGTGCTTGAATGTTTTACTTTTGAGTAACTCTGTTAAGGTGTGGTATCATTTTACTCGGGAGAACAAGGGGAACGCTGGGTGGTAGGACATTTTTGCCGGCACGGCGATCCCACGCCAAAAAGTTTTAAAAAGTGCAATTTTTACCTAATTTTAAGGTTTGCAAGGAGTTCTGGGTAGGAAAACATTGGGGGACCCACGCATGCCATACCTCCCTGGACTCTCCCGGGTGTCTAGTTTTCAGAACTGTTTGGGTTTGCTACTTTCCAAAGAATACCACCCAGCCCCGGGCCAGAAACTCAGGTGCCCCCCCCCCAAAAAATCAAAGTTATATTGCTTCAGGGTATTTTGAATTCACCACCGTACGATTTGGACCTTTTCCTGTTGCAGCCACTATGGCTACCCACGCAAGTAAGGTACCGTTATCGGGAGACCTGGGGGCACGCTGGGTGGGAGGTAATTTGTGTGAGCCCAGTGATGCCACGCTTTCCCACACTAAAACGTGTGAAAAAATTGATTTTTTCCAGCTAAAAATGAGGTTTGCAAGGGATTCTGGGTAAAGGAACGTTGGAGGATCCACGCAAGCCATACCTCCTTGGAAGCCCCCGGGTGTCTACTTTTCAGAAATGTGTGGGTTTGGTAGGTTTCCCTAGATGGCTGTCTCGCACGGGGCCAGAAACCCAGGTAACCACTCTTGCAAAAGCTGGTGAATTTGACAATGGTGACAATGTCAAGTCCACTAGCTTTTGCAAGAGGGGTTACCTGGGTTTTTGGCCCCGTGCGAGACAGCCATCTAGGGAAACCTACCAAACCCACACATTTCTGAAAAGTAGACACCCGGGGGCTTCCAAGGAGGTATGGCTTGCGTGGATCCTCCAACGTTCCTTTACCCAGAATCCCGTGCAAACCTCATTTTTAGCTGGAAAAAATCAATGTTTTCACACGTTTTAGTGTGTGAAAGCGTGGCATCACTGGGCTCACACAAATTACCTCCCACCCAGCGTTCCCCAAGGTCTCCCGATAAAAATGGTACCTCACTTGCGTGGGTAGGCATAGTGGCTGCTTTAGGAAAAGGCCCAATTCTTACTGTGGAGACCAAAAAATTTCCTTTAGCCAAACAATCTTATTTTTTGAGGGGGTCACCTGAGCTTTTGGCCCGGGGCTTGGCGGGCATCTTTGCAAACTACCAAACCCAAACAGTTCTGAGAACTAGACACCCGGGGGAGTCCAGGGAGGTATGGCATGTGTGGGTCCCCCAATGTTTTCCTACCCAGAAACCCCTGCAAACCTTAAATTTTGGTCAAAAAACCCACTTTTCCGTACTTTTTTGGGTGGGATCTCGCTGCCGGCACAAATGCCCTACCACCCAGCGTTTCCCTTGTTCTCCCGAGTAAAATGATACCTCACTTGTGTGGGTGTGCCCAAGGCATGTGACTCAGGCTGGGGGGCTTAATTTGTAAAACTTAAATACGACTAAATACTACTTTTTTCAAAATTCATTTTTGGCGTGTTCTGCTTTGGGGCACCCACACAAGTGAGGTATCCTTTTACTCGGGAGAACAAGGGGAACGCTGGGTGGTAGGACATTTTTGCCGGCACGGCGATCCCACGCCAAAAAGTTTTGAAAAGTGCAATTTTTACCTAATTTTAAGGTTTGCAAGGAGTTCTGGGTAGGAAAACATTGGGGGACCCACGCATGCCATACTTCCCTGGACTCTCCCGGCTGTCTAGTTTTCAGAACTGTTTGGGTTTGCTACTTTCCAAAGAATACCACCCAGCCCCGGGCCACAAACTCAGATGCCCGCCCCCCCCCAAAATCAAGGTAGTTTTGCAATAGGGTAATGTAAATTCACAACCGTACGATTTGAACCGTTTCCTGTTGCAGCCACTATGTCTATCCACGCAAGTGAGGTACCATTTTTTTCAGGAGACCTAGGGGAACGCTGGGTGGGTGGAATTTTGTGGATCCACGCAGATTCCAGAACTTTCCACCACAGAAATGTGACGAAAATGTGTTTTTTTTTGGTCAAATTTTTATGTTTGCAAGGGATTCTGGGTAACAAAACCTGGGGGTAGGCAGACGAGTCACCCCATCCTGAATTCCCCTGGGTGTCTAGTTTTCAAAAATGTATAGGTCTGCTAGGTTTCCCTAGGTGCTGGCAGAGCTACGGCGCAAAAACAAAAGGTAGTCTTTTTGTCCAAAACGTGCTAAATTTCACTGGGAAATTGAGGTGCGACCATGTTGCGTTTTGCGCTGTTTCGTGTCGCAGCCACTATGCCTACCCATGCAAGTGAGGTACCGTTTTTATCGCGAGACCTGGGGGCACGCTGGGTGGGTGGAAATTTGTTGATCCACGCAGATTCCAGAACTTTCCACCACAGAAATGTGAGGAAAATGTGTTTTTTTGGTCAAATTCTTAGCTTTGCAAGGGATTCTGGGTAACAAAACCTGGTGGTAGGCAGTCGAGTCACCCCATCCTCAATTCCCCTGGGTGTCTACTTTTCAAAAATGTATAGGTTTGCTAGGTTTCCCTAGGTGCCGGCAGAGCTAGGGTGCAAAAACTACAGGTAGGCACTTTGCCAAAAAAGGGTCAATTTGTAACTGCAAAATTTAGGTGTGACCACGTTGCATTTTGCGCCGTTTCCTGTCGCAGGCACAAGGCCGACCCACACCGTACCGTTTTTTATCGGGACACTTGGGGTAATTCAGATTTGTAAATCAACAATTACCAATTGAGCTTTCATGCATTTCTCCCTTTCAATGAAAGACATTGTGTAAAAAAAAAAAAATCTTTTTGAAAAATGACCAATAATTCTCATGCTAGTATGAGTATTCCCAATTTTGAAAATGTGCAATTATATACTGTTTCTGAACTCTATAATTTGTACCCAATTCAGAAATACATAGGTGTCTTTCATACAGATTATTCCATGTATACATTTTCCAAGACAAAGTGCTCTATACCCAGTTAATGAAAAAATACCATTGCAAGTTGCTGCTCAGTTTTTGGATCTGGGTTCGTCGGGTTCTTGGTGAAACTACAAGTCCTATATATCCCCACAACCAGGAAGGTCTAACGGATGTAACGGTATATTGCTTTCCAAGAGCTGTCAAAATTAGAAAAAGTTATAGGTGAAAACGTTGAGACAAAAGGCTGTTTTTTTTCAACAAATGTTCAATTATTCCAATATCTAACTGTTAGTTTCTATAACGAAACCTTCATGGATTTAGACAAATGACCCCTTTCTGAATTCAGAATTTTGTCTACTTATCGAAAATGTAAAGCTTTCCAGGATCCATTATTGCTTTCAAACTCATTTCTACCATTAACTGGAAGGAGGTGGAAAGCTCTAAATATAGCAAAAATAGGCTATGTCCCAGGAAAATGCCAAAACTGAGTGAAATATTTCGGATCTCTGACAAAAGACTGTCATTCCCTAAAAGCTGAGAAAATGGAGATTTCAGCCCCACAAACCCTTTTTTGATACCATTTTCAGGGAAAAACCCAGAGGCTTTCATTTGCAGCCCGTTTTTCCCATTTTTCGGGGAAAAAAAAAAAAAAAAAAAAATCACTATTTTGGTTAATTTCTGGGACCCCTCCAAGGGAATCCACAAACCCTGGGCGCCTTTAGAATCCACATGATGTTGGAAGAAAAGGACGCAAATTTGGCGTGGATACCTTATGTGGTCAAAAAGTTACAAGGGCCTAAGCGCGCACTACTCCAAAACGCCAAAAAAAGCCTTAGCACAGGAGGGGAAAAGGCCTAGCAGCGAAGGGGTTAAGGTATTGGCAATGTAAAGGACTATACATTTTATTTAATGTGTTTGTTTTTAACCCCTTTGTTGCGCCCGTCGGCCAACAGCCGTCACAAGCACTACCTCCGTAGTGCTGCGCACGTCCGTTGGCCGATGCGGCCCCGCCCACTTAATGGAACGCCCCGCACTGCAGCGGAATTGCCACTGCAGTTAAGGTGTTAAAACAGTTAAATAAAAAGCATTGTCAATGCCAATAGGTTAAACTCTTGCAAATGCAAGACCTATTGCATTGCTTCCTGTTGCAGCGGAAGAAAGGGAGGGAACAGGGAGGAGGAGGACACTGCAGTGAGTCGCGCCAATTAAAAGAAAGGTGGGCTTGCCGAAGTCTATTTTTTCCATATTGTAAGAATTTGGTAAGCAGCGCAGCATGCATGCAGTCTGTGGAGTGCTGCTTACTAAAAGCTTACAATATTGGAAAAATAGATTTGGGCGAGCCATGACTTTCTTTTCTTCGTGGCGGCTCGCCGAAATCTATTTTTCAATATTGCAAGATTCTGGTAAGCAGTGCAGCACACCACCTTGTTGTTGTGTTGCCCAGTTGAAGTAAATCATTAAAGAAAATAGTGCTGACAGACTGTAAAGAAAACATAGCTGTAACTACACGAGTAAAAGGGCTACTCCTCATGGGAGGTACAAATGTAGACAAGGTGGTACCAAGGAGGACTAGCAAGCCTATTAACGAATCAGAAGTCAAGATTTACAAAGGACAATGACACAAGCCAATTAAAAATATGGGCAGAGAGTGGGCGGAGCTTCAAGTCCATACCTGAATACAGCATGCATCGCAGAGCAGCGCCTAAAAAGGCTTGGAATGCAAAATGCATTTACATACTCCTAAACTCTGCTCCCAAGTCAATTTAGTTAAATGTATCAATTTATAAATTTTCCTTGCTTTTGAAAAATCCTCCTTTTTAGGTCGAGCTAGAGCTGCGCATGCGTAGCATGCGCTGTCTAGCTCGGTACCTATTGTTTTTAGTTTCGTGGGAATCTGAGACAGCATTCGGCCACGCGCCTCTGCTGTCTCAGATTTGTCCGTGTGAGCGCGCTTCGCGCTTTTGTATCTGGCTGGCCGTCCCCTGGCTCAGATTCCCCGCAAACACGCAGGCACACACATAGACACACACACACAGGCAGGCATACACACACACAGGCAGGCACGCGCACACACACACACGCACCCCCCTCCCCCACCACCAGCAGCACCACCACCACTCATGGGTTCACACGCGCACACACACAGATATGCACACAGACACACATATCCCTCCCCTCCACTCACCGTGCTCTTTTGTCTCGCTCCTTTTCTCCGGCGCATCTCCACACGCGGGGGCACTTCTCTGGATTTTCACGCTACCGCGGGGCTCTCCCTCCATGATGGGAGCCCCGCATCAACGAGCAACACCGGCCTCTTCCGGCCGCGTCACAGGCCCCGCCCATGTCACGGGCAAGGATGCCTGACATCCTGGTTTTGCCCCCGCCGGCAACACTGCTTCTTCAGCATGTTGAGACTGCTTTTGTTTTCAGAAATTTAAGGTGTACAGACTTTGTTCTGGTTCTAAAGTGGATCAAAGCCAACGACCATGAGGTGTTCAGATATAAAGTTGCTGGAGCTCAGTCTTCTTCCAGTAATGACTCGCACCTCACCTTTCCATTTTTACATGTGGCACAGGGGTCAGAAAAGCAATCAAATTCTAGTATGAAAGATTGTGTTCACATTTTGTTGCATTGTCCGGAGCCTTATTATCTCTTCTATTATTGTAAGGCCTTGGTGAGGTGCTGTTGGCTTGCGGCAGTGTTGACACTTTTGGAAGGAATGTATCTAGCTTGGGCATTGTGTAATTGTGAAACCTGGCTTGCACCATTGTGGAGCGGTGGTAATGAAAGTACTACTCTGCGTTTAGTGCATATTGAATTTACACCTTTACCTTGACCCCCACTGAATTCATGTAGTCTACAAGAAAGCAGTTTGAGGTCCTACTGGGCTGCCAGATGGGCAAGGAGAGTCATGGCCCCTGTGGGCTGAGAGGAGAGTTCTGCTCAACACGTGAGTTGCTTTGCAGAGAGCATGACGCCCAGCCCAGTTCGCCCTCCGGTTGGGTGACTTGGCAGTGTGGTGGACGTCACGGATATGTGTTGCCCTGGACTAATGCAGCCATTAACATAAAACTGGAGTTTGGGAGGGGCTTGGAACACATGTGTAGGACGTTTTCATGCGCCACTGGGAATCTAGTGAGTGTGCGCTTTCCAAAGCGAACCTATTCAAAACAGGCATTTAATTTGGGAGGGGCTTGGAACACATGTGTAGGACGTTTTCATGCGTCACTGGAGAATCTAGTGAGTGTGCGCTTTCCAAAACGAACCTATTCAAAACAGGCATTTAATTTGTTTGAAATCGATGACTGGGACGGATTACCTGATAACGTTCATTTTCTTTCTTTTTAGCATCACATGGCAGTCTGAAAATAGAATTCTTAATCAGTGTTGCAGAATTGTGCACTTTAATGTTTTTAGGTCTTGCGGACAGACAGCTGTAGTTATTCATCAGAGATGCCATTTTACCACACAGTACAGAGAGAGTGTGCTTTTGGTCCAGCCATTTGCTGTTGACTTTTTTATCCACTGGTACGATAGTCATGGCAATGTAAGGAAGGCTGCATGAGTTTGACATTATTTTCCGACTGGGTGTTGTGATAGGGTGAGGTTATATGAAGATAATTTTCCCTGTGCAACAGTTCATTCTGCACCTCTTCACAGCTCAGTGCCCTGTTGTGCAGGATGTGGCCCCTCTCAGCCGTTTAGCTTCTGCCTTTGCCAGTGCTTGTTGAATTGTGTCGTAAGCACAGTCCATTGCAACCGCGGAGCCCAGCCATTTGAGGTGTTATTTGTTTCATATAGGCATACAGCCAAAGGGACCTAGATGTTGTTTCACACAGTACCAAGGCCATTTAACCCCCTCACCCCCTCATCCTCACACACCCTCACCCCCCTCTCACCCCCTTACCCTCACCCCCTCACACCCCCTTACCCTCACACCCCCTCACTCACCCTCAAACCCCCTCACTCACCCTCAAACCCCCCCACTCGCCCTCAAACCCCCTCACTCGCCCTCACCATCAAACCCCTCACCCACCCTCACACACCCCCTCACACACCCCCTCACCCTCTCACACCCTCACATCCTCTCACCCTCACACTTCCTCACCATCACACACCCTCACATCCTCTCACCATCACACACCCTCACATCCTCTCACCATCACACACCCCCTCACCTACCCCCTCACACTCCCTCACCCCCTCACCATCACACACCCCCTCACCTACCCCCTCACCCTCACACTCCCTCACCCTCACACACCCCCTCACCTACCCCCTCACCCTCACACTCCCTCACCCCCTCACACACCCTCTCACCCTCACTCATCCATCCTCACACCCCCTCACCCCCTCACAACCCTCTCACCCTCACTCAGCCTCACACCCTCACCCTCACCCCCTCAGACACCCTCACACCCCCTCACCCTCACATCCCCTCATCCTCACATCCCCTCACCCTCACATCCCCTCACCCTCACATCCACTCACACACCCCCTCACCCTCACACACCCCCTCACCTACCCCCTCACACTCTCACTCATCCATCCTCACACACCCTCACCCCCTCACAACCCTCTCACCCTCACTCAGCCTCACACCCTCACCCTCACCCCCTCAGACACCCTCACACCCCCTCACCCTCACATCCCCTCACCCTCACATCCCCTCACCCTCACATCCACTCACACACCCCCTCACCCTCACACACCCCCTCACACTCCCTCACCCCCTCACCCTCACACACCCCCTCACCTACCCCCTCACCCTCACACTCCCTCACCCCCTCACACACCCTCTCACCCTCACCCCCTCAGACACCCTCACACCCTCACCCTCACCCCCTCAGACACCCTCACACCCCCTCACCCTCACATCCCCTCACCCTCACTCCCCCTCCCCCTCACCCTCACACACCCCCTCACACACCCCCTCACCCTCACACACCCCCTCACCTACCCCCTCACCCTCACACACCCCCTCACCTACCCCCTCACCCTCACACCCCTCACCCTCACACCCCTCACACCCCTCACCCTCACACCCCTCACCCTCACACCCCTCACCCTCACACCCCTCACCCTCACACCCCTCACCCTCACACCCCTCAGTGCTACAACACATATTGTGTTACAATAGGTGTCACATTTGCGAAAGATAAAACTATTGGCATTGTAAATAACAAAGCTATTACTTTCGCTATTTTCAAAACAAGCACATAAATAAAAAATGTGTCCTTTACAATACCAATAGCTCAAACTTTCCTAATGCGAGACCTATTGCATTGCAAATGCTTGTTTTGTACATTTCTTTAATTACATTTTCATTCTACATGAAAAACAGTAAAGAAATACAAAGTACCCCACTCCAGGGCTCGACAAATCTGGAAAATGGTACTAGTCCTGCAGGTCTAGTACCATGGAAAATCCCCTCGACCTGACTCCAACCCACTTGACCTCCGTCTCTGAAAACGGAGCAAAAGTGACAAGATAACAAGATTTAAAGGCATGTTTATTGCTCATTTCCTTTGTGAGCAATAAAAATGCCTTTAAATCGTGTTATCTTGTCACTTTTGCTCTGTTTTTAAAGACAGAAGACAAAAGTTAGTTTGATTTCCTACTCGCCAGAAAGGGCGAGTAGGACCTAAAAATAGCTCGTCCTCATCCATTCCCCCTCGCAAATGCGAGCGGGCGAGTGGATTTGTCGAGCCCTGCACTCCAACATAAATGCTATACTAATGAAAAAACGAAAAAGGAAAAAAATAAAATCACTTGGGTGAGAATGAAGGAAAAAGAAAAATCCAATAAGGAACAAAAGAACATTCTTCCTTAACAAATACAGTTTAAGCAATGCCTAAGACAGGGGTCTCCAACCTTTTCTGAAGAGCTACTTATGTACAATGAAAATCTTCCTGAGCGACTATTATTACTAGTGTTGTAATAATAACAACCACATCAGACAGATTAAATTGGTGGCAAAGCCATTCAAGGCTCCCAGCAGTGATCTCCTCAAGGCACCAGCAAGGTTAGCAGCAGTAATGTTGAAAAGGCTTTATCAATTTGTCCGATCTCTGCACAGGTAATAAATAACATCCATAATGTATTTTCCCTGGCACCAATATAAGAAGTCTCCCTAAAGATGCATGCTTTATCACTACATAACAGGTAACTTTATAGAGCATGTGCTTGCTGAAGATTATATTGACGCTGAAATAAAACGTTTATCATTACCCAACTGAATGGTTGTATTTGAAATCCAATTGAAATTAAACTATTTTTCTCCAAACATTAGCATACGAGTCTTGAAAATACGTAAATTAGGATATCAAATAAACACTTATCAATATCAGTATACATTCATTGATTCAACCTAGCAACAAGCTGCTAATTTATTAATACTGGAGAGCTACTTAACCCCTTCCATGCTCATGACGAGCTCAGCTCGTCATGCAGTACACTGCTTGTGTGATCATGACGAGCTGAGCTCGTCATGAACAATGGAATTCAAGGATCTGCAGCACAGAGGATGAATTGCTGTAGCATTGATGTGGTTAGAGGTAGCTGGAGAGCTACCAGTAGCTCACAAGCTACTCGGAGAACCACATAATAACTACTGCAGTCAGTCCCAAGGCAACCAGACGTTACTGGGCTCCAAATTTGAGAATTTGGATCACTTATAACTGCTGCCCTGGGGTTACCATACTAGTGGACCCAAAAATGATTTACCAAGTATCCCTTTAGCACTTGACTCTCAATGGTAATGACGCATAGCAGCCCAAAGGTGCTGTAGGAGGTGGATGTGCCGAGAAACTCAGAACGCATGCTCCAATCTCAATTAAGAAACGAATGCTCAGCCTGTAGTTTAACTTACAAAAAGAAAACTATGTTAATATATCCTCTATTGGCCACTGTGGATAAAATGAAGGTTATCAAAGAAAACCAAAATCTTTAGCCTTTTCAGCAAGCGATCCAAGTCTACATGTTATTTAAGTGTTTCACCGATAAGAGCTGGAGTTTCACTCAAAGTTAAGACAGTCCAAGGATACTTTGTTCAATGGTGCTTAAATACCGGATATAAAATGCTAAACAATACATGGACCACACAGAAAAATTTGCATTTCCAAGCCACGTAACGCACAAAAAATAAATTCAGCTGCTCCCTACTCCGGTTAATATTTGTGAGAAATATCCCAGTGTGTTTTATCATGCACTTTGTTGCTTCGCGCACCACTTTAGAAACAGGTCAGACGTTAAGGTTTTTGAATGTTTCACAAACTGCCTGGTTTTCTCATCTGGAAGGTTTATGCCTCTTAACAGAAGTTTGATTCTTGCAAATTTGCATATTGAATGCACTTTCATACTAAGATTGTGCATCATTTTGATCATAAAGTATCGTTATGCAACGAATATCTCCAAACATTCATAAGTAGCAACTAATGGAGCAGATCACAGAACGGCAAGTCCTATGAAAATATTCTTGCATAGCTGCATTGAAAGAGTAGCTATGTTCTAAAGTCAATTTTGTGAGACAGACTTGATTTACTGTTAAAGCTAAAACAAGAGAATACGACAGAAACTAGATCTCTACTCATCATCACTTTCGGGATGACGTTTGCCAAGGTCCTGGAAGAAACTGAGCATTAGACAAGACCCGAGAATGGGAGGAAACTGCTAAATTTAACTAAAGTCTTCCACAAAGTATTAGGTGATGGGATAACGAAATAAAATGCAGCATATGAACAAAGTAAATCCTTCATGAAGTTATATGGGCACAGGAGTGACTGTCTCCTCAATGAGGCTGCTGAGGTACATGGAAGATGGAGACAGAGTGGGAAGATGGAGACAGAGTGGCACAAAGACCGATTATGTCCTGAAACGGGAGGGGGTGGGGGGGTGGAAGAGTGCATGGAGAAACTCAGCCTTACAGAAGTTGGAAAAAGGTCGCAAAACAAACATTAGCAAAGCCAGAACGGCTCGACTTTGGTACATATTAGCCTCGCCAATGTTTTTGGGTCTCGCCAGTGCATGCGCTGTCTGGTGAGACTTTTAGTAAGGGGGCTTCAAAAAGCGGATTGTGCGCTTTTTGTGTGGCCTAAAGCGTGCGGTTAGTGCACAGGCACCATCTGGATTTCCGCTCTCATCATGGCTCATTAAGCGCATGGCTCGCGGGCACCCTTACAACACGCGCACATCACACACCACTCGCCAGACGTGTCTCCTTATTTTGAATGCTTCCTGGACATTTTAAACATGCACACAAAGCTACCCAACAAACTACTGCGCTTGCCAAACTTCTTCGCACACTAAGCAGACAGTAGATTAACGGCTTCTTTTTCTGGTTCTTCTTTTACTGTGACAAGAACGCATGTGGCATGTGCTTTAAAATATCCGCATTGCTTTAAAATATCAGCATTAGTAAATGTGCTTTAAAATATCCGCATTGCTTTAAAATATCAGCATTAGTTATTCACTTGTGCCCTGCTTTTTTTTTTTTTTATTAACCATTCACTCTGTGGTTTGCGCACTCTGTTAATTATTTATTTATTTATTCCAATTATCCCACCGGGCAAGGTAACATTAGCTGTGTGCTTCAAAATATCAGCATTAGTTATTCCCTCGTGCACATTTGGAGGGAGTTCTTTACCACTGTAACCAGCAAAGACAGGGCACCTCAGCATCACTCTCAGCATCACTCTCAGCATCACTCTCAGCATCACTCTCAGCATCACTCTCAGCATCACTCTCAGCATCACATCAGTATCACTCTCAGCATCACTCTCAGCATCACTCTCAGCATCACTCTCAGCATCACTCAGGGCCACCACATCAGTATCACTCAGGGCCACCACATCAGTATCACTCAGGGCCACCACATCAGTATCAGTCAGTATCGCCTTTGCACTAGTACACCACCACATCATCATCACTCAGTAAGAACATAGTATCATTCAGCATGACCTCAGCATAGTCTCCGCACCAGTCACCACCACCACCTACTAGCTCAGCATCACTCAGCTCCACCTCAGCCTGCTCTCGGAATCTGGCATCTGTCGATACTCCCTTAGCGTCTGGCCGCTGCTAGTGTTATAATACAGGTACTAGTTCCCAACCTTCAACCTCCGATTGTTTATACCACCTCAAAAAAAGCTTTAACAAACAACCATTGGAATAGGCAGAAACAAATTTGCAAGAACAAAAGAAAACGGAGGACATTTTTTATTGCAAATACTTTTTTAGGTCGAGCAGACGTACTCTCAATGCGTGAGCATTGAGAGAGTCTGCTTCAGACCTAATGTTGCCCGTTATTGGGAGAGTGGACACCAATCTGACACGAGCGTTTCCTTCGCGGTTTTCACCGCGGGAGCGCGCGTCTCACCCGCGCATGCGCAGAGTAACTCAGCATTTTTTTTATTTTTTTTATTTTTTTTTTTTATTTCCCAGCCCCAAACCGAATCAGGTATCAGAGCGCTTCACATATAGGCAGCCCCCACCCCCCACCCCCCACCCCTCTGCATGCGCACACACAGGCGAGCGCATGCACACGCAGGCACACGGCAGACACTCGCTCACACACACCCCCCTCCCCCACAGTCACACACACGCACTCCAGACACATACACACGCGCGTGACCCCCATCCCCACCACTTACCGGGCTCTTTCGGCGTGTTCAGTGTCTCATCGCTCCACTTCTTCCTCGGCGGCGGCGGCTGTGGCGGCAGGCGGGACTTCCTGCTGGATTGCAGGCCCCGCCCCCGTCTCAGGCAAAAGTGCCTGACTTCCGTTGTTTTTAAACTGTGGCTCTCTATAACGGAAGGATAAACCCTGTGCCATATAGCATGCGCGTGAATGGACACTCACTGATCAACAGCACATGCGCTTTGATTGCAGTGTCAGATGTCTATCTGCGCAGTGCAACGAAATCCGACTACTTGCTTACAGGATCTCAGTTATGAAGTGACAGGTTGTGATCATGCAACGGATAATTCTAGTGAAACGTATCCCAGCTCCCTGTGTGTATTCGAGCAAATGGATCACACTGGCATAAATCTGCTAAACATTAGTCAACGACGTTCCAGTTGCACAACCATCATTCCTATGCTTATACTATGCCAGACAAGAAAAGTGACAGGCGGGTGGACAAAACGACAAGAATCGGTGGGCTTCATGATGTGTACGCAGGCATGCTAGGGGGTCTGTGGGGTACACAAGTTCATGAGGGGATTTTTGCTGAATGGGGCAGTCACGATGAAGTACCAGTGAACGGAGTTTGGTACCCTGCGCCCTTCCGGGTGTTTCCAGTACAGGCGATTATAGCAATGAGGATCATGCAGTCTTAGAGCCGGGGGCATCCTCCATAAGGCAACAACTTAGTTGGGGAGAAAATGTTTTCAGAACTGGGAAACTTCAGGGATCTTATACAAGAATTAGGTTTCAAACCGGGGGTTCAACTTTTATAGCGATGTTACCCTCAACTTAGCAGTAGAGTGTATCACAGTTGTTTTGATGTACTGCTATAATATCTACAGTGCGCCATTGAATGTATCATTCTTTCAAAAGGCTTTTGTATTTAATAAAGCGCGGACATGCTAAACAAAAGTATTTTTTTTGCGGGATGGGAACAGCATTTTTATACAACTTAGTTGGGGAGAAAATGTTTTCAGAATTGGGAAACTTCAGGGATCTTATACAAGAATTAGGTTTCAAACCGGGGGTTCAACTTTTATAGCGATGTTACCCTCAACTTAGCAGTAGAGTGTATCACAGTTGTTTTGATGTACTGCTATAATATCTACAGTGCGCCATTGAATGTATCATTCTTTCAAAAGGCTTTTGTATTTAATAAAGCGCGGACATGCTAAACAAAAGTATTTTTTTAGCGGGATGGCAATAGCATTTTTATAATTTTGCAGTGCGTGATTGAAGGTGTCATTCTCTCAAAAGGCGTTTGCCATTCACCCCTTTCCTGCCCATTCACCACCCTCCTGCCCATTCACCACCCTCCTGCCAAGTCACCCCTCTCCCCCATTCACCACCGTCCTGCCAAGTCACCCCTCTCCCCCATTCACCCCTCTCATCCCCATTCACCCCTCTCCTGCCCATTTCAGTGCTCATGTCCATTAACCGTTCTCCTGCCCATTCACCGCTCTCCTGCCCATTCACCGCTCTCCTGCCCATTCACCGCTCTCCTGCCCATTCACCGCTCTCCTGCCCAACCACCGCTCTCCTGCCCAACCACCGCTCTCCTGCCCAACCACCGCTCTCCTGCCCAACCACCCCTCTCCTGCCCAACACCCCTCCCCTGCCCAACACCCCTCCCCTGCCCAGTCACCCCTCCCCTGCCCAGTCACCCCTCTCCTGCCCAGTCACCCCTCTCCTGCCCAGTCACCCCTCTCCTGCCCAGTCACCCCTCTCCTGCCCAGTCACCCCTCTCCTGCCCAGTCACCCCTCTCCTGCCCAGTCACCCCTCTCCTGCCCAGTCACCCCTCTCCTGCCCAGTCACCCCTCTCCTGCCCAGTCACCCCTCTCCTGCCCAGTCACCCCTCTCCTGCCCAGTCACCCCTCTCCTGCCCAGTCACCCCTCTCCTGCCCAACACCCCTCTCCTGCCCAACACCCCTCTCCTGCCCAATACCCCTCCCCTGCCCATTCACCCCTCTCATCCCCATTCACCCCTCTCATCCCCATTCACCCCTCTCCTGCCCATTTCAGTGCTCATGTCCATTAACCGCTCTCCTGCCCATTCGCCGCTCTCCTGCCCATTCGCCGCTCTCCTGCCCATTCGCCGCTCTCCTGCCCATTCGCCGCTCTCCTGCCCATTCGCCGCTCTCCTGCCCATTCGCCGCTCTCCTGCCCATTCGCCGCTCTCCTGCCCATTCGCCGCTCTCCTGCCCATTCGCCGCTCTCCTGCCCATTCGCCGCTCTCCTGCCCATTCGCCGCTCTCCTGCCCATTCGCCGCTCTCCTGCACAACCACCCCTCTCCTGCCCAACACCCCTCTCCTGCCCAACACCCCTCCCCTGCCCAGTCACCCCTCTCCTGCCCAGTCACCCCTCTCCTGCCCAGTCACCCCTCTCCTGCCCAGTCACCCCTCTCCTGCCCAACACCCCTCTCCTGCCCAACAACAACTGGTTCAAATATGTTCTCTCAATGTTTCAAGGTTTATTACAAATGTCACAAAAAGATGTTATTTTACTTCTGTTCTTGGATTTTCGTCACAATAAAATACAATGAACTTAATCTTCAAAAAAGTTATTTACAAAAGCTATTGCCATTATAAATTAAAATAACTTTTATTTAAGTATTAATGATTAAAAAAATGAAAAGCCATTGTTATTTGTAATAACAATACATCAAAGTCACGTAAATGCAACACATATTGCATTACAAATGCTATAGGTGTCACATTTGCGAAAGTTAAAACTATTGGCATTATAAATATCAAAGCTATTAATTTGGCTATTTTCAAAACCAACACATAAATAAAAAAATTGTCATTTACAATACCAATAGCTCAAACTTTCCTAATGCGAGACCTATTGCATTGCAAATGCTTGTTTTAATGTGCCCGTTCAGTTGCACATAATGCCTTCTTGGTCATATATAAAAAGGCAACAAAAATGCTTCTGATGCTTTTTTATTAAAACTTTTCAGCATGCTGCACAGCAGCCACACTTCTATATAGCACAGCTTAAAGACATTGTCAAAGTCAATACCTCTGGCTAAACACTTATAAGGCCCCAAAGGCGAGACCTATGGGCTATGCCAATGCTTGTTTAGCAATAGTATACAGCATAGCCGATGCTGTGCAGCATGGCAAAAGAAAAAAAAAATGCAGTGAAAGTCATGTACATGCATCACCATGCTTGCGCATGCGTGCAAAATGATAAAGGTGCCAATTTTTTATTTACCAATATGAGAAGGATTGATAAAAAAAATATATGACAGGAGCGTAAAATCAAACTGTTTTTACTTTCAAATCTTTCAAAAGAGGAGCCGGTCGGTTACAGGATGGGGGAAGCAACACAAGAGAACACAAGGCCAAGGGAGAAGCACATATGTGAGAGATGCACACGGACATGAAAAGAATACAGAGTGGGGCAGAAATGTACATGGGCAAGAAAGAGGAACACGGAGAGCTGTGACAGAGAATCACGAGCGCAGGTGGTGTTGGAAAAGAACATGGTCAAGAGAAGCACAAAGACAAAAGAGAGAACCTCTAGCACAAGAGTGGGAAGAGAAGCACACAGGCAAGAGAAAAAAACGCAGCAGGTGTCAGAGAAGCAAATGGGCAAGAGACGAATAGGGAGAGCTGGGTCCAAAAAGCGCACAAACTCCGTGGGTGGTTTAGAAGCACATGGTTAAGAGAGCAATACAAGCACTGGTGAGGAATACAGACGAGAGAGAGCAACACAGCTAGCAAGGTTGTTAGAAATGCACATGGTCGAGAAGAAAAGAGTGAGGAGGCAGAATATCACAAGGGCGAGAGTGCACATCAAAGCAGAAGAGCACACAGGCAAGTAAGAGTGACAAGTGCGGGTGGGGGAAAAGCACACGCACAAGAGAGAAATGTTGAGCATGCAGGGGAGCACACGGCGAGAGAGGATTACGGAACACAGAGGGGAGAGAAGCACTCTATCAAGACAACAGGAAAACACATGCACTCACATTGAGTGCTTAAACTACAAAAATAAAAAGTTTCCCAAACGTCAGAATTGGAAGCATAAAAGACAGCAAATCAGAGAGACAGTGAAGAGGCTATGTTCCTGGGGAGGGACAAACAATATTGTAAAGCTGCAACATGGAAACCCTTTGAACAAGAAGAAGGAAAATAAATGACAATAAAGCCAACCATTGGACAGGATATAAGCCCATGTAAGCTCCCAGCAAGCCCACAATAGGTCTTTTGCAACCAGACAGTAGCGCTGTCAAAAAGGCTCCACTTAAAAAGTACCAAGTGATAGAGCACTGAGGGACATGGTGTCACAATGAACCCTAACCCAAGTCGGGGAATGAACCCTAACCCAAGTCGGGGAAGCCAGTGGCACAGGGACAAATTGAGCCATTAATGGGGTAGAAAACCAGCAGATGGGTGGCATAGAGTAACTACAACCAGGATGTTGGCAGAGAACTAGGCATACACAGCCAAAGTGCCCCCATATGGTGTATCAAGCTTGATGTTCAAGGGTAGACTGCACATACAAGAGAATGTAAAGCAGTCATCTTAAAGAAGTGGGCATCAGAGACATGGCCTAGCCACAACAAACTGACATAGGGATCTCCAAGTAGGCAGGGAACTGTAGAAACCACCTTATGTCATTCCACAAGAGTCACTGACTAGCATTTGCCAATCTGCTTGGCAAATAAGATTAGAAGACTGATGCTCTTGTTATCGGCACTTGGGATAAAATACCAAAAGCGGAGAGAATTTGCAAAATTTGTTGTCTACAAGTTAAAGATGTTAATCATGTGCCATTTGTGTGTCCAGAGTTGCAAAAGACTAGGTGTATTTTCTCAAGACCTTCATACATCAAATGTATTATTCATTCTGCCCATGAGGCCAGTTTATTTGTCTTGTCCCCACCAAATGAAATGGTTCGTAATAGAATTTACCGATTTTTTTTTAACTTTCTTGGCTGTTTATTAGGTAATTTTAATGTTATTTCTTATGTTGTATTATTTAGATTTTTTTTTTTAGCTGGATATGCGTTCTAATATTTTTTTTCTTGTTATTTAGGAATGCTTTGTTCTGTTTTACTCCTTGTATGCTCTGTGGTTTATCATTTGCTGGAGTCCTGTGCAGCAGCAGCAGACACCGGGGACAGCCAGTGGCACACGGGTACTCCATCCTCCAGTGCACCTCGCGGCAGGAGCCAAAGATGCTGTGTTTTCGTGCCAGGAGGCACCTTAAAATCCCTTTAGGGCTGCTGCGGCGTGAGCGGGCGAAGCCCAGGCCAAGGACGGGCCCGTCTGCGACTGATCGTGGCTGGGCTAATCCCCTTGGCTACACACTTTGGGGTAGCGCTAAAAGCCCGCTTCATCATTCTCACCATTTCCATCGCCGAGTGCTGATCACAGGGGTTGTTGCATGCCCTATGGACCTAGCCTTGGACCACGCAGTGAGTAGTATTGTTGTTGGCCAAATACTTGAGAAGTTGGTGTGGTACTTTAATATATTTTACAACTTTGCTGCCTTCCTTGTGTCTCTTGGGTTTTGGCAGGAAAATGGGGAAAAAGGCTCAGTCTACGACCGCCACGGTCCGCCTTTTCGCACCATTGCAATTAACAAGGAGATAGTTCGAGTAGAGAGGCGGCTCTCATTAGACATGGGGGGGGGGGTAAGCCCGCCATCTACTTTGCAAAAGTCTCAAAGGGACCAGTCGCAGCTGATCCACTCCCCAGCGCTAATCCGGATACCATCGAAGGCACCATCAACCGGGAAGCCTGCCCTGGGGCCTGAGTCTCCCCCTATATCCCCATTATCATTATCACTACTGCCAATTGCATCTCATGACCCAGTAATCGCCCTCACTCCAAAACGGAAACTGAGGGCAAAGAAGCCTATGGTAGCGGGTCTGGATACAGGCCAGGGACAGGCGACGGTTGCTAATGGGCTGCTTGTGGAGGAGCTGTAGTCCCGCCTGGCCCCAGTCTTAAATGACATCACAGAAACTTTTACAGACATTTTATCCCCACTACTGAACAGACTGGACAAATTGGAGGTAGCAACAAAGAACTTGTCAATCAAAATGGATTCTCGTGTCACTGGTAGAAAAACATTTATCCTGTTATCCGCCAGAGCGCATCCCGCCTACTGATATTACGTCCCTTGCTACCCCCTTGTGCAACAGCGATGTTCCACACGTTAATGCTCGCCCAAAGTCCAAGGGAGTTACGGTTCAACCTACAAAGTCACGGTCTGGTGGTTCTAGGAGTTTGGGAGATAGCGCATTTTGCGCTGTGCGGACCCACCAGAACCCAGGTCCTGAAGACACCCCCTATATAGGGATGCAACTGTCTGGGCTCTGCCAGCCTACTGTGATTGATCTCCCACCAGCATGTGCTCCCTGCTCTGTGGTTTTGTCATGAATACCCAGCCTACCTGCTCACAAAGAGGAATCCACGGCCCAACTAATTAACTAAGTCTCTCACTGGTTGTACCAGCATTCCGGGTATTCCTTCAGGGTCCATAAGAACATTTTGATGGCAAGTAGGGAGGGATGGATAGGTCCATCCAGGAAATGCTTTGAGGGAGACGGTATTATAATTTTGGTACAGTACCCAGAGTTAGCATGTAGAATCCTGTTTGGTGCTTCTAAATCTGTTCCCCTATCCTCCTGCATTAAATTGCTCCCATTGGGCTTTTGTTATAGCCCTCCAGTGAGTAGTCCGGGGGGGTTGACTGCAAGGGGTGGGTCAGGCGAGGGAGGCCCGGGACGGTTGTTGCCCCTTGCTAATACTTTTGACACCCCTTGCTGACTTGAATGAGCTGGATTGACTGCAGGGGGGGGGGATCAGGAGTTGTGCATCTGTCTCCCTCGCCAGAGCCAATCCTCGAGACAGAGGGTTGGGGGAGGTTTGCTGTCTATTAACAAGTAGTCCAAAGGAGGTCTTGGTTGCCCTGTCACCCCATGTGCTCCCTGAGATTAGCCATAAGACCCAAGCGAGGCCTGAGTCACCATCTTTCACATCACTCCCACCAGCCATTGTTAACCACACTACTGACAGAGATTTCAATCTCATATCCTGGAACGTGGCTGGGTTATCGTCTAAGTTTGTTGATGACAGTTGGTTATTGTATATCAGGTCTTATAAAATTATACGTTTACAGGAGACCAAAAATTCTTTTTGGATGGGTATAAGACCATTTTTGGTCCCGCGGCACACTCCACAATGGGTCGAGCCACTGGAGGTCTGATTATATTTGTGGCTTAGAATTCTGTAAAGATCTAAAGATCATGAAATGGGATTATAAGGCATTCTTTTTTGTTTAAATATTTTTATTTTTCCCCTTTTTCTTGTTAACTTGCACATTAGATTACAAAACAAAACAAAACTGAACATTTTTTCATTTTACAGAGTATCACTGGTTTGACGCTTTTCAAATCATAAACCAAAATACATTTATAACACCAAATCATATAGCAGAAGAACCTAACCTTAAATCTCCATCACTTACTATACCATCCTCCCTTTCCATATGTTTATTGGTTCCCAAATTTTCAACCCCAATCTCCTTCCCCTCTTCCCCTTCCGAGCATATATAGCTCTCTCAAGATTATAGCTAGCTAGCAGATTTGATAGCCATACCTGTAAGTCAGGGGGTACCTTGTCCAACCATACTCTTGCAATTATTAATCTCAGTACTGCCATTGCCACAAACATGAATTCCTTATGAACCAATCCAACTTGATTATCTACTCCAAACAGAATCATCCTAGGCGTTAGTTTAATTCTTATATCAAGAGTGTTATTAATAAAATCTTCTATACTTTGGATCAAGGTATATAACTGAGGGCAAGTAGCAAACATATGGATAATGTCGGCAGCTACTGCATTACACCGTGGACAAGTAACTCCAGTGGACCCTCCCCACTTAGCTAGCCTTGCTGGGGTGTAATACAGCGAGTATAGCGTCTTATAATGTTGCGATTGCAAGGGTCCAGAGCGCAGGATGGTACATCCCAAGTTTAAAGAATCTTGAAAGCTTCCTGCATCCTCTCCCAACTTTCCGACCC
The DNA here is from genome assembly GCF_964261635.1 of Lissotriton helveticus. Classification (NCBI taxonomy): domain Eukaryota; kingdom Metazoa; phylum Chordata; class Amphibia; order Caudata; family Salamandridae; genus Lissotriton; species Lissotriton helveticus. The sequence continues at coordinate 629,479,137 of NC_136065.1, read as the reverse complement.
ACTTAGTGCTAACTTTCTCCAGATCATCTAACTTCCCTTTGGTTAGTATTGCATAGAAAGATCTAATTGTGCAATCCCCTCCTGCTTTTATCTTTTCCAAAAGTTCATTTTTATTAAACCCCTCCCTGCCGCCTTGCTTGTGCAATAAAAAACTCCGTACCTGCAGGTATTTGAAGAAGTCCTTTCTCTCAATCCCATATTTAGCACAAAGATCTATGAACTGGATTACCCCATCCCCATCTATTATATCCCCAATCTGTTCTATCCCTTTCTGCATCCATCCCAACATTGTTGAGTCACCAAAAATTTCCATCGGAAAGGAACAGTTTTTGTAAAGCCTTACATACCTATTATATCTGCCCATTCCCATTCTCTTAAGAAATGTATTCCATATTCTAGTTGCTGCCATCATGGTCTTAAACCTTGTTCTTTTATAATATCCAAATTCTACTCTATTTAACAAATTATTTTCTGCCTCCGCCCCCAATATAATGGCATACACTTCCGTAGACAATGTCCCAACCCTTGCACCACTTCCTCCACCCCCAATTATTCCCTGCATGTATTGTAATGCAGCAGCCATCTGATACATCCGAAAGTCAGGGGCTCCCCATCCCCCTCTCTCTCTGGGTAGAGTCATGTACCTATACGCTCTACGGGTCTTTCCATGTGCCCAGATAAATCTGTTCAGAGTCCTTTCTATTAAATTAAACCATCTGGCTTCGAAAATTAAAGGAATAGTGCGGAAAAAATATAAAAATTTTGGTAAAATTAACATTTTGACAACATTTGTGCATCCCATAAGGGAAAGGTGCAGGTTATTCATTCTTTCAAGGTCTTTCTTAACTTTGCCTATTAGGGGATCCAAATTTAACTCTACAACTCTTTCCAAATTTGCGGTTAGTGCTACTCCTAAATATACTGCTGAATCAACCACCCTAGTATCCACACACGGTGTATGTCTATTTTTAATAATCTGGGTCTTAGTTCTATTTAAGCTGTACCCTGATAGTTTCCCAAATTTCTGAGCCTCTAACTCTATCTCCTTTATAGCTAGAGTAGGGTTCGGAGTTAAAATTGCCACGTCATCTGCGTAGGCTAAGGACTTCACCACATTTTCATTTCTTTTCATTGGAGGTATCCTTGCATTCTCCTCCAACCTACGTAGCAGGGGTTCCAGATATAGTGCGAACAATAGGGGAGAGGAAGGGCATCCCTGTCTGGTCCCCCTGGCTATTTTTACTACATCTGAAAGCCCCCCATTCACCCTTATCCTCGCTGCCGGATTCTTATACAGTACCTGGATCGCTTTTATAAAGGATTCACCCAACCCACACCATCTCATTACACACCAAAGGTATTTCCAGTCCACCCTATCGAATGCCTTCTCGGCATCGAGAAAAAGTGCTGCTACAGGATCTCCTAGTATTTCTGCGTGGTCGAATACTGTAATTACAGTTCTTACATGTTGCGTAGTCCCTTTCCCAGGTATGAAGCCATGCTGGATAGGGGTCACTAACTGCTCAATCACTCCTGCAAGTCTCTTCGCTAGAATCTTAGAATATATCTTAATATCCGAGTTCATTAATGTTATTGGCCTGTATGATCCTGGCGTTTCTGGTGGCTTTCCTTTTTTTTAAATTACTATTATATTAGCCCCCCCCCATGACTCTGGGCTAGTGTCTCCTACCTGCGCTTGTTGCATAATTATACACATGTCTGCTAATAGTTCATTTTTGAAAGTCTGATAAAATTCTAACGGAATTTGGTCTGGCCCTGTTGCTTTACCTTTCGGCAGGCTGTCCAGAGCTTCCTCCACCTCTCCTAACAATATTGGACTGTCCAATATTTCTTTATCCTCTTCTGAGATCGCCGACGGGGATATGTTATCTAAATACTCCTCAATCTCCCCCAAGCTTGGTACCTCTTCTGGAGTATATAAATCTGCATAGAACTTCCTAAATACCTCTCTTACTGCATCTGTCTCCATAACCAAATTTCCCTGTATATCCCGTATTTCCTTTACTCCTGCTTCGGCTGCTCTCTGCCTAGTTCTAACTGCCAGCACCCGCCCTACCTTTTCACTAAGCTCATATGTCTTTTCTTTGTTGGACAGAAACTTATCTACCGCCTGCCTAGCCAGACCTTCCACTGCCTCTGCCTTTAATGCTATTATTTTAACCAGACAATCCTCCAAAGGACTATTATTCCTTATTAACCTACTTAGATTCTCCTCCTCCCTTAATAATTTGTGCTCTACCAGCTCTCTCCTTACCCTTTCTCTTTTTTGTCTACCCAACACAAAGCTCAATGTTTCACCCCTTATTCCTGCTTTAAATGTATCCCAGACTACTCCCACACCTGCCGTCCCCCTATTAATATCCCAAAACCCTTTAATCCATTTTGACATATGCTCCTTATATGCAAGATCCCTTAAAAGTCCCCTCTCAAACGTCCATTGTGCAGTCGATCTTTGTAAGCAATTATTTTCAATGGTAAGTATTACTGGGCTGTGATCTGAAACCACCCTTGGGAGTTTCTCAATCTGTGCCCCCGATAACAAGCTACTAGTTATAAGAAAATAATCCAGCCTAACCAATATTTTATGAGGGGCCGAGAAAAAGGTACTTCCATCAAGATGTGGATGTAATTTTACCCAAGGATCAATCAAAGAATTATTCCTAACCATATCCGCCAGTGCCCTGAACACCTTCCTTTTCCTCCCTCTATAAATTGCATCTATCTGTGTAAATGAGCTCTCTAGATCATGTAAATTGAGATCACCACAACAGATTATGGGTTCAGGCCACTGCGCCAGCTCTGCATCAAGAAACTGAAATACCTCAGGATCATCTTCAGTGGATCCGTAGATGGTGGCTAATGATATTTTCTGTCCCCGAAAGGAAATTTCCGCTATAGCCCACCTTCCCCATTTATCCTCCTTCTTTTTCCCCACTACCATATCTCTGTGTTTGCCCAAAATTGCCACTCCTCTAGTCCTAGTTTCTTGTTTAGAACTGGCCAATACCCTGAACCCAAGTTGTTCCATTAGATACATCTTGCTCGCCTCAATATGGGTTTCCTGCAGACATATCAAGTCCAACCGCAAGGTTTTTAAATATGCAGCTACCTTCATTCTCTTATTCAAATCATTTAGACCGCACACATTAATTGATGCTATCCTACATATCATTGTATTAACAAGTGTATATACCAACTAAAACAGTCAATCTTTATCAGCCTCAAACCAATCTGTATATCTCCTCTATCTCCCACCAACATACCAATGTGCAAAATCATAAGTAACCAACTGTTATTCTTCCCCCCCACACCCCCCTCCCCTGCCGCCCCTGCTCTACTCACCCCTCCCCATCCCCCCCCCTTCACAGGCAAATAGGTCAGCCGACCTATGTGTGCCCGCCTTCTGTTGCGCAAATCGCTTCCCTCTCTCATCCAACTATTTGCTTTTCATGTCACCCACTGATCCCTTTATATCCTATACTCCCCCGGGCACTTATGCTCCTTTTTGTTTCTTCATTTCCTCTAGAAAGATTCCTGCTTTGATTTCTGAGTTAAACATCCAGGTTTTCCCTCTGACAATTACCTTTAATCTAGCAGGGTAGAGTAAATACGCCTCAGAACCAAGAGCCTGAAATGGTGCAATCAGCTGCCTCATCTTCCACCTCCTCTCTACTGTAAAATGACAGAAGTCAGGCCTGGCGAAAAAGATACTATTCTCAAAAGTTCTCCTACTCTCTGGCCTTGCTTTGGCTAGGATCTCTTCCCTAAGCAGAAAATTCCCAACATAGACTAGTATAGCCCTTGGCTGATTTTTTTGCCCACCTCTTCCTGCTCCCCCTACTTCTCCCCCCCTCTTTAATACAAAGGGGAACCTGTGTGCTCTTTGTATTTCTGTTTCCCACTGCCACTGAGACTCTGGGAATGCGCCCCTCAAAAGATTTATCACAAACTGCCTAACGTCCTGCCCCTCAACCCCTTCCTCCACACCCAAAAGGCGGACATTGTTCCTTCTCTGCCGATTCTCAAAATCCTCCATCTTCCAGCGCATATCCTCCGCCATTTTCTCATGCTCAGTCTTAAACGTTTGCCAACTCCCCACGTCGTCCTCAAGCTTCCCTGTCCGCTCCTCCACCTCTGTGACTCTGTCGACCAACTCATCATACAGTTTATTAACCTTCCTTAGGCTATTCTGTATTTTCTTTGATGCCTGCCTTGCTCTGCGGCTTTCTGTTCTTGCTTCGTGTTGCATCTGCCTTAGCGTTGAGAATAAAGTCTGGAAAGGGTCTTGTGGGGGAGGTATATTGCCACTTGTGGTTCTCTCAGCCTTATTAGCATGCATATCTTCCTCCTGGTACACTTGAGAGGTTGCTGAATAATCCCATAGGAGACGTTTCTCTACTTTAGTGTGTTTCCTCTTTTTCATAGTAGACTCTTTACCAGAGGTGCTTATGCCTGACTCTGTGCCTTCATCTTCCTCTGTACTTGATTCTGCCGATGACAGTGACTCAGAGTCTTCGTTTACAGAAAAGAACTCTCCCTCTCCTTCTAGGGATGTACATTCTCCCCCATGGGGCTGTTTAGTTACATTAGTCCCCTCCTCAAGGCTTGTTTTTGTGGAGCTTGCTATACTTTCTCTGCTCCCCCAGGAACCAGTCACTTTACGAGACTCATTAATTTCTTTCTCTACCTGCATTAGTGCGCCAAGCATATCTGCTGTAGTGTCTCCCCTGGCGTTTATGTTCTCTTTTCCAGCTCTCCCAGCTTTGCCACTGACATTCGCCCCTTTACCTCTGTCTTCCGCTGGCATTTCATCCTCAGCGTGAGCTCCTGCATGTTCACCGTCCGTCTGCGGTGTTACAGCCTTCTGTGCCTCTCTCCGCGCTGCCTCGGCCCGTTGCCTAGCAACCACCTTCGCGTCTTCCGTGTTCGAGTCAGTTGCGTCCTCGAGGACGTTTCCAGCAGCAGCAGCAGCAGCATCGGGAGTATCGGCGTCCTGATTTTGGGAGATACTCGGGTTTCCTGCGTCTACAGACTCTGTTGCTGGCTCCAAGGATTTTCCCGCTAACATCTCTGCCACGGTGGGTTGACGCATAACGATGTCCCGAGCCTTTTGCTCGTCTCCCTTCGCCGGCTGTGAAATGCTTTTACCCGCCATGCTAGCTACTTTTCCGATCGCATTCGGTTTCCGCATGTCACTCTTCTTACTTTTTTCCGCTGGTGGAGGAATTAATTTTCTGATCGCTCCTGTACTCCTTGCTGGCAGGGGATCCCCTTTCCCACTACCCGCTCCCCCTGTCTTCATTGCACCCGGAGTATCGGGGGGTTTCCTTGTTCTGTCATTTACTTTTTCTTTTTCTGTATTGGCCATACGTGTAGGTGGTTTAGGAGCCATATGCCAGTGCGTTTTACCAAAGTGCAACAGTCCTTTCTTCAGCAATCTCCAAACCTGCCCAATCCGTAGCAGTTCCTTCTTGAGTAATAACCTTTCAAACCAGCAACGCCCGGTCTCCATTAGATCCTTTCTTCATGGGTGGCATAGAATTATCTTCATTCCATTCTTGAGAGAAGGAGAGTGCGACCTCTCAGCACAACAGCCCAGCAGCCATCTTGCCTCTGGGATTATAAGGCATTCTAGGGTATAGAACTGCACAAAGGGAGAGCACTCACCTTTGTGATTATTAACTTTTATAATGCTAAGAAGGGTGAGGGGGGGACACTCACAAATCTTAATGCTTTAAAATGTGTGATCGAAGATCTAAAGGAAGGTTGTGGGCATATGAACTTCATTTTAGTGGCTGACTTCAACTGCCAATTATGTCCACCTCTTGTGCAGAATCAGTTGAATGTTCAGCCATGTTTAATTTCGGAGGATCTTCACATGAAACACACACTGGAAGGGAAGGTTCTAAATAACTTGTTAATGACCCATAATCTGGTGAACTCCCTAGACCTTTGGCATCCCGGACCTCTCTCTCAATTGACACCGTCCTATAAAGGAAGGGGTGTGGCAACCATCATAGATTTTATATTTGTGACAGCACCACGGGGGCGGCCCCTGGATCATTTAACATAGAGGACAGTGTATTCAGCTATCATAACCCATTGATATTGGTTCTGACAGGACTGGGCCCTCCCATTCTAGGTCCCTGTAAGCAGCAGATAGTCCTAACCCCCACTGAGCAGGGCAAGCGCATTAGATGGGCGAGCATAGATGCAAAGGCTTTCAACCGCAGCCTTTTCTCTTCATGCTAGAATGAGATAGTTGCCTGCCTGAATCCTAGCACCCCAAGCGAGGAGATCCTAAGTTCGTTCTCCTCCATTGCCCAGAGAGTCTCTGGTCTTTTAACTAAACAGGCCGTGGGGCGGGCCCAGGTTGTCCCCAAGTGGTTTGAGCACAAGTGCTCGCAGGCCTTAAGGAAGTTAAAAGGGCCTTGAAACAGGTGCTACAGGAGAAAGCTAGAGTCTCTTTGTATCTTCGCCTGTGTAAAGAAGCTACAATAGAGCATAGGCGTCACCTTCAAAAGCAGGCATGCGAGGACCTAGCTAAAGCAAGCGAATTGAGGGATTCTTCCTTATTTTGGAAATGTATTAACAGTCCCTGTTTCACAGAAGCTTCAAACCCGACAGTATGTCACCAGATCAATGGGTGTCCCATTATGAAAAAGTCTACAGTGAAGCCTGCACTAGTGAGAGTAGTGTAGACATCCCTGTGCGTGACGGCTCCCGGATTAGTTTCTCCTTGGAAGAGGTAACCTTAAGCATTTGGCTCCAAACAAGGCCCTAGGCCCTGATCTCTTCCGTGACAACCCAGAGGTCTGGGCTCCCTTACTAACTCAAGTCCTAAAAGCAGCAGCCTCTAAGGGACATTGCCCTCCTGGTCCACCGCCACGATAGTGCCAATTTTTTTAAATAGAGACAAGGATAAGCCGCAATCTTACCGCCCAATTTCCCTATTGATGTCGCAGTTAAGGTCCTGTGCAGGGTACTTCTATCTAGATGGGCCACAGATAACAAGATATTATCGGAAGTCCAATATGGTTTTCGTGAAGGCCTATCAACATCAGATCAGTGTCTTAATTTGTATCTTCTGATTTCCAAGTATACCGTGGCCCAAGCGGGTGCCATGAATTTGGCCATTATGGACCTTACGTCCGCATTCCATCGGGTTAACCGGTCTAAGTTATGGGACATCTTATCCTCACTGGGAGTGGATAGTGGCATCATACATCTACATAAATCACTCCATGCCCATACATTGGCAACAGTTATAGTCTCACATGAGGGAGATTTTACCAAACAATTCACTTGTACACGGGGTTGCGTCAAGGGTGCATCTAAGCTCCTTTTTTATTTTCGGTTTAAATCAATGGCCTCGAAGCGGCACTCCTGGCCCTTCAATCAGACTCCCCTAGAGTAGATAGGAGAGAGTTGCCATGCCTACTCTAGGCGGATGATGCGGTGCTCATGGCCCGCACGGACCGGGGCCTTCAGGTCCTAATAGATGGTTTTGTGGCACTTATGGATGGGCTGGACCGGTCGGTGAATTATACCAAGTTGTATGTATTAGTGGTGGACCCACGGGAAATTCGGTCAAAAAGCTTTAAAGCCAGTATCACACCCTTGGAAAGGTCCCAGCTTTCCCCTATCTGGGAGTGCTATTTGATGAGAAACTGAAGTGTGAAGCCCTCCTAGAAGGGAAGCTGAATGAGCTGAATAAATCCATGGGAGCCATTACTAGTTTTATGAGTAGATTAGGTTCATGGGCCCCGGAGGCTATTTTAAAACTTTATAAGTCCAAAGCTATCTCAAGGAGTAGTATATAGTAGTGAAACCTGGGGGTACGTGTCCCCATTGCAGGTTACAGGTGGTAGAAAATAAATTCCTGCAGCGGATTTTACGAGTCCCCCAAGGCACGCCTGTTCGGACTGTACATGAAGAGCTAGGGCTGGGTTTCCTGGCAGACAAAGTGGCAATTAAACCCCTAGTGTGCTGATAAAGATTTGGACCTCCGTTCATCAGCATTTAAATCGCATGATTGTCTGAAATTGGAGCCTGGTAGTAAAATACCCTGGATACATTATGTAAAAGAGTCTTTTCAGGCTATAGGTAGGCCAGACATTTTCTCTGCACACGACACTTTCAACATGGTGGATGTTAAAATAATAATTTTTTTAACTACGAACCGTGAAAATCTTGAGCTTAACAAACCTTCAGTTAAGGCATATGCAAGTTGAAATCGGTTCCGGGCATTGAACTGTACCTCTTGGCCTTAACTAATGCTCACAACAGATTTTTAATAACGAGTTTTAGATTTAACCAGCTCCATCACATTTTATCATCCCCGGTGGATTTCTTTCCCTCACTAAACATTTTATTGTGTAAATATGTTTCACTCCCCTGAAAAGGTTTTTTACAATCCTTGTTAAAAAGCTTGAAGTTCAGGCATGCCATAGAGGCTCTTTTGCATTTACAGCTGTTACCCAACCCTTTCACACTTTGTGCAGTGCTAAGGTTCTTGCGGGCAGCTTATAAATCTATATTCTCTTGAGTCGATTGATTCTGTGCTGTTGATTTTATCCAACTGTACAGTTTTAAATGTTATTGTATTTTTATGAACTGTATGTTTTTTTATATTAATATTACATGATGTACTGTATCTTTTATGGTTGCCTTGCATCCGAATAAAGGAAATATATATATATTATCATTTGCAAACTTTCTGACTAACGTTCTTCAAAGAAGAGCCTCAAGCACAACTTATTTTCTATATTGCATACAACACTTTACACTGACACTTGTACGAAAACATTGTCACTGTTTGCATTAAATTGCTTTAAAACCACTGACCCTTCTTAATGTCGCATTCATAGACTCCATCACTTGTGTCCAAAATCACTTCTTCCTCCCCTTCCCAGTGCATCAGCCTTCCACCCGCTGCAGTCACACGCCAAAACAACTTTAATCCTTCCCTACACTTTACGTTCCCAATGGCTCCAGATTAGTTGCACCAAATCGCCAGAATATTGAGTCGAAACTGTTCTGGGCTTTAAAAAAGTCCCTGTCGGTAGGGACTTATTAAATGTAGTCACATAACTGGAAACAAGGTAGCTAGCATTCTTCGACAACAACCCACTCAGTCCTCCTGAACCTACAAACTCTTCACTCCCATGACAGCTTCCACCACAACCCCTTAGTTCGCAAGACAGTACTGCTCTCTCACCGTCACCGCTGCCAACTCCTGCTGATCCACCGCCTGAGCCCAGGAGTCCGACATTCTTAACTTGCAAGCTGCAAAGCGTCGGCAATCTTCCGCCGAGCCTGGTATCAGTGCAGTCAGTCGGGCTAGGCAGGGTAAAAGAGCGGCCGGCTCCGGAAGCACTTAGTGGAAGGCAGAACGTGGAGCTAACCGGAAGTTAGTCTCAGAAAGAGAGGACAGGGAAGGAGCGCCACCGGAAGTAAAAGAGAGTGAGAAAACGTAGGTGAAAGCGACGTCGTGATAGGCTCCAGCTCGTGTTGTGGGCAGTAACGAGTCGTGATGTGTGTTTACCGGAGACTGCGAGTTAGGCTTTGGGGTGCCTTCCATGGGGAGGCACATTAGAAAAGGAGCGGAGCTCAGGCTGAAAGTATTTTCATTTTTTTTTTTTAATTTGTATATTGTTAATATTAGGTACATATGACAAAACACAAGAGTAAGGGAAAAGGAACGTATATTAAGGACACTTTTGAACATAATGTGACATCGTCAACATGCATTCTCTTCGGTTATTTGCAGTATTTGATGTGTGTATTCATTTTTGTTAGAGGCAAAACAAGATCCGAACCTCGGAGGGAGCTAATAGGCCAAGCAATGGAGGCGGAGCTATGCATAGAGTCATTTCAAGAAAATAGCAATACATTCTCCATTTTAAACATATTGGTTAAACCCAATATGATTACAACAAAAACGTTTTGGTGGATTTGACATAATTTACAAGCTATTGAATTGTTTTATTAGATTTCACAATGTTTATTAGGCTCCGCAGCTTTAACAGATTTTAATGCAGAGCACTTTATAACAGGTTTTCTCAGTTATTGCAAGACAATAACCATTTATGCTCCAAAAATTCCTTCTGTGAAATGACAATAAGCATATGAAATATTTGTAATTCCATCTTCTGAAAGGCGTTGCTGCCTGACTGTTGACCAACAAAACGTTTTCAGTCTTCTCATTGGAACGTTGCAACATATGCTTGTTTGAGGATGCGCACATGTACAGGTTGTAGAGTAGCGCTCTAGTGGTTGCACGTCGCGTGATGACGCGACGTTCCGGCGGCCATCTTGAGGCTCATCTCGCATAGAGAAGCGCGAAAGCGGGAGAACGAGCGCATCGGCTCGGCGCTCCTTAAGCTGTACAATTTAAATAAACAGCGTACCTCTGCAACCAGTTTCCTGTGGTCATTCTGCAACCTTACAACATTACAATGGCGACGAGGGTTTGAGATCAGGCATGAAGGACCACGAGAAAAAAAAACAGGAAGAACAGTAGAGAGAACAGAAGACAGAGGAGGCAGACCTGCTGAACCAGCCCCACAGTTAACCACCACGCAGCGGTTTGCAAGTAAGAAGCCACACAGGCAGGCAGCATTAAGGAGCGCGGCAGAGCCCACAGTTCCCCCCACTGATACCAGACTGAGCATGGGAGGAAGGAATTGAGCAGGAGGCGCGCTGGAGGCTAGAACAACCGAACACCCATTGAACCCCACTATCAAGGGTGTCAGAGCTGGCTACCTCAGGGAAGAGCGAAGGAGCAGTCACAGGAAGCCCCCAGTCACAAACGGAGAAACAGGAAAGAGACAGTACACCAGGCAGTCCCAGCAGCCACAGCGGCACGCCACCCACAGAAAGGCGCGAAAGGATGTGTGCGCAAGCGGCATCTGCGTCAGCACCTGTACAATTCTTACCCAAACCAGGGGAACCCCTCATGAAGTGGGAAGATTGGAGAGACTATATTGACAATTTCATTGAAGTGCTTGAGGATGAAAATGATGAAAAGTTCACCAGCAAGAGGAAGAAGCGGATACTGTTACATAATCTAGGCCCGGAGGGGCTCAGAATCTTCAAGAATCTGGTACCTAAACAGCGTGGGAGCACAGATGATGACGTGTATGCTCATGCTATCGATGACCTAAATGAACACTATAAGCCAGCGGTGTGTGTATCGATCGATAGGTTAAATTTCCAGCAAAGGAAGCAACGACCAGGGGAATCTGTTGAAGAGTATGTGGCGGCACTAAGAAAACTAGCGGCCACGTGTAAATATGACACATTCCAAGATCAATTCTTCAAGGATCAGATTGTGATGCATACCACGAGCACAGCCGTACAGGATAAGCTGTGGGCCAGCGGCGACGTCACGCTAAAGGAGGTAATGATGATAGTAAAGAGGGCAGAATTGGCGCGAAGGTGCGCGGAGGCGGCGAAGAGAGAAACGACGGCAAGCCCAACGGTCAATAGGGTGGAAGATGAAGAGCCCCGCAAGGAATACAGAAGCAAGGGACCCTCATCAAAGGGACCGCACAAGTGGCAAGGCAACCCGAGACCCCCGGAGAAACAGACGGGTAACAAGAAGAACGCCTGTTATAGATGCAGGAGCTGGTCCCACGAAGCGCATGACCGGAAGTGCCCGGCGTTCCGCGCCAAATGTATGTACTGTGGAATCGTGGGGCACTACGAAAAGGTGTGCCGCAGGAAATCCTCCAGAAGCGTGGTGAAATACATCGAGCAAGAACAAGAGGACCGGGGGGAGAACGCGGAGGAAGATGATGACACCGTACTTTGCATCTACGACCAAGTATTAAGCGTCGACAACAAAAGGTCAACCAAGCCGGTGCTGGACATGACGATCGGAGGAGTGCCAATAAGTATAGTGGCAGATACTGGATCGCCCTACACCATAGTCCAGAGAGCGGTATAGAACAAAACATTCAAGCCACACCTGGGCCCAGACCTGGAACGACTAGACATCCGGCCAGTCACGTACAACGGAGACCGCATACCCATGGTAGGATTCAGGCCACTAAAGTTCGAATTCAGAGGACGCAGCGCCAACTGTAAGCTGTACATATCGGAAAAGGGACCATCGGTGCTGGGATGGCTAGACCAGGGCGACTTGGGCATCAAATTGGAGTGACCGCTGCGCCTCTCACCAGGCCGGGTCACCCCCTTGCTCCTCCTGCCGCCCCCTGCTCCAGCCTACCTGCCACATCTTTTCCCGCATTTTCTTCCCGCCGCCACAGACGCCCCCCTGGTCCCACGAGCGGCCCAGCCACTGCAGAGCCGGCCGCTCGCCCGTTCCCGCCGCTGCTCGCCCAGGCCCCGCCCACCACCGGCCCATTGGCCGAGCCGCTCCCGCCGCCGCCCAGCTGACCCGCCCTCACGTCCCCCTTCTTATGATGCCCCCAGAGCGACCGCGCAGCGGGAGCACCGAATGAGCGCCGAAGGTGCGCCAAAGGTAAGCCCGTCTACGCCCGTCCGCGCCTGGACCGCGCCCAGTGCCAGGACCCCTGGCCCTCGCAGACCCCGCAGACCGCAGCCCACCCGCCGGACGTACGACGCCGCCACCCTCAACGCACTCAACTCCGGCCGATCCCCGGGATGCTACCGAGCCACCCCGAGACGCAACCACGGACCCTTCTGCTGCAACGCCTGCAAGTTCACCTGCAACCGGACTCACGCCTCACCAGCACCCACCAAGCCGACCTCCAGCTGCACCCACCTGAAGTGCATCCTGCTCAACACCCGCTCCATCCACAGACATGCCATCGAGCTCTGGAACCTGCTCGACACCACAGCCCCAGACGTCGCCTTCCTCACGGAAACCTGGATGAACGCCTCCTCAGCGCCCGACATCCCCATCGCCATCCCGGACGGCTACAAGATCATCCGGAGAGACCGCATCAACCAGACCGGAGGAGGCATCGCCATCATCCACAGGAACACCATCCGCATCACAACCAACACCGACGACACCCTCGCACCCGCCGAACACCTGCACTTCCAGATCCACGTCAACCCCAAGACCACCCTCCGAGGCACCCTCATCTACAGACCCCCGGGACCACGCACCCAATTCAGCGAAGACATCGCCGACTTCATCAGCCCACACGCCCTCCCCTCCGCCGACTACATCCTCCTCGGGGACCTCAACTTCCACCTGGAGAACAACAACGACCACAACACCACCACCCTGCTGGACAACCTCGCCAACCTCGGGCTCAAGCAACTGGTGACCACCCCCACCCACTACGCCGGACACACACTCGACCCGGTCTTCTCTTCCAGCAAGGACATCACCTTCAGTCACGCCACGGGACTCCACTGGACGGACCACAGCTGCGTCCACTTCAGCTTCAGGAGGACCACGCTCCACCATCACCAGCAACAGGTTCCCCGCAGAAGCTGGAACAAGATCACTGCAGACCAGCTCGCTAGTTCCCTGAGCAAGAACCCTCCCGCCAGCTCAACGAACCCCAGCCAAGCGGCCACCAACCTCACGAAGTGGATCAGCGACTGCGCAGACGACCTCGCCCCTCTGAAGACCCCGCCGAGCAGACCCGGCAGCAAGAAAGCCCCATGGTTTAACGACGAACTCAAGAGCTCCAAGAAGAACTGCAGAGCACTCGAGAAAACCTGCCGCAGAGACCCAACACCGGACAACATGACTGCCCTCAAGCTCGCCACCCGAAAACACCACCAACTGATCCACACCACCAAGAAAACCGCATTCAAGGAACGACTGGACAACAATGCACACAACAGCAAGGAACTCTTCAACATCGTGAAAGAGCTCTCCCACCCCAACGCCGGAAACAACGACATCACCCCTTCACAAGACCTCTGCAACTCCCTCGCCTCCTACTTCCACAACAAGATCGCGGACATACACAACAGCTTCAGCACTCAACCGACGCACGCCACGACCGAACCACCGCCCCCCACCACCACCCTCCGCACATGGACCCCGATCAGCACCGAAGACACCATCCGCACGATGAACTCCATCCACTCCGGATCTCCGACCGACCCCTGCCATCACCACGTCTTCAACAAGGCCGACGCGGTCATCGCACCCCACCTGCGGGACATCGTCAACACCTCCTTCGACACCGCTACCTTCCCGGAGAGCTGGAAGCATGCCGAACTCAGCGCTCTACTTAAGAAACCATCAGCCGACCCCACCGACCTCAAGAACTACCGCCCCATCTCGCTGCTCCCGTTTCCGGCAAAAGTCATCGAGAAGACCGTCAACAAGCAGCTGGCCGCCTTCCTCGAGACGAATGGTTCCCTCGACCTCTCGCAGTCCGGCTTCCGGGCCAACCACAGCACCGAGACCGCCCTGATCGCAGCTACCGATGACATCCGAGCCCTGCTCGACAACGGAGAAACAGCGGCCGTCATCCTCCTGGACCTCTCCGCGGCCTTCGACACTGTCTGCCACCGTACCCTAGTACAGCGCCTCAGCAACGTCGGCATCCAGGAGAAGGCACGGGACTGGATCATCTCCTTCCTCGCCGGAAGGACACAGAGAGTCCGCCTCCCCCCGTTCAGATCGGAGGCCACCGAAGTCATCTGCGGCGTTCCCCAAGGCTCCTCGCTCAGCCCAACACTCTTCAACGTCTACATGAGCCCCCTCGCAGCCATCGCACGCCAGCACAACCTCAACATCATCTCCTACGCCGACGACACCCAGCTGATCCTCTCCCTCACCAACGACCCCGCCACCGCCAGAGCCAACCTGCACGAAGGGATGACAGACGTAGCCAAATGGATGTCGAACAGCCGCCTGAAACTGAACTCGGACAAGACGGAAGTCCTCATCCTGGGATCCTCACCCTCCGCCTGGGACGACTCCTGGTGGCCCCCCGCCCTGGGCAGCGCACCCAAACCAGCAGACCACGCACGTAACCTGGGCGTCATCCTGGACTCCTCCCTCTCCATGACCAGACAAGTCAACGCCGTCTCCTCGTCGTGCTTCAACATCCTGCGCATGCTACGTAAGATCTTCCGGTGGATCCCCACCGAGACCAGGAAGACGGTCACCCAGGCCCTCGTCACCAGCCGACTAGACTACGGCAACTCCCTCTACGCCGGAACCACCGCCAAACTCCAGAAGAGACTCCAGCGGATCCAGAACACCTCAGCACGACTCATCCTGGACATCCCCCGCCGCAGCCACATATCCGGACACCTGAGAGATCTGCACTGGCTCCCGGTCAACAAAAGAATCACCTTCCGGCTCCTCACCCACGCACACAAAGCCCTACACAACCAAGGCCCAGGATACCTAAACAGCCGCCTCAACTTCTACGCTCCCAAACGCCAGCTTCGATCGACCAGCCACGCCCTCGCCGCCGTCCCCCGCATCCGAAGAGCCACCACAGGAGGAAGGTCCTTCTCCTACCTGGCCGCCAAGACTTGGAATTCCCTCCCGGCCCACCTCCGCCTGACCCAAGACCACCTCGCCTTCAGGAAGCAGCTCAAGACCTGGCTGTTCGAGCGGTAGCGGACCCCCCACCCCCCAGCGCCTTGAGACCC
The DNA here is from genome assembly GCF_964261635.1 of Lissotriton helveticus. NCBI lineage: Eukaryota > Metazoa > Chordata > Amphibia > Caudata > Salamandridae > Lissotriton > Lissotriton helveticus. The sequence continues at coordinate 629,463,543 of NC_136065.1, read as the reverse complement.
TCCGGGTGAGTAGTGCGCTATATAAATGCTTGATTGATTGATTGATTGATTGATTGATCCAGGAGGGAAAGAACAGATACTGCTCACAGAACCTGAAGCCTGGCCAGACCTGGACAAGTGGAAGAGAGAGTTCCCCAAGGTATTTGGAGGCACAGTGGGAAAACTAGAAAAATTCGCCCACAAAATAGTACTCAAGGAAGAAGCCATACCGGTATCTCACAAAGTGAGAAACATACCACTGGCAGTGCAAGAAGAACTGCAGGAACTAGAAAGGAAGGGGATCATTGAACCAATCACGTGCGCTGAATGGTTGGCGCCAATGGTGGTCGTCATGAAGCCCAGTGGGAAGGTCAGGCTATGTTAAAAACATTGTCGTGGAGAAGTTCCCCTTGCCAAGGATCGAAGAAATGTTAGCCAAAACGCGAGGGATCAAATGGTACTCAACCATAGACTTGACCTCAGCATCTCACCAGATCGCCTTACACCCGGAGAGCAGAAAATTGACATTGTTCATTACCCCCTTTGGGTGCTACCAATTCCGGCGCATGCCCTTTGACATCGCATCTGCGGCGGCGGTGTTCCAGAAACTAATGCACCAACTGTTCAAGAACATGGATGGCATCCAGTATTTCCAGGATGACATTCTAGTGATGGGTCGAGACAAGTTGGACCACGATGCAAAACTAAACAAGGTGCTGAAAGTCTTTGAGACTAAAGGACTCACGGCGGAGTGGGCAAAGTGCCGGTTGGGCATGGAATCAGTGACCTACCTTGGGCACGAAATCGGAGTGCAGGGCATCACACCAAAGACTGAAAACGTAAAAGCGATTTGTGAGGCACCACCACCCACCAGTAAAGAGGATGTAAGGTCATTACTCGGAATGGCAGAATACTATAGTAAGTTTGTCCAGCATTTCGCGACAAAGACACACCACCTGAGGAAGCTGACGAGAGAGAGCTTGGTGTTTTGCTGGACGGAGGAGGCACAAAGAGAATTCGAGGACATCAAGAAAGATGTGGTGGGAGCCATACCACTCAAAGGATATGACCCTCAGGGCAGAACAGTACTCACGACGGACGCCAGCGACAAGGGTTTGGGCGTGGTGTTAATGCAGGACCGTGGGCAAGGAGCGATGGAAACCCTCAGTTTTGCCTCTCGCACATTGAGTGACACGGAAAGAAAATATAGTGTTATTGAAAAGGAGATGCTGGCAGTCGTGTGGGCAACAACAAGGTTCAGACAATTCCTGTGGGGCACACGATTCCAACTAAGAACGGACCATAAACCCCTGGTCAAGGTACTAACATCCAGTGGACATGCGAGTGCCACTCCCAGGATTTCAAAAATTACATTAAAACTACTGGAATTTAGATATGATGTTGAGTACATCCCAGGCAGTCGGAACAAAGTGGCTGACTACTTAAGCAGAGCAGCAGCCATGGAACCTGGAGAGATGGACCAGGCAGGGGGAGAAGAAATGGTAGCCCTGATGGACGACCAGGAAAGAGTTATCAGCAATCAGGAATGGAGCGAGGCCTACAAGGAAGACGTCACCTTGCAGGAGGTGATAACATATGTCACAAAGGGATGGCCAGATAAACGACACATCAATGAGAACTTAAGACGGTACTACGAAGTCAGAGAAGAGTTATCAGTGGGCGATCAAGAAGTGTTCATTATGAGACAAGGTCATCCCTCCAGCAGGCATAGTTCCCAACTTACTGACAATACTCCACGAAGGCCATTTGGGGATAGGGAAGATGAAGTCGAGGACCAAGCAAAATTACTGGTGGCCAGGCATGGACCTACGGACCGAGCGGCATGTCAGGGAGTGCTTGCAGTGCCAGGGAGCGGACAAGACACTAAAACCCCTGAGACAAGCGTTGGGAAAATTTGACCCTCCACAGAATCCGTGGGAAGAACTGTCCATAGACATTTTAGGCCCAATCTTAGATGGGCAAGGCGTCCAAAAGTACGTGTGTGTCCTCATTGACAGATACTCGAAGTGGCCCGAATTGAAGGTGGAGGAGGTTATGGACACAGAGACCATATTGAAGTTCTTGACTGACACGTTTGTGAGAGAAGGCATTCCTAAAGCCATCTTGAGTGACAATGGCCCCCAATTTACCTCTGCCAAGTGGAGCAGCTTTATGGAAAGGAATGGTATTCTCTCCAAACACACCTCGATCTATCACCCTGCTGGAAATGGGCTGGTGGAACGTTTCAACCGAGTAGTGATGGGGTCAGTACAGGCTGCGATATCAAGCAACAAGGACTGGGAAAAGGAAATCTGGCACATGGTTTGGGCGTACCGGATCACCCCCACAGGAACAGGATACAGTCCCTTCCAAATATTGAGGGGCCGGGACCCCTTCACAAAGGACAATCGAGTATGGAAAGAGAAAACCGTAACGAGCAAGTGGTCTCCTGCAGTAGTCCAGGCAAACTTGAAGAAGGCACAGGAAATATATGCCAAACACTACAACAGGCGTAGGAACGTGAAGGATACCGGGCTAGAAGAAGGCGAATGGGTGCGAGTCAAATTGGCAACGCTGCAGAGGAAGGGGGACAGTAAGTACAGCAAACCATTGCAAGTCAAGGAGGTGTATGACGGGGCAGCCTTGTTGAGTGATGGAAATGTATGGTCTCAGGACCGCATGGCAAGGTGCAACAAAGTACTACGGTGGAGTCAAGTGGGATCGGAGCTAGAAGGTGTGGAAGAACCCTGCACTGAGCAGGAACGAAACGATGAGGACATGGACTTGAGTAGGAGAGACATAGGCGAAGGGCAAGGCGATAACAGCAGCCTGGAAACAGCGAAGGAAATGAACACGAGAAGGTCAGCGGAGAGTGCAACCGCACTGAGCAACGAAGGGGGCGGTGCAGAGACTCACGAGAAAGAGACCACACCTGTCCCGGCAAGATTGACCCGGAGTGGTAGAACAGTAAGGAGGCCAGCCCGGTTTCAGGACTTTGATATGAGCGACGGACTGTAAGTTAAAAGTTTCATTGTTTGGAAAAAAGGGAGATATGTAGAGTAGCGCTCTAGTGGTTGCACGTCACGTGCTGACGCGACGTGCCGGCGACCATCTTGAGGCTGCGCGCGCATCCCGCATAGAGAAGCGCAAAAGCGGGAGAACGAGCGCATCGGCTCGGCGCTCCTTAAGCTGTACAATTTAAATAAACAGCGTACCTCTGCAACCAGTTTCCTGATGTCATTCTGCAACCGTACAACATTACACAGGTCTCAGAATATTGTGTTTAGTGGATTAATGCACCTGGTTTTGGGACGTGTGACTGTCAAGTCACAGGCGTGATTCCTAATACATTTTTCATTTCTCGTGCGACTTAGTGGCAATCTGTTTATCTATTTACGCGTTGGACATATTACTTCTTTTTAATTACTCTGCCAGAAATCTGTACTATCCCAAATCAAAATAAAATTGTAAAAGAGTATCCCACAGTGAGCAGCTTTCAATAGGAGATAATTGAGCTACTTCCATGCAGGAAGCCACCTTACTTAAACAACTAGCAATAAAGTTAGTTGCCTTCAAATAACTTTGCAACAAGTGATGTTCTAGCATGCAAAGAATACATGTATTCCTTAAATTTCCACAACACATAGAATGTGTGTCTTTAAAAAGGTCACTCCAGCAAAAACAGAATTCATGCCTATCAATAGCAAATGTATAATAACAAAAAACTTTTGATTCTTCATGAAGCCTGCACCATATAAATAAATTCCACTAAAATATTAATGTTGTTATTAAATCCTGCAAGAGTAATGTGTGTTATAAAATGAAACATTTGTTACAAATCTTTCCAAAATTCCTTTGAGCAGAACGTCTATATTCTATATTGTACTCTCTATATTGTAACCGAGCCTTGATGTGTTTTTACCTGAGATTAAGATTAAGGCTCATTCGTGCCTTCCATGAAGAGGTGCAATCACAGCACCAAGACAGCCCTGATCGCTGCTACTGACGAGATCTGCACCCTACTCGACAGAGGAGAATCAGCCACCTTGATCCTGCATGACCTCTGCAGCCATAGACACGGTCTCCCACCATACACTCATCGATCACCTATGCCAGATTAGTATTACAAACTATGTGCTCCGATAGATGCCATCCTTTCTGACGGGACGCACCCAAAGAGTCTGACTCCCTCCTTTCACACCGCAAGCAAAGCACAACATCTGTGGCGTCTCCCAAGGCTCATTCCTGAGCCCAACCCTCTTCAGCATCTTTATGACACCACTCGCAGACATTGTCAGATCACACAACATCAACATCATCTCCTACGCTGACGACACCCAGCTTGTCCTATCGCTCTCAGCTGACCCCACCTCGACAAAGACAAACTTCCACAACTGTATGAAGAACGTCTCAGCCTGAATGAAGGACAACTGCCTCAAGTTCAACACATACATGACAGAACTCCTCATCTTCGGAAAAACACCGCCCTCTGGAACGACTCCAGGTGTCCGGAAGAACTCAGACCCACCCCCATGCCAAAAGACTGCAACCTCGGCATCATCCTTGATAGCGAACTCTCCATAAAACGTCAGGTCAATGCCTTCTTCTCAGCCTGCTTCCATACACTCCACAAGCTCCACAAAACCTTCAAATGGCTCACCATCATCACCAGGAAGACAGTACCATAGCTCCTAATCACCAGCAGACTGGACTATGGCAACGCACTATGCAGGCACCACAACCAAACTAACACAAAGAATACAAACGATCCAGAATGCAGCCACCAGACTTATCCAAAGCCCAAGATGGCCGCCGGACATGAGATCGCCTAAGAAGCTCCGGGGCTCGGGATCTCAAGTTTTGTGAAAATCCCTGTGTATGCCCTCCATCCAGCCTCTTACTCGACCTCCCTACATTGTCGAAGACTCCAGCAACGCAGCGATCCCAAGAATACATCCAAAGAGAGACCTTGACTTCAAATATAGATCTATTGGCGAAATCCTACCTGACGACCGCTGCACAGTCCGACTCTGCGACATGGCAACTGATGTCCGAGGGGGGCTCTGAGTTCAGGATTTTACAGATGCGCATACAGGGCCTCATCGCAGCTTCCTTCTGGGACGAGCCTCCCCCCAGCTGGTAATCACTTTAAGCTACGTGTTGTTGAGCCTGGGCCGCTGCGAGATCGCACCCTCCTCCTTCCATCATGAGCCTCGGTGCTGGGCGGTCCTGAGGGCTGTAGGCTGGCCACTGCGCTGGGCTTGGGGCGGCGAGGGTGGGCATCTTCTCTTCTGGCCTGCTTTGTTTTTTCTTTTGCCTTTCCTTGTTTCTCGGACTACCAGGGCTGGATTGCTTGACGTAGGACGAGCCCGGGGGCTCCATGCCGAAATCACGCTGGGCTTGCAGGTTTGCGAGGGTGGGCCTCCTCTCGCAGTCGGCCGAGCTCCACTTGGCCTGCCTTGGTTTGTGTGCTCCCAAGGCCGGGACATGGTGCCCTGGTCTTTTGAATTAGACGTGCCCCCACACCGCCACAGCTGCTGATTCTAGGAAGGTTTGGTCCGTTGCGGAGCTGTTCTTCCTGGGCCTGACAGTGACACCGGTGGCGCTCTTGTCTGGATCGAATCCCTCACGCGCCGGAGACGCTCCCTGTAGATCGGTCCCTCGTGCTGGGTTTACCTCGCCCCTGCTGAGTCCCTGGGCACGGGGTTGTGAAACGAGTGATCCGCCTCAGCCTGGTAATACTGTTTCAGCCTATCCCTTGGTCGGTGCACTAGGACCAGCTGCTCACAGATGACTTTGGCGGCATACAGCGTTTCGTCCGCCTCTGGAGACGCCAGTGTGTCTCCTCCTGGTCCTCAACTATGCTTCTCTCGTGCTGCGGGTGGCCTGATTTGCGAAGATCTGGTGGCTCCCTGCTGTTGCGGTCTGTGCATTTTCCCGCTACTGGTGGTTGTTGCCCCTGGACCCCTGTGGTTTCCCCTATTACTAACTTCAGCACTTGTCAGGATATGGGATTCTATAACCTGATGTTGGGGCCAGGGTACTCGGCGGAGTGTGGCAGTGAAAACCGCCATGGTCTTATGACCCGCTAGCTTTAAGTCCCACGGGGGGATGGTGAGTTTACCCTGACGTCCATTTTGACCTTTGTTTTGTTTCTAATGGTAATTTGGGAATTTTCAGTGTTCCATTTTGTCCCCGGCTCTGCCTTTCACGAACTCCTTTCCTACCTCTGTACTTGTTTGCTCCTTAGATCATGGAAACAAAAATAGGACTTTACATGCTCTTTCACTCTAGGCGGCCATCTCACAGCAGTCCCTCCCTATTTGAGTTCTCAATCAAGACTCTTTTATTCACATATTGAAATAGGCAAATGTGTGTTTATGTGTATACATCTGCATATTTTCTTGCTTTATACATATATTTTAATTAACATTATGTTATCCTACATACTTCTAGACAGATAAGTGTAGATTTACATATGTACATTCCTTATTCTTATATGTTGAAACAATATTATAATTTTTTATTTTTCATTAGATGTTTCTCATTGTAAAAAGGCTTTAATAATGCAACTGTAGGTCGTCGGGAATCAAATGTTTTTATGCTTGCCCTTATCTGTCCAACCTCATATGGATGTTTTGTTTATTTGACTGTTACTCTGCATACAGCCTCTTGCTCAACTATTTTGCTATATCTATATCCTTTCGTTATCCGCACTTTCTACCCCTCTCCTCACTGCGTCTCTCTCTATTGTTCCGTCTCTACAACCTAAGTTAGGCTCCCCTACCTACCCACATCTTTGGCCGCTTCTTTATTTCAGCTTACCCTCAGCCGTGACCCACCCCTACTCTCACTAATTCTTTTCTCTACAATCTCCTCCCTTCCAGTGCCCCATCTTAGCTCAACCCTCCTCCTTGCTCTGGTAATCTCTCTCTATCGTACACCTTTCCTCTTTTACTACTCTTTGACCTCCTCCTCTCGGCGTTCCATTCTAATTTCCCTCCCACACACCTTTCCCCTACTGGACTGCATAAATCCGATTTATCATGCCTTCTCGCGCCGACCCCACCATAGCACATGATCCTCCCCTTACTAGACATGGTTCCAACTCCTGGACTATCCTTTTACCCCCATAACCTTTCCTGCAGCTTGGAATAAATTGCCTTTTCACCTTCGTAAGGAGTCTAATCTACTGCCGTTTCGTAGGATGCTAAAAACGGTGCTTTTTCAAGAAGCGTGGGGCGTGCTATAAGGAGGTTTCCTGTCCTGTAATGTCCGGTTTCACCTTGTACAAGCGCTTAGAAACCTATTGGTGATAACGCGCTATATAAATTGAAATAAATAAATAAATAAAACGCTAAGAAAAACTTTAAGCACAAACTTTTAATACTTCACCAAGAAACCTTGTTCGTGGACGACTACATCAGCCTCACCTCCATTATTAAAACAAACTACATCTCCTACTCCAAATGTCCCTCTAAATAGAAAAGCGTCTTCCTCCAACACCTACCCATCACAAATTCTTAAAAAATCCCATACAGACTGAAACTTTCTACTACCCCTTCCCCTTCTTTCCCAGGAGATATCGGCATCTCCATCTTCAAATCGGGCAATATCCTCATTCAAGCTTCTGACAACCACCTCACCATCTTTGAACAACATTTCAGTACCTTATCTCACTTTCTTTCTAAACCTCCACCAATCCCCTCATCCCCTCAACTCAAGATGCCCCCTCGCTCTCGCTCCCCCACGCTCCAACCCTCCCCCTCCCTGATTCAGCTACCTCCTTAGATATCCCCCTAACACAATCCTCTAACCCCTCCATCGTTTGCGCTCCACCCTCCACCTGCCATCCCAACTGGACTCTGAGCCCCCTAAACTCCATACCATTGATTCTTCCACTCACAACATTAAAGCCATCCCGCTCCCCTCGATCTGCCCCAATCCCCTCTTCCTGATCCCCCACTGCTCTCCCATGAGCTTCAATTTCCCCCACATTACCTGATTGCCCTCCGCATAGCTAGACTGCCTTCCCACTCCACTTTCCCCCGACCCGACCCTGACACCTTCACCTTTAACTCCTCCGATTCTTGTTAATGCCCTCTCTCACCCTTAAATCCTCCTGCAAGCCTCTATCCCCAAGGCCCCCTCCACCCCCCGGGTTCCCACCCCTCCTTCATCCCAACTCTTCCTCCCGGACCAACTTGGAATATACTCTTCTCCCCCTAACCTCCCAGCCTCCTTCCCCTTCTGTCTTATAACCATGACCCTTTTCAACATAGAACTCCATCTCTTTACCCTCTCATCGGAACTCTCAGCACTCAGGAAAGACTTTAACACCCTCCCTGCACTTACTACCCCCAATGTGTCCTGTCCCCAGAAATTGGATCAGACAGTCACCATAGATCTTCAACCTCTGAGTACTACCCCCCACCCGACCCGTTCTGCCTCCTCCAACCTCCTTAACCTCAATACCTCATTCCCTCCAATCCCCCCGATTACATACCCTCCTTCCCCCCCATTCAACCATCCCTGTGATCCTTGGTACTAGCAGAATCTCGGCATCCCCAGTCTCACCCAAACCACCTTCTGAACGTACAATTATCCATTCTTGCCGTCCCCCAGAAGTAGCCCTAAACCCCTTGCATGCATGCTGGTAATTGCCGATCCGCTGCACGTCACACAACTGAAATATCCGAAACCATCCCGAGTGATGCCAATCAACATCGCATTCTTAACTGAAACTTGGCTCAATGCCCACTCTTCTTCTATTCTGGACCTGCTCTCCCCTCCCGGCTACGCCATACTCAGGAAAGATATACCGGACAGAATTGTAGGGGGACTAGCTATTATTTATAAAAATGATCTACAACTCTCACTTATTAAGAACTCTGATCACACTACTTACAAATACCTTGGTGCTGAACTTAATTTTCCAGGATCACTTCCAATACGTTCACACAATATTTACCACCCCCCAGGTGACCCTCTTCCGTTTGTAGAGGAACTGTACGATCTCATTATTCATTCCTCGCTTTCCAACTCTAAAAACCTCTTCCTAGGAGACTTTAACCTCCACTGGAACAAAATGGATGATCCCTCTGTTAACTTCCTCTCTGATCTACTCGACATTAATAACCTGATTCAACTTTGCCACTCTCCGACCCACACCAAAGGGGCCACCCTAGACGCTATCATTACTTGCAATGACCTGGCCTCCCTTGCCAACATCGTCCCTATTAACTGGTCAGACCATCACCTCATCCTCTTCTCGATCACTAACACAATGCCTCCCCCCCACCAAAACTATTAAACAAAAGAAATTGACTAGAAACATTTACCTTATCCCCCCAGCTGAATTGGAGTCCAAAGAGCAACCGCAGCTCATCTCCCTCGCCCAAAATGCTAATGACCTCATTGAGCTTTTTAACAAATCTATAATTAAAGTCCTTGACCAAATTGCCCCAGAAAAACTAAAAACACAAAAAAACACCCCCTCCAAATCTCGGTTCAATGCTGACCTCTACAGAGACAGACGTTGTTAGACCTGGCATCTTTGGCGTGGTTTCCCCTGACTTTTTGCCTCTACCTCCTGTATTTTTGACGCTGTGCTGGATTTCGTTTTTGCTGGTTTAGATGCTTTGGGAACTTTGCCACTGCTGATCAATGTCAAAGTGGAAGTGCTCCCTAGGTAAATTGTTATTGTGATTGGTTATCCTTGATTGGCATATTTGTGTTACCAGGAAGTCCCTATTAAAGTGCACTGGGTGTGCCAGGGCTGGTGACTCTAGTGGGCCTGCAGCACTGATTGTGCCACCCACAGGAGTAGCCCTAAAATGGTGTCTCAGGCCTGCCACTGCAGTTCCTGTGTGCAGTTGCTAACTGCCATGCTGACCTGACCAGTGTCCACACTGGCCAGGCCTAACCCTTCCCTTTCTGTACACATTGGACACCCCTATGGAAGGCCCTAGGTACCCCACTGGGCAGGGTGCAGTGTATGTGAAAGGTAGAGCATGTACTAGTGTGTGTGACATGCTCTGGCAGTGAATAACAGCCATTTTCGTTTTTCACTATTGTAAGGCTATCTTGCCCTTAGGCTATAATCGGGAATGCTGTGTATAATGTGTACCTGTATATCTTCTCTGACTAATTGTTGTCACCTCATTTTTTGATTGGAATCATCTTCCTTATTAATTTTCCCACTGTATGTGTATTATTATGTATATGATTATATGTAGTTTTATTGGTATAATGCTGTATACTATGCTTTTTTAATATATATTTAAATAAACTGTACACCTTTTAATTTACTGTTATTGTTATCAATTTGCTCCGTATTTGTTGCTCGAACTAATGGTGTGTGAAATGATGTCAGTATAAGCGTTGGCTGTTTGTGAGTTCACCCAAAGGGGAAAACTTCTTTGACAATTTATCTTCCCATAGGAGCAAGATAGAAAATTAAAGTCTGGTATCCCTGAACTCAGAAGTTAATAACCTATCTTTTAGGAAGGATGGTTTTTAAGTCCTGTGTTTGAGAACAGCGCTTTTAGAAAGTGGCTGTTCTCTTTTCTGACTTTTCTGTGTGCCTTGGCCTGTTTGTGAATTGACTGTCTGGTTTTTGAGTGACAGGGGATGGAGGCCCCCAGGAGGCTGGATGAGTCTGCCCTAGGCTTAATCACTGCATCTGCATCTTGAGTGGTGGGAGGGGATAGCACATGGGCTTGAATAGGGCTGTGTTTGTCTTCCACAATGCTGGCTCCACCTCCTGCTGGGCGGCTGAGGACCCTGCCCCTCTCTCTGAAAGGAAAGAAGTAGTCAGGAAAACAAAGTGCTCCAGGACTGACCAGAACTGGTTTTGACTAAGCCAAGGCCTCTTTGCCTCCAGAGAACAAAGGAAAGACTGGTATAAAAAGGGATGCCCAGACCTCAGAAAATTAGATCATCCTGGAATCAAGAAGGAACCTCTGCCAAGGAGAAAGCTGGAAGACTGAGGAGGAAGGACTGTCCTACTGTGTGCTTGTTGACTGACCTGCAGTTGCTTTGCTGCCAAGGAAGGGAGAAGGACTTTGCTGTGTGCCCTTGCTTGAAGAGATTTCCAAGGGCCTGAGGAGAGCTGGCCTCCTGTTAAGAAGTCCCAGGAACAAAAGGACTTCACCCCCAGCTTCCCCCCTGAACTCTGCTGAGTGAGTTCTGCCCTTCCTAGAGTGCCTAATCAAATTTTGGGGCCTCTGGAAGTTGTTGCCTGCTGTCTGGGAAGCTGGACAAGGAGAAAAGAAGAAGATCTGCGATTTTCACGCATCGCTCGCTTGCGGAGCTCATCGTCGAGAGTGCAAGAGAATTCCCTTTGCCGTGAAGATCGTCGCAGCGCCTGTAGCCGCTGCAAGAACTGATGCATCATGCGCTTGTAGGCGCCCATCGCCCCGGTGTGGGAAAACTCCTGTTGCTGCGAGTATTGACGCAGCGCCTACTGTCCCTGGGTGAGATCGTCGCACCGCATGCTTGCGGACCGCATCACGTCGCTGCAAACATCGTCGCAGAGCCATCGCATCAAGGGGCCGCAAGAGGAGAAGATCGACGCTTCGCGCCGCACCTGAGATCGTCGCAGTTTCGAAGATCGTTGCATCGTGCCTGTGCGAGACGCTTCCTAACGAACTTGCGCACCAGAATCCATGCAAGGTATCGCATCCCTCCCCATACAGACCAGATTCGTCGCAACATGCCCGCTGCGTCCAGCGGGGCTGTCGTATCGCCTCCACAGGGTCTCAGGAGTGACGCATCGCTTGTTTTTCAATGCTGCAGCTTCCATTTGGAACTTTTGTCACATCTACAGGTACTTTGAGCTAAACGTGACCCAACTGTGGATTATTTTGACGCAAATCCTAGAACTCTTTTAAAATCATATTCTTGAACTGTGTATGTTGGATTTTTGTCCCTTTGGTCTTGTGTAGTTTAGATAAAGATATTTTATTTTTCTAAACTGGTGTGGAGTCCATTTGTGGTCTTTTCACTGTTACTGTGAGTGTTGGTACAAATACTATACACATTGCCTTTGATAAGCCTGTCTGCTCGTGCCAAGCTACCAAGGGAGTGAGCAGGGGTTTTCTAAAGAGTGTATCCCTCTTACCCTGACTAGAAGCAAGGGTCCCTATTTGGACATTGGTACCTACCTCTGTCAACTAGAGACCCCCAGATCCAACATTGGTGGTCAGCGGTGAGGATTTGAACTTGTATTTGTACTTGACCCACAGTAATTGGTGTACATCACTAGTTTAGTGCAGACCACTACGTAACCACATACCGTGTTTTGATTTTTGATTCTATTTTTGAGTAACTCTTCAAAAGCATCATGTCTCTGAAAGGGAAGGCAGCAAGTGAAGGGGCAGAATTGAAGTTTCACATTGAGGATCTGTATTCATACAAAGTGGTGTTGTGTGGCAATTTAGATTCAGTATGCATTTTCACAATTCATGCCCTTATATAGGTACAATTCACATTGCCCTTATATAGGCATAGAAATCCAGTCCTTATTTGGGCATAGCCCACGCTGCCCAAATACAGGCATGGCTACTTCCATCCGTTCATATACGTCACAATGATTTCTTGGAAAACCAGACTCTTAAGCCGTTAGGCACTTCCCCTTGCTTGAATATTGATCTCTCCAAGAACTAAGTTATTTTACATAAACAACTATTCCTTAGGGGTTCATCCATGATGTTCATATGCCCGACTTTACGTCAAAGCTGGCATTCTTAAACACCTTCAAGGTATAAATATACCTTCACTTGCTATAGCAAAGCACGTTGTGGTTCGGTGCAGTTCGACTGCCTACTTGCACGGCGCAGCTCGCTACAGCAAGTGCCAAAGGGATCCATCTCTCCAGCTGATGCACTGATCAGAAGCTGTCTTCCTCTGCTGAGAAATCCAGCTCCAGTGTTTCTTATTCCCCTTGCGGGGTGTTGGGAAATCGAGTCCGTGAAAGAGATACCAACCTCTCTCATTCTAAGGTATGGAGCTGATTAGAACCTAGAGAAACCTTTGGCAATTCATGGCAAAAACTAAACCTATGCTAAAGACAACACTTACTTCTTCCCTCGTACTAGACCTAGGTTAGGTTCATCGGGGTAGGCGTATTTTAGAAGCACTAGTTGAGTATTTTAGCCTGTGTTATTTATGTATGTATTTTTATATGTCATAGCACCAGACAATGCTATTACAGTATTATTGTATACTCCTGTTTACGCTGTACGTATTATACTTTGCATTCTGTCTAACGATTGTAGCAGTTCACCTCTCTTGCATGAGAAAGAAGACTGTTCAATAAACCCCTTTTATTGAAACGCCTGTCTCTCTATTTTCTCTGCAACTCTGTTGAAACGAAGCATGCACAATTGACTGAGTAAAATAGTTATTTATTGTTTCCACGACTCTGAAGATACGTTTTATTCTTGGGAAACAAAGTTGTCATGTTTATGCAGTTGTCAGAAAATAATCCCTTCTTGTGTATTCAAGAAAGTTTCTACTGACCTCTGCGCTAGCTGGCACTCACAATTAAGTCTAATATATTTGATAGAGACCTAGTCGACCTCAGTCCTACGTCAAATCTATAGGATATATTGTTCCAATGCGCAGAGCCTTTTGGGAATATAGGAACTACACTACATGGCGCCCAACGTTTGGTAAGGCACTCATATAACGCTAGATACTAAAGTAACTCAGTCGTGCTTTTCTCAGAGACCCTTTTTTCCGTAATACTCCAATAGACGTCTGGAGTGGGTAAAAGGATAATATCCGCCATAGCTGAGTAGGTCGAAAAATCCTGTGTATTAGCTTTTTGGTTTGTTCAACGTTGAAGGACACAGTGTTCCAAAATATTTTTGCACCTTATCTTTGTTTCCTTGAAACTTGCTTTGCAGTTTTCATTAAACAATGTCGAATAACTGCAACAACACGGAAGCCGGTGGTGCTACGGCTGACCCAGCCGATGCAGCTTTTAACATAACAGGTTTCCAAGAAACCGATGAGGATGCTATATGCATTCCTATCAATTTAATGAAAGCCATCACTATAAAACTTATAAAAAATGGCCTAACATCGAGAGGTGGTAGAATAGTTTTTGTGATAGAGGCACATGAATATCACCAGACAGAGGTATTCTATTATTGGATAGTCTTCCCAGAAGCAAATCCAGTAACACATGTGTTTCACTTCTGCAAAGAAGATGATCCACCAGAAGAATACATTCCTTTCGAGGCTATTGAAATTCCACTCACATACCAGGAGCATGAGCTCTGGTTTAAAGGCGCCCTTAAACATTTAAATCACATTACCAGGCTCGGGCCACTAGGTCGACCAGAAGCAACATGGCCGGTCTTAGCAAGCTATACACCACATCCTGACATTAATGAAATGACAGATGTAGAATTACGAACTCAACTAAAAGAGTTAATCAAAATTTATAGACAATAGATTCAATATGTCATGCGGACTCTTACAGTCCAACCTGCAATAATGATTCCTCAACATTCCCCTCACCAGGGGAACACACTAAAAATTACACCACAGACTCTACACTCAGTCATTGGTAAATTACCTGCAAAACAGGAACAAATTCCCCTTCTGGATAGTTCTAATAATTACTCAAATTGAAGCAGTATTTCCCAATACTAACCCTCATGAGAAACACAGAATTTTAACAATCTGTTTACCAATGGGGATCACACCACATCTGGAGGACTGCACCACTTGGGGTACAGTCTTTGCTGCTATTTACACTAAAACACATGGTGTTCCGTCCATGGCGGTAATACCAGACGTCCTGAAATAGATTCAAAATGAATACGGGGCAGAGCCTGCTTTAAATTTGGGTATGAAACTACTGAAAGATTTCAAACAGGTCTCAACAATACTAGCAAATAATAAAGGTAAAGCAGCATCCGTGGTGATCCGCCAAAAATTAAGGGAATTTGATGTAACTGAGCACCCTCAAGAATTAGCCAGAATAATTAAAAATCCTATGAGGAATTAGGTAGAGACAGTCTGGGTGGGAAACGAGTAAAACCACAACTATCTGAAAATCGTGAAAAGGTCTTTAATAAAAACACTCCTACTCCTTCTAAAAAGTAGTGTAAAAACACTAAACAAACTTCTAAAGGGAAGCGTGCCCTTTCCAGAGGTAGGTCTCCTCAAAAGGAGCCCTCTGAAAGGAGGTACAACCTCAGGTTAGGGATAATTTGAGAAAACCTGATCGATATCAAGATACTGATACACGTTCCTCTCGTACCTTTCAGACTTCGTCACAGAAATCCAAAAGAAGAGGACGGTCAGAACACAAAGAAGAACTTGTGAAGTCCAAAGACGATCAACACGTTCAGAAAAACAAGAAACCTCATTTCACCAAAAAGAAGGTAGCAGGTCTAAAAATCAGACATGTCGAGGATCTTGAGCACACAACTCAAGAACGGGGAATGGGCTCAGACATTGTTGGACAGTGCAGCAGAAGTCACCATAGCTCGCCAGAACTTGAAGGATCATCTGGAGATAGTGGACTTGAATTAATTAATTCAAGTTGAAACTGCAGATACCAGGGTTAGTTCTCCACATAAGTTATATGAAATAACACTCCGGATGGAGAGAGACATACCAAGAAAGATAAGAACACTTTTTTGGGAGCGACTTTCTAAGGGTTATGACATTCTTCTAGCTGAACAAGACTGGCCACCAGAATTAGTCAGGGAGTGCCCACATGGCGAAGACATCATTATGCCAGCCTTCTCCAATCACATTCCAATTCATTTAAAATATATTTATGCCAGGAAATTGGCAGTTACACAGGCTCCTGCATCATACAAGAATCATGTAGTATGAGATGAGGATTCTCCTCACCACAAAATCCAGTAAAAAAATCAACCAACTGCACAAAGGCAATACCCAGTTAAGCAAGAAGCTAAAAAACAGATCAGGGAGATCTTAGATCAACTTGAATACCAGGGGGTGATTGAAACTTGCACCTCGACAATGAACCATCCTCTGTTTCCTGTCTCCAAACCAGACAATACATATCGTCTAGTTTTGGATTACAGACATTTAAACTCTTGTTGCAAAACATTTGCAGTACAAAATGCACACAGTACACCATTAATGAATAACATTGTGCATAAAAAATATAAAACAACATTAGATATTTCTAACGGTTTCTTCTGTCAAAATATTGCACCAGAAAGTTGGTATTTGACCGCTTTCTCAATTATGGGGACACAGTGTCACTTCTGTCGTCTCCCTCAGGGATTCAAGAATAGTCCTGGGTTATTTTCAGCGAGGGTAACAGAGTTACTACAAACGTATGACGACGAAGCGTTGTCATATGTCGATGACATCTATCTGACAGACGATGACTTTGATAGGCACTTGAACAGGGTGAACACCATTATACTGGGCTTCGCCTCTGAAGGGTACAAATTCAATTTTAAGAAATCAAGAATTGCCCACCTCAACGTCCTTTTTCTAGGATACGAATTATCGAGTGAAAGCAAAAGCCTGGCAGCAAACCTTCTAGAGAAATGTGATTGCCCCAACCTCCAAAAACGCAAAAAAACTTACAGTCGATTCTAGGTTTCCTGAACTTTCGAAGAACATACATTCTTAACTAGTAAGGAAGATTGTATAGCTCAGTCAGTCAGCTATACAATCTTCCTTACTATGTTCGTTCCCTATGTATAGCTAGTCTATTCAGAAATATAGGGGTC
Source organism: Lissotriton helveticus (assembly GCF_964261635.1). Lineage (NCBI taxonomy): Eukaryota > Metazoa > Chordata > Amphibia > Caudata > Salamandridae > Lissotriton > Lissotriton helveticus. The sequence continues at coordinate 629,446,822 of NC_136065.1, read as the reverse complement.
CCCTTCTTCCTAACCATACATTCTAAACTATGCAGAAAGGGTTAAACCTCTCTACGAATTAATCAAACCTGATTTTAAAACAGTAAATTGGACACAAAAACACACTGAAATTTTGCGTTCATTGCAAACAGATATGTGAGCATCTAAACATTTGCAAACACGCGTAAACATACGCAACTTAGTGATCTGAATAATTCCAGGACAATGCGATTCACGTACTTAACTTTTAACAAAGGTGAAAAAGTACCAATAGCTTACAAATCACACTTGTATACGCAAGCAGAAATGAAATTCACTTCAACAGAAAAAATTCTGACAGCTGTTCAAACCGCTGTAGCAAAAGAAATAGCCCTCGTATAGGGAAAGCGCATTATGGTCATTACACCTATACCTGCCTTAGAGGTAGTGACGAAAGCGAGCATTCCAAATGCTAAAGCTTTACATCCAAGATGGATACAACGGGTTAATTCTCTTGCTGCAACTGATGTTGAATTTTTTTTTATCCTTATTTCAAAACACAGGCATTTCTACAATACGAACAAGAATGTCCTCTGCCTACTGAAATTCTGCCTCTAGAGCAGTATGAATGTATAATTTATACTGACGGATCAGCTCAACCCGCTACGGTGGGTAAACAAGCATATAGTGCGGCGTGCGCGATAGTTAAAGGTCGTTGGCGCAATGACAAATTCCGACCAATGGTCACTAAAACTCAATCCTTCGGAGATTGTACAGCTCAGCGAGCTGAACTACAAGCACTCAAGATAGCACTTCAGCATACGGACCGCGAATTCCCCACACTCATAGTGTGCGATTCGTATTATTGTGTTCAATCTTACAATGAATACTTGCAAAACTGGATTCAAAACGGTTACAAAGATGCAAAAGGTGGCACAATCAAGCATAAAATGCTTTGGGAACAATTTGTTCACTTACGACAAGGACTACAAAACACTCATGTGATACATACGCTGAGTCATCAACATGATGGCGTTCACGTTGCAGGGAATTCATTGGCTGATGAAGTCGCGAAGGTGGCTGTGCAAACGGCTTCCGTAGCTGCAATAACTCGTTCAAAAACGAAAATAGACAGCAAAATAATGCTAGCTGTCAATGCTTCAAGCAAAGACAGTGGTAAAACTTTACCGAAAGGGTTTCCACTCAAATGCTCATATATAACTGATTCGAACAACATTCAGTTTGCTCAAATCCCTGGAGTGGGGGATAGAGTAATTCCAAACATGGAACATAGATTAGGACTAATCCTAGCAGCACATGAAGGGCTTGCCTCTGCTCATGCAGGTGTTTCCACCACAGTGTCATTATTAAAACAGAGATACTGGTCACCGCATGTTGGATCTGAGGGTCTCTAGTTGGCAGAGGTAGGTACCACTGTCCAAATAGGGACCCTTGCTTCTAGTCAGGGCAAGGAGATAACCCTCTGAGATAACCCCTACTCACCCTCTAGGTAGCTTGGCACAAGCAGTCTAGGCTAACCAGAGGCAATGCGTAAAGTATTTGTACCAACACTCACAGTAACACAGTGAAAACACCACAAACTGACTCCACAACAGTTTAGAAAAATAAAGGTATTTTAATCTAAACTACACAAGACCAAAACGACAAAAATCCAACATATACAGTTTAAGAATATGGTTTCAAAAAGAGTTCTTAAGGTTGCGTTAAAATTTTAGGTTGCGATAGAATTCTCTACGTTGCGATAGAATTCTCTACAGATGCGTGAAAAGTTCACAGTTGCGTCACGTTTACTCACAGTACCTTTTAGTTGCAACAAAGTTCCAAAAGCAGAAGCTGGTGCGGTGGAAAACAAGCGATGCGTTGCTCCTGAGACCCTGGGGAGGCGATGCGACAACCCCGCTGCAACAGCGGGCGTGTTGCGACGAATCCGGTCTGTATGGGGAGGAAGGCCACTTGTATGAATTCCGGTGCGTAGGTACCGTAGGAAGTCTGTTCTCGCAAATGCACGATGCGACGATCTCGTAGGGGCTGCGACGATCTCCGGGGCGTCGATGCGCGGTCCAGCGGTGATCCTCTCTCTCGCAGCTCCTCGATGCGATGGTTCTGCGACGATGCTCGCAGCGACGTGATGCGGTCCGCAAGCAAGCGGTGCGGCGATCTCACCCAGCGACGACAGGCTCTGCGACGACACTCGCAGCGATGTTCGATTTTCCCGCACCGGTCTGGTGCATCCCACAAACGAAGGATGCGACGTCTCTGGCAGCGGCATCAGGCGCTGGGAAGACCTCGAACTCTGTAGCGGCGGGAAACTTCTCGCACTGTCGGGGATGCGCTCCGCAAGCGAGCGATGCGACACTTTTCAATTTCAAAAGTCTCTCAAGCTTAGTTTCAAGCTTCCCAGCACAGGTACAACTTCCAGAGGCCCCACAACTGGATCAAGCACTCTAGGAAGGACAGAACTCTCTCAGCAGAGTTCAGGGAAGCTGGGGGTGAAGTCCTTTTGTTCCTGGGACTTCAAAACAGGGAGCCAGCTCTACTCAGGCCCTTGGAGATTCCTTCAAGACAGGGGACACAGCTCAGCAGCAAAGTTCTTCCCCTCTCCTTGGCAGAAAAGCAACAGGTCAGTCCAGCAGAGCAACAGCAGGACAGTCTTCCTTCTTCAGTTTCAGCTTTCTCCTTGGCAGAGGTTCCTTCTTGATTCCAGGATGATCTAATTTTCTGTTGTCAGGGGTCCTGTACTTATTCCCCTAAAGTCTTTGTTCTCTCTGTGCATGTGGGCCCTGAGCCCGGTCTGAACCAGTTCTGGGTAGATCCTGAGTACTTTGTTTTGCTGTCTTCTTCCTTCCTTTCAGAGTGAGGGGCAGGGTCGTCAGCCGCCCAGCAGGAGGTGGAGCCAGCATTGTGGAAGGCAGGCACGGCCCTATTCAGGCCCAGGTGCTAACTCCTCCCACCACTCCAGTTGCAAATGCAGTCATTCAGCCTAGTGCTGACTCATCCAGCCTCCTGGGGAATCCCCCAGCCCCTGTCACTCTCAAACCAGACAGTCAATACACAAACAGGCCCAGGCACACAGAAGGTTTAGACAAGAGAACATCAACTTTCTAAAAGTGCTGTTCTCAAACACAGGATTTAAAAACAACCTTTCCTAAAAGATGTGTTATTAAATTCTGAGTTCAGGGATACTAGATACTTATGTCCTATCTTGTTCCTATGGGAAGAAATGCTGTTAACCACTGTAGCCAGCATCCCCCATGTTAATCTGTGGAGCAAGATAGCCTTACAATAGTGAAAAACGAAAATGGCTGCCATTCACTACCAGAGCATGTTACCTGCACTAGTACATGCTCTACCTTTTACATACACTGCATCCTGCCCAGTGGGGTACCTTGGGCCTTCCATAGGGGTGACTGATGTGCACAAAAAGGGAAGGGTTAGGCCTGGTCAGTGGGGACACTGACCAGGAGGACATGGCAGTTCTAAACTGAACACAGGCACTGCAGTGTCAGGCCTGAGGCATCATTTTAGGGCTACTCCTGTGGGTGGCACACTCAGTGCTGCAGGCCCACTAGTAGCATTTGTCATCACCAGCCCTGGCACACCCAGTGCACTTTACTAGGGACTTCATGGTGATACAAATATGCCAAACATGTATATCCAATCAGAATAACAATTTACATAGGCAGCACTTACACTCTGGCACTGATCAGCAGTGGCAGAGTGTCAAAAGCATCTAAACCAGCAAAAACTAAATCCAGCACGGCATCAAAGATACAGGAGGTAGAGGCAAAAAGATAGGGGAAACCACGCCAAAGATGCCAGGTCTAACACCGAACATGAGGAAACAAACCAGAAACTATATTTTGGAATGTGAAATATGCCAGAAGATGAAAGTCTCTACTGTGAAACGTCCTGTGCAGACGCCCCTGTTAATTTCAGATAAACCATTAACTTGCGTTTACCTGGACTACTGCGGTCCCTTACAAAGGGATGGTAACTATAAATACATCATGGTCGCAGTGGACTCGTGTTCAAAGTTCATTTGGATGTGGCCTCAGCACTCGGCTGATGCTCGAACTGTTATAAAAGATTTGCGAGTCTTTATCGGCACATACGCAGTCGGCACGCTGCATTCTGACCAGGGTCCTGTGTTTAGCCCTCAAGCTTACAAGGAGGCCAAGGCCAAATTGGGCGTTGCATTGCAGTACTCTAGTCCATTCCATCCTGAGGTAAATTCGGTTGTGGAGAGAAAAAACCAGGACATAAAGCAATCTGTAATAGCTAGGGTATTAGGTTCGGGTGACGGGTGGGTCCAAAATCCAACGTAGTCTTAATAACTTGCCAAGAAGTTCACTTGGGGGTATCACTCCATATGAGGTCCTTTTTGGGACTCGGATGCTGATTGCGGACCTTGATTGCCAGACATCAGTGGCAGACCAGAAAACTTTTGATATCAAAGATCATTTGGCTGTTTCACAGTACTTAAAAGAAATAAGACCGAAACAAAGTAACGTGATCCTGAAAACCACCACCACTGGGGAAAAACGACCGTCCCAGCAAGGCCCGTCTGGATTCCTAAGCTTGGGAATCTAGTCAGAGAAAAGATAGCAGACAAGAAGGAATTTGGGCCTTCTTACAGACAGCCAGTACCTGTCCTAGCAATCCACGGATCAAGAACAGTATTACTGCTGCCCTTGCTGGTAAAAAGGAGAACAGGTTTGTGTCAATCGACCTGGTCAAACCACATCATGTGGCCGATAATAAGCAGTAGGCCAAGTGGACTCCGCCAATGTAGCAGCCATCCAGCTCTAGCTACTATCCAAGTGGTTCAAACTGAGAGACTCATCACCTTTGAAGAATCTGCAGTGCGAAAAGAAGGACTAAGCAACAAAGCTTTGTTCAAGTTCAAGTTCAGGTATTTATAAAGCGCACTACTCACCCATAGGGTCTCAAGGCGCTGGAGGGAGGGGTTTTCTAATTATCGAATAGCCATGTTTTCAGTTCTTTTCTGAAGGAGATGTGATTCTGAGTAAGGCGGAGGTGGGTGGGGAGTGAGTTCCAGGTCTTGGCAGCCAGGAAGGAGAAGGATCTGCCACCCATGGTGGTTTTTCGGATGCGCGGGACTGCGGCGAGGGCTTGATTGGATGATCTTAGTTGGCGGGTGGGATAGTAGAAGGACAGTCGGGTGTTGAGGCATTCGGGTCCTAGATTATAAAGGGCCTTGTGTGCGTGGGTAAGAAGGCGGAAAGTAATTCTTTTGTTGACGGGAAGCCAGTGGAGGTTTTTTAAGTGACCGGTGATGTGCTCTTGGCGCGGGATGTCTAGTATGAGTCTCGCTGATGCGTTTTGGATGCGCTGGAGTTTTTTCTGCAATTTTGTTGTAATTCCGGCGTAGAGTGTGTTGCCATAGTCCAGTCGACTCGTGACCAGTGCATGGGTGACAGTCTTTCTTGTTTCGAGGGGGATCCAGCGGAAGATCTTTTTGAGAATGCGAAGGACGTTGAAGCAGGAGGACGATACGGCGTTGACTTGTCTGGACATTGAGAGGGAGGAGTCTAGAATGAAGCCAAGGTTACGAGCATGGTCTGTGGGTGTGGGCGCAGATCCCAAAGCGGAAGGCCACCAGGAGTCGTCCCAAGCTGAGGGGGAGGATCCCAGGATGAGCACCTCCGTTTTGTCTGAGTTGAGTTTTAAGCGGCTCTGTTTCATCCATTCGGCTACTTCTTTCATACCTTCGTGAAGGTTGTTTTTGGCGGTGTCGGGGTCTTTGGTGAGGGAAAGGATTAGCTGGGTGTCGTCGGCGTAGGAGATGATGTTGAGGTTGTGTTGACGTGCGATGGAGGCGAGGGGACTCATGTAGACGTTGAAGAGGGTGGGACTGAGTGAGGAGCCTTGAGGTACGCCGCAGATGACTTCGGTGGGCTCTGAGTAGAATGGGGGGAGTCGGACTCTCTGTGTTCTCCCGGCTAGGAATGAGATGATCCAGTCCAAGGCTTTTCCTTGTATGCCGATGTTGTTGAGGCGTTGTATGAGGGTGTTGTGACAGACAGTGTCGAAGGCGGCGGAGAGGTCGAGTAGAATGAGGGCCACTGTTTCCCCGTTGTCCAGGAGTGCTCGGATGTCGTCGGTCGCCGCAATGAGGGCGGTTTCGGTGCTGTGTTTGGCTCGAAAGCCGTTCTGTGAGGGATCCAGGGAGTTGTTGGATTCAAGGAAGGCTGCTAGTTGGCTATTGACGGCTTTCTCGATGACTTTGGCCGGGAAAGGGAGTAGGGAGATGGGTCGGTAGTTTTTCAGATCTGAGGGGTCTGCTGTTGGTTTTTTCAGAAGGGCGCTGAGTTCGGCGTGTTTCCATATTTCTGGAAAGGTGGCGGAGTCGAAGGAGCAGTTGATGACATCGCGGAGTTGGGGAGCGATGATGGAGTCAGCTTTGTTGAAGATGAAGTGGGGGCAGGGGTGAGAGGGTGAGCCAGAGTGGATTGAGTTCATGAGGCGAATGGTGTCTTCAATGGTGATTGGGTTCCAGGAGTTGAGGTAGTTAGTTGGAGGGGTGGGATCTGAAGTGGGTGGGGTGAGTTGGTCATTGGGAGTATTCTTGAAGCTGTTGTGGATGTCGGCAATTTTGTTGTAGAAGAAGGCGGATAGCGCATCGCAGAGGTTTTGGGAGTTAGTGATGTCGTTGGATGCTGCGGGAGGGTTGGTGAATTCTTTGACGATATTGAAGAGTTCCTTGCTGTTATGAGAGTTGTTGTCGAGACGGTTCTTAAGTGCTGATTTCTTGGCGGATCGGATCAGTTGGTGGTGTTTGCGGGTGGCTGTCTTGAGGGAGTCCATGTTGTCTGAAGTTGGTTCTTTTCTCCAATTCTTCTCCAGGGTGCGGCATGTCTTCTTGGATTTTTTAAGGTCATCATTGAACCAGGGAGCTTTTTTGCTGGATGATGTCGACTGGTGTTTTTTCAGGGGTGCTAGTTCGTCCGCACTGTGGGTAATCCATTGCCTGAGGTTGGTGGCCGCTAGGTCTGGGTCCGTAGCCAGGGTGGGAGTGTTTTGGCTGAGTGATGTGAGGAGTTGTTCGGTGGAGATTTTGTTCCATTTTCTTCGGGGAATGGGTTGTAGACGGTTGTGGGTCAGGGTTGTTTTGTAGCTGAAGTGAACACAGCTATGATCCGTCCAGTGGAGGGCTGTAGTATGATCGAAGGAGATGTGCTTGCTGGAGGTGAAGATAGGGTCGAGCGTGTGTCCGGCTATGTGAGTGGGGGTGTCAACAAGTTGTTTGAGTCCGAGATTGGACAGGTTGTCCAGAAGGGTGGTGGTGTTGTTGTCGTGAATGTTGTCAAGGTGGTAGTTGAGGTCTCCTAGAAGAATGTAGTTCGCGGAGGCGAGGGCGTGCGAGCTGACGAAGTCAGTGATGTCGTCACTGAATTGAGATCGGGTGCCTGGGGGCCTGTAAATGAGTGTTCCTCTAAGTGTGGTCCTGGGGTCGGTGTGGATCTGAAAGTGGAGGTGTTCGGCAGTTGCAAGATTGACGTCAGAGCTGGTTGTAATTTTGATGGTGTTTCTATGGACGATGGCGATGCCTCCTCCAGTTTTTTTATTGGTGCGGTCTTTTCGAATGATCTTGTAAGCGTCCGGTATGGCTATGGCGATGTCGGGGGCAGAAGATGCATTCATCCATGTTTCAGTAAGGAAGGCGATGTCAGGTGATGCAGTGTCGATTAGGTCCCAGAGTTCGGTTGCATGTCTGTGGACCGAGCGGGTGTTCAGTAGGATGCATTTCAAGTCGTTGGGTTCGGAGCTGTGTGTGGAGGAAGTGTGTTTGGTGAGGGTCCTGACGCAGTTGAACTTACAGGAGAGGCAGGAGAATGGGCCGTGGGTACGTCCTGGGGTAGCATCGCAGCAAAGTGGGGTGCGTCCGGCGTTGAGGGCGAGGAGAGTAGCGGCATCATAAGTTACTCTGGGGGGTTGGGAGCGGCATAGGGCAGGGGGACGGGCGCGGTCCAGGCGTGGACGGGCGTAGGCGGGCTTACCTTTGGCGCACCTTCGGCGCAGCCGCAGCGCGTGGACGCTGCGCGTTGGGACATTGGTCATAAATGGATAGTGTAGGGGGCGGAGCGTGGGAGGGGCAGCAGCTGGGAGGCGTTGGCGGGAGGAGGGGCGGACCAGGGGAAACAAACAACAAAATGGAGGGTCAAAGGCAAACAGAGACAGGGGCAGCAGATGTTCAACAGCGCTGAGTGTGCAGGTTAATGAAAAGTAAGCACACCAGCCTCAGTGTAGCGATATTAATTCTACTAGCCTCAGCAAGGTCGCGCAATTAATTAAATAAATTAGTGCGGTGCTACGCGAGCAAAGCGCTACAGGGCTGCGAGGATCAGCCAAACAAAGTTGTAAATGTTACAGAAATAACGATACCGAGCAAAGCGCTACAGGGCTGCGAGTATCAGCCAAACAAAGTTGTAAATGTTCCAGAAATAACGATACCGCTAAAGCGACAGAGCGTGGCAGCTGCAAGTCAGCAGGAGCGTGGGGGAGCAACCGATCTGAAGGAGGTCCAGGCGGTCACCTATGGAACTTGTACCTCTTGATACCCAAATAACAGTTCGTCAAGAAACACCTGTCTACAATGAAGTAGCATCTGACTACACAACTGTAACAAGTGATCCTGAGGTTTCAGCGATTTCAACGAATCCGGATGCAATCCCAACAATTGACAGAACTTCCTCTGGTTATTTCATTAACTTTGATACGTTTTATGAGGATCCCAGCGAGCCTGAAACAACGCCAGTAAAAAGAACTTTAAAAGAACAAGCTACAGACCTTTTTCATCACATGGGATAGACTTATCTGGTTTCACCATGGATTGAAGTTTGGATTGTGTTGGGTGTGCTTTTTCTTCTACTTTGTTTGACTCTAGTAATTACTTTGGGAATGCTGATAAATGGAAGATATGTCAAAATGGACACAGCAAGTAAGAACATCAACTTACTCCTCAAGCCACACACATCATCCCATCGTGAACAAAGAGACTTGTTATCAGTGAACATCACAGTCGTTCCTATACCTGGGGGTGTAGCTTGGGACAGAACTGACTATGACATTTTTGGCCCGTCGGAGCTGTTGAAGATTCTACACTTATTCAAGATTTCATTAAGTGACTTTGTTTCATCTAGTACCTTTTCTGATGATTGGGACTTCAAGACTGTTAATAATATGATGTCATACTTAGAAATGTCTGCAGTATTTACAAACAATGAATATTTAGAAGGTTCATCAGACTATGAACAAATGTATAGTTATAATCATTATGGTCATCATTTCTTGCACAAATCTGCAAATCCTAGAATTGTATTAATGTATAACCAATTAGAACATTGTCCTACACCACCAAAGAGTAGCTCAAAAACATTTGTAAGAAAATTTCCGTACTTTTTAGGGTTCAATGTTCAGAATCATTTTACTTTAGAAATGTTAACAAAGCAGGACTGAAAAGTATGTTGACAAATACCAAACAGATTTATTCTGCTGCCTTTTATGCTCAAATGTCTTAACTAGGTTTCGACTTTTGGAAAGACAACATTGAGACGAAAACTGTCTGGGGCACAAAATATTGGCAGGTCCAGGGTATAGAAGCTATGTTTAGGGCCTGTATCATCCCTGAGCAAATTAGGTTTTGGAATGACACTGTCCAACAGACGTCTTGTCTTAGGTTAGCCAAGATAAAAGAGATGAACAACCCGTCCATACCTACACCTACACCTGTTAGTGATAACACTTCAGAGGGGGAGGTCGACGTACATACTATTTTTTGCATCACAACAGAACAGATCCAGATTGGAATAAATGGTTAATCTGACCGACAGACACAAACAACTGTCAAGATAGATTCCTGAACAAAACACAGGGTTTCACATTCACTGGGCCAGACCCAAGATATGTTCAAAGACAGCGTCCAGGTATAGTAACAACATACAGTGTATGGAAGCTCTGCCTTGATTGGCTACAAAGATCTACACTTAAGGATGTAAAGCAACACTTATCTTTACTTAAAGATGACGCTGATCTTAGGGAATTCTTGCTAGGACCAAGACCACCGCGTCATAAACGTTTTATATATGCCGGTATCTATGCTGCCTATAATGAAGCATGGAAGATTATGCAAGCAGAGACTGCAGAAAGAATACGAGAAATTGATCGAATTAATTTAAAGAAAACTCTCTCTGTGGTTGACAATGGGTTAACGACTGTCGTCCAGGATATATTCATTGGACAGCATAGTGTCTTCTGCCATAAACATCGTGGAACAGGACTTTGCCATGTTGCAACAAGGTCAGTTGCAACTACGTTCTATCATGCTATTAGGCTGGACGTTGCAAAACCTTCATTCAGGCTATGTGCCTTGGTGTTTAATCAATACTATGCCACTGTTTTCAGAATTCAATCTCACTGATAAATGAAATTGGCACAAAGGGGAGCAGACTATACGGTGCTGAGCATTGAAAAACTGGAAAGATTGTCATTTACTTTAGCAGAATAACCAGCTATTGAATTGATAATACATGGAACAATCACTCTGCCTGTTACAATTCTCCATTTTCAGTATTGCCTAAAACACATACCAGTAGAGACATATGAAAGGTTGGGTAAAGAATACATCAAGACATCCTGGGAATTACCATACATACATAGATGTTGGAGTGGGGGACGTGAGGTGTTTATTAGCGGGAAAAACTGAAAATGCACTAAGCGGTTCTCTCCTTTATCAGGGTATAAATGTACACAGGCCTGTGATGGTTCCTCTAACAATTTACCCTGCCACCTGCACGGTCCACCAGCTGCAGTGATTGATCCAATTTTTGGCCAGCTCTCAAATGGGAGTTACCTCATCTTTAATGATAACGGCTGCTGTGGCATGTTGCCAGGAGTACCATATCTAGTAACTTTGTCAGCCAGGGTCACTTGCTGTATGCAAGTATTGTTTCCTAAAACCAAGACAGACAAGGATTTTCCTTTATGGCCTTCACTGAACATCTCTTCTATATAAATTGATACTCTAAGCAGAATGAAATCCATTATTTTGCAAAAAGCTGTGCCTTTGACCTCGGCCAAAGAGACCTATGATCTGCAATTCGCAAGGACTTCTGCCGAGATACATGCCCTCTTAATTACAAACTGCCCTATACATTTCTCAGAAATGTTAAGTCGTATCTTAAACATGTCTGATACGAGCGGTATTTTACACGTATTTAAGACCGTATTTTCTGGACTGTTAGCACCTTTTCAAGCAGTTCTAGGAATATTTCCAAACTTCGTACACTCTGTATTTGGCGAACTGCCTCTCATTTTGGGACTCGCTGCAGGGATACTATTTTTGCTCCTACTGCTGCGATATGGCAAGCCAATTCACCAGCGACACCCAGCTCTCCATGGAGACAACTCTACTGGCGATGAAGTGTCGTGAGCGCATCGTCCACATTTTGGGACTACTTCGTCTACGAGAGTTAAATACAACATGGTTTCTGTCATTCAGACCAATTTGTCAAGATTGCATCTTACCTGTTCTACGCTGCCTGCTATGCGGAGAAGAATGCGTGTTAGACTCATGTCTCACACTCCCATCAGTCATGCCAATGGATGTTGATACTTTGCTTGAACCAGTAATGGCCCATGCACTGTGTTGTTCCCAGCGGGCAGTACGAACATTGCTAATGCGACCAATGCTGACGGCGATGCTTCACATCTATGTGCGGTTAATATTCTAAACAAGGTAATCCAACTTTTACCTACAATGCTAGACAACTTTTTTACGGACTTAGAAGATTTGATGTTTTCTCCAAACACTAACACTGACTTTTGATTTGGCACAGTGTTCTGAGAGACTATGAATTCGACCTTCATTTTTCAAAACAAAGTTCTGACTTTGGGACTCTTTTTTTCTATGATTAATTTTTTTCTTCCAAATTTGTATTTTTCATTTTTTGGCACTAAGTAATCTGCTTACAGTAGAACTATTCATAGAGAACAAAAATTCTTTGAAAAACTTCCAGAGACAATATTTGACCTTGTCCCCATACCAACAGTTTTATGTAATCCGACATGAAATGGTTTTGACACCTTTTTCTTCTGTATTTACGAGCCATTTCATAAATGTATATTTTCATGATTCATTCGGATAGCATTTCAAAGGTCAACTATATGCTTGAATGAAACATTGCTTTGAATGCGTACAGCACCAATACTCTTTTGTGTACATCAAGTACCAATGCATTTTTATGTATTTTGGGTGGGTTTTGAACATTTGTTGTGTAGATATATTTTAGATATGTTTCAACATGTTTAGGACTTAGTATTTAGTAGAAGTCGTACATAAGAAAGTGGAGTGGGTGTTGTGTGGCAATTTAGATTCCAAATGCATTTTCCTGATTCATGCCCTTATATAGGTACAATTCACATTGCCCTTATATAGGCATAGAAATCCAGTCCTTATTTAGGCATAGCCCATGCTGCCCAAATACAGGCATGGCTACTTTCATCCGTTCATCTACTTCACAACGATTTCTTGGAAAACCAGACTCTTAAGCCGTTAGTGACTTCCCCTTGCTTGAATATTGATTTCTCCAAGAACTCGGTAATTTTACATGAACAACTATTCCTTAGGGGTTCATCCATGATGTTCATATGCCCAACTTTACGTCAAAGCTGGCATTCCTAAATACCTTCAAAGTATAAATATACTTTCACTTGCTATAGCAAAGCACGGTGTGGTTCCGTGCAGTTCGACTACCTACTTGCACGATGCAGCTCGCTACAGCAAGTACGGAAGGAAGCCAACTCTCCAGCTGACGCACTGATCCGAAGCTGTCTTCCTCTGCCGAGAAATCCAGATCCAGTGTTTCTGACTCCCCTTGCGGGGTGTTGGGAAATCGAGTCCGTGAAAGAGATTCCAACATCTCTAATTCTAAGGTATGGAGCTGATTAGAACCTAGAAAAAACCTTTGGCACTTCTTGGAAAAACTAAACCTATGCTAAAGACAACACTTACTTCTTCCCTCGTACTAGACCTAGGTTAGGTACATCAGGGTAGTCGTATTTTAGAAGCACCAGTTGAGTATTTTAGCCTGTGTTATTTATGTATGTATTTTTATATGTCATAGCACCAGACGCTGTACGCATTATACTTTGCATTCTGTCTAACGATTGTAGCAGTTCAAAGCATGCACGATTGACTGAGTTAAATAGTTATCTACTGTTTCCACGACTCTGAAGATACGTTTTATTCTTGGGAAACAAAATTGTTATGTTTATGTGGTTGTCAGAAACAAATCCCTTCTTGTGTATTCGAGAAAGTTTCTAGTGATCTCTGAGCTAGCTCACACTCACAATTGAGTTTAGTATACTCGATAGATACATATTGACCTCAGTCCTATGTCATATCTATAGGGTACATTATTCCAATGCGCAGAGCCTATTGGGAATATAGGAACTACACTACAGTGGAGCAGCTCAACCAAAAATGCTGCAAGGATCTTGGTTGCCATGTGAAAAGCAGCTCTAGGAAGGATGAGCTGCAGAAAGCCTTGAAGGCCTGGTGGGAGGCCCAAGAGGGAAAAGATGCAAGTAGCAGGAATGGTTTTCAACCCCACGAGTTGCCTGTGAGCAACCCAGGTTCAAAGCCTGGCAGCAACCATTCCAGCAGGGTTGTGACCCCAGAAGAGTTAGCGGAGATTCAAAGAGTGAGAAACCATGAATTGGAAGTCATGAGGATAAAGATGAAGCAATTGGAAGTGGAGAAAGAGGCAGAGGAGAGCAAGAATGCTCGTGCCCTGGAAGAAAAAAGATTTCTTTTGGCTCATGAGTTTAGCATGAGAGAACTGGATATCAAGGCCAAGCAAGTGGATTCCAGTTCAAATGGTGGCAGCGCACAGCCAGTGCAGGGGATTAAAATATATATCCCCAAAGATTTGGTACAGAATTATAATAGGAGTGAGGATATCTATGCCTGGTTTACCTTGTATGAGATTGCTTTGAGAATGAATGGTGTGCCTGAACAGCATTGGGGTGCTGAAACATGTGTGGAAACATTTTGAGGCTTCTGGGAGGAGTGCTCTAGAGCCCTTAAGATTAGCAGGTGCCATGACCTATCCCAATATGAAGGAGGCCCTATGTCTCAGGCATGGACTTACTCCAGAACAGTATAGATTACAGTTCAGGAACTCCAAGAAGAAAGAGTCTGAGACTTGGATGGAGTGTTTGAATCTGTACTCGCGTGCACTGGAAGGTTAGATGAAGGGCAGCAAAGTAACTGATTATAAGGGGTTGTTGCATTTAATAGTGAGCCTCAACAGATTTTTGGAGTGCCTGCAGACAGTTCTTTAAACCTTTCGGGGTAAGATAAAAAATGATGTTGTCTGCATAGAGTAGGCACACAATAGGCTTTTTCCCAACTTCTGGGGCAATAATGATCAGGAAGGGCTGAAATATATAGGGAGATGAGAAAGGGGGCAAGCAGTCACACCCTTGTTTTAACACATTTGGATTAGGGCTAGCTTGCAATAAACCTCTATACCCACCCAATAGAACTCTACACCAAGTGTCAGTATGGAGGGTGCAACCTGACTCTAAAAGGGTGTCCTGCAATCCCAAATTTAAAAGCCTGCTTAACAGGCCTGCTTCACAGAAGATCACGGTCTACTTTATCAAATGATGTGTATAGGTCTAAAAATGCGATAAATAACATTCCTCCTTTAACTTGAATTTATTTTTCATTTATTACCTGAAGGGCAGTCATATTATCAATCGTTCCATGCTTAGTCCTGAACCCAGTTTGCTCCATTGTGATACTTTTATAATCTTCCATCCATTTACTAATCTGAGTCAGCAAGCATTTAGCAAAGACTTTATCCACTGCATCTCCCTTCTTAAAAAGTGGAGCTTTGATACTCCCCTTCGAAGAGGGAGGAACATTTTTTATTTCATAGAAGCCAGGCAGAGGATATTACTCCAAAGGTGACCATTTTTTTTATAACGTTGATTGGTATTTCATTGGGGCCCATGGCCCTCGAAGTACGCATTACCCTCATTGCAAGTTGTATCTCTTTTTCAGGTGTGGTCCTTACAAAGTGAAATCCTCCTTTACTATAAAGTTCTCTATAGCAACCTTATTTGCTGTGTAGAGACCCTGGATACAATTAACCCATCTGAATTCTTCAATAGCAACAGAAAAGATCTGGCTCTAGCTCCACAGCCCACCGCAACAAAAGTCCAGAAAACACTTGTCTGGCCTTTTAATGTTGCTTCCCTAAGTTTTATCCAAAATGTATCTTCCTTTTCTTCGACGAGCCTTCAACTGACTCCTCCTCCTTTTTAATAGCAGCATTCTAGACTGTCTTTCAAGGGTGCAATCCTGATATTGCTCCCTCACCTGAGCGTTTATTTTGCGATTTAACCAAACGTTCCTCTGGGTTTACTTGTTTTACTGCTTTAACTAGCTGTGGAATAAAATATTAATAAATTCTATTTCTTTTTCTGCCCAACCAGACAGCTTATTTGGGGAAGCCTCTAAGTTACCTCTATGGCCTACAATTGCTCTATAATCCCAATGACTTCTCCCTGTTTTCTTTTTAAACCTGGCAGACTAGCCATCAAACCACCAAGAGATAATGGGAGACGTATTAAAATTTACAGAGATAGTTAGGAGATTATTATCACTAAGGAGGGAATCAGTAACGTTGAAATCACCCCATACAAAGAAGGAAGCACTACATAATCCAACATAGACGCTCCCCCTGGTGCTTTATGTGTATATGCTGCTGGGGAATCAGAGGGTAACCTCCCATTCATAGTAACACCGTCAATTTTTCTCAACTGAGCCGCTGAGATTTTTCATCTTTATTAGTTCTTTTTTTGGAGGGTAAAAAGAGCTTCTGCTATCTGCATAGCTTCCACTTTTTCTATTTCCCGTATTTGATCTAATGCAGAGTTAGCTATTTTACAATTCAGTTCCCCAACCAAAATTATGTGTGGGGGAAACTCCTTATCATACACTTAATTAATATAGGAGAAAATCTTACTTAAAAGGACATCGTTGTGATCACGGGGGTATAGTCGTTTATCAACATTAACAGGTTATTCTCTGATTTCCACCAGAGTTAAACAAAGTTGCTGCCAATAATAAATTACTTGGATCTTTATAGCATTAATTTCTCAGTTGAATCTTATTAGACAGCAGACTTGCCACCCCTCCCTTTGTATATCCCCTCCTTGAAGGTATTGCTTTATGTAATGCTACATGCATTTATACATTGTGAGATCATGTGGTGACCATTGACTCCATGTGTTTTAATTGACTACATTTTGACTGTACAGCATCATTTTGTGCTCTAGCATGGTTTTATTTTGTGCCTTCTTGAAGCTTCTCAGTGGTATGTTTTCAAAGCAGCATTGCTGGAACAGAACATGTGGGATGTTCATTTAAAAGTGTGAGAGAGGAATGTACTTTTCTGTTTCCGTCCAAGCACTGGAGCCTGGCCAGCTTTGGTGATTGGACTAGACACAGACGGGTACGGTCAGCCTTGGTTTTCCAATGGATGAAGGGAAGGGACATTTCCAGAAGTCTCTCTCTGTGTTAGTAAAAGGTATTAAAGATAGGAAATCTTGCCCCCCCCATTCAGAGTTTTGCTTGTGGAGTGGACTGGAGTGGACACATTGTCACAGGAACATTTTTAGTGTTTCCCGATCAAGACTTCTGCTGACGGTCAAGTGCTTCCTGGGCGTGCTGGCCAGAATGTTGCAAAATACTTGCTCGGTGATGTATTTCCTTATTTTCATATATTCATTGAAAAAACCATAGGTTTCAGGGACGTTATAGTTAGAAATTAGCATTTCAAAAACCTTAGAAATTCACTGAAAAAAACACATGTTTCAGGGACGTTATAGTTATTTGGACATTTCACT
This sequence comes from Lissotriton helveticus, assembly GCF_964261635.1. Taxonomy (NCBI): domain Eukaryota; kingdom Metazoa; phylum Chordata; class Amphibia; order Caudata; family Salamandridae; genus Lissotriton; species Lissotriton helveticus. Next base: position 629,429,899 of record NC_136065.1, on the reverse strand, counting down.
TGTACAAAAAAAAGATTTGTTGCCAGCTGGTCATTGCTATGTCATATGCTCAATTTTAACATTATTTTAAGGCATTTATTCTGTAATCATCGTGATTGTTATAAAATGAGTAGTATGTTTTCCATTTCTATGCAGATGCACTTTGCACTTTAAAAGAAAACATTGTCGCCCATGCGCTGTCATGTGATCAAGGCCGTTTGTTTCTGGCCGAAACGCGTCATGGCGACAAGGTGATAGCAAAATAAAAATCACTTGAAAAGATTTGGGTCTGCACTTGCCTTCTTCGAGCAGAAAGAGGACCGACAGGCAAGCGCACTGATATTGTTTCGGGATTGACCTCCTCCAGTGTAGCAGACCCCCTCGGCACAAGACAGCTCAGAGGTTTGTGGTCTCTGCCTTCTGAACACTCCTGGTAACTGGTGACGGCAGCTTCGGCGGACGGCGTTGGGCGGCAGGAGTATCGGAAGGTTGTTCTTTCACTTCCGGGTTAGGAATCCACGGAGCCCCCTGGGTTTGCGCAAGAAACTTTGAGGAATTTGACCAGTGGAAGGTGCCTGCACCTAGAGAGCAACCTTCGGAAAACCCCGGTAGTGGCTCGGCTGAGGCGCTCAGAAGAAGCATTAGAAGTTGCCCTCGGCAGACACAGATGGCTGGAAACGATGTCATCTCCTTTTAAATATAAGCGCAACAGCTTGACACAGGCGGGGAGGTTTCAGCTGCAACTCCAGTCCCAGGGATATTACAATTGGGACTGGTTTTCAGCAACTTATCACAGTGCAGCATTTTTGCTATCACCATGTCTGCCACAGCGCTAAGAGATCAGGAGACTGCGGCGGAGGTAATGTTTACTGACAATCCCTCTCAACAACAGCAAAGTAAATATCCAGGTGCCGCGGTAACACCGCCAGCGGTGAAGGGGCTCAAAGACAATTTCTGTACACTGGAGAAGCTCATGAAACAAGAAACTGCGAAGTGGTGGGAGGCTAAATCACTTCAAAAATATTTAGATACAGGTAGAATCCCGAGGGGGCTCACAAGCATGCTAGCCCCCAGCTATGATACTCCCAATCCACGCATGATGGCTGAGTGGGCAGAGTGCAACCTGGACTCTTCCCGCAGATTGGTGGAAATACTGGTGAAGTATGCGGAGGGGGACAGGTTGGAGCTACAACAAAAAATAGAAGATCTCAGGGCGGAAATAGAACAACACGGTGATACGCAGCTAAAGAAAAAGTATCATGAAGAAATTACTATAAGACTGAATAAAGAAGAAGAAAAGATCAAACAAAGAAAATTATACAAGTTTCAGAGAGATAAAGATGACTACGCCAAGGTCCAGATATTTACTTTTGCTCGTAAATACGATGTATATAAAAATAAATCAATGAGAGGCAATGGGACAGCAGGAACGGAATTATGAGCAGGGAGCTGCATCATCAACCTCGGCGTCAGACTTAAGTTCCGCTGTTGAAAGTGAAACTGAGATGGAAAACACCAGAGGCAAACCAGCTCTGGGAGCAATAAAACCCTCCTTAGGAGAAGAACTGGACTGTCTAAGAATGAGCCGTAGGGATACTCTCAGACCCAGGGCCACCAAAACGACAAAAAACGAAGGACCGAGAACAGGAGGCAACGAAGGAGGGCAGAAAAAGAAAGGTGGCAACAGTGGAAATTCAAAACCAGGAAGAGGTAGGGGACAATGGAGGAAAATATAATACCTCAAGAGAGCCAAGAAACTGCAGGGTCTGAAATGATAATGGGTCAAAACACCACCATTATCAATTTGACAGATATGGAACTTAATCCATCAGAACAACAGAGCCTCTCAATTGACCTGTCATATTGCCCAGGCCTCTTGAATCTACACGAATTTAGGTTTTTAAAGAAGGAGAACCCGACCATCCCTCTACTATATTTTGTGCCAAAGGTGCATAAATACATAGTGAAACCACCAGGCAGACCAATAATCTCAGTCTGTGATGGCCCATTGGAAAATATGTCTGTGTATATTGACTTGTTCCTACGACATCATGTGAAATCTCTAAAATCCTACGCGCAAGACACAAGTGACTTCATCCGTAAAATTGAAGAAATCAATTGGCAGGACTATTGTCTCATAGCCCTTGATGTTACAGCACTTTATACCTGCATTCAAATCAGGATTGAGTCAAGGCAGTGGAGTACTTTTTATCTACCCGGCCCATAAAATTAGCCAAACACAATCAAATGATATTAGACTTATTGATATTTTGTTTGGAAAACAATATCTTTTTATACACAAATCAAGTCTATCAACAGATACAAGGTGTGGCAATGGGGGCCAGCTTCTCCCCCAGTTATTCCTGTCTCTTTATGGGATGGTGGGAGGAGCTGGTCCTCATAAAACAGTATGCACACACTTTCACAAAGAATATAGTATCTTGGTTACGTTTTATCGATGACCTCTTTGTGGTTTGGAATGGGTCAACTCAAAGTGCACAGGATTTTGTTTCTGAGATCAACGAGAATAACCTGACTTTAAAGTTTACATGTGACATCAGCTGCGAGACAATCACATTTTTAGATACTACGGTATATATCTCTCACAATGGTCTGGCAACAACCTTGTTTAGAAAACCCACAGCTGGTAATTCGAAAAGTGTCCACCCTCCTCACTTAATTAACAGCATCCCCTATGGGGAGATGTTGAGGATTAGGAGAATTTGTAGTGAAGAGCAAGACATGAGGGAAAATCAAGATAAATGCAAAGATAGATACCTACAACGAGGGTACAAGACTCAAACCATAGAAGCAGCAATATCCAAAACTAGATCTCAAGCAAGGCAAGATCTATTTCAATATTAATCCAAGTCTAACACTATCACAGATGCCACATTGAAGGAACCTACTAGATTGATACTAGGATACAGTAGACAGGAGGGACAGATTAGAGCCATAATAAGACGCAATTGGCCCATACTTATGGGAGATCCTGTTATTCTTGAAGCGTTACCAAGAAAACCCCAAATAACATTTAGGAAAACCACTTCGATGGGCAATGCACTTATGAAAAACAACCCAGAAGAAGTGGAATCCAACACATGGTTAAACCCCAGTACAGGTTTCTATAAGTGTTCTAACTGCAAGGCATGCCAATATGGTGTAAACACTAAAAATTAACAAACTGCCTTTAGTTTAAAGCAACACGCCATATCTAAATATCTGTCGTGCAAAATGGGAGTATGCAGTTTATGCACTGGTATGTAGTTGCAGTCTTACATATATAGGCAGCACTAAACTGCCAGTGCATAAGAGAATTTTCCAGCACACTGGAGCCGTTGTGAACAAAGATCCTAGTTACCCTGAGGCGAGGCATTTTAATGAACATCAGAGCAGCCTCAAACACTTTAAATATTATGTGTTAGACACAGTACCTTTTAACAAGAGGGGTGGCAACAGAGAGACCAGACTGCGTCGTTTGGAGACCAGGTATATACTAGAACTAGATACCAAAGAACCCAAGGGTCTCAACACTTGTGAAGATTTACATACATGCCTATAAATGATTAGTGCAGCATTTGTTTACAATGTGATTTGTGTTATCTATTTTACATTTTGTATTCAGTAGTTTTTATCCAGTATTTAAGTATGTATTTATTTATTTATTTATTTATCTACGTATTTATTTATTGAGTATTTATATGATTGGGGATCTGCGTCATATTAATTCATTGGATTGTTGATTTGTTGGTTTGTGGATTGTTGACCTGTCTAATCAGGCAGGGGTATCACTGACATAAGAGCTATGCCCCATCAATCTTAGGTACCAGAATAGAGGTATCTAACAACTTGTATATATTCCACTTTCATTCTTTTACAATTATCAATTGTGTGATATCTCATAACAGAAAGATTTTAGCTAATATATTAGGATTTTAGGTTGGAATGGTTTTATAACAATTTTTATTTTGTATATATCATTTTGTGGGAACCAACCTATAGATCTTTTCTCTAATTAACTACCGAGTTGTGGTCCTCTTACCTCCTTCTGACCAAAATGCATATAGCATACAGGCACTTTATGGTATTTGGCATTGTCCACATCTAGAAATTAGATCAAATACTTGCTAAAGTGGCTTGCACTATCTTTGCACAATAGATTTATCTTTGCACTTTTTTGCACATTTGCACATAATATTTACATGTAGGAGTCTCATTTGTTTATGATATTGGGGGCATTCTTTTTAGGCACTATGTCACTTTATTTTTGCAACAGAAGGAATTTCCAGCATGAGTCAGGATAATGGCAGTTATACATATGATGATATATGCATATCCTAGCAACCAAAATCATGGTTTTACACAATATATAGGATTTTATCCATATATATAGTTATTGGGTAGCATGTATGCCAATTGACTGTATTTTACAGAGATTTGTTGCCAGCTGGTCATTGCTATGTCATATGCTCAATTTTAACATGATTGTAAGGCATTTATGCTGTAATCATCGTGATTGTTATAAAATGAGTAGTATGTTTTCCATTTCTATGCTGATGCACTTTGCACTTTAAAAGAAGACATTGCCGCCCATGCTCCGTCATGTGATCAAGACTGTTTGTTTCCAGCCAAATCGCGTCATGGCGACAAGGTGATAGCAAAATAACAAAATGAAAATCACTTGAAAAGATTTGGGTCTGCACTTCCCTTCTTTGAGCAGAAAGGGGACCGATAGGCAAGTGCGCTGATATATATTGCCGTGATTTAATAAAGAAGATGTTCTTCATGCAAGAGTGTGCGCCTTGTCTTCCTGAGTGAAGGGAAATTGTGTGATATTATTCGGCATGGTCCAGCCAAATCAAGGAACGCACCACCCGCAAAGAGCGCCACAATGCCCAGCTCTATGGACTACAACTTTTGGCGTCTCAAGACAACAGGGGTATTGGCTGCCGCCTCAGACCGTCCGAGGTAGGGACCCACACCAGCCTTGAAAATGGGACTGCCAAGGGTCTTGTCAGTATACGGCATGAATAGTAACGGACAGCAAACACAGACGGCATCAAAAAACGCGAGGAACACCACACGTGAAACCACAAGCCCCAGAATGCAACGGACAGACCACCAACTTGTCTTCCTGAGTGAAGGGAAATTGTGTGATATATATATATATATATATATACATATATATATATATATATATATATATATATATACATACATATATATATATATATATATATATATATATATATATATATATATATATATATATATATATATTACCTACTGGCGGTCACCAGTAGGTAGTTATAGTTAGGACCTAGTTTCCATAGGAAATCAGCAACATTCTATTTGGAATAACTTTGGCGCTGGTTGACCAATCTTCGTGAAATTCTCCAAGATGATGGGGCGCTCCACTCCGCTCCGCTCCTATCCTGAAAGTTTCGGGGTGATTCGTCAATTGGAGGCCGAGAAAAAAGGACCTTTAAGTGAGGTTACAGCCCGAACTGCTGAACAGAATTACACTAAATTTGGCAAAAAGGTAGAGTTTGGTTCGCAGATTACGCTTTTTGTTAAATGGTGTAAATCCGTGTAGTAGTTCCTGAGAAAATTAAAAGTAAAATCATAGCTATATCTATGGACGAAGTACAGTATGCGCACCTTCCGAGGACTATACGCGTACCATTACGAGCATGAGCTGCATGCTAATTGGCTGTCAACTGTCTGCCAACACTCCAAACCAGGAAGTGTTGGCAGCCATCTTGTGTCTCGGTAGAACCAAGGCACAAGAAAACTGAAAAACAAGTGTGCAAAAGGCGCAAAGGGGCAGGGTAGAAACACCCCGACCCCCTAGGCCTGCTCAGGGGGTCCCACAAGGACCCCCAAGGCCAAAAAAATAAATATTTTTTTAAAATAAAATCACGGGATACGCGTAGGGTACGCGTATCCCTCAAAAAAAAAAAAAAAAACGAAGCCTGATAAATTTGTAATTAGCCCCCGGGGGGGCCAAATCCCGAGGGCAATGTGGATAATTACAATGGGGGCCCAAAGGGGCCCCCCAGCCCCGGGGACCGCCTCCCAACGGGGCTTTAATGTTATGAATGCGGGGGGCTCACGGTCCCCCCGCAGCCCCGGGGACCGCGACACCCCGGGACTTCTTTTTTATTATACTAATGGGGGCCCAAAGGGGCCCCCCAGCCCCGGGGACTGCCAACCCCTGGGGCTTTTACATTACGTATGCGGGGGGCTCATGGCTTCTTTAAAAACATTTTTTTTAAACCTGTGTGTGTGGGGGGGGGCTCATGCCCCGGGGACCACCACCCCCTGGGGCTTTTAAATGTTGGGAGGGGAGCTGCACGGCCCACCTCCTGGAGCCTTGTGGTGGCCCTGGGGACTGCCACCCCCCAGGGCCGGCTCCTGCAGTGTCCCGGGGTGCCTACCCCCGGGACACTGTAGTTTGCTATGGTTTTTGGAAGAGAGATCAGGAAACCTGCTCTCTCTTTTAAAAACCAAAGCCGATTGCTTTTCTTACTGGGGGGCAGCATGTTAGCTGCTCCCCATGTAGAAAAGCAGGAAGGGGGGGAGCCGTCAGGGACCGTGGGGGGCCCGGGTGCCTGAAGTGGTCCGGGAGGGGGACCGTGCCGCCCCCTTCCAAAAATGGAAAAAAAATATAGAAAGGCCGGCCGCGGGGGATGGGGTCCCCAGGGCCATCAGTGGCCCGGGAGGGGGGCCACGAGCCCCCCTCCCAAATAGTTAATTTAAAAAAAATTAAAAGGCCATGCCCCGGGGAATGGGGTCCACGGGGCGATTAAGGCCTCGGGAGGGGGTCCACGCGGCCCCCTCCTCATTTCTTTAAATAAAAAAAAAATTAGGGGGCAGGCCCTGGGGGATGGGGTCCACAGGACCCAAAGAATTGAAAAAGAAGCCCCCCTTCTTAAAAAAAGAAAAACACCGGGATCGGGAAGGAGGCAACGCCCCCTCTCTGCACCACTCTGCAAACGTGACCCCTGGCCCGTTTGCAGAGGGGGAAGTAATTCCATGCCATGCCCCTTTTTACACCTCTCTGCAACGCAGCCCCCTGGCGCATAGTGGAGGTTCCTGGTGGGCTAGTTGGCCCCCAGGGACCCCCAGTATTCAAGGGGACTTATTCCCCCAATTTAGAATGCGCCACAAGGTGCGTTTGCACAGTAGTGAAGGTAGGAGGCGGGGCTTGAGGTGACGGATTGCACCACTCTGCAAACGCGCCCCCTGGCGTGTTTGCAGAGGGGGAACTAATTCCCTTTGAATACTGGGGGTCAACTAGCCCACCAGGAACCTCCAGTATGCCCCAGGGGGCTGCGTTGCAGAGACATGTAAAGAGGCCACGCCCCTTTTTACATTTCTCTGCAACGCAGCCCCCTGGTGCATACTGGAGGTTCCTGGTGGGCTAGTTGGCCCCCAGGGACCCCCACTATTCAAGGGGACTTAATCCCCCAACTTAGAACGCGCCACGGGGCGCGTTTGCACCAGTGGTGAAAAAAACATAGGTTTCACACATGTTATAGTTAGCTGGACATTTCACTCATACAAAACCATTGAAATTCCCCCGTTATAATTAGTTCTGCTAACTATAACTTGCGCGCCCGCAATTCCACTGCTGATGATGTCACATATTAAATCACTCATGACATGGTCAGTGACATCACTCATGACATCACTGATGACATCTCAAATGACATCACTGATGACATCATCCTTTTGAACGAGTGGCAGACCTCCTCTCACCCTAATATAACCTTTATACACACATTGAAAAATAGAAACAAACATTTTCAAAACAATAGAGCTAATAATACCAGTTAGAACAACCTATTCAGTAATTCCAAAATCTACATACACATCCACTCATTCACCAACAGTTCTACATAGTCACTCATACATGTACTCACTCATCATATGTACTCATACACCTATAGATCCTGTTACACACAACTACACTAATACATAGAGTTACTCATACATATACTCACACATGCAAAGAAAGTATGAAACATCCATTTACTTCCATATACAGCTATACACACACCACTACACTTACTTCCACAGAAACGTACACACACCTACTCTCTTAAACAATCACTTATAGAAATAAAGACGTATTTATACAGGAACTCTTCCAATCTTTCACTCTCATATATACTTACTTATGTACATCAATACTCACATATACTAGTTTAAAACATATGTACTTACTCATAAAGACACTATTGAGACAGTCATTCACTCACTAACACACCCATACACACACTCATCCACCCATACAGTCCTGCACACATGCTGTCTTCAAAACACATACAAGCAGTGAGTCACTCATTCATGCATCTATGCGCTAAGTAATATCCCCCACCGAACCATATAGACACTCATACTGATACTCAAAAAACCAACTAGTAACCCATATACACACTCATGTAGCTACTCACCAACCCATGCAGCCACTAGTGAGTCACTCATTCATGCATCTATGTGCTAAGTATTATCCCCCACCGAACCATATAGACACTCATACTGATACTCAAAAAACCAACTAATAACCCATATACACACTCATGTAGCTACTCACCAACCCATGCAGCCACATATTCACAAAGTGAGACACTGATACAGATATTTAAAAATGTAACCATTACTCGCTAATACATTTATTCACTAAGATACACTTAATAAGTCAGTTATACAATCAATTTTACAAAAAAAATCCATTTAGACACTTATTTACCCATTTATTCTTCCATCAACCTTTAGATATAAATATATAAAAAATATGTATTTTTCAGAAAGACACATTCACTGGATGATGTCATCAGTGATGTCATTTGAGATGTCATGAGTGATGTCACTGACCATGTCATGAGTGATGTAATATGTGACGTCATCAGCAGTGGATTGCTGGCGCGCGAGTTATAGTTAGATGAACTAACTATAACGGGGCAATTTCAATGGTATTGTATGAGTGAAATGTCCAGCTAACTATAACATGTGTGAAACCTATGTTTTTTTTTGTGAATATATATATATATATATATATATATATATATATATATATATATATATATATATATAATATTTTTTTTCACTGAAAAAACCATAAGTTTCACACATGTTATAGTTAGGAATTAGCATTTAAAAAACCTTTAAAAAACCATAGGTTTCAGGCACGTAATAGTTAGGAATTAGCATTAAAAAAGCCTTATAAATTCACTGAAAAAAACATAGGTTTCACACATGTTATAGTTAGCTGGGCATTTCACTCACGACATCATCCAGTGAATGTGTGTTTTTCTGAAAAATACATATTTTTATATATGTATATCTAAAGGTCGATGGAAGAATAAATGGGTAAATAAGTGTCTAAATGGATGTTTTTTTTGTAAATTTCCTTGTATAACTGACTTATTAAGTGTATCTTAGTGAATACATATATTAGCGAGTAATGTTTAAATATGTAAATATCTGTATCAGTGTCTCACTTTGTGTTTAAGTGGCTGCATGGGTTGGTGGGTAGCTACACGAGTGTCTATATGGGTTATTAGTTGGTTTTTTGAGTATCAGAATGAGTGTCTGTATGGTTTGCTGGCGGGTATTACTTAGGGCACAGATGCATGAATGACTGACTCACTGTTTATATGTGTTTTGAAGACAGCATGTGTGCAGGACTGTACAGGTGTATCAATGTGTGAATGGGTGTGTTAGTGAGCGAATGACTGCCTCAATAGTGTCTTTATGAGTAAGTACATATGTTTTAAACTAGTATATGTGAGTATTAATGTATATAAGTAAGGATATATTTCAGTGACAGATTTGAAATGTTCCTGTATAAATAAGATTGTTTCTATACCTGATTGTTTAAGAGAGTAAGTATGTGTATGTTTCTGTAAAAGTAAGTGTAGTGGTGTGTGTATAGCTGTTTATGCAAATAAATGGATGTTTGATAGTTTATTTGCATGTGTGAGTATTTGTGTGAGTAACTCTATGGATGAGTGTAGGTGTGTAACAGGATGTATAGGTGTATGAGTACATATGATGAGTGAGTACATGTATGAGTGACTATATAGAACTGTTTGTGAATGAGTGGATGTGTATGTAGATGTTAGAATTACCTAATAGGTTGTTGTAACTGGTATTGGTATCTCCATTTAAAAAAAATATATAGTTTTTATTTTTGAATGTGTGTATCAAAGGTTATATTAGGGTGAGAGGAGGTCTGCCACTCTTTCACAAGAATGATTCAGAAAGACACACATTCACTGGATGATGTCATCAGGGATGTCATTTGAGATGTCATCAGTGATGTCATGAGTGATGTCACTGACCATGTCGTGAGTGATGTAATATGTGACGTCATCAGCAGTGCATTGCGGGCGCGCGAGTTATAGTTACCTGAACTAACTATAATGGGGAATTTCAAAGCTTTTATATGAGTGAAATGCCCAGCTAACTATAACATGTGTGAAACCTATGGTTTTTTCAGTAAATTTCTAAGTTTTTTTAATGCTAATTCCTAACTATAATGTGCCTGAAACCTATGTTTTTTTCAGTGAATTTCAAAGGTTTTTTAAATGCTAATTCCTAACTATAACATGTGTGAAACTTATGTTTTTTTCAGTGAATTTCTAAGGTTTTTTAAATGCTAATTTCTAACTATAACGAGGCTAAAACCTATGGTTTTTTCAGTGAATTTACAAGGTTTTTAAATACTAATTCCTAACTGTAAGATACCTAAAACCTAAGTTCATATATATATATATATATATATTCACTGAAAAAACCATAGGTTATAGACCATATATAGTTAGGAATTAGCATTTACAAAACCTTGAAAATTCACTGAAAAAACCATAGGTTATACACCATATATAGTTAGGAATTAGCATTTAAAAAACCTTATTTTACTCACACAAAACCAATGAAATTCCATATATAGTTAGTTGTACTAACTATATATCACGCACCCGCAATCCACTGCTGATGATGTCACATATTACATCATTCATGACATGGTCAGTGACATCACTGATGACATCACTGATGACATCTCAAATGACATCACTGATGACATCACTGATGACATCTCAAATGACATCACTGATGACATCACTGATAAAATCTCATTTGACATTACTGATCACATCACTGATGACATCATTCATGTGATAATACGATGAACCTCTTCAGACTCTAATATAACCTTAGATACACTCAGTGTAAACAGACACTCACAGACTGTCACTCATCCATGGAGTTACTTACACACCTAGTCAGTCATGCAAAGAATCAATCACAGCTCCATTTTCACAACTATACAGTTATACACACCTTACTTATTCAAACATATACTAAAACATATTTACTCACTTATACAATCCTGGATACAAGAGCACAATGATCCATACAGCCACTCACACATTCACTGGCTCTTATGCACAGTTATTTATATATGTCAACTCTCACATGTACTGTATTTTACATATGTACTTACTTTGACATGTAGCACTGAGATATCTATTCACTCACCAATACAGTCATGCACACAGTCAACCGCCCATACAGCTGTTTCCACATGCACTTTTGAACCCATACATCTATGCACAGAGTCATACACCTCCCAGCCACCCACACACACACTCAGTCTCCCATACAAATGCTTGGGCAACCAATCAATAACCCATATAGTTACTCATATAGCTACTGATCAACACATGCAGCAGTTTACAGAACAACAGACATAATGATGCACAAATTAAGACAGTTTAGTCACTAACCCATGCACTCAGTGAGACACATTTAACCACTCACTCATACAGTCAGTCATGCACCTACTAAATCCTTCATCCAGACACTTATACATCCACTCATTCTTAAATATGTAAGACATATTTTAACTTTACAGAAAAATACAGTCACTGGATGTTGTCATCAGTGATGTCATCAGTGATGTCATTTGAGATGTCATCAGTGATGTCATCAGTGATGTCATTTGAGATGTCATCAGTGATGTCATCAGTGATGTTACTGACCATGTCATGAATGATGTAATATGTGACATCATCAGCAGTGGATTGCGGGTGCGTGATATATAGTTAGTACAACTAAGTATATATGGAATTTCATTGGTTTTGTGTGAGTAAAATAAGGTTTTTTAAATGCTAATTCCTAACTATATATGGTGTATAACCTATGGTTTTTTCAGTGAATTTTCAAGGTTTTGTAAATGCTAATTCCTAACTATATATGGTCTATAACCTATGGTTTTTTCAGTGAATTTCATTGGTTTTTTAACAGCTAATATCAAAACCTTTACAATGTATTCTTCTTTAAATAGAAAAATATTTTTTACATGTTTTAATACAATTTTTTTTTTATTATTTTTTTTGTTTCGCTCCCGGTACGCGAACCGGTTAGCTTCCCGTTAGCTCAATCCGGAGGCGCGACCCGGTCCGCGAACCGGTAAACGTTCCGTTTGCGCACCTCTCGCGTTAGAAAACAACATCGTGACGCGTCGCGTCAGCATGACGTTTCGCGTTCTTGCGTAATACGTCATATTACGTGCTACGTTAGCGTACCCGGAAGCGCAGCGGTACGCGAACCGGAAGCGATCCGCGGCGCGGCGCCGACCGCGTAACGTAAACACAGCAGGTCATGTGACTCGGTAATAACACTTTTCATTGGTTCATTTCACTTTTGGTTTCCTAATGATGTAATACTAGGTCATGTGATCTAAAATGAACACTTTTCATTGGTTTACAACTTTTGCTTTTCCCAAATGATGAAAACCCCTCCTTCTTTCCTCACTCTGACTTTCATCTTGGTGAGAGAAAGACCCTTTATTTACACTTTGACATGGCTTCATTAGTAGCTTCAGCTGGTTCTAACCCACCACCTCCACCAAATCCAAGAAAGAGAGGACCACCTGCTGAAGTAATTTTGCAAGAAGAGGAAGAACAGGAAGAGGAGGAAGAGGAGGAAGAGCCAAGGTTTTTGCCAGAGGAGCCCAGGAGGTACAATCGAAAGGAGAATTACATTTGGCAATTCTATAGAATTCCTGAGGGGCAAAAAAAAGTGAATGCACGCTACGTGTTTTGCCGTATATGCGGTGATAGATTGTCAAGGGGAACTGAAAAAAAATACAGTTACGGCAATCACACTATGCATCGGCATATGAGTAGGTGGCACCCAAATAATTATAGTGCTGCCCAGCTACGTGATGAGCAACAAAATCCCCTCCCAATGGCAAGAAGATCGGTTGTTCCAGAGGTGTCGGGACCAGAGGCGAGGGAGATGATCCCAAACATCCAAATGTTGTTTGGGCACGTGAAGCAAGTGTGCGTGTACTGCGGCGATTTCATCTGCTACAGGGAAAGTAGCATCATTTTGATTATGAGAGCTATTCAGAATCATGTTAATGTTTGTCCGAAATGCCCCAAAAAATAAATTCTTTTTTTTTTGTTGCTCCTGTTGAGCCCTTTACAATGGATCGTTTTTGTTTCCCCCCCCCAAAAAAACCAAAAAAAATATAAAAACGTTCAGAAAATACAAAAAAAGTAAAAAAATGTTCAAAAAATACTAAAAAAAATATAAAACAACAAAAACATAAAAAAAAAAGTTCTTTTCAGAACTACCTCCCCATTATAAAAAAATTGGTAGAATATTTGGAACTCTGCCAACCTCTATTTCTCTTAGTTCGCTCCCCGGAGCGCTACCCGGTACGCGTACCGGAAGCTAACCAAAAAAAATATTTTTTTTAAAAAAGAACAGTAAGTATAAGGTAAGCAAACAGACAGTTATGTGAAAAGAAAGACAGCTCTAGGGAGTAAACAAGAGATACTGTTACCTACAATCCACTGCTGATGATGTCACATATTACATCATTCATGACATGGTCAGTAACATCAACAGCAGTGGATTGCGGGTAACAGTATCCTTAGTTTACTCCCTATAGCTGTCTTTCTTTTAACATAACTGTCTGTTTCCTTCCCTTATAGTTACTGTTCTTTTTTTAAAAAAATTTTTTTGATCAGTCATCAACAGTGACATTAATAGAAACAGAGAGAGTGAACAAGAGTGAAGAACTATGGTCCTCCTCAGCCACCCTCAGAAAACCAAGGGGGTCAAGATACATCTACCGTGCCCCCTTCTACCCATTCTGAACATTATTTGCCCTCCATCTTGTATCTTGATTCGACCGAAACACAAAATGGTGGACTCCCGTAACGCTGCTGGTTTGCGAACCGGGCCACTTCCCGGGAAGCGGTCCAAAAAAAAAGGTGGGAAAGTAATTCACAGACACTAAGAGTAATAGAGACGGAGTGAGTGAACAAGACTGAGGAACTATGAGAACAGAGGGACTGAGAAAAAGAGTGGAAGGAGTTGAGTAAGTAGGTAATAGAGAAAGGAATGAGGAAAGTAGCAAAGGCAGGAAACTGAGGGTTAAAGAAGTGAAGCAGTGGATCTAATAGTAGGTGAATGTGATAGAAATGTAACGAAAAGAGTACAACTATTTACCTTATAATTGCCGTTAAATTAATCACTTTTTATTTTTATACTTTCAATCTGTGAAAGAGAGAACCAACATTTGAAAAATATTAAAACATGTATTTAAAAATTACAAAAGACAAGGGAAAAGATTGAAGGACAAATAGTTTTTCAACAACTTTGACACTGACAGAAGCTTCTGCTTCTCCAGGTCCCCTACACAGTCCTAAAGATATACATTTTAAACTAACAGTATCTTGATGCAGATGAAGTGAGGCCTATCTTAAAACATGGTGCATCTTTTGCATTGCTCTTGTTTCAGAAAAGTGTCGCTTCAGGATGCCAATAACATGTCTCCTATCCAGAGATTTGTTTGAGGTGAGGCCTACTCAGAGTTCAAGATGAGATTTACACTTGTTGAAGTGTACAGAGGAGATAATATCTGTGAAAGTCTACCAATGAAGTGAGTCATGTCCACTGCACTCTTCAACAAAGTAGAAACCTCCTATGTTTCCCTGGACAGACCTAAACTTGATCTGCACAATGTGATTCATAATGATAGGAAACACAGGTGATGTAATTGAAATATGTGCAATTTATTTTGCTCATTTCACAATCACATCACTTGTGTTTCCTTTGCTTAGGTATCTCATTGTGCAGATGTAGTCCAGCATATGAAAGAATACGTAGAAGTGCAGCACTGCATGCAACAACTTTGACACTTACAGAAGCCTCACCTTCTCCATGCCTCCTACACAGTTCTACATATACATCATAAATGCAAACAGTACAGAATTAATTATACATGTTAAATGGTTTATTTTTGCTGTTCTCAGAATGTATCAAAATTCACTAAAAACAGTGACTTGAAGGTATTCATCATGTAACAGCGGGGAAAAAAAAACACAATCAAAATGATTGTGTTTAAAAAACCCATACAACATCAGAAATCAAAATTCAGAACTCCTTAAAGTTAACTTACTTTCCATGACGTCCAAGGATGTCCTATGAACAGCTTACACTCTTTTGTGCTGTTATTACTTTCAGCCCGCCACTTTCTGAAAGAAAACCTCCATCGTTTTTAAAAACACGTTACATGCAATAAATGACTTCTTGCTCTCTACCACTATTTTCCACAAGGCCAAATCTAGTCAGAGCCATTTATAACTCTTGGATTTCTTGTAAGCCAATCCCATCATTTGGCATTTCCGCAACTTTCAGAATTAAAATGTTGAAGATCATTTTCACAATCCTGGAATAGTAATATCTTCCCCTTCTTGCTCAGTCATGTTCTACATTTCCTATGACACTGATACTGCTTAATATGAAGCAGACTTACACTACCTCTATGACTACTACAATTATTTAATTCTCTACATCACTTTTAATCACAAAGCAATGTAAAACAGTAGACAGCATTGCAGACTTACATTCCCTCTACTCCATGTTTTGATTGGTTGCTTCAATTAGCTTATAAAAAGAAACAGTTTTTCTGAACTCATTCAAAGTGCACATATATCTCCATGATGTCCAGTCCTATGATTAGAAGTTATGTCTCTGAACTACACTTATCCTCAAGGCCAAATTGTGTAGGAGCCATTAGAACTTCTTGAAATTCCACAGAGCACATCCCGAGATTATTTCCCTAAAATTTTGGTTTTAAAAACACCAGGTAAGAGTTTTTAAGGTCATACGGCAATTTTTTTTTGAAAATTAAAACAGAATCATTGCAGAATGACCAGCCATTTCTAGACTTTAAATAAGCTGTGTAATGTCCTTATGTTATTGAAGGGCCGTCATGATATATAATTGCTGTAGTTACAAAAGTCCTTCCTGATATTGACAACTGCGAAGCTACAATTTTTTTTATTAAAGTTGTCAATTTTGTTCCATCAGGCCTACATCGTTGGAACATTAAAATGACGTACTGGCTATATGTTCGTATAAATAATGTGGACATCATTTCAGATTTACATTGGCTACACTCCATGTTGTGATTAGCAGCTTTTACTAGCTTATTAAAGGAGACTGATTTACTGTCTGGCAAAGTTAAATATATAAATCTTTCTGAGTCTACACTAGTAGTACTTGATACCATACAGTTCTCGCAGTCATGCTGCCATTGATAAGAAAGCCCAAACAGCTGATCTACATCTACACCTTCAGCATGTAATACATCAAGCATATACATTAAAAACTCCTGACAATCTTGCTGAATATTTTGAGAGAATTGTGTTTGGCCTGAACATCTGTCTAACAGATTTCGAATTTCAGACACACTTTCTATGTTTCTTCTATCAGTGGTACATTTCTCTAACACAGAATTTAACAAACTGCAAAATCTTTGATCAGAATTGACCACAATCTCTTCTTTTACATTTTTTAGAGAAAACAAAACATTAATTACTACATTAGCATAGCAGTTGACACCAGAACTGTTTTCAAACTGAAAACCAACAACATCTTCAACAGAATCCTTTTTGTTTCTGCTTGTAATTTTAGGTTCATTGACTTTTTGTCTTTTTGCTACAACCTCCCCAGTATTGTTCTCATTTCTTCGTTTCCGGCCTACCACACGTTTCTCAAACAAAGGAAACTGAGGCAAATGTGGCGCATACTCTCTTCTTAACCTATTGTATTCCTTAACACAATCTAGATCTGCACAAATGTTTGTGACATCACACTCAATCAAGTACAATCCCGATAAAGTTCTAACTCGTGACAATGCCACATATGCCATACCCTCCTTGAACACAGAACTGCCAATATTCACCAATGCACTGTCTACACTTAAACCTTGCGATTTATGGATTGTCACCGCATATGCCAAGCAAACAGGAAACTGCTTACGGCGAACATATAAGTCTTTTACAAGCAAAAATCTAGCAGAACAACGAGCAATTAGCTGTACTTCCTCAATGCCATCAAATTTAATTTTTAAAAATTCAATTCCATCTCTATTTCTGTATTTCACAAAATCAACAACATTACCCATTGATCCATTTACCAGACCTCTTTCAACATGTAAATTCCTTCTTAAAATTATACGGCAGTTCAAGCACACATTCAGAGTCTTTTCAAAACCTGCAGTTTTAGATATACTCTTCTCTAATGAATCCAATTTTGTTTTCAGATTCTCAGACAAAATAATTGTTGATCCCATATGCTCTACTCTATCAATAGCTTCCAGTTTCACAATCTCTTGCTTTTCTAAATGCAACATTTTGTTGTTAAATTTGGCACATTCTGCAAGAGTTGGCATCAAACATATTCCAGATTTCTTTTCAGTAATTTTCTGAAAAATATTCTCAGGCACAACATCTTGTTCTGGATATAAATTTGACAGTAATCGTGCATGTAAAACTTCTTTCCCATGCTCAGTCACTTTTCCAATTCTAACATCTTGTAGAATAGTCTTGTAAACTTCATCCTTCGCCTGACGCATATTTTCATGCAGTTCAGCATAATTGAAGTTTAACCATATATTGACGTTGCCAATGCTGCCTAGGCACTTCCTGGTATCTTCATGCGTGAGCATTTTGAACACAGGTTGCCCTTTCACTGGTGTCAGCTGCAGAAGATCTCCGAAAACAATGATGTGTTTGCCACCAAATAACACATCATACTCTGTTTTGAGAACTTCTTGCATCCTCAAATGCACAAAGGCAAGCATGACATTGGAAACCATGCTTACTTCGTCAATGATAAGAAGTTTCATTTTCCTCAAGATTCTTGAAACTTCAAAACAAGCATCTCCAGATAGCTTGTGATATTTTAATTTGTTGTCATGCTCCACTGGCAGCATCAGTAAACGATGTAAAGTAATCCCTTTAATATTATGTGCTGCCAGTCCAGTTGGAGCAGTGACAACACAAGACAGCGATGACTCTGTCCTTTCCTGCAAATAGCATGAAATTGCTTTAATGAGGAAACTTTTTCCAGTTCCCGCTTCTCCACTCACGTACAGTCGGACAGGCTTCAACGACGTACATGAGCACTCTTTCTTATCATGACTTAATCCATGATCGATTTGCATGGTAACTTCGTCATATATTTTCCTCTGCTCAACGTTGAGTTGCCTTTCCAACTCTTCTAAGTTAACCGCATCCTCTTGAGCATGTGCCATGGCTCTTTCCACTTCATTCATAGCAGTGGCAGCTTCATTTTCGATAAGAGGTCCTCCTAGTGGATCCTGACTCAATGAAGCAGAACTCTGACTGTCCTGAGAACTGTCTCTGGCAATCTCGGCTGCAATCGTTGCTTCCTGCTCAATTTCCGCATTCAACATTTCTACATATTTGGGAAAAGCAGGACATTCTATGGTCTCCTTGGCGGCATTGAAAGAGTCTTCGTAACAGAGAAAATCTCCAAGCAGTTCCTCTTCTGCACGCCAAGGCTTGAAAAGTTGCAAAAGTGCTAAATAGAAAAACTCCTTTTTTTCAGGAGATTCGCCA
Source organism: Lissotriton helveticus (assembly GCF_964261635.1). NCBI lineage: Eukaryota > Metazoa > Chordata > Amphibia > Caudata > Salamandridae > Lissotriton > Lissotriton helveticus. The sequence continues at coordinate 629,410,955 of NC_136065.1, read as the reverse complement.
CTCAATTTTCGATGGTTTACCAAGTGGCATTTTCTTTGCTTGACCAGACATCCCTCACTTCCTATTACAGCATACACTCCTTTCTCAGTATCTTCTTTGATGTTCCTCTTGAATATGTAATTTTGCAGAACCTCATACAGACAAACATTCTCGAGGTGACTGCTTCGATTTGGATAATATGTATCCAACATGTTTGTCTTCAAAATGTCGGTACTGTTTGGCTCCTTTTCCGCCAAATACTCAATTTCCCGCACAGGTTTGAGAACTCGATTACGCGTTGCAGCAAGACCAAGACTCGCCCAAACGATACTCCTGGACTTGGCATAGAGACTTGCTGAAGACAACCGGTCAGAACATTCGTACGCTCCGATTTCTCGATGCGACAACATCTTCAGACTGAAACTGTACAACTTCTTGCTGAGGCTCTTTTCATGGGAAATGTCCTCCCACATATCCTTCAATTCTGTCTTCTCTTTTTTGGTGATGTAAGACGTCACATACCGAGCCACAGCCATACAGTTATCAGCCACAAACTGTATATCCATGTTAGCATTCCACATGGACAAAATCACCGGGTTGTAGTCGTTGATGTACTTGGACTCTTCGTTCCTCTTCAAATTGTAAGTGTTTTTAGGTGATTTCTTCATGACATTGTGTCGCAACGAAGACATCAAACTGTTTACTCTTCCTTTAGAAATCACCGGTCGTGGAAAGCCGAAACGACATTTAGTGTAGAACTTGTCTTTGTTTCGGAATTTACGACGGCAGTACTTTCCACATCGATGGCTTTGGAAACGCAGAACTTTTTCTCTTAGGCTTTTCTTCTCCTTTGCGTTTGGAACAGCACACGTAGAATACTGTTGGATGAAACTCATCACTGAGTCTTCTGGATCCGTTCCAAATTTAGGTGCATCCTTGATCCACAGCAACATATGTATATGAGGAGCACCTCTTGCTTGGTACTCCTTTCTCCAGAAGAAATCCAACACCTCTCCAAGAGGTGGATTCTTCTTATTCATGATGAAAGACATCATAGCTTCAAATCTATGATTGAAGTACCTACATACATTGACTGGATCCAAAGAGCACAGTTCTCCAGGTGTCTTGAATTCGATGTTATCTACGTTAGCATTTGCCTCTCGTAGAAATTCAAGTAAGTCTTCCCAGCCATACTCGGCACAGCTCAGAGTGAGGAACCATGTGGGAGTACCTAAGTTCCTCAGCATACATTTTAAATCACCATGACGACGGTACCAGTACTCATTAGTACCACGCTGACACGCCATGAGATTAATCAGGTGAGAATCCAAAATACTATCTTGGACATTGAGTTTATCCATAAAATCACTTGCTGAGATGTTTTGCATGTGTATACCACTTTTCAAGATGTGGTTCACTGCATATGACAGTCCAGACAGATCGCTTTCAAACAGGAGATGAAACAAATAAGGAATGCATTGTCGAAACCTAGCATCTCCTGCATACAATCGCAAAGTCCGGTATTCAGAAGCAGGAATTTGATGAGGTCGCTCATCATATCTTCCTCCCTGATCTGTTGGAAAAAGCTGTGGGAAACACCAAGCTTCCAAACTTTCCTCCCAAACACTAATGGGACTCCCTTTGGCTTGTTTCATTTGAAACAACTCAATAGCATTCCCCATGACTTCCTTGGAATGCAAAGGATGAACACTATAATGTTCATATATTTCTTCACTAGTAGAGGGTTCTACTTTCTCAATTTGACCAGCACACAAATCGCTATCCTCTTCCTCACTTACTTCCTCTTCTGCAACATATACATTCTTATAGTATTTATTATTTTTTTTCAAATACAATGTTGCCTTTTTAACTTTCCTAACATCTACTAAATCTTGCCATATTTTCTTATTCTTTGTCGGAACCCCATTAACTAAGATAACCAGAGGTTCCTCTTCCACTTTTTCTACTCCAATTGTGTTAATGTTTTTCTTGAAATCTAGAGGCAAATAAACAACTCTTCCCTTTAATCCTCTCTGTAAATCTGATGGAGGCAATTTCCCTGTCTTTGGCTCCATTCTTACAATAGCCTGAAAGGGATGGATACTTTGAATCAAAATAGATTCATAAGTATTTAAGTCCTTCAATTCAGAAGGAATCTCAACCAATTCCAGATTATTATGAACTGCTCTAGCAGGCATCTGGTTTTGTTTTAATTTGTTACAACAATAAGTACACACACGTTGATCCAATCCCAAATCAAAACAATTTTCTACCATCAAGTATGTTGCAAAATCCTTCCATTCACTATTATTTTCCCTTTCACTTTTTGCATATAAATCCACTAACTTAGTCTGATTCTTATAATAAATGCGTCGACAACACACACAAGTGAAATTAGGCCTCTCACTTGATTTCACGTCAAACGTCGCAATTTCCCTCTGGAAATTATCTGTACTGGAAACCTGTACACTATCTTCCACATGACCCTCTACTTTGTGGTAAATAAATAAATAATACCCTATTTTTGGATGAATGAATGAATGAATAACAGATAGCTCAAAAAATAAGAGTCAAGATTCGAGGTAGTAGGAGTTTCTGCAGGTTTATTACAGCATAAGGACAGGATCAGGACAACCTGCATAGGAACAGAATGGTAGGGAAAAAGGGGCCCAGCAGCTGCTGGGGCTAGGTCTGGGATGAGCGCGCTAACATTTAATAACAAAACATTGACTTATATATACATAGCGCAAACACATAGCATTACATTGCAATAGGCGTAACAGTGGGTGGAGTAGAAGGCGTGACGCGTAGCAGTCGCGAGAGATAACAGTAATAAGAGGTGTAACTGGGAGTTTACTTAGACGTGTGATGCAAAACGTAACAGAATATGTCCTGAATGGGCGGACACATAGGAGGGGGCTACCTAAGGAGCCGGGACCTCTAACCTAATGGTGCGCGAAAACTAGCAATGACGTGTTACTAGGAGAAGCTGGGGGCTACGAACTCTGTGCTAGGAGCAGAGACTAGAGTCTGGAGGGTCGGAGCGACATGTACCTAAACCCTATCTGGTATCTAATGTTTAGGGAACATGTTGATATAAACTAGAAGTCATGAGGGGAGAAGCTAACTTGATTCTAAGACTGGACCATGCATTATTCTACATGTAGTGCGTGAAGAATATTAAATGACCATTAAATACAGTATTTCTCTAACATGGAGACGAGAAGGCTAGACAATGACGGAAACTATTGATGCAGTTCAGTAGCTTAGGAATGCAGAGGAGGAGGACTGAACTGATAGCAGGAACTATAACATACTTTTGGCAGACTCAGAGGCAGAGCCGGGGTGCACCGGGCACTGCGAGGCAGGAAGTAAGTGAAGGGTCGAGGATACAGGTGGGGGCTGTATCGCTCCTCAGCGAGGCTTTCAGGAGACAGGAGCTGAATCTGTGGTCCGGGCCCTTTTGAGGCCTGGAAACGGAGACTTTATAATTGAATAACGTGCACACTGAGAAACGTGGCAACATCACTTACATAGGCCTGATATTCGTAGTATTCACGAGGACTGGAAACTAACATACTAGAGGTGGACACAACTGTAATTGCGTCTTTAATCAGAAATGGGGAATAACATATGCATATCGATCATGCACACATAACACATGATGGATGAGGCGTAGGGACACAGAACATGGCAAAATTTACTTTTCCACATTCCCTCCTTGTCACTACGTTTCCATCAGGAAACATCAATATTCATGATACCGTCTATCATTTCATACAGTACCATTTGCTCGTCTCGAATTGTCTTGGAACGGGATTTAGAACGGGGCTTGGGACTGGGAATACTGGGAATACAAGAGGTAGCACACATGCTGCGAATCGCAGGGCCACATTGTATACAGAGGCAGCAGCTAAATATAATCGCTACTGCAATACCTAGAAAGGACAGGACTTTCCATCCCCAGGTGGAAATTACATTCCAGAACCAACCGGACCATGTCCAGGTGCCTGGATCTTGGTGTAACAGATGGGCAATTTTATGGAGTCTGGTTATAGCTGAATAAACAGACGGCGCGTTATTTGGAATGAAAATGCAACAACTGGATCCGAGAATTCTACAGGCCCCGCCCCTATCGGCCAGTATGACGTCAAGGACGAGACGATTCTGTAAAACGACAATTCTCATAAAGGATTGCTCTTCAGTTAAATTACCTAGAGCGGAGGCAGTCTCATCTACTACTGCTTCAAGGGTTCTTGTTAATCTACGAATAAGCTTACTATTTACAACTGTACCTAAATAAGGGAAAACACCTTTATCTATATCAATGAATTGCTCTGCGGCGGTTTCAGTATAATCGACAATCGGGAGATTTCTCTTGTGTCTAGTGTGTACTAAGAAAGAATTCCTATGATAGTCAGGTGGGGCTAGAAAAACAGGTGGCAGTAGGAAAGCAATGTAACAGGTTCCCTCCCAATCGAGGGGCAGACGGACATATGCAGTTTGACCACAAACAAAATAAGAATGACGTGAAGCTTTAAAAATAGATTTCCTACTGTCACTATACTTGATAACAGTAGTACATTCACTATGACCTATATGTACAGAACCATAACTACGGACACATAATTCGCCTTTGACTGGTAGTACTGAAATAGCGGGTGAGTCTGGAGTAGTATCAGACTGAACATTCAGGACCATGAAATTCGACGAATAATTTCCTAAATTATATACTTCATTTTCTAAATCTAAACCTGTTCTGTGGGGAAGACCTTGCTTGTCTGGAAAACATGTACTGTTAAGAAAAGACATATCTGTTGAGGATGACGTTAACGTGGACCATGCTCCACACGAACCATTGTGTGAGAATGGGTAAGGAAAAAGTGGCAGAACTCCCTTCGGTGTCTGGAAAGGGGGGAGTCGACCACACACCCAACAATTAGTGGCATTGCTGGTCTGGTGTGAATAATGTAACATACGGATAAATGTGTTATTACGCATTGCGAGGCGGTATGAATATTCGTGAGGAGGTAGATCACTAAACGTGTGTTCTACTGTAGCATGAGCAGACATATTTACATGAGGAACTGGAAAACACAGGAAAAGTGCGTAGCTGGTGCAGGAAATCATTATGCTGAGAAATAATATGAAACTCAGAAAAACGATACATTTGATTGAGCTTTGACTGACTCTCTCACTATGGGGGTCTATTTTATACATGTCAGAAACAGTCTAACCGTTTCACCTAGGGGAGGACTTATACAATCAAACTGGCTGACTTATTAGACCTGAGCTTTAACTTATACTCCTGTTGCGGAGTTTTCTCTAACAAGGGAGGGGTTGTAGCAATGTCTTGTGCGGGACAGTCCTTTAAAACAATGTTCTGGCAATCCTTCGAATCCTGGGAAATGTTCTTGGAAATGTTTTTGAAGACTGGTTTCGGTCCTTTGAAAAGTTTTACATGAGAAAGGTGGACCCACCCCTTCCTGCCTTCCAACTTGACGGCAGTTCGGGTGGTCAAGAGGACCTGACGTGGCTCTTTCCAACGTGGTTCCAGCGGACTTGATCTGTCGAAATTTCTGATCATCACAAGGGATCCTGGAACGATCTCGTGCGGTGCCACCTCGGTATTGTCTGGAAATGCGGCGGCAACCTGTGAACGACATGAGTTGAGGGCAGACATCAAGGAAGCTAGGTAATCTGTCAGCATATTACATGAAACATCGGTAATACTTCGGGGTCTAGGAGTACCCCACATGTTAGGAGGGCGGCCGAAAACGACCTCATACGGGGACAGACCTGATCTGGAATGTGCGACCATACGCATGTAAAACAGAGCGACTGGCAAAGCTACTAACCAGTCCACACCCTTGTCTTTACAAACTTTTGCTATACGGATTTTCAGAGTCTGATTATGCCTTTCGACTAGTCCAGCTGCTTCTGGATGGCGTACACAATGGAACTTCCACTGGTACCCTAACAAAAGGGAAACATGTTTCATGAGTTCGGATGAGAATGGCTGGCCGTTATCAGAATATACGACTCTAGGGAGTCCATATCTAGGGAAGAATTCACGAACCAACTGCTTGGCAGTGGTCGCGGCTGTGTAATCTGGGACTGGATATGCTTCTGTCCATCTGGACAAAGCGCATACAACTACAAGGACATACTTGAAACCTCGACATCGCTCCATTTGAATATAATCCATCTGGAGGACCTCAAAAGGGTGGTCAGGGGGCTGGAAACCACCTTGTTCCACCGGGACACTTTTACCTGGATTAAACTGGCAACATATCATACAGGTACGGACTTTCTGCTTGGCTGCAGCTCGTAAATGCTTGTTGAACCAAATGTTCTGGATACTGTCTAACATAGCTTTTTCTCCTAAATGTGCTGGACTATGTGCGGTATTGATAATGACTTGAACCATAGAATCGGGGAGAAACCATGTGGCTCTACCCTTCGTTAACCATCCTTGATCTGTCTGGACCCCTCCTTGTACAGACCATTTCTTGATTTCATCGGGAGTAGCATGTGACTGGATATCTATAACATCTTGAGTAGGGTCCTTAACTGTCATGCATGTAGTCAGATCTGGAATATGTGTCTGATTAACTGGAATGTCTGGAGTCTGTGCTGTAAGCTTGGCTGTGCGGTCTGCTAAATCATTACCTTGGGAAATAATGTCAGTAACTTTCGTATGTGCTTTGCACTTCATGATAGCAATAGATGTCGGTAAATGTATGGCATCTAACAGGGCTTGAATAAGGAGACCATGCTGAATCTTGGTTCCATGAGAAGTCATAAAACCTCTCTCCTGCCAGAGCACTCCGAAGTCGTGTACAACTCCGAATGCGTAACGTGAATCTGTGTAAACATTAACCTTCAGGTTTTTTGGCATGTATACAGGCTTGTGTCAGAGCGACTAGCTCTGCTGCTTGAGCGGACAGAGTATCAATACGGTGTGTTTCAATAACTTCAGTGTCAGTAGTCACTGCATACGCGGCGACTAGTTCTCCTGTACTAGTTCTCATACATGAACCATCCACATAAAGTGTCAGGTCAGGATCTGGTAACGGAATATCTGTCAGGTCTTGTCTTGGCTTTGTCGTAATGTTAACTACTTCCACACAATCATGTGGGTCTGGATTTGAACTAACTGATGGTAACAGTGTAGCAGGATTCAGGACGTTGCAGCGTCTAATTTCTATGTGTGGCTGGAACAGTGTCAATTCATAACCTGTTAAACGTGCAATTGTCAAGTGCTGAGTTTGTGTTCGGTTTAAAAGAACTTCTACTGAATGTGGGACTTGTACTGTCAGGGAATGTCCTAAAACTATAGAATCACTTTGTCTGATAGCTAGTGCTGTGGCTGCAACTGACTTGAGGCACGCAGGCAACGCCTGGGCGACTGGATCTAATGTGCTCGAAAAATAAGCACAGGGCTTGTATTGACCTGCTTGATCTTGTGTGAGAACAGATAATGCTGTACCTTCGCGTTCTGTAACGAAAAGTGTAAAAGGCTTACTGTAGTTCGGTGTAGCTAGAACTGGAGCTTGACATAGGGCTTTCTTTAACTCGTTGAAACTAAGTGTATGGTCAGATGTCCAAGGGAGGACAGTCGATACGGCTGCCTCCTGTGTCGTTAACTGTATCAGTGGCTTGGCTAGGAATGCATACTGGGGAATCCATTGTCTACAATAAGAAGTAAGGCCGATAAAAGCACGTACCTCCTTCTGGGTTCTGGGCTGGGGAAGACTCGCTATTAACTGGATACGGTCGGGTGTCAACTGCCTACCCCTCTTGGACAGCAAGTGTCCTAAGTATACCACTTGCTGGACACAGAATTGAAGCTTCGAAGGTGACACCTTGTGCCCCATCTCGGCTAAAAAATACAGAACTGTAAGCGATGCTCGCTCGCAGTCACGTTCAGAACGGGCTGTGATCAGTAGATCATCGACATACTGGAGCAGGGCAGTGTCAGTTGGCATGTGAATGTTGTCTAGTTGTCTCTTGAGTGCTTGACTGTAAATACTAGGGCTTTCTGTGAAACCTTGAGGAGCGCGTGTAAACATATAGCTCCTTCCATTTAAACAAAATCCGAAAAGAAACTGGCTGTCTGGATGAATTGGGACACTAAAAAATGCATTCTTGAGGTCAATAACAGTGAAAAACATGGCTTCGGAATCAATGGCTGTTAACAGGGAAGAAATGTCTGGGACAACTGGGTACTGAGGAATAATACATTTATTAAGCTCTCGTAAATCAATCACTAATCGATATACTGGGGGTGCATTTGGATCAGTACGTTTCATGACTGGAATGATCGGAGAATTGCATACATTGGAGTCAGTTTCTACAACTACTCCTTGAACCATGAGCTCGTCAATAATTTTGGATAAGGCTGCTACAGCCTCAGGTGGCAATCTGTACTGCCTGATTCGGGGTAACACTACACCTGGTTTAAGAGTCACACGATAGGGTGTGATTTGCATGTAACCTACATCAGTTGGACCTTGCGCCCATAAATGCTGCGGAACATTAGACAATCTTGAATCAAAATCTCGTAATACATAGTGACCCTTAAAGTCACGTAGGAACAGACGTATTCCCTCTGGGGAACAGCAAATAACTGCACCTAATTCCTTCAGTGTCTTAATGCCTAATAGATTTTCTGGACATGACTTAGTAAGTAACAGATCAGTAGTACGGGACAATGGACCTACTTCTAGAGTAACTGGCTTAGATATCTCATTAACGATGGGTTTACCTGAAAATCCAAGGGAAACATTTCTTGAGCCTGAGAGCGGAGCCCCTGGTACTTCGGCGTGACTAATTGTGGTCCTACTTGCCCCTGTATCGATCAAAAACTTTCTGTCTTTCCCTAATACCTGACTATGAACATAGGGACCTTCTTGGTCTACAGGTATCTCGATGAGAGGCAAGCCTACCTCCCTCTCTAGGCTGTTTCATGAATATGACTGGTACTCTGGATACTCGGACTGTGCATACTGGTACATCTGCGATGTAACGTGCTGTGTTGCAGCAATAGGCTGCGGTACTGTAACTATCTGTGGTGCATTCTGTGACTGAGGAGTCTGTGAAACTTGTTCTTGTCTCGGCGGACGTGGTCTTTCTTTAGTCTTACCAGTAGCTATGTTGTGTTTCAGAACTGCACACTCGTTTATAAAATGACCTGGCTGTTTACAATAGTTGCAGTTCCCTTTAACGGGAGCCGCAGGATGACTGGCTTGATTCGGACCCCTCTTCTGACTGTCTTGAGGAATAGATTGTGCAACTAGCACTTTCATTTTCGTGTCTTTCATACGTTTTCTTTCGTGTTCTTGCTCTTCTCTGATTCTATTCTGGTGATACTGGAGCATCTGGAGCATCTGGGACGGAGTATTTGCTTGCCAGGTGCTTTCGACTTTCAAAACTCGGTTTTTAATTTGTGGACTTGAATTCTCGACTAATTTGGTAACGAAAAGATGAGGGTACGACTCACTACTTGTCTTGAGACCACTGTTGATACTGAAACATTTCTCAAATCTAGAATAAAAATCACTAATGTCCTCATCTTGCTTCTGTTTACAGGCTGAGATTGCATCCCAGTCTTCTTTCCTAGTTGTCAATAATCTGGGTAAAACTTGAATCAATAATTCTGGTAATTCTTTACATTTATCTCCAAGACCGGTACCTGGTACTCGTGCCTTGTCTTCAGCTTCTAGAGCTGCCCAATCGATCTTTTTCTCTCCCACCTCCCATTCTTTTTCCTTTAACTTTTCATACACCCCTGCGGGTAACAGGACCTTCAACATTTTAATGATATCTGGGTAAGTGTATTCTCCCATACGGAGCATGTCTTTTAATTCTCTATGGAACCCCGCTGGATCTTTGTCATGACAGGGGATTAATTTCTTCATTTCAAGGAGTTCCATCTTTGAAATCGGAGTGTATACAAACACTCGTTGCATTACGCCACCCGCCCCTTGGACTGGGTGGACTTCTCGTAGCGGATTCTGTCTGTCTATGTAGAATGGTTTACTTTCTGGGGGTGAGACATGAACAAAATGCGGGTTCAAGAACGTTCTATACTTGTGGCGCTGTTCTAGAATGACACTTATTAAATCGGTACCTAGACCTCTCCATCTGTACTGGAGTAACTCGTTCAGGATATCATGTAACGGGCCTGGATCAGAATGTTGACCCTCATACAGGGTAATGAGGTGCTGGATCATATACATACCCACCAGTCGTTGCTCGGCTGGGGGCAGTTTCAGAAACATTTGTGCCACTATTTCGTCTGGAAAAGTGGTAGAATCAGTAATCCATCGGACTGCTGATCGGGCTAGTTCTTGTTCGTGCATGGTACTTAATTCGCTATAACCGACTTGTGATTTCAGAATGTGATCGGTAGCTTGAAATACTTGTTCTAGAGAACCTTGTTCTGGTGCTGGATGATGAAACATAGACTTAGGTTCTAGACGTAAATGGCGATCTGGAAATCTGGATTTTCCTACATACGCTATTCTGGCGGGATTCTCGTCTTCCTCTTCAGGATCAGAGATACTTTCTTTCTCACTTACTTGTGCTGCTTTACGCTGTTCGTGTAACCTTATTACTTCTTTACGAATTTTCTTGTACATACTTTCCATGGCACTAATGGTCTTGTGCTTACCCTCGGCTATATTATCACTCCACCTTGTCAGGATTCTCATTTCGGCGGGATCTTTAGACGGGTAATCTTGTTCTCTTATTAGACAATTGATCAGGAATTTTAATATCATGAGCTGAATCTCGGCTTTCCTTTGAGACATAATCTCGCCAATACTTTCTGGATCATCCCCTGTACGGATGAAACGATATATTCTGTCTAGATCTTCTTTCATATTTGGTAAGGTGACTAGATACTCGGTCACCCTTCTTACGCGTACGGAATATAAAACCATATTATACTCGCCTGGGACTGTGTCATAGACGCATTCGGCAAGGGCTTGTCTGATTTCTGTAACAGACTTATTACTTTTAGGAGTACGCTGTGATGCTTGAGCATGTAATTCGAGTGCTGACAAACGCTTGTGTGGCGGCGGGGTTTGAGGAGGACCTCCTCCTGCGGCCCCTAGACTAGAATCGTCGACTGACATTCTTCGTGCTTGCAGGGTCGGTAATTGTAACGTGGGCTGAACTTGTATGGCTGGCTGACCCGGGGGTACCGTAACAGGTACTCCGGTGTCTGGAGAAACGGGAAGTGCCTGATTTACAGGGACAGGCGGAGCGCGAACAGGATTGGCATATTCTGGAACTGTGTCGTCCAAATAGGACGAAATAAAAATATCAGCTGCGGTCGGTTTGTGACGTAACTTGGTCGGAACTAATGGTGGCGGGAAATTACTGGGTGCCTCTGGGGTCGCTTTTGGCAAACCCTCGGCAAGGAGAGGATACATACCCTTAATAAGGGCATGCCTCTGTCTGTCTGACTGTTCGGCTTTGACTTGTTCACCTATCTCGATCAATTCTTGGGCTCGTTCTTGGGATTCTCTACTTAACTCTGATTTTCTGACTTCCTTTTCCGTTCTTCTATGCGCTTCCTTACGCCATAACTCGATGGCATCTTTCTGTGACTGTCTGGCTTTCTTTTTCCATAATGCTTCTTCTACTCGCATGATACATTCGGCATCCCATGTACCCGATACGGGCCATCTATACTTTTCTTCTAACTGTTTGGTATACTCTACCCATAAATCTAGATACAATATGGCGCTTATGCCATGTTTCTGATACATAAAGTGACCTGGACTGTCCCTAGGCGGAACAGGAACTGCTGCTTCCAGCAGACCCTTTCTAGTTTTTAACTGACGTAACTTTGAAAAGAGCGGCATTCTAAACTTGAATCGGAACACAATACAATACAATACACAAAAAACAGTAACAATTAGGAAAACAATTCAGGCATACCACGACATTGAAAATACATTAAACAACATTATAAATGACAGTTCGAACAGAATACTACCTGAAAATACTGAAAACAGAAACAGAACAGAATTCTCGAGAACGGAACAGACTAGAGTTACTGGATGCACTGCTGTAACAGTACGGAACATACCGGTCCCATAAAGGAACGCATCAAGACCCGTATCCACCTAGGTGAACACTTCGTTTGTGGGCTTGGGTACCACCAACCCACGGACCAGGAGTCAATTTAGACTGACCCTGTCTAGATACTACCCCAGCAATGGTACTCACCGGGCAGCACGGAACGGAAAGCCTCGGACGAGACTGGACTACGACGACGAACTTCGGACTTCGGACTTCAGTTACGGGTGGGCCTCCGGATACCTCGGACCTTGGACTCTCGGCTTGGGCTCTGGTCGGGACTCGCCGCGTTCCTCCACCGTCTCGTTCGGATGCTGGACCGCCTCCTCCGTCTCCTCCGTGGGCCTGAGGGATACTTGAAGCAGAAATATCTGCACTTGGCCAGTATGATTCCGTCACGACTGCAGAGGGTCAGGGGGTCGGCGTGGCTTCACCGACGCGTGGGGAAAGGGCAAGTCCCTGTTCGGGCGCCATTATGTGGTAAATAAATAAATAATACCCTATTTTTGGATGAATGAATGAATGAATAACAGATAGCTCAAAAAATAAGAGTCAAGATTCGAGGTAGTAGGAGTTTCTGCAGGTTTATTACAGCATAAGGACAGGATCAGGACAACCTGCATAGGAACAGAATGGTAGGGAAAAAGGGGCCCAGCAGCTGCTGGGGCTAGGTCTGGGATGAGCGCGCTAACATTTAATAACAAAACATTGACTTATATATACATAGCGCAAACACATAGCATTACATTGCAATAGGCGTAACAGTGGGTGGAGTAGAAGGCGTGACGCGTAGCAGTCGCGAGAGATAACAGTAATAAGAGGTGTAACTGGGAGTTTACTTAGACGTGTGATGCAAAACGTAACAGAATATGTCCTGAATGGGCGGACACATAGGAGGGGGCTACCTAAGGAGCCGGGACCTCTAACCTAATGGTGCGCGAAAACTAGCAATGACGTGTTACTAGGAGAAGCTGGGGGCTACGAACTCTGTGCTAGGAGCAGAGACTAGAGTCTGGAGGGTCGGAGCGACATGTACCTAAACCCTATCTGGTATCTAATGTTTAGGGAACATGTTGATATAAACTAGAAGTCATGAGGGGAGAAGCTAACTTGATTCTAAGACTGGACCATGCATTATTCTACATGTAGTGCGTGAAGAATATTAAATGACCATTAAATACAGTATTTCTCTAACATGGAGACGAGAAGGCTAGACAATGACGGAAACTATTGATGCAGTTCAGTAGCTTAGGAATGCAGAGGAGGAGGACTGAACTGATAGCAGGAACTATAACATACTTTTGGCAGACTCAGAGGCAGAGCCGGGGTGCACCGGGCACTGCGAGGCAGGAAGTAAGTGAAGGGTCGAGGATACAGGTGGGGGCTGTATCGCTCCTCAGCGAGGCTTTCAGGAGACAGGAGCTGAATCTGTGGTCCGGGCCCTTTTGAGGCCTGGAAACGGAGACTTTATAATTGAATAACGTGCACACTGAGAAACGTGGCAACATCACTTACATAGGCCTGATATTCGTAGTATTCACGAGGACTGGAAACTAACATACTAGAGGTGGACACAACTGTAATTGCGTCTTTAATCAGAAATGGGGAATAACATATGCATATCGATCATGCACACATAACACATGATGGATGAGGCGTAGGGACACAGAACATGGCAAAATTTACTTTTCCACAACTTCTTGCTCAATTTCAACATTCTCCTCTTTACTTCCAAAGTAACAAAACTCAATTTCTTCACATATATTCTTCACATCTATTTCAGAACCATGCAAAAGAGCAGCGCATAATTGTTTCAGCATAATTGCTGGACTCTTAGCATAATACAACATTCTAACTAATTTCCTCACTTTGTTATGATGCACTGCTAGCATCCTGAAATGATGAAAAACACTCTGGCATACTCTCCTGGAAAGACAAGCCAGTGAATGACCATGCAAACCTGTCACTTCTCTTACTCTGCAAGGATCTAATTCTTGCAACAACATCATTTTCTGCTTCAAACTTTTTTTGTTAAATTACCGTACAAAATCACAAAGCAAATTGATGGAATCCTGTCGCACACTGCAAATACTACTACACTTCCAGGTGTACACAGGACCCTTAGCACGTCTTCCTAAAACCTCATTACCTAACACCTCTTCTGCCTCTGTTGTCACAAGTTTTTCTTTTTCAACTGGACAACCATCTTTCACTTCATAAGCACGACCACTGGTGTCAACTGCATGCACCAAATCATTATCCTGGAAATAACTCTCCTCATTAAAAAATGCCTCACAGCTTGAACTATGCATCCATTCTCCAGAAAAAACTTCACAAAAATTACTACGATTAACTATTCTCTTCCATCTACTATTTCTTTTGAAATCAAAAATTGCCTTGTTTAGCTTCCTAATTCTATTGATTATCAAAATAAATAACTTACGTTTAATTTCAAATGCCTGATCAATAACTTTCTCAACTTTTTTTTTTCTCTTATAAAAAACTAGTTTCTGTTGACCTTTCTTAATATTTTTTAACAAATTGCCAATTATCCTGTTGCGGAACATTCGTTTACGAATCTCCCTAAACTGTTGTTTCCTTCTACTATCATGCACAGATTTATCTCTTGCTCTAGCAGTAACATTTTTCATTGTCCTTTTCTTTCCATTTGATTTCCTTCTCGTTTTATGGACTGAAACATTTTCTGTAGTAATATTTTTTTTAATACAAATATTTCTTATGAAATATTTAGAGCTCTTACCCGGTGCTTTCTTCGTGGCTTGAGAAATCTTTTTGTTAGAGGACTGCTGCGTTTTTTTTTTCACCTGCTGTCTTTGACGTTTTGCAGCCTTTATCTGTCTTTGTATTGTAGGCATGGTGAAATCTTGAAATGATCTGCAGTTGAATCTGTGGAAAAATATAATAAAAAATGTTATTAAACATTATTACCAAACAATAAATCAGTAACAGTGATCAAAAACTTAACACACTACTTGACATTTTAATTTGAAGATTTTTTAGTCATTGGCAATTTTACAATACAGAAATACCAGAAAAGAAATGACATTTATATTTATGTTACCTATGCTATTTTATATGTGAATCTGATCTAATTTTATGAGCATATTTTAATATTTTATTGAAGACACTACACATAACCTGTTTTTGAAGGTGTCTTTATTTTTAAATTAAACGGTTTACCTTTTTACTTTTTATTGATTATAAATTTTAAAAATAAATGTTTATATTTCCAAAGGCTCAAGCAGGTCAGCTTCCCATCCTATATCATATAATTCGGACAAATCTGCATCCTCATCACGCTCTTCTTCATCCTCAGGATTTAAATCCTCCAAAGGATCAACATCCACTGATGTTTCAATTACAAGTTCAATGATGAGGTCAAAATCAACTGATTGCAGATTGTCGCTCATGTTGAGGTTGTCTTTATCTTTAAAGAAAGATAACAACAATGAGATGTTGCAGAGTAAGAAACAAATCTCAGAGATTATAATAGTAAAATTGTTTAACAAGATTAACATTTTGCAGCTATTATTTAGCCATGTCCAGCAATGCTGAGCAGGTGAAGCCTATGTCTAATTTTTCACTGAACAGGACTCATCTCTTCTTAACCTTGGATAAGCCTCACCGACTCTGTGTCCCCTGCACATACTTAAATGTTAAAGGGCAGATTTATATTAAATGGCACATCCCCAGGCATGCACCAGTTAACGTGCACCACTGCTCTACCACCCATGGTGTGCCGCATTTACAATCAGATAGGAGAAAGCTGCGTCAAAACCCTGCGCCTGCTTGAAGCTGGCATAGGTCTTGACGCAGCATTGTGGAGATGGGGCACCCCTGAGCCTTGCTGGAGCTGCATCGCACTTGCGATACAACTCCAGCAATGCGCCACCTTTACGGCACAGATGCGTCACGCATCTGTGCCGTTTTTGCCCCATGCTGCGCCGCATTGTAAATGCAGCACACCATGGGTGGCGGAACAGCGGCGCAGGATGACTGTCACATCCCTGATGATGCGCCAGTCATCATAAATCTATCCCTAAGCTTCTTATCTTGTTACAGATGAACTGCCATATGTATCATCAAAATATTTTACATTTTCTAAATAGCGAATTTTAAGGAATAAATAGCGATTCTTTACCATTCCTAATTTGCGATGAGCAAATTGCTAATTGCAAGTTACCCATTCATTTCCATGGGCTAGGAGGCTCATATGAATGAAGGTTTAATTTGCGATTAGCAATTTGCTCATCACAAATTAGGAATTTTTCCAAGGGTGCAGGGGTGTCTCAAGAACACCCTGCTGCACCCCTGAAAAACAAATTTGGGGGCATATGGCACACATACATGCCCTAAGGGCATGTGTTGGCGTCATATGGCACCTTTTGTTTTTTTGAAAAAAAGCTTTTTGAAAAGAATTCACAAATTACCACCAATTTACCACAATAGTTTCCAAATCCTTAATGTCATTTTTTACATAGTTTTTGTTTGATACATTGCATTTAAGTAGTCACAAAATTTGCAAATCCTTCAGTGCAATTGCAAAATAAGGAATAGCAAATTTTGCTACTCCTTATTTTGCATCAAACTTGTTTGATACATACCATTTGTCTAATTAACATTCGCAAAGGCCGAAATTCGTAGAATTTTGATCTTTGCAAATGCTAATTAGCTTGATACATATGGCCCCAAGTGAGGCCTGTCTTGCGACATGGTGCATCTTTTGCATCACTGCTGCTTGGGTTTTATGTGGTACGTTTTTTTTACACCATGACATATCTGCCTAAATGCATCAATTTGTAATGTTGTCGCCTCATAGCAAATCTTTTGCACCACCGCTGCATCATAAAAGTGACGCACAGTGGCACAAAAGAGGCATACACCTATCATAAATCTGTCCCTAGCATTTTAAATGATTAATCCAGGATGACAATAAAGTGTGTCCTATCCAGAGGTTTGTTTAAGGTGAGGCCTACTCAGGATTGCAGATTAAAGTTACGCTTGATGAAGAATACAGAGGAGATAATACATATAAAGGCCTACCAATGAAGTAAGTAATGTGCACTTTATTGCGCCAGTCATCATAAATGTATCCCTAAGCTTCTTATCTTGTTACAGATGAACCACCATATGTACCATCAAACTATTTTGCATTTCCTAAATAGCAAATTTTAAGGAATAAATAGCAATTCTTTACTATTCCTAATTTGCAATGAGCAAATTCCTAATTGCAAATTACCCATTCATTTCCATGGGCTAGGAGGCTCATAGGAATAAAGGTTGCAATTTGTGATTAGCAATTAGCTCATCACAAAATAGGATTTTTTTCAAGCGTGCAGGGGTATCTCAAGAACACCCTGCTGCACCCCTGAAAAAGAAATTTGGGAGCATATGGCACACCTACATGCCCTAAGGGCATGTATGGGCGTCATATGGGACCTTTTTTTTTGTTGAAAAAAATGCTTTTTGAAAAGAATTCGCAAATTACCACAAACTAGAAGTTGGTGGTAGTTTCCAAATCCTTAATATCATTTTTTACATATTTTTTGTTTGATACATTGCATTTAAGGAATCGCAAATTTTGAATTATTGACATTTTAAGTCATTTCCACATGTGCAGTGTTTTCAAAATATGATTTGAAAATCGTTTTTGGGGAAAAGTAATGGTTTGCAAATTTATGACAAGGACATAATGGTGTATGCTTCTCTATAAGGCATTTCAGTGTCTCTGATGTCATTTTTCCCATATTACATTATAAGACCTTTCCCCATGGAGCACATTCCTTGTAAATATGCTCCCACCTGTGCATTGCAAATTTAGATTTTGACTGTTTCAGTCACATAGCCATGTTAAAAGTGACCCAAAAAAATTGCAAACGTTTTAAAATAACACATTCATGTGTCTTAAGGACATTTTAAGTCATTTCCCCATGGACAATGTTTTCTAAGTGGCGCAAAAGAGGCATACACCTATCATAAATCTGTCCCTAGCATTTTAAATGATTAATACAGGATAACAATAAGATGTAGCCTATCCAGAGGTTTGTTTAAAGTGAGGCCTACTCAGGATTGCAGATTAAAGTTACGCTTGATGAAGAATACAGAGGAGATAATACATGTAAAGCTCTACCAATGAAGTAAGTGATGTCTACTTCATTGCGCCAGTCACCATAAATGAATCCATAAGCTTCTTATCTTGTTAGACATCAACCGCCATATGTATCATATAACTATTTTGCATTTCCAAAAAAGCGAATTTTAAGGAATAATTAGCGATTCTTTACCATTCCTAATTTGCGATGAGAAAATTGCTAATTGCTATTTTACCCATTCATTTCCATGGGCTAGGAGGCTCATATAAATGAAGGTGCAATTTGCGATTAACAATTTGCTCATCACAAATTAGGAATTTATTCCAAAGGTGCAGGGGTGTCTCAAGAACACCCTGCTGCACCCCTAAAAAAGAAATTTGGGGGCATATGGCGCACATAAATTTTAAAAACATTCCTTTACCTCAACAACGATTTTCAAATCATAACTTCAAAACACTACACATGGGAAAATTACTTAAATTGTCCTTAAGACACATAAAAGCGTTTTTTGATTGGCTTTCCTGCATGGTAGGGTCACTTTTAACATGGCTATGTAACACAAACATTCAAAATCTAAATTTTCCATGCACATGTGGGAGCATATTTACAAGCAATTTGCGCCACAGAGAAATGTCTTACACTAAAATGAGAAAAATAACATCAGGGACAGTCAATTGCCTTATAAAGAACCATACACCATTATGTCCTTGTCATGAATTTAAAAACAATTCCTTTTCCCCAAAAACGATTTTCAAATCATAATTTCAAAACACTGCACATGAGAAAATGACTTAAAATGTCATTAAAACACATGAAAGCGTTTTTTGATTGCCTTTCGAGCATGGTTGGGTCACTTTTAACATGGCTATGTAACACAAACATTCAAAATCAAAATTTTCCATGCACATGTGGAAGCATATTTACAAGCAATTTGCGCCACAGAGAAAGGTCTTACACTAAAATGAGAAAAATAACATCAGGGACAGTCAATTGCCTTTTAAAGAAGCATACACCATTATGTCCTTGTCATGAATTTAAAAACAATTCCTTTTCCCCAAAAACGATTTTCAAATCATAATTTCTAAACACTGCACATGGGAAAATGACTTAAAATGTCATTAAAACACATGAAAGCATTTTTTGATTGCCTTTCCAGCATGGTTGGGTCACTTTTAACATGGCTATGTAACACAAACATTCAAAATCAAAATTTTCCATACACATGTGAGAGCATATTTACAAGCAATTTGCGCCACATAAATCATAATTTTCTCCTTAAAGCACACTATTCTCTATCTAAATTAAAGAAATATTTTCTCACCTTAGCAAATACTTTGAGTTTGAAAACAGACTCAGAAACACACCAATTTGTCTTCAGCAGAGCAAAAGGTATGCACTCCAGAGTCTGCAGCTATCAAAAGCACAGAAATGCTGTAAATTCTTCACACATATTTCTCATGTCACCCAATCAAAACTCTTCCCTCACTTTTTTTCAAATGAAAACCCTTCCCCCTCTGCCCTTTCTGCCTATTTTCCATAGCAACCACCTCTTGGAAGAACTCTGGTGTTTGCAAGTTCACACAACAATGTTGCAATTGAACTCTGAACTCTCAGTGCACCTGCATATCCAGTGCATTCTTTCATTTAATGATTTTTTATTGACCACTCAAAATACATCTTTCAAAGAACACATCTGTGCACCCTAACTTTCTGTTTTCATCAATCAAAATCCACCAATCACTGTTACTGCTTCATGAACACAGAAACTCCACAGTTTTTTTTTCATTTTACACTCTCATTTTTTCAACTGCCATTTCATTGCCACACTTCATCTGACTGCAGGAGAACCTTCTCTCACCATGTTTTCTGTCTGGATTGTTGGTCATAGTTATATTCACTGGGCTCAAAGGTACGTTGAAAGCAGGAATTTACCTAACCTCAATTTACAAGATGTGGAAATTAAGTGGTTTGGCCACAGAGGATTAAAATGTCACCAATTGATACCATTGGTGAAAACCTTTATGCATTTGGCAAAACCTGACCTGTTAATTGTGCACTGTGGAGGTAATGACTTGGGCACTTTGACTGGTGTAGGTCTGGAAATGCTTTTAAAGGACACCTTTGAGCAATTAATGGCACTTTTTCCTCAGACTGCCTTGGTATATTCAAATATATGCCAAAGACAGAAATGGAGGTGGTCAAACCAATTTTGTCCACAAATTGAGAAGTCGAGGAAGCATGTAAACAAATCTGTTTCAGCTTACATGAGAGACCATGGAATGGGCTCCCTGTACAACAATAACTTGCGTTACTACATGCAAGATATCTACAGAGGAGATGGAGTTCACTTCTCAGATGAGGGCAACAGAATTTTCACTCTGAATTTAAAAATGTGCATTGGTACCTACTTATAAGTACCTAAATGTACCATAAACCCAAAAGCTCTTCTCAGAGCTACCCTACATCTAATCACTCACAATTATTATTTTACTCTAACTTTTTTCACTAATTTTCAACAAAGTACGCTCCCTGGGGCGCTACCCGGTACGCGTACCGGGAGCTAACCTCGCGAATTTTTTTTAAAAAAATGTTTTTTTTTCGCACATATAAACCTCCTCAGCCACCCTCAGAAAACCTAGGGGGTCAAGATAACTCTACCGTGCCCCCTTCTACCCATTCCGAACATTATTTGCCCTCCATCTTGTATCTTAATTCGACCGAAACACAAAATGGTGGACTCCCGGAACGCTTAAGGTCCGCGAACCGAGGCGCTCAACGGTTCGCGTACCGGGTCGCTCCCTGGGAAGATAAAGGAAATAAAAAATAATCAACAAATCCAACAATCAATTAACATACAGCATTTGAAAAGACTATCATTCATTTTTCATTGTAGTACGCTCCCCAGAACGCTTCCCGGTTCGCGGACCGGGCGCTAACCACGAAAAAAAGACAACATTTTTTTTTATTTTTTTTTGCCCCGCGGGGCCCTTTTAAAACCTCCACATTAAACCTAGGGGGTCAGCGAGGATCTACTATGCCCCCTTATGGTTATTTCCCCCTTTGTTTTGGCCTCCTCTTGTCTCTCGATCCTACCGAGAGACAAGATGGCGGCCGCTCCGGACTGTTTAGAATGTTGACAGACACCGGAGAGCCAATCAGCTTCGCTACGCGAAGTTCCGATACGCGTAAGGTCCGCGAACCGGGGCGCTGCCTGGTCCGCGCTTACAGATATATATCTTTTTTTGAACGTTAATTTCTCAAAATCCACTGCAGCACATATATTGAGACCTACAAAAGGCACATCGGGCTACCAGTCCCTACAATTTTGCCAAGTTTCGTGCAAATCCATTCAGCCGTTCGGGCTAAAAGTGAGGCTAACCGCCCTATGGAAAACTCAATGTTAAAAACACGTTTTGGGACCCCCCTTTTTTCTCGGCCCCCCCTGGACGAACCCCCCCCCAAATTTCCAGGGGCTGCTCAGAAACAAAATGTTCCATTTTCCTGAAAATTTCAGCCAATTCCGTCCACAAACGCCAAAGTTATTAGACATAGAATTTTCAAAAATCCCATAGGGAAAAAATCCTAACTATATATACCTACTGGCGACCGCCAGTAGGTAATATATATATATATATATTATATATATATATATATATATATATATATATATATATATATATTCACTGAAAAAACCATAGGTTATAGACCATATATAGTTAGGAATTAGCATTTAAAAAACCTTATTTTACTCACACAAAACCATTGAAATTCCATATATAGTTAGTTGCACTAACTATATATCGCGCACCCGCAATCCACTGCTGATCATGTCACATATTACATCATTCATGACATGGTCAGTGACATCACTGATGACATCACTGATGACATCTCAAATGACATCACTGATGACATCACTGATGACAACATCCAGTGACTGTATGTTTCTGTAAAGTTAAAATATGTCTTACATATTGAAGAATGAGTGGATGTATAAGTGTCTGGATGAAGGATTTAGTAGGTGCGTGACTGACTGTATGAGTGAGTGATTAAATGTGTCTCACTGAATGCATGGGTTAGTGACTAAACTGTCTTAATTTGTGCATCATTATGTCTGTTGTTCTGTAAACTGCTGCATGTGTTGATCATTAGCTATACGAGAGGCTATATGTGTTATTAATTGGTTGCCCAAGTATTTCTATGGGAGATTGAGTTTGTGTGGGGGTGGCTGGAAGGTGTGTGACTCTATGCATAGATGTGTGAGCAGTTTATTCACTAGGTGTATGAGTTCAAGAGTGCATGTGGAAACAGCTACATGGGCAGTTGACTGTGTGCATGAGTGTATTGATGAGTGAATGGATATCTCAATGCTACATGTCATAGTAAGTACATATGTAAAACACAGTACATGTGAGAGTTGGCATATATAAATAACTGTGCATGAGAGCCACTGAATGAGTGAGTGGTTGTATCGATCATTGTGAACTTGTATCAGGGATTGTATAAGAGAGTAAATATGTGTTAGTATATGTTTCAATAAGTAAGGTGTGTTTAACTGTATAGTTGAAGAAATGGAGGTGAGATTGTTTCTTTGCATGACTGACTGGGTGTGTGAGTAACTCCATGGATGAGTGGCAGTGTGTGAGTGTCTGTATACACTGAGTGTATCTAAGGTTATATTAGAGTCTGAAGAGGTTTATCGTATTAGCACAAGAATGATGTCAAATGAGATTTCATCAGTGATGTCATCAGTGATGTCATTTGAGATGTCATCAGTGATGTCACTGACCATGTCATGAATGATGTAATATGTGACATGATCAGCAGTGGATTGCGGGTGCGCGATATATAGTTAGTGCAACTAACTATATATGGAATTTCAATGGTTTTGTGTGAGTAAAATAAGGTTTTTTAAATGCTAATTCCTAACTATATATGGTCTATAACCTATGGTTTTTTCAGTGAATTTTCAAGGTTTTGTAAATGCTAATTCCTAACTATATATGGTCTATAACCTATGGTTTTTTCAGTGAATTTCAATGGTTTTTTAATAGCAAATATCATAAGCTGTCGAATGTCAAGTACGTGGTAAGTGAAAACATTTTCGTGTTTATGCACACTGATCTGCTTTGAATGGTGCCCCCCCCCCCTCATTTCTATTAGGAGTACTCTCTCTTTGCAGATAGTGAAAGGTAGTTAACGCAGGCCTTTGCCCCCGTTGTAATCCGTCGTGCCTGCTTCTCTCTCCATTTGATTGATTGTTATCCAAGTATTTACTGTTTTAGAATTAGTTCTCTTTGGTTCATTCTCTATTTACAAACAAACACAGAGTCGCAATACTCTGTTTAGTCTTTGCAGATAACGAAAAATCGTGTAAAAAAAAAGAAAAGGAATCGAGCAAAATCAGTAGGCCACTAATGGGATCTCTTTTTGACCTCGCTAAAATAGAAACATTAGGAACAACCCCTCATGACAAATACAAAACTAGTGAGATGAACTGAACTCCACACAATGATGGCTGCAAAACAGCTCGGCTCCGCCACCCACCCCGCCCAAAATAACGATAAAGAACGGCTGCCATGATTGGTTGCGGAATGACCACGACGGAGCTACGAAATGGTGCTGCTCTCATGCTAACCCCAGCTTCAGTCTGAAACATCCAGAAACACTGTAGACTACCAATTCGATCAGTTCCGGTAGCGCCCCAATGTAACCCGGTAGAGAAGAACTAGCCCTCCCCTCTTTGACTGATGGTTCTTGTTGCCTGTCCCTTCTGTTGTCATTTAACAGAACTATTTAGCCTGTTGAAAGGGGTTGTGTTCCGACCGCTGGTTGGTGGAGACATTTTGACTATATTCTGTACCTGCGTTGTCGCGTAATGCGTCATATGACGCGCCGCGTTAGCGCATCCGGAAGTCATCCGGGGCGCGCAGCGCGTAACGTAAGCATAACAAGTCATGTGACTTGTTAATAAAACTTTTCATTGGTTCATTTTACTTTTCTTATTGTAATGATGAAAGGCTTGGTCATATGACCTAAAAATTACGCTTTTCATTACTTCCGAACATTATTTTTTCTTAAATATATGTTATAATGTTCCAGGCTAATGTACTTTCCCGGAAATTTTACAACTGTCCTGCAAGTAAAATATATTCTTTTTTCGAGAAAAAGAGCGTTTCTTCGTCCCATGACGGAGCCGTTGAGCAAAAGAGGGTCGACCTGCTGTCTTAGTCGCCGATACGCCTGAATATGAGATTCTTATCGATCACTTTATGTTGCAGGAATAGAAAACACAACAGCCCTTGACCATTTATCTTTACTGCGTTCCTTCGTATTATACCTTTTACCCTTCATGTAATTGGTCTGCTTTATTTCACTTGCCTTTTAATGATTCTAAAACAGTCACTATTATTAAAAACTTTACCAATGTATATACTACTACCATGTTTTCTTTTAAAAACCTTTATTGTGAAAATTTCATTATACAAATACGAGCCTATAACCACGTGGGCCTGCCACGGAGCAAACTGTAATCGTATATGATGAATAGACATTTACACTGTAGAGGAACGTAACGGGCGGGCCATTAGGTTGCAAGAACTAAGGTGTCTAACAGTTACGGAATCGGTGGACGTACATTTTATAATTAAAATACGACAGGGCCAGTTACAATAAAATTATCTAGATATACATTTGCGGGCAAGTACCATGGGTGACGTTAATTCGAACTTTCAACAGTACAGTAATCAATAACACATCAGAACTTAATATCAATAGGGATGTCAAAATATTCAATCAATTCTCGTCCCCGCCCGCCATGTGCTTCAAAACTGCATACGTATCTCGTGATTTCAAGGTTCTGCAACCAGTACACAACAAGGAGTTACGAGTCCCATTTATTCCGGCGCCATTTTGGGCGAGGACGGGCAGGTCCAGGATATAGTCAAAATGTCTCTACCAACCATCGACTATGATGATGTTCATATGCTGTATTTATTAGAGTAACACTCATCTGTCCACATGAAATTAATTTGCCACAATCTAAACATGTCATTTTAATCTTTCCAAAGTTCTTCTAAATATTTGGGACCGTTTCCCTTGCCTCTGAAGCTCTCAGTGCCACTTCTTTGATGAATGTACTAGCAGGTCAGGGGTTCTCCTCCAAATCTCTCTTTTATGCAGCACTATAATTAATTGGTGCCACCTCTCCATATGACGATGCATGGTATAGTTACCACAACTATATTTTTTTTCGGTTCCTCTGGAGAGTTCATCGTGGCAGATGAAGCGTGTAACGTACCGGGCATTTACCTTTTTTTGCATGTACAGGAAAGGAAAAAAAAATCGAGCGTCCGAGTTCTAAGGTGTCCCAGGGCCATTTTAGTGGACCAGGCCCAAATCCAAAGAACAGGCCGCCATTTTGAGAGTCCTCTTGCAGCCGCCTGTCGCTGTAGCATCAAGAGCAGCCGAAACTCAGCTGAATGGCAACTGAAACGGTAAAGGGGCGCCCCACTACAGCAGACGAGCCTCCACCTAGGAAGGCCCATTCACGCCAGCTCCCCACCCCTTCGGGCACCCCACGCCGTTATTCGGAGCAGTATTGTAGGATGGCCACACCAGTGCGGCAACTTGCTAGACATCACCTCGGTGGTAACCGAATCTCAACGCCTTGTGGTGTCTTCTATTCAAAAAACATTGTTATGCTGCCTTCGACCTATTCGCCGCAAGTGCGCACACAACTCAACTGCATAGCTTGCTAGACACCACCTCGGTGCCATCCGGATCTTGGAATGTCAGCACCTTTTGGTGTCTTCTCTTCAGAAAATATTGTTGCGCTGCCTTTGGCCCCATTCGCACATCAGTCCGCTACTGACGCCATCTCACAGGCTAATGGGGCGCCCCACGCCGACTTTCAGCATTGTAGAATGACCACACCAGTACAGCAACTTGCTAGACATCACCTCGGTGCCATCCGGATCTCGGCGCCCCACTGCAGATGAAGTGCCTCTCAACTATGAAACCACCACGGTGACATCCGGATCTTGGCGCGTTGTGCTACCTTCGGCCTATTCGCACATCGGTCCGCTACTGACGCCATCTCACAGGCTAATGGGGCGACCCACGCCGAGTTTCAGCATTGTAGGATGACCACACCAGTACAGCAACTTGCTAGACATCACCTCGGTGCCATCCGAATCTTGGCATCTCAACGCCTAGTGGTATCTTCCATACAAAAAATATTGTTACGCTGCCTTTGGCCCCATTCGCACATCAGTCCGCAACTTAGACATCACCTCGGTGCCATCCGGATCTTGGCATCTCAGCGCCTTGTGGTGTCAGTCAGAAAATATTGTTGCGCTGCCTTTGGCCCCATTCGCACATCGGTCCGCTACTGACGCCATCTCACAGGCCAACGGGGCGCCCCACGCCGACTTTCAGCATTGTTGGATGGCCACACCAGTGCGGCAACTTACTAGACACCACCTCGGTGCCATCCGGATCTTGGCGCGTTGTGCTGCCTTTGGCCTATTCGCACATCGGTCCGCTACTGACGCAAACTCACAGGCCAACGGGGCGCCCCACGCCGACTTTCAGCATTGTAGGATGGCCACACCAGTGCTGCAACTTGCTGGACACCACCTCGGTGCCATCCGGATCTTGGCGCGTTGTATTGCCTTCGGCCTATTCGCACATCGGTCCGCTACTGACGCCGCCTCACGTGCCAACGTATTTTCTCCGCATTTTATACCCTATGCCGCATAACAGGTCATGTGACTTGTTTATAAAACTTTTCATTGGTTCATTTTACTTTTGGTTTCCTAATGATGGAAGGCTTGATCATATGACCTAAAAACAACACTTTTCATTGGATGAAAACGTTTTTTTTTTTCCCAAACGATGAAAGCCCCACCTTGTTTCTGGATGTTTCAGACTAAACTGGCGTCAGCATGAGAGCACCACCATCTCGTAGCTCCGTCGTGGTCATTCCGCGAGCAATCATGGCAGCCGCTCCCCACCAGAAGCCTGCAGGAGTCGGGGCCCCCAAAACTTTTGATGAATTCTCAAGGCGGAGGGGACGCTTTCGAGAATGGGGTCCAAGACCTAGCAGACAAGCGTCCGATTTCCAAGGTGTCCCAGGGCCATTTCAGTGGACCAGGCCCAAAAAGGAAAGAGCCTGCCGCCATTTTGAGAGTCCTGTGACAGCCGCCTATCGCTGCACCGCAAGAGTGGGCGCAACTCAGCTGAATTGCGGCTTTTGACACAGTGGACCAAAAACGGACGGAATGGCAACTGAAACGGTAAAGGGGCGCCCCACTACAACAGATGACACTCCACCTGGAGAGGCCCGTTCACGCCGCCTCCCCCGGGGCGCCCCACGCCGTTATTCGGAGCAGCATTGTAGGATACCAAAACCAGTGCGGCAACTTACTGGACATCACCTTGGTGCCATCGTTCTGCTGCCTTGGAACTATTCGCACAACAGTTTGCTACTGATGACCCACCCCCCGCGACGCCCCACGCCGTTATTTGCTGGGTGGCAACTTACTAGACATCACTTTCGTGTCATCTAGATTTCGGCGCGTTCTGCTGCCTTGGAACTATTCGCACAACAGTTTGCTACTGATGTCCCACCCCCCGCGACGCCCCACGCCGGAAATCTGGACGTTGTGCTGCGTTGGGACTATTCGCACAGCCGACCGCTACTTCGTTGTTTTTCCCTAAAAATGTTTATATGTTATTACTATTTTTGTTTTCTTGTATATATTTATAAATTATTAAAGTTTTATAATCTTACTACTTTGTCGGAGTGCTATATATTTTTAATGTGACACATAATTGTAAAAACTTTGATGTACAAAGAGTCATCCCTGGAATCTTCCGCTTCACGCTCGGTCCCCTCCCCAATCACAATACAGGATGGTTTTCAGATAATAGCAACGCTTCTGCTGTGACGGATCTCATCGAGTGTGGGCCTTGATCTACTATAACTCCTTTGAAGAGGGGTGATTCTTTACAGCTGTGGCCATAAACTACATCTGCAGGGCTAGCTGATAGCCTAGGACCGGCCTGGACAATCGGACACAGAGGAAAAGGAGTGTCAGAGGGTGCGGTAGTGAATAGGGCGAAAGGGAGGTGTCGGGCGGGCACAGGGTGTGATTCTCAGGGAAGAGCAGCGCAGATGGGGGGAGGTTTATTACCCATGCATAAGACAGAGAGCGGGGGTGACCACTGCCTGGGTGAGATGCTTGCGAGGGTGGGGAGCCATGCTAAGGATCGACAGCGTGCACAGAGTGGGTCTGGTCAAGGCATCTAAAATGGCTGCCGTGCACGACAAAAGTGTGGCATTTGAAAAAAGACAAGATGGCGCAGACAATGTTTTTCAACACTTCCTGATTTCCTTCGAATCGAACGTTAACAGACGTTGGGGCATATTACCAAAGTTAAGCGATATTTATCCCTAACGATGCATTGCAAAGATTTTTTTACCGTCAGAAATTATCGCAGATAAACCTTGCTATTATCAAGGTTTATCGCAAATACGATAAAAAACGACCGCAATGCATTAATATCGCTGAAAACTCAGCGATATTCATGCATTACCGAGCTAATGCTCTTAGCCATGTTATCCACCTCCCATTGGATAACATGGCTAAGAACTGCTCAGGGCAGCTGTTACTTTTTGGAGATATTCGCGCTTATCTCGAATATTTCCAAAAGTTGATAATAGGAGATAGCGATGTTAGCGACTGTTTCCAGTCGCTAACATCTTGGCATGCCCACTTTGCATGTCATTAGTGATAAATATCACTCACATGCAAAGTGGGGCCCAAGATGGTCGCTATCTCCTACTAGCCGTCGCTAACTGGTGTTAGCAACAGCTAGGTAATACAGATATAATTTTATCTCCGCGAAGCGGAGCGCTGTTACAGATATATATCTTGTTTTTGAACGTTAATTTCTCAAAATGCACTGAAGCACATATATTGAGACCTAGCAAAGGCACATCGGGCTACCAGTCCCTAATATTTTACCAAGTTTCGTGCAAATCCATTCAGCCGTTCGATTATTATTATTATTATTATTTTTTGCCCCGCGGGGCCCTTTTAAAACCTCCACATCAAACCTAGGGGGTCAGCGAGGATCTACTATGCCCCCTTATGGTCATTTGCCCCTTCGCTTTGGCCTCCTCTTGTCTCTCGATCCTACCGAGAGACAAGATGGCGGCCGCTACGTACTGTTTGGAATGTTTACAGACACCGGAGAGCCAATCAGCTTCGCTTCGCAAAGCTCCGTAACGCGAAAAGTACGCGAAGCGGTGCGCTGTTACAGATATATATCTTTTTTTGAACGTTAATTTCTCAAAATCCACTGAAGCACATATATTGAGACCTAGCAAAGGCACATCGGGCTACCAGTCCCTACAATTTTGCCAAGTTTCGTGCAAATCCATTCAGCCGTTCGATTATTATTATTATTATTTTTTTTTTGCCCCGCGGGGCCCTTTTAAAACCTCCACATCAAACCTAGGGGGTCAGCGAGGATCTACTATTCCCCCTTATGGTCATTTGCCCCTTCGCTTTGGCCTCCTCTTGTCTCTCGATCCTACCGAGAGACAAGATGGCGGCCGCTACGGACTGTTTGGAATGTTGACAGACGCCGGAGAACCAATCAGCTTCGCTTCACAAAGCTCCGTTGCGCGAAAATTACGCGTCCTGGAGCGCTGCCCGGTCCGCTGTTACAGATATATATCTTTTTTTAAACGTTAATTTCTCAAAATCCACTGTAGCACATATATTGAGACCTACAAAAGGCACATCGGGCTACCAGTCCCTACAATTTTGCCAAATTTCGTGCAAATCCATTCAGCCGTTCGGGCTAAAAGTGAGGCCAACCGCCCTATGGAAAACTCAATGTTAAAAACACGTTTTGGGACCCCCCTTTTTTCTCGACCCCCCCTGGACGAACCCCCCCCCAATTTTCAGGGGCTGCTCAGAAACAAAATGTGCCATTTTCCTGAAAATTTCAGCCAATTCCGTCCACAAACGCCAAAGTTATTAGACATAGAATTTTCAAAAAACCCATAGAGAAAAAATCCTAACTATATATACCTACTGGCGACCGCCAGTAGGTAATATATATATATATATATATATATATATATGTATATATAATACCCACTTCCCATACAAAGAAACGGAAAGTTTGCATCTCTGCAGCCTCTCTTATTTTTCACCTTATTCATTTTCCGCTCAATCAACACATCATCCATACATACACACACCTACTTGCTGCATACATTAGCTGTGATTATCAACTATTCTTCTATTTCATATACCTATTCAAAGTGCAGGCCTTTATCGAACATTTTTATTGTAATAAGTACCCCAGCCGAAGGCATTTTACATTTGCACACTTGCTCCCTTTCTTGGCTGGGATTATTAATTATTCTTCAATTTCATATTCTGATTCAAACTCAAGGCCCTTTATCGAGCCTTTTTGTTGTAACTACTGTTGCAAGAATTCTGCTCCTACACAGAACTGTGCATAAAGACTTAGGACCTCAGTGAATTACAGTGTACCAAAACCCACCTTAGTACTCAAACTCCCTACCAGACTAGCAATCAGTGACTCATTGGTTATTCTTCCTATAGCAAAAACACCAATGACTAGTCAACCCAGAACATGCAACTTAGATTACCTCAAGTAAGGTAGATAAAAAAAAACACTCTTTCGTTATAATCTTACACCAGTCCAAAACAAGGAGTAAATAAAGACACGTGCAGGTTTGAAATGTTTATTTCTAACACCGTAATCTCATGCACAGTACCGTAGATAATACAACCAAACATATTATCAGAAACAAGCTTGTCAGCATTGTTACTATTCCATAAAATACAAAGTGAGAAAGCATCTTATATTGCTAACGGGAAACAGGTTTAAAATATATCTACATTTCACCCTCCCTACCTACCAGGTTAGTTTATAACTACAGAAGGTCTCATAGGATTACATGGACGGTCCAATACCTCTGGTACTCAGCAGTAGTGGATCACATTGAGTTCTGCACAAACTGTCAGGATACCAATGTTCTCCAACTGTGGCTAATTATGCCTCCACAATGCATTATTAAATGCACCAGTATCAGACGTGGCCACACCTGCATATGTGTTTTAGGTCGAACGTGCGACGATCATTCCAAATAACAGACACAGTATCCAAGATAACCTTGATGTTCCATCCTCTCACTATACACACTAAACTAGCGAGGCAGTCCAGAAATGTAGCATGACAAATTATTCTCATGTGAAACAAAATACTCAGCCTTCTCTAAACAATATCAAAATTGCGTGTGGTGTGCAAAGCAGAGCAGGAAAGCAAAAATGGCATTTAAGCTTCTAATGAACCCATGCTAACTTAACACGGTGTGAGTGCAAGACTCAGCCCACGACACCTTCCCTCGATAGAACCACATGATATAAACGTGGGCGAACTAGGAACGCAGAGTCCAAGCCTGAAAAGCAGAGTCAAGTTCAAATTTGCATACATTTTTTTTTCGCTGTTTGATAGAAAACAGTAACTAAATAATAAAGAATAGGTAGAAAAATCAAAGAGTCTTAATCCAACAGTGTATAAGCACAGTATGTAGCAAAAGCCTCCAAGAGGAAGTCATTGTTCTCATCTGAAAACATTTCAGCCATCCAATTCCATAGTGAGAATGAACATACATGTTCCTCAACGACCGGAGCCTCTATCACCATCGGAGGAAAACTCGGGCCATCTTCAATGTAACTGCATGCCAAGAAGTCACGCGCCGCTGCAAAAACATTCCAACGTCCCATTATTCCATGTATCGCTGCTAAGGCCATATTCCCGCCGCCAGAACAGAGCAAGTCATGAACCACTAAGGTGCTCATCAGCTGGTCATAATCCGCGTTGGGAGACACTGTACTGCAGAGACTCAAATCCAGGGCCCAGTCGAAATCGCAGCTCAGGCAATGGAACACAGGCTGAACGCATGTGAAAAAGGAGAATCGAAACGATAATCCATAAGCTGCACTCAATGTAGACAGAGGCAGCGCTCCGTAATAACTAAGCATTCGGTTGCGGACCAGCAACAGCCGAGAAATATTGTCGTGGTCTGCAGGATGTGCATCCATATTTATGTAAACAAATTAATAGAATCACACCTGCAACTAATGCGACTATTAAGTGGAATCCACCAAAAATGCTGGAAAACATTGAATGAAAAAACGCCGAAAAGACACCAATTATAGTTTGAAAAGAACTCACAAGACCACTGCTTCTAACTTTAAAAAAGTAAGAACCCCGTTGTCAAGGACGCATTAAAGATACTCTGAATTAACTCCCCAAAATACAAAGGCACGTCTGTATTTAATAAATCATACACTTCTGTGTGGGTGTTTACTACATGAAGGACAAATGTTTCTCTAGCAGATGTAAGAGCGACCTCTTTTTGAGACAATAGCGCTCTTATACGGCTCATTTGGTGGACTCTTCTTTCAAGGTTGGCCAGATAGAAACAACCAGCTTCCCATGCAGAGGAGTAAACACAACTTTTTTTTAGTAAACCACACACTCAGTTACCGTAATCATGTAACCGATGCCTGGTAACATTGCACAACAATCTGCATTATTTCAAATTAAATAACTCACGTTTCCAGTAAACTGAACGTAGGTATGATAGCAGGTGTCGCAGTGCCTTTCAAAACTCACACCAAATTAGGCGCATCTTGATTACAAGAGCCATGCAATTCTATGTGTCTACAAATTAAGGAGTGATGTGGTGCTATTCTGCAATCCTCAACATTCACATAGACTTCTTTTCCCTCCCTCAGACACCTATATGTAAATGATAATAACCAAGCTTATTGGAGATAAGCGCTGCCTAAACATCCATATCTGCCTATACTATATTATTACATGCAAACCTCAAACTTAAACAGGTTAAAAAGTAACGTTATGATACCGTGGATAAGCCACACAGCTGAAACGGATCTCCAATGAGTGACCACTTCTAACCATTCTCATAGCGCGCCCTGTGCTCTGATTTGACAGTGAGAGAGTGATCGCACCATAGTTTGTACTGCTAATCATTCTCACCACACGCTACGAATACGCTTTCACGTTACGCGTCGCATCAAAGCTTCCGTGTGATGTATTGTAAGGCCCCGTACGCAAAGACGCAAATGTTTTTAATTGTTTAAAAACAAATATTTATGTATTTATTGAACATACTAACAGAACACATTATCTAGGATAATTATGAAAACATTTTTTTTTTAAGTTCCAATAATCCTACATTACTTTTAAAAGCAATTACACCAATCGCGGTGAAAAGTGATGCGTACTCGCATCCTAAGAACACCGTAATAACAGCATAACCGTACGCAAAGCCGTGTGACTTTAAATGAAGACATTTCATTGGTTCATAACACTTCCTATTACAACTGTTGAAACTTCCGTCCCATTTTAAAAATTCTACTTTGACTTTCTAAAAAGAAACATCTCTTCTGAGGATCTTGTCAAATAGAACAAAGTTTACCATATTAACAGCAATGGACTCATCTTCCAGCCATTCTTCAGAAGAATATTTCATTCCTAAAGAAACTCCAAAAAAGAGGAAAGAAGGTCTAATTTGGCAGTTTTTTACTTTTCCAGAAGGGCAAAAAAAGATTAATGCTCCAAAAGTAACCTGTAAAATTTTCCAAACTCTTTCAAGGGGTGATCCATCTCAAAAATACTCCTTTAGCACAGCAAATATGGAGCGACACGTAAAGAACTTACACCCTAACAACTTTGCTCGAGCTGCAACACAGAGGTTGAAGGACAACCCACCTGCTACTGCACCAAGCACATCAACTGCTGCACCAGCATTTTCAGCAAACAGTCCACGCACACAAATTCATCCTGATTTTGCTCAAGTTAAAATTCTATACATTTATTGCAATAAACTTTTGTGTTATGGGAAACAGTCTATTGACCTGATAAAACGCAGGAAGCAGGAGCATCACTGTCCTCGACATTACTTTTTTTTTCATTCTTTTCTTCCTGTTGGACACTACCAAGCCCCCCATTCTAGAAAATAATTGCCCCCGGGATTTGGCCCCCCCCAAGAGATAATTAGGAATAAAACAAAATTCGTTTTTTTTTCCTTTTCCACCGCGTACAAGTACAATACGCGTACAACGGGTTTTTTAAATTAAAAAAATAAAATAAAATTGCGCCTAAACATCCATGTGAGACCCCCTGAGCATGCCTAGAGGGTCAACATGTTTCTACCCTACCCCTTTTCTTATTTTTCAACTTTGTTTTACTGTTTTCTTGTGACTCGGTGCTACTGAGGCACAAGATGGCTGCCAACACTTCCTGGTTTGGAGTGTTGACAGACAGTTGACAACCAATCAGCATGCAGCTCGTGCTCGTAATTGTACGGATTTCCGTACGCCTGCTGTACTTCGTCACTAGATATCGCTATGATTTTATTTTTCATTTTCTCAGAAACATTGGAACGGATTTACACCATTTAACAAAAAGCACAATCTGCGAACCAAACTCTACCTCTCTGCCAAATTTGGTGTAATTCCGTTCTGTCGTTCGGGCCGTAGCCCTGGCTAAAGGTCCTTATGGAAAATTGCATGGGGAAAACACCTTCTGGGACCCCCTTTTTTCTCGGCCCCCGCTTGACAAATCCCCCCCAAACTTTCAGGGAAGGAGCAGAGCGGAGAAATTCGCGAAGATTCGTCCACCAGCACCAAAGTTATTCCAAATAGAATGCTGTGGATTTCCTATGGAAACTAGGTCCTAACTATAACTACCTACTGGCGACCGGCAGTAGGTAATATATATATGTATATATATATATATATATATATATATATATATATATATATATATATATATATATATATTACCTACTGGCGGTCGCCAGTAGGTATATATAGTTAGGATTTTTTCTCTATGGGATTTTTGAAAATTCTATGTCTAATAACTTTGGCGTTTGTGGACGGAATTGGCTGAAATTTTCAGGAAAATGGCACATTTTGTTTCTGAGCAGCCCCTGAAAATTGGGGGGGGGTTCGTCCAGGGGGGGTCAAGAAAAAAGGGGGGTCCCAAAACGTGTTTTTAACATTGAGTTTTCCATAGGGCGGTTGGCCTCACTTTTAGCCCGAACGGCTGAATGGATTTGCACGAAACTTGGCAAAATTGTAGGGACTGGTAGCCCGATGTGCCTTTTGTAGGTCTCAATATATGTGCTACAGTGGATTTTGAGAAATTAACGTTTAAAAAAAGATATATATCTGTAACAGCGGACCGGGCAGCGCTCCAGTACGCGTACTTTTCGCGCAACGGAGCTTTGTGAAGCGAAGCTGATTGGTTCTCCGGCGTCTGTAAACATTCCAAACAGTCCGTAGCGGCCGCCATCTTGTCTCTCGGTAGGATCGAGAGACAAGAGGAGGCCAAAGCGAAGGGGCAAATGACCATAAGGGGGCATAGTAGATCCTCGCTGACCCCCTAGGTTTGATGTGGAGGTTTTAAAAGGGCCCCGCGGGGCAAAAAAAGAATAATAATAATAATAATCGAACGGCTGAATGGATTTGCACGAAACTTGGTAAAATATTAGGGACTGGTAGCCCGATGTGCCTTTGCTAGGTCTCAATATATGTGCTCCAGTGGATTTTGAGAAATTAACGTTCAAAAAAAGATATATATCTGTAACAGCGCTCCGCTTCGCGTAACGGAGGTTTGCGAAGCTGATTGGTCATTCTGTCACTGGGCTATAGTTGGGCTACATCTGGCTGATATTTGGGCTACATTTGTTTTTTTTGTCTCTGGCGGCCATCTTTGGGCTACATTGGGCTACATTGGGCTTCATTGGGCTTCATTGGGCTACATTGGGCTACATTTGGGCTCCAACATATATATAGGCCAATGTAGCCCAATATATATTTTTTAAAGTTAATTTTCGTAAAAACCACTGGAGCATATATCTTGAGACATAGCAAAGGCACATCGGGCTACCAGTCCCTACAATTTTGCCAAGTTTCGTGGAAATCCATTCAGCCGTTCGAGCTAAAAGTGAGTCCAACCGCCCTATGGAAATGAAGGAAATGAATGGGTAATTTGTAATTAGCAAATAGCTCATCGCAAACTAGGAATGGTAAAGAATCGCTATTTATTCCTTAAAGTTCGCTATTTAGGAAATGCAAAAAACTTTGATGATACATATGGCGGTTCATCTCTAACAAGATAAGAAGCATAGGGATAGATTTATGATGACTGGCGCATCACCAGGGATGTGTTAGTCATTCTGTGCCGCTGTTCCGTCACCTATGGTGTGCTGCATTTACAATGCGGCGCATCATGGGGCAAAAACAGCACAGATGCGTGATGTATCTGTGCCGTAAAGGTGGCGCATTGCTGGAGTTGTATCGCAAGTGTGATGAAGCTCCAGCAAGTGTCGGGGGTGCCCCTGTCGCAGGGTTTCTGTTCTCACACAGAACTGTGGACAGAGGATTGGAACCTCGGCGAATTAGGGTGTCCCAAAACTCACCTTAGTAATCAAAAACCCCTTAGCAAGCTAGGTACAGTGTTACATTGGATATAACAAACTCTCAATGTTTAGACAATCCAGAATATGAACTTATAGTACCTCAGGATACGTGGAACTCATGAACAGTCGGTCGTTATATATTTCTTAGAAACCAGAACATGGAGTTAGGAAGAACACATGTGTATTTGAAATGTTTATTTACTAATGCCGTCTTCTCAGGCGTAGTATCTTAGATAATACAAGTACACATATTATCAGTAGCAAAATTACCAGCATAGTTACTAGTACATAAAAAGCGAATGGTGACAGTATGTTAACATGCTGTAAATGAATAAGAGTTAGCAACACTTATAAGCAGCCACGGGCCGTGGAGGGAGTTACGGTGGGGCAGGGAGGCGGGGAGGGGGAGGGTCAGGGTGGAGAGGGCTCCACCCTGCTCCTCCCCCTCCCCGCCTCCCTGCCGCACCGTAACTCCCTCCACGGCCCGCGGCTGCTTATATCTCACCCTCCCTAATACACATATTATATTATTTGCTAAGAAGGTCTGTTTGTGTTGGTTTAGGGCGTGCCCATACTTTAGTGTCTTAGATTTGAAGGAATCACATCAGCATACACCAGCTCTCTCTTCATGTGAACCGCATCAACTGTTGTGTATGTGTGTTCGGCAAAGCAATATAAAACCCGCCTCATGCCCAGAATTGGCAGAAGCTGCACTTATGTTATGAGTATGAAGTCGTGGAGATCAGACCTCATAACAATTCTGTATCGTGTTGTTCTTGAAACTTCAGCACTCGCTGTACAGATATAGTTTAACAAGCAAAGCAGATAGTAGAGCAACAACATATTATTCTCATGTAAACCACGATGAACTACTAGGTTGAAAGCTAAAGCAACAACTAAGTGTCGTGTGCAGAAGTTGCAAAAAAGGAAAAATGGCGTTTAAACCGGTAATGAGCCCATGCTAACTTAACACGGTGTAAAGATATCCAGGACCTAGATGACACCTCCCCATGATCCGGAAACGAACTGAATAAGATAATAGAAGTGCCATCTCATGAGAGCAGATTGCAACTTTATATGTGGACGGTCCGCAAGGTAAAACATTAAAAACTAGGAAAATTTAATGCTAAAGAAAAATAAAACAGCCA
The DNA here is from genome assembly GCF_964261635.1 of Lissotriton helveticus. Lineage (NCBI taxonomy): Eukaryota > Metazoa > Chordata > Amphibia > Caudata > Salamandridae > Lissotriton > Lissotriton helveticus. The sequence goes on along the minus strand of NC_136065.1, from coordinate 629,373,045 downwards.
AGTACTTTATCGAGTCTTAAGCCAATAGGCAAGCTAAATAATAAAAACTTGACAAATAAGTCAATGAATTGTCAATGAAATGCTAGTACTCAGCATATCAAACATGAAAAAGGTCTATGACATAACTGTGTATGCAAAATAAGCTGCAACAGCCTCCAATAGGAAGTCACCGTCTTCATCCGAAAAGAGTTCAGCCATCCAATTTAAAAGCGGAAAAGAACATACGTGCTCTCCCAGCACCGGATCCTCTATCACCATCAGAGGACAGCTCGGTGGGTTTTCAAGAAAGCTCTGTTCCAAGAAAGACTGTGTTGCCGCCAGTAAATTCCAGGGACCAATTAGTCCATGCATCAATGCCACAGCCATAATCCTTTCGCCAGGACAAACCAACTCGTGAGTAATGATAGGAGTCATCAGCTGATTAAAGTCGACGTCAGGAGAAACCGGTCCGCAGAGACACAAATCAATGGCCCAATCGAAATCACAGGTCAGGCAGTGAGATACAGGCTGGACACAGGTGAAGTAGGAGAATCGAAAAGATAATCCATATGCCGTGCTTAATATCGCCAACGGCATTGTGCCATAATATTCTAGCATGCGATTGCGGAACAGTGTCAGCAGCTGCAGGGCGGGAGCTTGCACAGGAGGGACATCCATATTTAAAAATGTAAAAAAGCACAAGAGCGTCCGCTGGTAATGCAAGTAAAAATGGGAATCCACGAAGCAGAGTGGAAAAAATAGAATGAAAGAAAGCAGGGATGACTCCAAAGATTTTCTCAAATGAAGTCACGAGACCACTGGTAACAACTTTAAAAAAGTGCGCCAGGGCCTTTGTGGAGGACGCGTCAAAGATAGTCCGAACCATGTCGCTGAAATGCAAAGGCGAATCAGTATTTAAAAGGGTCTGCACCTCTGTACGGGTGTTCGCTATGTGAAGCACGAAAGTTTCACGGGCCGAACTCAAGGCCACCTCTCTCTGAGACAAAAGAGCTCTTATTCTTGCCATGCCGTTGAAATGTGCTCCCAAGGTTGGTATTTGTGGCCAGATTGAAAACTCCCTATGTTCATGTGTGGGAGGAAATAGAACATTTCTGCAGCAAATAACCCGTTCACTTACTGTTACGATAAAAGGAATACTTTTAATTAACCCAGAACAATCTTCATTATTGAGCATCAAATAACTACCATTTTCCAACAACTTGAACGTGGGGATGATAGCAGGAACTGGCGTGCCTTGCAACACGCAAGCCATATTTGGTCGGTGTTTGTTGCATGAACTGTGTAACTGTATGTGCCTACACATTAGTGAATGATCTGGCATCTCAGTGCATTCCTCTCCATTCAGATAAACTTCTTGATCATCTTTGAAACATCTGTATGTGTATGGAAGCGACCAGACCTCATGAAGAAAAGCACTACCTAAAGGTTCATAACGACCTATTGGTATATATTTCATACAATTTGAAAACTTATATAAAGCAAAAGGCAGCGTTATTAAACCGTGGATAAGGCACGTTGCCAAAAAACCCGCAATCCTCTGCTGATGATGTCACTGAGCATGTCATGAATGATGTAATATGTGACATCATCAGCAGTGGATTACGGGTAATAGTATCTCTAGTTTACTCCCCTATAGCTGTCTTTCTTTTAACATAAGTGTCTGTTTCCTTCCCTTATACTTACTGTTTTTAAAAAAAAATAAAAAAATTTTGGTTCACTTCCGGTTCGCGTACCGGCGAGCGAACTGGGAAGCGAACTACGAGAAATAGAGGTTGGCACAGTTCCAAATATTGTACCAATTTTTTAATAACGGGGAGGTAGTTCTGAAAAGAACTTTTTTTTATTGTTTTTGTTGTTTTATATTTTTTTTATTATTTTTCTGAACATTTTTTTACTTTTTTTGAATTTTTCTGAACAGTTTTATATTTTTTTGGGTTTTTCTTGCAGGGGGCAATGAAAACGATTCATTGTAAAGGGCTCAACAGGAGCAACAAAACAAAAAAAAAGTATTTATTATTTGGGGCGTTTCGTACAAACTTGCATATGATAGTCAATAGCTCTGTTGATCAGAGTGATGCTTCTTTCTCCGTAGCAAATGAATCCATTGCAATGTACGCAGACGTGTTTTACTTCATGAAATCTCGTTTGAATATTTGGCACCATCTCCCTGCCCTCTGGTCCCGTTACTTCCGGTACAACAGATCTTCTGGCCATAATAGGGAGATTATCTAGGTCGTTACGAAACTGTGCAGCACTGTAGTTGTTAGGATGCCACCTAGTCATATGGCGATGCATTGTGTAGTTTCCGAAACTGTATTTTTTGTCGGTCCCTCTGGACAGTCTATCTTGACATATAAGGCAAGTTACGTATCTTGCATTTACCTTTTTCTGACCTTTGGGAATTTTAAAAAATTGCCATATGAAGTTTTCTTTCCGGTGAGACGTCCTGGGCTCCTCAGGCAAAAAGTGCCTCTCTTCGTGCTCGTCGTCCTGTTCTTCTTCTTCCTCTTCTTGCTGAATTATAACTTGAGCAGGTGGTCCACTCTTCCTTGGATGTGGTGGAGGTGGTGGGGAAGCACCAGCTGAAGCTACTAAAGAAGCCATTGCTCACTGGTAACAAACGGTCTTTCTCTCACAAAGATGAAAGTCAGAGTGAGGAAAGAAGGAGGGGTTTTCATCATTTGGGAAAAACAATAGTTCTCAACCAATGAAAAGTGTTCATTTTAGATTATATGACCTAGTCTTACATCATTAGGAAACCAAAAGCGAAATGAACCAATGAAAAGTGTTATTACCAAGTCACATGACCTGCTGTGTTTACGTTAAGCGCTTTGCAGGGCCTCCAGGTTTGCTTCCAGAAACCTGTGCTTTGCGACTCGGTAAGCGTACCAGTTCGCTAACGTAGCACGTCATATGACGTATCACGCGACATCGCGAAACGTCATGCGGACGGGAGGCGTCACGATGTTGTTTTCTAACGCGGCAGTTGCGGTAAAGAAACGTTTACCGGCTCGCGGTCTATTTCGCGGCATCAAGGTCAGCTAACGGGAAGCTTCCCGATTCGCGAAGCGGGAACGAAGAAAAAAAAATATTTAAATAAAAAATTATTAATAAACATATAAAATATATTTTTGGATTTAAAGAAGAATACATTTTACAGCTACAGATATTAGCTGTTAAAAAACCAATGAAATTCACTGAAAAAACCATAGGTTATAGACCATATATAGTTAGGAATTAGCATTTACAAAACCTTGAAAATTCACTGAAAAAACCATAGGTTATAGACCATATATAGTTAGGAATTAGCATTTAGAAAACCTTATTTTACTCACACAAAACCATTGAAATTCCATATATAGTTAGTTGCACTAACTATATATCGCGCACCCGCAATCCACTGCTGATGATGTCACATATTACATCATTCATGACATGGTCAGTGACATCACTGATGACATCACTGATGACATCTCAAATGACATTACTGATGACATCACTGATGACATCTCAAATGACATCACTGATGACATCATGACACACCAATACCAGTTACTACATACGCACTCACTGATTCCTACGTCTACACACACATTCACTCATTCACCCATACAATCACTCATACATACAGTCACTCATTATTACAACACTATCATATGCACTCATACACCTATGCAGACAGTCACACACTGCCACTCATCCATGGAGTTACTCACACACCAAGTCAGTCCTGTAAAGAATCAATCACACTTCCATTTCTTCATCTATACAGTTAAACACAGAACACCATACTTCAGTGACATCACTGATGACATCACTAATGACATCTGAAATGACATCACTGATGACATCTCAAATGACATCACTGATGACATCATAACACACCAATACCAGTTACTACATACGCACTCACTGATTCGTACGTCTACACACACATTCACTCATTCACCCATACAATTACTCATACATACAGTCAGTTATTATTAGAACACTATCATATGCACTCATACACCTAGTCAGTCCTGTGAAGAATCAATCACACTTCGATTTCCTCATCTATAGTTAAACACAGAACACCATACTTTTCACACATATACTAACACATACTTACTCTCTTATACAATCACTGATACAGGTACACATTGATATGCACAGCGTCACACACCTCCCAGCCAGCCACACACACACTCAGTCTTCCATCCATCCAGTCATTCTTCAATATGTTAAACTTTACAAAAACACACAGACACTAGATGATGTCATCAGTGATGTCATTTGAGATGTCATCAGTGATGTCATCAGTGATGTCATTTGAGATGTCATCAGTGATGTCATCAGTGATGTCACTGACCATGTCATGAATGATGTAATATGTGACATCATCAGCAGTGGATTGCGGGTGCGCGATATATAGTTAGTGCAACTAACTATATATGAAATTTCAATGGTTTTGTGTGAGTAAAATAAGGTTTTCTAAATGCTAACTCCTAACTATATATGGTCTATAACCTATGGTTTTTTCAGTGAATATATATATATATATATATACATATATATATATATATATATATATTCACTGAAAAAACCATAGGTTTTAGCCACGTTATAGTTAGGAATTAGCATTTAAAAAACCTTAGAAATTCACTGAAATGTCTGTATGGTTCGGTGGGGGATATTACATAGCGCTTAGATGCATGAATGAGTGACTCACTGTTTGTATGTGTTTTGAAGACAGCATGTGTGCAGGACTGTATGGGTGGATGAGTGTGTATATGGGTGTGTTAGTGATTGAATGACTGTCTCAATAGTGTCTTTATGAGTAAGTACATATGTTTTAAACTACTATATGTGAGTATTGATGTCTATAAGTGAGTATATATGAGAGTGAGAGATTGGAAGAGTTCCTGTATAAATAAGTATGTGTTTCTATAAGTGATTGTTTAAGAGAGTAGGTATGTGTACGTTTCTGTGGAAGTAAGTGTAGTGGTGTGTATAGCTGTATATGGAAGTAAATGGATGTTTCATACTTTATTTGCATGTGTGAGTATGTGTGTGAGTAACTCTATGTATGAGTGTAGGTGTGTAACAGGATCTATAGGTGTATGAGTACATATGATGAGTGAGTACATGTATGAGTGAGTATATAGAACTGTTGGTGAATGAGTGGATGTGTATGTAGATTTTGGAATTACTGAATAGGTTGTTCTAACTGGTATTGGTATCTCCATTGTTTTGAAAATTTTAGTTTCTATTTTTCAATGTGTGTATAAAAAGGTTATATTAGGGTGAGAGGAGGTCTGCCACTCGTTCACAAGGATGATGTCATCAGTGATGTCATTTGAGATGTCATCAGTGATGGCATGAGTAATGTCACTGACCATGTCATGAGTGATGTAATATGTGACGTCATCAGCAGTGGATTACGGGCGAGCGAGTTATAGTTAGCTGAACTAACTATAATGGGGGAATTTCAATGGCTTTGTATGATTGAAATGTCCAGCTAACTATAACATGTGTGAAACCTATGGTTTTTTCAGTTATTTTCTAAGGTTTTTTAAAAGCTAATTCCTAACTATAACGTGGCTGAAACCTATGGTTTCGTCAGTGAATTTTTTAGGTTTTTTAAATGCTAATTCCTAACTATAACGTGGCTGAAACCTATGGTTTTTTCAGAGAATTTCTAATGTTTTGTAAATGATCATTTTTAAATGTATTAATTGTTATATTTTTTTTATACTGATTTACTATATTGTTTTAAACTTTATTTTTAGATATTTTATTTTTTAAATTACATTACATATTTTTAATATAAATTGAAAAAAAATGTTTTTAAAAATATTGAAAATGTAATATATATATATTTTTTTATTTTATATATTGTGAGGAATTACTCACCGACGCGGCCCCATGGGCAGGAATTCTCCGTGATCAAGCGCATGACCAACACAAGGAAACTCTCCGATCCGCATCCATGCCGTCTTTGCGTCTCCCTACTGTTGTATAGCTCCTATATATCCTTATATCGTGTTAAGTTAGCATAGGTACATTTAAGATTTAAACGCCATTTTTCCTTTCTTGCAACTTCTGCACACGACCCTTAATTGTTGACTTAGCTGTCAACCTAGTGGTTTGCCGTGGTGTATGTGAGAATAATATGTTATTGCTCTGATATCAGTTTTGTTTAATAAACCATGTCTGCACGGAGAGTGCTGAAGTTTCAGGAGCAACACGATAAGTAATTGTTATGAGGTCTGATCTCCACGCCTTCATAGTCATAACACAAGTGCAGCCTTTGCCAACTTGGGCTTGAGGCGGGATTGATATTGCTTTGCACGAGAATTTGTTAACACACTTGATGCGGTGCACATGCAGAGAGAGCTGGTGTATGCTGATGTGATTCCTTCATGCTAGGACACTAAGGTATGGGCCCGCCCTAAAACAACCCAAAGAGACCTTCTTAGCTAATAATATAATATATGTGATAGGGAGGGTGAGATATAAGTGTTGTTAACTCTTATTCATTACAGCATGTTAACATGCTGTCACCATTCGCTTTTTATGTCTTAGTAACTATGCTGATAATTTTGCTACTGATAATAAGTATACTTGTATTATCTAAGATACTGCGCCTGAGAAGACGGCATTAGTAAATAAACATTTCAAATGCACATGTGTCTTCTTTACTCCATGTTCTGGTTTGTAATGATACTATAACGAAAGAGTGTTCATGAGTCCCACGTACCCTGAGGTACTGTAAGTTCATGTTCTGGTTTGTCTAAACATTGGAAGTTTGATATGTCCAATGAGACACTGTAGCTAGCTCGGTAAGGGGTGAGTTGGTTGCTGAGGTAAGTTTTGGGACACCCTAATTTGCCGAGGTTCCACTCCTCTGTGCACAGTTCTGTGTGAGTACAGAAACCCTGCGACATGGCGCCCAACGGTTTCGGTGGTCTTATATCATGACACTCGAGTAGTTTATCGTTCATGCCTTAACCCCTTCACATCCGTTTCCGGAAAACGGGGTGTCGGTGAAACCTACCTATTTTTTGGAATAGGTCTTTATTCAAGCTTGATTCTTTCTTAAACGGTTTCTTTGAATTACTACCCAGTTGTGCTACAAAGTATTCTTTGTGTTTTCTAGTTTCCAGTGTTGTCATGGCGGCAGTGGCCATTGCGCAGCATAGTCGCGTGGCGGTGCGCAACCATCTTCAGACGTACCAAGTACCGGTAGATGGGATGGCTGTGATTTTCGTGGTGTGTGCAGATCCGGCATTCCCTTATGAGTTGTTTTACTCTTGGGTTACGTTTCCGGCTGTGGACGCCAATTCTGGTTTGTTCCACTCCTACACCGCCTCGGCTGTCCCGGCTGAGTATACACCGTACAGGGCATTGGAAATACCTATTGATCATTGGCAGCATCGAGTTTGGTTTGATGGCGCCCTCCCCCACTCTTTGTCCGCTGCGAGGTTAGGTCCACTCTCAATTCCAGGTACAAATTGGCCTGCGTTGGGTGGCTTTACCCCGCACTCAAATCACGGGGCTTGTACCCTAGCAGAAATTCGCAGGCTACATGTTGTTTCCATTTCCGTGATTCGCGCTTTAGTGCAATACATCGGTCGCCACCTGCCTGGTGGTCCCCAGGGGGGTGCGGCCGTTCCCGTGGATCGAGGCGGAATGCGTCTCAATCCAGTGATGGTTAATTCGGTTTTTGGTGCTCGTCCGGTTGACAACGATGACTTCCCATTCTGGCTAGCGGAGAAGTTTGATCAACTGGAGGCGGTTTTTCCGAATTCTACTCCTGCTGATAAACATAGAATGTTAACGATTACTCTACCGAAGGATATTACTCCTGAACTTGCTGACTGTGAAAGCTGGGGAAAAACTTTTGCGGCAGTTTATACAAGGTGCTTCGGCACCCCGTCTATGACTGCCCTGCCTGAAATCATTAGACGTGTTCAGAATGATCACGGTCCAGAGGCAGCGGTTGATTTGGGTATGCGCCTGTGTGGTTCTTTTGAGATTGTAAGTGATCTCATTCTCTCCAATGTTAAAGGAGATGCAGTTAACTTTCAGGTGTCGAATGCTTTGGCTGCTCTGCCCGATGCCGACAAACCCCGCCAGTTAGCAAAGATTGTGGTGGCCGCTTATAAGACTATTGGCCGCACAAGTAGAGGTCTGAAATATTTTCCAGTAAAGGAGAAAAAACAACCTCAGGGACAATCTGCAGTGTCAGATGCCCAGCCCAAGTCCAAAAAACAGAATTGGCCTTAAAAACAGACACAGGGGAAGCAGACTAGGCAAACTCAGGATTCTGTTCCTGCAATACAAGCTCCTGCGCCGTATTGCAGTATGAATTCGTTCATCCTGCTCCTCTGGCTATGCGACCTTTGGAGGACTTCCATTGCATCATTTACACTGATGGGTCGGCGCAGGTTGCGCATGGCTCTAAACATGCCTACGTTTCCGCATGCGCCATTGTGGTCGGTGCTATGTTGAATGATGAGTTCATTTCCAGGGAGGTGCACACGATGCCCCTGGGCGATTGCACCGCACAATTGGCAGAGCTTCGTGCTCTATTACTAGCGTTAGAGTACGCGGATCCAAGTGTTACAACTCTGATTGTAAGTGATTCTTACTACTGTGTTCAGTCTTACAATGAAAACTTGTTCTTTTGGATTCAAAATGATTTTCATGATTCCAAGGGTAGCACAATAAAACATAAAATGATCTGGGTTCGAGTGGCAGAGCTTAAGGCTAAGTTGCCACTCGTTTTTGTTATTCATACTCTCGGTCATCAGCGCGTAGGAGTTCACGCTGTTGGCAACTCGCTTGCTGATGAAGCAGCGAAATCAGCAGTATCTACATACTTAGTTGCAGCAGTTACTAGGTCTAAAACCAAGATTGATAGCGACATCTTGGCAGCGATTGCTGCCTCTGAGAAGGGAAGTAAACATCCTGCGGGATTCCCTTCGAAGTATAAATACCACTTAAGTCCCGAAAAGGTTCCTTTTGTGACAATTCCTGATGTTGGGGAACGGCTGATTCCCAACTCGGATCGCAGAGCAGACTTGATTACAGCGGCTCATGAAGGTGTGGCGTCTGCGCATGCGGGCGTCTCGGCCACTGTAACTCAATTACAACTACGTTTCTGGTGGCGGGGACTGTACAAACAGACGCGTGATTATGTCCTTCTGTGTGACATATGCCAGCAGATTAAACCTTCCACTGCTACGCGTCCGCCACAGACTCAGTTGTACATTTCTAATAAACCGCTAGGCTGTGTTTATTTAGATCACTGCGGTCCTTTTTCATCTGATACTGCATATAAGTACATCTTAGTAGCAGTTGACTCATGCACACGCTTTGTGTGGGTATGGCCACATCGCAGCGCTGATTCACGGACTGTCATTAGAGATTTGCGTATCTTTATAGGGATTTTTGCCTGTGGTACCTTCCATTCGGATCAGGGTCCAGCTTTCGCCTCTAAGGCGTATAAGGATGCCATGACTTCGATGGGGGTCCAAGTCAAGTTTTCGTCACCCTACAGACCTGAGGGTAATAGTGTAGTTGAACGAATGAACCGTGATTTAAAGCAATCTTTGACAGCCCGAGTTATAGGCACTGGCAGAAACTGGCTGGCTCACCTCTATGGCGTGCAGCGTGCTCTTAATAATCTCCCTAGAAGGTCTCTGGGTGGGCGGACCCCATACGAAATGCTCTTTGGCATCAAGATGTACGTCCCTGACCTTGACGGTCTAGACTTGGTGGTTCGCGCCACTTGCTTTGACGCAGATGAACATTGCAATGTTTTACAGAATCTACAAAAGACCAGAGACAGTCTTGCAAAGGAACATTTGCCCTCCACGTCGGATGATGCGTTGCAGATCCCGGTAGCTGGCTGGTTACCTCAAGTTGGCGAACTGGTTCGAGAGAAGATCGATAACAAGAAAGAATTTGGTCCTTCCTATCGAGCTCCGGTTCCCGTCCTTGGAGTGAAGGGCACAAGAACAGTCATTTTACCACCACTTCCTGGTCGTAAGGAAAACAGGTTTATTTCAATTGACAATGTCAAGATACACAGAGTGGCCGATTCTTCTTAGCATGACACCGGCTGTTTCCTGTCCTTCCATAGTGAGAAATTCAGTTATGCCCACTGCTTCTAATATTGAACCTGAAGTGGCCATCGAATTACCTGCTGTTTCCAGTCCATTATTAAATAATTTACCCGGAACTAACGTTGATGAGTTGGACTATACATACCCCACTGATTTGTCCATGCCTGACCTGCAAGCTCGTTTAGCCACGGAATCCAGATTTTCATTTGACTCTGCTTCCCTTGCCTCAAAAAAACCCTCTCAAATTGCAGTATATGCTAGCCTGTTTAAAAAACATTTTTTGATACCTCCTTGGACATACATTTGGCTGGTCCTTTTTTCGGTTTACCTTTTTATGTCAATTGGTTTTGTGTTTTATTTTTTTCGAATTATGAATGGACACTATGTCGAGGAGAGAACTTGCATTACTCATTTAAATGGAACTTTGGCCCCACTTTCCTCTTCACATTCTACACATAGATTAAAAAGAGACTTGACTTTGGTTAACATCACAGCATGGCCTGTTCTGGATGGAATCGCGTGGGATGCAGTTCGTTTTCAGATTCATGGCCCAACGGAAGTCGTTAATGTTCCTAATGTACTAAGAGTGAATATGGGGGATGTGGTGAAACAAAACATTCGGTCTGATGATTGGGATGTTAATGCTGTGGAAAGTTTGTTTTCTGATTTGAAATACTATGCTGCTTTTGATGCTGAGGATTTATATTTGGAATCTGCTAATTATGGTGAACTGTTCTGTTACCAACATTATGGCAATCACTTCTTACACAAAACATCTTCCCGAAGGGATGCTGTTAATTTTACTCAGTGGGAACATTGCCCGGCACCTACACAAGGGAGTTCAGAAACGTTTCTTAAAAAGTATACTTATTTCACTGACTTTAATCAGTCCAATCCCGAGTCCTTTTATTTTAAATTTCACAAACAGCCACTGTCCAAGGTTAGACTTACCGATACAAAATTGTTGTATTCGAAGGCCTTCCTAGATCAATTAGTTACTGGGGGCTATGAATTATGGAAGGAAACAATAGACCTTAAATCGGTTTGGGGTTCAAGGTCCTGGCAGGTACGAGGCACTGAGGCTTTGCACCGTGCATGTCTCATCCCGAATCATATGTTGTTTTTAAATGAAACCATTTCCCAGACCACATGCTTTGGATTGGCTACATCTAAAAGGTTAAACACCCCGTCTTTCCCGGAGTTGGAGGAATATGAGGATTGGAGTAATTTTACTCAATTGTCCATTAAAGATATACAGGCTCTGCTTCTTAATTCCTCCTTTAACATTTCCAGTATGAATCCTAAGGGTTGGCTGCTTTGGCACCGTAGTGGTGATTCTTGCCAAAAAAGATTTTTAAATATAACTGATGGTTTTAAGACTGTTAGATCTGATCCCCGGTTTGATTTGAGTCATACTGTCACCTCTTACTCTGTGGGCAAGTTGTGTCAAGCTTGGCTGAAACATTCAACTTTACCTGCGGTTAAGTATCACCTTTCCAAACTGAATGCAGACGTGGATTTGAATGATTTCATTAAAGGCCCAGCTAGTGGCAGGTCGAAAAGGTGGTTATATGGGGTTTACAATGAAATTTGGAAACTGTCACAGATTGAGGCTGCTTCACGCCTTAGGGCTATTGATCAGGCGAATCTTGAGAAAGTGCTTGCAGTTGTTGACAATAGCATTAACGTGCTTTCCTCTAGGATTTACACATTAGATAATATTGTGTCGTCTGTTGTTGATATTGTGCATGATGAAGTGTCAGTATTATACCATGGTCAAAATCAATTACGGTCAATCATGCAGTTTGCATGGACACTTCAGACTCTGAAAATGGGTAAAGTTCCCTGGGGATACATAAACGTTTCCTCTTTATTTGCACCGTTTAATTTGACAGACAAACAACGCTTGCTTTCAATGCGTGATGCTTCCTTTTCTATGCTACATATTGAAAGGTTGGAATCTTTACCTTTTTCTGTGGCAGAAGCCACTGCTGCTACGTGGCTTATCCACGGTTTAATAACACTGCCTTTTGCTTTATATAAGTTTTCAAATTGTATGAAATATGTGCCAATAGGTCGTTTTGAACCCTTAGGTAGCGGTTTTCTTCATGAGGTCTGGTCACTCCCATACACATACAGATGTTTCAAGGATGAACAGGAAGTTTATCTAACAGGGGATGAGTGTACTGAGACGCCAGATCATTCTTTAATGTGCAGACACATACAGTTACACGGTTCATGTAACAAGGACCGACCGAATATGGCTTGCGTTTAACACGCCAGTTCCTGCTATCATCCCCACGTTTAAATTGTTAGAGAATTGTAGTTATTTAATGCTCAATAATGAAAACTGTTGTGGGTTAATTAAAGGTATAGCTTTCATAGTAACAGTAAGTGAGCGAGTTATTTGCTGCAGAAATGTTCTTTATCCTCCCACACGTGAACATAGGGAGTCTTCCATTTGGCCACAGATACCGACCTTGGGAGCAGAATTCAGCGGCATGGCTAGAATAAGAGCTCTATTGTCCCAGAAAGAGGTGGCCTTGAGCTCGGCCCGTGAAACTTTCGTGCTTCACATTGCTAACACTCGTACGGAGGTTCAGGCTCTTTTAAATACTGATTTGCCTTTGCATTTCGGAGCCATGGTTCGTTCTATCTTTAACGCATCCTCCACAACGGGCCTAGCACATTTTTTTAAAGTTGTTAGCAGTGGTCTCGTGACTTCCTTTGAGAAGATTTTTGGAGTCATCCCTGCCTTCTTCCATTCTATTTTTTCATCCTTGTTTGGAGGATTCCCGTTTTTCCTTGCATTAGCGGCTGGCGCTTTGGTGGTTTTCTGCCTTTTTAAATATGGATGCCCTTCCTGTGCAAGACCACGCGCAAGTGCTACTGACGCGGTTTCGCAACCGCATGCTTGATTATTATGGCACACTGCCGTTGGCGACTCTAAGCACGGCGTTTGGATTATCTTTTCGGTTCTCCTATTTTACCTGTGTCCAGCCTGTATTTCGCTGCCTGACCTGTGATTTCCTTTGGGCCATTGATTTGTGTCTCTGCGGACCGCTTTCTTCTGACGTCGATTTTGATCAACTGATGAGTCCTATCATTGCTCACGAGTTGGTTTGTTCTGACGAAAGGATTATGGCCTTGGCGGTGGCACATGGACTAATGGGTCCCTGGGATGTGTTGTCGGCAGCGCAAAATTTATTGGAACGAAGTTTTCTTGAAAACCCACCGAGCTGTCCTCTGATGGTTATAGAGGATCCGGTGCTGGGAGATCACGCATGTTCCTTTCATCTTCTAAATTGGATGGCTGAACTGTTTTCGGATGAGGACAGTGACTTCCTCCTGGAGGCTGTTGCAGCTTACTTTTCATATACAGTCTTATCATAAACACTGCCTCAAATTGACATGCTGATTGATAGCATTTCCTTGATTTTATTGACTTTTGGTCAAGACATTTTATTTTTGCTTGCCTATTGGCTTGAGCCACATTATACTTGTGGGCTATTTTTTAGCATTAGTTTTTATAATTGAATTTTTATTCATGCTCGTTTATTGTTGGATTCTGCTCTCATGTGATGGCACTTCTGTTATCTTATTTAGTCCGTTCTCGGATCATGGGGGGGTGTTGTATAGCTCCTATATATCCTTATATCGTGTTAAGTTAGCATAGGTACATTTAAGATTTAAACGCCATTTTTCCTTTCTAGCAACTTCTGCACACGACCCTTAATTGTTGACTTAGCTTTCAACCTAGTGGTTTGCCGTGGTGTATGTGAGAATAATATGTTATTGCTCTGATATCAGTTTTGTTTAATAAACCATGTCTGCACGGAGAGTGCTGAAGTTTCAGGAGCAACACGATAAGTAATTGTTATGAGGTCTGATCTCCACGCCTTCATAGTCATAACACAAGTGCAGCCTTTGCCAACTTGGGCTTGAGGCGGGATTGATATTGCTTTGCACGAGAATTTGTTAACACACTTGATGCGGTGCACATGCAGAGAGAGCTGGTGTATGCTGATGTGATTCCTTCATGCTAGGACACTAAGGTATGGGCCCGCCCTAAAACAACCCAAAGAGACCTTCTTAGCTAATAATATAATATATGTGATAGGGAGGGTGAGATATAAGTGTTGTTAACTCTTATTCATTACAGCATGTTAACATGCTGTCACCATTCGCTTTTTATGTCTTAGTAACTATGCTGATAATTTTGCTACTGATAATAAGTATACTTGTATTATCTAAGATACTGCGCCTGAGAAGACGGCATTAGTAAATAAACATTTCAAATGCACATGTGTCTTCTTTACTCCATGTTCTGGTTTGTAATGATACTATAACGAAAGAGTGTTCATGAGTCCCACGTACCCTGAGGTACTGTAAGTTCATGTTCTGGTTTGTCTAAACATTGGAAGTTTGATATGTCCAATGAGACACTGTAGCTAGCTCGGTAAGGGGTGAGTTGGTTGCTGAGGTAAGTTTTGGGACACCCTAATTTGCCGAGGTTCCACTCCTCTGTGCACAGTTCTGTGTGAGTACAGAAACCCTGCGACACTACAGAGAGCTGGGAGTCAGGACCCGGAAGAGGACGGCAGCAACACCGGAAGTCATCGCGGAGGACCAATGAAATCAGCGGGCTGCGAGGAAGAGGGCGGGCACTTGCACGAAGCTGGAGAGCGGGAGAAGACGTCAGGAGGAGCAGTGGATGGAGACATCCTGCGGAGAGACCAGCGCGGAGAAGCCCAGGAGAGGAGAAATCGAGGGAGAAGAAACAGACGAGCCCTGGTGTCAAGAGTGGTGGATTCCACCGGAGGACGCTGAAGAACGACCGCGGACTCTGAAGAGTTTGCGGCAGGGGCCGGTGAGTGAGGGAGTACCCTGAGGACTGGAGAGAGGAGGGAAGGTAACCGAGGGTTGCGGGAGGAGCGTAATATAGGTGGCAGATTGCACTGTTTGTATTGCTGATGCCTATTGCTGTAAGTGCGACCCGTAACAAAACCCTGAATCTGGTTATTGTTTTCATTTGCTCAATATAATGAGATGACCCAAGTCTACCTCTAGTAGGGTCTATTGTGGTTTAAAGTTCTTAGTTGGAAGACGTGGGATCCATACTTGATTTCCTTCCCCCCCCTCACTTGGCCCTTCCCTTCCATAGCACTGATTTCAAGCTCTAATTGTGCCTAATACTGAACACATCCAAGGTGTGGTGACGGGTTACCCCACTTGATATTTAGGAAACTGGTGTTCTGACGGCTCCTTCTCTTTCCTCTTTTATGAGCCTCCGGGGAACACCCTTCGACTCCGAAGACGAGGAGCCTGAACCATCGCCCTCCACCCCAATATTTAAAGAGGAAGAATCACCTGAAGAGGACTATTGTGACGCCCGGACATCTGCTTTACCTGAACCTAAGCTTGTTGAAAATAAAACTTTACCTGTTCGTAAATTCATCCAGCCTCCTCGCCTGTATATTAAATCTGCGCTCCCACAAGTGGGTCAGAAGTGGGATTTAAAGGCGCTATGGAGGCAGCCCTAGAAAAAATGGCGGAAAATCAAGAACATCTGGGGAAGGTATGGAGTGCTTCCTGATTGTAGTGGAAGAAGACCGTGGCAAAATACAACAAGTGCTTTCCGGACAAGGACAAAGCCATGATGCAGCCATGACTAAATTGACAGAGGCTTTAGGACAGCAGAGAGGTCCCACCACCCAGCCCTCAGTGGTGTTACAGAGATTTGTGAGTGGAGAAGATCCGGATTATTTTTTTTACAATTTTGAAAGAATGGCAGCAGCAGCATAATGGCCCGCTGATAAATGGGGGCAATACCTGGGTCCTCTATTATCTGGAGATTTACAGGCAGCATACCAAGCTGCGACAGTGCAAGAAGGAGTTACTTATACTGAAATTAAGAGATGCATCATGGAACGCCTGGGTTTGACGATGAATCATACCAACAAAAGCTTCGACAAATGAAAGAAGGACCACAAAAGACACCCCGGGCTCTGTATTTCCGAGTAAAGGATATGGCGGACCGCTGGTTAAGACCAGCCACGACCGACAAGGACGGGATTATGGCCAAAATTTATTTGGAACAATACTTGACCTCCTTACATCCCCCTATTCAAAAATGGGTACGCCAACAAGCCAACCTTACCCTTGAAACAGCGGTGGAGATTGCCAGCACTTATAGTAGAGCCCAAGACCTACAGAGAGGAAGGGACGACTTCCCTGGAAGAACAGGAGGACAAATAACTCATCGACCTCCCCGACCCCCAGTGGTCAAGAAACCAAAGCCAGTATCCATCGTGCCAAGGACCCCCATCTTTAGAGACCCGATAGGACCACAGTGTTTCCAATGTGGAGGTATAGGACATATAGCACGTTTTTGTACACAAAAAGAGAAAGAAGGGCCAATGGAAATCGGGGTAGCTCGGAAACTATTATTGTACTTCATCGGAAAGAAAACAACCTCCCTATCATTGCACTGTCTCAGTGAATGGTCAACCGGTAACTGCACTAGCCGACAGAGAATGCCTACATAGTGTGGTACGACCACAAGACCTAGGCCCTAATATTGGTTCCATTGATGGAGCAGTCGCTATAAGATGTGTACATGGGGATACTAAACCCTATCCTACCGCTCAAGTAAAGATACAACACTCTGGTGATACCGGAACCACCCTGACCGTTGGTCTGATACCCATGTTGCCCGAACAAGCTATTCTTGGGAATGACTATCCCAAGTTGTCACAGCTGTTAAAGGACAAACCTAACCAAGTGGATGAATGGTGGGCCAATGCCCCTTTTGCACAGGAAGAGGAAAAAGAATGGCCAACTTCTAAAGCACGGAAAAGCAAAAGACAAAGGAGAGCTGAGAAGAACCGGAATCAAGTGGCACTGCCTGTGTTCCAAGATAAAAATCCGTGGGAGGCTGACAGAATTTTTCATGCTGCCCAACAAGAAGATCCTGTCCTACAGGAAGCATGGAGTCAAGTATTAAAGGAGGAAGATCCCCAGCATGTAGGTCCTTATTTCTTTACGAAGAATGGTGTGTTATACCGGAAGGGAAATCCAACCCAAAAAGCTCAACTGTTGATTTCAGGTCCATTTAGAGAGAAAGTGTTGTATCTAGCACACACCCACCTCCTTGGGGGACATCTTGGGGCTGAGAAAACCGAGAAACAGATCTTAGAACTCTTCTATTGGCCGCGTATATACCAACAGGTGAAAAGATACTGTAGGGAGTGCCCCGTTTGTCAGCGGAATAGCAGATACCATCCTCCCCGAGCCCCCCTTCAACCACTTCCTATTATTGATGAACCTTTTCAGAGAGTAGGGATGGACATAATAGGACCTCTGTTGCCCTCCCATAGTGGGTGTAGATATGTGCTCGTTATGGTGGATTACGCTACGAGGTTTCCAGAGGCCATACCTCTACGAAGACCAGATGCATCCAATATCGCTAAAGCCATGATCATGGTCTTTTCTAGAGTAGGTTTTCCAAAAGATATCCTGACTGACCAAGGGACACCCTTTGTATCTCGGTTAATGAAACAGGTCTGTACCCAGTTAGGAGTTAAACAAATTCGTACATCGGCTTATCATCCTCAGAGGGATGGATTAGTCGAACGGTACAACGCTAAACACCACGCTAAAAAAACTCCTGGCTTTAGAGTCTAGAAAGTGGGAAGACATGTTACCACTGGCTCTATTCGCTTTAGGTGCAAGGAACAGAAAAGCACGGGGTATTCTCCGTTTGAATAGTTGTACGGTCATAAACCCCGTACATTGTTAGAAATGGCAAAAGAAAGATGGGAAACTGAACCTTATGACTCCAAGTCCATTACAGAATATGTATCAAATCTGCGTACACACTTAGGACAAATTAGGACCATTGTCAAAAATAACCTAGAGGGGGCACAAGAGGCCCAAAAGAAACAGTATGATAAAGGGACAAAAGAAAGGTATTTCAAAGTAGGAGAATCAGTACTGCTTATGATGTCCTCCTCAGACTATAAGCTGTTAGGACAATGGCAGGGCCCATATACTATATTCAACCGGGTTACTCCTGTGACCTATCGCCTTGAAATAGATCCGGTCGGACATACATCCCAGGTATATCACGTTAACTTACTAAAAAAATGGGAAGGCCCTGTTCCGACCACTGTGAACATGGCCCGAATAACGTCGACCCCATTTGATCAATGTGTAGACCCTGAGTTACCTGAGTCTCTACGAGAAAACCTATCACAGGTTTTACGACCTCTACAAGACACCTTTTCCACCACCCCTGGTAGAGCAACATTTATTGAACATGCGATAAAGACTTCCCCCGGGAATCGGGTAAGACTACGACCTTATCGCATTCCCGAAGCTCGTAGGCAAACCATACGGGAAGAGATCCAGAAAATGTTACAGATGGACATCATAGAGCCCTCTATAAGCGAGTGGAATTCGCCAATAGTCTTGGTTCCTAAACCAGACGGGTCGGTACGCTTTTGCATCGACTTCAGAGAAGTCAATAAGATATCAGAATTTGACACCTACCCCCTTCCGCGGGTTGACGAAATGGTGGAAAGAATAGGACAAACCAAATACATTAGTACCCTCGATTTATGTAAGGGGTATTGGCAAATTCCCCTAAGAAAAGAAGATAGAGAAAAAACAGCATTTTCTACTCCTGATGGGCTATACCAGTTTAAGGTTTTACCCTTTGGCTTGCATGGAGCTCTGGCTACTTTCCAGAGAGCTATGAATATCATCTTACAGCCACATGAGAAATATGCTGGTGCCTATATTGACGACATAGTCATATATAGCGAGACCTGGGAACAACATCTATGTCATCTTACCAATGTAGTACAGGCTCTAGGACAATATGGCTTAAGGATAAATCCTGCTAAAAGCCATCTAGCAGCCCAAACTGTCAAGTACTTGGGTTATTTGTTAGGGGACGGAGTAATCAGACCACAGGCTTCCAAACTAACAGCCATATCACAAATTCCTTTACCCCGTACTAAAAAGGACTTACGAGCCTTTCTGGGTTTACTTGGTTATTACCGTAGGTTCATTCCTCAGTTTTCCCAGACGGCAGCCCCTTTAACAGACTTTCTCCAGAAAAACTGTAAGACAGAAGAACTTCTCAAATACCCTTCCTTGGAGATAGTACAAGCTTTTGAAACCCTGAAACACTCACTGACATCCGACTCCGTGTTAACCAGCCCTGACTATTCCCTTCCCTTTGTCCTACAGACTGATGCTTCAGATCAGGGATTAGGGGCGGTATTATCTCAAGAAACCCCTCAGGGAGAGAAACCCATATTATACATCAGTCGCAAGTTGTTTCCCCGTGAGAAAAATTATGCCACTATAGAAAAGGAAGCATTGGCCATCAAATGGGCAATAAAGACCGTACGATATTATCTTGAAGGCAGGGATTTCACCTTGTATACAGATCATGCCCCTCTGGAATGGTTAGCTAGGAATAAGGGCCATAACGAGAGAGTACTCAGATGGTTTCTTTCCTTACAACCTTACCGATTCCGAACCAAACACAGGAAAGGAAGCGAACAAGGAAATGTGGACTTTTTCTCTAGATTTCCTCAGGATCAAACCCCGAGTAGAAGGACAGCAAGAGAAAGGGGATGTGAGGAATTACTCACCGATGCGGCCCCATGGGCAGGAATTCTCCGTGATCAGGCGCATGACCAACACAAGGAAACTCCCGATCCGCATCCATGCCGTCTTTTCGTCTCCCTACAGAGAGCTGGGAGTCAGGACCCGGAATAGGACGGCAGCAACCCTGGAAGTCATCGCGGAGGACCAATGAAATCGGCGGTCTGCGAGGAAGAGGGCGGGCACTTGCACGAAGCTGGAGAGCGGGAGAAGACGTCGGAAGGAGCAGTGAAGACAGAGACATCCTATGGAGAGACCAGTGCAGAAGGAGGGAGAAGAAACAGACGAGCCCTGGTGTGAAGAGTGGTGGATTCCACCGGAGGACGCTGAAGAGCGGCCGCGGACTCTGGAGAGTTTGCGGCAGGGGTTGGTGAGTGAGGGAGTACCACGAGGACTGGAGGGAGGTGGGAAGGTAACCGAGGGTTGCGGGAGGAGCGTAATGTAGGTGGCAGATTGCACTGTTTGTCTTGCTGATGCCTATTGCTGTAAGTGCGACCCGTAACAAAACCCTGAATCTGGTTATTGTTTTCATTTGCTCAATATATTGAGATGACCTCTAGTAGGGTGTATTGTGGTTTAAAGTTCTTAGTTGGAAGACGTGGGATCCATACTTGATTTCCTTCCCCCCCCCCCACTTGGCCCTTCCCTTCCATAGCACTGATTCCAAGCTCTAATTGTGACTAATACTGAACACATCCAAGGTGTGGTGACGGGTTACCCCACTTGATATTTAGGAAACTGGTGTTCAGACGGCTCCTTCTCTTTCCTCTTTTATGAGCCTCCGGGGAACCCCCTTCGACTCCGAAGACGAGGAGCCTGAACCATCGCCCTCCACCCCAATATTTAAAGAGGAAGAATCACCTGAAGAGGACTATTGTGACGCCCGGACATCTGCTTTACCTGAACCTAAGCTTGTTGAAAATAAAACTCTACCTGTTCGTAAATTCATCCAGCCTCCTCGCCTGTATATTAAACCTGCGCTCCCACATATATTTTTTAATTTATATATATTTTATATAGCAGGCAATGATATCCTATGGAAGGAAATTCAAGTTACTGTAGGCACGGTTAGAATTACTTTTCAGGATCAGTAGTGGGCTGATAGATGCAGCACTGAGGTCTCTCCTGATAACAGGTAAGTAAATTGGAATTCGTAGTTCGGCTGATTTTAGAGGGATTTTTTAAAGTTCCAAAACTCCACACTTCGAAGAATTTCCAAGTGAAACCAGTCGATGTTAGCCTATGGAAGGAAATTCAACTTACTGTAAGTACGGTTAGAATTACTTTTCAGGATTAGTAGATGCTGAAATATGCAGCACTAAGGGCTCTCGTGATAACAGGTGAGTAAATCGGAATTCGTAGTTCTGCTGATTTTGGAGGAATTTTTTAAACTTCCAAAACTCCACACTTAGAAGAACTTCCAAGTAAAACCACTCAATGTTACCCTATGGAAGGAAATTCACTTAGCAGGAAAGTAGTGTTATCATTACTTTTTCTTACTCAGTGGTGGATCCTGGATCCAGCACTGGTGTATCTCCTGTAAAAAGTTGAAAGAATGTGTTCAAGTCATACAGGCGATTTTTAAGGAATATTTTTAGTTTGTAAAAATAGATAGAAACTTTTCTTGTGAAAACCAGACAATGGATTCCTATGGAAGGAAATACAAGTTACTGGTAAGTACGGTTAGAATTACTTTTCAGGGTCAGTGCTGGGCTAAAAGATGCAGCACTGGGTTCTCTCCTGATAACAGGTGAGTAAATTGGAATTCGTTGTTCAGATGATTTTACGTGAATATTTTAAAGTTCCAAAACTCCACACTTAGAAGAATTTCCAAATGAAACCAGTCAAATGTTAGCCTATGGAAGGAAATTCAAGTTACTGGTAAGTATGGTTAGACTTACTTTTGATGATCAGTACTGGGCTCAAAGATGCAGCACTGAGGTCTCTCCTGATAACAGGTGAGTAAATAGGAATTAGTACTACATCCAGTAAGCGCCACAGAGCTGGGTAGCAGAGAGATGTGAAAAGGGGCACGGCATGCACCACCTCTCTGCAACGCAGCGCAGCAGCACTTCCTGGAAGCACCTGGTGGACTACTTGGCCCCCATGGTCCATCAGGTTTGAAGTTGAATTTTTTCCCCATCTTAAAACGCACCACAGGGCGTGTTTGCACACATCACATCAGGCCCCGCCCCTCCCTTCACCACTGTCTAAACACGCCCTGTCACAGTTCTAAGTTGAGAGATTAAGTCCCCTAAGTATCCCTAGGGTCAAACTAGCCCACTAGGTACCTCCAGTAAGCACCACAGAGCTGCGTTGCAGAGAGGTATAAAAAGGGGCATGGCCTCTGAACACCTGTCTGCAACGCAGCTCCCTGGTGCATACTGGAGATACCTGTTGGGCTATTTGGCCCTCAGGGACCCTCAGTATTGAAAGAGAATTAATTCCCCAACTTAAAACGCACCACACTTCATTACAGTTATTCTATTACATTTAGGAACGTACAACTTCACAATTACCCTTTCTATTATTACACGTCATTATCTGAGTCACTCTCCTCTTCTGGGGAGGTGCATATATCTCCTCTATACATATTCCATTTTCCCCATATTCTGCTCCATCATTTGGGACATTTCCTATTAATAAATGTGGCCTTCTCTGGTACCATAACAACATTCATATCATTACTCCATTGCATCACAGATGGTATATTTTCGGCCCCCCACTTTTGCACAGTGTTCCTCTTGGCTATCATCATGCTGTCGTTGCCCATTGTCGTTCGGCGTGTGTAAGGTCCGTAGGTCCCCACAGATTCAAAAGACAACATCACTGTCTCCCAGTACTGTCCCAGTTTCATGCAGCCCCACAGTGTGTGGTAGAAAGTGCCCACATCCCGACACTGTCGTAGACAACTCGGGTCAGGGCACCTTCCCATCTTATGTAGTACTACCCTGGTGTAGTAGGACCTATGCAGTATTTTGGACTGTACCACCCGTAGTCTGGAGGAGATTGCTACCTCCTTAGTTGATGCTACGGTGTCTCGCCAGTCAGGGTCCTCCATGTCTCCTACATCTAACTGCCAGGTTTCCCTGAGTCGGTCAAGCGGATCTGCACGGCTATTGATGATTTTTTTTATATGCTAGTGAAGTTGCTCGCTTGTACAAGTGGTCCGTGAGCAATCGGTCCTCTAGGGGTGGCAATTCCGGGAGAGTCTCCACAGGAGGGAGAACCACCTCAATGGCATGTTTGATTTGCACATATCTAAACTGTTCCTTCGGGGCCATTTTGTACTGATCTTGTAGATAGGTGAAACTAACCACCTCTCCATTACGCCAAAGTTTCCCCAGCCGGGAGATTCCAATCATGTGCCAGTTTTGAAACCCTTTCCTGTTGCCTAATGTTCCTAATAGGCCTGTGTCCCATAGGGGCGTGTGTTGTGTAAATCTGCCCGTCCATCCCAGGTGTCTGTTAACCGTATGCCATATATACGAACAGTATGCATCGCTGGGCCCATAAGGCTACTAGTTCTGCGTTGCGTGTAAAGTGCTCTATTAACCCCTCCAACCCCCAGAGTCATTCTGTCCAGGTGATATGTGGGGTCTGTATCTGGTACGTGCAGCCATTGATTAATTAATATGAGTTGTGAGGCCCAATAGTACGCCTTTATGTCTGGCAGGGCTATCCCGCACCAACTCTGCGTCAATTTGTGTGCAGCTATTCTGGCCGGTATGCCGTCCCATTGAAGGGACGCAATTTCTGAGTTCACTGCCTTAAAGTATGGGTTGGGGATTGGATACGGTGTGTTGTGCAGGACGTAAAGGAATCTGGGAAGGGCCATCATTTTAAAGAGGGCCGCTCTGCCCAGCAGTGTGAGCGGTAGTGCCTTCCAATGTTTGATGTCCCGTTTCAGTATTTGCAAGGGGGGCTGTAGGTTGAGAGTAAAAAAGGAGTCTTGGTCTGAGGTAATATGGATGCCCAAGTACTTAAAACTGTTCATGACTATCTGAACCTTACAGTCTCTCGGCAACCGTGGGGGTGCTCCATGTAGGACGTATAGTACCGATTTGTCCCAGTTAATGGCATATCCTGATACCAAGCCGAACACCACACAGATATTAAGAATTGCGTGAAGAGATCATGTAAGCGAGGTGATATATAGTAATACATCATCGGCATAGAGGGATATACGGTCCTCCCATTCCTCCCTCCACTTTAGACCTCGTATCATAGGGTTCCACCTTATCCAGGTCACCAATGGTTCTAGGGCTAATGCAAATATTAGGGGCGATAGTGGACAGCCCTGTCTCGTCCCTCTACCCAGGGCAATTTCCTTTGATATATGACCATTTACCACTACATGTGCTATGGGGTCGGAGTAAAGTAAGTGTAGCCATGAGCAAAATTTTGGTCCAAATCCTAAGTGTTGGAGTACCGCGAATAGGAAAGCCCATTTCACCAAATCAAAGGCCATCTTTGCATCCAATTACAGGACTGTGGTGTATTCCAGTATAGTGTGTTTTCCGCCCAATATGCCGTGTAGGTGTCTTAGATTTAGTGTGGTGTTTCTACCGGGCATGAAACCGGACTGGTCCGGATAAATCAGTTTGGTGAGATAGGGTGCAAGTCAAAGCGCCAGTGTTTTTGCTTATATTTTCCCATCTACATTAATTAATGAGATTGGGCGATACAATGAGCATTCCTCCACTGGTTTGCCTGGTTAATGTATGGCTACAATAGAGGCTAACAGTTGGTCTTTAGGGAGTGTCTCCAATTCTTGAGTTGTTTCTTACATATGCAAGAAGTATGGGGCTATCTTGTCTGCTGTGCACTTATATAATTCAATTGGGATACCGTTTGGACAGGTGGCCTTCCCAGATTGTATTTTAGTGATAGCTACTTTGAGTTTGTCTACTGTCATGTTAGCTTCTAGTCTGTCGGCTTCTTGGGGTGTGAGTCGAGGCATATGAATATCTTTAAGGAAAGCGAGTGCTTCCTGTATGGTGGTGATATTCGTGGAGATGTAAACTCACTCATAGTGCCGCGCTAGCGTGTCCACTATGAGTTGTGGGTCAGATGTAATTTCACCCCTATATGTTTTAATCTGTGCTATCCATTTATGTGATTTTTCCCTTTTGTCAAGCCATGCGAGGAGCTTACCCGCTTTATCTCCGGATTCGTAGATCCGGTGTTGGGTGGGTTTCATGCTGGACATGGCAGCGTTTCAGAGACTTTCACGATATTCCTGTCTTTTCATGCGCAGAGTGTGATTGTTCCCATCTGTGGGGTTTGTCGCCTGCTGGGATTCCAATCGCTCTATCTCATGCTCCATATTTTCTATATCCTGTTTTCCCCCTTATGTCCCTCAATTTGCGATATAGCAGGACCGCTTATCACTGGCTTGTATGCTTCCCACAATGTAACTGGAGAGGGGACTGACGCTTTATTATCTTGAAAGTAGTGTGTAGTTGCCCTGATTAAGGCTTTATTAATCTTGGAGTTTAGGAGGTACCCCGGGTATATAGGATACATATTTATTTTTTAGTAGTGCGATGTGTTAAAAATGTTCTGCTGTAACCGGTGAGTGATCTGAGATTCCCCTGGGTAAATGTGTGGCTCTGCCGAGCTTACCCAAACTGTCTATTGCTACAAGTATGTAGTCTATATGGGAAAGGCTATTATGCGTGCCTGAGTGGAATGTGTAGTGCTTCTCATTTGGGTTTTGAAACCTCCATACATCTAACAGGCCATGTGCATCTAGGAAGTCGGCAAAAGGTGAGCCAACACGATGTTGTGGGTGATTTGGTGTGCGATCTAGTGTGTCGTTTGCTGTCATATTAAAATCGCCTCCTATTACTAAGTCTCCGTCTGGTAATGTTAAGAGAAATTTGCCCAGATCTTGTAGGGCGGGAGCTTGTAGCGCAGGTGGTATGTAGACAGATACAAAGATTAATCTACGTCCTTCCCATTGCATCGGAATTGCTGCAAATCGACCCTGGTCATCTTTAAAGGTACGATGGAGAATGAGGGGGAACTGTTTTCGTATCAATATCCCCATCCCCGGGATCCGGTTGTGAACTCGGAGTAGGACGCTAATTGAAACCCCCATCTATCAAGGGCCCTACATGTGGAGACTGTTAGGTGCGTCTCTTGTAGCAGTGTAACAGCCGGAGACATATGTTTCAGGTAATGTAGTAACAATCCTCGTTTTATCTTATCCCGCAGGCCATTGACGTTCCAGGAGAGGAAGGACAGCCTTGGCCGTATGATACGCTGTGTTGTTAGGTCATGTGGCGCCATTGGATATGTTTGTCGTTGTGACATGTTGAGGTGTGAGGGTCGTTATGTGCATATTTTCAAAGTGATATACAGTGACAATTGCAGATCTATAACCATTAGAACTTTAACGTAATGAACATTTCTACCAAGGAGATACACAGATAGCGATAATGTCTTTCCCATCCCTTCCCCCCATGCATCCCCCTCCCTGCATCCCTGCCTAGTAGGTTCAAAACTAACCACCTCCCCAATAGCAGAGTGCCAATGACCCCCAACAGTGAATAAATCATAAACGTAGGGTTGCGCGGTGTGGCGCCTGATAGTCTCTCCCTCCTGGGCCAGCAGCAATCCCAATTACCTTGTATTTTCCTAGTGGTGCATATAAGTGTCTCTAGTCCCCAACTGTGCGCTCCCAGTTTGTTCATGAGTGCCACTGAGGCATACAAATCAGAGCTTTTCTACTCACCATTAGAGACAGGCCAATAAGTGAGATATCTACAGACCACTGCCGTTGTTGCAGTCCTTCATTTCCCTTAGCATGCAGTGTCGCTACCAGGATTCTTGATTGTGAGCGTCGTCTGTCCTTGAGCCCGCGATAAGTGTCTTTGGAGTAGATATTGGCATTTCCATTGGCGGTTTCTTCTCTGCGGCGTTAGGACGTAGCCGGTCCCCCTTCAAGCCATCGTTGGACGTCGTCCGGTGTCGTGAAGAACCAAGATATTTCTCCATCCAGTTCCTTCAATTTAGCACATCATATATTTTAAACCTCTGTCTCTGAGCGCCCGTTTAATACCTTCAAAGGAGCGATGGTCTCTCTGCACTTTCAAGGTGAAATCCGGGAAAAATCTGATTGTTGCGTTATCATAGGGAAGGTCTCCTTTCACTCTAGCTGCCTGCAGGATTGCATCTCCGTCTCAAAAGTTCAATATACAGGCAATAATAGTGCAGGGCGATGCACCAAGCCGTGGCTTTGGGATCGGAGCCCTTTGCACCCTTTCGATAGAAAAAAGCTGGGAGAGTCTCTTGGGTTTGAGGTGATTAAGGATAAGGTCTTCCAGGAAGAGGTCCACACTGGGTCCTTCCGCCCCTTCAGGCACCCCCACCACTCGTATGTTGTTGCAACAGGCTTGTCCTTCCTGATCGTCCAGGTGCAGTGCCATATCCTTATGTTGGTGAACCAGTTTTTGTAAATTTTTCTCCAATTCACGTGCGACGTCCTGTAGTTCACTCACATTTTGTTCCGTGGCCGTAACTCTTTTAGACGTCTTCCGCATGTCGGCCTGCATAAGGTTCATTTTGATCGTTACCGTGTCTATTTTTGTCTCTAGGTTAATTCCGACTGCCTGTATTGCTGCCATTATTGAGCCTAGTGAAGGCTCTTCCGCTGGTGTGGCCTCCTCATTTACCCCAGAATCAGTCGTGCACTGTTGTGGTACTGCGTATTTATCCATTTTGTTAACCTGGATGGCGGTAGTCCTGTTCTTCAGCTTCGTCATGTTGATGCGGAGGAGTCGCCTGGACCGCCACAGCATTTCAGCTTTCCAATTGTCTTATACCGTGGTGGTCCATCGATTCAGGGCAGCGATAATCTGGCGTGCGGGTTGTGATGTCCAGTGATTTTGGGGGAGGGGCGGGGGGGTCTCGATGTATAACTTAAGTGGTCCATTCTTATTAGTGCCTCCCTAGATTGCGGACTTGTCCCCACTGCCTCTTCGTTATCTGCCGGTGGTATGCCACGTCAATTGCTTCTTGTTGAGTCGGTCCCGCAGACCGCGTCGGAGGCCCGTTCCAGTGTCACCATCCACCGATTCCTCTGCTCCACCCTTGACAGGATCACGGTGTCTATGGGCAACAGTGGAGCGTGCAGTGGCTGGCGCTTAGTTTCGCGCTCTTTTCAGCGTGGCACAGGACTCACCAGGTCTTCCTCACTACTGCGTCACGCTTGCCGGTGCCTCTCTGTAGGGTACTACATGCACATCTCGCACCTTTAGGGATAGTTGCTTTATGGAGTATTAGTTCTTGTCTTGCTGCCGCTGTCTCGTGTACCATGTAGATCTCGGTTTTCTGGTGTTTTGCGCGCTTCACACTTGGGGGAGGGGGGAAGGAAGGATCGCCAGTGATCGCCCCCTCCCTGGTCTCACCTTAGCGCTTGGTTGCTGGCTATTGTGTCCAGTCCGTGCGATAGCGGAGCTTTTCCAGGGCTGGGATGTGTGCTGCTGTTGTAGGCCTGAAGCCGCGGCCCTCTCGTACCACGGTCCTCTCGTACCGCGGTCCTCAGCCTCAGTTTTGCCGTATGCCACAGAGCTCCGCCCCCTGTCATCAATGTTGGGTCTGCGCTACACTGGTTCTCAGCGGCTCGGCTTTTGTTATAGTGCGCATGTCTGGAGCGGTGAAATTCTACCATTCGCCGGTCCACAGCTACGGGGGTCCAAACAGCACCAGTACCTTCTCAGGGGTTGCGGATTACTGCCGGATTTCAAGTTTATCGCTGCAGGCCCTGCCGGAGCTTCGGAGCTACGCCGCCATTACGATCGGCACCAAGCCACGCCCCCATCTATATGGGTTATTGATTGGTTGTCTGCGTATCTGTATGGGTCCCTGAGTGTCTGTGTGGGAGGGAGGGGGGTGTTTGACTTTGTGCATAGATGTGTGAGTGGGTGATTCACTGGTTGTATGGGTTCAAGAGTATATCTGTGAAGGGCAGTATGGGTGGGTGAGTGTATGTATGGATGTTCTGATGAGTGTTTAGATGTCTCAATGGTACATGTGTGAGTAACTACATATGTGAAAGGCCGTATATGAATGAATGAATGAAATGAAATTTGTAGAGCGCGATGGCTATCCTGAGGCCTCCCAGCGCTACAGACGGCATGGCCAGGACGGGGCTGGTGAGAGTTAGATGCAGTTGTTGTAGAGCCAAGTTTTTAAGAGCCTCTGGAAGGCAAGCAGATTGAGTTCCTGTCGGAGGGAAAGTGGAAGAGTGTTCTAGAGAGTTGATGCTTTATAAGTGAAGGACCGTCCACCACTTCTAGCTCTCTTGGTTCTGGGTGGAAGAGAGAGGAAGGCGGTAGTGGATGATTGAGTAATGGAAGGGCCGGTCTTCCAGAAGGCCTTCTGGGCTAAGAACATGGCTTTGAACTGGATCCTTTCTCTAATCGGTAGCCAGTGCAGGGCCTTCAGTGCAGGTTTCGCATACTGCTGCAGAGGGATCAGTAAGAGTAGGCGTGCAGCGCAGTTTTGGATAGTCTGAAGCTTGTTGATGGTGAATTGAGAGACACCCAGGTAAAGGACGTTACCGTAGTCGAGGTGGGAGAGGATGAGCGCCTGGACCATAATCCTTCTCGCCTGGAAAGGGAGAAGGGGAGGATCTTTTGCCACATTCTCAGTAAGCCAAAGCAAGAAGCGGAGAGTTTCATTGCTTGATGATTAAAGGTG
This sequence comes from Lissotriton helveticus, assembly GCF_964261635.1. Lineage (NCBI taxonomy): Eukaryota > Metazoa > Chordata > Amphibia > Caudata > Salamandridae > Lissotriton > Lissotriton helveticus. The sequence goes on along the minus strand of NC_136065.1, from coordinate 629,343,538 downwards.
AGGGAGCGGTCTAGCCATACTCCCAAACTCTTAATCTGGTCTTGTCAGGACTAGGGCGGCTTGCGGTCTAGGGCCCGCCCCATTCAGTTGTCCTTAACACTCTTTATGTGGTAAAGTGCACCATTTTCCTTTAGGGGGACGTTGGTGGCTTAATTGTTCATCACTGTAATGCAATGTACATTTTGTATGGAGTTTAAAGTACCTCTGTCCGCCTAATGCGTGAGGTTCGGCAACCTGAACGCGTCCGCGAGATGCGTGAGGTTTGGCAACCTGAACGCGTCCGCGAGATGCGTGAGCATTGGCAAGTTGTCGCATTTTTACGGGGAAAACTCAGAACGTAGTCACGTCGATGTACGCGACCACACCCAGTCCCCTTTGCTCACTATTCTGAGAATCTTGGAGGTGTTGCAGCTTTTCCCAGGAGCTCCAATCTGGGGAATTTTCTAGAAGAAGTGTTTGCAGTCTTTTCCAGGGGAATTGAGTCTTTGGGCAGCAGGTAACCAGGTCAGAGAGGCGTACTCATATCGAGGGCTGCAGAAGAAGAAGACTGATTTTGAGTATCCAGAGCGGCTGCCACACCCTTCCAGGTAGTAGAGTAGGTCGTACTCTACAGGTAGGAGAAAGTGAAAACTTTCACCTTGTAGGTTAAAATAATTTATCAAAGTGAATAAGGAGTATATTTTCTGATTTCTTGGAAATATTAAGCGCAAAGGTTATTTGAGAGATTTTCATGGTCAAAATATGTGAAAGCAAATGTTTGCCTTAGTTAAGATTTAAATGATGTTAGTTTCTCCCATTCATGGTTCTATGGATAAATCGAGGCGCTTGATATTTTGCCTGGTCGCAATTTAGAATTGAATGGTCGCAATTGCTGAACAGTTTAGTCGCAACTTTTTGTTGAAAATTGACTCTTTAGTGAAAATAAGAGAATTAATAAAGTGATTATTTGCAGATGTGTTTTAAGATACAACTGTAAGAGGTTGCGCAGATTGTAAAGAGGATATTTACAATATAAATCAGTCGCAAGTTTCTGTGCTGTTATTTCTTTTGGGAACAAGTTGTTTGTAAAAATGCAAAAGTGACAACAGTCTTTTTCTATTGACAATTGAAGTAAATAATGTTCCCAAGATAATTAGACCTTTCAAGTGTTAAGATATTATTATTTGAATTTGTCCTAGAGTCGAGTGAAGCATTAAGAAAACTCGCAACAATAACTTTTCCTTTTCAGATCTCCCTCCCCGCAGTTCCCTTCCTAATTCCCTAATTCCCCCTGCTTGATCACTTCAATATTCTGTGTATTTATTACAATCAGAATTGGAGGTATCGAGAGGTGGGCCCTTATATCTTCACATCAGATCCCGAGGAAGACTTCGTCTGACAGAATAGTGAGCCCACAAATCATTTTCCTCCTGATCTGATTGTGTTGCCATAATGGCCACCATCGATGATTTAATGGCTGTAATTATTAAAATGCAGGCTGATTTAAAAAACACTATGAATGCTACCGCGTTATTAGCAAACAAGGTTGATAATATACAACTTCAGAACACTCCCCTTCCAGAGGATGTTCAAACTTAGGAGCAAGGGCTCCCACAAACATATCAGTTACTGTTCCACCACAGATTCCTTTGGCTAATCCGGAGCGCTTCTCTGGGGACCCTTCTAAGGTACAAACCTTTTTAACACAAATTGAGTTGCACATTTCCTGTAGGCCTTCAGCGTTTCCAACCCCACAATCTAGAATAGCGTTTCTAATCTCTTATTTGTCTGGAGATGCAGCTAATTGGGCTGTTCCATTTGTTAGACAAGATAGCACATTATTGTATAATTGGAAGCGCTTTATTGAAGAATTCGAGAAAGTGTTCGATAGGCGAACAGTAACATTATCTGCAGATCGAGAACTACTTCAGTTAAGACAAGGAAACAGAGACCTCATTACTTATCTATCACACTTTAATAGGCTTGTTGCAGAAACTTCTTGGCCAGAGGAAAAGAGAGGAGCTCTTTTTTATCAGGGACTGAAAGACGAATTAAAGGATGTTCTAGCCCAAATTGACCCGCAACCAACAGCTTGTTCAGATTTGATAAATTTAACTTTACGTGTAGCTCACCGACTTTCTGAAAGAAGAACAGATAAGAAAAAAGGTGACAAACCTATTTAGAAAACTGACATTAGATCTAGAGCTCAGTTTGCTCATTCCGAATCAAGTCCTGAGCCTATGGAGATAGGAACCCTTCGACAACCACTGTCTAAGGAGGAAAAAGACAACAGACGTAAAAATGGGCAATGTCTCTACTGTGGTCGAAAAGGACATTTTGTGAAAGACTGTATGGTGAAACCTAAAAACAAGTTTTCAAATGTCAACAAGGTGGCAGCTATAGAAAAAACAGATCAACAGTCGGAAAACTAACATGCCCAAGATGTTTAGAGGGGGATCTCTTGGGAACCATCGCTTACCCTTCTATAAACTCTTGTGTAACCAATTATAAAGCTCACTTTCGTTTAGCGGTCCAAATACAGTTTACTCAAAAGATCTGGCAAATGGAAGTTTTAATAGATTCGGGAGCCACAGGAAACTTTGTAGATTTGGAAACTGCACTACGATTAAGCATAATCTGTGAAGAAAAAGAAACACCAGAAATCGTTCAGGCAGTAGATGGAAAAATCTTATCCGGAGGGCCAATAACTATGCAAACTTCAAAAGTGACTATGATTTGTGAAGACTCAAAAAGACAAAGACATAAGGAGGAGGTTCAATTTGATGTTATCCAAGCTCCTCAGTATGGATTCATTCTAGGAATGCCCTGGCTTTGTCTACATAATCCTTTGATTGATTGGCAAAAAAGAGAACTTGTATTTCACTCTGAATTTTGTCATTCCTCCTGTTTAAATTCCTTCAAGTTAACTACTAGTCAAATCGCGACAGCTGAAGAAAAAGAAACAATTTTACCCTCAGTATACAGAAATTACCAAGAAGTTTTCAGCGAAGAAAAGGCAGCAATTCTTCCTCCTCATCGCAGTTACGATTGTCAAATTGATCTTATACCAGGGTCTTGTGTACCAAATTGTAGGATATATGCTCTGTCCGAAAACGAAAATCAACACTTACGACAATATCTGGATCAGTATTTGGAGAATGGTTTTATCCGCCCTTCTAAGTCACCAGCTGCCTCCCCTTTGTTTTTTATCCCAAAAGCAAATGGGGAATTGAGAACTTGTATCGAATATAGGGCGTTGAATAAAATAACGATCAAAAATAAATACCCTTTGTCACTCATTCCCGTCCTCTTGGATCAAGTTAAGACCGCAGTACTCTATACAAAACTTGATCTTAGAGGAGCTTATCATTTGGTGCGAATCAGACAAGGCGACGAGTGGAAAACTGCATTTAAAACTCGATATGGATTATTTGAATATTTGGTAATGCCGTTTGGCCTATGTAACGCTCCAGCGGCCTTTCAGTTTTTTCTAAACGATGTCTTGAGAGAATTTTTGGATCTGTTCGTTATCGTCTACATAGATGATATTTTAATCTACTCAGATTCAGTGGAAAAACACGAAGGACATGTCAAAAAGGTTTTGAGCACCTTGCAATCACATAACCTATATTGCAAATTATCTAAATGTGACTTTCATGTTTTTGAAGTGGAATTCCTGAGCGTGTTACTCACACCAACTGGCATGAAAATGACAGATAGAAAAATCCAGGCAGTAGCAGAATGGCCCATTCCAACTTCAGTTCGGGATGTACAATGTTTTTTGGGCTTTGCAAATTTTTATCGCCGTTTTATTGATCATTTCTCTGCAGTGGTCGCTCCCATCACTTGTTTACTAAGGAAAAAGGTGAAATTTGAATGGACTCCTGAAGCCAACAATGCATTTCAGAAATTGAAAAAGGCTTTTACTGCTGCGCCAATCCTACAGCATCCTGATGTAAATAAACCTTTCATAATTGAAGCAGATGCTTCAGATGTAGCAATAGCAGCCATTTTGTCTCAGAGACATCATAAAACAGGTCAGATGCATCCAGTCGCATATATGTCTCTAAAATTGAACTCAGCAGAACAAAACTACATCATTGCAGAAAAAGAATTGCTAGCCATATTAGAAGCTTTCAAAGAGTGGAGACATTATATAATGGGAGCAAAGTTCACAGTAACAGTATATACGGACCATCGAAATTTGCAATTCATGAGTTCTGCTAGAATGTTGACCCCTCGACAGTTAAGATGGATGATGTTCTTTGCAGAGTATGATTTCATAGTAACTTATCGTCCAGGACAAGACAATAAAAAAGCTGATGCTCTTTCTAGAAAAGATTCTTCTTTGCACAGATTTGAAGGAGCACCACAAGCTATAATAGATCCCGACAAAGTAATTTGCTTATTGTCTGCAGACCAATTTCTAGAAAATATTCATGAAAATTTTCCTCCGTCTCAGTGGAAGAAATGGGAGAATAAAGGAGAAAATCAGACAATCAAAGAAGGCATACCTTTCTACGGAAAGCAGGTTTACCTTCCTACCAAAGAATTGCAAGAAACAGTGTTCGATTGGCTACACTCCCATCCTATGGCTGGACATCCTGGTCCCAAAAAGACTGTAGAAAAAATACAAAGGTTATTCTGGTGGCAAAATTACAAGACGTTACAAAAAGGACTCAAAACTGTGAAACTTGTGCAAGATTCAAGACAGATCATAGTAAACCAAAGGGTTTGTTACAAGTTTTACCAACGCCAACCAAACCATGGGAATATATTTCGTTAGACTTTATTACTAACCTTCCACAGATCAATCAACATTCAGTCATTCTGGTTGTCGTGGATAGTCTAACTAAGTATGCACATTTTATAGCTTGTAAAAGATTGCCAACAGCAGGACAATTAGCACAGATTTTCCTTAAAGAAATAGTGCGATTACACGGTTTGCCTTCAGTGTTGTTTTCTGACCGAGGATCTCAGTTTTCTTCTAAATTTTGGCAGCAATGGTGTCATAGTTTACAAATCACATCAAACATGTCTACCAGTTATCATCCGCAAACTGACGGTCAAACCGAACGATTGAATCAAACATTAAAACAGTACTTGAGATGTTATGTAGAAGATTCCAAAAGGTCCTGGTTGGATTTGCTGTGGATTGCTGAGGTAGCCTATAATTCTTCGCCTCATTCTTCTACTGGATCTTCTCCTTTTGAAGCTCTTTATGGATACTTACCAAAGACTATTCCTTTAACCTTGCCCAAAGATGAGAACAGTGCACCTGCGGTGCAAGATACAGTACAACTCATGCAGACTGTTCACCAGAAGATTCACAACCGTTTAATACAAAGTAAAGACAAATACAAAACGCAATATGATAAACATCATCGTCCAGGACCAATGTATACTTCTGGAGATAAAGTTTGGTTGTCTACAAAGAATTTGCATTTTAAACGCAAAAACATGTTTCATCCCAAATTTATCGGCCCATATCCAGTACTCCGTCAAGTCAATCCAGTGACATATAAATTACAGCTTCCCAAAAACTTGCGAATTCATCCTGTGTTTCACACGTCCTTGTTAAAACCAGCTAGACAAGATGTAAGACCCAGACCGGCTCCGGTTTTGGTTCATGGCAGTTGGGAGTACGAAGTCCAGGCTATACTGGACTCTAAACGCAGGGGTGCGAAGCTGTGGTATCTTGTGTCTTGGAAAGGGTATGGATCCAAGAATGACTTTTGGGAACCAGCTGAAAACATTCACGCGCCTCACATTTTGCGAAGATTCCACATCCTTCATCCTACAAAGCCGGGCCCTAGACCGCTCTTGGGAGGGGGGAATACTGTCAGGACTAGGGCGGCTTGCGGTCTAGGGCCCGCCCCATTCAGTTGTCCTAAACACTCTTAATGTGGTAAAGTGCACCATTTTCCTTTAGGGGGACGTTGGTGGCTTAATTGTTCATCACTGTAATGCAATGTACATTTTGTATGGAGTTTAAAGTACCTCTGTCCGCCTAATGCGTGAGGTTCGGCAACCTGAACGCGTCCGCGAGATGCGTGAGGTTTGGCAACCTGAACGCGTCCACGAGATGCGTGAGCTTTGGCAAGTTGTCGCATTTTTACGGGGAAAACACAGAACGTAGTCACGTCGATGTACGCGACCACACCCAGTCCCCTTTGCTCACTATTCTGAGAATCTTGGAGGTGTTGCAGCTTTTCCCAGGAGCTCCAATCTGGGGAATTTTCTAGAAGAAGTGTTTGCAGTCTTTTCCAGGGAAATTGAGTCTTTGGGCAGCAGGTAACCAGGTCAGAGAGGCGTACTCATATCGAGGGCTGCAGAAGAAGAAGACTGATTTTGAGTATCCAGAGCGGCTGCCACACCCTTCCAGGTAGTAGAGTAGGTCGTACTCTACAGGTAGGAGAAAGTGAAAACTTTCACCTTTTAGGTTAAAATAATTTATCAAAGTGAATAAGGAGTATATTTTCTGATTTCTTGGAAATATTAAGCGCAAAGGTTATTTGAGAGATTTTCATGGTCAAAATATGTGAAAGCAAATGTTTGCCTTAGTTAGGATTTAAATGGTGTTAGTTTCTCCCATTCATGGTTCTATGGATAAATCGAGGCGCTTGATATTTTGCCTGGTCGCAATTTAGAATTGAATGGTCGCAATTGCTGAACAGTTTAGTCGCAACTTTTTGTTGAAAATTGACTCTTTAGTGAAAATAAGAGAATTAATAAAGTGATTATTTGCAGATGTGTTTTAAGATACAACTGTAAGAGGTTGCGCAGATTGTAAAGAGGATATTTACAATATAAATCAGTCGCAAGTTTCTTTGCTGTTATTTCTTTTGGGAACAAGTTGTTTGTAAAAATGCAAAAGTGACAACAGTCTTTTTCTATTGACAATTGAAGTAAATAATGTTCCCAAGATAATTAGACCTTTCAAGTGTTAAGATATTATTATTTGAATTTGTCCTAGAGTCGAGTGAAGCATTAAGAAAACTCGCAACAATAACTTTTCCTTTTCAGATCTCCCTCCCCGCAGTTCCCTTCCTAATTCCCTAATTCCCCCCGCTTGATCACTTCAATATTCTGTGTATTTATTACAATCAGAAATGGAGGTATCGAGAGGTGGGCCCTTATATCTTCACATCAGATCCCGAGGAAGACTTCGTCTGACAGGTCTTTAGGAACTGGAGCGGGCCCAAGGCAGTTGGGCCACAGAAAGGTGGAGTTGAATACGGGGGCGTTGCCCAGTAGCATCAGCTCCATTTTGTCTCCATTGAGTTTAAGACAAGAGAGGTCCATCCATCTGGCAATCTCCTCTAGACAACAGTCTAGGGCTCTGGGTGACCGCTCGGGGTGGTTTAGCGCCACCACTAGCTGGGTGTCATCTGCATAGGTGTCAATTTGTATGCCAAATGAATGGACGATCTCTTCAAGTGGTCTCATGTAAATCTTAAACAACGTGGGGCTCAGGGAGAAACCCTGCGGAACCCCACAGTTAATCGGCAGCTGGTTGGAAACTGCATCTCCTTTAAAGACCCTAAATGATTGTTCAGTCAAAAAGGATTGTAACCAGTGTAGAGCTATACCGGACACTCCTAGATCTTTAAGTCTGCGATCAAGATGTTATGGTCTACAGTGTCGAAAGCGGCACTGAGGTCAAGGAGGATAATGGCAGCATTACCCCCCTGATCCAGGATCCTCCTAGCCTCCTCCGTTGCTGCAACAAGAGCTGTTTCGGTCCTAAACTGGGGACATAATACCGTTTTGGAGGGAAGGAGTAGATCATTAGATTCCAAGAAGTCCACCATGGTGGTATTTATATGTTTCTCCTAATTGGAGAGATCATCCTGGTTTAGATTTGTTTTTTTCAACAGAGCTTTGACCATGGCGCATTTCCAGGCCAAAGGAACTATGCCAGAAGAGATGGAAGAGTTCACCAGGTCAAGGATAGCAGGGTACATGATTTCATTGGCTAAAGGGAAGATCTGAGGGGGGGCAGGATCAGTGGGGGAGCCGGATTTGAGTTTATTTATGATAGAATCCAGCAGAGTAGAGTCAATGGGGGGAAATTTGTCGAGGGGAGTTTGGGTTGCGGGTTGTGAATTAGGCATAGATTTCCTAGGATGGGAGTTAAGAGAGGTAGGAAAGGACCTATAAATGTTTTGGATTTTCTGGGCAAAGAAGTCTGCCAGGCTGTTACAGCAAATAAGGGCGCCATCCGTCGAGGGTTGTTTCGCAGGTAGTTTAGTTAGGGTCCTGGCAATGTGAAAGATTTCCTTGGGGGAGTTTGCAGTGATTTTTTCTTCAAAAAAAGTTGCTTGGGCTGCCCTAAGTTCAGTCTTATAACGTCTAATGGCCCCCCCATATTCAGCTTTAAGGAGAACAGATTAGTCCCTTCTCCTTTTCCTTTCAAGCCTTCTGCAGGATTGTTTCATCTCTCTCAACTTAGGGGAGAACCAAGGGGCGGTGTTTTGCCTGCTGATTATATGTTTAGATTTTTTTGGGAGTACTGCATCCACTGAGCCCTGAATTGAAAGATTAAAATTCTCGGAGGCCCGGACGGGATTAGGATCATTAACAGGTTTGGTGGCTTCCAGGGCTTGCTTCCATTGGTCTGTAGGAAATTTCTTAAAATTTCGATCCTGGACAGAGGATATGGGGGGGAATGGTCCGGGAATTTCCCGAAGGAAAGGGATCGGAAAATGATCGGACCACGGGAGAGGGATGGGAGTGTCTACCCTCAGTTCTTTACAGTTGCTAAAAACAGGGTCCAACAGATGGCCTTTGGAGTGAATAGGTGTCAGTACTTTCTCCCTGAGCTGAAGAGCCATACGATTCTTGATCGGCTCGTTGGCCAGCTTGTCAGACGGATCATCTAGGTTGAGATTAAGATCACCAAGTACTGTAAAGTTAGAGGGGATAAAAGCCAAACTGGTGACTGTGGTGGGGAGTGCCTCAAGAAATTGTCTGGGAGTGGAAGGGGGCGGTAAATAAGAAGACCTGAAAAAAAGTACTGGTTGAGGACACATCAATGGCGAAGGTGAGACTTTCACAGTCCGGTATAGGGTCTGCTATAACACGGCAGCTAAGTTTATTATTAGCTACAATGGTTATTCCTCCACCTCTGCCACTCTTGTGGTCCACCCTATGGATTGAGTAGCTGGGAGGGAGAGTGTGAGCAAGAATAGGGTCAGATTAATTATGCAACCATGTCTCTGTCAAAAAGACAACGCCGGGTTTAAGATTTGACAGTAGAATTGACAATTCCATGGCGTGTTTTGAAAAAGATCTACAATTTAATAGAAACATCTTTAGAGGAGAGGTGTTACTCTTAGGGATTGCCCGTTCGAGGAGGGGTTGGAGGGAAAAGCCACAACCTTTGCAATGGGAGTCACCATTAATATCATTAAGCCGATGCCAACACAGATCGTTGGGTACAACTCTGAGAGCAGAGGTGCAGTGCGCTACAGGATATAGTTTTCCCATGTAAACGGCCAGTAGTTGTGGCTCCTGGTCCCGGTCGGGCGTGGACGGGTGCAGACCGGCTTGCCTTTGGCGCGCCTTCGGTGCGCCGCGGGCGTGCCCGCTGTGTGCATCCACTGCGTGGGAGGAAGAGCATGGGATTAAGACTGGTTTCGAGACTCCTCCCTCTCCAGTCTGCAACCCAGAAGAGGGGAGAGAAAGAGTACCGGTACTCCCTTCACTACAACGGGAAAAACCAGAGGTAAGTGTTGGAGTATATAAATGACTATATGTGAGAATGAGTGATTGTGAGAGTGGCTGGATGGATGAGTGTGTGCTTGTATTAGTTACTGTATAAGAGTGTAAGTATGTGTTTGTATATGTTTGAATAAGTGAGGTGGTGTGTGTATAACTATACAGGTGAGTAAATGGGAGTGTGATTGATTCTTTGCATGATGAGGTATGTTAGTGTCTGTATAGGTATATGAGTGCATATGATAGTGCTGTATTGATGGTTGACTGCATGTATGAGTGAATGTATGGAGTGAATGAGTGGATTTGTGTGTAGACCTAGGAATCAGTGAGTGGGTATGTAGTAACTGGTATTGGTGTGTCCATGGTTTCGAAAATGGTAGTCGATTTTAAAGTGAATGTATCAAAGGTTATATTAGGGTATGAGGAGGTGCATCAGATTATCACATGGATGATGTCATCAGTGATGTCATCAGTGATGTCATTTGAGATGTAATCAGTGATGTCATCAGTGATGTCACGGACCATATCATGAATGATGTAATATGTGATGTCATTAGCAGTGCATTGGGGGGGCGCAAGTTATAGTTATCTGAACTAACTATAATGCCCGAATTTCTCTGGTTTTGTACGAGTGAAATGTCCAACTAACTATAACGTCCCTGAAACCTGTGGTTTTTTCTGTGAATAAATATATATATATATACATATATATTGCCGCTCTGGTCCACCAACAAATGCGCTGAGCACTCAGCAACGGGTGCCGGTCCTGTACGTGGCGGTGGGTCCACGGATTAATAGCCAGCTCAGTACTCCAAAAAATAAAGAGACCGCACTCTTGTTCGAGGTGAAAAGACCCGGTTTATTTACCGAATCTACAAACAAACAGGATGCGTTTCGGCTCGAGCCTTTTTTGACTGACAGTGGACTTACAGCATTGCCATGTTTATATTTTTGCGACAACATGTTACGTTTTTCATTGAAATAGAAAATGGACTTGCGCTTACCCTGGACCAACAGATGCTCCTTGAATATACGCCATCTTCAAATGTGTTTATACATATATTAGTAATAATTTACGTGTTTCTAATATTTTCAAAAATGCTTAATTATTTAAGAAAACATAGGTCAGTAATTCATCTTGTTTGGTCCTTTTACAATTCATTAGTTATTAAGCTCTGTATGAGCTTTTTGCAAGTCACAAGTGTCCATTGATCCTTCTCAATATTCATGTGGTTTCATAACAATTAACATCATTCTCATTCAGACTTGATTATAGCACAAATAATTAATGATACATTTTGCTTATTCCTTTTACCATTCATTACGGTATATAGCTCTGTATAAGCTCTGTGTAATTTACAGGTGAATCTGGCCTTGTGCGATCTCACAATCAATTATCGAAATTCAAATCCGGACCAAATTCCTCATACATGATAAATCATATAAAAGCCATGATTCTATTCATGGGTGTGCTATTAGTTTTTCTGCAATTATACCGCTCTGTATGAGCATATGTCAGTGTATTAAACATAATTAATATATGTCAATGCTAATTCATAAGAACAATTAAATCATAAAATTATATCAAATAATTATACCTGCATGGTATCATACAAAGTAATAAAATTCTGCAGGACCAAGGGGGTTAATCTCTAAAGGGCTTGAATTTACATATCTTCAGTAATTCCCTTTAACCTAGATGAATTGCTAGTTCCTCTTCTGTATTTAGCCTGTTGGCACAAATGTTTGCAGATCTTTGATAAACCCAGATTAAGGTCTACGCAGCTTCATTTCTCTATTACCACCTCTTTCATGTAGCGGAAGATGATCCAGGCAATAGGAAAATAATTTGGTTCTTTTGCTTTGATGATGTTGGGCAAAGTGTCTCGCATAATAAATGGTGGATCATTTTTCTCTATTGCCCTTGCATGTTCTAAAATTCTCCGCATATTGGAGTGGATGGTGCTGCCTATGTACATTAGTTTACATGGGCATATAAGGCAGTAAATGCAGTAAGGAGTATTACAGGTCATAAACTTGGTTAATGATCTTAATCAATTTGATACAACCTGATATTGCATATGGTTGAGTTTTCGGGCTGTTTTTACATGCCTTGCACTTAGTGCAGGGAAAACATCCTGTTAGGTCACTTATTCTTGGAATAGAGTGCATAGATACCTAACGACTTTGTACTAAAGTGTCTTTTAATGAGCGACTTCTTCTATATGTTATTTTTGGGTATTCAGGAAGAACCTTTCCAATAACTGGATCTGTTTGTAGAATGTGCCAATTCCCTTTCATAAACTTTCTTATGTTTAGTGCTTCATTAGAAAAGGTGGTAATCAATCTAAATTCCTGGGTTAACTTCTCACTCTGCTCTCTCACATCATTCTTTTGTTTCAGAAGACTATTACGTGAGAATTTACCTACTCTTTCATATATCTTGTTTAGTAAATCATCCGTATATCCTCTTGATTGAAATCTTTCCAAGGCCTCTCTCGCTGCCTGTTCAAAGTCTTGTTCCATTTTGCAATTCCGTTTGAGACGTAATAGTTCTCCATAGGGAATGCTCTTCGTCAGTGAACTAGGGTGACTGCTATGGGCTTCTAGAATTGTGTTCCCTGCAGTGGGTTTACAGAAAAGAGTTGTACATATCTGACCATCTGCAATGAATATCTTCAAATCTAAATAGTTAAATTCTGTTGCACTTATCTCTCCACTAAAATGCAAGTTAACTTTGTTCTTATTCAGAGCTTCAATGTATTGCTCTACATCATCACAGGGTCCTTTCCATAAAATAAATGAATCATCAATATAACAATACCACCCCACAATAGAGGCTACCCATGGACTGTAAATATCTGCCCATGCCACCTGCTTCTCCCAGCAGCCCACAAATAAATTTGCGTAGCTGGGGGTGAAGCAGTTCCCCATAGCTGTGCCATACACTTGTCTATACAGTTGTTTTTGAAACAGTAAGATATTGTTAGTGAGGCAGAATGTGAGGAACTCAACTAGCATCTCATTGTGTTCAGCAAATTTCAGTGACCTTCCTTTCAGGAAATATTGTATAGCTTTTATGCCCTTGTCATGTGCTATACTCGTGTACAGACTTGTTATATCCAGAACTACCATCAGCATATCCGGTTCCCAGATAATATTCAATATTATTCTTATAAAATCTTTGGTATCCCGGATATATGATGGTAGTGTTTTCACAAAATCAAACAGAAAATTGTCAATGTATTGAGACATTGATTCAGTGAGGCTGCCCTTAGATGGAATGATTGGGTGGCTTGGGGGTGTCTCATCGTCTTTGTGTATTTTTGGAAGGTGATAGAACGTCGATGTAAGAGGATAGGCGCATTTTAGAAACCGTAGTTTTTTGTGGTCTATCATTCCTCGAGTAAACCGTCTGTTTATCATATCATGATATACTGTGATGCTGGTATTGTACTCTTCTTTTGATATTCGCACATAACAGTTGGCATCTGATAATTGTCTCGGTGCCTCCTTACAATAATACTCCTTTCTCATCTGTACGATATTGCCTCCTTTATATAGTGATTTGCATACAATATCCTGGTCTTTTTGGATTTACTTTATGGCATTATTTTGTTCCTTAGTGAGATTTGCTTTCACTTGATTGAGGTCTTTGTTTTTAGATTTCATAAGTCTCATTTTCATCAGATCCTTTTTCACTGTTTCCTCAAATACATCTATTGTGTCAAATGATGTGGCTGGTACAAATGTTGATTTCATTTTAAAGCCAGTCTTTATATTTTTCAGTATGATTCCGAAACTTTCTATTTCGGTTATGTCTGCAGCACACTCTTCCATCATGGGGATAGACTCCCGATCCTCCAATGCTAGTAAAATCTCCAGCTCATCCCCAGTGAGTATATTAGCAGATCTCGATATTCCCTCAGGCAAGCTCTCTATTTTATGTTGATGACTTAATCATTTAGTTTTTAAAAACTTGTATAGTTTCAATTTCCTAGTGAATTGGAAAAGATCAATGTGTGTTTGCTTATACTCAAAATCATGTGTTGGACAAAATGTAAGTCCCATTTTTAAAATCGAGTCTTCCACTGTCGTTAACACTTTTGGGGTCAAGTTGATGATCATCAATTCATCCGCTTTTATGATCTCTTGTGACCCCATTTGCTTCTTGCGTCGAACTCTAGCACAGAATCTCATTTCAACACCCAGTGGTTACATGTAAAGGCTTATCTTGCAGCATGTCGACCAATGTCATGAAATTTGCATCCATTTCACGCTGAAAGCTAGAGTTCGACGTATCAACGGTAAATGTGACAGACCCCGCACTACAGGTCCCAAGATGCAATGTGCCACGCCCACTTTGGGGCAGGACCTTTTAAGTGAATGGGTGGGAGCATGAACTCTAGCCAGCACAAACGCCATTGAGAAAGAGAGCGAGGAGTTCTTGAAACGCGTCTGGACATTGTGCCTTACAACTTTTCATGAAGTGCTTACATGGCAGACCTAAGCCGTAATGGGTGGATTTGACATTTGCATAGTGCTGCCACTTTGCCCGAATAAAACCAGTACCTTGAATCCTGATGCCTGGTCGGCGTGCTTCTTTTCATCAGGTTAAGAAGGAGTGTGTGTATATATATATATATATATATTTATATATATATATATATATATTCACTGAAAAAACCATAGGTTTCACACACGTTATAATTAGGAATTAGCATTTAAAAAACCTTAGAAGTTCACTGAAAAAACCATAGGTTTCACACATGTTATAGTTAGGAATTAGCATTTGAAAAACCTTGCAAATTTACTGAAAAAAACAGAGGTTTCACACATGTTATAGTTAGCTGGACATTTCACTCATACAAAACCATTGAAATTCCCCCGTTATAGTTAGTTCAGCTAACTATAACTCGTGCGCCCGCAATGCACTGCTGATGACGTCACATATTACATCACTCATGACATGGTCAGTGACATCACTCATGACATCACTGAAGACATCTCAAATGACATCAGTGAGGACATCACTGATGACATCATCCAGTGAATGTGTGTCTTTCTGAAAAATAAATATTTTTTATATATGTATATCTAAAGGTCGATGGAAGAATAAATAGATAAATAAGTGTCTAAATGGATGTTTTTTTGTAAAAATTATTGTATAACTGACTTATTAAGTGTATCTTAGTGAATACATGTATTAGCGAATAATGTTTAAATATGAAAATATCTGTATCAGTGTCTCACTTTGTGTATAAGTGGCTACATGGGTTGGTGACTAGCTACATGAGTGTCGATATGGGTTATCAGTTGGTTTTTAGAGTATCAGTATGAGTGTCTGTATGGTTCAGTGGGGGGTATTACTTACCACATAGATGCATGAATGGGTGACTCACTGTTTGTATGTGTTTTGAAGACAGCTTGTGTGCAGGACTGTATGGGTGGATGAGTGTGTGTATGGGTGTGTTAGTGAGTGAATCACTGTCTCAATAGTATCTTTATGAGTAACTATATATGTGTTAAACTAGTATATGTGAGTATTGATGTATATAAGTGATGTATATAAGTGAGTTTATATGAGAGCGAGAGATTGTAAGACTTCCTGTATAAATATAAGTGTATATTTGTTAGTTTGCAATGTAATTTGATTAAATACAAAAAATGTATGTTGAAATTGATGCAATATATGTACATTTCACGATTCGTAATTACGTGCACTAGCAGTGTTTTGCATGTTCGTTAAAATCACGATATGTATTGAACAAGATCTTACCTTGTAAATAATACAGCACTCCAAGATGGCGCTAGTCTAATGTCAACAAGCGTGTAGTCCTTCCTTGATTGTGAGGATTTTTGTTTAAAATCATGCCGGTGTTTGGTGGCCACCGACATCGAGAAAGGCTGAGTGCCGAAACGCGAGGGCGTCTGTCTGTCTGTGAATAAAGCAACCTTAAAAAACGTCAACCCCGTGAGTGTGGGTAATTCTTCGGTATTTTGCAAGAATTGGAGCGCAATATATATATATATATATATATATATGACAAAGCTCGCGTGTTAAGGAAAACACACTGCACTCCTGGGGTTAATGTTCATGATTTTATTACGAGGACGCGTTTCAGCGTGTCTGCCTACTTCCAGCTCGTATTTCAAAGAGCAGTCAATAAGCAGTGTGGACACTTTTAAATGCAGAGATGGATTCTCATTGGACACTGATGCAGCAAAGGGAAGCGATTGGTCAGTTTTTTAAAGTTCCACACATACTCGGGCACTCTATTCCATGCTGTTACAAGTCACGATGACACATTTTATCCTGCCACTGATTAGGCATTTTCACGAGTAAGGGAACCTGTTCTGATTATCCCTTTGCTGCGAGGCAATACAAAAGTACCTTTCACTCTGTCAGTGTGACCGCTGAACATCCTTCGTCCTACCATGCGGCATCACAGTTCACGGAGCAGGGGACGGCATATTTCCGTAATCCCTCCAATCTGCATGATTGACGACGATGTCGACTCCATTGCCCAGAATGCCTCACTGGTGGTGCCAAGCGTTTGTAGTTCGATACATGGCTCCAAATCCACCAAAGACGCATGCAGCACTCTTCCGTACGGGTGCAGTAAAATGGTGGTGGGTCCATTTAAAATATGACAAAGCTCGCGTGTTAAGGAAAACACACTGCACTCCTGGGGTTAATGTTCATGATTTTATTACGAGGACGCGTTTCGGCGTGTCTGCCTACTTCCAGCTCGTATTTCAAAGAGCAGTCAATAAGCAGTGTGGACACTTTTAAATGCAGAGATGGATTCTCATTGGACACTGATGCAGCAAAGGGAAGCGATTGGTCAGTTCTTTAAAGTTCCACACAAACTCGGGCACTCTATATATATATATATATATATATATATATATATATATATATATATATATATATATATATATATATATATATGTATATATATATTACCTACTGGCGGTCGCCAGTAGGTATATATAGTTAGGATTTTTTCTCTATGGGTTTTTTGAAAATTCTATGTCTAATAACTTTGGCGTTTGTGGACGGAATTGGCTGAAATTTTCAGGAAAATGGCACATTTTGTTTCTGAGCAGCCCTTGAAAATTTGGGGGGGGTTCGTCAAGGGGGGGCTGAGAAAAAAGGGGGGTCCCAAAACGTGTTTTTAACATTGAGTTTTCCATAGGGCGGTTGGCCTCACTTTTAGCCCGAACGGCTGAATGGATTTGCACGAAACTTGCCAAAATTGTAGGGACTGGTAGCCCGATGTGCCTTTTGTAGGTCTCAATATATGTGCTACAGTGGATTTTGAGAAATTAACGTTTAAAAAAAGATATATATCTGTAACAGCGGACCGGGCAGCGCTCCAGGACGCTTACTTTTCGCGCAACGGAGCTTTGTGAAGCGAAGCTGATTGGTTCTCCGGCGTCTGTCAACATTCCAAACAGTCCGTAGCGGCCGCCATCTTGTCTCTCGGTAGGATCGAGAGACAAGAGGAGGCCAAAGCGAAGGGGCAAATGACCATAAGGGGGAATAGTAGATCCTCGCTGACCCCCTACGTTTGATGTGGAGGTTTTAAA
The DNA here is from genome assembly GCF_964261635.1 of Lissotriton helveticus. NCBI lineage: Eukaryota > Metazoa > Chordata > Amphibia > Caudata > Salamandridae > Lissotriton > Lissotriton helveticus. The sequence continues at coordinate 629,326,240 of NC_136065.1, read as the reverse complement.
AGGGCCCCGCGGGGCAAAAAAAAAAATAATAATAATAATCGAACGGCTGAATGGATTTGCACGAAACTTGGCAAAATATTAGGGACTGGTAGCCCGATGTGCCTTTGCTAGGTCTCAATATATGTGCTCCAGTGGATTTTGAGAAATTAACGTTCAAAAAAAGATATATATCTGTAACAGCGCTCCGCTTCGCGTACTTTTCGCGTTACGGAGCTTTGCGAAGCTGATTGGTTCTCCGGCGTCTGTCAACATTCCAAACAGTCCGTAGCGGCCGCCATCTTGTCTCTCGGTAGGATTGAGAGACAAGAGGAGGCCAAAGCGAAGGGGGAAATGACCATAAGGGGGCATAGTAGATCCTTCCTGACCTCTTAGGTTTGATGTACCATTTTGCCAAGTTTGGTGTAATTCCGTTCAGCCATTCAGGCTGTAGACGTATGTAAATGTCCTATGGAAAATTGCATGGGGAAAACACATTTGAAAGTGTTGAAATTTAGAACCAATTAAAATGTTAGTTTGGTTTTGTATTTGTGTGTGATGAAAGTTAATTGGTTATGTATATATTTCAAATGAGAGGAAACCACAGCCATTTTGTGATACTACTGTCTGAGGTACATTTGTGAGGAATTTTTGGTGGTGAATTTCTGGTGTTTGATTTACACAGTACTAACACTTCTCTTACTTTTAAAAAGGTGAGTTGTTAATTTGTAAGGGGAACTATGTTGTACACTTGAAGATAATTTGAAAAATGTTTTCTGTTATTTATTTGCAGTCCTTCTGTTATACTAAATACTTGATAAAGTTAGTTTTATATTATGTATTACTAAAAACGATAAATGAAAGTGATTATTTTTTTCTGCAATTTACAGCAAGCAATTTCAAAATAAAATGGCTCACAATGAAGAGACCGTGGCAATTTCTTTTGAATTGTCCACTACATCGATTGAAATTGAGAGCACCAATAATGAAATATTGTCACAAGGAGGAGATGACTTGTATGATTCCATTAGATTGATTGAAATGGACAGCACCAATAATGAAATATTGGCACAAGGAGATGACTTGAATGATTCCACTACATTGATTGAAATTGAGAGCACCAATAATGAAATATTGTCACAAGGAGGAGATGACTTGTATGATTCCATTAGATTGATTGAAATGGACAGCACCAATAATGAAATATTGTCACAAGGAGGAGATGACTTGAATGATTCCACTACATTGATTGAAATTGAGAGCACCAATAATGAAATATTGTCACGAGGAGATGACTTGAATGATTCCACTACATTGATTGAAATTGACAGCACCAATAATGAAATATTGTCACAAGGAGGAGATGACTTGAATGATTTTTTTGATCAATCTCTTGATGGCGAATTTATCGAATGTTTGGAGACCATAGAGTTACAAGAATCATCATTGCAGACTTTTCATGAGGACATTGCTGATGAGGACATGTTACTAGTTCTTTCAAATTTAGAAAATTCTGAAGAATACATTTATATTTAGAAATCAAAAATTGTTTGAGACATTATTCATTTTTATTTTTAATTTATGAGGTTGTAGCCAAGTGATTGTAGTATAAAATGAGACTTATAGTATAGAGTGCAACATTTTTATGTTACATGGTAAGTTTACTCATATTTACTTCCCTTCTGCCACTATATTATCTCCAATGTGTATTTGACATCTCTTCTTCATCTCCGGCCTCCTTTCTCTCACTGTGTCTCCGATGCATCTTATCGCTGCTATTTTGTGTAATTACAGAAGAGAGTAAAATAAAATAGTTCGGAACGTGAAAAGGGGGCAAAGTAGAGTACTGCTCACCCCCTAGGCCTTTTTAGGCGGTCCCAAAAGGATCAGTTTCTGCTTTCCTGAGAGATTATGGTATGAGTTCCATATACCACAATAACTTGCATTACAACATGCAAGATATCTATCTCCTTTTGGAGATATTCGCGGTAAGCGCGAATATCTCCAAAAAGTAACACCTGCCCTGAGCAGTTCTTAGCCATGTTATCCAATGGGAGGTGGATAACATGGCTAAGAGCATTAGCTCGGTAATGCATGAATATCGCTGAGTTTTTAGCGATATTGATGCATTGCGGCCGTTTATTATCGCATTTGCGATAAACCTTGATAATAGCAAGGTTTATCTTCGATAATTTCTGACGATGCTTAGCGGTAACTGTGGTAATATGCCCCAACGTCTGTTAACGTTCGATTCGAAGGAAATGAGGAAGTGTTGAAAAATATTGTTTGCGCCATCTTGCCTTTTTTTAAATGCCACACTTTTGTGGTGCACGGCAGCCATTTTAGATGTCTTGACCAGACCCACTCTCTGCACGCTGTCGATTCGTAGCATGGCTCCTCACCCTCGCAAGCATCTTCCCCAGGCACTGGTCACCCCCGCTCTCTGTCTTATGCATGGGCAATAAACCTCCCCCCATCTGCGCTGCTCTTCCCTGAAAATCACACTCTGTGCCCGCCCGACACCTCCCTTTCGCCCTATTCACTACCGCACCCTCTGACACTCCTCTTCCTCTGTGTCCGATTGTCCAGGCTATCAGCTAGCCCTGCAGATGTAGTTTATGGCCCCAGCTGTAAAGAATCACCCCTCTTCAAAGGAGTTATAGTAGATGAAGGCCCACACCCGATGAGATCCGTCACACCACACGCGTTCCTACTATCTGAAAACCATCCTGTATTGTGATTGGGGAGGGGACCGAGCCTGAAGCGGAAGATTCCAGGAATGACTCTTGGTACATCAAAGTTTTTACAATTATGTGTCACATTAAAAATATGTAGCACTCCAACAAAGTAGTAGGAATATAAAACTTTAATAACATATGAATATATACAACAAAACAAAAACAGTAAAAACATTTAAACAACGAAGAGACCGTGGCAATTTCTTTTGAATTATCCAATAGATTTATTGAAATTGACAGCACCAATAATGAAATATTCTTGTCAGTAGCGGTCTGTTGTGCGAATAGTTACAAGGCAGCAGAACGCGCTGAAATCTAGATGGCACGAAAGTGATGTCTAGTAAGTTGCCGCCCAGCAAATAACGGCGTGGGGCGCCGCGGGGGTGAGTGAGTCCAGTAGGCACCACAGCTATTCTTACCGGCATCGCAGAATTACTGCTGGGGACAATGCCTGTGCTGTAGCAGGGTCACAGCAGAAACAAAAAGGATTTTGTTGAAGATGTTGTTGGTTTTAAATTTGAAAACAGTTCTGGTGTCAACTGCTATGCTAATGTAGTGGTTAATGTTTTGTTTTCTCTAGAAAATGTAAAAGAGGGGGAGGCAGTCCAAAGTTCCGTTAAAAGGGCAAAGGAAAGGATCGGTGGTTTGAACTATCAGTGAAAAAGGGGAGGGGGTGCAACAATTTTTCCTACCGGGTCACACTGTGCTTTCACCGGAACTGAGGTCTGCAGGATTCTAGTAATTCAAAGTGAGGCTGGCGCCAGCATGGGAGCGCCGACGTCCCGCGGATACAGTTTCGTCACTCCACGGGCGATCATGGCAGTCATTCCCCATCGGGGGTCGGAGACTCCCGCGGCTCCTCTAGAATCTTCAAGGTCGTGGAGGACTACGGTGGTGGAGTCAAGCAGTGACCGGGCCATTTCTTTATGCTGGGCCCGCTCTTGCCAGGTCGACCGCCATTTTGAGAGTTCGGTAGCTACTGGCGATCGCGGGGTCAAATGAGCGGACGGGCTCCACCCTGCCGGGCGAGACGTTGCAGCATGGCCACAGTGGAAGAACCCTTTTCCGGGCGCCTGGAGCGCTGAGGGTGCAGCTGGGAAGCCTCCACCTGGGGAGGCGGGAGAGGCCTGTTCGCACCGTCTCTCCCTCCCAGTGCACCCCACGGCGTCTCGCTTGAGATTTGTTATGGCCGGACCAGGCGATGAGGACGAGGGGGGGGGGGTCGGAGGCATGTGCAAGAAATCCCCCCCCAGTGTTGTCGCAGCCATTATTCAAGAAAGAAGAAGTGTCCCGTCCGTCTTCGGGCCGGGCTTCCGGTAGATGTCGGCCGGACGCCCCTGGCTCTGGCCCCATGAACGGGTTTCTTGGTTTATCGGCTGCAGCCGGATCCCGTCGTCCTCGGCCCCCCGACCGTTGGTGGCCGGACCGGAAGAGCATGTGGCGGGAGTACCTGCAACTCTCAAGGGCCACCGCGGCCGGACTGGGAGAGAGACGGGAGGGTCGAGGAGACATTCCCCCCCCTGCAACTGTTCAGCGTTGTAAAGGCAATCCCCTGGCCGGGTCCCACTGGCCTCGGCCTCTCCTCCGGCTAAACCCTACGTTAGGATCTCCTGGCCGAGGCGTGGCAGCAGGACCTGCCTTATATGGGCTGCTCCCGGCTGGGCGTAGCCGCAACCCTGCCCCACCTTGGAAGTTTCCAGAGTGGGGGCGGATGTTCTACTGACTTGCATTTTCCCTAGTCTATCGATTTTTTTGGCGTGGCAGGCGGTGGGACAGCGAGGGGTGATTTGGTTTCTCTTACTGTTTTTCTGGTCTCTCACCACTGGCATATGTTAACGTTTTCTTGTTTCTAGGACATTAATAGGTTTTATCATTACGTTATGTTATCGTTTCTTTGTTCGTTGTTTAATAAAAGTTCATGTTCATCAGTGGCCTACTGATTTTCGTTTTCCTATTCTTTTCTTTCCAGGTTGTTTCATGCTAAAGTTTCTGTTAACAGGATACAGTGATCACTTCGTTATTATTGCATATGTTCTTTTCACTAGGGGTGCTCTCTGGTCGGGCCAGATAACGTATCTCTAGTAAATGGTCCGGGTGAAACAGGTGCATCAATCATTGGGGAGTAGATAGGCATGACAGATTACAACGGGGGAGAAAGGTCCGCATTACGTACCCTTTCACTACTTGCAAAGATTTTCCTACGTTTATTTGCAAACAGGGAATACCTCCAAAAAGAACTAATTCCCAAACAGTCAATGTTCGGACAATCAATCAATCAATGAGGAATGAAATAGGTACGACGTGTTAAAGGCTTGCGTTACCTACCCTTCACTATCTGCAAAGGGAGAGAGAATATTCCTATTCTTCCTCGTTTGCAGGCAGAGAAGATCCTTAAGAGAACCAACTTCGAACAATTCAATGCTCGATTGAAACAATCAACAAGGGGTACTGTGAACACAAATGAACGCCGCTTATGTACATACGCATTGCTATTTTCAACAGGTTGTTCCTAATGTTTCTATTTTAGCGAGGTCAAAAAGAGATCCCATTAGTGGCCTACTGATTTTGTTCGATTCCTTTTGTTTTTTTACACGATTTTTCGCTATCTGCAAAGACTAAACAGAGTATTGCGACTCTGTGCTTGTTTGTAAATAGAGAATGAACCAAAGAGAACAATCAATCAAATGAAGAGAGAAGCAGGCACGACGGATTACAAAGGGGGCAAAGGGCTGCGTTAACTACCCTTCACTATCTGCAAAGAGAGAGTACTCCTAATAGAAATGAGGGGTGGGGGGCAGCATTCAAAGCAGATCAGTGTGCATAAACACGAAAATGTTTTTACTTACCACGTACTTGACATTCGACAGCTTATGATATTTGCTATTAAAAAACCATTGAAATTCACTGAAAAAACCATAGGTTATAGACCATATATAGTTAGGAATTAGCATTTACAAAACCTTGAAAATTCACTGAAAAAACCATAGGTTATAGACCATATATAGTTAGGAATTAGCATTTACAAAACCTTGAAAATTCACTGCAAAAACCATAGGTTAGAGACCATATATAGTTAGCTGGACATTTTATTGACATAAAACCAATGAAATTCCATATATAGTTAGTTGCACTAACTATATATCGCGCACCCGCAATCCACTGCTGATGATGTCACATATTACATCATTCATGACATGGTCAGTGACATCACTGATGACATCACTGATGACATCTCAAATGACATCACTGATGACATCACTGATGACATCTCATTTGACATCAATGACCACATCACTGATGATATCATTCATGTGACAATACAATGCATCTCCTCACATTTTAATATAACCTCTGTTTCACCCAGTGTTAAAAAGAGTATAATTTTTGAAACCATTGACACACCAATACTAGTTACTACATACGCACTCACTGATTGCTACGTCTACACACACCTTCACTCATTCACCCATACAATCATTCATACATACAATCACTCATCTTTACAACACTATCATATGCACTCATACACCTATACAGACACTCACAGTCTGCCACTCATCCATGGAGTTACTCACACACCTAGTCAGTCCTGTAAAGAATCAATGAGACTTCCATTTTCTTGTCTATACAGTTAAACATAGAGCACCTTACATTTTCAAACATATACTAACACATACTTACCTTCTTATACAATCAATGATACAAGTACAGATTGATCTGCACAGAGTCACACACCTCCCAGCTAGCCACACACACACTCAGTCTCCCATACAAATACTTGGGCAATCAATCAATAACCCATATAGTTACTCATATAGCTACTGATCAACACATGCAGCAGTTTACAGAACAACAGACATAATGATGCACAAATTAAGACAGTTTAGTCACTAACCCATGCACTCAGTGAGACACATTTAAACACTCACTCATACAGTCAGTCATGCACCTACTAAATCCTTCGTCCAAACACTTACACATCCACTCATTCTTCAATATGTAAGACATATTTAAACTTTATAGAAACAAAAAATCACTGGATGTTGTTATCAGTGATGTCATCAGTGATGTCATTTGAGATGTCATCAGTGATGTCATCAGTGATGTCACTGACCATGTCATGAATGATGTAATATGTGACATCATCAGCAGTGGATTGCGGGTGCGCGATATATAGTTAGTGCAACTAACTATATATGGAATTTCATTGGTTTTATGTCAATAAAATGTCCAGCTAACTATATATGGTCTCTAACCTATGGTGTTTGCAGTGAATTTTCAAGGTTTTGTAAATGCTAATTCCTAACTATATATGGTCTATAACCTATGGTTTTTTCAGTGAATTTTCAAGGTTTTGTAAATGCTAATTCCTAACTATATATGGTCTATAACCTATGGTTTTTTCAGTGAATATATATATATATATATATATATTCACTGAAAAAACATAGGTTTCCCACCAGTTATAGTTAGGAATTAGCATTTAAAAAACCTATTAAATTCACTGAAAAAACCATAGGTTTTACACCTGTTATAGTTAGCTGGAAGTTTTACTCGCATAAAACCATTGAAATGCCCACGTTATAGTTAGTTGGACTCACTATAACTTGCACGTGCAATGCACTGCTGATGACATCACATATTACATCACTCATGACATGGTCAGTGACATCACTCATGACATCACTGATGACACCATCCAGTGAATGTGTCTTTTTAAAAAATAAATATGTGTTATATATGTATATGTAAAAGTTGATTGAAGAATAAATGTTTAAATAAGTGTTTACATGGATGTTTTAAAAAAAAAAAATTTGATTGGTTAACTGGTTTATTAAGTGTATCTTAGTGAATACATATATTAGAGAGTAATGTTTAAATATTTAAATATATGTATTAGTGTTTCACTTTGTGTATAAGTGGCTGCATGGGTTGGTGAGTAGCTACATGTGTATGTATATGGGTTATTAGAAGTTTTTCTTAGTATCAGTATGAGTGTTTGTATGGTTTGGTGGGGTTATTACTTAGCACATAGATGCATGAATGACTGACTCTCTTTGTATGTGTTTTGAAGACAGCATATGTGCAGGACTGTATGGGTGGATGAGTGTATATATGTGTGTGTTAGTGACTGAATGACTGTCTCAATAGTATCTTTATCAGTAACTACATATGTTTTAATCTAATATATGTGAATATTGATGTATATAAGTGAGTATATGTGAGAGTAAGAGATTGTAAGAGTTCCTGTTTAAATAAGTATGTGTTTCTATAAGTGATTGTTTAAGAGAGTAAGTATGTGTAAGGTTCATTAGAAGTAAGGTGGTAGTGTGTGTATAGCTGTATATGCAAATAAATGGATGTTCAATAGTTTATTTGCATGTGTGAGTATGTGTGTGAGTATCTTTTGGATGACTGTCGGTGTGTAACAGGATGTATAGGTCTATCACTACATATGATGAGTGAGTATACGTATGAGTGATTATATAGAACTCTTGGTGAATGAGTGGATGTGTATATAGATGGTGGAATTATTGAATTGGTTGTTGTAACTGGTATGGGTATCTCCATTTTTTTGAAAATTTTAGTTTCTATTTTTGAATATGTGTTTCAAGGGTTACATTACAGTGAAAGGAGGTCTGTCACTCTGTCACAAGGATGGTGTCATCAGTGATGTCATGAGTGATGTCACTGACCATGTCATGGGTGATGTAATATGTGATGTCATCAGCAGTGCATTGCACGTGCAAGTTATAGTGAGTCCAACTAACTATAACGTGGGAATTTCAATGGTTTTATGCGAGTAAAACTTCCAGCTAACTATAACAGGTGTGAAACCTATGGTTTTTTCAGTGAATTTAATAGGTTTTTTAAATGCTAATTCCTAACTATAACTGGTGTGAAACCTATGGTTTTTTCAGTGAATTTCAATGGTTTTTTTAATAGCAAATCTCTATAGGTATAAAAAGTAAAAAAAAATTATAACGAATTTTATATTGTATAATTATGTAATAGTTTTTTTTTTTTTTGCCCCAGAGCGGTCCCGGGGCGCATACCGGTGAACGCACGGTTAAGCACAATGTTACGGCGCGCCCGGGGGTGCGTACCGGTGAGCGTCCCGTTAGCGCTATTCTCGCGAACGAAAACAACATCGTGACGTTTCGCGTAACCGCGTGATGCGTCATATGACGCACTGCGTAAGCGCACCCGGAAGCACGCGAGCGCATACGATCGCGCAACGTCCTGACGCGCTTACGCTACGCGCGCCCCGTGGCGCGACTACGGGCGCGCCCCGGGGCGCGTAGTGTAAGCGCGTCGGGTCATGTGATCTGAAAATAACACTTTTCATTGGTGCAGATCAGTTTTGGTTTCCAAATGATGAAAACTCAGATCATGTGACTTGAAAATAACACTTTTCATTGGTCCAGAACAGTTTTGTTTTCCAAATGATGAAAGCCCCCACCTTTTTTCCTTATTCTGACTTTGTCCTTTGACTGAGGAAGACCTGTTTGGAGATCTGTCTCTAATCTTTTCTACTTTAAAATGGCTACAGTAGCAGCAGCAGCTGGAGCATCTGCACCACCACCACCACCACCACCACCAAGAGGACCACCACAACATCACATTGGTGGTCAAGAAGAAGAAGAGGAGGAGGAGGACGAGGAGGGGAGAAGGACATTCCTCCCAGAAGACAATACCCCATATAGGCCAAAGGAACATATTGTATGGGAGTTTTTTTCCATCCCAGAGGGCAAGAAAAAAGTGAATGCGCCAAAGGTGACTTGCCGAATCTGTGGCATGGAACTTTCAAGGGGGAACCCTAATAGGAAATATTCATTTGGTAATTACACCATGATTAGGCATATGCAGCGCAAGCATCCCAACAACTATGCTGCTGCAGAGATGAGAGAAATGGCCAGTAACCTTCCCCAATCTTCACCCAGCACCTCCAAAAGAAAGCAACCCACTCCATCGGGACCAGACACAAGGGAGACGATGCCAATCATACAACCACGGTTTGGTGAATTCAGGGTCACTTGTATTTTTTGTGGTAAGACCATCAGCTATGGTGAGCAGAGCGTAAAGCTCATCGTTCTTGCTGGTGACAACCACAATTGCCCCAAAAAACCCTAATTTTTTCCTGATTTTTTTTTTGCTCCAGTTGAGCCGTTTACAATTCCGTTTTTTGTTTCTCCCCATAAAAAATACAAAAAAATATAAAAGTGTTCAGAAAAGCCAAAAAAAGTAAAAAATGTTCAAAGAAACAATAAAAAAAATATAAAACAACGAAAAGAATTTAAAAAAACAGTTCTTTTTAGAACTACCTTTAATTTATAAAAATAAACCTATATTTTTAAAGAATCACTGTCATTCTTTTTTCCTTAGGGTACGCGCACCAGGGCGCGCACCAAAAAAAAGAAAAAAAAAATTAATGAAGGAGTGAGCATGAGGGAAGAACACAGAGAGAGTAATGTTAAGAGGAAGAGAGCTAGAGAGAGCAACACAGAGGGATTGTTTATTACATAGTAAAAAACAGAGAAGGTATAATAGGATGTTATTGAGAAAAGGAAAATGAATAAGGGAGCGAAATTAGGGAAGAGAGACGAAGAAGAGTAAAGTAGAGGTACTGGGAGAATGTGAGTGGGTGTTGAAAGAAAAAGGAAGGACAGTAAAGAATGGGGAAAGAAGGGTAGTGACGGAACCGGGATAAATGAACAACGATGAGGGAGGGTGAGAAAAGAGCAGTGAGTGTAAGTAAAGAGGGGTGAAAGAGGGTGAAAAAACTGAATTAGGGTAAGACATGGGGAGTGACAGACAGAAAAGAGAGAGAGAGTAAAGGAAGCAGTGACTGAAAGGGTCTGAGTGAAACAGGAAAGAAAGGTAAATAAGGCAGTGTGGGTGACTTATAGGGAGTCAGTGGGTGTAGGTGGGGGTGTGGGTGTGTAACGTGTGTGTGTCTGGGTATGAGTGTGTGGGATGTTTGGGTATGGGTGGAGGTGTGGGTGTGTAAGATATGTGTGGGGGGTGTGTGAGTGTGGGGGGTATGTGTGTGGAGTGTGTGTGTGTGTGTGTGGGATGTGTGTGTGTGTGTGTGTGAAGAGTGTGTGTGTGGCTGTGTGTGTGTGTGTGGTGTGTGTGTGTTGTGTGTGGGGTGTATGTCAGAGGTGTGTGTGTGTGTTGGGGGAGGTGTGTGTGTTGGAGTGAAGTAAATGATTAAGGTAAAGAGAATGAGTGAGGGAGCAAAGCAAGGGAACAGAGGGTAAGGGAAGTAAAGAATGGTGAGCACTCCCAAAATGTTTAAAATTTAATTTACATAAAAACCTCTGTAGATATGTTTACCAAATATAGAATAGGCCATACTACATACCAGTCCCTACCATTTCCCAAATTTGGTGGAATTCCATTGAGCCATTTGCCCTGTAGCCCTGTCTAAATATCCTGAGGTAAATTACATGACAAAAACACATATGAACAGTTAGGATTTACAACCAATTAAAATGTTACTTTCATTTTCTACTATTTTTTCCTGACATTTGATTGGTTATGTACATGAATATAAATGTAAAATGAGAGGGAAACACGGCCATTTTGACTACACCTACCTGAGGTACATCTTGAAACAATTTTCTCCATTTATCTTCATCACCTTTCAATAAGGTAAGTTGTTAATTTGTAAGGGGCACTTTAAGGTAATTTGTAAAAACGTTTTCTGATAGTTATTTACTGTCCCTCTGTTATAGTTATAGATTGAGATAGGCTTCTCTGTTATAGTTATGGATTGAGTTAGGCTTCTCTGTTATAATTATGAAATTACTTAGGCTTCTTCACATACACTTTTTTATATTTCTACTTCCTGCCTGATACCATACACTGCCCAAAGATAACTTCACTGTTAAAAACTCAGAAGTACCTGTCTGAACTTAAACCTAACAGTGTCCTATCTCTACTGATATATTTATTTTTTATGCAATTTACAGCAACAAAATGGAAGGAGAAGCAAAGAAATTTAATATTTCATTCGAAATTGATCTCGAGAACAACCCAGAGGAAGAGATTGATGATTTAGACTTTTTAGGTCAGTCTCTTGATCAAGAGTTTCTTAAATATGTGGAAGAAATGGAATCGTGGAATCCAAATGAGGACATTCCTGACGAAATAATGTTGGAAGTGTTATTAAATTTTGAAAAATCAGAGCAATACATTTTTATTTAATAATTTAAAAATTGTTCCAGACATTATTCTTTTTTATATGTAATTCATAAAATAGTACCAAAATGAATATAATATAATGTGAGACTTGTAGTATACTGTGCAACTTTTTTATGTTACATAGTAATTTTGCTCATAGTTACTTCCTTTCTCCCACTATATTATCTCCAATGTGTATTTGACATCTCTTTTTCATCTCCTGCCTCCATGTTGTTTCTGCTTTCCTGAGAGACTATGGCATAGATTCCATATACCACAATAACTTCTGTAACAACATGCAAGATATCTACAGAGGAGACGGTGTACATTGAATTTAAGACTCTGTATTGGTACCTACATGCTGGTACTTAAATCACCCACACAACACAACAACTCTATTCAGAGCTACTCTACCTCTAAGCACTTTAAATTATTATTTTACTGTTTCACTGGGTTTTCCCCATGTGTGAGGGGGGGAGGTGTGTGTGGGGGATGTGTGGGGTGTGTCTGTGAGGTGTGTGTGTATGGAGGGGGGGAGGTGTGTGTGTGGGTGTAGGTGTTTGGGGTGTGTGAGTGTGGGTGGGGGTGTGGGTGTGTAAGGTGTGTGTATTGAGAGCTATCCTACCTCTAAGCACTTTAAATTATTATTTTACTGTTTCACTGGGTTTTCCCCATGTGTGAGGGGGGAGGTGTGTGTGGGGGATGTGTGGGGTGTGTCTGTGAGGTGTGTGTGGGGGGAGGTGTGGGTGTGGGTGTGAGTGTGTGGGGTGTGTGAGTGGGTTGGGGTGTGGGTGTGTAAGGTGTGTGTGTGGGTGTGTGGGGTGTTTGGGTGTGGGTGGAGGTGTGGGTGTGTGAGGTGTTTGTAGGTGTGTGTGTGGAGTGTGTGCATGTGGATGTGTGTGGGATGTACTTATAGGTACCTAAATCAGCCACAGAACCCAAAAGCTCTTTTCTCAGCTACCCTACCTCTGAACACTCAAAATAATTATTTTACATTAACTTTTTTCACTATTTTTCACCAAAGTACGCTCCCCGGTACGCTCCCCGGTGCGCGTACCGGGCGCTCCCCCGCGAAAAGCGATTTTTTTTTTTTGCCCTGCGGGGCCCTTTTATGGCCCCCACAACAAACCTAGGGGGTCAGGAGGGTCTACCCTGCCCCCTTATGGTCATTTCCCCCTTAGTTTTTGCCACCTCTTGTGTCTCGATCCTACCGAGACACAAGATGGCGGCCGCTCCGGACTGTTCCGAATGTTGACAGACACCCGAGAGCCAATCAGCTTTCCGCTCGCGAACTCCCGGTGCGCGCCGGGAGCGCTCCCCGGTGCGCGTACCGGGGCGCGCTTATAGATATATATATTTTTTTGAACCTAAATTACTCAAAATCCACTGGATCACATATCTTGAGACATAGCAAAGGCACATCGGGCTACCAGTCCCTACAATTTTGCCAAGTTTCGTGGGAATCCATTCAGCCGTTCGGGCTAAAAGTGAGTCCAACCGCCCTATGGAAATTAACATGGGAAAAACACGTTTTGGGACCCCCCTTTTATCTCGGCCCCCGCTTGACGAATCCCCCCCAAACTTTCAGCGAAGGAGCGGACCACCGCGAGGCAAATTAGAGGAAAATTACAGGCAGATCCCTCAATCTGCGCCAAAGTTATTCCCAATAGAATGTTGCAGATTCCCTATGGAAAACAATCCTAACTATAACTACCTACTGGCGACCGCCAGTAGGTAATATATATATATATATATATATACACACACAGGAAAACTAAACAGGCACTTCCCTTACAAAGAAAAACAAAGTTTGCATGTCTGCAGCCTTTCTTATTTTTCACCTTCTTCATCTTCTGTTCAATCAACACATCATCCACACATACACACACCTACTTGCTCCCTTTCTTGGCTGGGGTTATCAATCATTCTTCTTTAATTCAAATTCAAAGTACAGGGCCTTTATCGACACTTTTTATTATAACAACTACCCCGGCTGAAGGCACTATGACATTTTCACACTTGCTCCCTTTCTTGGCTGCACTTATCAATTATTCTTCAATTTCATATTTTGATTCAAACTCAAGGCCCTTTATCGAGCCTTTTTGTTGTAACTACTGTTACAGTGAATCTGCTCCTACACACAACTGTGCATAAAGACTTACGACCTCAGTGAATTAAGGTGTTCCAAACCCCACTTTAGTACCCAAACCCCCTAACAGACTAGCAATCAGTGACTCATTGGTTCTTCCTCCTATAGCAAAAACACCAATTATTAGTCAACCCACAACATGCGACTTAGGTTACCTCAGGTAAGGTAGATAACAAGAGCACTCTTTTGTTACATTTTTACACAAGTCCAAAACAAGCACCTAATAAACACACCTGCAACTTTGAAATGTTTATTTCTAACACCGTAATCTCATGCCCAGTACCTTACATAATACAAGCAAACATATTATCAGAAACAAAGTTGTCAGCATTGTTACTATTCCATAAAATGCAAAGTGAGAAAGCATCCTATAATTCAATAGGGAAACAGATTTAAAATATACCTACATTTCACCCTCCCTACTTAGCAGGTTAGTTTACAACTACAGAAGATCTCATACGACTACATAGGCAAATCCATACCCATACCTCTGTTACTCAGCAGTAGTGGATCACATTGAGTTCTACACAAACTGTCAAGATACGAATGTTCTCAAACTGTGTGTAATCATGCCTGCACACTTCATTACTAAACGCGCAAGTATAAGAGATGCCACAGCTGCATATCGCTTTTGGTTCAAACGTGCGAACATCATTCCGAATTACACACACAGTATCAAATATAACCTTGATGTTTCATGCTCTCACTATACACTCTAAAGTAGCGAGACAGTCTACAAATATAGTATATCAAATTATTCTCATATGAAGCAAAATACTCAGCCTTCTCTAAACAATATTGCAAGTTCGTGTTGTGTACAAACCAGAGCAGGAAAACAAAAATGGCATTTAAGCTTCTAATAAACCCATGCTAACTTAAGACGGTGTGAGTGCAAACCTCAGCCCACGACACATTTCCTTGACCAAAGCACATAATATAAACGTGGGCAAATTACGAACGCAGTGTCCAAGCCTAAAAAGCAGAGTCAAGTTCAATTTTGCAAAAAAAATTATTCGATCTTTGATAAAAAAGCAGTAACTAAAAAATATAGAATAGGTAGAAAAATCAAACAGCCTTATTCCACCAGCGTATAAGCACAGTATGTAGCAACAGCCTCAAACAGAAAGTCATTGTTCTCATCTGAAAACATTTAAGCCATCCAATTCAATAGTGGGAATGAACATACATGTTCCTCAACGACCAGAGCCTCTATCACCATCGGAGGAAAACTCGGGTCATCTTCAATGTAACTGCGTGCCAAGAAGTCATGCGCCGCTGCAAAAACATACCAACGTCCCATTGTTCCATGTGTCGCTGCCAAGGCCATAATCCCGCCGCCACAACAGAGCAAGTCATGAACCACTAAGGGGCTCATCATCTGGTCATAATCCGCGTTGGGAGACACTGTACTGCAGAGACACAAATCCAGGGCCCAGTCGAAATCACAGCTCAGGTAATGGAACACAGGTTGAACACATGTGAAAAAGGAGAATCGAAACGATAATCCATAAGCTGCACTCAACGTTGCAAGAGGCAGCGCTCCATAGTAACTAAACATTCGGTTGCGGACCAGCAACAACTGAGAAATATTGTCGTCTGCTGCAAGATGTGCATCCATATTTAAGTAAACAAATTAATACAAGCACACCGGCAACTAATGTGAGCATTAAGCACAATTCACCAAAGATGCTGGAAAAAATCGAATGAAAAAACACAGACAAGACACCAAATATAGTTTCTACAGATGTCACAAGGCCAATGCCTATAACTTTAAAAAAGTAAGCTAACCCCCTATTCGAGGACGCATTAAAGATAGTCTAAATTAACTCCCTAAAATTTCGGGGCACATCTGTATTTAATAAAGCATACACTTCTGTGCGGGTGTTTGCTACATGAAGGACAAATGTTTCTCTAGCAGATGTAAGAGCGACCTCTTTTTGAGACAATAGCACTCTTATACGGCTCATTTGGTTGACTCTTCTTTCAATGTTGGAATCGACGGCCAGATAGAAACATCCAGCTTCACATACAGAGGAGTAAACACAACTTTTTTATAGCAAACCACACGCTCAGTTACCGTAATCATGTAAGCGATGCCTGCTAACATCGCATAATAAGCCATACAGCTGAATCGGATCTCCAATAAGTGACCACTTCTAACTATACTCATACCGCACCCTGTGCTCTGATTTGACAGTGAGAGAGTGATCGCACCATAGTTTCTACTGCTAATCATTCTCAGCATACGCTACGAATACGATAAAACTGTGACAATTTTAACACTGGTCCTTGATAATATGCCCCGAATTTCATAGCTCGCCCTGCATCGCAAAATGCAATGCAGGGCACGGAACGAAGGGGCATATTATCAACAACATAAGGCAATACATTATCGCCGCTTTTATCGTCAGGAAACTGCCAATAAAGCGGCGATAATGGGCTTGATAATAGGCCCTTGTAAATTCCCATAGCAGCCCAGGTTCTGGTGTTAACCTGGGCTGCTATGGAAATTCACAAGGGCATATTATCAAGGCAATTATCGCCGCTTTATCGTCAGTTTCCTGCCGATAAAACCGGCAATAATGTTTCGTCTTATGTTGTTGATAATATGACCCGAAATTCGTTTTATTAATTTAATTGTTTACTTACCTACCATCATCCAGATTCCGTTGTTTATCAACCCCCACCCTGCCCCTCCCCCACCCCGCCTGTCCCACCGCAACTCCCTCCACGGGCCGCGTCTGGGCTTGATAATACACCCTTGTTAATTCCCATAGAAGCCCATGTTAATACCAGAACGTGGGCTTTTATGGGAATTAACAAGGGCGTATTATCTAGACCATTTTCGCCGTTTTATCAACAGTTTCCTGCTCATAAAACGTCGATAATTTTAACACCGGTCCTTGATAATATGCCCATCAGTGCCATATGATATATAAAGGGCGATACATTATCGCCGCTTTTATCGGCAGGAAACTGCCGCTAAAGCGGCGGTAATGGGCTTGATAATAGGCCCTTGTAAATTCCCATAGCAGCCCAGGTTCTAGTGTTAACCTGGGCTTCTATGGCAATTCACAAGGACATATTATCAAGACCATTATCACCGCTTTACCGGCAGTTTCCTGCCGATAAAAGCGGCGATAATGTATCGCCCTTTATTGATAATATGGCCCATATTACCTTAATGTACAGAGACGCACAAACTGATATTAAACAAAAAAATATAACAGCATGCATTATAGCAAAACACATTTACTACTATAAAATGTTTAACAACGGACGAATATAGGGGCATATTATCAAGACAGGCGATAACATTATCGCCGATTTATCGGCAGTTTTCTACCCATAAAGCGGCAATATTATTATCTTGATATACCCCATAATTCCTTAATGTACAAAAATGCACCGCACACACTCCCATACAACTTATCAACTCACCTTTCAAATTGATTTGTAGATTAAGAAGAATACCACTCACACAGTGGATATTCTTGTACAGAATCTCTCTAGTTCCGTGTTTGCAGCAGAACCGTCAAATGGAACATTTTCTCCTCTCAGTTTACACATACATTTATGTCAATAACCAATTAAAATCCTGCACACATTAATTCAAAACAAAACACACATTTCTATTGATTTAACATTCCAAACCCTTCCAACTGACATAATTTTCCACCCTACCCCCAACAGAGGTCAAAAGTTCAGCACTGTATAAAACACTGCTCCTCAACAAATTTAGACTATGGATAAGCACTTACTTATAAGTACCAATAAAGCAAAAACGTCTCATTACAAGCAACAAAGATATAAACACATAAACTTGATAAATAACTGTAAA
This sequence comes from Lissotriton helveticus, assembly GCF_964261635.1. Classification (NCBI taxonomy): domain Eukaryota; kingdom Metazoa; phylum Chordata; class Amphibia; order Caudata; family Salamandridae; genus Lissotriton; species Lissotriton helveticus. The sequence goes on along the minus strand of NC_136065.1, from coordinate 629,308,347 downwards.
AGATTTATTTTTAATTCATATTTCTTGCTTACGTACGCTTATGGAACAACTTCCAAAATTCGCACAGTACGCGCACAATAAATATACCGTAAAAAAAAAAAATAGCATACATCACTCATTTTTTACAATCACCGGACACCCCATCCACCAAACCTCAAATATAACGCTCAAGACCGTAGGTAGAGCCCCAAATTCACCACGGTACCAGCCGGCTCCCTGCATCATTCGGGAGCCGGAATTGCTTTTGGTCAGAGAAACTACCTTACATACTGCTCTCTCAGACAAAAAACAATCTGCTTTCCTACTTCAAAGAGAACTCTCGCCCAACCATAGCAAACAGCAGACTCCCACGAATAGGCACCCTATAACACTACAAGAGCCAACCCTCGGAGACGGTGCTCCCCAGGGCCATCAAAGGCTCAACAAAGGCCATCAAAGATTTTGAACTTGGACATCATTGTAAATCCCCCTAAGCAGTCCTACAGGATCAGGAAGTCCTATACCAAAAAGCAAACTTTTCCGATCAAACTACACACTCAATCTACACACATATACAAATAAATAAAAAATCACATTTATTCCCACATTAAATTCAAAACGAAACACATTTATATTGCTTGAACTTTTGCACCCTTTCCAACTGACAAAACTTTCCACCCTTCCTCCATTCCACAATCTGCTAGTTACCATAGAAACACTTCAGGGAACACCTAACTCAGCACACAGGTGAAAAGTTCATCATACATTGTTGCAAATTAAAACAGCAAGTATGCTTCCCTTGAGAATATACCAGCTTATTTTATGTAACGTTCTTTGCTAACACTTATTCTTAACCAATAAAAATCAGCCTTTTAAAACACAGAAACATTCATGGTAGCATAGTGCAGAATATTCTTGAACAACTAATCAATCCTTTTCTTTTTTCAAAATTGAACATTGTCCACCATTTTAGAAAAAATCTCACTTTTCAAACTGCCACTTCATTTACAGAGACCTTCATAGTGCATCCAGACCTCTCTTCAAGATGCTTACAGTGTGGATTCCCGAGCACCCCATCCCCCGGGGCTCAAATCTAACATTGCGGACCGTGGGAACAGCCGCAAGGCCTCCACGATCCCAGCCGGCTCCCCACTTCCTGCAGGAGCCGGCATTGCTATTCCTCACAGAGAGCAGCTTACATGCTTCCATTCTAATTTCAAACATGATTTCCACACTTTGTTATACATTTTATAAAATAATATAGTACTGCACGCTAAAGCAGAAAAGTCAGCACAATTATGATAGAATACAAAATAGAAAAAAAATATATACTTCTACACTCAACAAACTCGTAACCAGAGTGCACAGTTTAATTTAAAAAACACCCTACCACAACTAGTTTTTCAAACCCATTGTACAATAAAATGCGTCACAAAATAGGTCACATACATGGTGACTCTATAACATCACATAGAAAAAAGAAGGCCACTCTTACGCTACCAGGAAAACACAACAAAAGTAGAAGGCCCAAACTTCCATTGTAGTGATTTCTTAATTGCAGTTCTAGTTATCAGATCGACACACACACTCCCTCATGGCTGGTATACACCCACACCACACCCATTCAGCGCATCCGTCACTAAACACGTGACCCTATCTATAAAAAAGATGGAGCGCACGTGTTGTACGCCATTTTAGACTTGTTCCCAAAGCACCGAACAAAGGACCCATTACCACATGAGTGGCCTCTTTGGTCACTGAGTTAGTGGTGCCCGAAGCGCTGAGCGGGTGAAGAACCTGCGATGATGATGATGATGGGTATTTACAACAAGGGGTGGTGAGGGACAGAGTCTCTGAATTAAGCGGAATACTCTCACCCAGTCAAGAGATCAGGGCTAGATCCAACACCGTTTTTTAGCTCATTGCACCATCCCAGTTTCAGAACCTGGCTGTATGCAAATTAGTCTTTCCCTGGCCCAGTGCATCATGGGAACAGGGCAGACCAGACTACAAAAGCCAATTCTTACACTGGGAAGGAAACAAGCTTCCGGGGACCGGTTTCTGGCATTACAGCCGTCTTCGGCCCGGCTTGCTTGAATCCTGATGGTGCAATGAGCAAGGGACTCATGTCTGAGTATGCCCTTCCACGCTTAGGGTGGACAAAAATATTTACAACAAGGGGTGGTGAGGGACAGAGTCTCTGAATTAAGCAGAATACTCTCACCCAGTCAAGAGATCAGGGCTAGATCCAACACCGTTTTTTAGCTCATTGCACCATCCCAGTTTCAGAACCTGGCTGTATGCAAATTAGTCTGTCCCTGGCCCAGTGCATCATGGGAACAGGGCAGACCAGACTACAAAAGCCAATTCTTACACTGGGAAGGAAACAAGCTTCCGGGGACCGGTTTCTGGCATTACAGCCGTCTTCGGCCCGGCTTGCTTGAATCCTGATGGTGCAATGAGCAAGGGACTCATGTCTGAGTATGCCCTTCCACGCTTAGGGTGGACAAAAATATTTACAACAAGGGGTGGTGAGGGACAGAGTCTCTGAATTAAGCAGAATACTCTCACCCAGTCAAGAGATCAGGGCTAGATCCAACACCGTTTTTTAGCTCATTGCACCATCCCAGTTTCAGAACCTGGCTGTATGCAAATTAGTCTGTCCCTGGCCCAGTGCATCATGGGAACAGGGCAGACCAGACTACAAAAGCCAATTCTTACACTGGGAAGGAAACAAGCTTCCGGGGACCGGTTTCTGGCATTACAGCCGTCTTCGGCCCGGCTTGCTTGAATCCTGATGGTGCAATGAGCAAGGGACTCATGTCTGAGTATGCCCTTCCACGCTTAGGGTGGACAAAATTATTTACAACAAGGGGTGGTGAGGGACAGAGTCTCTGAATTAAGCAGAATACTCTCACCCAGTCAAGAGATCAGGGCTAGATCCAACACCGTTTTTTAGCTCATTGCACCATCCCAGTTTCAGAACCTGGCTGTATGCAAATTAGTCTGTCCCTGGCCCAGTGCATCATGGGAACAGGGCAGACCAGACTACAAAAGCCAATTCTTACACTGGGAAGGAAACAAGCTTCCGGGGACCGGTTTCTGGCATTACAGCCGTCTTCGGCCCGGCTTGCTTGAATCCTGATGGTGCAATGAGCAAGGGACTCATGTCTGAGTATGCCCTTCCACGCTTAGGGTGGACAAAAATATTTACAACAAGGGGTGGTGAGGGACAGAGTCTCTGAATTAAGCAGAATACTCTCACCCAGTCAAGAGATCAGGGCTAGATCCAACACCGTTCTTTTGACTGGGTAGGAGTGTTCTGCTTAATTCAGATACTCTGTCCATCACCACCCCCCTTTTGAATCGTTTTGGCCACCACAAGTGTGGAAGGGTATGCTCAGATGTGAGTCCCTTGCTCACTGCACCGTCAGGATTCAAGCAAGCCGGGCCGAAGACGGCTGTAATGCCAGAAACCGGTCCCCGGAAGCTTGTTTCCTTTCCAGTAAAGAATTGGCTTGGTAGTTTGGTCTGCCCTGTTCCCATGATGCACTGGGCCAGGGTCAGACTTATTTGCATGTAGCCAGGTTCTGAACTGGGATGGTGCAGTGAGCTAAAAAACGGTGATGGATCAAGCCCTGATCTTTTGACTGGGTAGGAGTGTTCTGCTTAATTCAGATACTCTGTCCATCACCACCCCCCTTTTGAATCGTTTTGGCCACCACAAGTGTAGAAGGGTATGCTCAGATGTGAGTCCCTTGCTCACTGCACCATCAGGATTCAAGCAAGCCGGGCCGAAGACGGCTGTAATGCCAGAAACCGGTCCCCGGAAGCTTGTTTCCTTTCCAGTAAAGAATTGGCTTGGTAGTTTGGTCTGCCCTGTTCCCATGATGCACTGGGCCAGGGTCAGACTAATTTGCATGTAGCCAGGTTCTGAACTGGGATGGTGCAGTGAGCTAAAAAACGGTGATGGATCAAGCCCTGATCTTTTGACTGGGTAGGAGTGTTCTGCTTAATTCAGATACTCTGTCCATCACCACCCCCCTTTTGAATAGTTTTGGCCACCACAAGTGTGGAAGGGTATGCTCAGATGTGAGTCCCTTGCTCACTGCACCATCAGGATTCAAGCAAGCCGGGCCGAAGACGGCTGTAATGCCAGAAACCGGTCCCCGGAAGCTTGTTTCCTTTCCAGTAAAGAATTGGCTTGGTAGTTTGGTCTGCCCTGTTCCCATTATGCACTGGGCCAGGGTCAGACTAATTTGCATGTAGCCAGGTTCTGAACTGGGATGGTGCAGTGAGCTAAAAAACGGTGATGGATCAAGCCCTGATCTTTTGACTGGGTAGGAGTGTTCTGCTTAATTCAGATACTCTGTCCATCACCACCCCCCTTTTGAATCGTTTTGGCCACCACAAGTGTGGAAGGGTATGCTCAGATGTGAGTCCCTTGCTCACTGCACCATCAGGATTCAAGCAAGCCGGGCCGAAGACGGCTGTAATGCCAGAAACCGGTCCCCGGAAGCTTGTTTCCTTTCCAGTAAAGAATTGGCTTGGTAGTTTGGTCTGCCCTGTTCCCATGATGCACTGGGCCAGGGTCAGACTAATTTGCATGTAGCCAGGTTCTGAACTGGGATGGTGCAGTGAGCTAAAAAACGGTGATGGATCAAGCCCTGATCTTTTGACTGGGTAGGAGTGTTTTGCTTAATTCAGATACTCTGTCCATCACCACCCCCCTTTTGAATCGTTTTGGCCACCACAAGTGTGGAAGGGTATGCTCAGATGTGAGTCCCTTGCTCACTGCACCATCAGGATTCAAGCAAGCCGGGCCGAAGACGGCTGTAATGCCAGAAACCGGTCCCCGGAAGCTTGTTTCCTTTCCAGTAAAGAATTGGCTTGGTAGTTTGGTCTGCCCTGTTCCCATTATGCACTGGGCCAGGGTCAGACTAATTTGCATGTAGCCAGGTTCTGAACTGGGATGGTGCAGTGAGCTAAAAAACGGTGATGGATCAAGCCCTGATCTTTTGACTGGGTAGGAGTGTTCTGCTTAATTCAGATACTCTGTCCATCACCACCCCCCTTTTGAATCGTTTTGGCCACCACAAGTGTGGAAGGGTATGCTCAGATGTGAGTCCCTTGCTCACTGCACCATCAGGATTCAAGCAAGCCGGGCCGAAGACGGCTGTAATGCCAGAAACCGGTCCCCGGAAGCTTGTTTCCTTTCCAGTAAAGAATTGGCTTGGTAGTTTGGTCTGCCCTGTTCCTATGATGCACTGGGCCAGGGTCAGACTAATTTGCATGTAGCCAGGTTCTGAACTGGGATGGTGCAGTGAGCTAAAAAACGGTGATGGATCAAGCCCTGATCTTTTGACTGGGTAGGAGTGTTTTGCTTAATTCAGATACTCTGTCCATCACCACCCCCCTTTTGAATCGTTTTGGCCACCACAAGTGTGGAAGGGTATGCTCAGATGTGAGTCCCTTGCTCACTGCACCATCAGGATTCAAGCAAGCCGGGCCGAAGACGGCTGTAATGCCAGAAACCGGTCCCCGGAAGCTTGTTTCCTTTCCAGTAAAGAATTGGCTTGATAGTTTGTTCTGCCCTGTTCCCATGATGCACTGGGCCAGGGTCAGACTAATTTGCATGTAGCCAGGTTCTGAACTGGGATGGTGCAGTGAGCTAAAAAACGGTGATGGATCAAGCCCTGATCTTTTGACTGGGTAGGAGTGTTCTGCTTAATTCAGATACTCTGTCCATCACCACCCCCCTTTTGAATCGTTTTGGCCACCACAAGTGTGGAAGGGTATGCTCAGATGTGAGTCCCTTGCTCACTGCACCATCAGAATTGGCTTGGTAGTTTGGTCTGCCCTGTTCCCATGATGCACTGGGCCAGGGTCAGACTAACATCTGAGCACCCCCCTTTTGATGATGATGATGGGAGCACAAGTATGTCGTAAACCATAGAGATCTCAAGACTCGGCAACACGTATAAGACTTCTTTGTTGGAGATCATGACTACATCATGAAGAAACTCGTTTCCACAAAAGGTGAGCAGTGACACTTGTGTACGCATCAGAAGGAGTCAAAGGGTTGTAGCTGACTACATACAAAAATGCGACTTAATATTTTAGACAAACGCACTCCTATATAATGTATTAATTTACATATTTAATTTTTTTCCCCAATAGCAGTAACGTTTTTATAATCGCTGAAATGTCCGGAATATATTCACTCAACTCAGTTTATGATGACTAATCAAAATGTCCTTTTGTTTCCTTCAGCAAACATCCTTCAGAAACAACCACGGCCTATCGAGCAACAGCAATGGAATTGTCTGCAACGTATTGAATATACTTTGACGTATAGAAGCAGAGTTCAAGTAGAGTGGTGAACTCCGGTGGCCGCACTGTTTATACAAGGTAAGCACAGCAGCCTACATATACAATGCCTTCATAGCAATGCATTAGAAATAAATCAGCATATTTACAATGCCGTTATGCCACTTTTGCGACAGTAACGCTGTAGGCACTTCCCTATAGACACCACTTGAATGCAGCACTATAACAAGTGAAATGTTACAGGTACACTGCACTCGTAAAACTGTAGTGTTACCTTTATTTGTGAAAGGAGAGACGGCCATATTATCAAGCCTTGGCGACAAAATATCGCCACTTTATTGGCAGGAAAGTGCCGCTATTGTGGCGATAATGGGTTTGATAATATGCTCTATGGAATTCCAATCGAAGCTCATGTTAGATAAAAGCAGCGATAATGTATCGGCTTTTGTTGATAATATGACCCATTGCTCTTTTTTTTTGAGTAGTAAACTTAGGTGCATATTATCAAGGACCGGTGTTAAAATTATCGCCGCTTTATTGGCAGGAAACTGCCGATAAAACGGCGATAATGATCTTGATAATACGGCCTTGTTATTTCCCATAGAAGCCCATGTTAACACCACAACGTAGGCTTCTACGGGTTAACAAGGACGTATTATCAAGTCCACCCTCCCAACATCAATAAAAAATAAACCAGACAATGCAGGTACCCGGACCTGGAAGGTCATTTTACATATTACTGCCCTAAAAAGGTGGCGTTCACAGCGATGTGTACGGGGAGAGAGAGAGAGAGCTCAAAACATATATTTTTTTAAAAGACCCGAGGGGTGCCGCTCCCCGAGACTGCGGGGAGTAGGACCATAACCCCCCACATACTTCAAAATAAAATCAGAGGAGTGGGTTCCCCAGTGCTTGGGGCACCTTACAAGCCCCCATTATGCCAAAAAATTGCCCCCGTAATTTCCCCCCCGGGACCTAATGAATAAAACAAACTTTTAGGATTTTTTCACCTTTCTTTTCACCTTTTCCACCGCGTACAAGTACTGCAAGAGTACCCCGCCATTTTTTATTTAAAATAAAATAAAAATTGAGCCTAAAGATCCATGTACCACCCCCTAACCAAGACTATAGGGTCAGAATGTTTCTACCCTGCACCCTTTCCTTATTTCTCAACTTTATTTTACTGTTTTCTTGTGACTCGGTTCTACCAAGGCACAAGATGGCCACCAACACTTCCTGGTTTCGAGTGTTGACAGACAGTTCACAGCCAATCAGCATGCAGCTCGCGCTCGTAATTGAACGGATTTCCGTACACGTGCTGCACTCCGTCTCTAGATTTCGCTATGATTTTACTTGTAATTTTCTCAGAAACTACTGAACGTATTTATACCATTTAACAAAAAGCACAATCTGCGAACCGAACTCTACCTCTCTGCCAAATTTCGGGTAATTCCGTTCAGCCGTTCGGGCTGTAGCCCTGGCTAAAGGTCCCTATGGAAAATTGCATGGGGAAAACACGTTTTGGGACCCCCTTTTTTCTCGGCCCCCACTTGACGAATCACCCCCAAACTTTCAGGGAAGGAGCGGAACCAAGCAGGCCATTTTCTTGATGAAATTCACGAAGATTCGTCCACCGGCGCCAAAGTTATTCTAAATAGAATGTTATGGATTTCCTATGGAAACTAGGTCCTAACTATAACTACCTACTGGCGACCGCCAGTAGGTAATATATACTCCACAACATATAATGCCCCTGCAAGTACCTTGAAAACGCTATTTTCAAAACTAGAGAAAGCCCAAGAACGAGAAGTGCGAAAATGGTGGGAGGCCACCTCATTAGAAAGGTACATAGAATGTGGCAGGATACCAAGAGGGTTACGTATTTATACGGTACCTTCATATGAAAACCCGTATCCTGAGCTACTTAAAGACTGGGCAGAATACACGGCAGAGTCAGCAAAAGGAATGGTGCGAATGCTGATCAAATATGCATGGAGTGATAGAGATAAATGCCTGAAAGACATAACAGACATGGAAGAACAAATAGCAAAAGAAAAAGATTCTAAAGAAAAGGAAGATCTAAGGGATACCATGAATAAAAGGATCAAAGACTATGAACTAACTATTCGAAAAAGAAAACAATCTAAATTCCTCAGAGACGAGCAAGATTACCTCACAGGAAGAATTCTAACGTTCGCCAGAAAATTTGATGCCACTAGAAAACGTATGGCCCAGACGAACGTAACACCTATTAATGAGGATACTGAGGAATCTGAAGTCTCAGAAGGAGAACAAACGGAGGGCACCAAAGAAAAAACGAATGCAACTGCAGTGCCTTTTTTCGACGAGTTTGAGGTGATCAAGGAGACCCGTCTTCGCCCCCAACAGAGAAATAATCCACCGGCACCCCAACAAAATCAAAGAGGAGGACGCGGATTGGCAAGAGGAGCAAGAAGTGGGGGACAACAAGCAATGCCCTCCCCGAGAGTGACCAGGAGCGGACTGAACCGCAAAAGGCAATAGACAGACAAGACAATAACATCATTAATCTCTCCAAGAGAATAATAACAGAGGAGGAAGTTTCTATTCTCAAGAAAGGTTTAAGTTTTTGTCCAGCAAGTGACTTCGATCCTGTGACAGTACGGATTGATTTATTCAAGTACATCAGGAAACTCAAGTTCAAAAAGATCTTCCTTCAAACTCCAAGAAACGATATTATTAAATCGAACTCTGAAGTTTCAAATACAAATCAAAACGACGCACAAGCATGCGAGAAATTGGCAGACATACTTCTAACACCCACTCAAGAACTATTAACAAACATCACAACTGCCGAGCCGTCATCACAAGGTAACATCACTCAGAAACGTGACCCTAGCACGATGAAAAATAAGTCAAAAAAGTTGCCTATCACAAACTACGATGCCATTGATCTCTTCAATGAAGCAGTACTTGAAGACTTGGACAAAATCGCATCTGGAACAAAAAATAAAATAAATCATAAAACATCAAATATATCGAAAAAAGAATGGCAAGCAATCAGGTCGCTCAAAGAAGACACAACAATCGAAATCAAACCTTCGGACAAAGGAGGAAACGTTGTGATCTTTGACCGTGAGCATTACCTTGCAGAGGCACATAGACAATTGAAAGACAAGGAATGCTATACTCCTATACAGAGAACTGAGTACAATAAACGCATCTTGACTTTCCATAGCATGTTGGATAACTGGCAGAAAGAAGGTATGTTAACCATGGACGAGTACCTCTTCTTGAAATGTGAAGCGCCAATTATACCAACATTTTACCACCTGCCAAAGGTACACAAACATGCCAAAAGACCTCCAGGACGCCCAATAGTGTCCTCCATTGGAAGCCTTCTTGAAAATACTTCCAGATTTGTTGACTCATACTTGGCACCCTTCGTTAAAGACCTTTCATCCTATCTGAAGGACACTCAAGATTTTCTAAGTGTCATGGACAGTATAACATGGGACTCCGGAATGTTGTTGATCACACTTGATGTGGTTAACTTATACACCATCATCAACCACGAGCAGGGTCTTATTGCCATCAAATGGTTTTTAGATCGTAAACCCGAACATTTCGACAACCATAGCTCCATGATATTGTCTATGATCAGATTTTGTTTGTTTAATAACAATTTTTTATTTGATGGGACTATGTACAACCAGAAAAGAGGTACTTCCATGGGCTCGTGCTTCTCCCCCAGATACGCGAATTTATTCGTGGCCTGGTGGGAGAAGCATGAGGCATGGAAGGACTCTAATCAAGAATGGACTGAAAAAATCCTTATGTGGACTAGGTACATAGACGACCCGTTTATAATTTGGCATGGTGACCGTCAGTCAGCAGAAAAGTACATTTCAATCTTAAACACCAACACTCTTAATCTAAGATTTACAAGTACTATCAGCTCCACTAGTATTAATTACCTGGACCTAGAAGTATTTGTACACAATAACATCCTGCAAACCCGCTTGTACAGAAAACCTACCGCGGGGAATGCAGTTTTACATGCTAACTCATACCATCCCAAGAGTCTGGTAAAAAATGTACCTTATGGCGAATTTTTACGCCTAAACAGAAATTGCTCTTTAGAACAGGACTACAAACTTGCAATAATTGAGTCACAGGAAAGATTTGAAAACAGGGGGTACAATAACACCATCCTAAAACAAGCCAAGGTGAAAGCCTCTGGGGTCAATAGGAGGGATCTCCTGACTCCCAAACTGAAAATAGAGGCACCTGATGAGGTACGAATGATAACGGAATTCAATACCAAATCAGGAGAAATAGTAAACATCTTCCAAAAACACTGGCATATACTGACTGCTGACAAAGTTCTTAAAAAGAATCTGCCAAGAAGACCGTTAATCACACACAAGAGGTGTCCCTCTTTGGCAGATCATCTGGTCCATAGCCATTTCAAGACATCGGTCCAACCCATCAAAGTATCAAATATAGTTGGCTTTTTTCCTTGTCTTAAATGTAAGGCATGCAGATTCAGTGGCAAAATGTTGGAATATCCCAATCGCACAGGCGAGAAAAAACCCAATATAAAAATAAAACAGTTGCTCAATTGTAATTCAGAGTATACTGTATACTGCCTGACCTGTCCCTGCAAGCTGCGATACATCGGCAGCACTATAAAACCAGCAAAACTGAGAATCCTTGAACATATGCGGGCAATTACAAATAAAGATAAATCTTATCCTGTTGCCCGCCACTTTGCTGAATACCATCAAAGCAAGTGGGAAAAACTCAGTTTTTACTGCATGGATCAGGTACCAAAACTAGAACGGAGTGGTGATAGGGAAAAGTCCCTACGTATCCTGGAGTCAAAGCACATCATCAGTTCAAAAACCATGACTCCGTGGGGGCTGAACAATAATGAAGAACTGTGGGTTCATCTATAGGTCCTGTGCAATCACTAGAGGTGGGAATAAAAACATGCCCAGAATATATATATATATTCTTTTTTCAAATCTGTTAGTCCTTACCAGAATAAACTGCACTGTTTATAAAATCGCCCATCCAGGGCTGAATAACGAACATCTTGCACATCGAGTAAAAAGAGAAAAAGTATTTCCTCTGTGCAAACAATCCAATAACGGATGAATGAACTTTTGCTGTGTGTAACAAATATAGTTAATATATGCATAAAAAATGGTTACACTATATGTTTTTAATGAGCACTATGCACTTTCACGGCACTCGCCACTTTTTAGCCTGTGATTATAATGTTATTTATACACTACAA